>NC_087549.1:143344344-144781010 GCF_036250125.1 Pseudopipra pipra | reverse complement strand
TGGTTTCATTTACAGTGGGCTAGAAATGCATGTGCTGCCATGCCCTGGGCCTTTCAATCACCCGCCAAGAGAGTACTCACTTTTCATTGTTTCCATTTTAACGCTGCTCTTGCAGCTGCAATTGCAGCCTCTTTGAATTAAATCTGGGTTAACAGTCTGAGGACAGATAAGCCCCAAGAGAGGAAATGGTGTAAATCCAAATGGCAATTCTTTAACCTATTGCTTTTTATGACAGGCTAAAAGCCCTGCATACGATCGGAAGCAAAGTGCATTTTTGCAGTCTATTCTCATTTACATAAACCTTTCTTTTGGTATTTGCATAATTTTTCAATTAATCACCAGGACAATACTCTAACTCCTGAAGATCCCTCTACCAGGCATTTAAGGTATTCTTGCTAATATAAAAGCTTTATACAATGATGATGAGGCCAAGACCTGGGGTTTTCTATTTGTTTCACACGTAAAACCCAGTCCAAATGTTTACTGTACCTTGTACTCCACAACAAGTGCATCACTGATTACTGAAAAAGCACAGATGGGACGTAGACAGTTTTTCATTCCTTGTTCCATATGATAGAACTCAACACATCTGGTATGCTATGAAAAGCATCTTTGCACTAATTTGTTTGTCAGTATCTATTGAAAGGACTATCTGTCATCCTGTCATATTTTGGTTGCCCTGAGATGTCTGAAGACAAGACTAGTCACAAATTGCGACTGCTGGCCACTGGGGACTAACTGGTAGAAACCACCAGCTGTTCCAAGGATCATCAGTGGTAGATTTGTTTCTTTTTTTGCATTTTTTATACGTGGAAATTTCAGTGTAATGTCTCCTCAGACATTTTGTATTTGCAAGAAGAGATCAAATCACTCGAGTAAGAGACAGTTTGTCTGTCCTCACTGTCCGTGTGCACATTTCCATCTGTTTCTACAGCTGGGTGAGTTTTCTTTGTACAGGAGTGATGCAAGGGGCAGAAGAAGCATGTGCTGGTGGTGTACATGGGGTGATCTTAACACTCATCTTTGGATGCTATATTTTTTATGTCAGGAACCTGACATAAATAGATTGGTTTGTCAGGGAAAAGTAAAGATCCTAAAGGAACCTTAGTGTTTATATGGATTGATCAATACAGGCTGAGAATGCTTTTTCCCATAGTTCTTCACACTGATCATCTTCTTGAAAGACATCCCTGTGATTTATGATTTGTTATGTTTATTTTAACTTATCTCTTTGCCAATGAATCAAAGTGTTGTATATCATTCCTTTTCCAGTCTTATTTTTTTTGTTTTCTTATTAAAAATGCTGTATTGCATTAGATTCTGTTTGTGTGGCTAATTTAAATCATTTTTCTTCAGTCAAAAGCTATTCTGGCATGAGAGTGCAGCTCTGATTGAAGGTGTGAATTTCAGATTCTATTAACAGTTGGGCAATATATACATAAAGAACTTTCAGAAATATGAGAAAGCCTATGAAACACACTGGAAATATTCTTATGCCCATTTGATGGGTATGTAACTTCGAAAAATACTGAATTGAACTGCCTGTAGTTAATTAAGTATTCATAGCTTTATGTAATTAATCTGAATGATCTGCAATACACCAGCATAACTTGCACTTAATGCCAGCCATTTCAAAATAATGAAAAGATTTTTCTACTTAATGACATACAATCCTTTGAAACTACTGATCTGAGTAACAGGCCTACCCTGTTTCTTTAGTATTATTGAAGGAAGAACCAGCACCTTATCTATATGGGAACAATTGTGACATAAGGTAAGTTTACTGGCTTTTCACAAGATTACTTCAAGTGTCCAAGTTGAGCTCCTAAGCTTTGAACATCAGTCCCACATGAGTTCTGCCTAAAATTAATGGTGTGTTGTGATCCAGCATACTCCATAATTGTGATTATTCTTTCTCTATGCTAATAACTGAATTACATATGAAAGATTTAAACCAAAATCAACCTAGCAATTTGAACACCTTCGAATAAGTGCTATCCTCTCTAATATACAGAGATATTGGATAGTTTAGGGAGCTGACAAAAGATGAGCAGACCTTCCTTATATTCTGGGAACCTGCAATGTTTACTGACTTTTTGGGACAGTTGTTTCAAATGGTCTGAGCTAACATATGGTAGATATAATCAAATGGCTCTCTTAGTTCCTATTGTCTCACATGAGTTTTGCCCTAACCAGCAGATGACCACACTTCTTTTATCCAAACACACTGTCTAGGCAGTATCAATTTACAGTATTTGGAAGCTGTGGT
Organism: Pseudopipra pipra; assembly: GCF_036250125.1. Classification (NCBI taxonomy): domain Eukaryota; kingdom Metazoa; phylum Chordata; class Aves; order Passeriformes; family Pipridae; genus Pseudopipra; species Pseudopipra pipra. The sequence continues at coordinate 144,778,741 of NC_087549.1, read as the reverse complement.
TATTTAAGACTTGGATTTTTTAGATTGCCTCTGGTTTGTGAGTTATTAATTTGCAGAAATGAGAAAATTAATAACTAAATTTATTAAAACCAAAATTCAACTCAGCCTAACTGATGCAATACCAGCAAGCCTGAGAAGGAAATAAAAACTGAAGTTGGCTCCATGTCAGAGGCTCACCCTCAGACAGATGTCTCAGAAGAGTATTGAGTTGACAGCCAACCAAACTCAAGATGCATCATGATCATGAGTAGGGCTATTTGCAAGAAGGGCCTGTCGCTGTGACTAAACACTGCAGGAACTGGGGCCAGAACTGGCAATCGGATGTGATGGAAGAGGATGTTCCTCACTCCTGCCAATATCTGGATTATGGCGTATGAGAATTCTGCCAGTGTGTCTTGTTTTCTTAAATCCATTTCATGTCTCCAGTTGGGTAAACCTTGTTAAAGTTGTGTATGGCAGACCTTTATTTTGCTATGGAAAAGAAAGCATAAATCAAGCAGACTAGTAAAATACGCTGAGGGAATCCTTAAAAATTAAGGCTGCCTTTCATGAGAGCAAAACACATTTTGAGCTGAATTATTTGAGGACTAAACAGCCCATAATGTAGCCAGTTTCACATAAAGTGTAATTTGATAATGAAGCATTCTCACACAATTTAGGCTCTTCAGATGACTGCTAAACACAGAGGTGTGGCGTGCACCAAATGAGATTATATTCTAAAAAATGGTTGCAATGAACATGTAACTGTGTGAAGAGAAGCAGTACGCTGCTGCACCTTGAGTTTATATAAAAATTAATTTCTCGTAACATTCAAAACAAACCACCCATTTTTACTATTTCCTCTTTCACCCTAACGTTAAAACTGTCTCTCACTTCTTGGCCTTAGCTTGAAAATCAGCTTTGTGGTGTCAGGATTCATTCTTCGCATAAGAAGATTATTTTCTCCCAGGTTTTCACACACTAGAAATAAATTCTTATCTCATCTGAGAATCCCAGTGGAAAAGCTGGAACTCCAGGAACTCAGAGACTTCATGTTCTTCCTTCCCTCCTTACTCTGCAGGTCTTTCTATTACAAATCCCATTCCTGTAGAACTGCAAAGCCTTGGAGAAAATCTGATGAGAAGAGCTTTTGCCAGGAGACTTTCTGTGTGTTTTACGTTTAGTAGAACAGAAAATCAGAGTCAATTTACAGACAATTTCACTGATACTGCTTACAATCAAAGCTAAAGCTAGACAGCACAAGGCAGGCACCTGAGAGGCAACCCAGTTTTAGTATCATTTGATTTAAACTTCATAGACATTGCAAGTCTGGGCAGATTTTTTTTTTTGGTGTTGTACACTGACTCCGTCAGGGTCAAACAAATAAAACTTTATTTAAAAATTCCTTACTTGTCTACTTCTTTCTGCCTTAGTGTAAAATTGATGTGACAGAGATTTCTGAAAACCCTTTCTTCCTGCAGGGATTAATTCTGGTGGTACTCTGTGTGTTATGTGTTTTTATAATCTCTACTGGCTGTGAAAAAGGACTATAACACCTATGGAAATGACCATGCCCTTTGCTTCTGTCAGTTTTTAGTGAATTTAGAAAGTCAAAAGTACCACAGACTGAAATGGGTGCATGATGGGAGAACTCAAGGTAGGATTTTTATTTTCTTTTGAAAACCTCCACATTTCAACAGTTTCCTTCTTCACTGCTACCTTCATTCTTTAAGGCCAAGCAAGAGATGAGAGACCTGGGAGATGAATGGAGAGTGTACAATAAAAAGAATCGATCCATAACTCTTGAGTCTGACCTATGAAGGGATTATATCCTGAATGTCACTCCCAGCTTTACCCTGAAGTGGCATTTGAATGCATGGTGCAAAAGGCAGCCATACATATCAACAAGGAGGGATGCAAAGGCTGGCTCTGCCTGCCTGTGCTGGCATGGCCATCCAGAAAGGCTCTCTGCAGTGGTTTGCATGTTTTCACTCTGCTGCCAGGTCTCCTTTCTTGTTAGTTAGGGGCCATGTGTCCTGTTGACCAAATCAATGCTAGCTGAATTGGCTGAAATGATTTATTAACCAGGAAAAGGCAGGGAGATATGTTAGGTTCACTGCACCAGTCAGGATCTCTTTTAACCTAACATCAGTTTATGGCAAATACAAATCTTTAAAAACTCTTGGCATCTTTTATGAACAGAATGAATACTTTTATACAAATATGAACTGTTCTGCTGAAGTCACTTACGTTTATGAAACACCCATAAATTTCCTGAAGGTTTGTAGCACAAGGACACAGCAATAAACCACCAGCAGCTTTCATAGCAGTGATCCCTATTTTTGAGACAAGCATGACACCTATTTTGGAAGATGCCTTGTGCCTTCCTATAGTTGAAGATTTTTCTTCCTGCTTCAGTCATCACCTATGAGCTACCTAGGGCTGGTATTTGAAATCCCATTTACTATTTGGAAAAGGCAGAAGAAAAATAAGAAACAGTAGGTAACACTTGGCCTCTTCTATTAACCAGTGTAACAAGGACAACAGTCTTCAAAGGAATGCACACGGTGACATCACATTTTCTAAGTGATATCATATTTCCTAAGTGACATCTTTAAACCTGAGGACAGATCCTGTGATTCTTTATGCAGAATGTAACATGTGCTTCTTAGGGACTGCCCCTACAGTTTTGCTACAGTCTTTATGGAAATGGTTAAATTGTTAAGATTTAAGGTTCTTACAGGAGCAGCCACAAGGGAACATTGTCCATATCAGAGCTGGCAGGAAATTTGTTATTGACAACAGTGAGGACAGGGTTTTACCATCTTTCAAGACAAATATGCTGGTGGGAAGTAACACTACATTTGCGACTTCCAAGACTGTGTATCTGAAATTGCAGTGGCTTCGAGGGGGTAAAAAATCAGTGCTGGAACTCTTAATGCATCCAGGTACATCTAAATTTCTCCTGAGGATGGGATAACTTAACTGTCATTTCAAGTTTTACATTCTTCCTTTAAATCAGCTATTTCATTTAAATAAAAAGGTTCTATATTCTGGGATGGAAATGCAGCTGCTTCAAGTAACCCTGCAGCATGTTGATTTATTACTGACTATATACTCCTTCAAGGAGAAGATTCCTTAAGAAGACATTCTACATCCAGCTCCATATTTCTTGCTACATAGCACTTTATATTAATCTCACCATATCTGTATCCATGAAATTTTTGAGGAAAAATGGAAAATAAGGTAATTACATATTTGGATAAATACATTTGCAGGATTTAATGCTCTGTGTTCACATGAATAAACTACTCTGCTGCCTGCTATTAGAGATATTAAGAGAAAAATCATGTACCTGAAAAGAATCTTTTCTGCATAAATTGAGAAATGAAAAGTTTCCATTTCTACTTTTCTGAAACTGTATCTAGCTGTCAGTAAATCTAGGCTTAGGATGTACCTTTTTTAAAAAAACAAAACAGAATTCTGAAGGGAAAACCATTTATTTTTGCTGAGAGTCTTCATCTACATCTGCTTTTTAGGTGATGAAAAAATCCTTCCAGTTGCATTTTTTCAATTACATTAAAAAATGAAGGCTATAACGTTATATAGCTTTGTGTGATCACAGCTTCATGATTATTTTGCAGGAAAATTGGATGAACCCTCAAGAGGATGTTTCATATAGTTTTTCACCGAGACTGGTTTTGCTCATGCACAAACCACACTTTGTAAATTCCAGCAAACACTCACACACATAGCAAAACCTGCCTTTGTAGTGGAAAGAGTGCAAGGACCATACCTGGACCTTACATTAATATTTAAGGAAGTGTCTGTCCTAATAGTTCCACTGTTACTAATGTGCAGCCAAAGTCTTATTGAACTGAGCTCCAACAGTAAACCAGAAATGGATACTGGTGGTGGAGTATGGCTCTTTAAAGAGAAGAAACATGTAGGAAGTTTTCTAAGACTACATACTTACAAAATCAATGTTGCTGTGATAGATAGAAGGCTGATAATTTTTTATTTCAAATTGTAAATATGTTTTTCTCAAAAAGATCCAGCTATGCTGAAGCAAAGTTTGTACAGACTCATAAACTTTTACATGATTTGACCATCAGGGAAGGACCATGACCAACAGGATCTTGAGTGTGAGTTAGATATGGGCTGCTGAGGCCAATAGGCATCTAAATAAATACCTGAAGCTGAATAATGCCTCAAATTGGTCCACAACAGAATGTACTACCTAAAATCAAGGTACAGGCTGGGGTACTAACCATATGGTTGCTACTCTGCGAAGGATGCTGCTGTTGTATCTCCTAGTACTGCTCAGAACCAGGAGAGAGACACTGAATTAGAAGGAAAATCCACTAGTCCTTATTGGACACCACTTCTTTCCTTGTCTCTGGTTCTGAAGGAAATGCTTTGTGCAAAAGAAATGAGGAGGGATGGCTGATGACTGGGTGTGACTTCTTACAGTGGGCAGGCACGCGATTCATTGCTGGATCCCATTTTCCTCTGTGAGGAGAATTCATGCGGTTAAAAATATGACCTGATGTCTTTCTGCAACAGGACAGTTTGAAATTCATGAAATTCATGCTCATATATAATAAGGAAAGGTAAAATGGGATACAGACCATTAATAGCATCATCAGCTTGATGGAGTCAGGGAGCTGTCGCTACTACTGCACAAGAGTGCAGTCTGCATCCAACAGCATCCTTAGAGAAGAGCCTTGGTTTAAATGAATAGTAAGACTTTTCCAGTACTATATAGCAGCTGGGTTCACTTGGGTTTTCCATATGTCTGTACAATATAATGGTCTGGGATGCATCAATTATAACTGCAGGATCAATATTACAAAAGAACTCCTTCCCTGCTCACAATAAATCCTATTTTGGCTTAAAAGCAGTTGAATGGTGTGAGAGAAACAAAACTTAAACAAACCTTAGAATTCTAGCTGTCATTTCAGATTAACAATCTCACTAAATCAATGTTTTTTCTTTCTTCTGGAGACCTGAATTTAAAATCATAACATCTTCCTGCATAAGTGTGTGGAATATGGTCGGGCCCTTTCTGAAATAAAATGTAGTTATGCCAGTGTGCTAAGACACAATTTTCTCCTTTCCTGAATAGGAAAAACAATAAAAAAAATAATTTAAAAAAGATATGAGATACAGATTCCAAAAAAAAAAGTGTCTCTAATTGGATATTTCTGTAAGGAAATGTATTCAAGCACAGTATATGTTGAATCATGGTATTTTAGGGTCAATATTGGACATACTTTATATATAGTGCTAATAAAATATGATGCACTGAAATAAAAAAGGTTTTTTATTGCTGTGAACACAAGCCAAATACTGCCAAACATGTTGAATAGGGCAGACTGGTTACAAATGCTCCGTGTACACAGACCTTTAATGAATAAAACTTCTCCCTACATGGTGTGACAGCCTAATTTTTAAGATTACTTTGTGGTGTCAGTTGAATCACTGCTAAGCACAAACTGTCAAGTCTAGCAGACAAGGACAATACTCTATATTGTTGCTACCTTGTTCCATTTGTTATAGACTAGTTAATAATATCAGTCCCATACATCACTTTTTCCAAATGTGTAGGGGAGGGAATCCCTGTCTTTATAGAAATTCAGAAGGATGTAAAATGACATTCCTCCCTTTTCGTGCACAGTTTATGTTATTTGCTTTTCATAATATGGATCTTATTATATCCCTTACAACAGACTGTTTTAAGGGTTTTTTACTGGTTTCTTAAAAGGCCCCATGCAAAGCAACTTAGCACTTCTGCAAAACGAGATGGGTAATTTTAGAAGAGGCTGCTGCTTGTAATTAGTTGTTATCATATGATTCTTATTTTTATAAGACATCCTGGATAATAAATCCTCATTTACATTCATATCCTCTGTCTCTGGATTTGAAGAAGCCTCTTAATCTCAACAACAGTAGAGACGATGATGAGTGTCTGTCTCGGACCTCTGCATTCGCCTTGTTTGTCCTCAAGTTCTGATCAGTGTAATCTGGCCATAGCTGAAGAAACTGCCTTTACTTCCCTCTCATTGTTGAGGAAAGTGCTTTGCCTTCCCTTCCATTGCTAAGTAGGGCGAATGGCAGGAGGTGCTCATCACGTTACAGGTCAGAAATCAGCTGGGTCACTGGCAGGACATTTTGATGCACTCTGGCAAAGCCTATGGAGCAGAAACTCCAGTAGGAAGGCTTCCAGGATGCTCTAGATTGCAAACAGTGATTGGGCTTGTTTTCAAAAACCACTACATAATTAGGAAAAGAAATGTACATTATAAATTGTGGAGGACATGGGTTTCAGAGAGGTAGGCAGTGAAAATTTAATTTTTCTTCCACGTGAAGAAGAAAGAGCTGTTATTTGTATGCTGAGGAAGCTGGACAGGTTATTAAGTAACTGGATATTTTCACTCTAATCAGATCTTAGATGATGTTATCATATGGAGCAGTGACAGAAACCCCTCAGAACCATTCACTCTATGTCGTGTAAGTTCATTATTTTTTCTTTGATTTCCATGGCTGTTTCTTTTCATAATGAGAGAAAACCACAAGAAATCTTGAAATGGTGTAGTGGTCTGACTTAATATCAGAGCAGTTCCTTTTATGGAGGACATCATTCTCTCTGTTTGCCTTCAGAGGAAATACTGGACCATGTCCTCCTGAAAAGAAGCAGCAGCTCCACCAGACATGGCACTGACATGAGCTGTGCTCAAAGAGATGGTCCTGCTGATTTCACAGGCACCTTTCGTTTACAGCTTTCTGTCCCATCTGGGCCTGGATATTTATTGTATCATTTCCAGAACCTTGACAGAAAGGGAAGCAGCTTCACTGCCACAGCAGATGAAAAGATCCTTCTGAAATGTTTTAGCACAACCACTCATGTTGAAAAGAGTTAAGAATGGTGGATACATTTTTCTGAACACAAACACACATTCCCTGACAGACTAGGGGTGCCTTGCTGTACAGGTTGTAAAAAAATGCTCATGTTGAAACACTTGCTCTCCAGCAGCTGCCACGAAACCTTAACTGCAGACAGAGGAAAGAACATATTGTCAAATATCACCTGAGGCACAAAGGAGGGTTAGTAACAGTCTGAATACTCAGACTAAAAAATTGGGTAATGTAATTGCCCAGGGATGCACCACCATTCAGCTTTTGACATGGACAAAGCTGCAAAATGTAGGTGGGATGAAGTCATCAACCCTGTGAGCAGTTTTTATAATGCAGATGCTCAGAGGCCATTAGATGAGGTAGAGCTCCCTGGCAAGGCCAGTCAGACCACATAGGATATGTAGGATCCATCCTAACCTCCCTCACCCAAAATCTGTGCCAGGCCTGGAGATGAAGGGCAGGAGCAGTTGCATATGCTACCTACAATGAGAAACTTATCCTGGCATGAAACTTGGTAGCTGATTATCTCCCAAGTGGGCACAGAAGTAATCTGTAGCAGACAAGAGCTTGAAGGGGTTGTGAATTCCTTCAAAAGAGTTCAAATGACATGTGCTGATTCCTATTTCATCTTCTGGAACTCTGGGGGAATAAAAATTGACTACATCAACAGCGCTCCTGTAAATCATAAACAGGAAAATCTCCTTAAAGGAAACTTTACTGATTTTCCTTGGGATAAACTCCTGATAATAAGAAGCTATAAAACATTTTGTTCCTCTGCTCATGTCTTTCTAGGTCTTACTCAGACAGGCACCTTTAGAAACAGAAATATAAATCATTATAACCAAAGTAGGGAGTAATATTATATTTCAATGATAAAATAATATCAAGACTGCAATAAATTATACAAAAACAGCACTAGAAAACCTATCTAAGATGTAGAATTATTATCTGAGGTGAAGTTGTAGAGTTATAAGTTCATAAATAATAACAAAGCTTCTGTTGGCAACATAAGTAATGTTTAAACTGCAGAGTTTAAGCTCAGTTTTTACTGAACAAGAGCTTAAAAAGAGGAAGGACACAGTGAAGAGAGCACAGCCTCAGATAAAGCAGCTGTTATCATTCACAGGCTGCATGGGGAATGGCAGAGTCTCCTGCAATTGAAATATAGCTTAACAGGCAAGTGATGAGAGAGCCCTGAGCCATTGCTAATACCATCTCTAAACAAATCAACCTGGGGAGGCTCTGGATTCTGGAATATCTGGTAAAACAAAAACTAAAGTGAACTTGCATTTAAAAATAAGTTCCTATTTCCCTTTGCAAGTGACCCCAAAGAATCTGACCTACCATGAATACGGTAATTCATACTTGCTAAGGTACAAATGGCACCTCCTGGGAGTGTTTGATGAAAATTTAATGGCACCTCTGAAGCTCTAACTGTGAGAAAAGGCTAAGCATAACCCGAGCGATGCACTCCTATAAGATGATGTTGTTGGGTCAAAAGAGTGTGTGCTACAAATACCAGCCAGTCTCTGCAGGATCCCACTGCACCTGAGAGGGTGATCTGACCTTGCTTGTTCTCTAGCACTGCAATAAAGGTGTGAAAACCCTGGCAGTGCAGGACTGAGGCTGGTAATGCCAACTTTAACTTGTCTGACTTTGAACTGAACTTTGTTCCCACCTATCCCAAGGGACACTGCAAACTGCCACAGCGAGGGATGAAGCCTTCCCTGCTCTGCTCCCAGCTGCCGCCAAAGGATGGCTCTCCTCCCCTGCCTCCTGTACAGCTTGGATGACTCTAAGACTAATATACCTGGGAGAGTTAAAAAAATCCTACAGAAGCCTTATCTAGGTATCAGCACTGTGTTTTGCTAATAAGCTTCAGATAAACTATGCCTATAGCTCACTGAGCTTCTTGAGCCGATAAGTGATTATAAATGAATATCTGAATAGAAAATATACTGTACTACTGAACACTGATCTGTTTCTAATGAAAAAAAAAAAGACAAAAGAGGGTTGAGATAGAGGAAATAGGCTTCCCCTGGATGGAGAATGGAGACAGCTCAAACTGGTACCTCCGCAAGACAGCAGACCTCCTTGTTACAAACACTTCTGCTGCTTCATTTCCACAATAGTTTTAATGAGGAGTTTCAAAAGATGATGTGTGAAAATCTTACCCTGCTGAACCCATGGCAAAACTGCCTTGGTTCCCATGTGTGAAGTAACATGCATGATTCTGTATGTGTGTTTATTTATTGATCTATATAATATATTGTTTAATACAAGAGAATTGAATCTTGTCATGCCCTGGGTAAGTAAGTTGCATTAAACCCATAGCACTTACAGCCCATGGAAGCCTAAGAGTAATTATATGATCTGTTGAAGGCTCACTTTCCCACATTTGGTAAAAAATACCTTGAAATTGAGAGTGTTTGTTTTTCAGGATGATGGATCTTGTGTAAGGGTCATCAGTCTATCAAAACCTCTTCTTAATCTCCACCATTCTCTACCTGAATTTTGAATGTCCAACCATGCATTCATGGATGCAGACTACAAGTTTTTATTCTGGAAGCAAAAATCTACACTTTCCAGCTTCTCAAACTCAATTGATTTTCCCTTAAAAGGGAAATAATTTTGGGGGAATCTTTGGTTCAGGTTAGATTTAGAAAAGGCTGGACAGACTTTGAATCAAGTTGTTAGTGACCTTGATCTGTGCCCTCAGATGCTCTGAAAGAGGAGAGTTCATACTCCAGATAAGCGGTTTTTTTAAAAATAAACACCAAGCAGTGAGAAAGTTACTGTTGCATTTAAATTACCTATTTATTTAAAGTAACCTTCAAGACCTGATATTTACTTTTGCTAGAATATAATTTATCATGAGAAAGAAAGTTGCACAGTTAGTGAGAATACATGGACATTTAGCTATTTTTCCTATTTATTAGTGTAAATATTTTTATTACCATCTGCTTTGTTGACTAGCAACTTGCCATGAAGGAAGAAGCCATGGAGTATTTTATTATGCAAAAAGACAACAAAGCTTACACAGGATTTCTGACCTCAGATCTGTCTTTTGTCAATAACACTGACAGCATTTTATCTTTGCAGAGTCGATCACTATCTGCAGGAAGAAAAGCTCCTTAAATAAAAAGCCAACTGAATATAACCATTTTTCCCTCAGCCAGCCACGAGCTGCTGCAATAATTCTTGCAATTAATGATATCACACAGCAGTGACTCACAGGGATAGCTCTGGTATTTGTGAAGGGATCATCTTTTCCTAAGTCGCAATGGAAGTAGACTGTTCTTAAGCAGAAAGCTTCCCACTGGAGCACCACCGGGTACTGGAAACTCTTTGTCCTGGTTTGTAGTCATTTATTTATATCCTCTCCAGCACTTAGGCCTTCCTAACTACAAATAAAGCCTTTGGAGACAGGGAGCACAGTCCTTGCTCCAGTAATTTCTTCTGTCCCTTCAAAACATACAGAAGTCTGAGGACTCAGGGCAGCATCCGAACCAGTTTCTAGGACTACATTTGATTGCCCCAACTAATCTAGCAGCCAGCAGCAGAAGGTAAAGAACATTGAGGGTTGCCTCTTATCAGAGGGTGTCAGGAGAGGAAGAGGAGAAGCTTGGTGACTACACTGACATTGGCAGCAGATGATCTGAGTTTGGGTCACGGGGACCTTACAACAGGAACTAATGTTTGAAAATGGAACCTTGAATAATTTCTGGAAAATTTCTAAGCTGTTTAAAAGTCAGTAAAAGAATCTGATAATGTAACAGGCTGGAATAAGCTTTGAGATGGTCTCCATGAAGGACCAAATTAACTTTCCTCTTAGGGATTTTTGCTTTTGCAGTGATTAAAAGAACGCTCCTTTTTATATCTATGACTTCTGCCTAGACCACAACACTTATTTGCCCTCAAAAAACTGTGTTGTCTCTGTTTTTCCATTTTTCCTTTTTCTAAGTCCTTCAAAGTCTTTGACATGAAAGGTGTCTACTTACTAGAGGGGCTGTAGAAGATCTGGATTAGCAGGACTTTACTTTACATCCAACTTGAAACACTTGTTGAAAGTTTCCTGAAGGATTCCTTCCCCTTCCCTTTTATCCTGTAGAGGGAAGAGCTGCACCACATGATTTTCACAGGTACAATTTATTTACAAGCAAAATCCACATCCTGCTTATCCATACAGCCAGCTGACAGATGCTTGTTAGCAGGTGAAAAGAAGGCTACTTGTTAAAGTGCAGCTGCTTCCATATTTTTTTGCCAGCTGTATATCAGACACCACCTGGCAGGAATTTATTCATTAGATATTACTTTAAAAAACAGCAATGTGATGCATTTAAAATGTTAATTTAGAATGTTTTAAGGACTAGGTCACTGATGAGGAAATACAATGCTAATTTACTGTGACTAGTATTGCTAGTGGCTATAATATTTGATTACTTTTCTAGGTTTGCAATTGAGACAGCCATTGTCTTTCTGGAACAATAAAATAGCAACAATCCTTTCCATATTTATTAGTAAATAAAAAACCTGATGGATTCTAAGTCACAGTGATTCAGCTCAACTTAGTCTTTTGATGGAAAGTTAAGCTCCTGATAGTTGGAGAAAGCCACTGTATTCTTTGTATTAACATTTTGCCTCACCATAATGTGACAACCTGAAGATCTCTTAAGGGAATTGCTCACAATACATTCATTTACCTTCCTGGTGTTGTATTTTTAATGAGGCTACTTGTCCTTTCCTCAGTTTATTTTAAGTTTAAAAAAGAGTATTGCAGTATAAAGCATAAGGAAATTTCATTCAAGCTATAAAACTCAATCATGGAGAATTATCTAAAATAGAAAATTTGGGTTTAAGTGATGTATTTCATGTATAAGGTATTCAATCTGAAATAAATGAACGTACTTCATTAATGGTTTAAATTTTCCTTTCCTTTGCCTCTTAAAAATATAACAATCCTCTCTCCCACAGGGCTGGTCTGAATCCATGTATCGGTAACAGTGAAAAAATAAAATTTCAGGAAAAGAGTTCATTTATAGGACTGGGACTCAGCTCACTAAGAACATAATTCAGTTCTGATTATTACATTACTGGATCTCTTCCTGGATAATGAATAGATGGGATAATCTGTAATATATAATTACAAGAAGACCAAAGAGTTTCAATCTAATTTATTGACTTAGTATTTTATGAGATGGAAGTTCATTATAAAAAAAGAGGAAGTGTTTTTTGGTTTGACCTTCTCTTTATTTAATTGATACTCCACAGATACCTTCATGTCCATTTATTTTCTAACCATGTCATATGTGCTCTGTAAATTGGATAAAGTCACATGGACTTTCTGTTATCACATATTTACAGTAGCAGTGTAGCTCCAGGGCTTCAACACATAAGAAGTTTTAAATATATCGATCCTTTCTCCTTTCCCTTTATTCTGACCCCTGAAGGTGAAGCAAGACCTCCTGTAAGTTAGAGAGATGTGGCTTTAGAAGTGCTCTTGCATCATGGCAATGCAAGCAGGCATCTGGGTAAGATGTAAAGGGAAAAAAACTTGAGGGAGATTGAAAAGGAAAGGTTTGCATGAGATTTTCAAGAGACAGAGAACCTTTTCCTGTTAAACCTTTCTGGATGCAAGAGAAAATATAATCTTCTCAAATTCACCACAAAGAGGATAAAGTATCACCTCTTGAAGTTTTCAGGAATATGGGACACAGTAAAATGCATGATGTCTGTTGGATTTCCAGGCATGATATTTTCCTGGAAATCATGTCTCACCAATTAGATTTTTCTTTTTAAAATTCTCATAGTCCTGCTGTGTTCTGAAAAAATAATAAAAAAAGTGTCTTACATTCACAGTAAAAGTGAAGTTATGCTAAGGTTTCTGATGAAATTCAGGCTTTCTGCTTAAGGGAAGCTGAGGGTGTAAAACCCGGTGAAATGGGGGGTACAGATCCAGTCTGGACAGGAAGATGTGTCTGTGCAACGTGTGGCTGTATGGAGGCTGGTCAATGCCAGCTGGGATGGAGGAGAGGAGCTGCTTGGCCTTTGGTCCTCTCCAACCTCTCAGTGCTTGCTAAAGCAGCAAACATGAGAGCTGGTGATTCCCAGTTCCTGTGTCAGGAGGATTCTGCCTAGGAGCCTGTCCCAGGCTAGTTGTTGACAGAAGATATTACAGATTTAAAACTGAGGATAGTGGGAAGCACCGAATCTCATGCTGCTGGATAGCTTGGTCTTCTCAAAACCAGGGTCTGTGAGGTGGCACATTTGGGGACTATTGACATAGATATTTGTCACAACAAAGCAGAACCCAGAGTATTTCTAATGCATCATCCAGGAACAGGCTTAGATTAACAAGCATTTTTTAAGGTCAGTTTTTGTCTTCTGTTTTGTTTCTTTCACATGCTACCATTACAAAAAGTTAGCTGGCCCTAGGATGGAAGACAGTCACATATCACTGCCTTTTCAGATTCCCTGTTATGTCCTTAATAGATATCTGACTCTTTACAGCTCTCCATAACAAGAGCAGAGTGCATCTACACTCAAGATTTCCTGCAAATAAATCCCGTGGGCAAATCAAGCATTTTGTACTTACCTGCTGATAGACATAAGCCATCTAACAGCAATAAAATGTTAAGAAAATAACTGAAAACTGCACTGAAGAGTCTAGCATTACATAGTGCCGTGTGTCCTTTTCCCTAACTTCATTCCTATTTAGGTGAATTTTTTTTCAGTTTTCAGGCGTGTTCTGTGAAATGTACCATTGTATTTCAGATTGATAAACGTAAATGATTAAGGAATGAATCACTAGAATTTTCCTTGTAAAATTGGATCATGCAGTTACACTTATTTTTATTTCAATTTAGATTTTTTTCTCACACGTATATGTATTAGAAGTGTCCTTGTATAATCACCATTTCTCTGTATTTACAAGGTTTGGTTCTGCTAATGCTAGAGTCACTAGTAAGAATAAATCAGTAGAAAAAGCAGGACTGGTCCTCATAGGGAGTAATAGATGAAATCAAATATGTAGTAAATTAGTTACTGGAGGATATTTCTTTCAAGTACTTAGAACAGATACAGTGCAAGAGAAACTTTGATGGTTTCTAAAAAATTAAGACAGGAGAAGGAATTTTCTTTCTATATGTTCATTCAAATATTCCAGTGCTCATTCTACATGCTGCTTAATTGCAGAGATCTAATTAAGCAAACTGAAAGAGATGTGCAGAACTGAAGAACGATAATGGAAGATTAATTTAATTTCTCTGAAATTAGAAGACCTGGATTAAAAGTAATGTTATTTTCCCCTACTATTTTTTTTACCTAAAGTTGAAAAATGAACAAAATAAGCTGCTTAGCTAAAGGTCATTAAAAAAAAAAAGAGAGAGCAGAGTAAGATTATAGTATATTTTTGGATCAGTTGTTTCAGCGTCTTATCAGCCCAAGCTGCTCAGAGGACAGTAAGTGTCAGTATGAAACTGATAACGATCTCATCAGATTGTGCTGCTGGTGCATCCAGGGAAGCTGTACAGAAGCTCTCCAGCACAACAACTGTTTATCTTTGCATTCAGCAAAGAGACATAACAACATTCTTCAACCCATACATGCTTAGAAACCTGTCTGTATAGTTGTATGTGCACTTATGTATCTTTGCACACATACATATTTATAGTTAAAGGATATAAAGATTCTACAGGAATTAATGGAACAGATTCTTGTTCTCCTCAGGTAAAGGAACACGTTAACCATCTGATGAGCCAATGGGGAGATATAGGAATTTTGAGTGTGTGATTCATTCAACCAATTAAGACATCTAGTGATGAACTGCACCCTAAATTTATTAATTTCTCTCCACCAACTGCAAATAGAGTTTAGGCCATTTGTGGATAACTACAGTTGTTCTGATGAAGCTGTTCAAATGTAATATGGAGAAACAAGGAACTCTGCTAACAGGATAGGAGATTCTGTGAGTCAAGAAAACATTTGCTGTAAGCCATCAGTATGAACTTCTAACCAGTAAGGGTTAAAGAAATACAAGGGAGACCAAGCACTGAATAGGAAAATTGTAGTGGTATTTGGTATTTGATGTAGTACAACCAATGGCAGAGAACTTCAGTAAGATTTGGTGTAACAGAGGCGATATCTTAAGCAGAGATAAAAGAGAAGAAAAATTAAAATGGTCCTGGAAAGAATGCTATATTATACATATTTTTAAGGGGTGAAAAGTATTTGGTTAAGTAAAGAGAAGATAGAAGTCTGGACAGCAAAGGTTGTAAATTACAGCAATTCTGACTCCATACAAAGAGAGAAACAAAACCCAACCAAGGTGGAAAGCTCTGGATCAGGTAGCCCAGAGAAGCTGAGGAAACACTGTCGCTGGAAATTTTCAGAACTTGACAGGATAAGGCCCTGAGCAACATGAGCAGGAGGTTGCATAAGATGACCTCCAGAAGTCCCTTCCAAGCTAAATTATTCTTTGCTAAGATTCTATTAATTTGGGATGTGTGCTGTAAATAGAAACTCAAGCTTAGCCATATGGAATGGTTACCTACCCTTTATCATCAAAGGTAGGTATTTTTAATACATAAAATGTCATTCATCTTGTGGGCAGATGTCATTATTTTCATCTCATTCATTCACTCTGTAAAACATGCTGAAGTAAAGTGGATTTTTTTGATTGCAATAATAGCAAAATACTTGACTGTTTCCTTCCTTTCTCCATCAAGCTCTTGCCTACAAATTCAAAGCAAACTTAGAATTGCTGACCTCAGAAACAAGATTAGTTCATTTACCGGAGCAGTAAGAATTTTTTCCCAACTTTAAAACATATGTGTAAAGAAATTCCAACAGCCTGGGATTTAATCAAATATCTGTTTGTGCTTTCAGAATGTTATGGAATACTTGTACATTTCCCATCTTCCTTCCATTTTTACATGCATCCTGATCTAGACAAAAGATGCTTTTTTTTCTGCAAATGTAGTTTTTCTATATAGAAAGGAGCAGCTTTTGCTCTGTTCCTTCCAACAAAGCCAGATTAACAGAACAACGAGTTTAGGAGCACACTGCAAAAAACAAGTCAATTTAAGAACAAAGGAGATAAACTCCCAAGCCTATTTTAATATGTTGAAAACCAATATGTATTTATTTTAAAAGGATTAGGGATTATTTCCCACTTAACTTTTCATAGGTAAAAAGAGGTGCTTCAAACTGTAAGCAGCCTCCTACATCCGGAATAATGCTCTGATCCTTTGACTTTGACAGATAAATATCAGAATATCAAAAGATCTTTCATGTGAAAGGTCACCCAAATGAGCAATATTGTTTCATTTCCACATACCAGAGCCAATGTTTGCATAAAGAGAACAGAGGCAACCTTCTCCATCAAAGCAATTCACAAAAAAGCAACTCACCGAGCCCTGTTTTCACCACTGCAAGTATATGCAAATATGCACCTTGGTCATACATGTCCTGATTGTTGTCTCTCTTGGTGTAGCTAATGTCCATGAGCATCTGAACATGAAGACTAAAGAAGCAAACTTTGGTGTGTATTTACATGGATGTTTTTGACACAGCTGCCTATGTAGTCTCAGATGTGCAGTGAAGACTGTACGGCATACACTACAAAGTTATTCCTCACAGGATCTGAACTGATGCTTAGCTTCTTCATGACTGAAATGACCTCATGACAGATTGGCCATCTTGATCTTCCAGTTTCCTGTTCAAATAAGTTTTGTTCTCATTCCCGTTAAAAGGATCAGCCTGTGATTTTCATATTGTATCTAATATCTCTTCAGCTTCAGAACTGAGTTTTTCATCTTTCTATATTATGTTCTGCGTAATATCTTGAATCTTCTGAAAGATTCAAGACATTAATTGATCTGAGACAGTAGCTACTGCTTTTTGCACATATTAATCCGAGACAGTGAAAAAATACCAGGCATGCTTAAAAGTATATGTCCTTAGCTGAGTTTCCGTCTAACCTAATCTGATAGATTTTTTTCATAAGGTGGATGCCTGACTACTTAAGTCCTGGTATAGTGGCCAAAAATTCCCCAATAACTTTCTCTTTTCATAGGCAAGCTCCACTGGCACTTAGGTTTTCCTGTCCTTTAAGAATTTTTGAATATGTTTCCTCATAGCACTGCACACGTCACATCAACACCAACCTAGTTGTTCCTGAAAAAACTCAAATCATTGCTCAGTTAATTCTTTACCTTTCCGCTGACACAAAATCATGATTTAAACTGGTGGAAATACTTTTTTTCCCCAGCAAATACATCCAGAGCATGTTTGCCCTCCATAATCATTTCCGGTCTGTGTGCCCTCAAGGCAGAAGAGCACAGGCTTAGGCTGGTGATCACCTTTCCAAGAGCCACAGATGGAGCATTCAGTCTTGACAATGGAAGTCAAGGTCGCCTTACCCACATTTTCTGGTTTTCAAAGTGCTGCTAATCTCAAATTCACATTGATGTGAAAATCAAGACCATTTTACACTGTGATCCAGGATGTTCAATGGGAAGTTGCCCACTGGATTTACTCAGTTTGTGATTAGGTAGCTACATACTGCCTAAATAGCTACTAATTATCAGTTTAAGAAAATACACTTTTGTATCAGTGCATAAATCTGTCTTGCTTATGTTAACACAGTACATATATTACTTTTCTCAATTTGTAGTTACATTATTGTCAGACATTGCCATAGACTATAGCAAAAGGATTTAATTCAGAATATTTTACAGCATTTAAAAGGGTGATGTTAACCTCTAGACCCAATACCTAGCTTTATTTCATGTTTCAGAAACAATTCTTAGAAGATAATAATTTGTTAGAAGACTAAAATTGTTAAACCAAGAATTCACTGCAGCATTTCACGAGGGTTTTTTTGTGCTCTTTAGGATTCCTACTGACAGAATGACACTTTGAATCAAATGTCCATCAACACGTTCAAAAGGCCCAACACATCACCTTCCTGAAAGAGTTAAACCCATTACTGATACAGCATCCAGTGAAACTAATAAAAACAATCTATTATCTGGTACGTTTTGTTCCTGGGGATGTGTAAAACTAAAATCAATACCAACAATGTGAACATTTTGAGGCAACACTGGTGCTGCTTGTTTTTGAAAATAAGAATTGTATCTTATGTTGGTACATTGTAAAATGTTCTAGTATTTCCTTCGGTTCACCTACTAGTTTTAAACAGAAGACAATAAGCTCACTGGGAAATCTGCCTCTGACACAACACTGATTTTCTCTTTATGAACTGAAAGCAATCTGTCTGACTAGGACATTGAGGACCAGTAATTTACTACCTCAGCTGTAATTTTAAGTGCTCACCCAATGCAGGGATTGAAGCTTTCATTCTATAATTATAGAGGAATCAAAGACTAGCACACTAATGTATTGAGCTACAATGCCAGCTATTTATAACCATCACTTCTCAGGCAATATGTTTTTAATATGTTAGGATGGTACAGTTGTCAGAAACAGTCCTTTTTTTTTTCTTTTTTTTTTTTTTTAACATAGGCTCCCTAAAATGGCTGAAAAATGCAAAGTATTTTTAAAGCTTACAGTATTATAGTATTTTTAAAGAAAAGAAAAGATCCTGTGAAATTTATCAGGATTTAAAAGGATTAATTTTGGTCCTTCCTCTGTAAATAAGGTACAAGGAATATCAGAATAAGATACGTGCATTAAAGGAACCCAAACCAAAACAAACCACAAAACCAAACCACCATGATGTGTAATGAAACCAAGACAGAAGATTTGGGTTCAAGATCAATGTACCAAGCCAAGGCATTCACACCACTCCATCAGAGGTTCAGTCACCTCATTGAAAATGGCTGTTTTAACTCTCTTCAAATACAATACTTTGGCTACACTTTCGCGTTAAGTAATCTGAGTCTAAGGGATGGGTTTGCTGTTTTTTTCTGATTTCATCACCCGTCAGCCATCCAGATCACCAACCTTTCCTGTCTCTAGCTGAAATATGTGTTACACTTGACATTTGTTAGGCAGTTAGCTCCAGGCTCTAGAGAAAGCCATGTATACTTCTGTTTTTTAAGGTTTGACTGTAAGAAAGCATCACCTGAATAAAACCATCACCTAGATAAAATCAAACTTTCCTTTGGGGAAGTTTTCTTGGGTTCAGTGGAGAGTTTATGAACAAAAAGAGAAAAAAAAATATATGGAAAAAGAACAAGATATCATTAGTAACCATGTTGTCCACGTTACAAAAGATCTGCCTCACGTTGCATTCTGACCTTCCTGGTCTGTACTGAGGCTTGCACCCAGAGCTGACAGTTTAGGGATTCCATGCCCCCAGATTTACCAAAAGCTACCTTTCCCCCTCACAGTAGTGTCATGTTCTCCTGACCCTCTTTTTGATATTTCTGGGCAGTTTGAAGAGGTCTATGGATCCTCTGGAAACAGAGTTGAGACACTTCACTCTCAGACAGTTCTACAGTGAAATCCATTATGATGAGAAAGTCTTTCCAGGTAATGCTGATCAATTCATTCAGCCCACTAAAATTCAGCCTGTCCGGTACTATGTTTGTAGAATGTCCAGCACAATGAAAACCTACATTTATTAGGGCATTTGATGTCATATTATTGTACAAATAATTATTAATAGTGGAAAAACAGGTTGAAATTGTTCATGAATAACCTGTTATGAGGTTGATTTAGTGTCTGGAAAACCCTGACTTGCATACTCAATTAATTAATACAGTAGCTCAACATTCAAGTGGTACAGTTTTCGGCAAAAGCTCTCTGCACTGCTCCAGCAGAGCCTAATGCTCATTCAGCGTTTTCTGTGCTTTTCCAGCTCAGTGATCTGACGACACTTGCTTTAACTAGTTTCTTGTATCAAAGATTGACTCAACTGAGCATTTTCGGAGAGGAAGCTGAAACACGAGGAAGGGTCTCCAGGGCAGACTGACAGCACATTCTGGCAGTCCATCACACTTACCCAGAAACATCGAGGATGGTTTATCCTCATCCACAGCCAGCTAATGGACACTTACAGACTCTGACCCATACTCGTATTCTGTGACTGTCTCTATTTATTCTTGAATATATAAAGGATTGAGGCACAGTGAGAGCCTCTTTTGTGCTTACACACCCCGTGCTGTGGAGGTGAACAATTTACCCGACAGAATAGATGGGCCTACAACTACTTGTCTCTCTTCTTGCTTCACACCAGCTAGATCCCTGGCACATGAATACACCCACAGCCTCCATCCTCCCCTCAAAACTTTTATTCAAATGTCCATTCCCTTGGCTGGATACAAACTTAAGGAACCTATGTGGGTTCAAGTGTCAGCTCCTTACATTCATTTCTCTTCCCTTGTTCACTTGGTTACATCTCTGATATCACTGACTGATGAGGGATTGTCTGCAGATTCAGTGCTGACAGCCAGGTTACTTTTTGACACCCAGGAGGAATTTAATTGCTTTTTTATACACGGACTGCAGTGTAGAGTGTGCCCTTGATAGCAATATGAGTTTCAGAATAAAATAAAAAGCCAAGATATAAAAATTCCTGCCAGCCAGCATGAAAACAGACAAAGCTTTTTTTTTTTTCTCCCCAAAATCATTAGTTTTTTTTCATGGAAAAGACATTTTACTGTTTTATTCAGGAAAGGAAAATATTCTGGATGGATCTATAAAAATACTTTCATTTTGTCATAAAGGGATATAAGAAGAGTAAATATGAGGTGCAGCTAATGAGAGACATTACATTTGTGGAGGCCAGCTCTGGTATTTTATGTTGATTCCAATACGGACATATTTGTAAGGAGGATTTTTCAATGTACATTCCATCTCTATCCATTCCTTCTCTGTACTGTTAAGTGTCTATTTCTGAAATCCTACCCTACTGTTTTATCTAACCTTATCCCCCTGAAAGGTCAATTTTTAAGCTAATTGTCTTGAATACCTCTGGCTCAGGACAAGGCAGACTCCCTCTGGAAGTGTCTGTCTTCCTTATCATTTTACTGCAGAAAGTTCTTCAGAGCCCATGCCTAACATTATCTGAGACAGAGCACATCACAAACATATAAAATTTCATACACTATCAGCTCTATTAAACCAGTACTTGCGGTGACAAGTTTTCCAGTCTAACTTACACTGGTGACATAGGCAACTTCCTCAATGCCATATCCCCAAACTGTTGAGCAGCAGGTAGAATTTCTTTTTCTCAGACCCCTTAGAAATATGCCATTTTTTCCGTGAAAGTAAGGAAAAATGATCAAAGGTTGAACTTAACTGATGATGCAATTGAGAAGTGGTCCTAACACCTGCCCTACAAGGTGCAGCAACCCTGGCCAGGAGTAATCGGTTTACTTGCAATGTCAAAGCAATTTGACTTAACTGCTGAGCAGCCAAAACTACACAAGCACTATTTTGACTTGGGGTGGTTGGTGCTGCTCATGTTTCATTGAATCATATTTCTTATTATGGAGGCCTCTAAAGCTGAAGACAGATACGTAAACAAAAAAAAAATACCTGAAGTTAAGGTTCTCTCTGTTAAATGTCGTGTAAACTTTGGACTGATCTCGTCATACACATATGTGAGTGTGTGTGTATGTGTACACCCACCCAGAGGTGGTGTTACATAAGTAATAGATAGAAATAGAACATATTTACTTTCTTTTCTATAGAAATGGACAGCAAAAAGATGAAAATAAGGTAAGATTTTAAAATAATTAAGGGAAAAAAAATCCCCTAACCTTTTTTTCTGTAATCTGACCTTGGTTTCCATGGAAACAGGATCAGACACTTGAGTAGCAGGAAGAACTCTCACTTAAAGGTGTCACCTATAGAGAGGAACTGGTACTCTACACTGACACACACACCAGCATAAACACCCTGAGAGCTCAAAGTGCCAATGCAGATCTGGTCTCAGTGGTTTGAAGGAAAATATTTAACTTTCAAAAGAAAAAAAGGAGAACCAGACTCCCTACCCTTTAGCTACTTTGGCTTCATATTACATACATACATATATATATATATATATATATATATGTATGTATGAATATACACACACAAAATTTACACCAAAGGGGCAAGGTCTGTTTTTCTAAGTAGGAGAGGCTTAAACTGCATGCTGCCAAGCCCCCTTGCTGTTGAATAAGTTTTCAAAATCCTAGAAAAGATCCTGCACAGAGACAGGTGGTGGCTATGGAAACATCTGATCCATTTGCAGCAGCAAGTAAGTCTGAGGTTCCATCAGTAGCATGTTCTACAAGTAGGGAATGAACATTGTCATAGCATCATCAAAAACAATCAAAACAAAGGAGCTATTTTCCATAAAATTCCAGCCATATATATATATATATAAGTGGATGAGCCTTGGTACATCATTTATTTCATCTTAGTGATCCCATCTCCCTGGAGTCTGGCTGACTTGGGCCATCCATCCACTGTGCCTTAAGATCCGTGACTCAGACCTGACTCTCATGGCTCCTGTTCATGCTCAGTGTTTTCCCATTCCAAAGACCGTTGCTCACGAGCAACAGCATTCCAGAAAAAGATTTGTTACTTAATTAAGTTATAGAACTAATTGTCTATAGTGATGTCATCAAAAGGCTGTTTAGAGTACAGCAGTGGAATAATTTATATAGAAAATCTTAGAGATGGACCAGAAATAACTTGCAAAACCACAGTCTCCTTTGTTTCATTATAAAACAAGAATGAAGGGAGTCAGTCACTGTGATCACGGTTATTGACAATACAGATACACATCAAGCCTATTATAGAACCTGGTTTATTGTCTCTTTTGATTTTTTTAGCACTCTATGTTTCTTGTTTAACAAATTGTTCTCGATGCGACGTATTCACAATAAGCGCATAAGCACAAACTGAAACACAATTTCCTGCTAGCTTCCGTAGAAATACATTAATCCACTGGATATTTCCCAGGACAATATTATCTCTCATGTGCAGGCTATATTTCTCTCACTGGGCTGCAAAGGGGAGAAAAAATCCTTGAAAATCTGTTTGAAAAGTGACGTGCAAGAAAGTCACAGGTAAACTGCCTCTTGCTTATGTGAAGACTTCCCTATCTATTTATCTATCTAGCTATCTATAATTCACATTTTTAGCAGCATGTCATTTACTAAAACTCTCCTTCAACATGACAGTGAAGTTAAGTAATGAAAGAAAGACAAGAGAGTAGTTAGGCTGCTCTACTGAATGCTTTGAAATACTACCTTCATATGTTTCTAACTGCTTTGTATGACGGGAGCATTTTGCATATCAGGAAGGGAAGAATGCTGTTTGTTTTGTGTTAAAAGACAGGCATGTTTTAAATACTCACTACTGTTATTCACCCACACATTCTCAAGGCCACATATGCTGCCATGCCTTAAAAAGATGCAAGAGTAAATGCTACCAGGACTCTAGGGGTGGTTGATTACTGGTCTCTTATGATTCACAAGGCTAAAACACTAACTTACTCTTCACTGACTTCCAGCTGGTAATGTGAAATGCTCTCCTCCAAGACAAATAAAAAAGGGAAGCCACATTAGAAAAAGTTCCAGTTTTAAAGACTAAGAACAAATCTCTCCGCAATTCAGAGAAGAGATAGAGCTTGGGCTTGGGATACAGCCCCATGTAGATGACAATCCCTCTGAGTGCACATCCTTGCCTTTCTCAGTCATTTTAAGAAGATCAGCTCATCTGGTGAGCTCCTAACAATTTCAGCTTGTCCTGACCTTCCAGAACATTGTGTTCCTGGTGTATACTAGACCAAATCTGGCAGGTTGTGATCCCTGATCTTACCAGGGAAAGGTGTAATCTGTGAGAGATGTGTGCATATCCCCAACACCTGCCATGTATTTTCTGGGGCCATTCTGAGGAAGTGACCCATGAATATTTTGCAAGAGCCAACTCCTTGTAATTGCAGCTGTTATAATGAGAACAGAGCCCAAAACATTGCAACCATGCAGTAGAGGAAAGAAGGACAGATATTTGGGAAATACTAATTTTTGGGCAAAAGTATTACTGAGGCTACTCAGAGGAAAGTTTTCAAAGAAAAAGATTATTCAGGGAGATTTCTGGCTAGGAAGGAAAATCTATAAGAAAGCCTTTTTTCTTTAGTTCCTAGTAATTTCTGCTTTGGGATGGAGCTGGACATCAACAGTGCTGAGAAAAAAGCATGAGAGTGGAGGGGACAGATCATGGCTACTGAAGGCTTTGATTTCACTCCTTCCTTGAAAGCTGCCTTTTTTCAAAGTGAAGAGATGGAGATACTGCTGTCTTGCTGATAGCTAAGTCCAGCTGAAAACCAAATCCATGATCAACCTGCCACAGGGGTTTGGTTTGAATCTACCTTGTAATTTGTGGGAGGAAAAGAGGGTCGGTAGTTGTGTGAATTTTTCTAGTCCTCTGCCCATGATTCAAGTGTCCCTAATAAGTCAACCTATGAAACCTGAAAGCAATAGCTGGGTTTAGTTCATGTTTAGTCAAACCACTCACCCTTTCCAGTACTAAGCACCTCTGTCTTCCTCACTATTTGCAATAGGATTGTTGTTTCAAAGTCGCTACCATCAACAACAGGTGAGTACTTGTGTTTTTCCAACTGATGAGCATTCCTCTTGGGAAGTAAGAGCCATCCAAAACAGACTCCTTTTCACTATGAAAATAATTTATTTAGAGCAGGAGTTAAAATATTTATTTAGATGATGGTGCAGGGACAGAAGCAAAAATGGAAGATTTGCTGCTGAATAGGAATGGAAATCTCAAAACTTGAAAGGGGTGGCTGTTATGGCTCTGATCATAGAATTGCTAAGGTTGGCTAGCACTGCTGTGTGTCAATCCTAAACCATGTCCCCAAATGCCACATCCACAAGTTTTTTGAAGACTTTCAGGGATGGCAATTCCACCACTTCCCTGGGTAGCCTGTTCCAATGTCTAACCACCACTTCTGTGAATAATTTTTTTCCAATATCCTGTCTAAACCTCCACTAATTCAACTTGAGGCCATTTCCTCTTGTCCTGTTTCCTGGAAAAAGACACCAACCTACACCTTGGTACTAGCTCCTTTCAGGTTGTTGTAGAGAGCAATTGATCTTGCAGCTGTCTCTGGAGGAGTGGCTTTTGTGTGTCTGTGCAGACCTGTGAATGCATAGAGGCTGTCCCTTAAGGAACTGCAGGGAAAGGTTTGAAGTGAGAGTGGAAGGGGTTACAGAGACAGACTTAGGAATGCAGTACTCATAGGTGCTTATGCCTTTGACCATAACTAGAGCTTTGGGTGCTTTGGATAAAAGGGCTTAAAAGTTCTGATTTGGAAATGCATCCAAACCAAACTTTCAGGCTAGGCAGGCAGAGAGGATTTGTCCTTGGTTTGGGAAGAATAGCCCTTGGAGCTCCAGAGGGAAAGAGCAGAAAAACAGATGGAAGGAAATTAATTCAATAAAAATAAATTAGACCTTTTAAACAGTATTGTTTTTAATATTTATGATGCAAAGAAGATTTGCATTTTCCTATCAGTAAAGTATGTTTGACCTTCACTCCCTAAATGAAGGCTTTATTTAGCCTGAATGGCAGATATTTTTCTGTCTTTCCATGGACATTTCAAAAAAACCTGGATGCTGCTAATTTTTTATTCACTTATAAAATGATCCCTGATGATAAGAAAATGGTAATATTTGCTCATACCACATGACTGGATCAAGGTAGCCAATGATCTGTATCTGGGTTGCTACAGCGTGATGTATTATACTTCATACAATTTGCTGCAGGCAGAAATCTTAATTAAGGCCTTTCCTAAAGAGTGACCTTCAGGGACTGCATTTTTTAAATTAGTGTAAAAATAGACAAATGCCCTAACAGCACTAGGGGAGTTATTGAAGAGTGTTAAATGTACATTTCCCCATCTCCTCTATACAAACAATGATTATTTGCTGCTTTTATCGAATGAGCTGTGAGGCGTTTTCAGTAAACAATCAGCCTTAATGTGTACAGAAAGAGATTTCAACTTGATGTGCAGAGCTCAGTTATGCAGCTTCTCCTCCACTTTCAATGCAAGCTGCACGTCTGATTTGAGAATATACTCCCCTGGGCTCTATTCATCCATATTTTACCACGCTCATGGATATTCACTGTTTTGGGATCCCTCTAATTAGCTCACCACATGTGGTGTCTTGCTCAGCTTTCATCAATAATCCCCCCTACCCAGCACTCATTGGCATCTGAGCGGGTTTGGCTGGGAAAGAAAGGGATTGTAGACAGCACTTAGGAAGCAAACTAACCCTTCTCACAATAAAGAGTTTGCAACAGTAGGTACAGGCATGCAGGATGCAGTGGGATGTGTACAAGTGTCTCCAGTCTGTTTCACCATGAATTCTCCGCTGAAACATCCTTATGATGCCAGACATGGACTTCCTTATTTTTCCACCCAAAACAAACTGCCAATCCTCCTGGCAGTTTGTGCTCTGGTAGCACAGAGGCTGAGATAAGGTCACCAGCCTCACCTCCTTCTGTAGAGCCAGGCTCAGATTTGATCTCCAGAGACAACAGGAGAAGGCATAAAATGCCTGGCACCCTTACACCCTCCATGGGGCTGTGGCATGTCGTGACACACGCATTCTCAGCAGTATTGGCTCCAAGCTGGCTCTTCTGCTGTTCCCAAAATTGCTGCCTCAGCTGAACTGATTTTGGAGACTGACTGAGGGACACCACACATCAATACAAGGAAAGCTGATTTCAGTTGCCACGAGTTGTATAAGCCACTTAAATTTTGAAGACGAAATATGCTTTCAAAGTAACTTTTAAAAAGCTTTTGACACAAGTTATCCCCACCCTGCTCTATGATACAGCTTTCTTCATGGGCAAAGTTGAAATGAAATAGCTACTGGAGCTTATAGAGAGGTCTTGTCAGAGACGTAGCTTTTGTCTGCTTTTTTTGACAAGCAGAAAAACCCTGGCTTTTTAAAGCTAAAGCCTATTGTGAGAGGTACAAACCAGACTCCTGGCTAGACTCACATAGCCTATTTCCACTGAAATGACTGTGCTATGAGCTTACACGAGCCAAGGGACTGGCTGCACCGAGGAGGAAATGTGTTTTCAGGGAGTGCCACAGTCCAGGAGGTGAGGACACGGCACTCACAGAGAAACCTGAGCTGCCTAATGGCTGATCCCTGCTGCAGTCCCCATGGGGATGAGCTGCACAGCGGTGGCACTGGTGGCACCAGCCCATGGCTGGGCCTTGATGCACCACATAGAGTGCTTGGAGCACCAGCTCCCGTCCAAGCAATTTGCATGAAATGCTTCTATTGCCTTGTGCTCACAGTTTTTACCATCACGGTTTTCTACAAATAAATATTCACCTGCAGGTTCCAGAGTCCCCAGCCTGGTGGGGTTCATTCCTGGCGTGAAACACTGTGGCAGGTGGGATAATTTCACTCCCAATTCTGCTACCACTCTTAAAACATGACCTGAGGAAAATGACCTCACCTCATTGTCATACTTTCCCAACCTACAAAACAGAGCTAATTTTGCTTATCTGGGGGGAGCAGGGAAAGGCTCAATGCTTACCAAAGAGCTTAAACTTGCTCAGATGCATGATGCAATAGATGCTCAGGGTGATCACAGCCAATCTTCTCTCCAAAACACCGGACTGCAGAACCTGTAATGGCCCCAGTAAAAGTCTTGGCAGAAAAAACAGGTAGCAAGTCAGCCATTCTTCCCAGCGGCATGTCCTGTGACATCCCTGCCCTCCTGCCACTGCAGAGGATGAGTGCTGCAGCATGAGTGGAGACACTGCAAGTGCCATGATCTCACACTGCTCCCTCCACGCGTCGAGCTGTACCCAAAACGGCTCCTCAGCTCTGCTCCAGGCTGCTCGACTGGCAGAACCCCAAGCTAAGGAAAAAATAAATAATGAACCAAGGAGACAGCTCACTCACAGCCTCACACATCGTGGAGGAGATAACAGGCCAATGTGTATAATGATCTGCGCTGAATCATTTGCCACGTTGGTATCAGGAGCTCTCAGCTTCACTCAAGGGCTCTCTCATCCCGACTGCATGTGAGATGACAGTGTTAATACATCAACGCCTGCAACGGCGACTGTAATGAAATCTGTCAGTGTTACCCCTGCACCAAACACTACTTGAAAAAGCAGATGTGTAGCTCAGATTCAGTTTATTACTGTCTGAACCTTCCTCACTTACAAAATCAAAGGGTGATTAAGGGGGTAAATCCCTGGCTACAGCTTGGCTGTAGCACACAGCTTGGAGCACAGCTGAAACACTTTCTGGAGCCTGTTGCTCCATTATTTTTACTATTATTATTATTATTAAATTAATTTTCAAAGTCCTCCTAAATGATATTATTATACATTTTCAAAGACTCCCTAAATATTTCAAGATCTTTATAAGAAACCTCATAAATCAAAATAGCTGGTCTTTCTCTCTGCTATTACACTGTTTGGATAGTGTGGAACCCCTTGGAGGATCAAGCCACTGTTCAAACAGTGTGCTGCAGCCCAGAGCTATGCCTGTTTTACCGTGTGGCCAATGCAAGTCACCTTAGGGAACATTTTTATAAGTGTGTAGTGCTTTTCAGAACATAAATCCTGATGACTGTTAACAACAAATAGGCTTATATGTGCTTAACACATTTCTGAAAATGAGATAAAGTCGTCTAAAATTTTTTTTGCATTTCGAGAGTGAATGAACTCATCTGAGCTAATTATTCTGTGTTTCCTTTGCTGTTACTGGACAGAAATAGGGCATAAGGATAAACACAACTCATCTGTGATACCTGAGATACTTCTTTGGATCCTCTCTTGAATGAGAAAGAGTCAACACAGGCACTAGAAATACCGGATTGTTCTCGTTGACTCTAGACAGCCTCAGTGGTGAAGTCTGCATGGTAGACATCTAATATTAAGTTAAATGCATTCATGCCCTTTGTGTCCTGCTGTGAGACAAAGACAAAAACATTTCCCATCTTCTCAGTATCACTTCTTTCTGCTCAGGCCTGTCCAACACTGTAAGTTTGCACTATGCACACAGAGTGCTCCACTCTTGTTTCAGGTTGTCCAGGGTGCAACACTCAAAAGAGCATGACCGAGTCCTAAGAAGACAACTGTCAGACACCAAAGACAAGACATCTTGCCATTCCAACCTACACTCTATGACTTTTTCTGTGGATGAAGCAAAATTGCAAGCAAAGGAAATTCTCTTTTCCTTTCTCCTGTCCTTAGAAGGCAAAACAAAGTTTCCAGAAGCTCCCCTGTGCTGCTGTATATGGAGAAGACCATCTTGTTGGACCATCTGCCTGTCTTCTGCAGCATGAGGAAAGCCCTGCTCTCCATCCTGAGCAGAATGATGAGCAGGAAGATAAAAAAGTTTTCCTTCTCATACTTTGTGTATTGTGGTAATTACAGTGAGTCAGATGGATTCAAATAGAGGGTTATTTTGGTAATTGCCTATCTCTAAGGTATAAAACAGTATATTACGTACTATCTACAAATTAGGATTCAAAAGCAAAAACATGTGTTTAATTTTGATTTTAATTGCATTTTCACTTCAAACATCTATTTTTCTCCCTGGTGCAAACAGACCTGAGCAATCTTGCAGAGATCAACAAAATCTTCCACAAATGCCAGACATTTCTCTCATAGTGGTACTTGGCTCTGTGAGCATTTAATCTGCTAACTTTGACAGAAAGGGCAGTCAAATTTCTATAGCCTGCTTATTTTTAAAACAACAAATATTTACTGCACACTGCATTCTAAAGGATACGATTATTAGTGTACCTCTGTTTGATTACCAATGACACAGTAATAATACCAGCAGCTGCTGAATTGTAAGTGAAAATAACCCTTTGCTCTCATTTTTCTTATCTGTAGACTATAACAGCACTCATGGGGACAATAACCTATGAAATAGATTAAAAGCCTGTTAAATGCTATTTTCAGCTTGGCAGATCACCAAACCCTGGCTTACCCTTAAGCTCTGTTTCCTTTTAAATATTCCTTTTAGTATAGCAATGTGACAACAGTAATGTGCCGTTTCACAGTGATTAAGTAACTTCACAAACAAGAGGTCTGAGGTTTATAAACTGAGTGGAGCTCATAGGTGAACAGAACTGTGCTCCACCAAAGACACTAAGACTTCTGGTAGAGGCTGTAGTGGTTTAATTTGCAAATTTTCCCTCTAGAAAATTCTGGTCTAGTGACTTTAAACTAAAAAAGGGAACGCTGTGGGTTTCCTATTTCTGGTTGAAGTGCTGAACCATCTCTTCTGTTTCCAATCTCCCTTTTACAACAGGGAAATAATTAATATTTAGTCACTGAATAATTCTGAGAAAGTTTCAAATGTTATGAGTGCTGAGGGGGGTTATCGGCTGGAATGAGGCAGCCTGGAGCCTTCCTCAGTGTGACAATCTGCTTTTCCAAAGCTCTGCTGACTTGGGACTACTTTATCTGTCTGAACAGGAGAACAATAAAAAAGGAGAAAAAAAACCCAAAATTGTAAGGATTAAAGGAACCAGTAACCCGCAAAGAGCTTCCAGTACTCTAGGAGGGAGTATTATGAAGGAAACAGATGGGGAAAACAGGGAAAACACAGATCTAGGGTAAAATTGGAAAAGGAGTTTTAGTACCAGCAGGGGAAGAAAGGGAATGACAGAGGTGGCCTTGCACTGCTCTACTGGAAGCAGTTGTTATCACAGGGTGGGTTGTGTATCTATTTAGACATGGCACAGGTCTGTCAAGGATCTGTGTTTTCTGCTTCCTGAACTATTTTAGCACTTTTGCTTTTGACAAGAACCTCCTTCTTTGAGCTCAGAAACTCTTCCTGAAGAAAACTTGGTTGGAACTGTAACCTTTACCTTCCATTCAGCCTCTTTGTATGAAAACAAACCTGTTTGGTAAAATCCCATTCATTTCTGAATGCAGCCTTGAAAAGATCAACGTGTGGGAAGAGGACCATCATCCAAGAGCCCTCAAGGCACTCTGTCCTCCTCTGCAACAACCCACCTTGCAGTTCCTCAGCCACAAGTCATTCCTGGAGGTGGTTACTCAGGTTCCTGAGCTGGAACAGGAGCTTTGTGCTTTTCGAACTAGGCCATTATGTTCTTTAAGAGAACTCACATAAAACACTATTCTCCAAATCTCTTTGTATTTTTCTTTACTTACTGCTGAACTGAGATACTCCCACACAGACTTTTTTCTTCCTTCACTTTACCTCTACATCCATATTCAGTGTCATATGATTTTTAACATGTGGTTGGATTTCATGCTCAAATATGCTTCTAGTGTAGCCAGTATCATGATACAAGATAAAAGAAAAGAAAAGAAAAATAAATTCAAGCCTTCATGTCCATATATGATTTGTACAGCTACTGGATACTGGAAAGCATCTTTTTGAGGAGATGGCAGGTATTTTAGCATTTATTGCACTTCCTGCTTCAATTTCAATGTACATAAGGCAGACTTGCAGGAGAAAAGGAAGGAGACAGCCCTGTAGCCTCACAGAAGCCCAGTACCGGACAGGATGCTTAAGGCTGGAATTTTGAAGAAGTCTTTGAAGGTCAAACCACAAAACTCCATTGTAGCTTTAAAATGGATGGTGCCTTAAGGCCCCAACTGGAATATTTTTACATGTGACATTTTAATGCACATCTTCAGGTTTTTGCTCATTTTCCCAAATCTTAAAATTTCACTTTGAGCTCTGGGTTGAAATGAACTGGAAATATAAAGTAAAACTCAAATTAAAGCTCTAACTTTTACCTGCTTTCAGATGAAAACTTCAAATCCCACTAGACCCTTCTGTGAAGAATGTTTTTGAAGCAAAAGCTTAGTTCTCTTTCCCTGATGTATGCTATTATCTTTGTACCTTAATTTCACCCATTTGCTCATATTCCACAAGGAAGAACATGTTTCTGTACATTCAGATGACCTGGTTAGGGAGACAGTGTTTGCAGTTAAAGCAACGATATCACAGCTCTGAAATTGAATCCTATTTAAAGTGCATTCCTGTTACTTTGGGAGAAATTGAAGATACATTATTTAATCTTCCTTTGGTTTTTCTGTGATTTGTGATACCAGCATCCTAGGTTTATAACCACAAGGGTGCTGGGAAGTCACTGATGATTGCTGAACACACCAAGGTTCTGCAAAGAAGTCAGGAAAAACATGCAAAGGTTCATCATAAGTGGTGACCTGGGTACTGGTACATGAGTATAACACAAATCAGCTATATTCTGAGCATTACTTTTGTTTTTCTGATTCACTATAATTTTTTATTCAGAGCCTCATGAAATTTTTCTAGAAAAAACCTGAAGTAGTCCTGAGCCTGAACTCTAGCTATTGTACAGTCACAGAGCAGGAGAGATGGGCTTCAAGAGGTCACCTAGTGCCTTTCTCTGCCCTCTACTATTCCAGAATAAATTGTATTTTTCTAAATTATTTTAAAAAGACTGATCCGAAAAGCCAGAGCCCATTACCAGTGTTGGATTTCCTCATAATGCTACACAGATGATGACTATCCTAACAGGACTTGGGTACCTGCATGACGCTGATAGCTGGAATGTGAACACTGTAGTCAAACTGTGAACATTTATAATTTGAGCCAAAACAGTGGGTTATCTAGCCACTCATTCTTAAAAACATAAACCAGCAAGGAAACCCCAGCCCCAGACGATTGCAATCAGTTTGCAGCTTCCATTCCTGTGGAAAGATAAGCTTTCCTTGCCTGAAATGGGACAGATGGCAGCCCTACAGGTTGCCACTCCACAGTGCCTCCAAGCAGAGCTCTCTGTTCTGTAGCTGTTGTTACAGCAGCATATGCTTGGGAGATGCAAGCTGGTTTCCCTGAATCTAGCACTCTAACACTGCATGCTGGGCATCCACGATTCATTGCTTGCCTTCTAAGACTCTTCATGTTTCATTTTTATTTTTTTTTCTCTCTAAAGTGAACTTTTGTTTACCAGAGATAGAGAAGCACAAACAAAATTTTGTGTGTACAGATAGATGTGTTCCTGTTCTTTTTATGTTCTGTAATATGTGTAGTTGTAACAGGAATTTTACAGGTGGTGTTCTCAGATTCAAGTCTCCACAAAAGCAAATGGAGTCACAGTTATTAGGCCCTGATAGCAGTGTTGGAAATCCATGATTTTCAAGGACATCAGAGAGGCCATCGCAACACCAGGGAGCACCCACACTCTCCTGTTCATTACTGCATGAATAAAAGCAGCAACTTTGCTTAGTTGCATGATCAGGAGGACAGTTCTAGCTTCCAGAGGTAGATGAGGTCCCATAGGATCCAGTGCTCAGTCTCTGGGAAAAAAATTAACTACTTACAGCTGATGACTTGGGTTTGTCAAAGGAGAGACACCACACAAGGTAAAGTGACACTTTTTATACTTTGTATAGTTAATCTGTGGAAATTCTTGCAGTATGATGCTGAGCATAGTAAATGCTTTCCAAACCCAATTAAATGAATTACTGGAACAAAACTCTAACTGGAGTGACTGAGGTCACAGAGATACTCCTGATCCTGAGCTGCAGATCATAGGAAGTATATTCTTAGTATTCTTACTAAGCTATTCTTACACATTTTCCATAGACATCCAACAGGGTCATTGTCAGAGAGAACTTACTGAAGAATATGAAGGAGTGATAGGACTGAACTGCTACTTGGCTGCTCATGGCAGACTGACACTGGTGCTGGTGTTCTCACTGGTAAATCCTGACAAAGAGCAATGCTGTCATGCAGTCAGCACATAACAGAGGTGAGACTGGGTGGGATGCAGTGTCCTAAACTTAGGTGTCCAGTGTCATTGTGGGCACTGCAGTATTTCCTGACTCACTCCCAGCATAAACCCATGCAGACAAGTTGAGCATTCTGGGATGCTCAATTGGCTCAACTCACCAGAGGTAATATACTCAAAACAGAGTCGAGAATGATTTGTCTCCTCTCAAAGAACGCAATGAAAATAGACAAGATGAATTCTGTGTGAAAAGTGTCTATTCCTTTTCACTGACTACGGAAGGAACTGTGGGTGACTAGATGTCACCCCAAATTAAGGGGACATTAGCTTAGCTCTGGACACACTAGGTGGATGTCTAAAATTATGTGAAACATTTAGTATTCATTGATGTGCAATTGCACATGGATAACAGCTCAGATTTCTTCTGGCTATTCAAAGTGATTTTCACCCAATGTTATCTTGAAGCAGCTTGGGGTGACCACTGGGACCTACCTTCATTAACTGGGACCAGAACAAGCATCTCTGAAATCTCCCCCAGGACTTATGGTGTTGGGTTTAGCACAAGTGACACTTGCTCAAACATTCCATGAGAAAGTCTGATGTGGGAAGAAATATTACAGTCGCAGCCAGTCTGAGCGATAAAATGCTGAAATACTGCACTACCCTGCAACCATGAGTCTCCCCGGTCCTAACTTCTGACAGTGTGACAGCAAAGTTAAGGCCCAGCACCTTTAGCTGACAGATGACCTTTAGCTGACTAAAGCTCTGTTAGGTTTATTCCTGAGCCCCAGAAAACAAAACTGGTCTTATAAAGATTTGCAAAGGCCATGAACATACTGTTCCTGCAGATTTTTTTGAACAGGGTATTTTTACTCATAAATAGTAGCAAAAGCTATTCTGGTAATACTCTGTGAAAAACAGGGCATTAAATTGGTGTCATTTTAGTGGATTAGTACTGTCACATCAGCTGCCACAGCTTTCCGCCTATGTCATCAACTGTGCTGCTGCCATTCTCTGCCTCCATCACATTGCAATAGCTGCAGACTCTACAGTTAAAGGTGGAGTCAAAGGCAAGACACGTTCTGAATGGATCCTGAAAAATGAAGGGGGAAATGCTCCTATTAGAACTATAAAAAGAAGGAATGATCTGTTAAACTCATGGGGTTTGGGTCATATCAACACTATTAAGCGTTAGAATGTTTGTTCTTAAACGCTCTTATTTGCATCAAACCAAAGTGAATTTTGTATACCCCAATTTCTAAATATGGGCCCAATTTAGCTTTCTTGAAACCATTAGAAGGATGAGTGTGATGAACTTTCTGATGCTTTCTAGGTAAGAGAATATGAACAATTTTTATGGTATTTATGACTAATATCTTCTAAACTGGGTCCTGTATAGTACCAGGGGACTTGCTGTGCAGCCTTGGGCGTGTTTTTTATGTGTCAATTGTCCCAAGATGTGAATGACTCATAGAGGAGTTTCAGGTCCTCAGAAGGCCTAATTATCCAAGTGATATTCCTCCAATGTGTTTTGACTCTCACAAGGGTCCTTCTTATCTATCTTTTAAGATCCCAGAGTACAGGGACTAAATGTGTGCTAAGTATTATTTCTATAGCATGATAAACTTCAGGGCAATTATATACAAGAAGGAGATGATTCCTACACATATTTATGATCCCTTAAAATAAGACTAAATTATTTAGGGTTGACATTTGAGCAAAAATACGTAATCTACAACCTAAATTACTTCAGATGTTATTTGGGCCAGAAGGAAAATGCCCCTTAAAGACTGAATCCAAGCTTTTTGACTGTGCAATGAGCTGGATTAGAGAGAGGTCTGTCACCAGAACAAGCCTTTAGCTGCAGAATGGAGGTGGGAATATCTCATTTCACATAGGGCTTGGAAACTTGTTGAAACGATGACTCTTCCTACATTGGTACTTTTCTAAAAAGCTGTTAAGATATGAAAACAAGAACTTCCATTTATTTTGATGAAGACTTTATTTAGATACGACCTATACTTCTCAGGAACTTCCCTGACCTTGTTTCAGGACAAACTGACATAAAGGGACAGAATTTTTAACAGGATGGCCTCAAGTTTTGCCAGTGGAAAAATTTCTTCACAAGAGAGGGTTTTCAAGCATTGAAATGGACTGTCCAGGGAAGTGGTGGACTCACCATTCGTGGAAATATTAAAAAAAATGTGTGGATATGGCTCTTGAGGACCTGGTTTAATGGTGAACATTGTGGTGGTACTGGGTTGATGGTTGGACTCGATGATCTTACAGGCCTTTTCCAATTTTAATGATTCTATGATTCTGTGATTATATTTTGGCATCCCAGCCTTGAGGCCAGGAGAGTGGGAGTTCTTGGCTTCCAGACCACTGAAGCAAACAGCACCACTGTTTCCAGGAAAGTCCAGTAGAAACCTGTAATGCTGAGGAAAGGCAGATTTCAAAGGTGTTCAGAAGCACTCCTCACCTTGGTTCAGCCAGGACTGTCATACCAATATTCCTCAGTCTAATGGCATAATATACCAGTTCTTCATTAATCATGATATTCACTCTGTCTTACTGAGGACAGTAAGAAAAGTTCATTTCTACCTTACAGACCTTGAATCAGGCCCCAAATTTGGCTTAATCAACTAAATTTTTAACATTTAAACCAGACTTCTTTTTCATGAAGCTTCAAAAAGAATCCTCCATTCCCTTTCACTCAAATCTGTCCTCTATGCCTATGTTTTTTATTTCTTTTTTTTGTTGCTCACAGCCCCCAGAGGGCAAGTCTGGGTGTTTTAATTCCCTGCTGAGCCCAGCCCACATAGCTCCAATTGTTTTTACACTGTGCAGCCCATCTGAGACACAAGATTAAGTGACTTGCCACAGTCCCAGTTAAATGTGTATTCAGAGAGAGGTGTTTAATTTGTTTTACAGTCACAAATTCCACAGTATCCAAAGTGCCTCAAAACGGTTTTGAATTTTGATATATAACCCACTTCTGTTTCTCTCCACTTAGTCTTTGTTTAGTTTTTTTTCTTATTTCTCATAAACCCTAAACAGAATGGTCACTTTCAGTTCAACAGAGGAAATAACTTTCTGTAATTTCTGATCATTCTTTGGTGAGGTATGGGGTGAGGAAAGGATTTAAGATCTGATCTACTGAGTTACATTAAACTTTAAACAGCTTTGCCCTTATCTTGTCTCCTGTCAATTTCTTCTGATCGAAGAAGTCCTACCGAAATTATCAATTTGCTTTCCAGTTGTGATGTAATTTTGTGTTTGTTTTTGTTTTTAAGGAAAAAAAGCATGCAGTACTAGGAGCTTCTTGCCACACAGACCTACTCACATTGACCTGTGTCTTGCAAGCAGTGTGGTGGATTCAGAGAAGTCTGCAGGACAAAGATGAATATTCATCTCCTGTGCCTGAAAGTGTAGCCAGCTGTGGATCTGTGTTCCAGTACCTGAACATAGTGAGGCCAATATTATTGTTAGACAGGCACTTAATGAAGCTTTTGAATGCATTGTAAAAATTGTCTTTGATATTGACACTTGCCTGAGCCAGCAACCTCTTGCCTTGCAAATGATGAAATGCTTTTCACAGTACAACAGTGTGCTGCAGTAATAAAATGTGAAAGCAAAATCCTCCTGACAACCCTTGGGGAAACTTCTATTTAAAAATGTCTTATGTTTCCTATATTTCCTAATGCTCTTTACTAAGATGTATTAAACAAATCGTCCTCTACCCAGACTCTGTTACACAGGGTTACTGTTTTACCACTTGAGCTTGAAGTCTGCTAATATTAGAAGGCAGTAGATTCTCTTATGTTCCTCTAAAACAGTTTTTTTTTTTCCCCTTGGGAAGAACCTGAATTTTTCTTGGTTTTATGCACCTGTCTTTCACTGATATTATTTTCTTCTCTCATTTCCCTCCAGACTTAGTTTTGGAAGTCACATCTCGAAACAAGTATTTTATATGGTTCTATACCTTATTCTAGATGTTGTCAGGAGCATGGCTGATTTGACGTTTAGCCTTGACTCTGATTCAAAGTCCATTTAGAAGGTCCTGTCATCTCTGTTGGAAGTCTTGTTCTGGTACCTGTCAGTTGTTACTCCACAGAACTTCTTGAGGTAGATGATTATTGCCACAGATGATTGGCACAGTGAGAAATGGGGTCAAGGAAAGAGTCAAGAACCAAACAACGGAAAGTTACAAAAATAAAGATCTTAATAATAAAACACGGTACTGAACAAGGAGCCAAGGGTGATCAGCTCTTATAAATCTGTGTTGCTGATGTGACAGATCACCATGTGTTGAACCATCTGGATCCTCTTCATCTTGTTCTCCACAAACCCCTCTTACAGAAATGTTCAGTAATTTAATGCAAAGGTGACAAAGAGCAGGTTAGTTGATCTTCCTGCCTCATGGCAGGAAAAGATGCAGTCTCTGGCTTAGCTAGAACAAGGCATTTCTACCTTAGACAGGTCTTGAGCACTCAGGGGCAGCAAAGTACATGGGACCTAGCTGAGGTGGAAAAAACCTTAAATGATCCCTTACACCAAGGAAAACCCTTGTCTTAATCAGTTCTTTAAAGTTTTTACTATTTCCCACCTGCACTTATATGGTTCATATCTAATGTCTTATTTATTTCAGTCAAACAGGGATTCAGCTGGACCTTGACACAGACATAGGGATGATGACACAGAAGTGAGTAACCAAGAATTGTGATAATTTTGACTTTTGATACCATCAGTAAGCTAAGAGAAAGAGAAGGCTTTAAAACTGTTCAGTATTTTGCAGCTTTGCCTCCATACAGACCAAATCCCAGAGCTATTACCCTTGAGCCCTGACTCCTGACTCCTACAGAGTCCTGCCAAGCTCTGCCAAGCACAAATCATCCTGTCTTGTTCCCAGTGCCTATCGACACACTGTCATTCTCCATAGAAAGCCTCCCTGAGCCCGTACGTTTCCCTGTCCTGCATGCACTTTGGGGTGCCCATTTCCCCTGCTCATCCCATAACACATGTCCACATGGAAAGGCAGAGTGGATGCTGAAGGTTTCTCCATAAGGGGAGAGGAAAAATCAAGGAAATTAAGGTAGAACACTTTATAGCAGGAATAGGTTTACTCTACTTGGCTAAGGATTGAGAAATTACTATTTATAAAAATTATAGCAGGGAATTATATTTACATTAAGACCCCTCTCTTGAAGCCATGCTGAGGGACAGGGTAAGAAATAGGACTGTAAAAGCACAAAGTTCTGGTTTGTATTCAGAGGCACTGAAGATGGAAGATGAGCTGAGGGCTAAAAGTGGTTCAGAAATGCATAGATTTGGCTTTGGTTCATTTTCCAGAAAATGTAAATGTGAGTGAATGAGAACAGTGCAGTTCCTGAGAAAGACCAACCCATTCTTAGTAGGTCCATCGTTTGAGAGGTGAGCTGTTAAAATAGAAAGAATCCAATTTGAACTGTCATGTGTGCAGTACAACAGTTGCCATTTTCACCCAAATAATAAATGAAGTAACTGGAGAAAGAAGAAGTAGAAATACAACAGTTGGAGTGACAGACTGAAAAAGATTTAAAATGAGAAAAACTGAAACAAATCAGAATCAGAAGGACTGTATAAGATAATGCAACTGCAGGAAACAATGTGTGTAACCAGGGCTTGGGATTTTGAAGAGTATGAACATGTAGAATATATCCCAAAGATCACACCCAAAAACCCCAACAGTGACTGCTAAGGACAAGTTGCCTTGCATGGTGTCATGGCACTAGAAGAGGGATTCTTTCCTGACCTTGATGTGATCTTGGGAGAGTGTCTTCCTTAACTCTTCCCCCTGCTATTCTCGCTCTTTTTGTCCCTCTTACCTAATGCAAACACTTCTGGGAGAAATGATACATGTATGAAACCCAGCACAACACTTGGAGTATTGGCTACGACCTTTGGCTCTCTTTCATAGTGCTAGCAACTTTGCTGATATAACAAGGAGTTCAGGCTGGGAGCAGAAAAGGTTTCTCCTTGAAAAGCTGCACAGCACTTGATAATTGCATCCCTTTCACACATTTCCTTCTTGTCATACATTAGCCCATCAGTATGCTTCTGTGACTAGCAGTAACAGTGCATTGAAGGAAAATGCCACTTTCCACAGAGAATGATCAATCTCTTTGACTTTGCCTGTAAACATGTTTCATCAGGGGGTCACTAATATGCTTTTATTGCCTCACTGTCAGAGATGATGCCATTACCAAGCCTGATAAAGTATTCTGTAGAGGGTTCCTTTTAATTTTATTTTTTATGCGATCATGAGAGACCGTAACCGATAAATTTAGTTCAATGCTTTCTCACTATTAACTAATTCTGAGTAAATCCGTTGGGGCAGACTGGAT
The DNA here is from genome assembly GCF_036250125.1 of Pseudopipra pipra. Taxonomy (NCBI): domain Eukaryota; kingdom Metazoa; phylum Chordata; class Aves; order Passeriformes; family Pipridae; genus Pseudopipra; species Pseudopipra pipra. The sequence continues at coordinate 144,738,728 of NC_087549.1, read as the reverse complement.
ACAAACACTTCAAAGAATTTTTACAGGATATTGAAAATGATATTCACCATGGGACAGAGGTTTAAGTACTCAGCTGCTAGTGTTTTCTTTACCATTAAAGCTACAACACTGCTAAATGTCATTTAGTCAAAACATTGTATTCAGAAGGATTTGTAGCACAAGATGACTATTTGCTTTTAATAAATTTGTCGCATCAGGGTGGTTATGCTAGCTTATTTCTGGGGGGAAAGGAGTTTGAGAAAAGATGATGCTTTTTCTCCTAGTTTCTTTCTTAGAGTCCAATCCAGCTCCCACCAAAGACAATGAGAGTTTTGCTTCTGCCTACAAAGGGAACAGTCCCACGATCTCTGAGGGCTTTGAAGTGTCCAAATCCAAATGAAAATGCAGGGCTTTTTCAGAAACAGGGTGGAAAATAAAACCAACCTAAAACCCAATCAAACCAAAAACCTGGAAAAGAAATAAAACAAATAAGGGAACTGAAAAAAAAAAAAGGTTTTTCTCATGGAGGTTTTTTTTTCCCAGCCTCCTTTCATATCCTATATAGCACCCTAAAAACTAGAACACAGGATATGAAACCATGGAAACAGCTGGATGCTACAGGATTTTTGAACTACTTTTCTTAAGGTTTAGACTTTGGGGATTTGATTTTTTTTCTTAAAGTTTAATTGATTTTTTTTCCCTACTGAAATCCATATAATATGTTGAGCTTGTTAAACCTATGTTATAGGTCACAGACTAAATTTAATTGGTAGTATTTCTTTTGAGCCTAATTTAAAGGTTGATTTGGCTTTATGGACAGATTCTTAGTTGTAGTAAATCAGTTCAGCTGTAATAGGTCTCTGTTAGCATCAGTAGAAAATATGATCATTGGAGGCTCAAATACCATGCAAAATCTCGGGAAGAACATGAAAAAAAAAAGTAAAAAAATTCCTTTCTTGAAAGACTGTGTGTTAATGAAACTCTATGCAAAGTTAAATATTTTGGAAGGAGGTTAAAATATGTCTGTAATTCTATTTTCATTTAACTCATGAAGGTAGGTCTGTCCTGAATATGGTTACATCTGATTATATCTGTATATATCTGTATATATCTGGTTATAGGCACTAAGAGGAAGCATGTGGCTTATAGACATTGTGAGGATCACAAGATTACTTTGCACTTACAAATGCAACTTTGGTAAAATGTATTCAGAAACTAGAGTCTTTCTGGCAGTTGTGGAGGTGCATGATCAGTGTGAATGAAATGAAACCTGTCAGAAAGATGCGTGTGAAACTCAGCCAAAATGTTTTTAGATCAGGTTTGGTTAAGATTGTTTCTCCTAAATCCAGATGTCCTGGAAGGAAGTACTAGGAAACCAGGTAAAACACTGTAAAAAATGCTAGTTCATCAGCTTTTCTAACTCAATCAGCAGTTGCACTTCAGAAATCGTCTTGTTTTTTTCTGAACAATGTGGTAGATGTGAAAGGTACTGATAAGCTTTTGACTGAAAGAAATGAAATTCCTAATGTTTAAGCATTCTCTCCTCACCAGTAAATGTGAAAGGTATTGAAAAAGTCTGTGGACTAAATGTTAAAATCATTCATTAGTATCCAATAATGACAAAAGTGGTAATATCAGCACAAAATTAAATATAATACAGACTCAGTCTGAGTACAGTGGGTGAAATAACAGAGCCGGGACAGCTCTGAGGGCTCTGATCTGAGCACCCCCTCTTCAGTCTATCCAGTATTTACACAGATGTTCAACAGCAGTGCAATAAATCTTTCGCTGGTGTTATGGCACTTATGTCCATTTTTCCTTATATCTATTAACTGAAAAAGTTATTTCTGTATACATCATGCTTCAGTTAACTCATCTTGACAGTAATAATGTGGAGTGACGATCTCCTGAGACAAATCCAAACTTCTCACCTCTGGAATATGTACTGGAAACACTCTCTCCTTATACTTTACTAAGCACAGGTTTTGACAACATGAGTCATGGTATAGTGGTGACACAAAAAGCATCATAATGCTCTAGCTGTGCAAATCAACATTCAAACTTACCCCTGAAACACTGATATTGCTGGAGGCATTGTACTTAGAATGGGGTTTTCTGCTGAAAGGAAATATTAGAAAGATCATCATTTAGACAGGTTAAAGGTCTTGAAAATAAAGGAGGAAGATGTGTGGAGATAAGATGATAATTCTAGAAAGGATGAGCCTCATCAAAATGAACCTCATGGTGGATTCTGATCTCCAGGGAGGAACTGAAGCCTTCACAATGACTTAAAAGGATTTTGGTTATGTCCTACCAAAAACAATAGCAGCGACAAATGTGTCTCAAAGATAGAGCTTTATCTATGTTACAGATGGGAAACACTATCCTGAGGGCTACTTTCTCATTAGAGCAGACATTAGACACACATGAGCTGGAGCTGAAAGAAGATCTGAATAAAATCTTGGGCTTATGCAGCACAAGGAGAAATATTCTCCACTGTGGCTGTGACCTTCTGCCCAAACACAGGGTAAAAATATTTCCTTTGTCATAGAAAGTTATAATGCCTTCATAGAGAAAATACCTGAGGGTTGAAATTTGGTTCTGAAAGAAAGTCCTCACTGAAGAAAAGAAAATTTGATTCTGAAAGCCAGTGCATGGCCAGCTGAAAATTGCCATTACACACTCTCTCAGTACTTGTACAGCTCACAACGTTCGCAGCCAAGGCAAGATGCTCTGAAGAAGTCCAACCCTCAAGTGACAAAATCCATGAATGTACTTGGAAATCATTGGCTGAAATGGAAAGATCACACTCCAGGATACTACAATGAATCACATTCTACTACAGCCCTACTCTTCTGTCAGCCGTGACTGCAGCATTCTATGTGTGCAGGACACGAGCCACATTCTCATCAGTTTTTACTGAAATCTCATTATACAGCAACCAAATGTCATGTTTCAAGAAACTGTTTAAAGATACTTCTTCAGGTGTCCATCTGAATATTTTCTAAAGTTTTATGCTGTCATTACTCATCTTAAGTTGTTGTAAAATAAGTGGACAAGGAAGTTTTTCTGTCTTCAAACTTTAGGAGTTTGAATGAGTTGCAAAAGATGTTTGTGAGATCCTCTCACTAAAAGTTTAGGCTGACCAAATAAATGAAACAAGCAACAGGCTAAGTCTCAGAAAGCAGAATTTTTACCAAAATTAAAGAATTTCACTTAGGAAAACTGACTTGACTGAAAAGAATTATTGTATCCCTTTTCTGCCCCTTACATATTTAGTTATTTTCACTCTTCAAAATGTCTTCTCTACTCATATCTGATTTCAACAAATTATTTCACAAACCCTGTGAAGGGCAACAGAAAGTGTAATATTTAAAGGACAAGGACAAATAAAGTACATATGCATAAGGTCCAAAATTCAATTAAAGTCAGCAGAAACTAAACTCAAATAAATTGCAACTGTACCAGAGTGAACAATTATGACAGTGCATTTGCTTGATTGTTTGCTTAGTCTTAGTACATCTTGAAAGCCTTCTCCCCAGATACCCCAGCAGCCTCATCTCTGTTTCAGTTCTGAGCTAGTGATGTCCACCTGCGATTCCCTTCTAGTTCTCAGACGGAATTCCTGGTGGGTTCATGACTTGGGTCTGTGGTGTGAAGTTTGGGAGCTATGGCTGCATGGCCATCAACACGCCACCATTTCAGGCAGTGGCAGCTCTCCCAGTGGAGACCTCTTGGTTGCTCTGCCTGTTGCTGCTGCCAGGGGAACAGCATAGCTCTGCCCATCCCTGCCGCTCTCTCTTCTGCTTATGGCCAGTGAATTAGCATCAGTTTCCTGACACCAAAGCAGGAAATTAGAGGGGAAACAGAAAGCTTGAACGATTTCCTTCTCCAAAGTTCTCCTAAGATAGTGTAGCTACATGCTATGCCTTATAGAGTTGGTGGTTGATGTGGTTTAATTTTGAACAAGTCTTTACATATGTGTGAAATGTCCATTTAAGAAGCAAAACATCTGTCCAGATGGTGTCTGCATAGCTCACTGTGCCTTTAGAAAACGAGATGGACTAGATGACCTTTTGAGATCCCTTCCACTTCTGTTTTCTCTGACTCTATTTTCTACAGTGAAAACTAAAGTGCTTTAACACCATCCACAAGTGAGCACAACTGCCAAGAAAATACACACTGGAGGGAAAAGTCCCCTTTGACTGCTCCATTATTTTTTTTAACGTAATGTACAGCTAGATCTTCTCCCAGAAAGAGACTAATTTTTTACTGTTTCTTTTGAGTGCTGGCTATTTTTACTACTTTTATAGCTCTCATAAAGACATTTCTTTCAGATAGAACACTCTCAGACCTGTTAACTTTTTGATCCTTTTTTTTTTTTTCAAAGCACACATCACATTCTAACCTTAATGCTTTGTATTGTGATTTTTATCTTTTTTCTCCCCCCCTCTTTTTTTTTTTTTATTTTATTGGAAGTCTCTGTAATCTAAATATGTCTTTATTTCCAAGAGGATGACTGTTTCCTAGGGGTTGACATTGCTTCTGGCCGAGACAAAAGCTGTTCCACCCAAGAAAATCTTTTGAAGTGCTAAACACAAGGATGTACTTTTCATTTCATTCTCAGGGCAAGTAGCTTTTCTCTCCCACACGAAAGCCTCAGCTGCTGTGTTACCAGGTCTGGCATTTGAAGCTGCCCTGTGCAGCTTCATTTATTAATGGCATCCTTGGCACTCTGCTTTGGTAGCCATTTAGCAAAGGGTTCAAGATGTAACAGCAAAAAATGGTATAACTGGAAAATACGTGCTCTGAATATAAGCACAGAGACCTTTGGGATGGGTGAGGTATGGAGCTGGTCAGTCACAGAGCTGTGGCTGGAGGCATGCCATGGAGGGAAGGATCTTAAAAAAAAGAAATCAAAGCTACAGAAAAACCCAGCTGGTTGTGTTGTCTGGAAACTGAGGAAAGGGAAATATCTATGTAATAGACCCAGAACCAACAGCAGTTAGTGCTGTACGTTTGACTTGCACTGTGCTGACAGGATCCTCCTGTATCCTGGGAAACCCAGTGATGGTAGATTGAGCCCTGATTGTTCAGAGGAGTCCCCAGTTGCTACAGAGATGGGTGGCAGCACTGAAAAACATTTTAGCAGGGAGAGAAACTCCTGAGTGAATAAGTTCACAAAAAGAGACACAAACCCGTCTTTTCTGTCAACAGAGCAATTTATAATATGCTTTCTGAGTTTACAAAGGAAGATAGAAGCCTTCAAGTACAGGTTTACCTCTCTAGTACAAACTACTCCCATTAAAGCACATGAGTATGAGGCCACCATGAAAAATACGGAGTTTCAACAAAAAGAAAGTGTAGAAAGGAGGGCAGGGTGAAGGGGGAGAAAAAGGGGAAGTACAGGATGTAGTTATGGCTACTTAAGTGCAAAATGCTACTTACGATCTGAATGGCACTTAACTGAGGAGGAGATTAAGTAACACAGTTCTCTGTGGTGTCCGGTCTTACTTTGTCTAAGTTTTCCTGGGACTGTGTGCCCGGAGATAGTTGATCTTCCAGAATTTCAGTTTGAGATAAAATTATTTTTATCTCGCTTCAAAAGTAGTGGGAATATTTTTCATGCACACTTCTTTGTCTCTATTTTTTCACCCTTGATGAAATTTTCTCAGTACTTTAGTAACATGTTCTAATGTGTATACTGAGTCAGTAGTGATCCTGATTTCTGGAAGAGCCCAGTCTGGTTCTTTGGAAACATCCACACTGTTCAGTATTACCCAAGTGGTTGTCAGTCCTGGACCACCACTAAGGGCTTATGAAATATAGCGATAAGTAACTGGGGCATTTTAACAGCATTAATTGCCAGAGAGGGCTTCGCTGTGGACAGTATGAGCATAAACTCCACTGATTCTTTATTGCACTCAGGAGAGAAGATGTACCTTTTGTCATCAAGATGAACACAATGTTTTTTAAAACTTAGGGAATCAAAAGATTCCAAAACGTGAAGAATTTGAGTCTGTTTGTTTTTAAAAGATTTTGTCTGTGGGAACCCTTCAGAGTAAAACTAGAGAGTACTCAATTTATTTCTTTCTGAGAGGTAAAATGATGAAATGAACCAAGCTGGGATTTAAAACTGTGGTTTCATGGAGTCCAGGTGTTTCAGGTCAGTTGTGTAGATCACTAAATGACCCCAAAAAATAGAATATTATGTTCTGCCTTTTTGGTTTCTTTTATCCAAAACTTGTTATCTAGGTGGGGTTTTGTGGCTCTGTCTGAAATGATTAGCTCTGGAAATATCACAATAAAGTGGTGAATGCACAGCCCTTCCATATACTCCGAGCAGTGGACAAGGATTTTCTATTTTATACATAATTTACAATTTGCTTCAGCAATTCCACAAACTTAATATATCTCCTTAACTCACAGAAGGGTTAAAAAGAATGGTTCTATATTTCTTCTTCCCTGTTTTCTCAGTGGAGAGTGGACATCTCAGCACACATCTGTGCACATTTCTTGAAAGCCTATAGCTCAGCACCTGTCCAGCTACACCCTTGTCATTGATTTCATGCCATTTTCTCCTGCTCCAACTGGGAAGCCAAAATAGGTAAAGTGTTTTGTTGCATGTTAAGTCTTTTACTTGCAAGTTGAATTTGAAAACCCCTGTGACTATGTAGGCCTGGCTTAACTGTTTTCATATGGGACTGGCATGTTACTGGATTGCCTCAGTTGTGATTATAGACCCTATAGCCCCCATCTCTTTGAATCCCCGTCCATTAGTCTAAAATGATGAAATAGCATTAATTCTAGCTCTGCAAAAATCAGCACACAGGATGACAGAGATATAGACCATCCATTAGTCATATTTATACAGTTTGATAAATAGATGCAATCCTGTGAGAGACCTGGGTGAGAGTTTTTTTAGTCCATTCTTCCTGAGATTTCAGAACTCCTCCTCTTTCCCAGTGAGATGAAGCCAAGAGCTCCTGGAGGTGTTTCACAGAAGCCAGAGATCTTGACCACTGCATATCAGCCAGCCTGACACACACAGGGGAGTGGGGACCCTGGTTCAATGTGCCGCTCTGTTTAATTCACTAATGAGATACTAATAGGGCCAGAGAGCAGAAGTGATTGCCTTGATAGCTCAGTGATTTGGTCACTCATCTAAAACATGGGAGAACCAGGGTCATGCCCCTGATCTAAATCAAGCAAAGCAAGTAGCTAAATGAGTGTCTCCAGTACTCTGGCTGAAGCTCTCACCACCAGATCAATGTCGTATAACCCTTCCTTTTCACGAAAAAAGTTCTCTCTGGAACTGAGAAGGCACTACACAGGAAACAATGTAGTAGAGAATGCTTCAAAAGAGCTTTGGCTGTCAGGCTGCAGAGTGGGGAAAGGAGACAAAAAGGGGCAGTTGTGAAATGCCTAGGGTTGTGTGCTGCACGTCACGTGTTCTTGACCTTGATTTGGGACCTGGGGGCATCAGTCCTTCCTTTCAGCCTGCTCAGCTGGCAGCACAGAGCACAGGCACTCACTTATGGAGGGAGTGCAGAACGACTGCAGGATTTTAGAAACATGGAAGTCATCTGCGCGGGTTGCCTGAAGGACAATGCAAATTACTTGCAAATTCTCTATTCTGCTGTAGTCTGTGGAAATAATGAATTTAATATATATATTTATTAATACTTGAAAATAAGTCTTTCTTGGGGAAAAAACCCTTCTTTTCATTTCCACTTTAGTTTGTTCGATAGTTATTGATCAGACATGTACTGAAGACAGTTGGATCATGTAGTCAGAAAGAAACACTGATGTGTTCCTGAGAGCACAGAGAATGTCCTGTTCAGTGAGAATTAGTGTAGACACCAGAAAACAGGGAAAACACAGAAATACTGTGTGAACCTATATATGTGTGTGTGATAGATACTAAATGAGGAACAGAAACAGCAAATCCCACGTGGTACCTGATCATTTGTCTTTCTAGTCTGGGTTTATTTCAACATCAAATACTTGAGAGTAACAAGCTAAAAACTTACTGTAGAAATCCTACAACAGAGCAGTTTTTCCTAAAGATTTGTCTCTAACCTTGGTTAATTACAGCCTGGCTTGAGGCCTGAAGCACAGGGACTTGTATTACTTCTTAAATCTTCTAATATCCTAATATGCCTGGATATTTGTGTTGCCTTTATACACGCCAAATGGTTTTTGAATCCTGATATATTCTTGGCCAAAAAGATACAATGAAAATAAGTCTTACAGATTAACTCTTCACAGCTTGAAGACAGTGCTTCTTATCCTTTTTAAAATCTTATTAAATATACCTTGATTTTTAATTATGATATAAAATTGTAAAGGAAAGTAGACAAATAATTGCATTTTATGAGCACCTGAGTGATTCAGGAGTACAAGTCATACAGCAGATGAGCTACATATCTTGCAAATATAATCCTAAAACTTTGGTTTTTTTCAGAACACTTTAAAATACTACTTCTACTCAGTTATAACAAATTTACATGGACAGGTTAATAAACCATACTTCTAACTTCTTCAGTGAAGGAAGATCCTATTCCTTATTGAAGAGTCACAGTCTTGTAAAATGTATTGAAATGATTCAGTTCCAACTGATCTTGCTTCAGGCAAGCATTTAGCTATCAAGTAGTACTTGATAGTAGTACTGCAGGTTTAGGTTTGCTCTTGCATCAGCATCTTGTGAGGTAACATCATCTACAGTAGAGGGCAAAACACTAGGTTCATGATTCTTAAGAGATCCTGACTTTAAGAAAGCAGTAGGATCACCAAACCCGCATCTAAGATGTACCTTGTACACAAGTTGTCCTATAATGCAGAGAAGTATTACTATACCCATTTCACAAATGAGGAACTGGGGATCAGTGGTTTGTCTAGAGTCACTCGGTAGGTCCTTGATGAACATTTATCTCCTCATCAGCACTGTAACTTCCTTTTAAATTAGCTCCTGTGTTTTAGTTAGACCCACTCTGCACTTCAAAACAAAATCCTGTTTTTGATGTTCTGCCTATCCCTTTCCCACCACAATCACAAACTCTCAGCCTACCATTACAAATCTCTGGATTTTCCTCTACTTTTACCATCCTTTTGAAATCCGCTTAAATTTCTTGCAGCTCTGGGCCTAAAATACATTGCCTCATCACCAGACCACTGGGATTCAGATTCCAAGAGCAATTTTGCATTTGCCAGAAATGGAGAAGTCTCTGTAGTGCAGTGACAAGGCAGAACCCTGTCCTGTCCTGTTATGGTTAAAAGCTGTGACAGTGAAGTGGTTTGGGAGTATTATCCTTAGTAAAACTAGGTCTTCTTTTAGAAGACATTTATTACTGTAGCTATGCCCAGATGCCTACGTACGATCAAGTTAAACGCTGTTCAGAGAGCTGTTGCAAATAAACTAAGGTGTCATAACCAACTGGGGCAGGCACCAAGACAATGGTCAGCGTGAAGTAGAATGTGTCAGACTAAACCACTCTCATGTTATTATAATAACAAGTCTGCTTAGGGAGTTTGAACATATCGTTTCCAGCCTTGGAATGTTCTCAGTTGCAGGGCTGCATTGAAAAACAAAGGTGTAATCTTCTTCCTCTCTTAACTCACCTGCTGCAATAGCATCATCTAAATGGCCACCTGAAACTTGACAGGTATGTGAAATGGAGATATAAGACATTCAAACGTTTCTTTTTTATTGCAATATACTGAGATATGCTTCTCACAATAAGGCAATATACTGTGAAGTAGATTATATTGTTTAGCTGTCAGGAGGCTGTGAGGAAATGGAAAACTTGTGAATGCTCTCCAGTGTCTCCTCATCCTTTGTTACGCCACAGCACCAAGCAGCTACATGGTTATATTACAGAGGATAAAGCATCACTGTCTGCACTGGTTGGCTGTTAAGCTGAGTTTTACTCATAACATATATTCTGTTGTATGATACAACCACTGGGTTATTGTACTGTTTTTCAATCCAGCCCACTGAATGAGGAAAGGCTAACAAGGTTGCTAGAAAATTATATCTACCATCTCTCCAAGGACAAATGTAGATAGAGGCATCTAATTTACCTATTAATTAGCATCTCTCTGCTGGGTTAAGTGAACAATACTGAGTCAGATTTAAAAGGAGCCATTGCAGCTTTTTATTTTGCAGAAATAGAAGAATCACTGGGTTCTCTGGTTCAGAAAAGGAAGGTAGAAGTTATGAACTCTGTCAATATTCTGTGGTAATGGTCCAAGACAATTTGCTGATTTGCCTTTGACTACCACAACATAGTCCACTTTCATGAAAAAAAAAGCATTCTACACAGTTTCTTTCCGCACACCAGTGGACAAGGTACAAGCTCGTTAAAATTGTGCTCTTACCCAGAGTTAGATGACATGAGTTAAATTAGTGGATGGTTAGGACATACTGATTATAGGAGACTGTCCACCTCACTTAAACATTCAGGCTTCAATACATTTTAGGCACCTAATGAAGCAGCCTACGTACAGTGAGTTTCTAATATAACCAATGGAGAGAAGCAGATTACTGTGATTACATTCTAAAGGATCTAAGGAGCACACCCTGTCTGTCTACCTAAAATTGGTAGGAAGAAGCTCCTTTTGGAAGACTCTGGGGGCACTTCATTATCTGTGTTGCACATATGGGAAATGTGAGCACTTATGTAGCTGCTACATTAAACTGTGGAAAGCTGAGCATGAGTCAGATCTACAAATAAGGTGTACAGAGTTCCATCCCTCATTTTTCCAAGAAAAGTAAAAGTTTGGGGTGGTAGGTCTAGGTGAGTGACACTTGTTCTGCTAGCAAACTCCAGCACATTTAGTCCTCATGTGCTGTCCCAGTTACATTGGCACTGAATGCAAGAACACCAGCTTTCCTCTACATTATGAACAATTACACTCCACCATTTTTTCCCTTGCAAATAGCTCCTACATTCAGCATCCCACAATGATCAGTTCTTGCACCACCTAATCCTCTACTTACATACCATTTTAAGAGATCACCATGACGTGATAAGGAATTGATATCGGTAACTATACACTACAGATGTGGTACTGTCCATTTTATTTTTGGAGAAGACTGTAGAAGCTCCTTGATAAGAAAGAAAAGAAAAGAAAAGAAAAGAAGAAAAGAAAAGAAAAGAAAAGAAAAGAAAAGAAAAGAAAAGAAAAGAAAAGAAAAGAAAAGAAAAGAAAAGAAAAGAAAAGAAAAGAAAAGAAAAGAAAAGAAAAGAAAAGAAAAGAAAAGAAAAGAAAAGAAAAGAAAAGAAAAGAAAAGAAAAGAAAAGAAAAGAAAAGAAAAGAAAAGAAAAGAAAAGAAAAGAAAAAAAGAAAAGAAAAGAAAAGAAAAGAAGAAAAGAAAAGAAAAGAAAAGAAAAGAAAAGAAAAGAAAAGAAAAGAAAAGAAAAGAAAAGAAAAGAAAAGAAAAGAAAAGAAAAGAAAAGAAAAGAAAAGAAAAGAAAAGAAAAGAAAAGAAAAGAAAAGAAAAGAAAAGAAAAGAAAAGAAAAGAAAAGAAAAGAAAAGAAAAGAAAAGAAAAGAAAGAAAAGAAAAGAAAAAAGAAAAGAAAAAAGAGAAAGAAGAGAAAGGAAAGAAAAGCTTCTGTGAATTTTCTGTGTTCTAAACAGGTCTTCTGTGCAGAAGCAGACAGCCAAGGTAAGTATATCCCAAGGATCACACAGAATATTTTGTTATTTTGATGGAGTGTGGGGCATACACTGCTAGGCGGTGGAAGTAACTGTAGAGTGAAACTGAGCTATTTAAACACTGAAATAAAGCTCTGCAGATGAATTTATGTCTAAACCATAAAAACAAGACTCTTCAGAGTTCATGGATATGTAAAATCATTTATAATCATCTGCAATACCATTTGATCCACACTTTATTTTTAAATAATTCCAAGTATCAGCAATATCTTTCTTTGGCACAATATAATTTAACATTCTGAAGACTCAAATGCATTTGGCTGACCTAAGTTATTGCGCTCAACTCTGAGCTAACTGGAAGAAATTTAATGTCCTGTGATATATAGGATATCAGACAAGATCTTTTCTGGCCTAAGCTTTATAAATCTACGAAAAGTGAGGCTTTGCTGTAAGTTTCTCACAAAGGGCTGTCACAGACAGGACACATTGTCCTACTGGCCTTCTTTCACTGATATATGAGGTCTCGATTTAGCCAGTTGCTGGGCTTGCTGAGTTGCAGCTGTGAACCCTCTAGGCTTTCCAGCTATCCTTTCCTTTGATTATTTTTCTTGGGATGTTGGCTCTGTATATAATTGTGCTAAATCATTTTGTCTCCATGCATCTTCTATTATAGGAGGCTTAGTCCTCAGGAACTCAGAAATATGAGGTGTAATTATTTATCCTACACCATTATTCCCATTGAGAATCTGTGCTTCTATATTTGACTACTCTTTTGCTTAGGTTGATATTGTAAATTTAAGCCATACACACCTTTGGTCAAAGATCCACCTTTTTGCTACAGAAGGAAGCACTGAAAACATAATAAATTTTCTTTGACTAAACAGCAATGCGACTGGTGAAATTTTCTGTTGCCCTCGAATCATTTTATGCAAGTGACATAATTTATTTCACAGTACAAAGCTCAGAACAATGCAGGAATTGTGGAATACATTTTAAGTGGATGCTTTGGGAATTATTTATCTCACTCAAAATTAGACATCTGTGGTCTTTATCTGAGCTAGTTGCCTCCTTTTGTAGCGGCATAGAAAACCAAGTTCACCAATGTGCCTTTGCATTTCCAAAGAATCTAGAGATCAAACTGGTAGAACTGAAAGTGCCTCTTTATTTTGCAGGCTAGAAAGAGAGTCTATGATGACTAGCTGAAATGTAGATGCATTCATTTCTAATACCAGATTAAATAAAATCCCACCATTTGTAAATTCTTAGGAAAGCCTGGTTTCTTGGGACTAAGATTATGACTTCGGGAAGATGGTAGTCAGCCAGGTGAATACACTTCTATAGGAGTAATCCACATTTCATTTGTTGTGTTTAGTCCCAAGTATAAAGGTTAAGAGAGTTTTTGGAGTTTATAAGCCTCCCACAATGACTTGCAACAGTTTTTGTAGCAGGATAGAAAATTATCACTTTTTCAGATCATTCCGTTCCCAGTTGTAGGAATTCAGAGGCTGAACTATCTAAACATGAATTCAATGCCACCATCCACGTCTATAACTGCTGAAAGCCCTGTAACAGGTCACTATTCTAACAGGACATAGGCTCTGCACTGAGTTTGCAAGGACTCAAGACTGAGGCTTGTCAGACTTGCTCGGCCTGAACTTCTGATCTGCCCACAGCTTTTCCTCCCCAGCTTATCTGTGACCACAATTCCTCTAACCGATCAGGTGTCTATGGTTAATCTGTTTCACTCATGTTTATCTCTGCATTTTACAGACCTAGTTTTATGTAGACAACAGAAATAAGAAATTATTCTGTGAAGATTTATGACTCTCATAAAATGATGTTGTCAGGAGTCTTGGTATGGAATTGGTATGACAGCAGAGGTCTTGAGAGGTGGAAACAGAGCAGGGCACATAAGAGTGCAGGTGTAGGCTGATAAGACACAGGGCACAGGCTGGCACTGGGAACCCCATGGCTATAAACTACTCACCCATAGTCCCTGATGCAGGCCCCTGGGAACTGGACAAAACTGATTTTAGGTTTAGCAAAGGTAGCAAAGAAATCATTCCTAACATATGCAAAAGATAGCACATATAGAAATTTGGATGTAATTTGGAGCTGCAGACAAGGAGACTGTAAGATGCAGAAGCCTGTTATCAACCATGTAAAATACAAGTGTAGTTCACCTCGCAGCTGCTTATACCCTGAGGCTAAGGATACCCAGGTTACATTTAGTATGGCACCTCTAAAAACACTAAATTAACTTTAGACATAGATTATGAACCTTATCCTTACATGCTCCTCTAGAATAGACACTGTTACTTGTTACAGAGCCGTGTCACTGTTCATGATACATACCTCAGCCTCACCTCCCAAATATGTAAAAGTCCCATGTTTTATCATCAACTTATATATCAATGTCTTTGCAATTTCCCCTTCTCAAGGATGATACTATATCGGGTAGAGAATAGATCTGCTCCTTCATCCTTCATTCCACCGCTTTCATGATTTTTAAGTAGTGCCAGGCAAACAATGCTGCTGCTTAAGGTATTTTGCAATTTAGATTGATTATTGAAAGATACAGTGTTCAGGCAAAGAGTCTATGAATAATTCTGAGATGGAATATCTTATTATTCAGAAGGTCCCAAGAAGCAGCAGGGAAAACGAATGAGTAAACCCATACTGTATTAGCTGCATATAATGAAAATTTTGCTAATTGGAAGATCTGCTGAAGAAGGATCTGCCAGGGGAAGTTTTGAAGTCTGACGTTTGGGGACACTAAAAGTCCTGTAGGGCAAACAGACACACTAACCTGCAAGAGCTTGTTCACTGTGCGGTGTGCATTTTTATGATACATTTTGCACCAATAAAACCAAATGAAAAGTCAAGGATTCACTAAACGAGTCCTCTGAAATCATAAGTTATTGTGTTTCTGTAATCGGAGTTCTCAGATCCAAAATATACTTCTTATAGTTCAGACATAATTATTCTGCTCTTTACAGAACTCATGTGGCCAGACAGCAGACAAAGAGGGGATTCCCTAAAGAAAATGAACACTAACAAAGTTCACATTTCCAGTAATTTTCAGAGCAGAATATGCTCTTTATTATCACACTGATGAGAGGGTACACTCAGAATGGCTGTACAATTGATAGGTACTGAATTAGCATTAAATTAAGTTACAGTGAAATTAAGTTTGGCCCTAGAGCACAGGCAAACTGAGCAGGGCACCCTTTCACCCTTTGCCTTTGCCTTCTCCCCAGTCCAGACTTGTGGAAATAGGTGAGCAACGTGACATCCACCACCCGATCTGAAAACTGAGCCACAGTCCCTCTGCTCCTCCTTTCCTCTTCGAAGACTGGGCAGCCATCCTTCCCCTGGGGCACAGAGGCTTTCTGCTGATGAGAGAGTTCTCCCAGCTGACAGGCTCTCCAAGTTCTGTCTTTGAACCAAGAAAAGACATCTGGCAGCCTGAGATCTCCTCTTTTCTCTCTTCAGTTTGCTTCATAAAAGCTAGAATTGGCCAAAAATGGCTTACAGAGAACTTAAATTTGGTGGAGTGCTGTTGACAGAAGGGTGGAATAGGAGAGAGGAAAACCCTAGGACCTCAGCTCTGGAGAAGGTGATGAGAAAGAGGTGCACACAAGGCAACTTCATTTTCATCTGTTTCATGCTCCAAATGTCTATCACTTGCTCTAATTTTTATTGTGGTGAGTTGTTCTAGGCCAAGGGGCTATAGTCAATTCCCTAAATATCTATCAGTCTACGCAAATTGAGAGGTTATTGACAAGTGTCACTACTCCAATCCCAAACACTGGGAATCTGCAACAGGTCACTGTGTGAACCTGAACAACTCCAGATCCTCTCTGGGCTAAATGACCATTGTCGCATTATATATGCACCAAACTGCGAAATCATGGTTATTCTTGCTTTTAAGGTCAAGGGAATGAAAAAATAATTCCTATTTTCTACTACTGGGAGAGGAGTTGGAACTAGAAGATCTTTAAGGTCCCTTCCAACCCTAACCATTCTATGATTCTACTAACCAGAGCTGCTAGAGAACAATGAAGATGATCACAATGTCTTACTATAGATCTGGACTAGGTAAGTTAAGCACTTATCCATGTTCACACAATGACACAACAGAAAAAGGAGAAGAAAATCCTGCTCTGATTCTAGGCCTTTGCTTACTTCTGTAGATCATTCCTATTCCAAAAATTATATAAATGTTTGAAGATTAATAAGGCTTAAGAAATGACATTATGCACTGCCTGTGGTTCCCTCAAACCTGGGGTATCTTACAGCTTGCTGCAGTGAGAATCAGTAAAAGAAGCAGAACATATGGTAACACAGGAACAAATGCAGAGAGATCAGGAGATCACTAAGCAGGTGACTGAGTCACCGAAATGATGCTGCTGCCAGCAGGACCAGCAGGAGCTGGTGAAGCAGCAGACACCAACCAGCAACACTTCACAACTTGTTCTCACCCCGGCTGCTCTGGAAAGTGCCGGCAGCAGTTCATGTACTTCTCCCTGGCCTCTCTTGCAGCTGCCTCTTCCCCTTGTTGACATTGCCCATGAACCGCTTCCATGCCTGAAGCAGCATTACAAGGTCTGGCAACAGCTTGGAAGTGATACAACTGCAAGGATTTGTTGTTGTTGTTGTTGTTAAAATACTGAAGAAGTCAAGAACAAAAAAACCCCCCAGAAACAACTGGAGAGCTAAAGGTTATCTGAACCCTGGGGGGCAGAGAGGTGGGCAAAGCAGGAAGCAGTTTGCACAGCAGTGACACTTAGAAAAAGCGGCATTTTCTGCTGGAGAAAGGCATTGCTGCCCTTATCACCTTCCATTAATGGCTGTGAAGCACCTCGGGGTGCCCCAGCCAGTGATTACATCTCCCTCCCATTGCGTAGAGAAATGTCCAGCCACTTTCCTTGGGTAGCACTCACAGCAAAATGGATTGAAAGGTTTTCAGGATTGTTTCGATATGACTTGAAGGTCAGTGCAGAGGCAAAACAGTGAGGAAATTTAGACAAACAAATGCACAAAACTCTTAAAAGTTTACACTGCTCTTTGTGTCTCTCTCACTCCTACTTCATGCCAGGAGAATTGCAAACCTCCATCCCACCCTGCCCATATCCACTGTATCCACCGGCCCAGGCACAACCAGGTCTCAGTCACAGCATCTTCTCTGCTAAACTCAGATTTTGTCCGAAGGAAACTACTCTGCTGTGTGAACCTCAGCTGCTCTTCAGCAGCCCACTTTTGTGTGTGTCCCTGCAGGTGGTGGGGGTACTTACAGACCCTCTCACCCCATCCCACACTGCTCTGGGGTTTAAGTGGTTATTGACCATTGCTTAGGCAGTCTAGACCATGCTGAAGGAAACAAAGTGTGACTTCTGCCCACCTGGTTCCTCGGTGTTTAGTTTAGCAGATGTTTCCATGCTCTCAGTATGCGTTGTGTGTGTGCTCATTGAAGTAGTAAATTGGTGCTGATCAGTGAGATGCTGAACTGCTCCTTTCCCGTTATACTGAATACCTAAGAGTTTTGAAACTCTCCTGTGTTAACTGCTGCCTCATGATGGAACTCAGCTGTTTATTTTTCTACACTAATTTTTTGACTTTTTTTTTCTTCCTCTAAACAGAGACAGTGGGTCTTTAGAAAGATGTCTGAAAAACATCTGATAGCATTTTTGGAAGCAGATCAGAAGCTACCTGTACAGTCAGATCCAAGGAGTTTTCACATACTGTTTATACATCACTTCAGCAGGGAAAAGAATAGTCTTCCCCTCTGCTCATGTGGTTTTCATTCTGTCTAAAGCAGGATTACAAACCCACTGCAGGTTCCTGAACATTGGCAAAGACATGCTAATTGGTGCATTCCTGACAGACAAACCTTTTAGAAACACACCTTACTTTCCATGAGCAGGAGCCACTCATATTACCTCCTCTTTCAAGAAACAAAATGAAAATACAATCCTAACACAAGCATGAAAACAAATGTCCCATTATAATTTCTATGTATTAGATGCACTGACAAGTGCAGAGATCAGGAAATTAGAAAGCAACAAAGGTGCAAATTGTGAAGACAACTACTGCGGGCTGCATGCAGTGTTAGATCTCATGACATCATGAAGGGCTAAAACAAGTTGAACCCCATCTGTAGGACAGCAGGAAGAGGGAAAGGCAGCAGTAAAACCTTTCTTCTTAGACTATGCTAAAGTTGCTGTCACTTCAACAAGCTCAAAACACCTGCCAGTTTCTTGTGGAACAGCGAGCTGACATATTGAGAGCTCCGTCTGAGACTGTGTTTTAGGGAGAGTGATCCAGTTTCCTCACATATGAATTACTGACTTTGCAGGCTGCGAGATTTTCATACTATCACACTGCATCACCGCGGCTTGATTTATTCAGTAGCAACTGCAACACCAAAATGTGTTTCATCTCTCTTCTGATAACACCCAAATGCAGAATGGGTGAACATATCATCATCTACTCACTGATATAAAAACTCTGGGATTTATGGAAGTAAAAGGTCAGGGCTTGGGGAAGGGTTATCTAGGTGAGTGTCAAATCAACATTTAGACCTATTTCTCTCTTTTTATGGTGTAAGAGAAAAAAAGATGCATTGTCTCACCTGGGAAATGAAAAATATTGTTATTAAAGTGAATATTATTAAAGAGGACTTTGCACTTTTCTTTGGAGATCATTTTACTCATGGACCACTCAAATCGTTTTACAGGAAGGATGAGGAAGGCTGGCAATGTTCTCTTATATGAGGGTAAATCATGATACAGACAGGCTAAACAACCTACCCACAAAATGCAATGATTAGCAACTGTGTCTTCAGTTTCTACACTTTCAACACTCACATTTCTTTCCATGTGTCACCTCAAATGGTGTTTGCTATAGAGGAGACAAAATCGATGACCTAGACTGTGGCCACGTAAATATTGCAAGGTAACCACTTCAATTTAGTTCTGTTTTTTTCCCAAAAACTTGTCTTGAAAATGTCTTTTCAGGCTGTGCCATCATCAATGAAGGCGGATAGAAAAGGTCCAAGATACAGCTTTTGGGAATAATGCCTATAATCTGGACACTTCCTAAAGTAATACTAGGTTGGTGGGTTTGTTAATTTAAGAGCTGCAAACAGGAGCGACTATGAAGAGGGAGCCCTGGATGTGTAACAGTGCCTTGTCTCTCTCTGGAATCCCACTTGTAACTCCACAAAATATTTCTGTTGTCAACAATGAGTATTACATATTTTTTTTGGAAGATATAGTATTTCTGCCTTTCAAGAGAGGAAGTACAAAATATACAAAAGAATCTTTATACCTTATTAGAATTTTTATAAAACAGTCACTTTGGTTTCAAAGGGTAAAATGAAATGAGCAACCTGCAATACCATGGTATCATTGCGTCTAAGTTTTTGGTAAACACAGTATACTGAGGTGATACTGTAGTCTGTTTCTTCAGATTAAATATATCTTGTCCTCAGATTTATACTGGCACTTTATGGCTTCTGCAAATGACTGTCTCAGCACTGCAAAGTAATTCCACCCTGTCATATTTGTCTTTGGAAATTGTAACAAATTATGGTGATTTATAACATCAAACTCAACTCTTCCATTTTTTCCCCAGATGGGAACATCGCTGATGGCAAGATGCTGGGCCATCCATTTAGGCTGTGTGGAGGGTGACAGTGAAACATGTTTCATCTCTCCTGCCTGACACTCTCTTTCCCTTTGAGGGGAGGCTGTCAACATAACTCAAACTGTCAAGACACCTTTGCAAGAGGCCTGAAACAAATCTAAAGCTGTCCTACTTGCATGCCTACTAATGAGGTGTGACTCCCCACTCCTGCCTGGCCTCGACGAAGCTCTGTGCCTCTGCCCCCTCTACGTCTCTTCTCAGTCAATAGAAGTCAAACCATCATTTGTCATTGAGTAAGGACAGGCAATGATCAGAGAAGGAAACTTTGAGGAAACTCCACGTGTATTCTGCTTTGCTGTGCTTTGTCCAGGAAAATTATATCTCATGGCAGCATCATGACAGCCAAAAGAAAGCCCATCCAAGGGGTTAAACCAGTGAAAATCTTACCTAACCACTTGCCTAAGACAAGTATGCCTTTAATTGGCAAGTCAAGCACTGAGTGTTTTTTCAGTAAAGTATTTCCTTCCATAGCAAAAGATGTATAATAGATTATGTTCTTTTACTGAGCATTTTTTGGTAGCTTTTTTAAGCAGAATTGCAGAAGGATACCAGATTAATCTCCAAATAAATATATTACTCTTTCTAACATTAGAAAGGGAGAGTAAGACCTGGTTCAAGCAGTGTAAAATACGTGTAGCTTTATTTTTGCAAATTAACTCGTGGAAGTTTTCCACTGGGAGCAGAAAGATGCTGCTTACCTTTTGCAAGGTGCAGACCTCTGTCCTAAGAAGTGTCATAATATTTTGAAAATCTCCATTTTGGCCAAAGAAAGCAAACCCCAGGAATCTTGCATGCAAGATCCTATAGAGTGGCAGAAGCAGTATATGACACAAATAGACTAAGCTGGAGCAAGCTCTCAGCCCACCTTGGTAAGGTGTATTGCTCTCAAGTTAGGAGCTCAGTACAACCCAGTATTTATTTGCCACCAGTGATGGCATTACAGATCCCAGTTATGGCAGAGATCACTTACAGGGCTGTACAGAGGGAGAAGGTAAGAAGGGGAAGGGAAGGTTTTAACACCCTCCATCGGAAATATTTCCCGAGCTCCCTCTGCTTCAGTAAAATAGATTTCACATGATGTGAATGGAAAATTGGAAAGCTGAGGAAGTGAAATATCAAAAATCTGCCAGCCAAGTTGGATGCAAATGTGTCATGTGCTTTATCATGGGAGTAGCAGGCTTCAGTCATTCCAGCTGTATAAGAAAGCCATCGTGTTCCATGTGGTGGCTGGGAGGGTGTGTTCGGTGATTGCCAGCACCACCAAGCAGAGGGGAAATAAATTGATCAAGGATATCCTAGGCACTTGCATCCTCCAAGATTAAGTAAGCAAGTAAATAAATACATAGAATGACTGTCAAATGCAATCAGTCCTGAGATTATTCTTGAAGAGGTGCTATTATTTCTCACCTCACCATGGTTGCAGAGAACTATAATTTGACAATTTTTACTTATTTTTACAGTACCTTGATAAAATGTGTGCAGGCAAGTCTGTATGCCTGGATGTGTTTATTTTTAACATGTTAAGTCTAATGTGCCACACATAACGTGGCAACAAAGGAAATCATTTCACCAAAATTACATAATGTAAAACAAATAATCAGAATACCTACATTAAATACAATTTGCATGCACCATCACGTTATACAATTGCTAACACACTGCAGAGAGGTATTAGGTTTAAAGTAACTACGTTTAGAAAGCAATTTGCAGAATTTCTGCTCTTTTTGCTGGTTTGAAAAGCAGTGATAATATGTTTTTTGCAGCTGACAAGCGAACAAAAAACAATAATTGAATGGTACCATTTTACCCACAAGGCAAGCTGATAATTAGAGGTTTAACAGACAGTTTGGATTTAATCTGAACAGTGGCAGCTACTCCTTTTTGATTTTTTCTTGTTATTGTTTAGGGACCAAATAAAGCTGTGTGTTGTCCTGTCCCATCCCTCCCCCTGCCCCCCACCACACACACATGCTAACAACAATGGAAAAAACAAGTTATTTTCTATCCCTGGATCATGTCTGACCCCGGGCTCCCTGAAGTGCAAACATGGGAAATGATTATGCACTACAGGACAATGTCTGAAGAATGCGTATGTGGAAACAAATACAAGAAAACAAGGGGGAAAAAAATAACCAGGGTATGGAACTGGCAGCCGAGCCTAGCCACATCCTTCTAGGGCACAGGAAGGGGTGAGCAGACACAGTGTTTTCCCTGCCCCTCTGCTGCACTGTGTGCAGGGTGTGGGTAGAAGGACACTGGTGGCACTTGTGCTACTTCAGCACGGGGGCTGGCACAGCAGGATGAAGGTGGTGCATTCTGTCAAAATCCCTAAAAGCCCTGCCAGAGAGGTGGAGGAACAGGCTGAGAGCCCGTGTTTACCCAAACGGCAGGTAGGGCACTGTCCAGAGATGGGAAGTGCCCCAATTCACACCCTTCAGGAGTATGTTGGTATCACCACAGAGGATTCCCAGCCCATCTTAAGTCACATGAAATCTGGACCTTTTTCAGGTCAAAAGGTGTGAGGTGATATCCCAACTATTTCATATTCTCCTTCTTGAAGAGGAATCACAGTTCTTTCAGTCCATTGAGCCTTTTTGCAACATCATGTTTGACTTCTTCTGATCCATGGCTGAATTTTAAGGAATTGCATTACTGATCTCAACAGTAAAATAAAACTATTGCTGAAAAATACAGCCTATTAAACACTAATGAGTATATAAACCTATTTTATAAAACCACAGAGACTTCCTGGAGGGCTAGTCAGCCTAGAAAAAGAATGAGAACTAGGCAGGCCATTCCCTTTCAAGCAATATTAAATTGCTCTTACATCATGTCCAGAAGCGGAATTCTGGTTTTGCTTCTGGCTTTTAATAGTTTATTGTGTCTGAAAGTCAGATCAATTAAAGCATCCTCAGAAATCTTAGGCTTAATTGGAGGCCCATTAAGAACTTCAGCAACCTACAGATGATGGTACTCATTACTAAACATATTTATTTCCCAAAGAATTCACATCGAATAAATCTGTTCTTATCACTTTTACCCTGGTTTACACTTGAGGTGTGAAATGGAGACTAAAAAGCTCATTGTTCACCTTACAGATGATTTATTTTATTTTAAAAGATTTAGAAACTGGGTAGGATAGGTGAAGTTTTAAGAATCAATTATTTTCCTTGAAATAAAATTAGAAAAAATTAGAAGCACACCAAATTTTTCGGTTGAAGACTATATTAATACCTAATTCATGAGTCATTATTAATACTCCTGTAATGAGTACCAAGTGAATTAATGATGGTTGGCTGCTTATTTTAAAATTATTCACATTTTTTATGTTTATTCTCAACTCAGCCATTATGCCCTTTTTATAGGACATGTGCTTAAAGAGCAGTTGAATTCAACCTATAATAGAAGCATGAGAAAAAGTCATTGGGAAAAATTGTTCACATGGGAATAATTAGCTTGTAATATTCCTTACTATTTCACCCCTTGCTTTAAATGTGTGTGTCAGAGTGGATATTTTCCGTTCCTCTGTCGTCCATTAATTGTCAGAAATACTGGCTTGTGTGCTTTCAGAGGCTGACTGCTCAGACTCCAGAGCACTCCTTTCTCTGGAGATGAAAGAACAGAAAATCAAATGTGATTCTTCCAAATAAGAATGCAGTGTATTACCACTCAGTTATTAGGGAAGAAAAGTACTCCTCTGAATGCTCAACATCAAGGTCTAATTCCTAGACCTACCACAGTAATGAAAGTAATGAAAGACCTACCTGAGTAATGAAAGTCACTGACAAAGTCACTTAGTCTCCCCATGCCTCAGTATCCAAAGTCACACAAATGAATCTCAAGGCTAGAGGGAACTCAAGTTAAAATGTGCCTCATGCTAAAAATAAAAATAAATTTGACATCAAACTTGCAACCCGATTTTCTGAGACTGTGGCAGGAGCTCTGGGTGAGCAGTATGTACTGAAATTAAAGCCGTTGCTTCAGATTGTAAAAACCCATTGAGGAGACGGACTTTGGGAACAGCTCCACGAGGGTTTTGTGCTGTCTCCAGCAAAGCACCCTACATACTACTGCACTCAGCTATCCAGGGCAGGCCATGTGTAGCCTTGATTTGCTTACCACATCTTGGAGTTTGCATGGCCACCTTCACCTCCACTGTGAAACCCCGTTATGTCCAATTTTATGATATTCATCATTTGGGAAAACAAAGCTCTTCTGCGCTCTTCAGAGACACCAGTGTCATTCGAGCCCTTTGGAGCCCACAGAAATAACTAATCAGGCAAATGTTCTGTCACACATATTGCAGACTGGAAGTACCTGTGTTTGTAGAGCAATAGGACCACTGTGATCTCTGATGAACCACATAAAATAATTTTTTCCTTATATCAGCAACCCATAATTGATCATGGGGCTTTTGCAGCTCTAGCAACTGCTGTCAACAGCTCCAGAAATAACAAACTACATGTG
Organism: Pseudopipra pipra; assembly: GCF_036250125.1. NCBI lineage: Eukaryota > Metazoa > Chordata > Aves > Passeriformes > Pipridae > Pseudopipra > Pseudopipra pipra. Next base: position 144,714,910 of record NC_087549.1, on the reverse strand, counting down.
AGAGTTGTTTAAAAGCCCCAAAACCAACAATGAATTTTATTTTGAACCAGTGCACAGCTTCTTTTATATTCAATTTGTGATGGCAAGATGTTTAGTAACGTGTTGCCTACAGTAACAATCCAGAATAGACTTGCCATTTTCTCACAAGTCCTTTGCTGGAAAAGAAATCACCACGTGGGATATTATATATGGAAGTAAAAGGATCTATAATGTATTATGTATGTAATTTTTTGTGTATAAGGATATGTATGAAATATTCACTTCACACTTCTGTTGCTTGAGGGCTGGCAATATGAGAGATGCAATTCAAGGGGAAAAAAAAGTAAAAATAGGATAATGCTGTAGTATTTTGTTGGTTGTTCATATTAATTTTTTTGGTCTTAAGTAGCATACTGGACTCCCTGAGGACTACCAAGTCCTTACTTTTCTTAGCAGTTTGAATCCCGTTTTTCAGCAAGTTATTACACAAAGAGCCAGATAGTCTGACAGCACCCACAACAACAAGGAGTTAATGCTTCCCCTCCAGTCTTAATTCACCCCATTGTGTTTGGGATTGCAGGGATGGAAATGATCACACAGTGAAGTGCTGCAAAATGCAATCTCTCTAGACACAATGGGGTTGAGTTAAAGGACAGGAGGCACTTAACTCTGAAATTCCTTGCTTTCATCCAAACACTGTTGCTTTAACAGCATGTTTTTGCAGTTTGTTCCTTTTGGTTTTATTTTTCGACACAGAAAAAGTTACATGCTCATTTGATGCACAACAAAGTTGTTACATGCCTTCATTTCCAGGCTGAGATGGGTTTCTGTATAAAAAAAACTATATACCAAAATGGAAAAGACAAAATAAAAGAAAAATGAAGCTGGATTTAAACACCTTCTCTTTTGTATGTCAGTTTGGGTCCACAGAGATGTGGTCAGACAATGGGAACAAGGTGGTTCTAGATTTAAATCCCAGTAGAATGTGGTTCATATTAATGAAAGCTGATTTATTTACATGTTAGTAACCTGCAATGATTTTCTTTTCTAAGTGTGTTAATTTCTCTCCTTATCCCTCAGCAGTTTTTTAGATATTATGAAGACTGGTGTTATCAGCCCTCCCAGGATGGACAGATAACAGGTTTTTCTCTCTGTGGCTGTCAGATTACAGTGAAACTGGTTTTTCTTTTAACAACACAGTCATGTCTATATGAAGTGAGCTCCCATGCAGAATACTTTCTCAGAACAGGACAAATCATTCTTTGCTTCTATATCTATCCTTTAAGGTCATGGCAGATGGCCTGAGGATGGATAACTGCGAATTAATTGTAGAGCATATGGAAACATTTTTTATGTTGACATGGAAATATGCAACAGTCATGTTAAAATAGCAACAGCCCATAGAAAATTGTTTTCTTAAGCATATTTTCTGTATCATGTAGTCCAAGTCATGTTCTGCCCCTATACAGATATCCACAGCAGTTGGCACCTATATACGCTTGGGGATGTACAGGAATATGCTCCAGCCTGGTTCAAGCATTTCCTGTGTCCATGGACAGACTGCATTTTCTGCAGAAAGCCTGTGCCATTTCCATACAGGAAACCCCACTTGAAATTCCCAACCTCCCTGGGGTTCCCCAAGGTGGACACCTTTGCCTTTTCTTAACCTACATTTACCCCTTAGGGACCTAATGTAGCCCTATATAATGGAGGATGGCTTGAAGGAATGACTCTTCTAATGATAAATTACATAATAAATGTAAATTCAGTAATATAATACAAGCACTGATTTATGTTATAAATTGGCATCTGCATTTCATAAATAGTTTCATTTTAATGGATTATGATTGCTATGCATCTGAAAGTTATACAGTGCAAAAAATGCTGGACTGGTTTCAAAATCAGTTGGCACGCATGCAATCACTGAAAATGGGAAAAAAACCTAGAGCAAATATTTAATTTAGTATTTGCAACACTGTAGTGTTATCAGCTTGCACAAATGCTATAATTGTCATTTGTAAAAAGACCAGAGCAAAGTGCTCTGGAAAGAAAAAATGCGTCTCACATGTCACGGCCTAATCCATCAGTCACTGCATTCACATGCAATCTTTGCTCAGCTGAAGTCAATGGTGTTAGTTATCAAACTGGGCTGACAGGGCTGAATGGAAGTGATAAAAAATGAAAACCTTTTAATGAGAATTTTTTAGTCCCTGGGTCTGATTCTGTCATTATTTTCTACTGGACATGCTGCTTACTCCTGTGAGTAACTGAGTTTGCTTTCCTTATGCCCTTTGGAAGTGCTGGCAACATGACTCTGTGCTTAAAAAAAAACCAAACACAGCAAACTAGAAGAGGAGCCCAGCCTTAGCAGACCTACCTGTCACACATCTGCAGCCCAGCCTCCTGCAGTCATCCCTCATAGCTCAGAAACATCCTAAGCCCAGCAGCATCTCCTTTCCTGACAGCTATGCCAAGGCCACTTCTACCTGGAGGTATTTCTGGTGTGTTTCCTTAGTCAGTGTGCCTGCTGCAGAGGGGGGTGCTTGTGGGGAAGCATCACTGCACTGTCCCACCTAAAGCTCTTCCCTCATACGCAGCAGTGTTGTGTTGCTCAAAGGATTTAGGTCCGGTTGGAAGACTTTCTGTTCAAGTAATTTATCATAATATTTAAAAAGAAGAACTTTTGTATCGAAGCAGAAATCACTTCCTGCTTACAGTTTCTTTCAGTGACTTTTCAGAGGGTGAGAGTCCCAGAGATAAGTCCAGATGAAGGATTTGCCTCAGATGCTCTCTCATACTCACCCCTGCCTGCTGCATGGCTCACTGTACCTACCTCACAGTGCTGTCACCATGAAGAGGGTCTGTTCTAATCATATCTTTGAGCTAAATATAACCTTTCTCCTTTTCTTGGAGGTGTGTTTTTAACCTAGGCCATGTTAATAATTCAGATTACAGAACAGCTGCTCTGCCAGATGACTGGCATGGCCAAGCCGAGGTGAAGGTTGTGGTGGGAGCAGAGAGGAGCAGGCAAGGTTGGTTGTGCATCATCATCCTAGAGTGATGCTATCCGGGTTTCCTTAAAGACTTCACAACAGGGTGAAGCAACGGGAATAACCTCAGCAATGTTTATTGCTCAATGTTTATTGAGCTTTTGAAATCTCATCCCTTCTCCCCTCTACTCTTGTGGAGTGCTAAAATTCCTCCTGTTACCTACAGAGGAAAAGAAGGAGGCCCTGAGAATATGCAACTCCATTGATCTTTCTTTAATCCCCCCTGGATCCTTTTGCCTTGGTGGTGACAGCAACTCCTCCCCACTGTAAGTTTCATCACTGGCTCAGGTTCATGGGGGCTTTTCTCCCAGCTGTTTTTGGATTCTAACTGAGCAGTCTCCACACATTAGCCTGTTTGGACAATAAACACATTGATGAAATATTATTAAAATATCAGTGCACTTGAAGAGAAAAACTATGGAAGTTTTCCTTAGAAGAGGGGAATCACTTCTTGCGAGATATATTTTAAGAGCATCCACAGGAGTATTTTTTGAAAGCCATATGCTACTTATTCACATGCATGTGAAAGAACTCATATATGAGGAGTGATACAGAACACAAACGTAGGTGTTGCACATTTCATATGTGCATATGTTCATAGCCTATTCCCAAGTTCTGTTTCTGAAATGCTTCGTTACATGTACGCCATTTTTAGGTTCAGTATTTAGTTACCTTTGGCTTAGGAAACATGCATTAAATTTATAATTAAGATGTTCAAAAAGATGTAGGATCTAAAGCTTTCTTATTGTCAGAATTAAAATAGTTGCTTTTATAAGAAAATTATGTCAAAATAGGACTAAATCTTCAAGATTATTCAGTTTGTCTTTGTATGAGTTGGGGTACCGCCAGATTGGAACACCACAAAACAGCACAAGCTCACCCTCTTTCACCTCATGTTGTACCTAATTTCCTTTCCCTAGTGAGCATAACTCATGAATTCCAGGAAATCACATTTAATCTGCAAGCTGACAGCATTTACTTTTCTTAATTGGCCAAAAAGTTGACCCTCATCCTACCAGGACTAGAGTGTAAATCATTTATATGATATAACTGAGACTTAGCGAAACTCCAGATATATTTATAGCAATCTCAGGGGAATGGAAGGGAGGAGGCTTCTGAAGCAGGAGAAAAATGGTAGCCCTTGTTGAGTAGCAAAAGACAAGGTCTCCTGGCCACAGATCCGCACCCAGCCGGACCCACAGAGCAGATCCTCAGCCTTGTGGGCAGCTGGTGAGGATCAGCCAGGGCGGTGATTCCCACGCTCCTCTGCTGTTGCTCTCGAAGAAAAAGACCTTCCAAGGGCTTGCATTGGAAAAGTTATTGACAGGAAGAACAAGTGTTTGAGCAACTACCTTTAGGTTGTTCAGGATATAATGCAGAAAGTGGTAGGCAATCAGCCAAGATAAGCGGGCGACTGCCAGGAGCAGACTCATTTTTTCTTAATTCATGACTTCCTCAGGTAAAGCTATTTTTGACCACTTTTAGACTGTAATTATTGTAACCATTTAGTTACAGATTTCAGCTTTTAAATTGTCTACCCTCAGAAAAGCTTAATGAGCTACAGAAGGACATAAACTTCGTGCTTTTCCACTCGTGAAGCAAAGAACCAGAAGGCAGACAAATCAATGGTTTGAGCATCTCTGGAATTATACTACTTCTAAGCACATTAAAACAGACCTCTGTCTTCCAGAAGCAGTTCCTCCTAAACTTGAATAAAACTTTGAAGAAAACTTTAATCTTCCATGGAATTTCATCATCCTGCTTTGTAAGATCTTTCTCTACCAGACATAGTCAAGGTCAAAGGCCCAGTACTCTCAACTCCATGGAAAACATTTAGCATCTATTTGAATGCTACATTAGATGGAAGTACAACGTAAATTACTCTTAGAATCATAAATAGAAAATAATGTCACTGTACTAAGGACAGTTGTTTAAAATAAAAATTTTTCAGATGAAATATTATTAACCCCTAATTGACAATAAACATAAATTACATAATTACATCCTCTGTTTCCTCCAGAGAAAACACAAGTATCTTTGTGTGGTGAACAACAATGCAAAAAAAGTTTAAAGGCAGTTACTGAATGAAAAATACACTTAGTAAGTAACACACCACTTTAAACTGGAAATAAAAAAGTGTTTGGAACAACAAGAAATAAAATAGGGTATAGCCCTTCATGTCAAGATAAAAATGAGTTAGAAAGAGTATAGCTGATTGGAACAGTTCATAATGAAAAAAAAAAGTGAGAACAAAATAGAACAAATCTTTAAACAATTTTTAACTTTTCTACTTTTTTTCCAGTTAAGAATTATACCCAAGAACAATTTTAATATATTACTCATCTGTTTTCTTTCATGTATTTATAATGTTATGGTACACTTCATAAATCAGTTAAACCAGCATTACTTGCATACAGAATGGCTCTGGATGGCAAAGGGACTCCATCACAAATCTGTTACTGAGATGTTCATTTAATTCAAGTGGGAACAGCAGGAGGAAAAGCCTGGCTGGCAGATTTATTGATTACACTTCACCAATGACCAGCAAAAGGCAAGCACTCTGAAAATCCCCAAAGGTGATCATTAGTACTGAGTAACTGTCACTAAACATTAGCTCCATCAGCAGACTGGAACTAAAAGAAAGTGTGATGCTTTAAATGTGAGGCCCAAGAGGGATTGCTTGTGCTCCAAAGAAAAAGTGGGACATCTTACATCATGGCACCTGTGTTTGAGACAAAGGAAATCCTTCATATATATACATATATGTGTGTGTGTGTATGTGTATATATATATATATATATATATACACATATAACACATATATATCTATTCATGTGTATATAGAGAGACGTAAAATTGGTCTAGCACAGTCAGGCAAATTGGGCAGGGCTACCTACTATAAAACATAAAATTAATGTGTCAAGCTAATTTCGCGGTCCACTTGCCTGGAGCTGATTAGGACCAAATTAAACTTGGTCCTAATCAGCCTGAGTGCTTTGCAGGTAATACAGAAATCCATGGGATATGCTTATTACTGTAAAAGCACATGCACATTATCTGCAAAAGCAGTGTAAGAACAGGTTTATCAGAATAATTTGTGGTTTCACACTTTCTAATGCGTTGCTAGCTCACTTATTTTTGGTGCATTTTTATTTGAAAGTCCCATGTTTCCATGGCACAGAAGAACCAGACATCACACACATGATTTTTTATTTTTCATACTTGAATTTGATCTTATGATCCCTGGCTTGGCTGAAGGAGCAATTTCTGTATCTGAGGCAATGAATTTAGATATTACAGGAAGACAAAATATATGAAGGTTTTTGCCACTTCCCATTAGCTATCTCCCCTCTTTTTTTTTTTTTTGTATCACATCCTATGATTCCCATATGTGTGCTTTTGTTCCATGGGAAGCAGCGGGAACAATACCTTTTGTACTGCTGGAAGACGACTACTTCTGATACAGACACACTGCTGCCTTTTGTGTACTCAAAGAATTGCCTCAGCCAGGAAAAGGAGGCCATTTGAATTCCACCCTCTTGGTCAGTCTATAGCCCTTGCTTCAAACACAATATCCCAGCAGAGAAAGTTATTTCTTGTAGTGACCTAGCACCAGCCCCTTTCATCGCAAGGCCACACCAACAAAAGCATGATGCTGTTAAAGGTCCTCCCTCTCTCCACGGTACCTGGCAGTCAAGACAGAAAGCAGAAGACATGGGAATGGGCTCTGGGAAAACACGTTCACCAAAAGCATCTTATCACTGTGGGCCTTGTGATTCTGCAGGAACCTGATATAGGAACTATATCATCCTACACAGAGGCCTGTCTGTTGTATGTAATCCAATGAGCATTAAGGGTGAGAACTGCATGACCTTGAGAGACTCATGTCTCATGACACATGTTTCAGCATTTAAATTAAAACTTGAAATTAGGTGTGTAGTTTATAAATATGTATTATCCAGAGGACAAGGTCTAAAGCAGCAAAAGGAAGATGAGCTTTGGGAAGACCCAAGTTCTCTGGTACAATGAGGAAACAGAACCAGTGGTTTCTGCATGCAGTATGGGGCACGGCATCAGGGGATGAGGATTCAGATTGGCTGCTCTTTACTGAGGCCACATGAGTCACTTTTGTCCTTTTTTTTGTCAAAGCATTCAAATTTGTTCAGATTTAACAGCACATCCATGGATCAAGTTAGGCTCATGTGTCAGGCAGGGCTATGTTGCATAGCTGGCAGCAGAGCTGTGCTGGGTGACCAGAGTCCCTGGGTGCTGGTGGCTACCAGGCATTGCTGAGACCTCACTGCCTGTGGCACTCCTGTGAGAACTCAGTCTAGTGTCATCACACAGTCTAGGCATGGGACACCTGGGAAACATCTGCTACCTTCTGCCCATCTACGTCTCTCAAAGAGTGGCCTCTTTGGTGGAGGAGCAATGAGGCTTCTGAATGTGAAGGCACTGGGACACACCTTACGTGGGCAGTCAGTCTGGTCATCCCTGACCTAGATGACAAGTTCTGGATGAGAGACTCCTGCCTGAGTGGACACTCCTGCAATCTTTCTGGTAAACTGTATGGACAGTTTACACATAATACAGGACTGTGATAGAAATCAATTCTTTAAAATCAAGATAAAGATGAAGACAAGAATAGGCTCACAAAAATGCAGTGATTTATACTGGGGGTGGAAGCAGCTCTGCAAGGTCCAGTTCAGTTGTCTCCATCTGTTTTACATTCTATTTTCCATTTCCAATTTGTATTTCTAAGCTTCCACCCCTTGAGAGATGGATAAGAGACAGCTTTACAAAATGCTTACTTATATGCCAGAACCTGTATGTTCATCTTCAGAACCTATTAATTTTGTATCTATTTCAGTGAGTTAAGGTTGAAAAAAGGACCACTGGCTCAAAAAAAAAAAAAGGTATTGTGATCATCTTTTATTTTTTTGTGTGTCTGACAGCATCTCATCTCAGCATTCAGGTGAGATTCTTAAACTGAGGCATTTTTACTCCTTTTAAGAAACACATTATTTCTGAATAATGAACTCATGTTTATAATTGCTGTAGCTTTAAAAAAAAAGTAACTTTGCAACACTTTGCAATGTCTTAGCCCTGTATTTCCATATTGTTCTAAAATACTGGCAATTATTATTTAAGTCAAAAGGGAAAACCAAAATAATTTACATCATCCATCACAGCTCCCTTGCATGAATAAATTACAAGACACCATGGCAAATCAATCGTGGGGAAAAGAACAATCTGCATCAAACACTGTATTTGTGTGCATAATCTTTTTAATATTTCTTGACCTCGTGTATCAGACCAGCAGATTGAATTCTGTGAACTTTAAGTAATACAAAGCTGTTTATCCTAAAGTCCAGCGGGGAACCTCTAATCTAATCAGTTAAACTCAGGACACAGCCATCATAATGAAGAGAACCACTCCAACTCAGCAAAACTTACAAAATCTGTGTGCCATTCAACTTAGTTTGTGTAGACAGTAAGGTCTTAATACAAGAATCATTTCCTAAGGGTGTATGGATGACTCCATATGCAAGAGGACCTGGTTGCTCATTGTAGCAGCTAATTCTCAACAGTTGTGTCTAAGGATTTGTCAGTAGGCGTTTGCCAAGAGACCCTTTTCCCATGGAGTATTCTGAGTTGGAAGGAACCCACAAGGTTCATTAAGTCAATGGCAACTTTGATGTTGCTTGCACCATGCTCTAACCAATTCAACTAATCTTAGGGTCACCTTTGTCTTCTTTAGGAAAAAATTAAGAAGCCCATCTGCTTTTGCCTTTTGGAAGACATCTTATTGTCAGTCTCAGCTAACAGGACAAGGTGGTTTGTCCAGGGTGAACCCATTGCCTTCTTGCTTTGAGATGCTACCAGTGCTCCAGGGCAGGAAGGCATGGGATGGGCGAGAGGATGTAAAGGAACTTGTTATCTTCAAAAAGATAAAGGACAAGTATTCAGTCTGAATTGACCAAGGGAAACACATTTTCCATTTGTGAGGAACGCCTCTACAATAAATATACATGTGAATCTCAATCACTGTGTTTCACTTCATGGCTTCCAGAAAAGTTAGTGATGCAAAAGCCTCCACAACAGTGTTCTCTTCAGCATGCAGAAAGTTTGTGTGCCAAAACAGGCTTGTTCTACTGCATAAGTAGAAGCTACACACATTTACTCTCTACAAATGCGTCATTCTCTAGGAAACAGATCTTAGACGGTAAAACTTCACCAGGACTCTTGACTGCATTTCCTAAGGCATGCAGCATATGCCTGCCCTCCTGCTGAACAATCACTTGGTATCTTCTAACATCTACATATCCACTCTTATTTTTTCCTACAGTTAAATCCTCCTTTATAACCTCCTGCGTCAGGGTCACAGCTCTGTAGAGACTGGTATTAAGGGGATTCAAGCAGGCAGACTGAAAAGAAAATAGACCTCAGAGTTAATTTTGATAGGTGCTGCACATATCCATAGCCAATCCATGCTTCAGAGGGTTCCTGAGTGATGACAATAAATGGAGACCTAAAAGAAAAATGACCTAGTCCTGTTTCACAGATGAAGGATTGGAACACTGTAAGTGGTAACTGCTGACTGACTTGCTCAAAATCATAAAGGAACTCTTGAGCACCTAAAAATTGGAATTCAGATCACTCACATTGATGGTTTAAGTATTTTGGTTTAGGCCTTTGGTGGATTTCCAGGGGTAGAAGAAAATCTGTTTTTTCTTTCTCTCTGGGAAAAAAAAATAAGAATTTATAAAACTCATGAAGTCTTAGCAATAGACACAGTACTGCCTGTTGTGGAAAGATTCACAGTATAACCATTTGTTCAAAAATTGCTAGCTATTTTTTCATCTAATTTCTTTTCTGTTTCTGCAAGTGTGTATGGATGTGTGCATGTGCTGAACGCACATTATAAATGTTATACCCCTGTCTCTCTCCCCTGCTCTATTTTTCTTTCTCTCACATGAACTAAGTGTCCTAAATTTAATTTCCCCCCTTAGTAATTGGCTGTCCTTTCATGTCAGGAGAGAAAACGCCCACTCAGCATAGCTTGAAAGGAACCTGTCTGCGGTTGGGAGGGAAAAGTCGAGGTGCCACTTTAACTAACTAAATTAAATACAACTAGAGCTCGGAGCAGCTGGCGGGTTTGATTTGGATGTAGGATGCTGTGAGATAGTGATAAGTGAGTGCTCAGGACCAAAGGGAATTAAAAGGCTGTACTTTGGTTTAATGGAGTCACTCTCTTTCTGTGGCTCATCCATTAAGGACACCGCACTGGCACGCGGCAGTGCCTGCACCACTTACACTGCAAAAGGCCAACTTCAAATGAAACTGAGCTTTGGGCTCCAGAGGACATAAGCATATGGCTTTTGAGGGGGGGCAGAAAGAAACCCCTGCTGTGCTGTCCTTAGGCACGTCATAGCCTTGTGAAAGAATGAACAGCTTCTACTAGAACAGAAGTTCAGATCCTGCTCTGGACCATGTGGGAAATATCTGCCAAATCACCCAAGAGGTGGTTCAGAGACTGAAAGAAAAATAACGTTACCCTGAATGAGAAATTTTTCTCTCTTTATTAAAGAATTCCTTAAAATTCGTGATGAAAAGAATTACAGAAAACATATTCTTCACCCATCTTTTCAGCTTATTTAATAGTGCATTAGACAGCAGTTTGTGTGTAGTCTGTATTCCCTTGCTCTCTCCTGGTATTAGTATTTTTCTTGTTCATGTAAGCCCTTCCCTGAGGAACAGTGAAGATGGGAAAACATTTTTAAAGATTATGATTCAACTGTAAAACCCCTATTTGTCACTGTCATGAACAGGCAGGTGTAATGCCTGAAAGTGTCTTTCAACTGTGCTTTCTAAAAGGACTAAAAATGTAAATGAAACTTTGATTTCATAATTAGCACCACAGATTTGACACTTTTCTGCCTCTGGTAATGTGGGGAACTTTCCTTACGTTTGCAAAACACTATGAAACCTCCTCAAGGAAGATGTTGCAGAAGCAAAAAGCTGTGACTGGGTGCTGTAATATGCTGTGTTTCAAATGAGCTACCCAGCAAGACACCTCTGCAGGCAGAACAGGCTGAATATTCTGTTTTAAGGCTTTTTATTATTTTTCTTTTAAATTTACTAATTTTTTTCTGTATTTTGAGAATTTAAATTTTAAGTGTTGGAGCACAGAAATATTAGCCACTAGATGCTGACAGTGTTTATTAACATAAAAAATCCCCCTGAATATCACAGTTTCTACTAATATAAGTTAGAAGACTGAGCACTAGAGTAATTATCATGACAGTGAATTTGAGAAGCCCCATTTCCACAACAGAATCTTTGATCTTTTGCACAATTCAAAAGCAATCTTTTTTTTTTTTTCTTTTGTGTATACATGCCAATCTAACTTATGTGGTAAAAGAACTTTAGAAGTTTAGAAGTGTTTGTTTCCTCATGCACAGAGATGCTTATATATGAATAATTTTCTGTAAATGGTGTGGCAAAGAAAAAGGAGAAATTGTTTTGAATAAGATTTTTTAGTTCTGTACAGGGAAAAAAAAAATATTTGGTTAAGGGTAAGTGCCACATAATTTGACTGATTATTGATTTCAAAAGGAAAAGCATCAAGTCACATGAGACTGTGCGTGTAGTACATGCAAAACCAAGAGAGATTCACAAGAAGGAAAAGAAAGAATATTCCCCTTCAAAGATGATGGCTCGCCAACCAAATTCAGACCTCTTCTTCACCTTTAATTTATTTTATCTGATAGTTTTTCATTTGTCCTCTCTTGAAGGTGAGGTCATTACTACCCTGCATTACAACAGCGGCCAGAAATCCCAGCTGTAATCAAGATCCCATTGTGTCAAAAACTACTGTGGAAAGACACAGTTTCACCAAAATGCCTCAGAAAATGTCAACTGTGTGACTAGGAACTGAATGCCTGAGTTGGTATACTTGCCTAAGTGAACAGTGCAAAAAAATAGGCTGCATTTATGCAATTAGAGGTTGCAATTATGCAGTGAAAGCCATGATTTCAGTGAAACTCCTCCTTGCTTTAAATTGCCAGGATTATGCCCACTACTGCGCTGTAATTGGTAAAGATGAGAGAGAAAAGGATTAGGAAGGTGTGATAGTTATCCCTTTGCATGCAATTATTTTAGTTTATAACAAAGATACTTCATCATGTATCTGTAGGAGGTTCTTAATGGAGTTTCTCTACATCAGTTCTAGAAAATGGTCTTGTCAGATATTTTAGCTGTTGCACCTGGATATCAAGATGCTTCTGGCTGCTTATTTCATACTATGCTTTAAACAGTGAAATGATAGTGATTTAAGTATTTCACTGTAGATCTATATTAAAAAATGGGAAGAAATGAATGGCTGTCTGACATTTCCTAGCTTATCAGGCTTTTTAGATGACCATTACTTTCCCAACTAACTTCCCATTAGAAATGTCAAGATTTCCCAAGATAGAAAATACAATGTTGCTCTACTTTCTGCAGTCATGACAAAATTAATTTCCTAGGAAACTTCATTGGAAGGGGAAAATTAAAGCAGGTGAACCTGACACTGTTCATCCAGAAGTTATTTTGAAAACCTGGATACAACATCCTGAAGCATAAAACTAAACTCTGCCTGCGAAGTAAGTGACTTTGGCTCTGACTAATTTAGTAAGAGTCAGTGGTATTCAGGATGCATCCAAACACACTCACACCTTTTGAAGCCTGAGGATCTCAAACTAATGTACAAGAATCTAAAAGTCTTAGCATGGATTAAGAGGGACCTTAATGAAAAATAAACTTGAGAACTGACACAGGAAAGGACATTTTCTAGAAGACTGAATGTGAAACAGCACTGCATGTCTAGGTGCCTTCAGTTATCAAACCTGACCACTGCCACTGCTGTGAATATAGGGCTCTGAAGGTGAATTTTTAGCTGAATTATCTTAACTTAAGAAAACTGTTCACTCCTTCCCTCTCCCAGACGTTTCCAACCCTTTGCCAGAGCAAAAGGGAGCAGGTGCTGGTACCCTCATCATGACAGACATAGCCATCACAGCACCGTGACCATCTGCTACCATGTCAGAGAACACTGTAACCCTTCTTTTACAGCCAAATTAAGGCCCTTAAAACAAAGACTATAGGGATTGGGTCCTTGGGGGAACACACAAGTATTTTCTGGTAAGTAGTGGTTTGGCTTTGGAAGGGAAATATCTCCCACAGTGATCATGGGATGACACCTTTGCCTCTGTGACCCTGGAGGAGCACATTCACTCAGTGCTTTGAAAGGCCACCTTTTCTCGTAGAATCTGGCCTATGATGTTCAACTTCCACTCTTCTGTTTTCACAACACTGAAGAGGTCCTGGGAGAGCTACCACAAATTGTCTTTTGATTCAGAACTGTTGTTAAGCCTAACATGTGAAGGCAGTTTAGTGATATAATTACAGATATACTAGTTAAACCTGTGTAACAACCCTCAAGGATCTCTTATTCCACAACATAAATACATTTTTGTTTACTTTTATGTTATTTAGCTTATGGTGTACAAACCCTGAATTATTCTACAAGAACCTCTGTAATTATTTCCTTTCTTCAAAGTCAAACACTGTCCCATCATAGCCCCACATGACAACCAGCAGCACTTCTGCTCTACACGTTTTCTCAGAGCTCCCAGAGCAACACAAATGTGCAGGGAAGAACAATAAACTTATGGAATTAATATAGTGCAGAAAGTAAAATTCAGTTAATAAAGCAATATCCCGTAACAGTCCACTGCAAACCAAACCTTGTTTTCCATGAAATATAGAACTGCAACTTTCCAAAGACACCTTCAAAAATACAATACCTTCCTTATATTGGATTAAACTTGATCACAGGAAAAGCAAGCAAGTATAGATAGATTTGAAATAGCAACTCTCTTTTTGGCAGTATTTCTCTTAATTTCTGCAGAATGTTCTGTTTCTGCACTGTTTGTTTTGGATAGTGTAAATGTTCTACTAAGTCTTGTTTATAGCTGTGTTCTAAGTATGCTTGTAAGACAATAATAGGTTTTTTGCACAGCGTCCGAATATAGTGGCTGTGCAAATCCAACTGAACTGTCAAATACTGGTTCACTTTCCTGAATATTATTGTCAGATACAACTATACATTACATGAAAATATATGCTGATTTTTGGTTAAATAATGAAAAAAATTTTAAGCATTTTTTGTGGTATGGAGCAGATATTCAGCTACCAGAAGTAGTTTTATAATACATAGCATATATATAGTGTATTTTATTCCATTTGTTTATGCTGGAACTGTTTCACTCCCTCCATTGGCTAGGGTTTTCTGGTGGTATGTTTAAAATCAGTTATTATCTATCATTACTCCTTCGAATGAATAGTGATACATTTTCTCACTGCAGAAATTATCAGCAGTAATAATGCAATATAAAGCTGCTACCTTTTTAATGAGCCAAGAAACATAACCATTAATTTATTGCACCTTCTCATGTCACAATAAAAATGCATCAATTTTTATTTTAATAAAGACAAAACCACTGAAATTACCCGTAAAACACACTAATAAACATTTGATTGAATTAATTAACATTACCTGTTATTTTAACTCTCTTAGTGAACTACAGACCATGAAGTCCAGCACAGTTTTATAATTCTTAAAAATTATTTTAGAAAATATAAAATCATAACATTCTAATTGGAGAATTACCCCATTTTCCTGTCATTTAATTATACCAATGATAAAATATCTAGGAATGCCCAGGTAGACAAAGAATATGAAGGCTGAAATTTTTAGAACTTTGAAGGGGTCTGTTTTACAGTGTAGATGTAAAGTACTTAAGGCTAAATTTTAAAAGGCATTTTTATATCTAAAGGTGCCCACCATTGAGCTGTGTCTTTTTCAGTAATGCCCCTTTAGTTCAGGATATGTTGATCACGCAGTTCTGAAAACATGTCTACACCATCTGTGCCTTCAGTACCCTATATTTAGTACCCTATAGCAGCATTATGCTTTGAAACAAAAACAGTGATGCACCATTTCTACCCTTTTTCTTCTTGCTTTGCTTCTACTGCTATTTTATATTCTCACATAACCTGTACCAGTCTTCTACGTGATCATGTAGAGATGACCTCGACTGTCCAGGTGTGTCCTACCAGCAAAACATAATGCCCACCTGGAGGGCTGTAGCTTGGCTTGGCTCTGAAATAGCACTCTGTCACCAGGACTCTGCCAGCCTCACATGTGCCCATTATCAGGCACACGGATGTTGAGACCGTTTTCTCAGCAGAAGAAAAACGCCCAGAGGTCAGGTGCAAGCAAAGGGCCCTGACCCACGTGCGCTGTGGCAAGCGGTCAAGGCAGCGAAGAAGACCCTTCCAAGCCTTCCCTCCTGCTGACTCCCAGCATGACTGTGGGAGGGAAAAATGCATAGCTCAGAGGAGTCTAAATTTGAACAGCTGAGCTCAAATGAGAGCTTTTTACCTCCTCGGGGTTGCTTTATAAAACTGTTTGTCTTTTTTTTTTTTGAAGACAAGCAAAGCAACAGTGGAAACCACCAAAAATATTCCAAATTAAAACCAGTGCTTAAATAATTTCATATAAAATTTTGTCCATTGTTTTTTCATTCTGAGAGAATTCCTTTTTTATCAGAGATTTATGAACCCCTGAGAAGGAAATATATAGAAATACTGATGGACTAGCTTTATTCCCAAGTTATTTACCTTATTCCATCAACCCTACTGAAAATGTTGCTTTATATTTTAAGAGGCTTCTCATTCATTCTGAGTCATTCCTGATCATGGTCCATCAGTTTTTTGTATATATCTTCAGTAAATAAAATGGAAAGTAGGTTTGGGATCTGAAGTCCATGCCTATTTACTTAACCCAGTTGAGCCAAAAATACTTGGCTTAGCAATCTAACAGCCACTCAGAGAAACATGCTACATTCATTTGCATGATCGTGAGATGGGAAAATAGATTAAGTAGTGGCTGATCACCTTGGGATAGTCAGAAAATGATGGAACCTCCAGACACCCCAAGCTATTTAGGTGCAATGGGACTCCCTGGTGCCTCTGATGCCTGTTTAGGGGATTCTCTTGAATACTACATTGCCACACTGTTCACAGTTTGTATCTCACAAAAGTTCATACAGACCTTGGCAGATGATGGGACTCTCTCTCCCAGGAGGGATTTTAATCATGAAGTCCTACTTATCTTCCAAATCAGCCAATGCCAGGAAGCCGTATCAGTGCAGGACACCTACTTGTTCCTTCCTGACCCCTACTAATATTTTTCTTGACACACTACATAACTCTCATTTTGGAGAAATAATCATGAACAAATTTATGTGCACAGTAGTATAACTTCTGCCTCAGCAGACGTTCTAAATCAAATGACTCAATTTTTTTCTTTTACTTTCTTGGTCACAGTGGCCACACAGCCCTGGTGGAACAGAGGAGCACAGTGTAACCCTTGGAAAAGTATGCATTTTCAACTATACAGTGCCCTGTACACCAGTTCACTAATTATCCCAAACCAGCCTTTTTCCTCTGAGACAGCAGGAATTCCATTGCTATGCATTGATGGAGGAAGGGGAAATTGCATTCTGTTGGTACCCAAGCTGGAGAAATGTTTCACTTGAGTCCTGAAAACTCCTGGGTGACCTTTCTCGTCTACTTTTTTAGACACCTTTACCACCTGAGAGCTTGTTTAGTTCAAACAGATGAGTCCACAGAGCTGGCAGAAAAATTTCTGCCACTCTGGGAAGTGTAAGTATTTCCATGCATGAGAGGCAAAAAAGTAGCTGATGTGTGAGGTGACATTCAAAGCACTGCTGCCTCTGCAGAACAGAATTATTATTTTCTGCTGCTGTTCTCTGCATGTGAGTTGAGGCCGCGAGCCAGGCTGGGTCTGTGGCAGGGAGACAGAAAGAAACATGAACATGTTTTCATGCCTTATAGCTGAATTCTGCAGGGCATGGAACATCTTTTTGGAGGTCATGAGCCTCCGCAGCTAGGTCAAATCAAACACCTTTGGCGTTTGTGCCCCTAAGGAGAAAATATGCATTTTTATAATGTAAATGTCAAAGAGCTACGGCCTGTTAAAATGTGTTACTGCCTTCTGGGTTATTTTACATTGACTTTAATTATGCTCCATGTTCATTTGAAAGCCTGATTGGTGCATTGTTCAGTTGAAGCCACATTGCCTGCCCAGCTGTATGCAGACCCAATGGGGAGGGATTTCAGAGACATGCCAGAGACAGAAGATTCTGAACTACACCAGGAGAATTTCACACCTGTACCAATTTAGTACCCAGAAGAAAAACTAAGAACCTCTTCTGCTCTTTCAACCATTGGGATGCCTTGACAAACACAGCTCAGATGCTAGAAATCCCATTCTGACTTAAAACTATGCAGTTAAGCAAATTTCTCATTTCTGTTCCCTAATTAAAGCTAAGCGATTTATACCAACAGAATTGTTGTATGTATTTCACACATAATGAAGACTAACAGAGGAATTTAAAGCTGTGGCTGATACATGATGGTGTGCTAGGAACAAAGATATGCAACTATTTGTCATTCAGGTTTTGTTTTTCTTATACCAAGGTAGGGGACATTTTTGTTCATTAATACTGAACCAACATTTGTTTCACCTGACTTTATTCCCATCTAGTGTGACACTGAAGCAGCACAGAATTCTAGATCACCTTCAATCAAACCAGCTTCTCAATATTTATGTTTTTAATGTTAAGGGCAGGATATACCAGGATTGCATAACAAGGACTACAAACAAAACAAAGTGATAAATTTCCACCTTGCTGTGATACACAACTTTTGTTATACATCATGCACTAGGACAAGCACGTCCATGTAGTTTCTTCTTCTTCACCCCAGGACTCACTCGGATTATTTTTAAATGCTTGTTAACGTGCTTATGCATCATTGCTTATTTTTCACAGGTATGCAGCTCCACACATTCAAGTTTCCCTACATGATGACTTTTGCGTATGTTAGATACTGCTTTTATGCTCTCTGAGTTATCCCTAAACCCATTTTTTTCCATCTCCACGTCTTCATTTCTTTACTGACCACTACTGAGCTGTCTGTAGCCATGGGGTCCTCAGTACTTGCCTGCATGTCTCTGTGCCTACCCTATGTTTTCATCTCTCAGGGCATCTGCTATGGTGCCAAAGTCTGTATTTCTCTGCCTGACATTGCTCTGTTAGAGCCACAAGTATCTTATTCTACGCTGCCATACAACTGCTACTTCTCACTCTACACTTCTGTTATAACTGCTTGTTACTGCTATGTGTATAAGGATATAGGTTGTACCATACAAAGACAAAAAAAAAAAATTAGCCACATCTACCTGGTCAGTTAAAGAATTTGCTGTTACAGCTAAACTAGGGAAATGAAAGCTGCAGGCAAGTCAGGAAAACTTCAGACGGAGTAAATCTATCAAGCCTCAGTCCTGAGGCCTTAAAAGCTTAATACAGAGACTGTGGCCTGATTACTAACAATGGCAATACCTGTTACAGGACATGGTGTACATAGTGTCAAATGGTGCTGGGCAAAAGATGGCTGTGAACTGGAAATGGGGTAATACCATGGGGAGATTTATCCTATACACCTTTATCATGTCTACATTTCCGGGCTGGGGCAGAGGCATTTTTTCCTCCAGTAAATTAATCATTTATTAAAGATGTCTCAGGCTCTTTATCCTATCTGCAGTCACTTTAGGAGAGGTGGACCCTGACAAGATGTTTACTTTGAGAGTATGAAGATGAAATAGGTTCTGATCAAGTGAGATGTTGTCCTTTTAAGTTTATACAGCACTGATTTTTTCTTTTTTCTTTTTGGCAACAGCAGATACTTCACTTTTTCTTAAAGAGAAACATTTTTTCCTAAGTATACATGGTATATAAAAGAGTGAGCAACACGCATCTAGTCAGTGTTAGAGTAAAGGATGATGTTGAAGTACCTTCAGTCACCTGGCATCTTAAATCACTCAAGTGAATACAAATCCCCTTGGTAAAAATACTTCTTGAATAACAGTCAAGCTATGACAGCATGAAAATTTAACATATGATCTTAACCTTCCCCTGAGTAATGTCTAGTATTATGGAACCGTAATATCACATGTATCCTTTTTAAAATAAGCTGACATTTGAAAATTTCTTTTCGGCTAGGCTTTTGACATTTTGGAGTCCACCAAAATTTAGGACCTAGCTGGGTCCTAAAAATGCAAATTTGTCTTCTCCTTTCATGTTGTCATCTATCCTCTCCTCTATCCCAACCTATATTGCTTTTGACTGTGTTTGAGTCCTCAAGTAAGACTAGGCCCCCTGTTTCCTCCCTCTCCTGTCCCTCATCACACCCCCATCACACTCATCCTCAAGTTCCTGCCTCTCACAAATGCCACTAAATGTCCCAAACTAGGGGCACAGGTCTTAGCTTAGTGTCTGTTTTAGGGCAACAGTGACCTGGAGGGGAGTAAACCCTCAGCTCTGCAGCTACTACCTCTTTGGGCACCCTTTGTACCTTCAGAGGAGAGTTCTCCCCTTCTAGGGGTATAACCAGGTAAGCTGGGTACATGGTGAGGTACTACACAACAATCTGGTCAGGAAACTGGTCTGGATGGACTAAAAAGGCCTGTAGGGTCCAAATAATCCCTTAATTTTTTTTCTTTTTATCTGAGACTGGCTCTGTCTATGTACTTTGCTATTTATAAAATATAATCAGAATCTACCAATCTTGTGCATAATAAGTACAAATTACATAACTGCACAATTTATTACACACACAATATAACAGAATAACAATGCAAATATATTATCTTATCTAATGCACTCTCATATTACCTGCTTATCTTGTGCCTATCAGTGTAGTCATCTAAGCCCTTACATGCGCATCAATATTAACAACAAAGTCCCTAGTGGAGCATCACTGATGTTTCCTCAACAGCACCTTACTCCTCAGTTAAAAAATACCCTAACTACAGGTGAACTTCAGTTGGAGAAAAGAAACTTCTAAGTTTGTTTTTTTTTTCCCCAGTTCTGGACTCAACACTGAGTCTGGAAAATAATCCTGCCACAACTAAACCAAGTGTAAAATCTATCTACCAAGGTGATCTCCACTGGTTCAGATTTTTGAGAAAACAAGGGACCTATCTGCATCACCTGTGTGTCAGTATTTTATTTCTCTTTACAAATTCTAATATAAACTTAGAGCTCCTGTAGGGCATCAGATCTGGCAGTTCTGAGTTTCTCCAATTAGCTGTGAGTCGAGATGGCATGAAGAATGCTGGTGCTCCAACTCTAACCCACCCAGGCAAAGCCCTTTATAGGAAGGGGAACCCTTGCAGTAAAGTAAGCATCTGCATATGATAGATGATCTGAAGCCTTAGGTCCTTCCATTTCACAGACACCATCAAAATACCATCAGTCATAGCAGTTTTCAGTCATGACATCAATCAAAGCCATACTTTAGTAAATTTTAGCAGAAACAATTTGCATCCTGAATTACCAGATCTCTGCCTCTCAGTGCTTATAATACTGTCACATTTTTCACTGAATTGCTTTGGAAAGAGCAAATGCAAAAGTTTCTGGAAGTGAAATGAAATTGTGATGGCTTATGCTTAGACAGTAACTTCAACCATCACTCTGCAAGAAATAATGGCCAAAACTTATGTTTCTATCTGGTTAAAACAGTAGATAGCAAACAATTTTCAGTTAGAGTGAATGTCCTAAGCCCTCATTTAGACAGGAAGAAAAACTGAATTTCAGCCCTTTTTGGAAAGAACAAAATCAACCTAATCAGTTCTTCAATTTTTATGCTGTTCAGAAAAAAAGAGGGCTTTTCATGCCAAGATCAGAACTAAATGGAAACACTGCACAAAGTGAGTTTTGAAAAACCTGATTTTCCCCTGTCCTGCGGACAGGACAAACAGGGACACAGAAGACATGAAGATGAGGATTTTGTGCTGACAGTCCACAAAGTCAGACTGCCTTGTGTCTTAGGCAGGACAGGTATATTTTCAGAGCCTGCCCAGAAGCTGGGCAGCCTCAGAGAAGGGCATACTTTCCTAATTTAAGGAGGTGAAGTTTGTCTTCACATCTAAGCTTCACAGCAACATCTGTACATCTGTGATGAGGCTCAGGAGATATCGCCTGTCCTAATTTTAATAAGGTGGTGTGTCCAGAACTGAATCTCCAAGCAATGCAAATTGAGGCAGTGCTATGGGCTTTCACATACCTGTAGCAGGAAGTGGCACCAGCTGGGAGCCTGTATAATTCCTTTGACATCCCTCATGATCTTTTTCCCATGAGTAATTCTGCTCCAACTGAGGACAAGTGCAAAGCACTCGAAGTCCAGCAGAGTCCCCATGCAGAACTTGTAGCTTTTTAACAGAACACCTGAGACCTCTCTTCTCAAGGCACAAGAGCTGGCGCTTATGGCCTGTTCTTCCTATAACTAATCTATGTTTCAAGACAGGGTATCATCTGAAAGTATGTCCTTGTACCACTTCAAACTGCCCACCGTCTCTCATGATTGAAGACTATCAGCAACTCTCAGAGAAACAAACCCTGTGCCTTGACAGCAACACCACAGTGGGAGCTGCTTTGAGTCAGCTCCACCAACCACTTCTAATGACTTCAGACATCTCCTGTGCATTTGCCCACCTGATGGTTGTGCTGTTGGCTTATTGGGTTAAGAAAGGCAGGATTTTCTCCTGTTCTTTGAGGGTACGAAGATTCAGATGTATAGATGTGCCTCATATCAGCAACAAAGCTCTGCTGCAGAGGTCAGTGCACAGGTATGTATTTTAGAAGAGCCTTCAAAGCCAAGAAGCCAGATGGAACTGCCAGCTACCCCACCTCTGAATTTTGTGGCCAACTAATACACCTACTTTTCTAACTCAGATCCTCCCATGCAAAAGGCCATGTCATATCTGATGGGGCTGTCTTGGAGCAGACATGGGAGCTGCTCGGCTTCTGTTGTGGTCTAAGGAATTAGTTTGAAACTCCTTCTGTTCCTGGGGATGAAAGTGCCAATTGACATCCAAAAAGCAATAAAAAAAAAGGAAATGAGTGCTCACAAAGGCAATAGCATAGGTTTCAATTTAATATCACTATGAATGTCTTTGGCTGTAGGTTCTTTCTAGTTTATAACTTTATAATTAACAACCTGTAAAGAGAAAGCAACACACCTGCAGAGCTTTAAATAATTTTTTATGCTGCTTTTCTGTTTTGTAGCTGTCTTTTAATAGTTCTTTGAGACATATTCTGGAGTATATCATTACATAAATTCCTAAGACTGAACTAAAACATAGTCTTTTTAAAAAATTAAACTTGATATCAAATTTTCTTGAAATCTGTCATCTTAAAAATATAGTGGTGTTTCAATTTAGCTGAGATATATTGGAAGAAGAGAAGAACCCTGTGTTCAATTTTAATGTGTTTTTCAAGGTCTACTGATGTTTTCTACATTTGTTTTTAGCTGGTAAAAGGAAAATGAGAAAGGAAAAGAAAGTTGATCTGGGTGAACGGTTCATAAAATTAGTTTGAACTTGCCTAAACAGAAATTTTATGCACCCCAAACTTCATTTTTCTACTGTATGTTCAAGTCTGACTTTCAGCTACACTACTTTTTCTTTTTTCCCTGTATTACTCTAAAATATTATTACTCTTCATATGGTTACAGAGAATAAAATGTTTCCTTATTATTACAGCAGTTTTTCTTTCACACTACTTTAGAAGGAAGTCAACAGAGCCACAACGATGTGAAAGAAGTATGAGAGAGACTAGGCTTACTTACCTCTCGGTAACTAAAATTACAATATGGATGGTTGTTAATAGTAAAGAGAACCAATAATCTCAGCCCTATTCTTCCTCCTGCACCCAGAGCTAAGCCTGACAGTTTCCAGAGAAGATACACTCTTCTAGTATATTCAACTCCCCTAAAAGTTCAGGAGTCCTTTTTGAGTTTAACTCACAATTTTTTTTAAACTGTCTCTTAACAAAGCAATGGCACAAGCAATATGAGCTGGCAGTTTGATTACAGAAACTACAAGAAGCTGCCTGTGGAGATTACTCACACAGGCATAATCCCTGCAGATTTGCATGGAATTGAATCCACCTGCAATGTTTGGCAGACATTGTCCACTTCCTAGAAGTCTCCCAGACCTAACATTCGCTAATTTTTTTTTAAGATATTTACCAAACATATACAATTACTGAAATATTTCTATTCTAGGAATTACAATTGCCTTGTAATCACCTTCATTAGAAAGGTGACAGGACAGGGGGTAATGATTTTAAACCAAAAGAGGGTCAATTTAGACTAGATATAAGGAAGAAATAATCTTTGATGAGAGTGGCGAAACACTGAAACAATTTGCTTAGAGAGGTGGTGGATGTCTCATCCCTGAAGGTGTTCAAGGTCAGGTTGGATAGGACTCTGAACAACCTGGTCTTGTTGAAGATGCCTCTGTTCATGGTAGGGGGGTTGGAACTAGATGACCTTTAGGGTGCCTTCCAACCCAAACTATTCTACAATTCTGTAACCTGTGTGAAAACCATTTTATAAGTGCTGTACCAGAGAAAGCAAAGACTACGCTTGTCATCATTATTTTTAAACAGAGAGAAATAAGAAAACATTATCAGATAAAAGAGGGTTAACAAAAATAAGCAGAAGATTAATTAATGAGATTAGTCCTCTGTAAATGAGGATAGCAGTCCAAGTATTAAAATAAAACCTACATAAATGGAAGGAAAGGTGGCTAAGAAATCTTTTGTTCTGATCCAAATGGATTAAAATATTGATTCGATGCTGACAAAGGAAAGTGTTTCAAAGATATGGTGAAGGATATACAGTATTCTCCTACTATCGAGCAGGTTCTGGACAAAGATGTGATATTTGGATAAAGTGGTTTATGAAGGACATTGAGATGGGGCAGAATGTACAGCAAAATTATAGTGCTGGTTTTTTCCAGTGTTGATTGGTCTTGCCAGTAACTTCTAAAATAATTCTGAAAATCTATAATAGTGCTGGCAATAGGGGACTGCTCAGGACCCAAATCAAAGCCTTTGGCAGCTCATTGGACACCTCAGCCTTACTTTGGACAGCTCAAAGACAAACATGTCAGATGATGGTGACTATCACAAGAGTGTGTGCCACCCTCCTCAGGTGACTACAGCCCCAGCCCCGTGGGACAGCTTCCCATGGTGTTCAACTCCATCTGACTGGGCTGAAGCAGTTGTCTGAGATGAGACTATACATAAAGAATGCCTCAAAACACAGTCGCTATCTTTTAATAGTAACTCGGCTCTCCTGATATTTTGATATTTAATGAAGAACATTCAGACTTAGTTTAGTAAACATCTCTAGTCCCAGCCTCAGGATTCAATCAAAGTGTGGATTTTTTTTTTTTAACGAACACCACTGGAAAGCCTGGAATGCTTCACTTCCACTGTCTGTGATGAGAATTTTATCCTAACTAGTTTGCAAATTTTCCACCAAAGAACATCTGCTAAGGGCAGCATAAAACATTCACGGCATGATCAGGGAGAATGACAAGCACATTGGTAATTCATCACTGACAGAGTGGTGACGGCTCTAGTCCTACAGTCTAACCACATTTCCGAAAGAAAGCAGGTGGATATAAACCAGCAAAAAGCCTGAAAGTGAATCCTGGGAGGAATCACATGCACTGACTGTGCAGCCCTCAAGCTACCAAGTTACCCAGGATGACAACATGGCAATGGTTTTGCAAAAGGACTTGAGCCAACTTTAAACAATGATGGATAAGTCCACCTGCTCACTCTCCAAGAGACTCTCTCCACATATGCAACCTGTCAGCATATTCAACAATCTAGAAGTATACTTGTCTCATGGCTATGGTATTGGTTAAAGCACCAAGTCAGTCCATCCCTTTGCTGTCATCAGCAAGCAGTAACACACAAAAGAAGAAATGTTACATGATTGTAGGGGCCCTTCAGGTCAGCATTCTTGCTCTCCAAAACCCTTAGGAAAACACAGCCATCTGACTGCAAGCAGTCAACACTTCACATTAAGTACCTATCTAAAAATGATTTTAGTCAAAGTTGATTTTTGCCCTCTTTCCTACTGGTAAAATGTCAAGCATGCCTGCTCACAGAAAGTGATGAGCACAAGTGTGTAAGGGAGAGAGAGAACGAGAGAAAGAGAGAGAGATCTAGAGAAGCTTGGGCAATTTCATTTATACTCATTAACTGAGGAAGATGCACTCTCTCCCCTGGGATATTACTACAAAATGGTGACTTCAGAGGCAGCAAGAAAGTCTTAGTTCTCCTGTCACTAAGGTTGGACATCGGGCCAAGGTGCCACTTCTTACCCGAGTAAGCCAGGGTCTGGATACCCATGCCCTGAAGAGAAGCTGAACTCCACCTGCATTCCTGAGAAGAACTTTGGTTATGCAAGCCCTTTCTTTCTTTATAAAAAATAAAGAAAATATGAGCTTGAAACTTTCCATGACTGAAGTCTGTTGACTATAAGCACAGGGGAAAGTACATGCTGTACATCTTGGCTGCATCCAGACTTGCATTTGCTCCAGTCTGGTCTGTGTATGTTCCTTTCCAAATTATGGTACTTCAGAATAGATATATTGAATATTCACTGAATATGCACTAGAGTTGACGTGAAGTTATGCAGATAATTAGTTGTCAGGTCACTTTCTTAGCACAGGGTGAATATAAAATACACAGTCTGCACAAATTTGAAGTAAAACCCTGTAGTTTGCTAGCAGTAAAGCTCTTGGCAAATGCCCAATGCTTCTTTTTAAACACTAATAACATTTCACTGAAGCTTTTTGGTATCTAGATGGACAGAAGAGGATTTTTTTTAAATGAGAAGAAAATTATGATACTTATTAGCTAGCAAGGCTCTAAAAAATCAATTCTGCTCTCTCAAAGTTATGACTTCTCAATACAAAAAAATGAAACCTTTTAAATAATATTGATTGCTATTGTTAAACTCTGAAAGAACAGATTATCTACTCATGCAAATAAGGAGAAAAATAATTTCGAAATTCAGAAGAGTTATACAAAGAACAATTCTGCCCTAATGTAAGAGGTTACGAAGAATATGTCATTTATATGTTTTCTTCAATATTCTGCAAGGAGAAATCAAACTACGTGCTACATCATGGGGACTGCATTACAGCAACACCTTTGTCAAAAATATTCCAGGGTCTGCTATGGGGCTTAGATTGTGTGATATTTCCCTCTAGAACACAGATGATGACACAGAATTGCATCCTTGCAATTGATCCTAGATTAAGTTGACTCGCTTGTCCTCCAGCAGATAAAGGTTGGAGAAACCACTTTGGAAAACCTGGAGCATCTCATAGGGTTCAATAAGTGAAATTCTCTGTACCAGGCAGAATTACCCACTGGGGGGTGACTGGCTGAGTAACAGCCCTGCTGGAGAGGACCTTGGATAGTGATGGACATTGAGTTGCAAATAATTTGCAAATAAAGCAAAAAGTACACTGGGCTTCCTGAAAAGGAATTTGGGTCTTAGGTCACAATAGTTACTACCCACCTCCACTTGGTACTGGTGGAGCTTAAAAATGAAATACAGTGCTCAAGTTTCTGTCCCCGTTTAGGAGTTATCCTGAGAAACTGGAGAGTTCAGCCCAAGGCTACAGAGATGGTCCAGGACCTAGAGCATGGGACACGAGATATCTGAGGTTGCTTGAGCTGGGGAAGGAAAGTAGCGTCCTATGACTACCTGAAGGGAATTTGCAAAGGTGATAGAGCCAAATTCTCCTTAATAGGGAAACGAGAACAAGGCTTGAAGGCAACATCCTTGGTTACACATATCCATGCTAACCTAGCCCAGTGCTGGCCACAAGTTTGTTTTGACTAGGAGATTGGACTGAACACCTCATGATGCTTGTTTTAGCCACAATTTTTTAAATTTTCCCAGTATACTATCCTAATATAATAATTTTCTAAAATATACGGAGGATTGCTAAAGTTTATGATAGCCCTCTATCACAGTCAGATGCAGCTTCATCGTTAAGGTAGTTAATTCATGACTAACATGACATTTTTATTTGAGAATGGTTAAGCTTGATTTACTCTGGCACATAAACATTACTCAATGAAAAATATTAAGAATATTTTCCACACATATTTTAGACTGTTATTTTAAAAATTCTCATGTAAACATCCACAAGAAATCCTGAAATAATCAAATTCTTTTTAGAAGCTCAGTTTAGTTGCACTGAATATTCTCCAAATCTCTTCCAATTTGTGGCAAAGAAAGATAATGACAAGAATTTTAATAGCTCTGGTGTGAAGCCAAGTGAAACTAAGTAGTTTGAACCAATACTTTCAAAACATGAAAAATCAATTCCAAAAATGTGAACATTCACAACTGAAAGAAGCCTTATAAGAACAGCTGCTAGTGTGGACCACAAGGTTTTCACATGACTAATTAATTTTAAACAAAAATTATTCAGAAGCTATTACATGCAAATATGAGAAATGTTCTTTCTCTCCTACATAACACATACCCATCCTATTGGTCCTGCCTCCTTTCTCCTGAATTCTCAGCTCTCTGTAAATTCATTTGTTATGGATAACACCAAAGAGTAGTGCTTCTGCTGATAGTTACATGAAATTAAGAACTCCATTGACTACTTAGCATTTTTCCTACTTTGAATTTGGATTTCCTGAGACGCATTTAGATTTTTTTAAAAATCAGACGTGTTTCAAACGAGTACTTAATAACAAAATACAATTATTTGTTTAAATTAGAGTAATTTTGATTGGAGGCCAGAATAATAGGGGAACCAGTTTGGCTATGACTTTCGTATATGGCTTAGACCATAAAGCTAGGGAAGAAGTAACATTTTGTGAGGTGACAAATTATTCTGCTCATTAAAAGAATATGTTTGGAGAGTACTCAATATTCAGGTAAACCCCCCAAATAATAGAGTTTGCAAATTTTCTATAAATTTAAATGCTGTTAGCACAACATTTCTAATGAATTTGAAAAGTAAGCCCTGCATACTTAGAGAAGCACCACTTCAGTGTACCTCAAATCTGTTCACATTCCAAATTTAAATTAACATCCAATAAAGAGAGCAGTGAGCTTTCCTACCAGTGCAGGAGGGGATTTCAGGTTTCCTGAATTAGTGGTTCATTGTGCTTTGTTATGAAAACTCTACCATGTCCTTTCCTGTGAGCCAGAACTTTCTTTAAGACTGTTGTCACTTACATTACAGATGTGAATTTCAGTCAGTTCAATTAGGAAACAAATAAATTGTGCTGATGTGCATACAACAAAACTGAAAGGTAGTGATTGGTGTAGTAAGGCACAGCTCTTTGCACAGGAGCCTTTTACAAAGTAAAAATGGCTTAATTATAATCTCAGAAATTGCCTCTTTTAGTATAACGCTGAGTGGTCAATGGGAAGCATTCTGGGAAAGCTCCATGCATACTCCCACTCTTCATGCCATTTTCACTGCTGAGAAGACTAACTTGTTCTGTTCTTTCTGAGTGTGTGGCCCTTACTACTGATGGGTTAAATCTATGGCACTGCTCTCAAGGGCTTTAAGGAGGTAAAAGAGATAAATTTTGACTCTGTTTCTGCAGCGTGTGTCTGAGCACATGCAGGGTGGCAATTGTCTAGCTCTACCCTGACAAGTGGATATTTTAAACAGATTATTCAATCCATCCAACCAATTAAAGCAGAAAACCCCAAGAACGAAACCATAAATTGCTAATCTCATTGTGTGAGAGTTACTCACACAACGGCAAAGAGCTTTGGAGAAGTACCAAGGACAAGCTAAAATAGTGAGCCTGTAAACCCCAGAAGGAGATGAGCTTGTGAACTATCCCAACTGATACAATTCCTGCAGTGGTGCACAGTGAACTGCTAGATGCAGGATCACAAAAACACCCAAGTGATGGGTCTGTGATGAAGTAAAGCTTTTCGACTTTGATGATGAGAGAGCAGAGAGCAAGACAAGGGAGACAAATGCCAGTTCCATTGCTGAGTAATATGAAGGCCAATTCACGGAGAAGAACTGGGAAAGACTTCCATAGGACAAGCCTGTCAGTCGTGTTAGTAGGAGTGGAGATGTTTAAGTTGGTTCAAGGGAGAAGAGATAAAATAGAACAGCAAAATAAATAATTTAGCTCAGTGGCAAAAAGTTTTTTTCATATCACATTTCAAATCTTTGAACTATTTTGGCAACTTCTTTGGCTTATTTGTCACTTGTCAGACAGAGAAGAATTTATCTCCATGGCAACACTTTATATAAAATGTAGGAAGCAGAATCTACCTACCTAGCTATCTCAACATCTAAGGTTATTAAAGCTCATTAAATGGTTACCTATAGCAAGAGGAGAATAGGGACCTGGACCGGAGCATTTGTTCAAGGAAAATAAAATACACTAGTAGATACCGACTAGAAACAGAATATTACCTACATTTAAGAGATTGAAAACAGTATCCAAAAAGATTTTTAAATAGGAACAGCTTTCTAGGTAAGAGAAGATCTGCAGGTCTGCTCAGTGCTCTAAAAGTGGTGTGTAATGTAGAGAAATGAGATGCTGAGACACTTTGTGTTGCTCAGGAGGTAAGATGGGAGGAGCAGAACAGGGGGAGTTTTCTGAAATGGAATCCAGGCAAAGGAATGAAACATACAGTGATTAAGAAAAAAAGTGGTCGCAGGGACTCGGATTAGCAGCTAAATTTTTCTGGTGTGGGGGGGTGACTTAAACTCAATTAGCTTTGATGGGAGGACATCTAGCACTTACAGGAATGGACTCATGAATCAGGTGAAAGCTGGGAAAACTACACCAAGGCAGCTCTAGAAAGAATAGCTCATATACAGTAAACTCAAAAGAGGTCTGAAATCAAAGGAATCTGGTTTTATGCAATCAAACCAATTAGTTTTAAGCTACACAGTTTCTGTACATCAATCAAGTCATCTATCCAACACCTTTTCTTCCTGTTATTCCTGCAGTGGAAACTACTATGTGCAGTTCAGGAAGTTATTCAGCTGCTGGTCAGTGGGCAGTGACAGACAGTTCAGAGCAGCAGAAGCTCTGCCTTCATGTCCACAACCGACCATTGTCAAAGACACAGGACTGAGCTCCTTGTACCTCTGCAGAGAGCCACAGGGCCACCCTTAGTTTTTTACGGTAAAAATAGTACTCACAAATCTCAGTCTCTTTTCATGTACAAGACCAATATTTCTAATGTATATGTCCGCTTTTATGTTACAAAGGAGTACTGCTGGAGTTTTCCTCTGTAGTCTGTACATTAAAAGATCAGTCCGAATGTTACTATGATGAGCTGCTTGCTGACAGTTGCATACCTGAGGACACAGATGCTCCTTCTGCTATTACAAGTGAGTATTCCCCACTCAGATGAGTGTTTGTGACTTGAGCCCAGTGAACCAAAAGCCATCAATTCTTGTATTGCTCTCAACCCACATCAGACAGGTGAGTGGTGTGTGCTGCAAAGGCTGCTAAATAATTTGACTTTCATGTTCCTTCAGTTAGCATTTGGGAAAAGGTTTGCTTAATCTGTTCTTATTTTGTCCAAACTATTTTGCACAACCATGGTATCCACGAAACATGAAAATTAATTAATAACTTTCTCTGTCCACTTGGTTCATTTTCACATGCTTCATTAATGAAATATCTTTAGACTTCCTATCCAGAGTAGGCATCAGGAGATAAATGAATGTACTAAAATGAAGGAACAAGGGCTTGTTCAAAAGCGTTCATTCTTGTTAAAAGCTAACCGATCAGGAAAGCAAAGAGAATAAATGGAACAAAGGCCTGATAGAAAGCGAATCACACTTCATCTGTTCTTGCACCTTACAAACTGGTGCTGGGATTCCAATCACAAGGAAAAAATTATTTATATTAGTCCTCTAGAGAGATTCCATCACATCTTGTGGTGGGAAACACAGAAGAGAAATGTAAAGCAAAATAGGAATGAATAGTAGAGATACTTCAGTGGTTTTTAGTCCCACTCTGCTATGGGGAAAATAATTTTGGAGACAGCAACCTCAGAGCCCCAGCTATGCTACTATTTTAGGAGTTGCCAAGTTCACCCAAAGCTATGCTATGCTTTCCCTGGCTCGTGGCTGCCAGCTGCAGCAGCATCTCTGAGACAGGTCCTCCCAGGTGTGTTTTTTGCCAGCCATTCTATGTTGCAGCTCAAATGGAGCCTGAGTAATTTACTGTCACTCATACATATGCTTTAGCATTTGTGCTTTGTGCATTCCTCTGGTACAGTGATACATATTTGTGAGCTGGGTATCTCACCTTTCAGACTCTGCTACCTGGGACTCACAGCGGCTATTAAAAGGTAGGCTGAAGTCAGAGTGAACCCATTATGCCAGAATAATTTTCAGGAATAAGGACAACATTCAGTGCTCTAGTGATCATTCCAATTAATCCTGGCTGCAATAGAAAACCTACTCATAAGATTAAATCAATACTATTGTAAGACCCTTTTGGTCCTTAAACGCAGCTGGCATTACATAATATGTCCCTGTATAGACACAATTCTAGTCAGGAAAAATACAACCTCTCTTTGCTTTAAATCAAAATAATCATGCAATCACTTTGCCAAAGCTCAGTCTTATTAGGCAGGAGCAACGTAAGAGTTACAGCTACTATATTTTCTGTGTCTGTCTATAACAGTTTCATGAAATTCATCTGTCTGAACAAGAAAATTTTGACATTGGGCTCTCAGAAATGTAAGTCATTACCAGATGCTACTGTCATTTTTCAGTGTCATTGCAATTTATTTAGGAATCTTTATATGACCATATTAGTACTTACAGTAGTCTGCAGACTGGTGGAACAATATTGCTTTTCTCAGCTTTTCATAGGTGCTTCTCTATGGTATAAGTCAGGAGCCAGTATATCCCTGAAAGATTTTGCCTAAAGGACAGCAGTTTGATGGAGCAGGGAGGCGCGACAAGACACTTTTTTTTTTCCAACTGTCTTCCTTCACCTTCTAATTTGTTAAAGGAAAAATGCCAATATTCTTCAAAAGTTCCAAGATAATTTCTTCCTATTTTAAAACCAGCTATATGACACTTCAAAGGAGTTCTCTAAAGCTGATAACCTGCAGGAAATGACAGCAGAGGACTAATGAGCTGAGCTTTTTTTTTTAAAAGAGGTGGATTTCACCATTGTTTGTGGATTTATGCAACAGTTCAATCCCATCTCATCAGACCAACTAATGTGTTCTGCTCCCTCCCCATCAAAGCAGAACAAATGGTACCTTTTCTTAAGTGTGTCCTGAACTGCACAGGGAACAGCAGAACAGGGAAGAGAAAACGTGTTTGGATCTAATGTACTCGACACTACTATAATAATGAGATTCTAATATGACAATAAATTATAAACACACATAACTTCAACCAATTTAAAATAGTAAGGCTAGGTTATATACAAAATCAGTAATTACTAAATATAAGGACGTGACCTTCAGGATGACCAGGTGAACCTATGTATGATGTGTTTCTTCAAGAGCATTATGCTCTTAAAGCTATGATGTATAAGCATGGGTATCTTAGAGAATTCAGATAAGAACCCAGAAAGACTTGTGCCTAAAAAATATCCATTTTTTTTGTGTTGCTGATATCTAACACATACTAATCTGCACAACAGGTGTTGTGTAACCAGTGTAACAGTGAAGCTATGTTGGCATACACAGACCACTTATGTTGGCAAAGAAGACAACACCACAGGAATAAGTACTGGCCTGGGTATCTAGGAGGATTCACTTGATGTATTTTTGGGGTGAGCTACCAGAATAAGTATCTTAGCTATGTTGCAATGCCTAGGTCTAAATATCCATGTGATGTTCTATGGCAGGGTGATTTGTAGACCTATAGAGAAAATGAAGAGATGCTACGTATATGTACTAAAGGGCTTTTTTTTAAATATGTATGTGGATAAATTCCCTTATTTTTCTAAATTGCTTTAACCTCAATATTTTCCAAAAAATATTTCTTCACTGACCCAGGATAAAATTTTGGAATATTTTTTTAGTCCAAAAATAAAGACTGAAGTCTGTTTACCTTGCTTCTAAAAAGCTTTATTTACAACCCGTGTAATATGTAGATTTTCTTACAACGAGAACTCATGTGAGTTCGCAATTCTCCTTTTCCAAAATAATCCCAAACATACATCTTGAGATTTGTTTGGGTTTTTTTATGTACGTTTGTAATTTCAAAATTGACTATGGCTCTTATTTTTCCCTGGAATACATTTTCAGAACAAAAGTCAAAATATTTTCCAGAGAATTATAGAATCATTAAAGTTGGAAAAGATCTTTAACATCATTAAGTCCATGAATACAAACTACAGAAATCATCTCTTAAAAACTCTTTGTGCTTTTAAAAATTATTCTGCTTTAGCAGAAGGTGCCTCCTCCTGTAGCAGGGAGCTTGGAACTACGTGATCCTTAACGTCCCTTCCAATCCAAACCGTTTTATGATTCCATGATAAAAACATTCTACAAATAGTGATGTTGCTGTTATACAACGTCATTAAATACCACAATATGATCATTAGAAAGACAGTTCTAATATCTTTGAAAGTACTCAGCCACATAAAGAATGGTCAATACTTCAATGCATTAGCCACTAATTAATCTCAACTGTTATTTTGAGGAACAGAAGACTGACATTGCCACCACACCGACAGAGAGCAGTATATATCAGAAGGACATGTTGGTGCTGTGTTTCTGTCCCCTCCAAAAAAAGAGTTTGATGGAAAATAATGTGCTAATTTCTACAATGTATTTCCACTAGTGTTCCTAGAAAAATCACTGCTTTAAGTCCCTATTCACAGCACACCAAAGTCAAAATCTTTCAACATGAAGAGCCACAATGGGGCTCCCTGAGATGTCAGAAGAAAAGCAGGCAGGACTGAGAAGTTCTCAGTGGAGTCAGTTTGGGAAGCTCACTCCTGAGCAATTTGGTCTCTCAGCAGTGGCCACCCTGCCAAACTGGTCCTCCCTTTCGGGCACAGAGGACTTACTCCTTCATTTCTCCTAATTTGTTTACTGGGAGATATCCAAAGCTGGCACCACTGCCCTGTCACTGCTGGGATTGGGTGGCTCAGATCTCCCTCCCATCAGTGGGCAAGGACATCACCTTTCACCTTGCACAACACTAGCCAGTCCAGATCCAAACCCAAGGTGAGCAAGGACAGGAGCATCCAGCCCATCACTTGGATGGTGCTCAGTGCTGCCTGAGCAGCACCTCACCCAGGGCAGGTGAAAGCATGGCAAAAGATTTTAAGAGTACAACCTCTTTCTTTAACAAATATGTTACACTTTCAGAAAAAAATACTAGTTTTCTCCAGTCAAACCAGATTAATTTTCCTTTAAAGCTATTTCAGTTTGCTCAAGGCATCTTAAGTACCCTGTGTAAATGAATTAGGAATGACAGTTTCTCCAGTAAGGGAATAGGTGACCATGTTCTTTTCTTGTACAGTACATACTTTGTGAGAACAAAGAATAAAAGCCAGCATGTTATCAGTATGCATGTTATTTAAATGGCTCTCTCCCCTTGCTTTGTGAGAGTTTAACATTCCCAATGATGTGTGGAGAAAGACTTTGAAACGTAAAAATGGGACTACAGATAACATAAAATTACTTCTCAGCAACAAATGCATGTCTGCCGTTCTATAGCTGTGCTAAGTAAAGCACAGTGGAATTTTACAAACAAATTTACAGTGTGTCAAAAGCTTCAGTGAGAAAGCAGATATTGAGCAATGCTCTGTAATAACAGTACATGTCTAAGGGTGCTCTGCCTGTACTGCAGGACAACTACTGCTGCACAGGGATGCAAATCTTAATACCTTAAATCAGACATACACTTATTTGTCCAACAAAATTTCCTGCCATGTTCTTGTAATTCTATGACCTTTTTTATGCCTTTGAGAGAGATTCAGCAATTAAACAAGACTTAAGAAGTCCTAACAGGGTGGAATGTTTTTTCTGGGTAAAGGAGATTTCTGCTTACCTTAAAATATTAAATAAATACTTAGTCTTAATTCCAAATTTATTTAAGTTTGGACTGCATGAGATAAAGTATCCCCTATGTCTTGTCTTCTGATGCACAATAAAGTGCATCGATAGGCTCTCTCTCAGCATCTACAAGACAAGCTAATAACATGGCCAGATATCCTGGGCTGATGGGCATCCCCCAGGACAGGGACATGCAAGAAGGAGCACACAAGGTAATGACAGCAGAATCGTTGCTGTGTGCTGTGAGGCTGAGACCATATGAATCAAGTTATCAGGCAGGCTTGGGGCTCAAGGAGGGCTGGGGAACAATTTTCAATTTTCCTCCTTTCAAAGCAAGTGAAGGAGAACAGCTTCTGCTAAGAGCTAAACAAACTTCTGGGAAGTATTTATGTGCCCAGTCTGAGGTTTACCAGCCCCTGTTCTAATCAAGGGATTTGGGTTTCACGTGGCTGATGCTTTAGTTATGGAGTTACTCATTGCAGAAAGCCGTTGCCTTGGTAGCTGGGTGACCCAGGGGGTTAATAAAGTGAATTTCCACCCCAGAGATCTGTGATTCATGCTTGGTTTAACAGACAGCAGTAAATGAGTTTGGTGGTCTAAAACTAGCCCACAGACTCACTGTAAAATCCCAGCATCATTTTAAAGGAATTTATCATAGCTGGGATTTTCTTTTCATAAGAGAGCTAAGACTGGAATAATAGGGTTATGTTTCAGGGCAGAATGAGAGGCCATTAAGTAATCCTAGTATATTATTAAGTAATGTAAGTTTAAATACATGTGCATAAAATGTCTGGAATTAAATAAAAAAAATAATTTAATTCCATTATGAGTTTAACTTTTGACCAAATAGTTGCAAGGAAAAAATGAAACAGCCTTTCCCACAGAGTGTTGAAAACCACTGGAATAACCATTATCCATGAAGTGACAGCGTACAGCTCTCTAGGAACAATAGTATCACTCCTTGTAGAAATGCAGTGCTTCAGAAGTGTCTGAAGCAGTTGTTTTCAGATTTAGTCCTATGAAGATAATTGACTTGTTCATGCCAAGGCCTGAGATGGTTTTTGAATATTTCTGTCAATGACAGTCCTTAAACGCTTGTCTCCTCAAGAAGCTAAAGATTTAAACGTCATTATGGACTGTTATCATTATCCCACAGATACACCACCTTCTGAGGGCAATGTGTACTTTAGTCTCAGGTTCGTTAGCTCATCTAACATTGTGCATCATGCCAGAAGCAAAAACTGTAGAAAAGCTATTTATAGGTAATTTTGAGAAAATCCCAGAGCAATGTCAATATCCTGACAGAAAAAATGCTTTTGCCTCTTTTGGGGAAAGTACATGTCAAACACTTCACATTTGGTTTTCTGTTCTCCAAAGGGGTAAAAAGAAGGTTGGACTATGTTTTATCTCTGCCCATAGCTCTGACTAGATCACAAGCTCATGTAAATCAGTATCATTCTGCTGCGGTCCTTAGTTTCCAGATGAGGATCTGAATCTTTACTTACTGTCTCAGCCAGTGAGAAGTGGAGTCCAGAGCTGTCAGAGGGCCATCACTGGGCAGGTTTATCGAAAAATCCAGCAGACTGTAGTACATTTTCTCTTTATAAAGTATAAACAGCCTGCATGTTTATGGATGACAGTGGTACCGGGAAGGAGGTGAGAGGGAGAGATGTGGGGAGTGACAAATAGACTGTAAATTAAAATTAACTGCATCAGAAACTTGAAGGAAAGATACAAGTTGGGTGCTGTGCGTAGAAAATATCTTATTGCAGTCAAGCCTGACCCTGTTCCTTGAAAAGCATTTCTCTGATTTGTTCAGGTCACAAGTGGGATGGAAATGAGCCTCCGTACTGCTTCTTCACACATCCGGATTTAATAGACTTTTTTCCACTGATAAAAGACCACTAATGAGTTCATTTTCAAGCTATTAAATTGGCTAGAATAGCTAGTTCTGCTGATGATTGCACAGAGACCTGACGGTCACAGTGGGTTTTGTCTTTGGCTGTTAACCATTTGCTGTCTTAATGTTGCAATACAAAATTTAAATAGAAAAGGAAGGGAAACAAAGCAAAACAAACCTTGCCCCGTCCCTCACCCCCCACCCATCTCTTTGTTCTACCCTTTCCATTTTGTGACTCTGTGTGCTTCTCAGATGCTTGTAAACACAAATATTTCCTTCCCAGGTAGCTGTTCTATCAGAAGAACCTTGCGTGATCCAAACAATTAGAAACACATTTAAAATAATATTTGACTTTGCTTTTGAATGAAAGCACAATTAATATTTTCTTTTGTTCACTAAAATGTTTTACTTCAGAGTAAAACAGTATGACAGTTCCTTCAAGGATCTCACACTCAATTTTTGACTGGGCTGGAGGCTGTGTCCTTACAAAATACATGGGACATCGAAAGTTACACACTGCTGCTTGAAGTCTTAGGGGAACAACTTATTTCTTTAGCCATACAAATGATTGCAATTAAGGTATCACTAAGTGATTTTTCTTTTGGTTTAGATACATATCGCTTGCACTATCATGCAACCTATCAGACTTTTCCAGGCAAACAATTAGCTGCACAGCTGCTTGATTCTGTTACCTCCACTCCCAGTGCTTGGGGGGACAGGGACAGGTTTTCCTGACACTTGACAGCACCATCATTTTCTGTTCAGAGAAACTATCAATGGAATTGTGTAAAATACGTTAGAAATGGATTTGACCTCAATGTTTAATATATATATATATCTCCAGTCCAAGGAAAAGAGAAATAGCAGCCATGAAGCAAGTGCTTCATGAAGCAGCCATGAAGCAATAACATGGGCTGGTAAGGAACAGATTCACAAACATCTTTAGAGAGAAACAGCAAAACATATGAAAATGTGAAAATAATAAAGTGAAAATTGTCTTCACAAAATTTACTCCCAAAAATGGGTGTATCAAATGTTGATCATACCGTCAGAGCCTAACCAGTAAGTCACAGCCTACACTTTTTAAAAGAGGAAATTTTTCAAGCTAATTCTGCCCCCCCCCCCACCTCTCCCCCAGCTGCAGTCATATTGAGTCTATCCACAGAATCTCTTGCAAGGGGACTGCAATCAATCACCTCATCCAGAATGGAGTTGCCACACGAGTGATGTATCAGTGTCACAGGCTGTTTGTTTGACTGCACACAACCAGGCTGCCTACAGAGCAGTCACAGCCTGGAGCCCTCCCCACAAAACAGAGGAAGTATTTAAAATCAGTCTTTTGTCAATTAAAATCTTCACTTAGAGATTTAATTCATTCTGTTAAAAGCATCAGAAGGCAGCTTTCCCCTTCTTAATAGAAAAATTACTTACCTCTTCAAAGATTTTAATCCAGTATCTCTTGTTGGAACAAAGTTGTGTAAGTTTAAACTTATCTACAAGTAAAAAACATCTTGTTTTGTAATGGTTTGTAACTGTATCTCATGAGAACGATTTTTGAAGCTCAGTACCTAGTCATCACCAAAGTGATGGTGACCTTATTATGAATACAGCAACAAGAAGTCACAGAAATTTAAATGTAATTATGCTCATGATACCTTTTCATATGTGTTAAGTTTTTGTGATGCCTGATTTCAAATATAAAGAATCTGATGATATTTCTGTTCAATTAAATCCTATTTTCTGTGTTATGATGTAAATTACTTGTGGATAATTAGTAGAAACTAAAATTTAGCTTAGAATAAGTTGACACCAGAAGAATTTATTTCTTTTCAAAGAAAGGGGAAAAAAAACCCTCTAAAACAAAAGCATTGCATTTAAGTAGCTTCAATGGGCAAGAAAAAAAAGGTGATTGGAAGAAAAGATGGCTACAAACTGGATAACTAAGAAAAAACTGAGTAAAAATCAGAATGCACTACTTTTCCTTATTTCTCAATGCATGCCCAAAGACTCTACTTCTGAAGAACCTTCGTCAAACATTGGAGAATCCATTTAATTCTCCACAAATGATAATTTTCTAGGTTATGCAGACTCACCTTACAAAAGCCACTGCTTTGTGACCTACTTACTCAAAATGCAAAGCAGGGCCCCCAGCCCACTGCTCTTCAGAGCTGACAGACTTGTGCTCAGAGGGAGCAGCATGCTTGGCTAGGTTGGTGTTTCCTGCCGTATGAAAGCAGTTGCAGGAGAGGGTCTGGATCATTCTGGAGCAGTCAGCAATGTCTGTGTTTTAGAGGTAAGCCCTGAGTACTACAATATGTTATGATGAAATACAGTCATGACGCAAACACTATTCAACAGAGGTAAAACATGTAGCTACTTCTCTAATGTTTATGAAAAGCACTGGTTTGACAAAGCAAGTCTTGCTATCAGAGAACCTGTTAGAGAACTGAATGAGCAATACTCAGGTAAGTTACACTGAAGGAGCTTTTAAAGTTGACTAATTAAAATGCGTTGCAATTCTATACAGACATTTCCAAAGTGAATTAAGCTAAATCCAGTGAAGACCACTTTAATTTTGAACAAGGGATTTACATCATATGGTTTAACAATGCAGTTTAAATTAACATTTTCAGGTAATTTGGATTCAAATTTTATAGCGTATGCTGTGCAGGCAAAACACAAAGTCCAGTGCTAGCAGTGCACTGTAGCAATGAAATCTGTAACAGGTGAGAAAGATCTCTGTCTCCATGACAATATTGCTTAGGTTTTCTGACTAAATCATAAATGGTATATAGCACTATTTTTAGCAATTAAATGTAAGAGATACTATTTAAAATAATGATTAGGATTGGAGTCTTGCCTTACTGTAGAGGTCAAGAAGTGTAGCCAAAGGTTGCTGACTTCAAATTCTGACCACCAAAATGAAGGCAAGATAAAATCCAAGAAAGAAAATGGAAGAGGTCAATGAAAGCAATGACCAAGAAAGGTATCATTACCAAAGCAGTGTGGCTATTGCAACTAGCCTCGGTTATTCTGAGAGACAAAATGCTCATCATCAAGAAGCCATCAATACACATCGCACTAACAGTCCTGTCTGGCAGCCTCAATTCCCAGCCGTTGTGTTACAGGTTAATAATTCATCTCCTCTCACCAGTCAGATTGTACCTTGACTCTAAGCCAATTCATAACAACTGCTATTATAAAATCACAAAAACCTCAGGTTAATCTAATGTTTAAGAAGACAGATAACTGAGTGCTGATGCAAAATTTTCTCCTTTCCTCTGGACTTTTCAAGGATTCACAGCTCTTTTTTTGACATACAGGTGCTGCTGAAAAATAACTGAGCTGGATTGTTCCTGATGCACAAAAGGCCATGATTATTTTTAAAAATGAAATACAAGGAAACCTTAGAAATTTCATTTGCACATTATCAGCATCCATTTCTCACAAATGCAATGCCCAGTCAACCGGAAGAAAAATGACTTTTAAAAGCAGGTGTTCTTTCTAATTATTGTTGATTCGAGCAAGTTATTAACACTTACGTGCACCCACGTTTACACTAACGTGACCTTGTTTGCCTGTCAGCAGACACCTGATAGAAAAGAACAACTTTTCATTTAGTCCTCAAGACTGGAGTTTAGCAACAAATAGTTCAAATTAGCTAGTCCTGCTCTTACATGAATAACACATTAGATCTTAACATACAAAGCTTATAACCAAGATAAGAGTATATAACCAAGATAACCGTGCTGTTAACAGCCCAGCATGCCCTGCTGTTGCAGCATGGAGGGAGGATACCAGATGAACAGAACAGCAATGGTTAAATGTGCACAGAGAACTCTGATAT
Organism: Pseudopipra pipra; assembly: GCF_036250125.1. Taxonomy (NCBI): domain Eukaryota; kingdom Metazoa; phylum Chordata; class Aves; order Passeriformes; family Pipridae; genus Pseudopipra; species Pseudopipra pipra. The sequence goes on along the minus strand of NC_087549.1, from coordinate 144,674,058 downwards.
ATTCAAGTTGTTTATTTCTCCAGGCTTACAAATTTGATTACCATGGAGTGCAAAGCTATTAAAAATATGACCTTTTATACTGTACAACTTGGCAAAGAGCCGAATAATAACTTTTCTTGACTTGGGTAGTATGATAGAGTGCCTATTCAGCTGGAAATAAAATTACTTTTCTTTACAGAAAATTATACCTGGAAGACTAAATGTCCATCATGAACATAACACACATATGGAGTCATTAATTCAGACTCATGGCAACCACTCTCATAGAAGTAAAGGGAGAATATTTCTAGGTGTAGCAGAAAATGATGTAAAATTCTGCTACTTGCCTGGCATTTGCTCTGTGATGGGGAGAAGTGAAATAAGTACTGATAATAAGTGAAAAAAACCCACACTGTACAACTAGTGTGGCACTGATACTTTATAACTCCTTGTCTTGAGCAAGTAGTTCTATTTTTATCCTTTTTGATATGCAAACAAGGGAAAAATATGAATCCTGTGCTGATGTTAGGTAGGTAGACATCTGATTGAATAAAACCTCTTGTTAGAGCTTCCACTAATAACACAGACAAAACTAACAGATTTCAGTCCAGTAAGGAGTAAAATCAAGAAGATACACATAGAAGAAAAAAAGCCTGGATAGTCCTCCTGTTTTCAGCACTGCTTCACCGAATTCTAGCTTTAGAAAAAAAGTCAAGAAGACAGAAAACAATAGGTGATAGGAAAGAAAATGATAATTTCATCTTTGGCATTAAAGATGTCTTCTACTTTAATTAGGTTAGAATGACATTTGACAAATAGCATCCTTGGAAAAAAAAATAAAAATCCTGCATAATTAAGATTGTCCCCATACTCAAAACGCTGTGATTAATTGTTTGGCTGACTTCTATTGGCTTTCCTTATTATTTATTTATTTATTTATTTATTGGGATACAGAGAACTTTTCAAAATATTATTTTTCTGTGAAGACAATATTTAAGTAGACTGAAATTTTCATCTTCTCAGCTGCTTGGTTTTTTAATTCTGCTTCTTTTTTTATTGCTGTATAGTACTTTCCCCACAGATTATTTCCATTCTTTCATGTTTTCAGAAAAAGAGTGTGCTAACCAGAAAGATGTTATTAAAAGACCCTCATTGGAATATGCAGGACCACTGAAAAATCATGAATACAACATGATTAAGATATTGGAATAAGGACTTTCTAATTCTTTGTAAAGTTATGTATACTCTGTAATTACCACCCATGCTCTGAAGTTTTATGTCTTGTCTGAAAATTGAATTTCCAGTGGGTTGCATTTTTCTATTTAGCTGTGAAAATCAGGCACAAGAGAATCACACTTCACTTAAAGCAAGATATTAGGAAAGCAGTGACTATCTATCACTCTCCAAAGCACTATGGAGGAATAGCTTAAGAGAGATGACAATGAAAAAAACCAACCTAGTATTCTTTACAGAGGAATATTGTCAGTCATATTTCTTGCTTTGTTTTCTTGACTTTTCTTATGAAATTGCTTCAGGATGTAGGAGTTTCCCCAGAAAGCTAAACAGAAGTTGCATATCATATAATATCCTACTGAAAACAACTGTTCATATTATATGCTCCAGTTTTGAGGAAATTCAGGTGAGGAACAGTCTGGCCACATGGGAGTTTTCCATTCCCTCAGTTTAATACTGTTTTTTGCCTAAACCCCAGAAATTTACATCCTTTCCAGTTTAAGAACACTCATTTCATGTGCTTCAAAATTAATAAATTAATAAATAAACCCCAGAACACTTCAGTGGAGGTTTTCACTTTTTGTGAAATGGTATGGAATCCAATTAAGCTTTCACCTTAGGCAACTTTTCACGTTCATATGCTCCCCAGGCTTACTATGAACTCTAAAAAAGCAATAGAGGCAGCAACAACAACTCTACAGCTGTGTTTTCATTACCAAAGGAGTTTTGATAGTCCAGTTTCAGTCAGTCTTGAAGAACCCTTCCACCCATGTCAACAGTCATTATTCAATCTTTCGGCCCTATTGTCTTCTAAGTGTTTTGTTGCTGTGTTTGGTCTTGTATGTCCTTGAAGATGATTTGCTTTCATCAGCAGACTTTCACACCTGAGTTGGTTGGTGACCAACAAGGACAATTAAGGGTCCAGCAGTTTATTTCACTTTCTATATTCAGAGAAACAATTAAGAGTGTATTTCTTTTGATCAGCCTGCCAATGACCTTACCTTTCATCTACCAGATGCCTCGATTACCAGTGGAGTTATTCCTTCACATTTAATTTTGAAGTTAAAGCAAACTTGCGTACACAGAAGAGGAGATACAGCTGGTCTAGGAATGGGTACCTTGCATCCTTCACTTTAAAAGTCACTATTTCCTCCTGTCACCTTTCTTGGGAATAAAGTTGGACTGTGACTTGTGTTTGAATTGAGTTTTCTATTACTTCAAAGCTAACATTAACTTCAGAGTTCTAAATATTGAGATCCTTTTTGCTCATCCATGAAGAGTTTCAAGTCGGACTGAAAGTGTGCTGCAACGTGACAAACTCCTGTGTCCTTTCACTTGCTCTGAACTCACTTCAGGGTTAAGAGAGTAGTCACTTGTCAAGTGCCAAACAGCTATTAGTGTGGATTGATCAAGTGGAACATGATGGCAGGAACAACAGAGAAGGGAAAGAATGAATTTTGTATGAAACCGCTATGCACACAGCACTGATCGTTGCTTACCCTAAGCAAAGCTGAGAAAGGACAGGTTGTTTTTAGGTTGTGTAAAGGTATCCTGTGTCAAAACACTGGCACTTACTTGCCACTTTGGGACTGTATATATATTTCATATTGTCTTGTCTGCTGGAAAGATTAGAGGGATGAACTGCTTCTGCTTCTCTATGATACTGCCTTCCTAGGAGAATACCAGCCACTAGCTGCATAATGGAGTGATAGTAAACATATTAAGAAACACAAGTCTCAAAGCATTCCTTCTGCTTTCTTCTGCTCATGGTGAAGAGATACTCTTAATACATACAGTGTGAAAGATCAAGAGGGGACCTCATCAGTGCTTTATAATAACTGAGTATAAATCCAAAGCTCTATGGGTAGTATCCATGATTAATTGCATTCAGTTGACATTAGACTCTGTCATTATCAACTACTTGCTGCTCAGTACTTGCTACACTGTTAATTATTGTCATGTGGCTCTAAGGGATGTTTTCAAAACATTTCAAATTTTGCTACTGTAATAGCACAGGGTAGAAATCAATAAGTTGCCATTTAGCAGAGGAGAGACAAACAGATACTTTTATTAACGTTTTGAATAATTTTGCTTTGTCTGAGACTAGATAATCTATCTCCGATCATAAAGGTTCTTTGGAGACAGTACTGATATTTGGCATCCTATCTGGACTTCACTGAAACTCTTTGTTTTTCGTCCAATCACACATAGAGCAATACCTTCTGGCACATAAGGAAAGCGAGAAGAGTAAAAGGGTTACATTCAGATTCCAGTTACTTGAAATGGATATTTTAATCAAATTTTTGCTAGCATATCTCTCATGACTTTGAAAAAAAAAAAAAACCCTCAAATTATTTCTTTTTATTATTAAGGTGATGGACATATAACTAATGATCTTTTCATAGGAGAGAAAATACTATGTTACCAAACCAGAAAAAAGAGGTTGCCCACTGATATAAGGTGTGCCACTCACTCTATATTATGTTATTACTTCAAAACTAACATTAACTTCGCCAAAACACACACAATATGTTCTTTTCAGTTGATGTTCTTCTGTTTATAATGGTCATCTTAAAGGTTTTATCCATAGTACAGTCATGAGGAAAACAGACAAGATTGCTGTGTAATGTGCAACAGTGGTAATAGGCTGCTATGCCCTGTAGTAGTCTAGATCACTAATTATCTCTGATAATTAGAAGGAAGATTAAATTTAGGTAATAATGCTAATAATGGAAATAATCTAAAAAAGACAAAAATATTTTTTAAAATCCTTTCAAATCTACTTGTCCTGACATTTCCCAAAATAAGATTTTTTTTTTGTTCTGATCTGCAGGAAACACTGAAATATACTCTCTTCTGATTCAGAATTAAAGAAATTTCTGACATGCCGAAATTTCTGACATGCCAAAATTTCTAGAGTTAGGATCTTTATTTAAGCTAAGCGGAACAAATCCAGTAGCTGAAAGAAATAAACTCCACATCGAGATTGCTGTAATACATACATTGGGTGTAGGAAAGTAGGAAGGGCCAATGCTGGAATATGAATGATGCACAAAATGTGACTTACTGGTGCTTGTTTATTCTGATATTCTATGACTAGATCCTTCTGACCACAAATTGTGTCCTGGACAAGAAAATCTGTCATGATCAAATTTACAACCCCACTGGACTCTCTCCAGAAAAAGGCTTTAGAGACTTTCAGTCGGTTTGGATTTCTTAGGTGTACGGGAATGCACCAAGTACCATTAGTTACCAAATTATTATCGAAACAGGTGAAACTTGTGTTTCATTTTTATTTCTTGGATTCTGAACTATAAAACTCCAGTCAGTTCCAAAAGGGAAGAGCTACAGCTAGACCTAAAGTGCAAACATTTAAAAATAAATAAAGTGTGTAAGTGATCCACTCAACGAAAAACATCCAGAGCCCTTGTAAATCAACTGCTACCAACTAATGCTATTATCTAAATGAGATGTAGTGCCTGAGAGCATCTGCATATGCGTCCCTGTGTCTATACAATGAGATTACACATACAAGGGATGTGTACCTACATGCAGAGGAGCCTAAAGCAATCCAGAGGCATGAGTTTTACAAGCCCACATTTGTGGAACAGAGATCTGGATTACGCGTGTCTGAACCATCAGTGAGAGAGAGAAATTGCATGTCGATTACCAGAAATGGGAGAATGAGCAAGGGAGAGACTGAGAGCAGAGTGTGCCAGAGGCCAAACGATTAATATATTTTCTCAGTATTAGCATCAACAATGTGCTGCCTCAGAGGAAGTCACGGTTAGAGAGTATTCACTAACTTGATGCAAAGCTCAATAGAATATTAGAATAAATAGGATAAAAAATTACCTTAATATCATGCAGGAAGGCTTCTCGATCCAATATGTCTCGTATCGCTTTGCTGGGCTAATTTCAGCCTTACTTTATGATGTTCGTGAAAAATCAATTATGTGACAGAAAGAGTGAGAGACCTAAGAGGCATCCACCTCTGTGCCCAGCAACACCACTAGCTGGAAATTGATGCCAGACAAATTCTAATTAGGAATAAAGCACAAATTTGCAACAGTAAGGGTGACTAACCACTGGAAAAAATGATTAAAGGAAGTGGTGGTGTTTCTGTCTTTGTATCACTTCCAAGTGACCTTAGAGGCCTTGCTGGAAAGCATGCACTGGCTGAGCACGCATTACAGAGCTCAGCAGAGTCAATGGGATCTAATGGTTCATAATAGGCTGGTCAGACTGGACAAAACAATTCTCCCACTGGATTTAATTTTCATTAATCTGCTAGCACGAGGAAGCTACCAACTCTGTCAGGAAGCAGATGAAGAAGACAAAGATCCCTTCCCAAATTTGAGACTGCCAGCTTAGTAACAGTGTTTGGCAGAATTCCCCCTAAAAAAAATATGAGAGAAATGTAAAAAGTTATGAAAAGGAGCACTTTTTTATCTTATGCTTAAAACATAAATTCCTGTTACCAACATATGTTGTTATTTGCACCTGTTTTTCACCTATGATGGCTATTTTTATTTAAGCATCACCTTAGCTACCCAAATTGTAATAGAGGTATTGCAAAATGTGGCAGCCTAAAAGAAGATTGTAGTTGGGTATCCTGTTTTTATTTTAGCTCTTATAGCCCTTATAAATTGGATAAAATTTTAATAAAAAAATAGACATTTGCTTTTACTCTCCAAGGAAATAAGAGATGAGGAGTTAGTGAAGAAGCTTAAGTATGGTGAGGTATTAGTGATGGACCTTCAACTACATCCTGAGCTGCAGCAAAAGCAGCGTGACCAGCAGATCGAAAGAGATGATTCTGTTCCTCTACTCTGTTCTCGTGAGATCCCACTTTGAGTGTTTGTATCCAGCTCTGGGTTCCCCAGCACAGGAAAGATATTGTTGGAGCAAGTCCAGAGGAGGTCACTAAGATGATTGTAGGGGTGGAGCACCTCTCCTACAAGGAAAGGCTGAGAGAATCGGGATCATTCACCCTGGAGAAGAGATGACTTAGGGGTGACCTAATTGCAGCCTTCTAGTATCAGAAGGGAGCCTACAAGAAAGATGGAGAGAGACTTTTTACAAGGGGATGTAGTAACAGGACAAGGGGGAATGGCTTCAAACTGAAAGAGAGTAGATTAAGATTAGATATTGGGAAGAAATTCTTTACTGTAAGGGTGGTGAGGCATTGGAACAGGTTGCCCAGAGAAGTTGTGGATGTCCCATCCCTGGAAGTGTTCAAGGTCAGGTGCAGGGAGCTCTGAGAAACCTGGTCTAGTGAAAGGTGTCTTTGCCCATGACAGGGGGGTTGGAAGTAGATGATCTCTAAGGTCCCTTCCAACCCAAGATATTTTATGATTCTATGATTCTGTGATATAAAACAGTAGAGTTTTAGGCAAAGTCTGTCCTGGGAGAGAAACTATGTTTTGGAACTAAACCAATCCCCAAGGATTTGAGTGTGTTGCCTTCACAGAGTTGAACAATTTAAAGCAAGACACTAATCATTACACATCTCTACCTGTAAACAGGGCAGCTCTTATGTTTTCACAGCCTGCTATACTGGCTTTCAAGCAAATAGCTCTCATTTCTCTTTCTCCATTTAGATCTGAGAGATTAATTAAGCTCATCAACAGTTGATTAATGCAGGTAGGAAGCCTGTGGCTTCCTCCAATTACACTCAGATGATGTGGTACCACTAGATATATTTATTTGGCTTTTAAGAAATATATCTGTAAGAATGATCTAGGCAATTGTCGTGTCAGATTAAAATACATTATAAAATCATTAGTGAACGAAACCAGCAGCACATTCTGCATAGCCATCTGGAAAAGAAGATGTTACAGAATAGATCAACATCTCTTCTGGTATGAGAAGGCACCTCGGTTCAAATATACTTGCATTTCACTAATAGCTGCTCAGTTATTTTATTACTGTGGAAGCAAGGAGTTGCTAAGCTATGAAAAAGGGATGTGGCAACAGAAAAATATTTATTACAAAGCAAACTCTATGACCTATTCCTCACCTGGGGTAAAACTCTAGACTTGTGGTAATTGCCCCTACTGTAAAACTATTGCCCCTGACTCTCTTTGGATCTCTGACAGTTTCATCAGCTGATAAATAAGTCCACAGGTTTAAATGGGTAAAATCACAGCACAGGAAGTATGCTAAAAAATATGAGTAGATAAATCGGGGCAGGGGGAGTTGGGAGGGGGAGTGTTTTGGTTGTTTAGTTGGTTGGGTTTTTTTGCTTATTTGTTTGTTTGGTGTTTTGTTTTTTGGATTTTTTTTGGGAGAAATGGTTTCAAACGTATAAAATGCACTTTAGAACTCCACTAAGACAAGACAGAGACCTCCCAAAATCAGAATGCCTTGATCCTAAAAGAATGATCTCATGGCCCTTTCTTTATGAGGCACATACTGAAATCAAAACAAAACAGGAATGTTCCTCACCTTGAGAAAAATGCATTCCTTTTATTTTCCTTTGCTAACTACAAATCCCACTGCAAAAATTACACCAGTGAGAATTGGGATTGAAAGTTTTTGACTACGGGGATGTTCTAGAACTATGGACCTGAGCTTGGAGGATGAGAACAAATGTATTTAATCACATTCCCATCAGCTCTTTGATCTACCTAGGTGTATGGATGCATATGAGGTTTCCTGAATTAGACAGCACAATTCCCCCAAGTTTACATACTGCCTAAACTTTACTTTGAGCTCCTTGGAGTGCTCAGAGGAAACATGAGTGGAGTAAGTCAGGCTCAAGCAGTAGTGAGATGGTACCTGTGTGCACAGAGTATTCCTCAGTGTGGTCTTGCCTCAGTAGAAGAGGATAAAGTGCAGGAAGGTCACACAGATCATCTCCTCTCTGTATTAAATATACTTTGAATATGTCTCTATTAAGTCACACATAAATCCACTTCCTAATGCACTAGAAACTATGCATAGGTTTAAAACTACATAAAAGAAACAAGATAATAATGCAGCAAAACATTATGTTAATGTGCCTCTCTGTATAATTCGGACCTTCCCCAAATATCTTGATTTTCCATTTTTCTTTTTCCAGTGCATATGATCCCAGATTCCTAAACTCTTGCATATCCTAGCTGGATTTGTTAAAGAACAGCTATGCATATATTAACAGCTACATCCATGCTTAAGCACCATGTTTAATTGCTGCTCACAGTTATATATTACACAGTAGAAACATACACAAACTGTACATCCAGGATATCTCCTCAATTCATTTATATTCAATCCAGTATCTGGGGTTTACTCTGTGCTTATTTTATCAATTTCAATGGGATTATTCTTTTTGCATCAAAGACTTAGGTGTTACTACTACTGTTGCCAGTTTAATTTTTCTAATTGATATGGCTTTACTAAACCCATTTAATTGAATTTGTTTCATTGACAGTGGAACTGATACTAATATATGAAAAGAATATGGTTTAAATAAATGAGCAAATATTGACCACTTTTATTCAGCCTGATATGGCTGTTCACTGAAATCAGTAGTCACTTCTCAAAACAAATGCATTTTAATTCCTTCTGATTTATTTCCCCTTCTACTACTTCTCTGTCACAGTTGGATGCATTTAAGTAAACCACTTGGTATTTATAGAAGCCAATTTTCATTTAAATCCTTGAAAGATAGTTTAAATATTTCTTTAGCACCCACTGCACATTAACTGAAACTAACACATTTCTGAAATGCAGTAGACTTGCTATTGATAATACTACAGGATCTTATTTTAATGGTATACTCATTTTCCTCTTCCTCCCAGTAGTTTAGGTAGATCAAATTTATAAGCAGGACAGATTGGTTTAAGGTTTACATGCAAACTTAAACCTCCACATCATGTTCTTCCCTTTCTGTGACACTTGTGGACTCCATTGATTCAGGCATCTCTGACAGAGCAGCCAGAGTTCAGGGCCCACTAAAATGATCCCCAGTGATGACCAGATGTAGAGAGCAACTCTATTCAGAAACGTGAAATTTACTTGTCCCATCCATCATCACTTGATTTATAGCATCAACAGAACAGCAACTTCAGGAGTTCAAGATTCAAGTCAGGGCTGGACCCACTTTCCTAAGGGGTAATAGGTTAGCACAGATCAAGATGCACCCTGTGCTCCTACAGAATTACTTAACTGCAGTGCTTAGGTGAGAAGTGCTACCTTTTTAAAACCCAAATAATCACAAAGCTGTCTTGAAAGTTTGAATTCAAGGCAACAATCCCTTACAGTATGCAGTGCCACACTAATCTGAATGGTGCAGATTGGGTGCAGTACATTTGAGTACCAAGCTGTCTATTCAGCACTGCTTGGTTGTCCCAGTGAGGTGATCCAACATGGCAGCTTAACTATTTAGGCTTACTATGAAAGCAATTTGTAAGTTAATGGCAAGTGTACTTAAAAGCTGGCTATAGTGGTGTTCCCCATGTATGATTTCCAACTGATGCATAGGTTTTTTGGAGTATAGTCAGAGCAGGACACAGACTTTTCTCTGATCTCCCAGTTGCTTTTTGAAGCTTCCTAAGTACATTCTTTTTATTCTTGTTTTACATGCCTGTCTCTTACAGTTTTTTAACATTTCTTTACTACCAATAGTTGCATACCAATACCACACACACAAAGGCGGCTACTCTTCTGTGATGTTTCTGTTGAAATTGACTTCATAATCTCTTTGCACAGCAGGAATATAGAAATTAATGAAACTTTCTGTTCAGTATTTGAAACTGGTTATGAGGATTCCAGAAATCACCTCACTTCCATGTATCAGTTACAAGATCTTTCTGCTTGTGGCACCAGGCATTTAATAATATTTTTAGTACATATTAGCAATATGTCCTCTCCTTTTTCTATTTAGTAATTTAGAAGTCAGCTCTATCTCTTCTAGGATTTCATATGAAGAGAAAATCTTCCTTGAAGTGCATGTAGAGCTGGTATTAATAGTAGACTTTAGTATGATAAAAAACCCACCATCTAGTAGAGCCTTGCTAATGTTCAAGGTGATCTGAAATTGAAGTCCAAACCCATAGAGATGCCGAGTTCATCTGAGCTTCACAATCACAGGAAAGTTCCCTGACTTCCTGGCACTTATTTACTCTCTGAAGCCATCAAGAAAGCAGCCAAAGATATACACTGATTTTGCTGCATTACTTCAGTGATTTGTGTGTGGATTCCACCTGTACCAAGGTCTGTATGCCTTTATTTAGGTGGAAGAGAAACCCAATCAAAGGGTAACAGGTCCAGTGAGGATCCCTTTCTTAATTTTTACATTGTTTTGTTTCAGCTTCCAGTGCCCTTCTGACTTAAAGATTAAATCAGAGATCCAGAAACGGGCAAAGTCTTCATTTTGGTCTTATTGTACCCAAGATCTTGTCATCTCTTCTAACCTCCTGGACAGCTGGTTTGTCCCTGGGCGTTGGTGGCTTTCTGACTCCTTCAGGCATTGGATGGACTTTGCTGGGATGATGTTGGGATTGCACCTTTTCCTTGTAAAAAAAAGAGTTAAGGTATGTCAAAGTCTTACCCATTTTTTTTTTCCCTAAAAATGAAAAATTCCTGTATTCCCTGACATCAAACCATCAAGGACCAGGTACTAGGTGTACTTGGCAATTGGTGACCCAGAGGAGCAAGGGACAGCAACAGCGCACACATTATTCAAGAGAAATATCTCCACATAGAAGAATTAGCATTGTGCCTGTCATAGCTGAGAAGCAGGGAACGGAGGACAGATTAAACTCACAGGGAAGACTCAGTTTATAAAAAAAGCACAGGGTCATAAAATATTTCCCTGTGTCCTTCCACAAAGAAATTATTTCAAATACCAAATTCCCTTGCAGCTTGTAAAACTTTTACAACTACTTCAGCCTCCCTGCGGCCAAGTTCTGAGTGATGGGCCCATATATCAAGTACCAAGGTCAGCAGATGAAGGAACTGGGATGGACGACACCTGTAGAGCATATCAACCCCAGAGCTTAGAATCTACTCTTCTGACTTCAGGCACAGGAGGAGCCAAACCTGCCACCTCACAAACAACCTGAACATTGTCTTGCACTTTCATAAATGCATCAAATTTCCATGTTTCTGCATCTTAATAAGACACTTCACTAAAATGTGATGTTAATGATTTATTAGTTTAAATAATTTATTTTACAACTGAATTAATTTACCAGCCGTGTTGCACTCTATAAGGGAAGCAAATCCTTTCAAAGTACCTCAGTAATCTAATTAGCATGTTCCTTCTCTTTCTGCCATGTTTCAACAGTTACTACGTATGCCTGGACCTCAAAGCATCTCTCCCTTTGGTTAGATGAGGAGAAAGTGGTTAATTTGGGTATGTGAGAAAGGGAAGCTGTTTAGGAGCCATCTCTATGTCACACTTTGCTAAAAATCTTGGCAAAGGTTTCAAATGAACATACATGACAGGAGCTGGTTTTGAAGCTGGCAGCTTCAAAGGAGATGCAGGACTGTGTAGTAATAATGGCCATTAAATTACCTTCTCTCCAGCAGTATGTATAATTTGGAGTCGGGTCACAAACAGGATAACCGAATCTTAGCTTTCTGTTCCTTGCTATACGGGCACTTTGAGATAGCAGAAGACTCTCTTCACAAGTCTCATTAGATGGCATTACCAAAGACTCTCTTCACAAGTCTCATTAGATGGCATTACCATCCTCAAAGGACTATGTTAAACTTGAAATTAAACAGAAAAAATGAACCAATTTCTGAGAATTTATAATGGTGGGAATGATGCAGAAATTCTATTGCAACAGAACAATAGAGTTGCAGGTTAAAATATGGGTTTCAGCCTTAGAAAATAAAAAGTCCAACATTTTGGCAAATATTATACTTGTTTAAGTATTCATGTTGGCAAAATGTTCATGTAAAACCAGAAATGCTGCTTAGATATATGTAAATTTACACACACAAAGTTAATAGTGAACTACACAAAAGATGAAGTAAACTAAAGCTCAGGGTCCTGTACTTATCTTCTAAATGTTTCTTATATTTAAAATGTGAATGCAGACAGATGCTGGCTACTTTTTTTAAAATTTTTTGATTTTATTTGTAATCTTGTAATTACAAATACTTGTAACTTCATTAATAAAATGTATGCATTTTATTAAAGCTATGTGAATTGGTGAGTTTTGTCTATGACACTTTAAGCATTTAAAATCTTGTCTAGTTAACATGTGGCATTCCAAACCTCAGGATAATGCTCTTTGGTGAATGTGACAGGAAATATTGCAAAGTTGCTGATTTGTAATTTAAATTTTAGTAACATCTAGGGCCTTTGTAAAACATTGAAGCCAGCTGAACTAGGTTCTGGGTATATGCATGCTATGAGACCGTATACAAAGCTTACAGTTTAAATATTTAGGGCAATATTTTAGGGAAACTGCAAATGCTGAGGAAGTATGACATAAACCTCAGGGAATTTTTCAGTTCTCCTGAGGTCAGTAATTTAACTCTGGACATCTTTCATTTCCTTTTAATAAAAGATTTGTGTTGTTCACTGTGCACATGATGTGCTAGTTATTGCTATTCCTTAAGACTTCACAACACATAGAACCACAAAATATACAGAAAATAAAGTTGTTACACTAATGGATAGTTCTCTAATAAGGAAACAAATGAAAGACTTAGAAAATCAGAGGAACTAACTCCTGTGTGATTGCATGTGAACAGGACTACTTTGTTCTTTCTGAACATGTCTTGTGTGTAACAGCCACAGTGTGGCACAGGACAATTGTCCCTGTGCAATTTTATGCAAATTTAAGGATCTGTGTTACCTTATTAGTAATCTGCCATGGCAGTAACCTTATACTGGATGCATTAGCAATCCACAGTTCTACTTCTGATGACAGAAATGATGCAAAACATGTCACAATTTGTCCTCAACTTAAATTTTTTTTATGGAAGATGGGGGAAAGACACAGATAGCTCATGTGGCTGCAGCCTGTTTTAATAAGAAGCAAAAGGCTGGTTCTAAAGCCTCTTAGTTGTCCCTGCAAGGACGTCAGGAATGAGGCAGATGAGCAGGAGGAGAGAATGACCCAGCTGCCTAATCACTGGGCACCTGGGCCACCTCTGGCAGCCAAAGGACAATCACCTGTGACCTTTTAAAAAACTCCCTCAGATGAGTGGGAAATGAGATGAGATGCAGAACAGGAACGGACCGGCAGGTGTGGCATGCTTGGCAACCTTCTTGCATGCTAAGAAGGGATTTGAGGAAGAACATGGCAGTGGGGAACTGCCACCAGCACAGCTAAATGCAGCCGGGGCAGGGAGGGTGACTTCTTTGACAGGTGAAGGTCACCAAATGAAAACATTAACATAAAAACTGGAGGCATCACTGGAAATGTCCCACTCTATATAAAGCAGGCTGTTGGAGGGGTATGAGTCAGGCTGGCAGGACTTTGCTGTTAGGAACCAAAGAGAAGCCCAGACTTCAGCCTACTGGAAGAGCAAGCACCTCTCAGGCTGTCAGGTGTCAACTGGCCCTGGGGTGCGAGGCAGCACACTGCCATGGCAGGGGGAGACATGGGAAGAGATGCTTCCAGCTCACAGAAGCTTGATTTGCTGACACAGGACATGGTTCCCTTTCACAGCTATTACAGAGATATCCTTATCATGGATCTGCCAGGGGTCTGCAGGGCTTCTGGTTTGAGTCCCATATGTGCTCAGCAGGGCCAACCACTGGATGGTGAACTCTGCCACTTGGTGAAGTCAGCTTTCATATCTGGCTGCCAGTGTCAGGCACGAGAGAAAATTACCTAATTTTCAGGGTTTCTAGCAAGCAAGGAATACTTGGAAAAAGAGCAGTGTGAGGTTAATTCAACATCTGATTTTAAAAAGGTGCAAGTTTAAATACTAATAATGTGGAACAGGAAATCTGACATAAAGACCCAGCAAACCAACAATGTTTAAGTAAAGGAAATTAAATGCAGCTATTACAGGCAGTGAGGCATCTTTGAATAGTCTGGAAACACAGATAAATGGTGTTCAAAGAAACACTCCAGAAGATGTTGAGTTTGTCAAAGGCAATGACAAGATTTGAATGGAGTACAACCAAATTCAGGGGGTATAATCGTAACCTCATCTCAACTAATGATGTGAACAATCTAATACAAGTCCTTACAGTGGCACCAGGTCTTTTGTTCACAATAGCACATTTAAATAGGGAAGTGGAGGGAAAGGAGATTTGTCTGAACTATTTGCACAATGAGAAGAATGTGGCTATGGACTGCATTTATTATACAGAGGAAAGGATGTAAGCATCCCCCCAGATCTGTTTTTCTTGCAATGGTGGGACAAACAAACATGCTGAGTAGAAAATTTATATCTCTTAGATCATATGGTTGCAGCAGGAATGCAATTCACAGCTCATTACTCTTACAATTAACAATACTGAGCACAGGAGGGGAAAGACACCCTGTTCTGTGCTTCCTCTTTGCCTCCCATGAGCAGCATTGCTGCCATCACCCCTCAAATAGCAGGTTTGCTTCTCAGCTGCTCCCTTCATTGTCACCAGTGTAGCAAGCCTGGTGAGGATACAAAAGTGCATCCTTCTGGGACATGAAATGCTCCATCTGGCAGCAGGAATGAGAGGCAAAGAAATAGGAAGCTATAAAAGTTTTAAAAGGATTTCGAATTCCCCAGGGAAATGATTCTATTCCTTATTTAGCACTTAATACTTCTTGTAAAACTCAGCCTCCCCCTCTTTCCAATTAGGAAGACACCTGCTTTATTCCAGTTGCATCTTCCCTGAGTCTAAGCAGACTTTCTGAGGCAACTCCATAAATAGGTCAACCCAATAAAAATACCCGCTGCTAAAGGATGTGGTTAGTGGCAGGTCACTTAAGCTCTTGTACTGCTTTGGAGTCAAATGTGTTCTACCAAAGTCAATAGGAATTTTGCAGTTTGTCTTCAAAAGATCAGCATTTCATTCCATATGATGAAAACTCCTCCTAGTAATAGTCAGTATGGCATTAATACATTGAATAATTATAAGATTTATACTCACCGAAGTCTCAAAATGGAAATCTTTATAGTGGATTTCCTACTTGTCCAAAAGTCAGAGCACAACCCTGTACATAAGAGCTGTCCCATCTGCTGTAATTGTATGAAATAACTTCCAGATGTAAACACTGGTGGTATGAGAGGTACAACTAGGAAAACTTAAACTGATCATGATAGCTTCTCCCCAGATTCTGTCCAGCATTCACTGTAATTTTTAAACTTCCATGCCCTAAGACAATTACACTTGTTGCAGAGATATACATGGTATATTCTCAGCTAGAAGCAGAGAATCTGAAAATCCAGGAGGTAGAAGCTGCAACAAGTAATATAACATGAACTATCACTTGTTACTGCAGGGTTCCCACACTGCAAGGATAAATTATCAAACTCCTCGTATAAAACAAGTGTATCTCAAGTATAATTTTTAAATGCAGGGAGAGTTTCCCCAGGGCTTTTCTCTGGCTGCAGAAGCATTGGTAAATGTGCCAAGTACTCTGCCACTGATGTAGTGGGCTGGAAGCTGCACTCCATCATTGTACCTCATCTGCCATTACCATCAGGTTTTTGCTATCCCTTGGCATCCTGCTTACAGCAGAAAATTATTCACCTGCTAGTATGGTGCACAAAACCCACACTATTTTTAGCTGGCTGCATCTATCACAGCAAGTTTACATCAAGACTTCAGGGATGAAGGAAAGGGAGGAGGAAAAAGAAACCTTGTTTCCTTTCTCACACTCCTCTACCCGCCTGCTCCCATGAGGTGCCACAGGTTAGCACGAGCAGTGACACAGAAAGGCGCAGGATGCTCCTTGTGCTGTCACTCCAGCTTTGTCTTTTCCTGGAGAGCACTACACTGAATGGACAGACGATGATCACAGTGCTATGAATGCAATTTTTCTTGTCTGCGGCATCTTGACTCAATGGGGTTTTGCAGACACAGTCATGGCCTCTATTTTTCACAATGACTCAGAAGCATTTTAAATTATTTTCCTCATGAAAGTGAGCCTTTTGTTGGCAGCTGGAAATCTCTGCCACAGACATTTTACATTTTTAGAGTCTAACTTTCTGACAGGAAGAAATCTAATTTGTCATGTCATGAAAAGTGCATTCAAGGCCCTTTTTAACAGCACTGTGCAAATACCACCTCTAGTTATACCCTGAGAAAAGCTACCCTGCTCATTTCTTGCACCCTTTCCCAATTCCACACGGCCCCCTTCCCTAGCCTGATGATCTACATGTCCAGGAATTTTTCTGAGGACATAAAGGCTGTCCTCACACATTTGCAGTCAATATTGAATATCTAACCTAATGTATTCTAGTCACCCTCTTAGTTTGAGGAAGATTAGCAGATCTTTAAATGCAGAAGAGCCGATTATCAACCTATTGGACAAGCCATGCAAGGGAACCTTTCAGATTATTTTCTTTCTTTTAAAAACAGCACCTGAAAATTCGACACGGAAAACAGAGCACAGACAATAATACTGAAAGTTTCTATCTGCTGTATTAAAGTCTGCTGCTGAAATAAATGAACTGTGTGGATAGGAGTTTAGGATAGTCTCTCTTCTGCTGGAGACTGTAACACAGCCAGCACAGGTAGAATCATAGATCATAGAATTGTTAGGACATTAATATCCTGTGGCAAAATGCCAGTGGTGTCTATTTCCCCATCAATACTCTCTATGGACAGTTGCCTAGAAGCAGATGGCAGATAGAATGGAAAATTCAACACGAAAAAAAACTAATCCAAAATGTTATTTGCTGTATTTGGTTGAGGAATCTGAACAGAGGAATCTTTCTTTTATTCAGAAGTCCTCACTCTATTTCAGCTATGTCAGTAATGATGCTTCTGCCAACAAAACACCTTCTGTTGGACCTTCTGGTGATCCTGGTGATGTTCAGGATTCTGGCTTGCTCTGATGCTACCGGACATGTAACTATTGGACAATGAGTCCTGGCCTGCAAAGGAGTCAAACCATAGAGGCATGTCAAATACATATTGACAGTGTTTAGATCCTAAAAATCTGTATTACATTCAGGGTTAGGTTCAGCCTTGTCTTTAGGGGAGGGAAAGGAACAGGGACATGGCATGAATGACACCTGGGGATACAGCAGACTATATTCCAGTGTAAGAGTCAGTTAGCCAGGCTCTGTGTATATGTACTCCATAGTTTAATTTGGATAGTTCAAATAATTTCTGACATTAAGAATATTTCTAAATACAATACCATGGTGCCCTTGGGTTTGACAGCTCTTTTTGGAGCTGATAGCTTCTGAGAAGTTAAAATGTGTGCAAAGTGTAATAGCTACATACTACATGTACAGAAGGGAGTTTGCAATTCAATAAGCCAAATCAAATACTCCATTCCTGATAAAAACATAGAACCATAGATTAAAAATACAGTGAAACTTGAATCTTCAAATAACATCTCTGTATTACAAGTTCTACAAATCTTTCTGCTATGAATGTTTTTGTTGCTTTATGCTATTGCACTATAGGGTTAAGTTGTGCAGAATACATCAATCTTTAATTTTCAAATTATATAATTAATCATTATACCTGTTGGAAAAAAAATTCTGTTCTCTGCAAAAATAACAAGTCAGAACTATCGCTATTGGAAATACATTGGAGGGGGAATATTGACATTTTTCTTTATCATTATTATTTTTTTTAAAGGGTTGAAAATTTATTTCAGGGCCTGACGTTACATTTAGTAAAATGTATTATAACTGACTACTAACGGATTGAAAAGTGTAGACGTAAATCACAACCCAGTCTTATCTTTCTAGTAGCTACATCAAATCTGTTAACAATTGAGAAGCCATTAAAATGCTAATGAGTGGGAAGGATGATATATGTTTCACACTCCAACTTCTATTTTTGCAAAGGCAAAACATACATGAAAATCCCAACAGTTCTCTCCTGCTGAAAGAAATATGAAAGACTGTTTAGCTTCTGAAGTTATGACATTGCTGTTAGACTTGTCTGTAAGATAAATCGTTACATTACTGCCAGCATGATTACAAAAAAGCTTTAGGGCCCAAGTTATACCAGAAAAAGTCTTAACTAATTCCCTTTAATTTGCTTTCAAATACCAAACAACATTAAAGAGCAGTGAATTTGACTGCCCAAGCTGCGTCAAACATTAAGAAAAATGCAAACTTCAGAAAGATGCCATTCACTCTACCTTTGGGAAAGCAAACCTCTTTGTAAGGGTCCTAAATGAAAACATCTCAATTTTACACCCTGTAAAATTCAGTATTTCTGAAAATGCTTCCACATGCAGAAGATCTGGACCAACACAAATCCTGAAGCACACATACCCTTCCTAGAAGGTGCTTTGAGAATTAAATGTGAAAAAGATCATTCAACATTACCTGAATTCCTTCAAAAGAGGTATCAATGCTTTCCCTATCCTCATGCAGGAATGTTATGCTTTGTTTTCTTTTTCTTTTTCTCTAGTACCCAGGCAATAATAAGCTCTGCTCAGCCTTTGGTGGAGGTGCTACATTTCTGCTGTGCTCAGGTGCGACTGTGTGTGTGTGTATCTGGCACTAAATTTGGGAACTCACTGGTCCCTGAGTAGCAGCACATGCATCATACTAATGTAATCCTGCCATCTCCTGTATCCCCTTAATCAGCAAGCAGCTGTGTTTCACTTGCTTCCAGAAATACAACCGTCTTGAATACCTCAAACAACATGGAAAACCCCACACTTTTATGGAGGTTAAAACGAAGAAGGTGAGGGTAACACATTACAAGCAGCTCTCTGTGCTGTTCCCTTTATTGTTGCCTAATGTTATTTATTGCAGCACCATCTTTCTTTTGAAGCATAATTAAAAGAGATAAATAACCATACAGTCTCCCACAAAGATAAATTGATAGCTTGAGCCTTTTCCTGTTGGTTTGCGTTTTTCTAACATATAAGAATGAACAAACCTTTGATACCTTTCTTCTCATTCTTCACAGGAAAAATGTCCTTTTAATCTACTTTGGGGTTCCCTGAAGTAATCCAGCGTTTTGCTCTGGGTCACAGTAAAGTAATCTATTGTCCTGCTGCCATTTTTGCCCTTCACTGCATGGTTTAGGCAGCTGTTTTATTCCCTTCTTGATGGGCAGCCAGGCAGTTCTGTGTCTTGGGTATCTGTCCTGCTTGCCTCTTCTTTCACTCATAGGTGTAGCTCCCGTGGAAAACCCTTCCTTGGAAAGGCACTCTTGCACCTTCCAAGCTGGAAGGGATGTGGCTGTAGCTTCAGGCTGCTCTCATCTTCACGGCCTCGTTTCTATATGTCATTTTTACCAGTGTCAAAATGATGGCAGATCAATTCTGTTCCAAGTTTTCCAAACTATATGAGACACTCTTGTGCTTTTTCAGTAGCAAGAAGGCTGAGTAATTTTAGTAGCATTTTATTTATTATGAAGTGTTTGTATCACAGAAGCAGCAATACAAATCCAAATCTAGACACTTCAGACATAAACCACACCAGATTTTAGCTGGAATACAAGGAATAAGAACATGACTGTCACCTGTTCCATGCTGTGTTGACAAGTGAGACAGGTAAGTAAGGAGAAATCTGATCAGTAGGAGTCAAAAATGCCAGTTAATACCAGTCAAGTGCATATAAAACCAGAAAAATATTTCCACTTCACCCACTGTCTCCTCCACTTTTGTAAACACAGCAGAATTCACAATGCAGTAAGACACACAACAACAAGCTTTCAAAAGAGATTTGGCTGAAGGCAGCAGATGATCATGAAGCTCTTACATTGCAAAACATTTTTGTTACTGTGCTTTTAGCTCACTCAATATACATGTTCAGAATTATGTCTGGAAGAGACAACCAGGATTAGTGACTTTGTTTTAAGAATAGATAATCTCTTGGTAAATATTTGTACTGCGTGAGTTAGCTTTGCTGGCAAAATTGTCTTGACAGTTTATCAGGCTGAGCACAAAACTGACTTGCTGATTCTTTCGGGATGTTGCTAAAAATGATACAAACTAATGATGCTTGTACTTGCATACGAAGCAAAATTATTAAAGGGGCAACTAGACTGGCAGAATTTTAGCAAACTGCATTAATTCTTAGGTTTGAAACTACAGACTGAAACTCTTCGAATTCATTTGTGTGAATTTTAAAATGTACGTCTACGCACTGTAAGAACTATACACAAAAATTAGCATCTGTGAACTATGTGTGCATCTGAAATGGCATGCATACCCAGAAAAGGTGAGAAGAGTAGCAAAATACAATTTCACAGAATCATAGAATGGTTTGGGTTGTAAGGGATCTTCAAAGATCATCTAGTTCAACCTTCTGTTGTGGGCAGGGACACCTTTCACTAGATCAGGTTGCTCAAGTTCAATTTATGGTATTCAAACACAGCAATTTAGCTCTGCAATGTCTAGCCCATGAAAATATCATATCATTAAAAAAAAGGGTATTAACTTACATCAGGAAAATGATGGAGTATATCACCAGATACAGAACAATAATTTAAAGAGACTAATATTTTTTTAATATTAAGAGATCACAGTGGACTGTTTGCCCATGAGATTAATTTGAACGATCACTTCAGCTGCTTTCAGTACCAAGTATTAGTTCCTTTCAATTTCTGCAGTGCCTCAATCTTTTGCTTCTTAAGGTAAAAATAGGTACCTGACATATGTAAAACTTAGTGATTTATTGACATACAGATTTTTTTTAAGCTATGATGTCTCCTCTGAGGCTACTCAGACTTTTGAATTCAAGAGTCTTTGACTCTTCAAGTGTCAAGACGTGTTACATCAGGATTGATGCTGGAGCTGAGTAATACAGCTCGATCTGCTTCCTCTATAACAACCAAGAAAAGGCAATGGGTGATAGTAGTAGGCAATTCTCTTCTGAGAGGTACAGAGGCACCCATCTGCTGACCTGATATGCTGCAGAGGTGCACTGGTGCACTTCTTACCTGGGGTTTGTATCAGGGATGTCACTGTGAGACTGCCAAGCCTCGTACACTCCAGTGGCTGTCATCCACTGCTGTTGTTTCATGTGGGCACCAGTGATACAGCCAGGAGCAGTATGACGAGTATCAAGAAGGATTACAGATCCCAGGAAGTGATGGTAAGGGACTCTGGAGCCCAGGCAATTTTTTCATCAATCCTCCCAGTCAAAGGAAGGAGATTTGAAAGGGCCAGCTGAATCTGGTGATTCAGCAAATGGTTACAGGACTGGTGGCACAGCCAGAAGTTCAGCTACTTAGACCATGGGACTTTGAGAAACCTGGGCTGATATGAGCTGATGGGGTCCATCTGTCAGAGAACCACAAAATGAATCTTAGGTCACAGGCTTGCCAAGATGGTGAATAGGGCTTTAAGTTAAAGTTGCTAAGGGAGTCCCATGAGATAAAGGCCTTGAGGGAAGAGGGGCCCAAGAAAGCTGGTTTATATTCAAGGATCACCTCCTGCAGGCTCAGAAGTGATGCATCCCAATGAAGAGGAAATTGGGCGAGAAGGCCACAATGCCTACATGGAGGAATAAGTAGCTCCTGGACAAACTTCAACACAGAAAGGAAGCCTATAGGGAGTGGAAGCAAGGACACATAGCCTGGGAGGAGCACAGAGAAATTGTCCAAGCATCCAGGGATCAGGTTAAGAAGCTAAAGCCCTGACAGAATTAAATCTGGCCAGGAATGTCAAAGGCAACAGGAAAAGCTTCTATAGGTACATTGGTTATAAAAGGAAGACTAGGGAAAATGTGGGTCTTCTCTGGAAGGAAACAGGAGATCTGCTTACCCGTGATAAGAAGAATGAGGTTTTTGACTTTTTTGCCTCAGTCTTCACCAGCAAGTGCTTTGATCACACCACCCAAGTTACAGAAGGTAAAGACAGGGACTGGGAGAATTAAGAACTGCCTGCAGGGGGGTTGGAACTAGATGATCTTTAATGCCCCATCTAACCCAAGCCATTCTATGATTCATTTATAATGGAAACTGTTATGTTTGCATTGGGTGAGCTTTTTTTCTGCTTTTACTTTAGTCAGCACTGACATTATG
Source organism: Pseudopipra pipra (assembly GCF_036250125.1). Lineage (NCBI taxonomy): Eukaryota > Metazoa > Chordata > Aves > Passeriformes > Pipridae > Pseudopipra > Pseudopipra pipra. Next base: position 144,651,779 of record NC_087549.1, on the reverse strand, counting down.
AGCCTGTAAAAAAAGAGCTGATAAAATATTTGACATATTAAGTGCTTTTGGGGCTTTAGAATAGGCAGTGGGTTATACCAGAATGAATAAGTGCCACATAAACACTAGTGGATGGGCAAATGTGAGATACAATTTTTGTTTGTGTTTTGTCTCATGCTTTCTCAAATATTACCCTTAAAGAGGCAGTGGTGGTTTTAACATCATATAACACTAACAGTAACACCATACTGAGAAGAAAATATTGATTTCAGCTTTTATGGAAGTTATTGTTACATTTTGAGTTTTTTTTCCTTTAACTGAATTAACCCATAGTTTTATCAACTTACTCATCTTACAGAATGGTTACAGTTCTATGAGTTCTCTGCAATGCTTTTCTTTATTTCCAGCTCCATCACTTGATAGGATTTTGTAGAACTAGGATTTCTTAAAAATAGCAAGTTCCTTCTGTCCAAAAGGTAAATTCCCTTGTTCTGTGACTTAGCAGGAGTGAAATTTGTATCTGAGGTATATATACTCCTGAACAGAAACTAATAGAAAACATTCTCACTATATTGTTTTATTAGGATGGCATAAAAGAGGGTATGTTGAGAAAAGAGAGGAAAAACCTGTTCCCTATATTTGCGTTGGCTGAAAATGGAAAGATTGACTTGACTTTCAGGGACTCTGCCTGAATGTCTCTGCTGAGGTTATCTGAAGGATACTGTGCAATAGTCTCATTTCTCCTCAATGTGCCAAGGTGAACCACACAAATGCCTCCAATAGCTCTCAGCTATTCTCATGTGAGACAGATTGCTGAGCTTCTGTTTGGCTTTAGAGATGTTCGCGTGCCAGTCACTGGGCCACACGATGACAAATTACCTCTCTGCCAATATGAGAGCTGGGACAGTTCTCTCCACAGCCTCCACCAGATGGGCCTAATTAAACTATTAGCCAATGACTGAGGTCTGATGGCTCCATTAGGAATCCTCCTGTGCTTAAATAAACAGCTCAAAATAAATAGTTTTCTCAATCACAGTTTTTTTTCATGTCCTTTTCTGGCATATTCATTAGCAGAGTGTGTCCTTTCTCTCCTTTTTCCTAATGGGACAGGGCCTTCTTGGCACTGTACAAGAGTTTCAAAAGGCTATAATGGCATTAACCAGTTTCATGCAGCTTCACCCTGACTCTAGGTTTTGCTGCCTGTATGCACTGAAGCCTGTTAGTACCAGTGTACCACCCCTGCAGCCTACACTGCCTCCAGCTCTCCTCAAAGAGTGATCCCACAACCCATGTTGGAAGGGAGGTATAACCTCTTCTCTTCTCTTTTCATAATTATTACCCAGTACTAAGTCCTCCCACCTTAATAAATATCCTCAGGGTCCACCTTTATCCCTTCCACTTCTACTTTTTCCTGATATTAATTTTTAACTCTTGATTCAGTAATGATCTGATGTATCTTATCTAGAAATCTGTTCATGGACCACAAGTGTCTCAGCTTTTTGATGTGGAAAATCTAGTTGGAACTCGATCCCAAACTACATCTTCCCCTCTCTTCTCTCATTTCAAAAATTTCCCTGTGAAAGGTCCTGCCTACTCATTTCTTGAGTTCTCCTTGATTCTCAGATTCCCAAGGACAGAACTTTCTGTCTTTTCTGCTCAAGCAATGTAAGGAAGATGAGATCTGCAGTGACTGATAGCTGTGATTAAATACTTTTTTTTGATTTGTTCTCAGAGGAGAATTGCTGTTTTGGGGGTGGGTGTTGGTCCCACAGGAAAAAAAATTGGATACTTCACCCATTAATAGCACTTCTTGGCAGCAGTGTTTGACTCACTGTTTGAAATGAACAACCAGCATTTTACATAAAACAAGTATTAGACAGATCCTTCAATATACCTCATGTCAAACATTGTATTATTCATGTAACTAATTAGGACTTTTTGAGCTCAAAAATAGCAAGATGTTAGCACCACAGCTTCATGTCTTTAATTATAACTCATTTGGTATTGATTCCCCATTGGCTCTGATAGAGCCATTTAAGACACTCTTTTTCTAATTGCTCCAGAAAGAAACTGGCATTTAAGTTTCATAAGTTTTAAAACATACTGGCTTGTGAACCCAAAACTGTGTCTGTTAAGTCACTGAAAGGAAATGAAAAATTGAAATTGTTAATTATGTGAAAAACCAAGATATTTCAGAGGCAGATCCTGTGACAACCTGAACCAGTAAAGGACCTGTTCCTTGTTGACCATGCAAGACTCCCAGGTAGTAAAATTCTTCACTATTCAAATGAAATTATTTCACTGGTTATGTCACCATTAGCCCCTGAGACTTTTATTGAGATCACCATTTAAATAAGCCATTTTTTTTATGTTACTATTGGACTGGAATGAAATCTAAGTACCTCACCTCATTCAGTCTCTTGCAGCTTTTAGGAAAGCTGATGAGTTCAGAAAGAGACTAAAATCACAGGCATGTGGAGGTAGAGGTATCACCAGAATGAAAGGTTTCAATAACTTTGTGTCTAGATCTTCTTTTGAGCTCTCAGGGGGCAGTCTGCAGGGTGGGAGTATTTTGGAGAGTGGTGTTTTCTGTGCATTCTGCTTCCTCCTGGTACTTTACCACCTGTAAAGTTAGGGATGTGTCTTGTCTCCATCACAAATGAGGACCTCAGAGAAGAAAGGCTAACATGGAAAGGGGTGTGTTTGGAAGCCTGCAGAGGATTAAAGAAGAGAGACTTTAAAAAGGTGTGCAAGAAGCTGCATTTTTTTCTTTCTTTTTATTGTTATTGTGTTCTAAGGGGCTAATGGTGCTTCCACCAGATGAGCCATTAAGCGGAGAGAATGAGGAGCCAGTTCAAAAACCAAATACAAAGGAAGTAAGTACCTGATGAAAGTACATGACTTGATGCAAAAAGCCCCTGTGAAGAATAACAGAACTAAGAAAATGCCTATATTAGAGAAGGAAGTACCCATGTCTAAAAGGCAGAGAGCCTTCTCAGTCAAAATCAGGTCCATTTGCATTTAAAAGCTAGCCTTGTTTCTTTTACAAAGTGGATGTGATTAAGTATCTTAGTTCACAGAAATACATCCTTTCAACCGAAGTCAACCAGAAACACGTTTTCTCGGGCTGCCCCACCAATTTATCTTAACCCTGGTGTCGGCAGGCAACTTTTTAGCAGCTGTCTCTTTCCATACCCAAACTCCTCTCTTGCTGAGCACTCTAACCCCCTTATTGCCTTGCATCCACCCAGCTTTCTCTATGTCAAAAGAAGCAGTAACATTCACTGGCTAATGCTCACAGAGGAAATTCAATCAGAAAGAAGGCCATTTTGTGTGACCTGAGAGCAAGGTCAGATTAATGGAAGGAGCCAGGAAATTCCCACCTGCTGCAGCAGGATCACTGTAACACTTCTATTCGTGCCACTCAGTTTGTACTGAGATATGCAGAATTCTGCTAGAAAAGCTGCACAGGTTTCATCAATTACCGCACAGACATGAAAACGATGTATTTTCGTTTTCCTTTATTCAACTCAAAGAGCTAAGGTTATTTTCAGGGCTGAGGCTCTGTATTGATTGGACTTGGGTGGTTGATGGTTTTCTTTTTGTCTTAGTCCTTAAAAAAAAAAAACCTTAAAGCCTAGCATTAGTAAAAGAGCCCAGATCATGCCTGTGTTTGGTACATCATGTTTAATTGCATCTCTGAGCTAACATGAACACATTGTTTAAACTTCAAGTATTGGAATTGTCGCATTGTAAAATTTCATTGAAGTCCCACTTCTCTGCCTGAAGTGCCATAATGTTATCCAAGTGGGGAAAAGGGTTCTTCTGAGATTGATTTTTCAGACACCGTAGTTCTGTTCAATTGAATTCACTCAAGTAGTGGTTAACATAAACACTGTGGAGAGTATGACATGTCAAATTAGCAGCTTTGCAAATCTCCTGTTAATTGTCAGCCTAATTAAAAAATTGCTAATTATAATGTTTATAACTTCAAATAACTGCTCAGCTATAAAGCATTGGCTGTCAGGTGTAAACAGGGGGACCGAAGGAAAAAAAATCAATCGACATCTGTTAATTTATCAGAGGCAGTACACTAAATTGAAAAATGGATTGCCTAATGCACTGTAAATCTGCATTACGATAAAAGACCAATTCATTTCAACACCTGTTTAATAAATGATAATGTCCATCTTTAGTGGCTAGCCCTAGGGTTTCTTCTGCCAATCAGACTTAGAATCCTGCCTTTACTAGCATCAGACAAGAAACTGATTGAACCATGTTAAGATGTATATAATACCTCCTCCCTTCTTTATGGTGATTAAAATGAATAGTCTTTACAGAGAATTTTTGTTAAAAAACCTCCTGGATTTTTTCGTGCCATAAGAAGTAAATCTGTCTCATCCTTTTAAGGTTCCTCTATTTTAGATGCACTCGTCAGCTTGAAAAAATTCAAGTGCCAGTTCCAATCACTACCATCTATTGACTTTCTTCCTTTAAAACGCTCTAGAGCTGAAAGACAGTACTTTTGTATTTTTCTCTTAAATATTTACTTTGATCAGATACATGATGAACTTCTGTAGCTTACATGATAGTAAAAATTACTAACAAACATCTGTGTTTGCAAACTGCAGTCTTCCTAAACACCTCTTAGTTCAAAGAGCTGCAAAGTTCTAGAGAGTAGCTGCTCAATTCCTTGAAGTCAGATGGTGTTAAAGGTTGCATTTTTACATTTGTGTATTTTTCAGGGCACTGTAGACTACTTCTAATGGCTAACAACAGCCCAGATTTTTGGGACAAGCAGGTGAATATAAGCAGCTCTTTTTCATTTCCCCTGTGAAAACCCGGATTGCTCCCAACAAAATTTGAATACAGAAGATCTATGTTTTGGGAAAGGACTCAGCTTCTCTAGAGTTTGAGAAATACATCTTCTGAGGATCCTGCTCCTGTTTGCTAATGCCCAAAGGCAGCAATATAGATTGCTGCCTCTTGTCTAACCAACAGCACGCTCTTTCCTGTTCATTTGCAGAAAGACACGCTTTGAAGCTTTGTGCCTTTCCTGAATTGAGCAACACCCTTCAGAACAATGTCCTTGGCAGTGTGGCAGCAGTTGCCATCTCTCCCCCAGACATGTGTCATGACATTGTTTTAATGGTTCTCATTTCTGGTAACATTGCCAGCATGCAACACTGCTTCTCTTTCTCATTTAAGCATGTTTTGTGGGATCAGGCAGCTTCTGAATTATATTATATAATTCATCTGTATGTTTCTTTTTAAACTGTTGGTTATGATGAGAGGGTCAAGTATGACTGAAGATGAAATTCGACCATTGTGATCATGTTTTACTTCCTCGAATTCTTATTCCCCCTTCCACTTCAAGATTAAAACATGTTTTCATTTCCCATTAACTCTTATAATGCATCTTTTTTCATTTTATATTATGACTTCATGTAAGAGCTTCAGACAATGCTGGGACAGGTACAAAGACAAAAAAAGGCTAGTCCTTGACCCCTGCAGGTAATGGTGAAATCAGGACAGACTCAAGGAGAGAGGGGCAAAAGGAACAAAATGATTCATAACCAAACTCTGCATCCTAGCCAGAAACGAGTGTAAATCAGATCCCGACTAAAAACATCTATATATCGGATAATGCTGACCATTTCAGCTTATTTTCAGAAATGTTACATTATGGCAATGGTTCTGGTAATTAAGTTTTTCCTGCAGTTTCCTCAAAAAGAGACTCCTGCTCATAAAATAAAATGCAAAATCAAGGAGTTTGCAGTATAGAGCAGGAGAGAGATGGTATGGGAAAAGCAGGGTGAGCACAGAAACTGCTGCTTCTTAACTCACACACACACAAAACTTGTCCTGAATCACAGGCTAGACAAAGGTGTCCAGAAAACTGTATCTGTAATCCTCTTGCAACCAGGAAACAGTAGTAGCCTGTATTCGATATTTTTGGTGGTTAGAATTCAGCTATCATTTAAAGTTCAATTTCCTCATGTCAAAGTAAAGTGCAAAATTTGGTTGTTTATGGGATCAACATTACTAATCTCTAACAGTGTATAAGCAATACACATACACACATAATAATAACTCTACCCAGTTTGGAATAAACATAACCATTTTTTTATGTCATGTCTTAAATTTCCATTTTAAACTATGGACCATATACATGTACTGACAGAAACTTCTTTTATTAACTTGTAGGGATGAAACTATTTTCTTAAGTAAATTATTGACTTAGATTTCAAAATTAATAGGGAAAGTTTTTTGTAAAGTTTTGTTTTTTACAAAAAAATATTTCCATAACAATAGATGAATTTTTACAGCCCCATATGACTTTAAAACCTCTTTCTTGTGTCTGGCAGCTTTTCATTATTGTTTCCGCTTAACCTCATGTGCTGGTTTTGGCTCAGGTAGTGTTAATTTTCTTCACAGTGCCCAGATTAAGGCTGTGTTTTGGATTTGTGCTGAATATGGGGATGATAATACAGAGACATTTTTGTTATTGCTGAACAGGGCTTACACAGAACCAAGGTGTTTTCTGCTCTTCCTATGGCCATGCTGGAAAGGAAGTTGGGAGTACATGGGAGGTCGGGAGGAGACACAGCCAGGAGAGGTGACCCCAACTGACCAAAGGGATGTTCCAGACCGTATGGCATCATGCTCAGTATGTACAGCTGGGAGGAAAGGAGGAGGGAGGGAAGTTTGGAGTGATGGTGTTTGTCTTCCCATGTCACTGTTCCATGTGATGAGGCCCTGCTCTCCTGGAGATGGCTGAATACCTGCCTGCCCATGGGAAACAGTGAATTAATTCCTTGTTTTGCTTTGTTTCTGTGTGTGACTTTTGCTTTCCCTCTTAAACTGTTTTTAACTCAACCCGTGAGTTTTCCAGCTTTTACCTCCCAGTTCTCTCCTCGATCTGCTGGTGAGGGAGTGAGAGAGCAGCTCTGAGGGGCTTGGTTGCTGGCTGGGGTTAAACCATGACACCCCAGAAGTAAAACATTAGGCTTTGCCCATTGCATACGAATATTAGGTCTTTGGCACACCTAAGCACACACCTTTTAAGGGAAAGCCATTAAAATTAATGTAACAGCATGTACATCCATCTGGTGTACGTAAGTCAGCCAGAAGCGAGTCCTTTGATGGATTTAGTCTGCCTTGTAGTATCTTATGAATTCAAATAGTTAAATATTGTGCATAATTTTCAAGATTTTAGAAATGAAAGTTATCTATTTTCTGAATTTATTTATGAAACATAGGTCATCAAGCAAACTTGAGAAATATTTTTGCAAAATAATATTTTAATCTATTAAAAGATGATGGAGAATTTAATTTACTATCACAGATGACATTGTTATGATCTAAAATTCCACACTAAATATCCCCCAAAATTACATTAAATGCTGCAAACAATAGAAGACCAAGGTAATATCTAATTTATGTTCTGGCTTAAATAAACCAAATTCTGAAGCCTGAAATGAAATCACTGAAAGTGTTGTGTAGCTACTTTTTAAAAAGTATTATAAAGAAATGTGTCTTAAGTTTTACTCAGACTGTCCGTGGATTGTAAGGTATCAGCAGCACTGTCAAATACCTTAGGAAACATGTTAATTCTGTTGACAATAATAGTGACAAGAAAAGTAATTTTACATTTGGACAACGCAGACCAAGCAATTTTTGTACCTCCAGTGATAAATAGCAAATTTGTTCCAAAGCTAAATTACAAAGAAAAGAAAATTTACAAGAATTGTGGGATATCTGACACCTGAATCATCCCTCAAAATAATAACAAGAAATATTCATTGCAGGCACAGTAGCCAAATAAGAAACAGGATGCTGGTCACGCTACATGAACTATGCTGTGTTATGTTTTCACCATTTTTGCAGATGGTAATCACGATTTTGGAAACTTTGGTTAATTTAGGAAAGAAAATGAATAATACTCTGCAAATAAAGATTCACAGAGGAAAGCAATTCAATTTTCAGTGGGACCTGAAAGGATAACTCATCATGATATTTTCATTTAATTTTAACTGGGAGGAAAATAAAACTTGGAAAAATACCAAATAGAGTAGACATCAGTATTTTAATGCAAAAATTCAAAACATAGATTTATATGAAACGAGGGACAGAACTGACCAAGACAGATCACTACACAATATAAGCAAACAAAAAAAAAGGCTATTAAATATTAAAAAAGTGGAAGAAAAAGATCATGTTTAGATTTTTAACTGGTAAGATCAGTGCATATTCCGTGACTGATCAGTGTCTCTGATAATATATAAGGTCCTTGATAGCTGCATCTACCAGTCTTCCTCTCTTGTGGCTTTTTTATTTATTTATCTAAATAGTGTCATTATAACTCTTACAGATGCAACAGGAGTTTCTCTGGTGTTGCACTGCACAATCAACCATTTCTTAATGTGCCAAGGCCCTCTGGTAGAATCTTTTATTTTAATATATATCACACATCTACTACAACAGTGTATAGATACTATAAGCATATATCTCCCTATACACATATGTATACTGCTGTGAGGATATATTCTACATATAAGAAGATGTGTGAATACATAAATATAGTTAATTGCATCATGATAATTTAGTCTGTTACTGATTAAAAAAGTCCAAATGTAAAGAGGCACATTTCTTCTTATAACTTTTTTTTTTTTATTTCCTAATGTTAAAGGAGTGTTGAATACATCAGCTAGGGACACTATCCTGTTAGTCACCACATTTAGATAATTCATTTGCAATATCCAATTATCCACTGTGTTAATGCCACACATCTGTGTGCAAACCCTGCCAATGAGATCACATTCACATTCAAAAAACACTCTAGGCTCATACTACTGAAAAATAAATCCCCATCATTCCATCCAATATTTTCAGTCACTTGGTCTTTATACAGGGAAAAAAAGAGTACAAACATCACAAAGTCAGGCTTATTCATTTGAAGCATAAAATAAAACCTCCTGCAATTATTTGTTGCCAATTTCCTGAACCCCCTGCATTGCAAAGCAAAATTAAACATTTTGTATGCACTCTTCACTTTCCTATTTGATGTTCCATACAGAACCTGAAGGTTAGAGCTTTAAAGATTAGTGTTACTAACCTGTGTACATCATCATTTAGAGGTCAAAATACTGTTCAAGAATATACTGGAAAAAGCAGAATTGAGGTGCATATGGGAAAGATAAAATCATACTGTTGTTAGTCTATTAATGACAAGAGAAATAAGTGATTTCTTTGTGAATCTTATAAAATAAAAAGATCAGACATTACAGTAATTCTTACCTAATTGAATAGTCATACTTGATAAATTTCCTCTTTTTGCAATCAAGTGCATGCTTAACTTTAACCAGGTATTTTGTACATCACTTTCACTGAAATTAGTGAAAGTAGCAGTGAACTTAAAGGGACTAACAATATGCATGAAGTCAGACATTTGTATTTGATTGTATAGATTCAAGGAGTAAAATATTATGGGAATAAAGTCAAGTAATAGACTGAAATCAAAAGCTAATAAAAAGGCTTCCAGTGAAGCAGTGAAGGTCAGTGAATATAAAATATCAAATAAAATCAGAAAACATGAATAAAGAACACAGGTAATTAACAAGCAGAATACAGACAAAGAAAGTTTCAATAAAGCACAGCTGAGGTATTTCTGGCTTAAGTATGCAGAAGGAATGCAGTCTGTGTCCTGTTCCAGATCACACCATCAGTGTTACACAGCCTGATAAATCTCGCATTGTTCTGCTCTACACATGACAGAGCTTTCCCAGTGTTTCAGTGTCAGCACCTTAGAACTGGGACAGGTAATAAACCTTGTTCTCAGTTGTCCACTTTATTGTATCAACCTCAAACCACCATAAGTCACCAGGTAGGACAGTCCTGAACTCAATCTCAAGTCACTCCAAGTGCTGCAAAGACCATGGATGCTGATATAGCTTACCAGATGTTTGCTTGCTGAAGCTCACAGCTTGTCTACAGTGAAGTAAACATAGATATTTGAGTACATAACAAATGGCAAGGCTACCTGAGGTCTTCATTCCCTCCTCATAGAGTTTTCTGGTTCATGTCTTCTCACACTTTCAAATACAAAATAGATGACAAGCTGGAGCCCACAAGATTCTGTGTAGAACTGTGCTCAGTTCAATGACTTGTTTAGTAGATAAGTCAGAAGAAAAGAATATCCACAATGCTTTTTTGTGTGTCCTCTCTACAGCAAAGAAGAACATTATTTTTTTTTATTTATTTATTTGTTTGCTGAAGACAGGACACAACCCTGAATACAGTAAAATATGTAACCCAGTATAGGAAGAAAAGTTTAGTACAATTTTATGGTCTTCTAAAAAAAAGAAAATGTAGCCAATTTTTTTTTTTTCAAGAAAGTAATCCTTCAAAATAATCCACTTAGCTATTTTTAAATTCCTTTGTTTTCCCCTTCTTCCCTCATCCTTTACCTTTTTTTCACCATTTAATTCATGGAGTTGGAAGCAGTATGGAGGGCTCAACCCACATTTTTGCACAACTTATTTATTTAATTACCTTTTGATCAGATCTCTTTGCAGATCCCTGATAAGAAAGAGGTAACTGTTTACCAAAGAAGGATGTTCTCCACCATGAAGGACATAGGAAAACACTTGCCTGACCTTTAAGAGGAACATTAAAACTCTGGTCTCACACAAAGCAGGACTCCAATACGAATAGTCACAAAAATTCATTTTCATCTCCTGTGCAGTGCCATCTTAGGAACCGAAGATCAATTTTGTTAGTGTTTACTGTATCAGTAAACAGTACTCTCTGATATCAGAGGAGTGTTGGCTTATGACTGTTGAGATTAGGAAAGGTAAAGGGCAAAATTATCTGGCAAATCATCATGGATCCTCTGCCATCAGTACTCGCGGTGAAATCAAGGGTTGTTTTTTCTGTCACATAAACACACACACAGACATCAAATATGCCAAAGATGTTTCTGTGAAGTCCTGAAGTCCACATACATTGTTTTGACCTGAGAGCAACAAACTACATTATGGGAAATGTAGAATAAAGATCAACAACTTGAGAAATAAGAAGAGGTATCATATTTTTACATCTATCAAGGAAAACTTGGACATGAGGAAAGTGATGAGGGATAATTCATAGACACAAGCACATTTTATCTCTCTTTAAAAGAAATGTCATCTGAGCTCAACCTCTGTGCACTTGACTGAAAATGCTGTGAATAGCAGCTGGGTAAAACTGAAGGGATTTGGTGTGCAGTGAAAACCAGGCAATTTTGAATCCCGTTAACCTTAAACAACCTACAACCAGGTGTATCAGTGAAATAGTAGTACTTTTCACATTTGAGTTATAGACATCCAGTTTGCTCTGACGGTCATAAGAAGCAACAGAAGCTCCTCCACATGAATTGCAACCTACTTCCTCAAGTCCTACAAGGTGGATCGCTCTGAGTTAAGGGGTGAATAATCATGTGGGACATTGAATAACAATGCAGAAAAGGAATCGTGCAAAGGAGGTTACTGCTTAAATATAATTACAGAATTATTAAAGTGCAAGTTCCAGATGGAAATTGCCATAACCGTTATTTTACTGAGTCTTCCAGAGTATACTCAGAGGAATCAGAGCATTGACATGACAGGCTGGAAGGCTTCTTATTATGCAAAAGGTCAAAGTTTCCCTTAGATTATGTCTACTCTGTGAGTCATTGACTTTTATAGACTGAGGTGTTTAGAAAAAAGTCTCATGAAATTTATGGCAGCATAATGTTCTGGTTATAGTCTGTAACCTTATTTTAAAAGAAAATATAGCTCATTAAGTATAATATTCAGCCTATATCATATATTATTGTTTTTCATTTAAATGGTACCATAAATGTGCACTGGGCTTTAGAGCCTGGTTTGAAAAATTGGCATGAAAAATTTATACCTTAAGGACTTGCTCCTTGAAATACCTATTCAAGTGACTAACGCAACTGGAAGTCTGACAGATATTAAAGGACTTCTCATACAAGTAAGGACTTTAAGGTTCACATCCTACATCTTTAGGACTTGCTGAGGGACAGTATATAGTGGTGAAGAAAAGGTTTTTTATTTTGTCTGTGTTATAACTTGTTGCTGCCTTTGAACTGTAAGCCACAGCATCCTGCCTTCCCAAAGCTTTCCTAGCTTTCAGGTCTCAGACCCTTCTCATCTGGCTCTTTCATTTCTCCTCTAAGGATCATACTCTGTCTGAGGATCTTGTGTCCATTTTTTCCACATAATTTTCTTGATATTCCTTCGTGGTTTAGTCTATTTCTTCATATCTCCCACATTCTTATTTGTGAGCTCCTTCCATCTGTACAACTCAGCTTTTCATTTTACCTCTCTGAAATTTCCACCTGAAGGTCTCATTGCTGAAACTTGGCATGCTCAGCCTGGAAATCTTCTGAAATCCAAATACTAAACACAGCAAATAAATGCAACTGTCACATCTTTTCCCTTTTTCAGTAAAGAAAGTTTTTGAGAAATTCACAAATGAAAATGATGTAGGGCCTGATCAGACACATTGCAGGGCTTTTTCTGCAGCATTTATGCAATCACTTCCAAGAGAGTTTCATCAGAAATAAGCATTAACCTTATAGTGAATATTTTTACTTCTGAGCACAGAAAAATGATTTGGTTTCATGACTAAAGCTGAATACAATCAGTCAAAAAATAAAATAATGAAATAAAAGTTCCTTACTTGTCACTTAACAAATGAGTTAAAATGTTTTTTACTTGTCTGAGCCTGAATCTATGCACTTCAGGGCAGTTTTAAGGGATTCTAAGTGTGCATCAGCCACTATAGTGCAAATGATTTGTCTGGATTTTCACAACTTATGTGTTTAGTTTTGAAGTACTAAAGCAGTTTAAGTACATTTGTCCAAATGACCTGGGTGATTATTCTGAGCAACTTAATGTACTGAAAATTAAATGATTTGCAATCATGTGGTTGCAGTTATAATGATGACACATTCTCCTTTCTTCCCCTTCCCCCTCCTTTTTTTTTTTTAAGAAGAAAATAATATATTAGTTTGCTACTGGAATCAGGAAAAGAGAATTCAAACTAAGTTATACTTTTTTAAGAAAGTGAATGCAGTTTATAGCTGCATTCTTAGAATAACTCTACTACAAGAGTAACTTTTCCTTTTTATTTAATGTGCCACTGATAGCAAAGAGTTAAGGATGTAATTTTACGTTTTTATTTATTCTTACTTTTAAAGCTCAACAAACAATTATACATTTGCATAATTCAATTAGAGTTTTAAAAAAACATCTGCTTGGCAAGACACTCACCTGCCCCTTAAAGCTAAAACATTATGTGCCAAGCATCTCCAATCCCCACCGATCAACAATAGCATATTCCAAATTTATTGGGTCTATTACAAGCCATCTGAAGAGCAGCCACTGTGCCAAATCTCCTCACCCCCTCTCCAGGGAATCCCTTCTCAGATGCTCTTTTCACATCCAGTAAACAACATTTTATGTCTTTTGCACAGATAGCAGATAATTACCATATGGTTTAAAACATGCTTGCTTCATTCACTTTCCCACTGTAAACGTCCTTCATTATGACAGCTAAGGAGCATCTAGGGAGGTAAACTATAATTTAGCCTTCTATAGGCTTAGTGGTTTAAAAGGTCAGTGTCTATTACAACACAGTTAGAAGCAAGTGTAAGCGACTTTGCGAGAAATAATTTTTTATTCCAGCAGGACCAGAGAGAGAAGCTGATGGAGGTGCAGGAATGAGAATTCGACACAAATTGCACTGAGCACTGGTATATTTTCCTATTGCAGCCAGTGCAGTTACAAATGCATGCTCAGGAACAGTGTAGCAGAACAGCTAACAAAGATTTGGTAAGATAAGGAGCTAAAAGTGGCCTCTTTGCTGGTATCCTTGCTGTTTCCCTGCCTCGTTGTTCACTGCACAGTATGGGGCTAGAGCTGGGAAAAAAAAACTGGACCAAGTCTTTGCGTAGTAACTATACAAGAATGTGACCCTTCAAATCCTGCCTGTCAACACCCTGGGTGAGAAGAAGGACCCTAAGATCTCATGCACATAATATAGCAGACAAGAGTTGAATCTCAAAAGGGATAAGTAAACCAGATTCCAAGAGATCTGTCAGAGTCTCAGGGAGGCTCAGAGGCTGTGTTCCTGGGGAGCTGCTTTACAGGAAAGCTAATTATGATTTCTCCCAAGCTGAATGCTCAGTTTCACCAGGCTCCCTCCCTATTGTCGTTGCTTAATCTGCTCCAAACTGAAAGGCTGGTTCACAAATACTTGAGCACTTTTGACCCCTCCAAGATTAATTCTTTGTGACTTGGCTAGTTACTTAGGAGTGCAGGCGACAGACAAACCCAAAGAGAAAAAACCTTCAAGTATGTTGGATCCTTTTGGTACAACTTCCATTCCACGGCTCCTGGAACACAAAAGCCTCAAAGACAAGGACAGGAGAAGAAGATTCTAATTTCTGTTGAATTTTATGCCCTGAGCTTTCTAAGAAGCATTTTTTTAACCACCATAACCAATACTTCTTTAAAATGTAATTTAATTTTATCTTTAAATTTTTTTTGCTAATTATATCCTCATTATTGGTTGAGGTAGGAAAAAAGTTTTCATGTACATGCGACGTGCTAAATATTAGACTTTAATGAACCTGACATTACTAAAGACCTGATCCCAGCCATTCCCATTTTATACAAGCCTAGTGTATTATATATTGTATACAGTTTATATAAGCCTAGTGATACCAGCAAAAACAGCTGATGATTTTGAATGCTTGCCTTTCAGGTATTTTGATGATCACTTTTATTACTACTTCTGTTTAACTCCTTTTCCTTCCTTAACAATTACCATTTCAGAGTGTAACAAAGCAAACAGCCTTCTAGGAAGAAACAGACAACCATGTCAAGGATTAACATAAAGAGACACTCAGCATCTCATATGAAGAGACAGAAGATTCAGAATTTGTGTTATGACTCCCTTACAGTCTGGATGCACTCAATATATAGAGTGGATTCAGGCTACCCGAAGAGGGTAAGATCTCATCTGTGCCTAGATAAATTAAAATACGTTAAATTAAACTAGAACAAAAGTGGTAGAAATGAGAAAAGAAGCCAGAGGATTAGAATAGCTTAATTTACACCAATAAGAGGGAGGCCAAGACAGGTCAATGTCCATAATGTCAAATGCTGGGCAAGCAAAGGGGCAAAGACAGTGACAAAGTGGAGCAGTCAGAGCAGTGCAGCTGCTGCAAAGGCTAGTCCATGATAACACTAACTATAGTTACTAATGTATTTCATAGACAGAAATGAGAATGATGATTCACTTGTTATAGACATGTCATCCATCAGTGGAAATTGCCCTCTGCAGTGGACATGCTGTCAGCATTTCATCTGCTCCTATTGCTTAGCTTGTGGAGGCTGGGGTGCAAGAAAGAGCAAAGAAAGGAAAAGAAACAGCTTTTTAAATGAGGAAAACTAAAATCTGGTATCTGTCTGTATTGCCTGTAGGCTAAAGCAGCACAATACAGTAACTGAGAGTCAACTTCCCAAGAAATCTCTGTACTTGGCAAGAGGGTCCCAACATTTTAAAAGCCTTATTGCAAAACTGCTCATTTTTCATTTGCCTGGGCCACAGTGTTCTCCATCAATCTAGAAGGGTTTTCCAAAACTCTTATATGGGTCACAGGATAAGAACAGAGGACATTAGGGCCTCATGTCTCATACTAAATGTTGTGAGTGATGATGAGATATATTCTGGAGAAGAATAGTTCCGAAGGTGTGGTCTTATGTGAAAATGTTTGTGTGGTTGATGGAAAATAGGAGCAGAAAAAGGAAGTAGGAAAGGCAAAAAAAAGTTATCTCAACCATAAACTGATGACCAGCCTGACAGGTTTTGTAAGCCTGAATTAATTTGAATTAGGTGTGTGGAGAACTGACTCACATTTCATTTCCAAATGAAAACGACAAGGTTTTTCATCTACTGAGTGCATGCATCCAGAATGCATCAGATCTAAGAGACAAGCTTCATGATAACTGACAATTTTTGTAGTCACAGATATCAGCTCCAAGTTTTTCAAGCCTTAATTTTGTTTATTTATTTATTTAATGCTCTCTGAGCTTTCACAGAAGCTAGCTTAAGTTTTTAATGAATACGGCAAGAAGAAACAATGGCATGTTGTTTCCACTGTCATTAAACTTTGCAGGTTTGATACCTATCAAAATATTTTTTTACTGGATACTTGCTGCCTGTGATGATATTTTAAATTATTAAAGTCTAACAAAGTTCTTTAAATAATTGATTTAAGTGTGTATTAGACACAGCCAGGACCAAAGGATGCAAGCATATGAAAAAATATATGAGGCCTTCAACAACAGTGAAATTAAATTAATAATAAAATTGGATTGAGTTAATCAATTGAGTAAAATGATGGGAAGGTTGCATAAGAGAGTTGAATTAAAGCACTTTCTCAGCAATCAGTTTCTGCACTGCAGCTGCTCCACGTTTGTGTAATAACAGAGTTGATGAGAAGCTAATTTGTATGAAACTGAAAGCGAGTTAAATGTTGTTTGGGTTATAACAAGAGTCTGCAGCTAATGCACAAAGTGTTTCCATTGGTTTAGTGCAACATGCTAGAATTTCTCAAACCTATTAATGATGGTTTTGGCACAGCAGTATGTGGCAATAATGGCATAGTAATGGAAAACTCAGAGGCCATTTCCTTTCTGCAACCTTGTGCTTTTCCTATTGTTTTGTTGGAAAGAGAACAATAAGGTGGGTTTACAACATTTGTCAAACCTCTCTTGCTTTCCTCCATAACCCAAGGCAGCCCCACTGCCCTTGGCAGTGCAGGAATGGCTGAGTAAATTCAGCAAGGCATTGAAAGATGTCATCATTTGCTTTAGTTTGATGTTGCATTTCCAGGGCTTCATGAAGCACTACCTGCAGCACATAGGCCAGCTATGTGCCCAGGAAACAGTCTATGTTTCTATCATCTGTGGTGATTAGGAGTGTTTTCATTCAATCCATCCATGTGCTACATCCCACATTCAATGTGGTGGATGTTAATCCACTGCCATGGCTGTCACTGCAGTCACAGACGGGCTCCAGTTAGTTTTAAACTAGTTATCACAGGTGGCAGCACAAGTCTTTGGAGCACAACAGAGCTCAGACACAAAAAAACAACCAAACAAAAAAGGGTAAATCAGCCTGTGTTAGAGTGTTGTGTTACCAGGGCTGTGCAACTAGGAATACTCCAAAAAAACCCCAACAAACAAAACACCAAACAGCTCCTCTTGGATACATCTGTATAAGCTGCAGGTGCTCCAGGAAACAAGGATGTAGACATAACCTTAGCTTGCTTGGATGGAGTACAGTGAAGAACTTGTTTTCTTGGCTGAAAACATACAGATTTGACAAAAGCAACTCTACTTACAAATATTGCAATATCTGTAATGGTTCAGTTTAAAACTTTTAAATTTTGCACTAGTCTTATAAATGGCAAATAAACATTTTATTTTTCATGCCACGTTTTAAGTCAGTAACAAGGCCACTGTTTCTTGACAGAAATATATTTTTCCAGTTTTTCAATTCACCATAAATGTCAAAATGTGTTCCTTAAAAAGAAAACACATTTCCCCCAAAATCTGAAAGCATAAATGGACTAAAAGTAGTTATAAGCTATAATTTATCAATAATAACCAATAAATCGAGTTTCTACCTTTTGAATATTTCAGCATAGGAAACACTATATTTTTAAACAGAAAAGGTTAAAAAATGTTTAATTAGATGCACATGCGCTCTATAACTTTACATGTGTGTCCATAAGCCCCAGTTCAACACAGCTTGTTAGAAATATACATGTTTTAATTCAATAGTGTACCACTTTTAATAGGTGTATGCATGTGGTTAGATAAGAATAAGGCACATTATGGCACCTATGGATGCATACAGCTGGTCATAATCAACTGTCTGCATCTCATCTAAAGTTTTTGGCAGTAACAAAATGCTTATTACAGTCCAATAGATTTTAAAAAATAATGTCATGGTAAGGGGGACACGTAGTCAGCAATGGAAACGTGCTGAGCAGCCAGGTTACAAGGATAATTGGATACAGGGCTGTGTACAGGAGACCAGGTCCCCTGACACTGTGAGCTGCAGACTCCAAGCTGCTCTTGCTCCACAGGAAAATGACTTCTTTGGGCCTTGCCAGCTGGATGGATTGTAAAACTCTGGAGTTGACATAAAAAAGAGAAATAGATGTGTTATTTTTTCCTCACTCACTATGTTGTGGTATTAAATAACAGGAATCATAAGAGCAGTAATTTTAGAAGTAAATAAGATTTTGCCTATGAGTATCTGCAAACCCAGTACGTGGTAGCATAATAGTAACTAATAGCAAAACATGGTAAAACAGTAAAGTAAAAAAAAAAAAAAGTTTAAATCTCTCAATGGTAAAACTAGAGAGTTAGAGCTTCTTTTTGCAATTATGGGTAACTGCAGCACTGACATAAATCAATATAATCTACTGACTCCACTGGGGTTAATTTGCCTCTGTGATCTCCTCAGTTCCTCCCCTAAAACCCTATGGCCCCAAGAACAATGCAACAGAAGCAGCTGTCTTCACTGCCCATGAAAACCATCCAAGGCTGGGGCTGGCACTGGAGCAGAAGGACGGAGCTGCTTCAGTGTGGGGTGTCCTGCAGATCCCAATGGATGCTGGTGCATGGGGAGACCTCCTTACCCTATACCTGGGTTTCTGTGGTGGTATCTGGGGCACCATACAGGGGAATAAGGATGCCCCCCAGCAGGGCCATGGTGGAAAGCCCTGGAGACTGGATATCTCACACCAAACCTGAACATCCCCTACGTGCTGGCTTCAGCTTGCAGGTGAAAGGAGAGGTGTTCAGAATGTGACCTCTATTGCTTATTTTTGTTTGTGCTGTACATGCAGCATTTGAGGTGTGCTGAACAAATGCTTTGCTGGTAAATAAAGAATTGAACAGTTAATTATAGGTGTTACTCATCATTATAGCTTTATCAAAGGTAATTTATAGGGAAAGTCTGGATCTTGCAAATAATTGCAACTACCCACCTTTCAGTGAGCACATTAGCTTAGGCAAGACCATGCATATATTAAATTACACACGTTCTAAAGGACTGGACAGATTCATGCCCACCAGTGGCCACTGAACACAGCTGTTCAGGTGTAACTTCTGGCTCTGGCATTCCAACAACCTTTTTGCTTTAAACAAGCAGGAGGAGAAGATTTCCTACATATCCTGCACGGTGCTTAACCCCTTCCTAAACATGTGATCTGCTGCCCGTTGCTATCAGAGACTGAAAGCCGGCTGACTCCCAGCTCTGAGCTAATACAACAAGTATTGTTCTGGGCTGCAGAATCTTAAACCCCAAACCCGAAATCAATGGCCAAAGGAATGAGCAAAGAAAATACTTTAGTTGAGATTTCACAGTTAAGGGTGTTTGGCGAGCCTGACACTTCCAGTTTCCACGAATTTGAACAATATAGACCCACTATTACATTTGTATAAGAAAGTTTTCCTATTGACAGCTCAGAATTTTTGAGCCAAATTAAATGAGATAGATTTTTTTCTAGCTGATTATGAACATTTATTGCAAGGTGCCAGGCAGTAATACACTGTGTAATACAGAAACTACAGGCAGGTAGGCATATGGTCTCAATAATCCAAGATCTGTATCCACATAAAAATGTCCTTGCTTGAATTCAGCCTCAAGGCTTATACATTCCCTTGAACTAAAATACCTACTCTGTTATTTACTGCATTACTTAAATAAACTGCTTCCCTATATTTAGAGATCCTCATAGATGGCATACTTTGTTGTGCAATGTACTAGCTTGTGTGCCAAATCATACATCACTACGCTTTACCAGATGTCAGAATTTAAAGCAGATCACAGCTCCTTCTTCCTTTGAAGACAGAAGGGAAACTTGCAGCTCATGCCACAGCAAGCTGAACTACTACTTGTTCTGATTCATTTCACCATGACTGCATCAACCTGTTAGTTTAAAAACCTCAATTATCTGGGCTGAGATCTTTTAGGTTTTGATCTTCTCTCCTGAGGTTTGTTTTTAATTATTATTTCCAAAATAGAGGTTTCATTGGCACCTGTTCTTTAAAGACAATTGTAGTGGGTTTCTGTGGCTGGGTTTTGGTAGCGGGGTGGGGGCTTCTCTTAGAAGCTGCTGGTGCAGCCAATGCTGGTGGAGCCAATGCCAGGCTCCAGGATGGACTTCCTGCTGCTGGCCAAGGCTGAGCCAATTAGGAGTGATAGTAACACCTCTGTAATAACATATTTAAGAACAGAAGGTTGTTGCACAGAGAGAATTCCAGACAGGGAAGAGCAGAGTGAGAACATGGGAATATCAATGTAGACACCGAGGTCAGTGCAGAAGAAGGGGCAGGAGGTGCTCCAGGCTCCAGAGCTGTGTCCCTGCAGCCCGTGGGGGACCATCGGGGTGCAGAGACCCACCTGCAGCCCATGGAGGAGCCCATGCTGGAGCAGGTGGATGCATGAAGGAGGCTGTGACCCCATGGGAGGCCCAAGATGGAGCAGGGTCTTGCCAGAGACCTGCGGCCTGTGGAGAGGGAAGCCCACACTGGAGCAGGTTTTTCCCGGGTAGGACTTGCGGCCCCTGTGGGGGACCCACGTCGGTACAGCTTATCAGTGAAGGACTGCACCCCTTGGAGAAGTGACTCACAGGACAGCAGTTTGGGAAGAGCTGCTGCCCAAGGGATGAACTCACACTGGAGAGGTCCATCAAGGACTGTCTCCCATGGGAGGGACCCCGTGGGAGCAGGGGAAGGACTCCTCTCCTTGAGCAGCAGCAGAAACAACAACTGACCATAACCCCCATTCCCTGTCCCCCTGCACTGCTGGGAGAGAGGAGGGAGAACATGGAAGAAAGGAGGGGTGGGAGGAAGGTGTTTTTAAGACTGTTTTATTTCTCACTCTTTGGCTCTTATCTTGTTAGTAATAAATTTAAATACTATCCCCACTTGGAGTCTGTTTTGCCCAGTAAGTGACCTCTTCCAGTTCTTAACTCATGAATTCTTAGCTGGTTTTTTTTCCCCTCTCCTCTGTCCAGTTGCAGAGGGAGAGTGAGAGAGTGGCTTTACTGGGTATCTGGCATCCAGCCAGGGTAAACCCACTAAAACAATACAACAAATCTAGAAGTTCAAACTTCATAAGGTCTCATACAAATACACCTGGGGTCAGTGGGACTTAAAGAGAAATGCTATGTTTAAAACTTAACTATGCAATGACAAGTTATCTCTGTCATGACTCCAGATTCTTTGTGTAACCACAGATGTCTGGGGGAAAGACGGGGGAAGCAAAGGACTGACTGTTTAAGGAATAGATTTCATTATCAAAATTTTAAAGGGAACAGGATAAATACACATCTAAAATGCTGTTGACTAACCTTAGGTATTTGCAACTTGGGAGTTATGCTGAGAAAAGGCGAAAGTGCTTCATGCCTTAGATGGTTCAGACGGTGCTGCAGAAACTGAAGCTGCACGTGGCCTATCAGGCTACAGGGAATTCATCTGTGAGCCATCAACCTCGAGTAAGTTGCATTATCAGTATACAACTTCGTGTATCCTTCAAGACCATAATATGTGAGATATACACTGAATGGCACCTCTATGGTATTAAATCATGGAATCAAAGAATGAATCATAGAATAGTTTGGGTTGGAAGGAACGTTTGAGATCATCTCTTTCCCAACCCCCGCTAGAGGCAGGGACATCTTCCACAAGACCAGGTTGCTCCAAGCCTCATTCAAGCTGGCCTTGAACACTTTTAAGCATGGGGCATTCACAGCTTCTCTGGGCAATCTGTTCCAGTGCCTCACCCTTCTCACAGTGAAGAATTTCTTCCTAATATCTAAACTAAATCTACTCTCTTTCAGTTTAAAATTGTTACCTCTCATCCTATCACTATGCTCCTTGATAAAGAATCCCTATTCATCTTTCCTGCAGGCTCCCTCTAAGTATTGGAAGGTGCTCTAAGATCCTGTTGGAGGCTTCTCTTCTTCAGGCTAAACAACTCCAGCTTTCTCAGCCTGTCCTCACATTGGAAGCGCTCCAGCTCCCTGATCGTGTTCGTGGCCCTTCTCTTGACTTACTCAAGCAGGTACACACTTTTCTTTAGCTGGAGCCCCAGAGCTGAATGTATTACTACTGGTGGGATCTCATGAAAGCAGAATAGAGGGTCAGAATCACCTTCCTCGACCTGCTGGCCATGCTTCTTTTGATGCAGTCCAGGCTGTGGTTGGGCATCTCCTTGAAATCATGCATATATATTGTTATTTTAGCAATGGCCAGTCTGAGACACTGGATTAAGAGAACTCTACCAAATTCTCTGTTTCTTTTCAAAAAAAAAGCCCCAAATTGAAAATACAGTCTATGTGTGTGTAAAATAAAACAATTCCTTCAGAAATGAGAGCAAACACATGGGATTTCTTTTCAAAACTGAGTTAAAATACTTTTTAAAACAGAATGTCATAGCGAGGGGTAAAATTAAAATGATCGACTTCACTGATTGTCAAATAAATTTAAATGCCTTCCAGAATACCACTAATGCACTCTTACTCCTCGAGAGATTGCTTTTTCACCTGTTTTACAAAGGAATCTAGTCACCTTCTAGCTCATCCAAAATTTTGCCATCTCCCAGCATGTGAAATATCTTTTCTGCCTGCCATGTTACCTAACATAACATACACATACTACCTTGAACCATGTCTGAGGTCAGCCACTGATGACTTCTACCTAGGGAGTGGTCTTATTCTACAACAAAGCTGCCCTGGAGAAAATTTTGCCACTCATTCTTTTAGACATCTGCCTGTGGCTTTCTGTGTTTCATAGCAAATGACAGACTAAGAAAAGTGTTCTCATTGGTTTCCTAACCACTCACAGCCTAGAGGACCTGAAATGAATTTAGTACCATGTGAGAAGCAGAGAGAGCCTTGTAGTTTTCCACTTACTAGAGTATGACCTACTGAAATAACTCATTTCCCCCACTTTCTATTAATTATAAGGCTTCCAGTTGCTACTACACTATTTTGCTCGGGGACAGAGAAGAGATATCCTTAGCTCAGCATGCAATGGGGAATTTGTTTGACTTTGGCAAATGTAGAAGCATGGGATTTTTTTTCTCTAAATTTAGTAAAAAAAATAGCAAAGCCTAAGGTATGTCATGTCCATATGGGCTCAGACTGAATCTAAAGCTTGTTCTGAAACAGCCTTTAGAGGTCAAGTATTTAAAATACCTTAAATCTCCTTATGCCCTTTACCTGTTTTGTTAGTGGATTTTGTTACTGCTGATGTGCTTTTTTTTTTGTTAAGCTTAGGGTGGGCTTATGAAGGGGGGCAGTGAAGAGATGAGAAAGACACTGAAAGGCTTCCCATGTCCTGCAGCAATTCCAGACTATAAGAAGGGACAAGGGACAACCCAAACAGAGCTTGTGATCTGAGACTGGGACCAGTCACAAGACCCTTGAAAGAGTGTCAGACAAATGCACTAACAATTAATGGTTTTTCAAATGCTGTAATGATGGATGTAGCATTTTAACATGAACTAGTTTGAGGTACACATATTAAAATGGTCTCTTTCAAGTATTATTGAGAAGTGGCTGAGAAAAAGTCGGTTACAAGGTTCAAGATATGAAGAAAATCTGCGTGCTTTTTTTCGTGTGAAGCTGAACAAGTTTTTCACCCTTTCTGAAGAGTTTTGAAAGCTTTTTACTCTTTCAGAAAGATATGAAAGTATAGTCTATGCCTTAACCAAAAGCTGAAAAGCAAATAAAAAGAATCTCAATTCATTCTCCTCTCATTCATAACTTTCCATGGCCCTGTAGGAGAAATATTAAAGTAATGGTTTCTTAACTACATGAAAAATTGCAATATTATTAAAAACTGTAGAAGGCAAAATAAAAAAAATGCAATGGGATTTATATGTGCTCACATGTGTATATATGTTTATGTACTCCCTTGGTTTATTCAAAAAATGACCTTGTGCTGGTAGCAGCAGATAGAATAACATTCTCCCTGTCTATATTTTATAATCGCCACTCAGCATTACTTGTGTCACTAATCATCCCCTCAGACAGGCACCTGGCTATCAAAATGCATAGAAACCAAACCAGCAAGTTCTTTATGGCTAAAGCAGAACTGCACAGGTTAAAGCCTGATCATGGCATTCTCAACTATCTAATGTGCACTCCAAGAGTCAAATAGGAATCATGACAGAATTGCATAAAACCCATTGTCAGCATCTCCTGAGCGTTTAGTAGTTTATCTGGAGCTAAACAAGTATACAAGATAAATTTTTTTCTAGTGTTCCAGTTCATTTGTACTTTAGTCATTTAGAAATGGGAGTTTCAAACCAGGGTGTTGGTGTTATTTAACAAATTTTATAGGAACATTCAAATGAATTAGAGCTTTATTTTCTGTTATGTTTCTTTACCCATTTATCTTTTTCTAATTTCTTTTCTGATATCCTTTTCCAGTAATGCTCAACCAGCCATTAACTTTTATTAGTAAAGCTAATATGAGTGACACTAATGTGAACAGCATAAAACCTACATTGACCTACTTTTATTAAATGAAGGAGAATAGGCCTTATAGGTCTGATGGGTTGTCAAATTTACTCTTACACTTAAAATTACTGATATTTTCTTACACCGATCTATATATACAGGTTATGCTTAACTCTGTATGAAAGCAACACAAATGTAATACACAACATATTCTTATTCAGCCTCTGTTCTGAATTACCAACAATTCAAGAAATAGTCAAAGTTGATGGTTCCAAAAATTGGAAAGGGAAAGAAGAAATAGAACAATGTAGCAGCTCAACACAATTAAATGCTACCTGTGAAGCCAGTATGACCCAATGGCATTTTTTAAGAGAATGAATTATCCTCAGGTATTTTTCTGCTCAGATAATTTTTGCGTGTTTCCCCTCTTCCTTGCTCTGTCCAATTTTAAATGTCCAATCCTGATTGAAATGCTGAGCATTGCTCTCTAGCATTGGTTTTAGCAGAACATAAACACCTTTTACACCTCACTAAGGTTTGCCAAGAATCACAGAATTAGGCCAAATAATTAATTGTTGTCTGACAAGATCTAATGTCACAGATGTACCTTTGAAAGTTCACCTGCAGGTTGCATGCTCAGGTTCCTCAATGTCTAGAAATAAAACTTAATGCCACAGTAACTTTGCTATTATTTTTACAACATCAACCAGGAGATCCCAAATCAGATCAGGATCATGCTATTTCAGGTATAATTTAGTGGTCTCTAAAGGGCTCACAGAGAGAGCACAAAGAAATTAGAAATAACAGTGATGACAATTATTTTGTCTGTCTTTGCAGACCCAACACAGAGGGAAGGCAAGTGGATTGCCACAGTCACAGAAACAACAGCAACAGAGCCAAAAATCAAACTCAGGTTTCTTGAATTTACCAAGATTTTCTTTCTAATGAGCTTTACAAGCTGATGAGACACATGTGCTACTACCAATTGGTTCTCCTATATTTTTCAAGATGAGATTTAAGAGCAAAATGAAAAAAGATCTGTTCTGAAAAATCTGCCCTAAAAATCCAATCTGGGGCATCAAGACAAATCAACACTCACCATCACCTGCTTTGAGGGGAAAAAGAAGTCAAGCTAGTGTTCACAGATGATTATTTTTTAATAGTTCTGGCCTCGAAGCAGCATCTCACATTCTCAGCATTATAGGGAAGGAGGAAAGCAGAAACATATCAATCACTCAACAAAGAGGCTTGTCAGGGAGTGGGCATTTTTCTTTTGTACTATTTTCTTCTCAGCAGCTGCCCACGTACAGTCTATCAGGAGATATCTCAGGTGTCCATCAGAATATTCTTCGGCACTCGCTCCACTGTTAGTGCTTGAGCTTAATTTATTTGTCAAGTGCTCATTTGGGAGTAGGACTGGTTGAGGGGAACAGGAAGAAATGTGTTCATTTCATCACTGTACTGGTCCATCTCCCTTCTTTCTGTCAGCCTGGAAATACTTATATCAGACCTGCTGGATTTCTGCATGTTTTAGGATTTTTTGCAATTAATTCAGTCTCAATATTCTCCTAATTTCCATACTTTTCAAATGTCATTTCATCTCTTTTGATCTGCTTCCATTTCTTTTCTCCCTTCTCCCTTTTTGCATTCATGCTCTTTCTCAGTTTTGAAATGGATTTTGTTGGTTGATAGAGGCATTTGAATTGCTTTTAGAGGTTGGGCCTTGGAAATACAGGATAGCAGCTTGCTTAATCACATTTCTCACCTAGAACCTGTATAAAAAGGGTGATACATAGGGTGTGAGGTCATGAAGCTGCTAGTGAAGATGAGCTAATGGACCTTGGCCAACCTTAATTAGAGTTTCTATGCCAAACCTTTTCCTCTTTTGGCCATGAGTGTGTCAGCCTATCAGTTTTATAACAGCTGTCAACCTCCTCTGACTAGTTTATCTTCATCTTCCCTATTTTATGTGTTGACACAGCACCAAAAGAGTTATTTCCCTGCAGTAAATGGATCCTTCACTCTGCGGGCAGAACAAAAAGTGCCTCTTCTACAATGCACCTGACCCTAGCCCAGGAGGGGCCATGTGTGGCATGAACCACTGCAACCCTTGACACTCTACACTTAAGAATATATTTTTATGTATGTATATATATATATTTATGTATATATGTATACATACATATATACATATGTATACACCCCTCTCCCCAAAAAAACCAAAACCAAACCTACAAAACCCCATGAACCTACACCAAAACAAAAGCTCTGCAAACCATCACCACAATAAATCCACTGCTGAATTGTTGGCACTCAACATGAATTGCCATGCCTACCAAAGAGGATAGAGTGAAACAACTTCTTTTTCTATTTCAAACTAGTTTTGGAAGGCTTATCAATTGTATATGTGTTTCCCAGTGGAAAGTTTCCAACCAGCTGTGCAACATGTAAATCAAACCAGTGCCTTCTTAGTAACAAAGGCTTGTTTCCACCAGGATGGATGAATAAATTGCTTTCTGCCTGAGGATAAAGAGGACTGGGCTTTAGGTGTGTAAAAATGGTAAATATTTCTCTTCCGCTTTTGTTCTTTCCCAGCCAAAAGCATCTTAAGAGAACCATCTGTTTCATTGCCACAAAAAGAAAAAAATTAGGGTTACCAGGCTCCCTGTGCTTATTCATCCAATTTTGCCTTGAGTTAAATGTTGGAGAACTGTCCCCATTTGGGAAGGTTTTAGTTCTGCCACTGACTACGATAAAGGCTGCTGTTTCTATCCACTGCTTGTCTGTCTCTGGGTTTTTTATTTCAGCTAGAATTGCAAAAGAAATTACACTATTTTAGTGTAAAATGAATGGGATTTCCTCATTTTAGTTTATTATCTTCATCTGTTTCTCTCTACTAAAGAAGAGAGAAAAGTCCCGCTCGTCCTCCTGCCCTCCCCTCACCTCCAGAGAAAGTGGCAATTGTACCATTAAGCCTGGAGTGCTTTACATATGCAAACAAAAACACAGTGCTTACAGGAAAGATCTTCCCTATCCATATGTTCATCTACTTTCCTTTACCTAAACCAGACGATTACCTCAGCAGCTCAGCTGTGTTATTGAGACATTTCAGCGTGAAATTTGTTTTTCCTCACTGAACTTTAAGCGGAATTTCAAGTGCCAAGTCTCCAAA
This sequence comes from Pseudopipra pipra, assembly GCF_036250125.1. NCBI lineage: Eukaryota > Metazoa > Chordata > Aves > Passeriformes > Pipridae > Pseudopipra > Pseudopipra pipra. The sequence goes on along the minus strand of NC_087549.1, from coordinate 144,624,018 downwards.
GCCAAGTGGGGCTATTAAGAGATAATTACTAATTATGCTAATTTGAGAAGTTGTGCTATTTCTTTCCCTGGTCATTTTATCTGCAGCTCTCCTGAGAGAACAGTCCCCATTCAATGCTAATAACCTTTCCAGGCTAAGCATTCGATGGAGGACAGTGTGTCCTAAACCCAGGAATATTTTACGGTTAATCTAGATATGTGCCTGTAAATTAGAAAAAGAATCAAGTTGCACTAATGCAAATGACTTATGTTATTAATTTTTTTGCAGTAGCAGAAATATCTGATTCCTCTCCATTCATATATTGATACAGCCTTTTGCTGATGGTTTTTTTTTAAATGAAGAGAGTCCTCGGTGACTTGAAATATTCAGCACACCAACAATATTTCTCAGTGATCATTTTCTAATCCTACCTACAGCAAGCTCTCATAATAATAGATTAAAACAAAGGAAAGATCTGATTTGCATTTTCTAAATGTCTCATTTATTTTGCCTTATGTAATGGTATGAAACAGATCTCTCTCAAACTTTATACACCTTTTTTCTTTTCTTTTTCAAGATGGTGGTTATTGAGTTGATCATTTAGCCTGCAGAATATGCTGACAGAATAAGAAACTTGATAATTTTTTAAAATAAAATAATGACTTTAGATTTTATTTATCTGTAATTCCATCCCCGTTCTGTGGCAAAACATTCATATTTTACACCATTTATAATTTGTGGATTGGCAGTAAACAGACCTTTCTTGACTTGGTTTGCCTTCCTGACGCAGAGATGCTGGGACAAACTCCCTGACACAATAGATTGATAAAATCCTGTTTCTCTGCTCCTCAAAATGGATGTCCCAGGTAAGAGCACACAGACAATGTCAAAGGTCAGAGCACTCTCCATCAGGAGTCTGTGGCTGCTCTGATGTGTCCTTGAGGGCCCATTCCTGCAATACCTGGGCTCAGGCATCCTCCAGATGGGAGGCATGAACACTTAAGGGCAGCTCCTGGGGGTACAGGTTGCAAGGTCACCCACTTTGTCTGCCAGCACAGCATGAAACCCAGAAACACTCAGTGGAGGTCAGCAACACCTGAAAGCAGAGAACACATCATAGCCTGGCAGGGCAGGGCACCAACAGGCTGGCACAGACTGTTACCTCCCCTTGATCCAGCCCTAAGGGGAACAGGGGCTGCATTTCCACAGTAAATAAACTCCCATCCTCATTGGAGTCCTTCACCTAGCTGGACAGCTTGTTAAATGGCATTAGCAGGGCTTTTAATGTAGTGGGGTTCCGCTGAACTCCTTGTTCATAACCCCTGATGCTGCCCCAGCTGTCCGGGACCATGTCCTCAGGGGTGCTGGCAGGGGGGTCAGGATGCTGGCTCTGGCATCACAGGCCCCCTCCACGGCAGCCGCAGTTCCCATGGCTTGCCAGTTTGCTCAGCCATCTCTGCCTCCCAGGCTGTGGCGGGGTCAAACTGTCTCCAAAATCCCCTCACTGCCACCTGATGGCACCAACTGGAACCTCCTCTGAAGGCGAGACCCTGCCCTTGCTGCACATTAGAGCTCCCACAAGAGAATTTTTAGCAGAGTTGACCCCCCTGAGCAGTGGCTGCAGATGATCTGACAGGATGGCAATGTCAGTGTACTGCTGGACCAGGTCTCACACTGGCTGCTGAAGGTGGATGGGCTTAGAGGTGACCAGAGCTGTGGCTCTGGAGATCCAGAGGTGAGAGTGAAAAATGGGAGACACTTAAAGTATTTTAATAGGAATCGGGCCTAAACTCTTGCAGTTTGCAGCATCTAGATGAAAACTAAGACAAATTTCCCTTCACACAACCAAAATAAAAATAGGATGGAGTGACAAACCCCCCAAAGGTTAGCAGCTTCTACTTTAGTTTTTAACTATTTTAAACTCATATACAGGCCTAAAACCAGTGGGTGCATTTTTTAAAAGGCAAAGAATGTAAATATTCAGAATCTTGGGTTCTATTCTGCACCTATTTCTGGAAAATGTAATGCACAGCCCTCAGACTCCAGTTCAGTTCTCCCAATGTGGGAGTGGGAGGACTGTGTTCACATGAGACATGAATTAGGGCCTAAAAATATGTCCTAGTAATAAAGGAGAAGCTAATTTTAACTATCAGCATTGCCAGTTTCAGAATAGAGCTTCATTTAGAGGAAATCCATTTTGCAAGTGTGTGAACCTTCCCCCAAACCCCAGAAAAACATCAGCTAAGACACAAGTCTTCCTTGCTGATAGGGCTGGAGGGACCAGCAGGCCACTGCACTCCCACCATTCCACCAGGAGACTTAGAGGAAACAGGGCTGTGTGACTTCCTAGTATTGCATCTCTCACAGATCCAGGTGAGCACATCCAGCAGAACTGGCTGCTGTTTGGACCATTCCGAGCCCAACATTTCAGCAGCAATCTAGCACATGTCAAGCCAATCGCCCTAACTTGTACCCTGGACAGACACACACAGAGTTCATAGACTTCTTTGTAAAAGAAACATGCACAGAAGGTGACATAGGTGAGTGTCTCTGGTGTGAGTTTCACATCAGCTCTCCCTCTGGCAGACATATTGTCATAGGTGGGGTCTTGCATCTCCCCTAAGCCTTACCACTTCTTGAGACATTGCATCTTTTAAAGAACGCTTGTCCCAAAATTCAGCCTAAGTCACATCAGTCTCATCTGCTCCTTGCTGATACATTGCTGTCCAAAGACAGCAGCTAAAGGAACCAGCTGGAAACTGAGAAGAGAGCAATGCATCTGGGCAATGCAAAGCTGTAAGTGAACAAACATCTGTGAGAGAGGAGAACAAAGAGGCAGTCAGAAGAGGAAGTTGCCATTTCTCCTGAAAGGCCTCCTGGAATATTTAAACTTAGTTCTTCTTGGGGAAAGAAATGAATACTAGAGACTATTTCAAAATGCTTCATGGGCTCCATTGGTCTCAGCTACACTTGTTTTGCACTCTGTGGGAAACTGGTAGACTGGAGTCAGAGCCCCAGAAAGGTGCTTCACATTGCTAATTCTAGCAGAAATGAAGTTTTCTGCACATGTTATTTCTTATTCATGTTTGAAATTACTTTTTAATCTAATACCTACAAAGATCACCCAAAGTCCTGAAGGAAATAAAAAAATCAGTTAAAAAAGTAACTGACTTTAGCTGTTTTCTTTCCTCTTATATTTCCATAATGAAAATATTTATAACTATATTATACTACTATTATTAGTATCATTCCAAAACCTGCAGGAATGCTATTGCAAGGTGTTTGGAGCTGTCACAGATTTTGAAAGGCTCAGATTACATGAATAACACAAATGTGTACTTGCAAGAGAGCCCAGTAGCTGAGTGACACCATCTAACTGATGTAAGAATTTATGTACTGGAGAGCCTGAATACACCCCATGACCCAGTTCAGGCCAAAGACAACACGGTGCTCTGGATGCACATGACATGTGGGTATCAGCTGTAGCAGAAAGGAGAAACAAGCAATTTCTGCATAAATTATGAGACACTTGGAGACAGATCCTTTTGGAGAAAAAAAAATCCTCCCTGTGATGTTACCTGGTGTTTGAGATGGTGAAAGGAGAGTAGGTGGGATGAGCAAAGAAATTATTTTAGATGCCACTCTTGTACCTGTGTTGAAAAATGTACAATGCATTGGAAAAATTTCTCTTCCACTATCTCTTCATGCTGGGAGTCAGTGAGGGGGGAGAGAAAGCTTGCCATCCCAAGGTTTCCAGCTGGAAATAGGTAATGAAAAATGGGTACTTGATCTCCCTTCAATCCCTCAAAATCGCAAACCCAACTACATCAAAAAACATGCACAGCAAGTGCTGTGGGGAAAAATGCTCCCTGCAGAAGCTGTGAGCAAACAGGTCTCACGTGGAAATCTTGACAAGGAGTCGAGGGAAGCTCAGAACTAAACTTCTGAAGGAGGGCGGTCCTTTCACTGTCACCAGTAGCTGGGATAGCTGCAGGTCTCTTAATGGGATTTTCTGAAAACCATAGATTTTGGCACCTGACAAGGGGATGAAAATGTTGGATTTCTTTATTTTTTGTAAGTATACAAATATATGTACGTTTCTATCCCACATCTTTGCAAAGTAAATTTTGAAAAGAAACAATTCATCTACTATGATCTTTTTTTCCACCCGTAGGTCCTTCAAGTTGATTCTTGGAAAAAATGGACCTCTAATGTCCCAAATTCTACAAAAGAACATGAGTTGTGGACTCCTTGACTTTCATTATTTCCTTATAGCCCATCTGCATGGATTTATTTTCAGGCTATGAGTCCAGATAATGCAGAATGTAACATTTCACCCTTAAACCCCCCAGTTATAATAAAGAGCAAACAATAATCATGATGGGTACAAGATGCAAAGAGATTAAATACAAGGCAGATGTTCAATCTTGTCTTTTCAGCTGAGATTATAAATGGTCTGAGCCTAAGAGAAAAATTCGGAGCCTGAATGTGAAGGTTTGCTAATTAATCAGTTATAATGGCATAGGGGATTAGAGAGCATGATTAAAACACACTGAAAGCAAGAAAGACAAAGGAGGTTAGAGAAGCAGCTCCGTCAACAGAGAAACATCTCTACACAAGCCAGTGAAAATGATGCGGCTCACAACAAACCTGTGCTTAAGAATTAAAAACCAACTACAACAACAAAAAGACAGTACTATGAATTAAATAAATTCCTAGAAATTTGCTCCAATGCTTATTTAAAAAAAAATACAGAGTTTGATCCCATCTCCTTATGAAGCGCAGGGCAGAACTTCCATTGAGTTCAGTCCTTTATATAAACATGCATGTAGGTTAATATGCATGTTGCTGCAACACATATTGGTGCACTAACATGCACAGTACTGGAGAGTCTGTGCTTAATTATATAAATAGAAATTGAATATAAACATATGTATTTGTGTCTTTGAAGTTCCATTAGTAACAAAACAACATAGAGAAATTATTAGCATTTTTACATTGTGATTTCAGTTTAAGTCAGATAGTGAAGTGCTACTGATACTTGTAAGGCATTCAACAGATGGGGAGTCTAGACTGATAACTTCTGTGCTAGGCAAGTGTATTTTTAAACCTCCTTTAATGTTAAATCTGATGCTGTGCTGTAGGGATGAGCTAAAGTGCTTTCCTGAGTGTGAAATTTTAACTTCCTTGTTTACTTTTTGAAACTCTAATTTGGCAGTGATTCACTACTGATAGTGCCAGTCAGCATGACCCCAACCCCTACAAAAATTATCATCAAGATCAGTCTTCACTGAAGAACACGAGACCACCAATATGAGAATGACCGACGGGATGAAGGTCTTATAGGGCCTGGTGCTCCGGAAAAAGAAAGATTCCCATCTAAAAGGGTAGGATCAGGCTCCTATTCTCTTCATCTTGATTCTGCTCTCAATCTTTCTCTCTTTTCTACTGGAAAGACTAAAGGAAATTGTGCTTTTGTTTGCAAATTCTCAACAATGTTGATGCATGCATGTTTGCTGAAATAACACCTATGCAACAAAAATTAATCTATAACCTTAACGGATGAAAGTGAACATTATACAAGTGAAGACAGAAAATATTTTTCTCTAGTTCTTTTCTAGCTTTGGAAAATTAATACAATAGTGATACCTCTTTAGAAATACTGCTGCTTACAATTTATGTAATTTTAAACAATATTACTAAGGTAGCATTTATTAGTGTGGTTTATTGCTTGCTTTGAGAGACCTGCATTTGTTCAAAGTATGAACTTATTCTAGATTTAAAATTGTAAAAGAAAAATAATGTAAAAACATAATGAAATCACCTTCAAATCTGCTTACATTCTCACTTTTCATACAAAATTATTTTCATCACAAAAATAATCCCCCAAATTTGTCTGAGATTATTCCAGCAAATCCCATGCCCAACAAATCCTAAAACATACTCCACCTGCTAGTGAAACTATCACAGTAATTGTCTGGGCTTTTATCTAATGAATATGCATTACAGCAGTCATAACAAAATTCTAACTTAATCTACATTACTGGGGAAAGTTTCTGAAACAAGCTGTTGCAGGGAAATTTATATAATATGTTGTCAACATTCAGCAGAGGCAAGCTGTCTGCTGGAAAGGGCTGATGGAAACAGTTTCCTATATTTGGTCAGGGAGATGTACTTTTGCTACCCTTAAGCCATGCTTTTGGCCATAGATGTGCTGAGAGCATCACATCTCCTGGTGCCTGTAGTATGCCTGCCCACCTGTACTTCATCCCTCTGCAAAGCCTGAGCTGACGATGACTGAAAAGTCTCTTTTTGCCATGTGGGTTTCTGTGAGTCATCCCCATCTCCTCTACAATGCACAGTCTCAGTGGTACCTGTTGGGGCACAGGGAAACGACAGATGGAATTCAGGTGACTGCCTGTACAAGGCCTGTGCATGAGTACATCTGCACACAGGTGTGTGCCTGACACCAGCGTATGCAACACTGTCGTGTGGGGCAAACCAACAAAAAGAAAGTTGTTGGAAACCAAGATTAGCAAGATTAACAAAATTAACCAAGGTTTACAGGCCACTCTTTCCAATCAACTGCCTGCATACCATGCTTACATTGCTTTTGCTATAATGGCCATTAAAATAATAGTCTCAGACTCTTACCTTTGCTTTTTGCTGTCTCCCATTTCTGCCTAAACAGCACAGGAAAAAGCTTTACGTGCCAGTGTCAGAGAAACATCTAGGCAGCTCAGGAAGTGGTAGCAAGATCAGTTTGGATATGCTAAGATAGAATGAGTCCTAAAAATATATATGCTGGCAATAAAGTGCATTATAAATTCTTTTGTACATAGAAAATTTTTAGGAAAATAATAGTAACTTCTCATCCAGTTTCTGATTCCACAAAAAAACCCCAAAGCACCTGCACATTTGTATGCAGATCTTGTTACTTATTATTTACTGCTTTTCCGAGCAGCAATAGAATGACTGAAGAAGTGATTTTGCTGAACCAAGGCCATACGTTACCCCAAAGACCTTTGATGATATATTGGTCCTATCCAGGCACCAATCTCACATATACTTTCATTTTCATAATTTGTATGAATAACAGCTGCTTCAATAGGTGAAGATACAAATAAGGAGAGTAAGATAATAAAAAGAAGGAGAGGAAAGAGATGGGCATTTTGGTAAAGTAGAAACACATTCAAAACATGAAAATATGTGATAAACATGGATTTTTAGGGTTACATACACTTTTATTTTATTTTTGGAGCCTTTGTGGTTACCTTTTTTATCACTAACAATAGATTGAGATGGCTGCTCTAGTGTGTAATTCATATTCCTGTTAAAACAGCACTCTACAAGACCCAACACTTGTTGCTGCTTGCTTTCAGTTAATTTTGGTGACTCTTTATGAGGGCTGTTGTATTTTGAAGCAAAATTAAAGTAATAATGCATAAGGAATAGATTTTATTTAATTATTTTTAACTTTTAGCACTACTTTCCTAGACTCAGAAACAAGTGCTTGGTGCTTTTTTCATCTTAAGAATTGTCTGCCACATTTTATTCAAAGAATAACTGTTAAAGAGTAGAGTGAATTTACAGTGGGTTTTAGAATAGTCTCATAGTCTTCCAAGAAGTTTGTGCATAAACAAAATTGATGAACTACAGGCAAGGTACAAATATAGGGGTTGTTACTGTGATTTTTAATGGAAATGAAGGTTATGAAATTTAGATAATATTTAATTCTTCTGAAATTCAATTATTCACCTAAAAGGATGAATCTCATTTAAAAAAAAAAAGGAAATCTGTAGTAGTTTCAATCAATTCCATAAGCAAAGTCTTATAACATCTGAAGGAAGTATTGTATGTTACAAAGCTGAAGTTACTCTGCAGACTTGTCAGCAATGTGCTGCTTAATACTGAAGAAAGAGTTGCCTTTTTAATACAAACTTTGCCACATAGAAACCTCACCCTCAGCATGTATAACAGGCCATTCCGGGTCAAATCAAAAGCCCTCCAGAAACTAAAGAGCAAACGTGATTTAACACCAAGGAAGACTCAGGTCCCATGCCTCTGTTTACATACAAATAGATAAATAAATAAAAAGCCCTCTTCTTTCCAACACCACCAGGCAGAGCTGCTTTGCAAACAACTGCACAGGCTGCCTTGCAGGCAGGGATTATACCTGCTCCTGCCTGCAAGCCCTGATGAGAGCGTGCAGCCTGGCACACTGATCACCTTGGAATGAGCAGCTCCCAGAGACCTTCCATGTCACACAAGTAATTCACAATGACGAACCCAAGCAAAGTGATCCAACTACAGATGTCATACAGCTACAGCAAAGATAGGTGCGAACTAGAACCAGGTTCATTTGAAACTTGAAACTGGAGCGAGAGGCTACTGAGTTTCTACCTGTTGTTAATTAATTCTGCAACAGATGTATTGACTGACTCAGTTTCCCTCTCTGTCTGTGAAAGTTAATAGCAACTTTTCATAAATAGTTTGAGCATGTACCCAGTATGATTACACTGATGCACTTCTATTAACTCTGGGCAATAAGAATCCTTGCTGTCTGGGATGAGTTGGAATTATCTGAAGAGAAGGATGATCTTAGCCACTGTCAGAGAAAAATACTCCAATGTGCCTTACATCAGGAAAGTATAAATTTAATAAGGAATTCACTGGTAGCCTTCAGGAAAATCTGACAAAACATCTTTGTCTAGGGCTTCTTACTCCACTTAAGCAGAATGTATCACCTGCTTAAAAATGTTTCTAGGCTAACCAATCTATAAAGCAGTGTTCTGTTAAACTACGTCTATTACAAACCAGACATCTAACTTCAAAAGGCTATTTCATTTCTGGCTACTCAAAAAACAATGTACATTTTTTTAAAATCCCTGCTTTATTTTTTTTTTTTTTTGACACCTAATAACCATTTTCTGGTAACTGGTAGTGTTAGTAACTTACTGCCTGCTTTTATCTTGCAGTTTATACCTTTGCAGTTTATACCTTGTGCTGTAATATGAAAAAAATACAAAATTCTTCTTTTTCTTTTTTTTTTAGCAAAATGAGTGCAGAGATAAAGTTTCATTTTAAAAGTATATAACAGGGTACAAGATAACCTAGAAAGATTAGCTTTTGACTTGTTCTGGCAGAACTGAAATGATTCACATTTATGCTTGAACACTGTATATTCCCTCTTCTTTCCGTGTAGGAAATCTAAAGAATTCGCACAGTGAAATTTTTTATTAAAAAAAAACCCCACATCATCAAATGACTTGTGTTCCTGGATTTCAGCTGGAGGCACAAAAAGTGCTCTTTGTGGACACAGCACCAGCTAAAGCAAACCTCTGTTGCACAGCTGTAAAAACTGATCATTATAAATGTGAATTGCAAACAAGTCAAGTACCTTGATTTTAGAAACAACAGAGTTTACAGATATGGATCAGATGCTTTAGCATAAATAAATTATAAACATGGATCAATCAATAATCTTTGAAGCAGTTGCAGCTGGAGGAAACCTGCTGTCAGTGAGAACATTCACTTTTTGTTCTGTTTCTTTTAAACTCCTAAATCCAAGAGCAGCAAGAGCTGAGTTCCAATTTAATTACTGCTCAACAATGAGGCAACGCCGACCACTGCGGCTCTGCCCTTGCTTCCCAAAATCATCATTCATATAGACATGTAAATAGCAATTCATGATTGGCATGAAGAAGGGAAACTACAACCTGGAAATCAGCTAATGAAAATTGATTTGAGATAAGTTTTGTTCCAGAATCCAAGAATACATAGGCATTTTGTCTGGTGGTTTGCGTCAGGGTTGCTGACATGGATGTAATATGGAGCATGATCTCAGAGTTGGCTTCTGCTCCCAGTTATGTTAGTCCTTCCATAACATTCAGCTGGAGAAAGATCAGCACATAAAGAAACTTAGGACCTTTTTGGTAAAGGTTTGGAGTTCCCCAACATTAGTATTACTGGCATAAGCACCGGTTTTCGCCATACTGAATTACCTAGCTACTCAAAAAACATGCCTACATGTAGAAGTATCCTAAAAAATCTGGCTTATAAGAACTTTCTTTTATTTCTTTCTTTCTCACTCAAAAAGAAAAAAAAAATTATAATTCTTGTGCAGTTGTACCTTTGTGATTTGTCCGTAAGATTACTGGTATTACACAGAGAAAGACCACACACAAATACTATAAGAATGTTTATACATATATTTTTTAAATTACAGTTTCATGCAGTATGGATAGATGGATGCGAATAAATACACAAATTATATGAGTGTATTTTGTTTTTACGTCTCTAAACAAAATACTTCAACGGAGTATAAAAATCCCTCATGTAAATATTTTTGAACTCTACAGGCTTTAAGACCCTTTGTCTAATATAACCTGGAGTTTATTACAGTCATTCACTTCATACAGCTAGACAGAAACAAAAGTCTGTATTTCACACAAAAATGTATATATGTACCTATGTATTAAGGCACAGACCCAAATTTATACAGCAACACAGTTCTGCCACCCTGACTCATACTGAGAAGTTTCAATTTCAATTTTACCCTGAGTAGGGGCAGCAGAATCAGGTGTTATGCCAAGGTAACTCATTATTACAGTTGGTTTGATAGCCACCATTTTATATTTGTTAAACCTCACTATTTAAGGAATAAATAGCCATTTCATAGTCTCTGAGAAGTGCTAAGAAGCAAGCAATTGCATAAAATCAGTTACGTGTAAATCTCTTTCTACAAAGATGGAGATAAAATATCTGTCAAATTCTACTTATTTCTTCCCACACTTCACAGCAGTTTTGACTCTTCACACTGATGTTTCATTAGCAGTTAGAGAAAGGTGATTCTGTTAATGATTTTGAACACCATTTCTCTTAATAGGAACAAGAAATGGGCAAAAAAATTTTCACACTTTAGCATGAAGTATTTTGCTGAAATCTACTTATTGCTCATACCTCATTCCAGAACTGCACATAAAATGCCACCAGCACGTACTGCAGGTTTCAGAAACAGCACTCACAAGTGGCACAACTCCAAAATCAGATGCAGTATTTGGTACAGCACTGGGACCAAACCTGAATCCAGCAGAAACACTTTCACAAACACAGACTATGGCTTGCAGGGGTAATCCCCAACATAATATTCATTTGATGACGATGCACTCACGATAGTACCCGTCATTTTTTTCTACTTAATAAATCATCACGTATTTGTAAAGTTTGTTTTCACCCCCCCCCTTTATTCCACCCTTTTGTTTCTTTTTTCAAGAGAATAAGAAATGGGGGGGTGAGAATTAATTTTTATTGTTATCCTCCTTACCTCACTACAACATCAAAGTAAAAACCTGGAAATCAGTCTCAATTTCAGTCTATTTTTACGTACACCAGGCAGGGCGTTGAGTGGGAATGGAGAGGAAGGAGGCTTAAAAAAGCTGTCAGGAATATTCTAATGAAGTGTTCCTGCCTTCCTCACAGCTGTGTTCCTGGTTTTGGGAGGCACAGAGCGGAGGGATCGCATCGCCACCGCTGTGAAGCCAAGCAGAAAGGCATCTCCTGAACCACTGCCATGCTACAGCTTCAGCTGGGGAAACAGGAGCGTGCAAAAAGCCTCACAGTGAACAGAAGCGATTAAACTGCTTACAAATCACCTTTCCACATAATCCAAGCAAGTCAGGAGTCAGATAATTTCCTGAAAAAGAGGATTCATATCTCATATTAAAAAAATTAAATCTTTCTTAATGTTTCCTACCTAAAACCAAAGCCTGCAGTCACTGAAGTGAGCATCAAACTTTGTAGCATGTGTCTCAGCTGAGCTAATCAAATACCTCAACTTCCTACATATAAGTTTTGTTTTTCCATACCCTGAAGGAACAAACTTCCCAGGGCAGCTACATACAGTCTCAACAGAAAAAGTCCTTCCATTCCTATTAAACATGCTGAAATTCTGCTTCCTTAAAGGCCTCTGTCTCTGTAAATAAAAAAAAAAAAAATCAGGAATAAATCAGAGCAGCTCATTTACCTTCTTTATAATGTTTCCATCTTTAATATGAGTTTACTATATTCTTTCTTACATTTATCTCCAAAGTAAACAATATAAATCTTATCAATTTTCTTCTACTGAAATTTTATACATTTCTAAACCCTTTTGCCATATGTCTCTGAATCCTCACTATTTCTAGTACACATTTGGGATCCAGATCAGCCAGAACGAAACAAAATATGCCCAGTGAAAACACACCTTTCATTCATTAATGTCACAGTAATATCTTCGATATTAGCCATCCTGCTCTTCACACACTCTGCCCTGCTCCACGCTCCCCTTCTTATCACGCTTTACTTGGCAGAGATTTTCATTAAACCATTCGTGGCAGTGTCCAGTCCTTAGTCTGGAGTGTGTATTGTTAAACTAGGGCCCAAAAATACATCCTTATGTTTCAAATCCATTGTAAGAAGTAAGAAATTCTAGACTGACTGAATGACAATAACTCCATCCATCTAATGCTTTCTGTTAAACCATTAAATTTGGCTATTTTATGACTCAGGGAGGGCTGCCTATTAGTACAGGTTGACAAGCTGCTTCCGCCAGTTAACAAAGCAGTCTTTTTAATATGTTATATATCACAATATGGTGTTAAAACTCCTCTGGGTTGGCTACTTAATTTCAAATTCATACAGAGGGAACAAAGGTCAGCTACAGCAGAAAGGTAACCATTTCATTTTACTATTGCAACCTACAAAATTTACAGGCAAAATGAGCGGTTTTATACAGAAAACCTCAAGTTCATCCAAGATGCTTTGAGAATGATCTATCTACTGATGCATATCAGCCTTTTTTGTCCGTATAACTAATCACTTACATGGAAAAAACACGACACTGCCTGAAAGGTTGTAGAGATAGTTAGTTGTAAACACAGGAATCAATTCAGGTTCATTACTACTCACAAAACCTATACAATATTGGCCAGCAGTAATTCAAAAGTAGTACAGTTAACAGAGATCAGACAGATACCCTCATGTTCGCTTTTTTAATGAGACTTGCTAAACTATAAGGTATTAGAGGAACCTAAGAAAACAGTTTGCACAGACCTTTAGTAATTTTGATATTTCACAAAACAATCTCATCTGTCCTGTAATTTTTAGTGCAGTATTTTCAATTTGTAGGGTATCACTTCAGAAAAGGTTACCTTTAAGTATTTTAAAAACTCCATTAATAGCACTTAAACAGGAACTCGTAAGCAAAGCTCTCCCCTTATGGGAGAATTTTACTACCAAAATCACTAAGGACAAGCTACAAAATTTTAAGCCATATGAAACAATTTCCGACAGTATGGTCCTTTGCCACTAGCGTTATATGCCTGCGTTTTGGCACTGAAGAAAGCAAAACGTCTGACAATTTCTGAGTTCAGAAATATAAAAATGGCATATACATCATTGTTCATGTAAGATGTGGTCACTATTCATACCGGTGCTTTTTCTACTTACATAATTAATACTTTTTTGAGATAAAGTTGACATATTTTATTCCTTAAAAGTAAAAGACATCATTTTATTGTCCTCACAATTACATGCTGTTGCTAGGAAGTTACAATTCTGCTATAACCTAATCATCTGCTATTTAGATATGGACTCATGAATCCCATATTTTTATTCTAAATTTAAGTTCAGTCATTGTAGCTAATGTCCTTGATGCTATCTCAAATTGCTGTCATTACACGGATCACCAGAAATTGGAGGTAATAGTAAAAAAGAAAAGGAAAAAGAAAGCTACCAAATTAGATGATGGATAAAGGTTCAATCAATTTAATTTTATCACCAAATCCAGTCCCTTCCTCTTGAGCTGTCAGGGCACAAGATAAGCGTAACACATCTTGAAGCACAACGCAATCCTTTTGTAGGGAAGGAGTTGTGTCCCTGAACCTCGCCAAGATGAAACACACTCATTTATTACTTTGGCATTGCAGGATGATGAAGAACCAAGCTGGTTTGCTCCCTTCATCTACAGTACAATCTTTCTATTTCATTAATTTTTCATGGAATTTCATTTCACAATCGTTTTGCCTCTCTCACCAATTTGCTGCCCTTATTTAGTTTATTCTGTCAACTCTTATTTCGTGTCCCATTGTATCCGCAGCGACCTCAGCCATGGTTTTCTACCACATCAGGGATACCTGATGCCCTCTCCTGTTTCCAGTAATTAACTTTATTCATTAGCTCTATAAAAAGCATTACAAATAAGGTGACTTATTTGTTGTCTTGTACTGGAAAATCACTCAGAATGGGTATATATCCAATCACCCATTTCATACTTACTGTCTATATGTTGATTTCTAAAATGATGCTGCTGAAAGGCTGCTGAAGTGTAGCTGTTTTAGTATTATCAGTAAATGGCAACTCTGCTTTTGTTTGATCTACTTGTAATCACTTATCTGGGAAAACAAGCCATGTTTTCAAAATCTATACCACAGGCTATGAAATCGGCACAAGCCGTGCTGAGGCCGCTGTGCTGAGTTCTGCCAGTACTCTGCCATATTCCAAAGTCCTGCAGAAAACACAAGAACCCAAAAACGCAGTAACTGCCTATAAAAACCTAAAAGTTTTAAATGGATCACTCTAAAATATTAGGCATAGTTTTCTAACCTCTGGTCATTTTGTACGCATTGTTAAAAAAAAACCCAAAACAACAAAAACAACAAAACCCAAAAAAACCCCCATAAAACCAACCAAATGAACAGAGAGACAGAAAAATATAAAATATCTATTACTGCTCCTGCATGGAATTAGTATGCAGATGATCTCATAAGCATCTGTATTTATTTTTCATTAGGTCTTTGAAAAATGAAGATACTTACTTCCCACTAGGAGTTATCACACTTATTTTCTAAATGACAATGAAAATATTTCTACCTGTACTAATTTATCAAATAGCTCTGAGTATTCATATTTTAGCTTTTTAGCACACATCCTGCATAGGGTGTAAAACTGAGTGAAATCACTCTGCAAATATATGCTTGGAATATGACATTCATTGCATGGACATTTATTGTTAAGTCTTCAAGGCAGGATCTTTACACTGAAAAGGTTGTGGGATTTCATAAGTATAAAAATAAGATGCATGCAAATTAATTATTGGACGATGATATTGTACAGTGGAATCATACTCAGTGTCCTACACTTTTCAGTGCTTGATTTGCATATACAGAAATCATCTCTCTCTCTGATTCTTGCAGCACATATTTATTGTTGGTTTTTTAGGCTAAATGCACAAGGAAATTCAGCTATTCAGAGAACACTGTTTGCTTTCCTTGCTTGAACTTGCTTTCTGCCCCCAGGAAACTCCTAAAACAGAGCATCCAGGTATAAAAGAAATGGAGTGAAGTTCTTATTATAAAAGAAACAGAGCGAAGTGCTTATACCCAGACACAGTAATTTATAATTCACACTAACCAGAACAAAAAATATAACTGAGAAGATGGAAAATAAATCAGATGAGGATAAGCAACACTATTAAATAGAAAATAATAATTGTTTCTACTACTGCACATTACTATATATTCTATCAGGTGGCGTCTCAACCTGGTTTTAGGCACAGTTCATATGTAACGTGTAATAAAATATATTAAGTTGTATAAATAATTTGTTGAGTCCATCTCCTTAAGGATTGGGGATTTGACAGATAATTTCCTTTCCTTACTCTGTCTAATAATTTAAATTTAACACCATAGTGAATTTCTTTGTCTACAAGTGTCCATAGATATCTCTCTTTGTGTATGTGTAAACATATATGTCTAGATATACTTTAAAGCATCTACTAAAAGCATTCCCGCTATAAAGAACAAAGTGTGTGCTGGAGAATATTTAAAGGCAAGTGTCTTTGGTCTAACTCTCTGCAAAGATTTTTCACAATTTAGTAAATAGATCAAACCTGCAAAAGAGTGGGGCCCACAATCATTCTCATAAAGACACAGTAATTTACAAGCCTAATAAACGTTGCCTTGACTAGTTTGCAGGATAGTCTGTTAAACAACACCTTTTCATTTGATGCCATCAGAAAAAAAAAAAAAAGCAGAAATATATGTTCAGTAAATAAAGTAACATAATAGTAAAATCCAACAGGTTTTATACTGGGTGTGCCTAAGTTATACGATTTTTTTTTTTTGCCAGCACAAATTTAGATGAATGTGTATATTTATGAATATATACTGCGATTATATAGAAAAGAAAATAAAAATAATACCAACACAAGCCTGTAATTAGTATACTAACCAACTACATTATTTGAAAAGTGATTACAATAGCACATTTGGAAGAATAAACAATGAACTCTTCAAGTGCACATTCTTATTGGTATTGGTCAGTCAAGCACTTTCTGGAATATCATTCACCTCCAGCCGTGCATTCTGCAAATAGCTGTCAGCTACTAAGTTATAGTGGAGCAACTTTTTATTGTTTTGTTTATTTTTTTTAAAGACATTCAACTTTCACCTTGTTTTGGCAAAACAGAGCAAGAAAGGATGCATCAGAAAAGTCTTATTGAAAGATCCTCACTTTTATCTGCTTCTTAGAAACTAAATTAACAGTTATAATTTACCTGTATAACAAAGCACCTTTCCTCCATTGCAGAGATTAATGGATTACTCTTTTTTCCCAGCCAAGTAGCTAAAGCTAGACTAAGTTTGGAATTCCCTAGAAAAGTAGTTTTGCTAAAACAAATCAGCACATAAAAAGTCTGCAGAGCACAACTTGAGTACAAGGAAATTTAAAGGGACTGACTAGGGGAGCTCTCTCTTTCTTAGCATTTTAAAAATTATTCCTTAATGCAGAATAAAAGGCAGCCTTCTCACCAAGTGTTAAACGTCCAGAGTAACAAGTCAAGGTTGCACATTTACTTGAACTCCTGATATATCTGTGCGTCTGTTGTTTCTACTTGTTCGCAGGTTACTCTTTGTTACTATGATTTTGAATGTAGAGAGTTCACGAATGAAAAAGTGACAATCAAATGATACAGTCTTGAATTTAGCATTTGACTGTTTTTTACTAGTTACTATACAAAAGCGGTTTTGCCACCTTTCTGAAAAGTTATTAAATACCACACTTACGGGCTTTAACATAATCAATAATTAAGAGACACTTAGCTAATTGCACCTACAAGTTAGGTTTTCTAGACTCAGAAAGAGAAACAGAGTATCCAGAGCATCAGCTTGCGAGCTAGCTGACTAAAACTTGTGTGAGTACCACATAAAGATGACAATTACAGATTAGGTTATATTTACTGCTTAGACATGCACTCGTACTTTGCATCTCTGCAGTCGAATGCCTTGCAGCTGGGCATCTCTGGCACTCTGCTCTTTGTAGCAGTTTATTTTACTTTTAAGTGCTCACAGCCTGTTAACTTCGGCTTTTGCAGGCAAACCATTAAAAATCAGGCAGTAGTGTGCCATCCCTTCTACAGGAGAAAGCAGACAACCTTGCGAAGAGCTGTTATCTAGGGCATATTCCCTGTCTGCAATGACACCCTGTTGCTTCACTTTTCCTGCTTATGGCAAATTAGCGCCTTCCTAACCAGGATTTACTTAGGGACAGGGAACAGCACCGAAACAGAAAAACTTGGTGGGCCTCGTCTAAAAAATTAAAAAAGCAGTAGTTTGGTGGGCGCGACAGCCCCAAAGGGCTCCGCGTCGCGCTCTGCTCGGGCGGCGGCACCTCCTGCCCGCGGGCACCGGAGGCTCGGAGGGAGGCTGATGGCACCTGATGGCAGAGCCGGGGCTGGTGGAGCCCCGGGACAGCTCCGCTGCACCGCCCTGCCTTGGACGGGGCCTGCCAACCCTCCCCGCCGGCACCCCCGTGGGGTTCAGCCTCGGTCCGACACAACGAGGGGAGGGGAGCGGGCTCTGCCCGGCCGCGGGGACAGCGGGGGCCCCTCTCGACCCCGCTGGTGGCGGGGAAGGCACTGCCCGCCCCGCCTCGGCCGTCGGGGCAGCGCAGGGCTAGTGCCGGCGAGTGCCGGGCACACTGACAATAAACCCGGGAGCAGCCGATGCTGTGCAGGAGGCAGGCAGCGAGAGTGGGAAAAGGAAGAAAAAAAAAAAAAAAAAGAAGACAAAAAACCCGCCTCTCTTACCTTTCCTCTTTGATCTCCTCCTCCTCCTTCTCTTGGACTTGCATCTCAGCTGCCCGCTCGGTCCTCCCGACGCCCTGCCGCTGCCCAGGACGGATGTCATGCCGGTACCTCAGCGAGCAGCACCGCGCCGAGGTGTTCTCCTCCCTCGGAGTTTCTCCTCTTTTCTGGAGGCGGCTTTTATAGGGCGGTGGGTCGGGCCGGCGGGGCTGTGGCGGGGCTGTGGCGGGGCTGTGCCTCGGCTCCGCTCGGCGCTGCCGCCGCCGCGAGAGGGTCGCGCCTCCGCCCCGACGTGCCGGGCCCGGCCGGGGCGATGCCCGGGGGCGCCGCCGCGGCTCTGCCGGCCCCGTGCCCACTTTTTGCACCTCTGCGAGTTGCTGGGCACCGGCCGCTTTGAAGACGATGGTGTGGGGGTGGGAGGGGGGGGCGAGGGGGGCGGATTTGCTGCTGCAAAGTCTCCCGCAGCCCAATCGCTCCCGCCGCCCGGCGCTGACATCAGCTCCGCCAGCCCTCGCCCCCAAACTCCTCTCCCCCGGGGCTGCCGGCTGTGCCCGGCTCCCGGGAGAAAGCGAGGGAGAATGGCCATGGAGGGAATGAAAACATCCTGCCCCTTCGTCGAGGAAAAGCCGGAGGGGCAGCTTGCAAGAAGGGAGGCTGCAGGCAGGATTTCAAGCCTGTTCTTTTTTTTTTTTTTTGTCTGCGTTAGACCATGTGGACACTGAACACTCCGCTTTCACATACACAGAAATGCCTCTGCTGTCCTCCCCAACCACACAGTTATTAACTAGTTCACTAATTGCGATGCTTATTATTCCCAGAGAAAGAACATGAGTTACTGTTGAAGGATCCCTGTGTCAACAAACCTTATGCAAGAGGATAAGTGTAGAGATTCCCCTTGAATCTCCAGTTATTTTTAAGGTACGTGCTCTGTTACATTCACGATCAAGGGCAAAAGCTCTGTGAAAAGAGGAGCGTGTTGTCGCTCAGACTCATACATTAACACTCTGCAGTGCCTCATTTAGGCAACTGTGCAATTAAAGTGTCGGGAGCAGAGGGGCTTTTACAGAGAGGAAAGATGACAACAGCATTCCTCTGAAAAGCTTGACTACAAAGCATTATATGTTCATTACAAAAAGCCAGGATACACAACAGATAAGATACTGCTTTAAGTTACAAGGGACCTACCACTTCGTCCTTAGTTATTATATCATTTAAACACACATATCTGGAAACTTAGGTAGTGAGTGGAAAACGGAAGAATATCAAGGAAAATTATGTTAAATAATTAATGTCATCATTAGTGCCTACTGCATTTGTAGTTGGCTGGAGAAGCATAGCAAAACCCTGTTTATCAGAACTCCTTTAATCTAAAACTTCCTCTTGTTGGAATGTAGGTTACCTGGCTCCTGCTGCTAACCACTTCCACTGCAACTCTCCCAGCTATTAGAAACCCTCTGTGTTTGGCTGGTATACTGGCTTCTGTAATTTTTGGATGAGGCAGAGCTACCCGTTACAGATTTTTAAACTAACTAACTAAGAATACTTCCATAAAAGTCTCTAGAAGTCCTCATTAAACCATGATTTGGATAACTCAGGTGTGACAAGATAATGTCACCTCTTGGACCCTCTGTCCTCCGTGGAGCAGGTCACATAAGGTAAGAAGGCCCTACATACCCTTGCTTTCAGCTATGTGGTACAACACAAAGCACAGGGGGAAACTGCTCTCCCATCTTAACAGCTAACGTAAGAGAGACTGAGAATTCAGACCTGCATTGCTTGAGTGTCAGATATAGTTCAGGAAGCTCTGCGTGAAAGTAGGTTTTTACTTGCCTAGTTTTTACAGGTTACTGGCAGGGTTTTTTTTTGCAATGTACACATCATCCAAACTGCTACACGGCTTAAGTAAACATCTCTTTAAAAGTGCTTCTGTCTATTTCAGGGATAAAACCTTGTCTGCAGGAGAACAGAGAGGCGATCTGTATTTTTTTATTTTCAACTTGAGCCTTTAACCTTTAACCTTTGTCCCCTTTTCCTTTTGATTTCTGTTGTCCTGACCACAGCTGACCCTCGTCTATTAATGTGGCAAAAACTTGTAGCTTTATGTAAAATAGTACTGCTGTGGTAAAACACAACTGCATGTTCAACTGCACATACACACTTCTGACCAGTCTGGAATTTAAGTCACTCAGTTTAGAAGCCAGATTTAGAAAACTGTCTTCTATGCTTCAGTACCAATCTATGCTCTCTCCAGTAGGGATCTAAAAGAGAAGCAAGATCCAATTAGAAGGAAAGTTAGTATCCTGGGACATTCATTCATTTTTAGGAGTAGCCTCAAGCTCAACACAGTAAAGTTTCTGAAGGCTTTATTTCTGGTAACATTTTGTCTCAAAATGATTGGGATCTAACATGTTAAGAAGATAGACTGGAACTGCCAATCCCTAGAAAAGTTATGCTACCAAGCCAACCCGAAAAGCCATGAATTCTCAGAAATTATTATTCAGTGCTAGAAGTTTCATGAACCGCTCTTCAGTTCTAGGCACCGTTCTGAGAAAGCATCATCAAGGCAACATTAGCAACAGCTGAGCTATATTGATGGCATAGCTCCCTCCTAGGCTGGTTTGAGGATTGGCAAACACATGAAGACAGTGAAGTCATGCTGTTGGAAGGGCTCCCCTTGGCCACAAGGAGAGGTAAAAGGCAGTCCTTTTCTTTATACTATCAATCTACAAGGTCAGTAAGATTCCTTCAATGGGCTGTGCTTATTTGTCTTGTTCTCCGCAATGGAAGGAGTTGGCAACTTTACCCAGTGATGTAACCTGTTTCAACAGGCTTTTTTCGACTTAAATACAAGGTTATCTCTCTAACACAACTGGATCTGTTTCTTCTCTCAGGCAAACATGTACATGTTTTCAAGCACTATGGTAAAGTGACATAAACTCAATCTAGGAAATGCAAAACCAGTATCAATGAAGTGGGAAAAAGCTAAGTTATAACATAACACCATCTCTCTCTCAGTTATGTGCTTATATCTACCACTGAGCAATGCACTTGACAGTTTTACCATCCCACAGAAATGATGGCTGTTCCTCAATGCCCTGGTAATGATCATTAGTGGTATTCCATGCTCCTTTTCATTGAGTAAAGCATCTTAGGATTTTTTCCATCTCCATGGGCCAACAACCTGTGGAGGTTGTTATGATTATAACTTTAACTTCCTTCAAACTGAAATAATTCAGACTGTTCTCTGTTACCTTCAAATAGAAATATTTCAGACTGTTCTAAAGACATAACTTCACACACCTTGGCTTACAGCCTATGGAGAAATGCGCGTCACACCAATGCACAAACACCTACTCAGGCCTAGGTGAATCAGACCGGTAGGAGGGTTTAAGGTGTGTGTCCTGATGTGAACGCCTCTTCCCTGTGCTGTCTGGGGAGCTGTGACTCCACTCATGATCTACCACAACCGCTTATCCCAGTCAGTACATCAAAACCTCTATTCCTGTTCTTGGGAGGTAGACAGGTCTCTCTTAGTGCTGGAGGTACCCAGTCAAGAAGTCCAAGCTTTGCAGGATTTGTGACAATTCACTTTACTCAGGTTCTCTCAAAAGAGGAGAGCTGAAGGGCAGTCCAAATAGTTTATTAACTGGAAGACTGATGGTGACTACAAGAGTATGACGGAGAGAGAGAGTATGAAATTGGATGCCAGGTTGCACACCTTAATTTTACATTACTGTTTAAATTTCCATGCCTAAGCAATATAGTCTAGAGTTAGTAATCAACAGAAACGGAGAAAAATGAAACTAGCCAAAAGAAAAAGCAGCCCACCCTTATTTCAGCTAAGTACTTCAAATGAGCAACTTTAGGAAAAAATCTTTGGAAAAGTTATCAAAATCTGAATACTAAGCCGGTGTGTAGCATAGGTGGCCAGTACTTTTTCCATTAAAACATATTTAGATGAAGCTTAATAGATATGAGATGCATTTTATCCTTATCCCTCTTTTTTTTTAAAATGTAGAGTAGCTTGATTTTAAGTGACATGATAATACAAAAATTGTAAGTGAAACAAAAAAAAATTGCTACACTGAACTTGCAGAAATGCAAATATGTAAAATTATGTTGAACAGCTAAGATGTCCCAGGAAATGTACCAAAGAATGTTGCAGCATTTGCAGGGGTGCTCCTCCCAGAGCAAAAAAGGTCCTACTGAGCAGCACAGTAAGTGGAAGAAGCAAGGTCCAGACTGTGCACTTCCCAGAATATGCACGAGCTCTCAAAGAAGAGGCCATCTGGCTGCCAGGTTCCCTGTTTCCAGCTGCACTGTCCATTCCCTAAGGAGTTGTGGATACTGCAAGCAGCAGACCATGGTAGAGACCTTTGCAATTTGCTGCTTGGGAGCAGACATGCCCTATAGGCTCCCAAGAGGGGACAGGGATGCAGCAGCCACTATTTTTCTCCCATCCTCTCCATCCCATTTCTGTTTGCTTTTGCTCTCTCTTGCCTGTGCAGGTAGAGGAAAAAACAGGCCTTTAGAATTTAGAAGATAAAAGATGCTCAAGGGCGTTAAAGCAGGACACGAATGCAATCGTGTGGCTGTGCAGGTGAGACTCCAGAGCCTTCTGCCGCAAAATGCCTGCACTAATCCACTCTTGCCCTACTTACAAGGAGCTGTCAGTGTGGTTTTTTGCAGCAAGCCACTTTAGCTTTGGGGCCAAACATCACAGGGTGGTGATGAAGCAATGAGGGTAGGGATCCATATTTGGTGTATCAAGTTTGCCAGAAAAATGCCTCACTGCAGACAGGTTCTCCTGTCTGCTTTGCATATTCCTGCACGTGAAATAGCCCAGGCTGGGTAACACTGTGGTACTGTGTAGCTGGAGGTTAAGGCAATGCTAAGAGGATTTTGCCCCCTCACTAAACTGAAACAGAACGGAAGGAATTTGGGATGCAGTATTCTCTGCTACGGATAAGCCACAGCAGCCAAGTTTCATCTCCCACAGGAGAAGCTCCACCTCCCACCTCATTTCTTCCAGATCCCATATCTAGCCTGATGGGGGTTCGCTGTGCAACACGCCAACAATAAGCAATGTCCAACTCCCTGATGAGCGTGAGGTAAACATTTCAAAACTGCTTAGACAATAGTCTCTCTAATGGGGAAAATACCTAGATGCCAAAGACTGCAAATCATTGTAATTAGTAAGACTGTATATACCACACAAACCGGCAGCAGTCACTGGGGATGGAACAAAACTTTCTAAAAGATGTTTGTATGGGCATATTAAAACATAATTCAGCAGCTCTGACTCTTGAGGGGAGTAGAGATACAGCTCATCACCAGGAACAGTTTTGATTTTAATAGTGTTTCCTGTGTTTGTAATAAACTGAACAAAAACATGGAATAAAAGTGTCCCCAAAGCAGGGATGTCTGAAACTCATTCTGCTTTTGGATGTTTCAGTCCTGGCCCAGACTGGTCATAGTTTGTTGCTATGGGATTAACTTGTTCACAGACCTTCTGGAAGGCCTCCATTATACAGATTTCTTTCTGTGCCCAGTGTCCCAATACACTTTCTTCAACCACTTGAAAATGCTTCAAGGTATAACAGATTATTATTATTAATTTATTACAATAATAAATTATTATAAAATTATAATTTTTATTTTCCTTATTATTATTTAGAAATAATAATTCTCTGACATTGAAATATTAACCCCACATTTTTGCCCTTCTATGTCCTTTGAACAAGGAAAACAGTGAGCTTGCTGGGGCAAAACTTCCTGTGCTGCAGGGTGGCTGTGAGCAAAGAGGAACTGCAGTCTTGCTTACTTGATGTACATCCTGGCACCAGCTGAGGACAGTGGCACAGACCATCACAGCCTGGTTCCGGCAGCACCCACGGGCAGAGAAGAGGGCACCCCATCAGCCCTTGGTGAGGCAGGGGTGCAGTGTCACTGGTGGGTCCCCAGCCCACCCAATTCCTTGGCTGTAAAGAGTTCCCAAGAGATTAAGCCACAGAATCACCTGCATCATGGAGTTGCCTCAGGCTGGGAAATCTGGCACCCGAGAAGAGAATTGTCCAAAACAGTGACCAGACTTAAAAATGAAGACCTTCATTTCTCGGTGCTGACAGTTTTGTCATCAGTAAAATACAGATGCAAATACTTACCGCAGGGGATTAAGGAAAGCTAAAATGACCATGGGCTGCTTGCACACAATATACTTTTCACCCTAATCTTTTCAGTTTGGAAAACTTCCAAAAATTAAATGATGAATAAATTCTCCACATAACAGCCATGTGGATTTCAAAGACTTGCTGAGTTTTTGATGAAAGACTGCCATCTTCTAAAATGAATGCTGCAAACCTGTGTTGTGAGAAACCTTCTCTGTGACTTTAAAAATGTTTTATAGAGTAATCCTGCAGTAACTGCATTGTAGAGAATTAAGGTAGTACTGAAAAATACTACAGCATAGCTATTGCTATTATTTCAGCAATGTAATGTGTTAGAGTTTAAAGAAGTTATTATAGAAATATAATTGGACTAAAGTTTACATTTGAAGGTATACATATGTTTGGTGTTACAGCCTTTTCCTTTAGACCTCCAGCAGCAGTCACTCACCTTGTTAGGGTCAGTGGCTGAGGCTAAGGTGTAATAATAGTCAATATAAGAAAAATGTATAGAATTGCATTAACCTCTGGCTAGGTCTCCTACCAGATTCATTATGTTTCGGTGATATCAAATTACTTTAAAAAAGATGTTTCACTGCAATTTTCTGTCAACTTATTTTTAAACACACTTTTCAAAAGGCATTCAGATTTATATGATATATTATCACTGCAAAGCTGAACACAATAGTTCAAGATGTAAATGCAGAAAAGTGTATGAAAATACGGGAGGACTTCTGTACAGGTATATGCTTTCTAGCCCTTGGTCAGCAGTAGCAACAGTCAACTACAAATTTCTGAAATATGTAAGGCCCTACAGCTCCTACTGAGCAGCCTACAACAGACAGTCATAGAATCACAGACTCACAGAACATGCCAGATTGGAAGGGACCCACAAGGATCATCAAGTCCAACTCCTGCCCTGACAAGAGTCACACTATGTGCCTGAGAGTATCATCCAAACTCCTTGAACTCTGTCAGATTTAGTGCTGTGACCAGTTCCCTGTTCCAGGAGCCTGTTCCAGTGCCCAACCCCAACCTGGGTGAAGAACCTCTTTCTAATATCCAACCTAAAACTCTCCTTACACAGCTTCAGGGCCATGTCCTTGGGTCCTGTCACTGGTCACCACAGAGATCAGTGCCTGCCCCTCCTCTTTCCCTCACAAGGAAGCTGTAGACTGCAATGAGATTTCCTCTCAGTTTCCTCTTCTCCAGGCTGAACAGACCGAGTGACCATAGTGAAGATCAGAAAAAGTATTATTTATTTATCCTTATACATGCTTCTAATAAAACATCTGATACTATGATTTTCTTGGGGAAGGCTGTCTGTAGCGCACAGTATAGCCATTCAGAAGTCAGAGAAGATACATTCTGCAGGTAGAGAAAGGCAAATAACATAAAGTATTATTAAACAGCTTTGTGCATTTTATTTTTTATATGATAGCTAATTGATGTAGAATAGTTTCAATCTAGCTCAAAGTTCTGATTACTGTTTCTCCTGATGGCCACACTAAGCAGCTGTTTGGTCCCTTTCTGTTTCATGCTGGGATGGTTCTAAATGATGACATATTGCTAAATGTAGACGGGCATCACTTGATGACTGCTCTTGTAGACTTTCCTATTACACTAGACTATTCTATCATCATGGAATTGGTACAAGGTTTGAACATCCTTGGTCTCATGTCAGGCCTTAATTGACATTAAAGGTCCTGTCTTTAGCTAAGTCACCTAAATACCTGGGTTCTGCAAAGTGACAACAAGATATGTGGCTCCCTGTAATTTTTGTTTCACTATTTTGTCAGTAAACTATTGAGGTAAATGCTGCCTTTTGCTTGTGTCTTGGTGCAGCTCCTATAAATATGGATCCTCAATCTCGCTTGAGATGTCTACATGATATAATAATGTGAATAAGAAAGCGTCATGGAGCTGTTACTGCAATCGGAGACCTAAATAAGTATCCACCAACACTACTGAAAAAAATAGCAGTTCCTGAATTAAAAAATAAACTCCTTCAATTATTGTAAGTACGAGAAAGGTATAATCCAATGCAGTCAATACTATTGCAGGTTTATCCTCTACCTCCCACATAAATTTCCCCATAATTTTATTTCTCCTGCAATACAGCTTATTTTTTTTCATTTTCCTCAGATAGGCATCAGGAAAGCAGAGGTGCCAAAGCCTCTACCTGCAGAAAAGAGAGATACTTGCATGTAGGTGCTTGCATGTAGGGCTTCTACAACAACTGAGCTGCTGAAGGAGAATGATGTCAATAGACAGGGAAAGTCGAGCAGCAACAAAGATAGATGACAGATCCGAAACATGCATCAAGAGAAGGGGGTATTCAGGAGACACAGAGAGAACAGTAATTAATCTATGTATCTTCCTTACTCTAGAAGTCCCAAAGAATCATCTGATATCTCTGGGTGATTCAGCAAACCAAACGTCTCAATCCAGACTTGATAAACAGATGGAAGTCAGGGATGTTACCTTAAGAACCTGGGTAAACCTGTTAAAGCCCAACATGTCCATCTCAGTGGTGCATCCTGTATCCTCCCTTCATACAAGAAATAGATAAACTCATTGTACTGATTCCCTCCAGAGCAACCTGGTGACTCTGCCAATTACCAGGTTAATTAGCAGTACCTATGGAGCTCTTTTGCTTAAAGGTTTTATCTCCACCCTCTATCCAAAACCCTCTTCCCTTAGTTTTTCTCACTGAATCTACATTCAGGTATTAATTTCTATGTGTCATACCAGTAAAGACCAGTTTTACATCAGGATGACAATGACAGGCAGCCACTGAAGCTTTAAAGCACAAGTGCTGTATCAAATAAAACCTTAGCCAAAGTGACATGAGTTATTTTAAAATAATGAACTTCTCTGTACCGCTGGACAGTTTCTGAATAAAATTTGCAGATCTAAAGTCTGCCAAGCTTAGTGGTAAGGGAATATTCAGTGGGAGTACAGTTTTAAGTCTGTCATTTAATCACAAGGCTGGAGACCTAAGTCTAGATTCATCCCATTTAATTTTGACATATGACTCAGTTGAAGACCTAAGTGAAGAGTCTTGTTACCCGGTGCTCTTTGGCACACAACTGGAGATAGTCCTTCAGATGGTAGCACCAAGTTTATTTTGGAAACACCTTTCTATTTTAACACTAGTGAATTGAATAGTGAGTGAAGTTACGGCAACATGGGATTTCTCAGCATTTCTTTGAATCCTAAAACTAGCCAAAATTGGTAAAAGTAGACCTTGTCTTTAAAATATGTAAAATTTTATGGCTGTGAATTGTTTCTCCCTAGATTTTATTAGAAACCAAATTGAGTATAAAAATGAAAGTGGGACAAAGGAGAGTAAGGTTGAAATGACATCAGTGTAAAATAAAAACTATTCTCCTGAATCCTGGGTCATAAAATATACATTTCCATATATAAAATCAGTTTCACAAACATCCTTTTCAAATGCTCAATTCCTATTACATCTTTATCAAAGGGGAAACAGTTAAAGAAAATTATACATCTGTGCTTGACTTAATTTTCTTCTTTTTTTTTTTTCTCAGAAAGAAGTATTAGGATCATATATAAGATGCTTTATTTAGAATCTGAAAATTTATTTTATGTTTTTCTGTTGACAACCAGAAGCACTGGGTAGAAAAAAAATAGCAGAACAAAGAGCTCCCTAGAGATATTTCATGTTTGCTGACTTACTACATCATCACATATGACACTGCATTATTAGTTTCAGCAAATACTGAAATAGCACAAGAAAGCTTTCTTGCTCTTTTATCTCCACCATTGTTCTTGGATTTAAACAAGTGACATAAAAAGTTTTGGGAAAAAATAGAAATATAGAAAAATCATAATTTAGAGTGGTGTTTATTGTACAGGATGCCTCCTTGATTATATACTTCTATGTAGTTTCCTTGAACTCAGAGGACAATTTGGATAGAAAACATTTTATACTGATACCCCCGATCCAGCGCCCACCAGGTTTTTAAGGATTTTTAGCAGGAATCTTCCTTTCTCTTTCTTCATCTACTGAAGTGACTCTGCTCATGCAGAGAGATTGGAATTGTGGCCTGATTTGTATCAGGCTGTGCTCTGCTGTTGTCTGAGAAGCACCCACACAATACAGCAAATTTTCCAATCACGTCTTACTTTTGGCTTAGCTATTTTCAGATTCCTTTTAAAAATACAAATAGTAGTGACTATCAAAATTAAGGTAGCCCTGTACAATATTATTTGTGTGGGGTCTCAAAACAGGAGTGAGCAGCTTGCCCCGCCTCAGTCCTCTGTACTTTGCAGTACCACCAACATATAGATGACCTCTCCTCACCAACCCCTGTTTGTGTGGGCTTATTCTATTCCTTTGGCCTTGACCCGAGCTGTAAATTTTTAAAGTGACGCTGTGTTGTTCTGTATTGCAGGAACTGTGAAAGGTAAATGTCTGGGTGTGCTATGACTTTCATGACCTTCCGGCTGGGAATTGAAGTATAATGCTCCACCAAAAAACCCTACCAAAACAACAACACCAGACTTGGCAGATAGCTCACTATCATCTACTTTGATGCAATAATAAATAAAATTATAATACTTTGCATTACTGTAGATACTGAAAATTTCTGAACTGACAATTGTTACCTGTTAGTTAATGTTGAAACTGTGAAAGGATCAACACCAAGCTGAGGCATGACTGGCTTTTTTTCAGAATTAATTCTCAAAAGTAGCTATGATAATTCTTGTTCTTTAGGTATGACTACTTGATTTTTTTTCACCCTGAAGATAAAGACAAAATTCTCATTTACCAATATTTTACTGGGATTAGATTGTTCTCCTACAGGGTGTGACTTTCATATGCACTCGTGTCATTTCTTTAAAATGCTGTGTGTGACAGAAAGAGAAAAGGAGAAGACAAAATGAAGCAAATGGATCAGTATGTTAACCAATACCATATACTGAAAGGAAGAGATAGAGAATAATCAGGAATATATATGTTACAATTTAAAATAAGAATAATTAGGATGGATTTATTTTAAATTCATGGTACAATTTACTGTGCTCATCTCAGACACTTTCTCTCTTTCTTTTCTTCCCATACCCATTGAAAGATTTAAACACCTTACTTGTAAGTAATAAGCATTGATTCAGCGTCCCTCATGAAATGATGCATGATTTTACTCCATCACAGATAATTTCAGAAACATTTTGCTGCCTGCTTTTATCTGCACTCTACTTGTGGAGAGGATTTGAAAAGGTTTGCGTAGTTGCCTGCTCTGCAGTAATGTGAGGATTTTGTTATCCCGCTGAGCTACCATCATTGGTTCAGATAGCTTGGATTCCTTCCTTCTGCAACCAAAATCTCACAAAACCTCTCCCTGAAATACAAAGGTACAGGAGAGAAAGGGCAAATGAATCACCAAACCTTTCAAGAGGCTATTTTTATTCCTCCTGGAACACTGCAATTAGTGCTTTTCTTAGCCTCATCTGATCACCTTGTTGTCTTCTGCTTGTGCAACCACTTAAATAGTTTTTAGACACAGATCTTCAGCTGCTTCTGATATCAGATCCAGTCCTTCTTCCAGCCAAAGACATCAGACTAGTACTAATGACTTAAACACTAACAGTATTAAGTGTTGCATCTCTTTAGCCCCAGCAAAATACTGTCATCTCAGTCAGGTTTGAATATATACACACCTACTACTGCCCAGCTGTGGATGTTATCTTCCTTGCATGTGCCAGCGGTGATTGCTGAGACAGCAGCTTGCATTTGTGGAAGACACCCTTGAATTCACAGACACACTTGCACCCTCTGACAGTCTCATTCATTACAGCAGGGAAATAGAAAACCTAGTGCAATACAGACAACACTGACATTCATCTAATACAATTTCCCTTTCTCAGTCTTTCCTCAAGCCTCGATGCTAAAACACCCACCCAACAATTGTGGAAATTAGGGCCAAATGGTTGGCAGAAGGATATGAGTATCGAGTTCCTTGTGGCTATCTAGGAGGCAATCACAGTGACTTGAATTTACCAAGTGTTCTTATTCCAGCACAAGGACAGTCTCTCTGAGATCCTCTTGTGTTGGATTTCCCATGGGGGTGTTGAGCCCCTTGCCTGGGGGTGTTGAGCCCCTTGCCTGGGGCTGCCAGCTGCTGGGGGCAGCTGCCCAGAGCCCTCAGCAAGACCCTGCTGGCTGCTGGCCTCTCAAAAGGGGCATCATTCCCTGGCAGGAGTAGCAATCCTTGCAGAGTCCCTGGCAAGGTACCAGGCCCTCTAAGGGGCATCAATGCCTGTAAGAAGCATCAGTGCCTACCAGGAACATCACTGCCCAGCAGAAGTATCAGTCACAACAAGAGGTGTCAGACTTTAGCAGGGCCATCAGGCCTCGGCAGGAGTAGCAGTCTCTATAAAGGGCATCAGTCCCTCTGAGTGGTATCAGTCCCTATAGGAGGTATCAGTCCCCATACGAGGTATCAGTCCCTATATGAAGTATTGGTCCCTGGCAGGGATATCAGTCCTAGGCTATCAGTCCCAGGCAGGGGTATCGGTCTGTGTGAGGACAGTCGAGAGTGATCCATGCAAATTGCAGCCCGAGTGCAATCAATAGATGTGACAAGCAGCCGGTGCTTGCAGCCGGTGACATAATGAAGGTGTGAGTGTGTAAATGGCGAACAGATAACAATGCTATAGGAAATTATAGGGCAGTGCTGTATTGAATAAGTGCAGTGCAAAATGAGCTGCGGCTCGCAGGTCATGCTTCCCCGCTGCTGAAGTGTCTCCTGCTCTTGTCCTTTGTAATTGTAAGTGGCAGCACTGGCGGCTGAATGCGAGGAGGGCATGTATCCAGCCCTCATTTGTTCTGCATTACAATGCAGCCCTCGCCGCCAGCAGCTGATCCGGAGTGTCAGTGCCCACCTCCCAAGTGGCCCAAGAAAACAGTGAAAACTCAATTTACTTGAGAATTAGGAAGGCTGTCATTAAAACAAGGCTGTCCTTGAAACCATGCTGGGTAGCTGAGCTGGTCCTGTAAGGAATAGGGTGAAACTTCTCTGTTTTCTTTCTAAAAAAACATATTTTCCCCTCAAAGAAACACAGACGCCAAAAGCCTTTTCTTTCAGGAATCGTACATAGAAAGTAGAAAATCCTTTAATTTAATTTGGTATATATATAAAGAAATATATATAATGTATAAAATAATTTTTTTAAAAACTTAGAACAGAAGCTTTTGGTTACATACAGTCTTAATACAGCAAATTCTCCAGATGCTACTATTCTTCTTACCCACTTATTAATATTCAAGGAGAGAAGAATGGCTAAAAAGTGTTCATTGATTTTTAATTTCATTTTCAAGTCCAGCAATATGAAGTCCTTCGCTACATTTTGTTCTGACATTTGGATCAAACTCAGCAGTTGTTTTCTGAAACCTTAGGTCTTCAACACTCTTGGCTCTGAATCCCATTTAAAGGTTTACAGATTAAGTTTAACATTTGAACCTAATCAAAGACAAGGAGGTAACTCAAAGTGCTCTGCACAGTTCACTGGTATTTCACCATCACTGATCGATACTTTCAGCTATTTATGAACACTCCTTACATCCCTTCCCCCCTCTTCATAATACCAGGCAATTTTATTTATGGTTTTTTTCACCTTAGCCCTGAAATGCCCATTTTTTATGGTTAAAGTAAACCCTACACTAAACACAACACATGCTCAATTTCTTTACAAATACACCGCAAATGTAGATCAGTATTTATTCTGTAACCTTATTCTTAATCACTTAATGTGGCTTCTTGCTTTCATTGCTATAAAGAACCATTTTGTTACTCTATATATACTACCTACAAATGAAAATAGTTCAAGGCAAAAAAATTCAAGCTCTTGATTTTCTTTTTTCTTTTTTTCAGTAGAGTGAACAAACCCTGTCTTTTTTTCTTCTGGCTAATTTAGTCCAGACAGCTTTCAGCTGAATCAGGGCTGGTTTATTTTCCAAACTTTGAGGAGCCCACAGCAGGGTTTGCATCCTCTAATAGTAAGCAAAATGCCACAAAAATCTCATTTTTGGCAGGTGTCAACACTTGCTGACACAGGAAGGTGCTCCAGGAGTTAAGCCTACAAGTGATCGTGGATTTGGTATCCGTGGAATCCACAGTTTTTATTTTTCCATTGTTGCCTTGGATATGTTGAAGAAATCTTCAAGGATACAAATCTGTGGATCGCCCATCTTCTGCAGAGGCGGCACTGAGAAAGACCACGTGGCCACCCATGATGCCTCACCACTGGGTGGGAAGGAGACATTTGGGAGCACAGACTGGCTGCACTCTTCACACAAAGGGGCACATGGGACACGACCTCCACTGGGAACAAAATCAAGGGCCTGCCACAGTTAATCCTGGGCTTTATTATCTCTCCTGCACATCTCTGTGCTTCCTGACTAGCCCTGGACTGCTACTGCTCTGAAGAAGTGTGTAAAGAGAGATGCTATCGTCTGCTATCTGCCTAAGCCAGAAACAGGCAATACCAGAAAAGCCTGTCTTGTCCAATTTCCAGTTCAGCTTTGCAGACTCAAGAAGTGCAGATAGTTTGGACATGCTTTAGATAAGGGCCTGAATATCTGGGTGTTTTCCTGAGCACTGAATGCCATGCTTCATATAGTTTACTAAATTATGTCACTAAAATTTTACCTTTCCTGGTAATAGACTTTTTTTGCTTCAGTGTTTCTTCTCTCTACCTCTCAGCAACACTATTGGTAAATGGACAAATATATACATGCAATCACCAGTGTACACTCTCTAGTAACATTAGTAAAATATGCATATTTGCTCGATGTCCTTGGGTTCTTCAGAAATAAATGTGTGAAGCCAAGAGCGAGCTGCTCACATGCTTACAAAACCCTGTGCCCACAGTGAGAGTTCACTTTTAAATGTATGATGAAAAAACAGACCTTGCCTTCCCGCCTTTGTAGAAAAATTCTGTGTATGTGTGCAGTACAAATGCACTCAGATGCAAAGATGAAAGTGAGTGTTTTGCTTCTTTCACACACAGCCACAAAGGGAACCCAGCACCTTTGCAGAGCCGTAATTGCCAGGTGCCTCTTTTAGAGGGAGGATAGATAGCTACTCTGGCATTGGGCTAATCTTTTGGAAATGTAGGAAGGAGAAAAAAAGAGCTGATTACAGATTGCTTTGCTTCATAAACCTCTCTCCCATACTGTTTGAAAATAAATGTTCGTACTCATGTTACATCTTTCCACACAATGTATTTCACTAGCGTTCAAGGAGTTGGCTTTCTTTCTCTTTTTCTTTTTCTTTTTCTTTGTTTCTTTCTTTGTTTCTTTCTTTGTTTCTTTTTCTTTCTTTCTCTCTTTCTCTCTTTCTTTCTTTCTTTCTTTCTTTCTTTCTTTCTTTCTTTCTTTCTTTCTTTCTTTCTTTCTTTCTTTCTTTCTTTCTTTCTTTCTTTCTTTCTTTCTTTCTTTCTTTCTTTCTTTCTTTCTTTCTTTCTTTCTTTCTTTCTTTCTTTCTTTCTTTCTTTCTTTCTTTCTTTCTTTCTTTCTTTCTTTCTTTCTCTGTTTCTTTCTCTGTTTCTTTCTTTGTTTCTTTCTCTGTTTCTCTCTTTCTTTCTCTGTTTCTCTCTTTCTTTCTTTCTCTGTTTCTCTCTTTCTTTCTCTCTTTTTTTTCTTCTTTCTTTCTTTCTCGGTTTCTCTCTTTCTTTCTTTCTCTGTTTCTCTCTTTCTTTCTCTCTTTTTTTTCTTCTTTCTTTCTTTCTCTGTTTCTCTCTTTCTTTCTTTCTCTGTTTCTCTCTTTCTTTCTTTCTCTGTTTCTCTCCTTCTTTCTTTCTCTGTTTCTCTCTTTCTTTCTCTCTCTTTTTTCTTCTTTCTTTCTTTCTTTCCTTCTTTCCTTGGTTCCTTCTTTCTCTCTCTCTTTCTTTCTTTTTTCTCCCTTTGTCCCTTTCTCTCTCTTTTTCTCTCTTTCTTTTCTCCTTTCCTTCTTCCCCCACCCCTGCCCACAAAGGGACATTCAGCAGATTTTCACCTGCTTTTCCCCTTGTTTTTTTGACTGCTTTCTCCCTTACTTACCATCCCTGTTGCAAGGTGAGCTCAACCTTTGGGCAAGGGGAGGAGATGGGGGAGTGAAGGACACAGAAAACTGAACTCCAGCAGAGCTTTTTTCAGAAAACATTGCAAAGACCTTTTGTCTCCATCACATGTTGCAGTTAGATAGATATCTCCTTTGTTATCTTGCTGTAGAACCACTTTTGTATCAGCAGACAGAGCCTCAGTCACTGTCGGGTTTATGGAAAGTGAAGATGAAGGAAACAGGGACAGGGACAGGGATGGGTACGAGGACAGACAGGGACAGCAATGGGGTAAGATGGAAGAAGCAAACAGATCTGAAGTGATGCCTAAATCCTGTGACACAGGCTCAGCACAAATAGTGCTTTACTCCACCAACATCTGCAATATCACCGGTATGGCAGCATATTTTCTGTGTGAATAAGCATAATACGAATGATTCTCAAAAGTTGAAAGGTCTTCAAAGTAGTGGTTTTCCACCTCAAGTTTCCAGCAAGTTCTCATACTTGCTGCCCTGAAGATGTGCATGCCTTCACTGTGTAACAGTGAACTTTCTGGACTGTCAGTGTCCCAGCACAGAGAAAATTCTCAAATGCTCTGCAGGAAAATCTTTCCAAAGCTGGAATTTCTGGGATTCCGGCACATCCTGATTTTATGTTTTTCATGAAGATCATGATGGATGCTGAAGCTCAGTGTCAAATTATTGTCTTGTGAAATAGCTGTTTACTCACAGACAGCTTCTCAATCAAAAAATAGTTTTTCTTTCCTCCAGTCTTTATGAACCAGCATATTCAAAATAATGCGTTCAGCAACATGAAACAGAAGTGGGAAGCAAAGATTTGTATGGTTCATGTTTTGTGTGGGTAGAGTCTAGGGAATACACTTAAAGTAATCATGAGGAGCATTTTTTGTTGCTGTTTATTTCAACATTACGCAGTTTTATGTACAGTCTAGAAATCTACCAAAAGGAATAATGCTATTAAAATGAATTACGAAAAATATGTGCTTTCCTGTCATATGCCAGTTCTTCTTTCTGGTCTTGAAGTCTGATTTCCCCCACAGATATGGAGTACTGCCTTGTGTCATATCTGCCTCGTTCTCTTAAGCTTTTTCCATCAAAACATTCAGAGATGACAGACAGAAGACTCAGGCTCTAGGGCCGAAGCAAAATTTTCACTAGCAACTGCTTACAACCTGCGGAGCTGAGATGCTGCAACTGCTGACCTTGCCACCAGCTTCTCCATAGTGCCAAAGAGGAGCATCTACCATGCATTTGATTTCCATGTCAGATTATGTGACTGTTTTGTACGATTAAGATGCTGACACAAAATGTCTATGAGTCAGTCTTTTCCTTCATGTATTACTCACGTAAGATCTGTAAAAAAATCCTCTATTTTCTGCACACAGCAAAGCCTTGTTAAATTCATCACACTGCAAATTATGACATTTCTCTTCAAAAGAGTAAAAACTTTTGGCATTTAAACAGTATATTTACCAAATCACTTTGAGCTATACTGTCATCTATTTTCTGTCTATTAAAAATATGTTATAGTGTAAAAACTGTTTTTATCTCTGTCTCCACAAAAGCATGGCAAACATTGATTCTATTTAACATTTTATCAACTGAACTAGAGAAGAGATATTACCTCTTTGAGCATCAGCCAAAGGTCTTGTAGCTAATGCTGACCTCTGTCAAATCTAGCACATTGTATAGGAAGGATTGACAATTATTGTTCCATTGTATTTTTTAAGACACCAAGGGTCAGAGCAATGGAATTGTTACATTGCAGAAGAACAATAATTCAAAGCTTGTTTGCCTGTGCTGTGGAAAGCTACTAAGGTCAAAAACTATTGTTGTGTTAGTGTATAGACAAAACGTTAAGGAATTTGTAAACAGATGTGCAGTTTACCCAGATATTTTAACTACTTCCAGGGATTTCCTTTGTGATTGACAGGTATTCCAAATCAACCCACTGTCCTGCTATGACAGCATGATTCTTCTTGTTACAAAATGATAAATTAGCCTTTAATCTCAAAGATTCAGATTGCATTGAAGCTTTATCTAGCCTGCTGGAAGGGAGAGGTGAATGTCCAATAGAAAGGGAAACACTTTCTTATTTCTTTGGAGCATGTATACAGCAGCAAAATGATGTTTACAAATTCATAAAAGGCATTTTGAATTATTTTGATTAAGTGTTAAGGCTCTGTAAAATAAAAATTATTCCAAGAGATCTGTCTGCGAAGGCCTTGATTGCATCTCCTTGTGGTGCGTGCCTTTTTTTACACTGCTAATTTCTATTGACAGCATTCTGCTTAGTTGAAAGAACATCATCTTGTATTTTGGCATTGAAAGTACTGAGTCTGATACCTTCTTATCATCTATTATGGATGCATCTATGGTTCATTGCAAATAGACTATAAAAAAGAAAAGTATGACTAAATGCCTCTATATAATCAACAGACATGACAAACCCATTCCCATTGATGTTGAAGTCAATAAGGGTTTAATGGAAAACTTTAATACTAACAAGATTAGATATAATACTGAATATGGTTATAGTTCATATATATGAATATATATTCATAATACAGAGGAAAACTATGATGAATATCAATGCAGTTGCCTAGGTCATCTCTTTTGCCTACTGTAGGATCATTTTCTGGGGTATATTTACTGGTATTTGGCTCAATCAACCTGTGTTTGTCAGCAACATCACTCTGCTGCAAAACTAGCAAATTCTGTATTGAACTATCTAAACAGGAGTACCATCTACTGGGCTCAGAAAGCAATCTTTCTGACCTACTTAGCACTGCTAAGTTCTCAGGTAGTGTGTGTGATTTTGTGCACTGCGTGTTTGGAAAAAATCTGGACCAAGGAGAAAAAAAGTCTACAGTAAAGCTATGAAAATGAAGAGAGAGATGTAGGAAATGCCTGAAAAAAAAAATCATAGTTTTCATGAGGGAAGACATGCAATGGAGCTATAGGCTAGAATGGGAATGGACTCAAAAACCTGATCCTGGATTGTTAGTCTGAGTGCTATTCAGGGCAAGAATAGACATTAGTGAGTGAATTAAGGAATATTAAGAATTGGGACAGATGTCAGAAATTTTAAGTCAGAGCATTTCATTGTTGTTTTCCTGCTGTGACCATTCATGCATCTGTAACAAATAGAACTCACAAAGTAAATTGAAACTCAGCAGCCAGTTGTGTTGTCACAGAGTCCACTACAAATCAGGACCCATTTTACTAGGCAGTTGCTTTCTGAAAAAGAGCACCCAGTATAAAGGGTCTACTATCTACATCCATGAATGAAATCACACAGATGTGTGGGCTGTCTGAAAGGAATGAATCAACAGTGAATGTTTTCTTTCTTTGTAAAACAGGTGCTGTGGCATGCAGTCCCCTGCAACTACTCCAAGGAAGGGAAGAATCTAATGGATGAGAAACTGGTGAGAAGTGTTCAGCAACAGACCATATGAATTAAAATAAATTATGATTGTAAGGTTTTAAAAAGAGAAGAAATTGATGCAAATTAATGAAAGAAAAAAATAATCCTTCCTAAACTTTAAAACAGGATGACTTTTGATTAAATTTCCAGAACTCAAAATTACAACATCAGGGCTTGGTGTAGCTCTTATTATTTGATCACTCTTCTTGTACAAACAGTGACTAATGTTATAGTTCAGGATAAAAGCATTGTTTTCTTCCAGCAGGTGACAGTATGGAAGGAAGACAAAGCACAAGGTGAGCATGTAGATTATACCTCATTCTGATTACCTCTGGGCTGCGAAGATAAAGTCAAATGCTCCCTGGAAGGATCTATGTGTAGGAGTCACTTGACCTTCTGAGAGAGAGTGGATTTCAGTCTTCAAAGCAGCCACCAGATAATTTTTCATGGATATTATGCTCATACAAATATTTTTGTAATGCCTTTAAAATAAACAAAGCCAAGAAATCCCCCAAACAGACAAACAAACAAGACATATAGTATGAAGGTGATTACAGGCCAGAAAAAGGGCAACCAAAATGCTTGTGTGCAAGAGCCTGATCTGTATTCAAGCTACATCAGATATCCTAGAAACACTTGCAAGTCTTTCAACCTCACTTACGAAGGTGTTTGTACCTACACTTCTGTTGCCCAAGAAATATATGTGAAAACATTTTAATGAAATTTTTTGCCATCCAAATAAATCACAAAAATGTGTACATTACGAAAACATCCCAGTAAAACAGCTCAAGTAGAGAAAAAAACTTTCTCAAAGCTTAATTTGTTTTCTGAAGAAAATAAAACAATAAACCAAAGTTGAGGAGGATTTGGATAAGTCATTGCTATGCATATGTCTTGCTGGTGGTCTATTTCTGTGTAAATTATGGTAACATGTCTAAGACACATAGCTTTGGTCAGCTCTTAAAATCATCTCCTATTAGATGGAGGAAAATGTTTCCTCTAAGCTCTCCATAATTGTCACTGAAGAAATAAATTCAAGTTAGATGAATCAGAAAGAAATATATGAAAGAAAACTCTAGCTAACAGAACTAGTTTGTGTGATGAGAACAATGAAACTGTAGCTGTGACAGCAATCAAGCTCTGAAGTTACTCGTGAGCCTTGAGTGGGTTTCACTGTTAGCACCAAATCCTGACCCTGAGGTTGTTGCAATAGTCCCAATGCTGTGCTGCAGCGTGGGCAAACTTCTGCTTGCCATAAGGCTCAGAGTATTACGCAGAAGAGCAAAAACACTAGCCTTGACCCAGCATTCAGCAAAATGTCCTTCAAATCCTTGATTTTAAAGATTCAGTTTGGATTTAATTCTAGTATACAATGGCACCGAGGAGACAAGGTTTAAAGGATGGTCAGTGTCCAGAGTTTATGGGAAGAACCCAGGGTAGTGATGACCTAAATGGGACTATCTAAAGTGACTACTTAAAATTCTGAAAATCATCGAGTTTGTCATTGACATGACATAAATTAAAGCAAAGACTAGAAACCTGAAAAAAACTTAATTATTGCTTTTAGCTTTCTTTTTCATCAAAACAATTGATGAAAAAGCAGTACCTATGACACTGGGCTTCTCCTGAATTAATTTAATTTTGGTATCTCTGATAGTATAAAGAAAATGTTTTCTAAATTTTTGCATAAAGCCACTTTCTCTTTCATGTGCAAGTTCAAAATCATGATTGCTTTGTGATATCAATACATTTTAAATAGCATTATTTTTTTTTCA
Source organism: Pseudopipra pipra (assembly GCF_036250125.1). NCBI lineage: Eukaryota > Metazoa > Chordata > Aves > Passeriformes > Pipridae > Pseudopipra > Pseudopipra pipra. Next base: position 144,584,461 of record NC_087549.1, on the reverse strand, counting down.
TCAGTCACATGCTAATAGAGATGGGGAGGATTATTCTTTCTTTCTTTTTTACAGCTTACCATTTAGAAGATATAAATGTTGTTGATAAACTAATAGAATGTGTGATGGAATAGTTTTAGTGTTAAGATGTTAAACATTGACCAATAAATTAATGTTATACAATATGTACAAACTACAGTGTGATTTGTGTTTATTGAACCATGTATGTCCTTGCCAGATAAGCTGTCAGTAAATATTTTATCAGATACACATATTTAAATTAATGCAATTAAAGTGAAAAGCAGTTCATCAAAGCATTGTTACATCTGAATAGAAAACAAAAACAACAGTAATTACCATTATTAGATATAGTGTGCAGTATACAACATTACACCAAATGGAATCCAAATCAGAAAAAAATTTTATGTGTGGAGGTTTCTTAGGCAAGTGAATAAGAACAAAAGCCTTATTAATTAAAGTGACCTGGTACAATTCGTGTTACATACTGGTTTAATTTATTTCTCTTTTTCCCCTGTACTTCTCTCGTCTTGCCTGTCTATAAGCTCTTTGGGGCAGAAAACTTTTATTGAAAAACTTATAGTCATTATCAATTGCATTTTTTTAGTGTCCACCATCTAATATTTGGGTTCAGTTAGTGATTCCTAGTACTTCTAACTTCCCACTAAATATCAAGAGTCTCAACCCAAGAGTAGATTTTCCTCCGAAGCAGCATCCCAGTTAACAAGTCTTGCACGCTGTAGGTGTGGGTAGAAAATATGTGCAGCAAAAAATGCCTGGGGTAGCACATGTGAATAGGAACTCATTCTTCAGGGCTGTCAGTCCATTACAAATGAAAAAGGAAAACTGGAAACAAAGCCATGTTCTTATGTAGGCACACCACTCTAAAACAGCCAGGATGAACTGGGATCCTCCACTGAGGCAGCCTCATCCTGCACAGCAATTCTCCTGTGAAGGCGTTTTTCCACTACCCTCACTTCGACTCCTTGGACACAAATGTGGCTTTCCAGGTGTTGGTCTGAGATGGATGGGCTTTTGGCCTGCACTACATCAATTCTTCTGGCTGCCCACTTGTCCCAAATGGGGAGGTCCCAGTTTTCAGAGGAGTTCAAGAAAATATGAATCCAGGGAGAGATTTTAATTCATGCTTTTGGTTCCATGATGAAATGCCTTAGCTGCTCTGCCCTATTCAAAAGATACTTACTGAATAAATCTGAATAATGAATGAATGAGAAGAGACTGTTATCTGGTCTGTACGCACAAAGAGTCTAAGTTTGTCAAATTAATTATTCACTGTGAATTATTCACTTAGCTCCAACAACCTCTTCATAATCCATCTTCTTCTGTCCTTCCCAACTGTTATGAACATGGTCTATGCCTACTTCATATTTTAACCTCGTTCTTTGAGTTATGTATGACGTAGATTACTAACACATAGAACAGACTCATGATAGCATTGGGGGAAAATAATATTATTCTATTTAAAATTAACGTAGTAGCTTGAAAACAAACAAAAAACCAAACCTCAAGTACCAATAGCTGTGAAAAAGTAGAGAGCATAGTGGACATATCTAAGGTCTCAGTCTTGCAAATGTGTGGGCGTGCATTTTCCAAGCAGCACACTTGACAAGGCCCATGAGAGGAGGGATGGTGTCAGAATTAAACATCTATTTATAAAAGGAGGAGCCAATGATCTCATGGATTAAAATCTGAAAGCATTTATAGGGTTGTTGTAGTTGAAATACTGCATTAACGAAGTTGAATCTTTTATAGTTAATACCATAATTTCACTATGTTCTTTTTTATTTCTTATCAAAGCCATTTAACATTTTTGTATTTCTAAATGTGAGCAGGATAACTGATTTAAAATATTCAGATTTTGCTACTGCCAGTAATGCTGAGCAGTACCTTAAATCTGTTATGCAGAGAAAGGATGACACAGTCAAATTTTAATGCAATGCCCTAATGTAAAATATGAACTGTGAAGAATGTGGCCTGTAAGAAATGAGCTAAAATGATACCTCAGAAACCCTGCTGCAGTTCATCTAGTTTGCAGAATGTGTGAATCCCAGAAAACAAAATATTTTTTAAGATTAAGGGCACAATGTAGGCTTTATTTTTATCAAGTGAGTTTAAAGAGATATTTAAAGCTAATACTTCACTTTCTTTATGGCATACTTTGTTTTATGCTAAGCAGAAGCCAAAAAGACCCTATTAATGAAGATGGTTTAATGCCTGTGCATTATTATAATGCACTCCTTTGTTCTATACTTTCTCTGTGTGTCATAGACTAAGTCATTAATCAATGGGTGCTGAAAAATAATTGTCTAGTTCTTAACAATCTTCTATTGTTGAAACATTTGGAATTTTAAGATAAAGATGTACTGGCTGCTCTGAAAAAAAATGTGGTTTAAGATTACCCTTCATGGAAGTATGGGCTTATTGTTAGAAATGCAAAGCAGATGACCTGGTTTTAATGTGTTTTAGTGCACAGTTGTTCAATTGCCTATTCAAATTGTGCTCAAAAAGTAGACTTCATTAATGTCACAAAATAATGATTTTGTGTGTTATTTTATTGTACTGGCACATTAATTAAATGGCGAAGCATCATAGAATTACACAGGGTTTAAAAATAGAAGTACAAAATCTTTTTGGTAATAATAATAACAATAATAATAATAATGATAACTCTTAGTCCATTTAATACAATTTAGGGATTATATTCTTTTTGTACTTCTATCCTTGATGCCAGATAAGCATAAAAGGCACATACTGATTGCAAATCACCTGGGAATATGTGTCTATAACTCACCTAAGAGATCTGCCTGACAACCTTCATATAGACTAGGAAATTCTGTGGAAAGTCTTCTAAAGGTTCAGGTTCCCAAAAAAACCCAGAGTAATTCTTTTTCTTCTGAGAGGAACACTGCAGAACTGGACATCGACTGACTTCTACCAGCTGTTTCAGCTCTACCAGCACATTGGTTTGGTTGCGAAGGCCACAGAAGCTGCCTGGAACACCACTGTGTCTGAATGCCCTCTAGTCCACTTCAAGCTCTTTTAAATACCCTCAAAATCTAAATTAAAAGAACAGTTCTTTTATCGCAGCTATTCCCAGAGAGCCCAGCTACAGGTACAGCTGTTCAACATGCTGGGGGTGGACACACAAATGAATCATGACTGTGAGATATGAAGGAAAAAAAACTAAGGCCTGGGAGTTTTATTTAAGGTGATGTTCCTTATGTATACAACATCATGTGATAGTGGTTAACCCTTGGGGAAAAAAATGTTTTAAAAGTCTCCAGGAGGAAAACCTAGAATGAGAACGGAGGGTTTGAGTGTACAAACCCCAGACAGTAACAGAGTTCTGCAGGGTGTTCACACAAGCGGTCAGTTCTTGATAGTTTGGGAACTGGGTAAATGTGGTTTTAGGGAATAACAGAGGAAACAAAGAATATAGAAATAAAACATCACATTTATGGCAAGAAGGCAAAGGAACTAACAGAAACATACAAAAGACAGTAACAGCTTCCTTAAGAATGGGATTAAAAGAGGAAGAATGGGAGGGATTATTCCTGCACTACTTCACTGGGTTAACCTCACAGATTATGCACAGTAATATCTCCTTCACTACTTTTTTATTTGCCATTTGCCACTGCAAACTCAGCAATTAGGTGCGAATTATTATCTTTTATTGGATAACTGTATTAAACAGATGAGAATTTTAAAGGCCAGCGCACTGTGTTGTTTTCTGCCCCAACCTTCCCACCAAGGTGACAGGCAGTAAAACACCAAGTCAGAGTAAATCAGGATGGAATTGTCCTGTGCCACTCTAACAGCCAGTCCACACATGAATGCTACAAAGATGTCTTGTATAATTTAAATTGATGAAGGTCTGACAGTTTTGGCCTAAGGTGTTGTAGCCAGCTCATATACGAACTTATTAAAAGGGAACTTAAGAGCTATGAGCATGGTTTTAGTTATTGTTAACTACTTTCCTCAGTATGAAAATCACTGTGGGAGATTATTGAGTTAGAAATGTCATGTGAAAAGAAACAACAGGAACCAAAGTAGGTGGAGGAAAGACACAGGATATTCATGGTAATTTTTTAAATACTCACAGCTTGCTGGTAGTTATTTCAGAGGGTGGGTAGATTATTTAATCTTATCAGATTTTTTTTTATTTCCTGTTTTTTATTCAATTAAAATTTTGAGGTGATATATCAGTCCTTTTCAAGTAAGTGAGGAATGTTTACTGACCTTGATATCAAGAGAAATAGAAATAGCAACACCCAATTTCACCATTTATTTTATTCATACTGACTACAATTTTACTAAAATCCTAAAACCAGTGACTGCAAGATTATTGCAAGCATGTTCAAAATTTAATGAACAATCAACTTCAAATTACATACACATGAAAAAAAGAGCACAGGGTTTTGTCAGCATTCTCAAATCATAGAATCATAGAATCAGCCGGATTGGAAAAGGATCTCTGAGACCATCAAGTCCAACCCTTGATCCAACACTGCTGTGGTTACCAGACCATGGCACTAAGTGCCACATCCAGTTTCATCTTAAAAACCTCCAGGAATGGAGAATCCACCACTTCCCTGGGCAGCCCATTCCAACGCCTGATTGCCCTCTCTGTAAAAAATTTCTTCCTAATATCCAACCTAAACCTCCCCTGGTACAGCTTAAGACCATGCCTTCTTGTCTTACTGATAGCTGCCTGGGAGAGGAGACAAATCCCCACCTGGCTACAACCTCCTTTCAGGTAGTTGTAGAGAGTGATGAGGTTTCCCCTGAGCCTCCTCCAGGCTGAACAGCCCCAGTTCCCTCAGCCTCTCCTCATAGGACTTGTGCTCAAGTCCCTTCACCAGCCTTGTTACTCTTTTCTGGACCTGCTCCAGCATCTCAATGTCCTTCCTGAACTGAGGGGCCCAGAACTGGACACAGTACTCAAGGTGTGGCCTCACCTCTCACTACAGGGAAAGAATCACTTCCCTGGACCTGTTGGCCACACTGTTCCTGATCCAGACCAGGATGCCACTGGCCTTCTTGGCCACCTGGGCACACTGCTGGCTCCTGTTCAGCTTCCTGTCCATCCAAACTCCCAGGTCCCTCTCTGCCTGGCTGCTCTCCAGCCACTCTCTCCCCAGGCTGTAGTGCTACATTGGGTTGTTGTGGCCAAAGTGCAGGACCCAGCACTTGGCCTTGTTGAACCTCACCCCGTTGGAATCAGACCCAACACTGATCCCTGGGGGACACCACTAGTGATGGGATCCCAACTGGATGCAGCACCATTCACCACCACTCTCTGGGCTCAGCTCTCCAGCCAGTTCCTAACCCAGCACAGAGTGCCCCTGTCCAAGCCATGGGCTGCCAGCTTTTTCAGGAATGTGCTGTAGGGGACAGTGTCAAAGGCTTTGCTGAAGTCCAGACAGACCACATCCCCAGCCTTCCCCTCATCCACTAAGCAGGCCACCTGATCATAAAAGGAGATCAGGTTAGTCAGGCAGGACCTGTCCTTCCTAAACCCGTGCTGGCTGGGTCTGATCCCTTGTCCATCCTGTAGGTGGTATGTGATTGCACAATAATATTTACTGCTTTTCTTCTTCCTTTTGGCTGTTTATTTTTCCACGATTGAATACTGAGATCCTTGGGACAAGCAAAGTGCTTATTTCAATGTCTGGAAATAATATAGCACATTGTGCAGGTTATTGCAAATAAATACTAAAGCCCATTATGGGAAGATGAGTCCTGCCACTGCATTTTGTGTTTCTATTTTAGCTGCTCGAGGAATGGGTGTGCTTTATTTTCATTTTCTGCATATGCTTATATAAATGCTGGAGAACTCAACCATATATATGTCCACACCAAGGGCCAAACATGCAATAAAGTTTATAAACTCATATTCTAGTGTGGCTACAATGATGTAAATTTTGTGTCTTGCAAATGAGGGGGAAAGCAGGGAGCTGCCAACTTAAACATACGCCTCCTCTTTAGCACCTCGAACTCTTGAGAAAAGGTCTTTGTGCCATAAATCATTGAGAGATGAAGAATAATTGTCTAGTTCTTAATCATCTTCTATTGTTGAAACATTTGGAATTTTAAGATAAAGATGTACAGTTTGCACTGAAAAAAAAATTGTTTAAGATTATCCTTTCTGAAAATGTGAGCTTATTGTTATAAATGCAAAGCAGATGACCTAATGTTAATGTATTTTAGTGCTATTTTAGTGCTGCCTATTCAAGCTGTGCTAGAAAATAGACTTCAATAATGTCACAAAATAATGATTTTGTGCATTATTTTATTAAACTTAAACATTAATTAAATTTTAAAATACTCTAGATCTATAAAACATCTGAAAACAGAATTCTACCACATTGCTGTGAGAATAGAAGGCTGTTCTGAGGCTCTTGAAAGCTTATTCTCTTTTTACTTTTTCCTAGATGTGCGCCATAAACAAACAGAATACACTGCAAGTGGTTACAGCCCAGCTAGGAATATGCAGGTCTGTGCAAATCTAACTTTAGTGTTCTTGTAAGACAAAGAGAATAGCTTAACAGGGTTCAGTTTTATTTTTCCTTCAACGTCAGTAGCACGACAGAACTTGAAACAGAGAATTGCAATGCATGCTACTGATGCCAGAGAAAACTCTACTTCTGAACTAGCCAAGGCTATTTATAAAAAAGTAATAGTGCTCTATAACAGCGAGATCTGCTCTTTCAAGAAAACTTTAGGGGTTCCTGTAAAAATTTAGGGAATTGGCACCCTGGTTTGCAGAATAAATGACCTTGATAACAGAATCTCTTAAAGTGACTTTCCTCATGAAGCAAAGCTTAGGTAAATTAAGCATTTCCCCCACCCCCCAACTGTATTATCTGTATTCATATACTGCATTTATACTACCCATATTTTGTGAATATAAAATAGTTGGCACAATACAGCAATTCTTTCTACATGCAGCTTTGTTATGAAGAACAACTAGTTAAAACAAAATTGGTACATGATGGAGGGGATTCTGATAACAGGAAAATTGTCTGCAAAACCTGTAACCAGTCATACATAATTCTTGACCTGCTCCTATTGCAGAGGGGGAAAAAACCCTACAGCTTTAATATGATAAAAATTGCAACTATGAGAATGTAGAGCTCATTAATCAATTTGAACTAGCCCTTAGGGCTGGTGGTGGAGAACAGGAAAGGAAAGTTGACTATTGGGAAAGAAAATACTAACTCTCAGTCTTACTTATCAGCAATACAACAAATATAGCTGAAAATCTGGAGAATCCAAATGCACCTATGTGGTCTTGTAAGGAATATGACCTAGTGGGATAGACATGCATATTCTGGAGGAATGGGGCTTTAGTCTTAACTTTTTTAGTCTATTTAGTTTCACAAATGTCATGGAACCAGGGCAGGAATTATTCATCTAATTATTTTAATTTAAACAGGATTTGTTCAAATTTTATTTGTCATCTTGGTTCAAAAACAAATCAGAGAGATTGTAACTATATGTGGTTATTTCCTGAAGTGTCTCGGGTAAAGAAAGATTGATGCTTCTCCAGTAGCCCCTTAAAACCTGTAAAGCAGTGGTACAGTTACTGCAGGTAAGATTAAGATAATTTTAGACTTAAGCTTTAAACAAAGTAGTTTTCTTTCATGCTGCCAATGAGAGTACCAAATTATATACCACCTACCTTCTTTTGTGTGATAGATATACAGGGAAACAACAGTGATAAATGTATATACATAAAATTCAGCCTATGTCCAGGCAGTTGCTGTTTGCTCAATATAAAGCAATTCCCAGATTTCTTCTTAAAATTCTTTTGGACTTACTTGGTGTCTATATAGCAAGGAAAACCACCATTTTATGTACATTACCTCCTACATACAATATCATATGATCATTAAAAAACCCAAAACATCCAAAAATAATTTTAAATCTACTAGCCATATTTACCTGTGATTATATTTCTCCACTGTTTCATAAATATTTAAATTAATTTATTATGAAAGAGTATTTATCACCATATTTATAATTTTACACTTCATGTGTGGCCAATAACATTTGGGTAATATTCTGTTTATATTTAACTACCTTCCCCATTGCAAGCACCATTTTTAACCTTCATGTCATACAATATTTGCTCAGCAAACTGCATCAATTGACTCATTGTATTTTTTAGCACATAAGCTTATCAGGAAAAGTCAGGAAGAGAAAAATTCAGAATTCTTTGGGAAAGAATTTGAAGGAATAAAAAGTTTTTATTATTATTTACAAGTCTAAGTTCAAATACAGTTATATGTTTAGAGGTAGTCCTCTAAAGAGTGTCTTATTCAAAGACTAAGCTGGTGAAAGGACTAGAACACAAGTCTTATTGTGAATGGCTGAGGGAGATGGGGGTCTTTAGCTTGGAGAAAAGGAGGCTCGGGGAAGACCTTATCACACGCTACCTGAAAGGAGGTTGTAGGCAGGTGGGAGTTGGTCTCTTGTCCCAAGAACAGGTGATAAGACAAGAGGAAATGTTCTCAAGTTGCACCAGGGGATGTTTAGATTGGATATAAAGAAAAATTTGTTCTCTGAAAGGGTTGTCAGACACTGGAACTTAATTCCCAGGGAAGTTTTGGAGTCACTAGAAGTGTTCAAAAAACATGTAGATATGGCACTTGGGACATATTACTGTGGTGGACTTGACAGTGCTGAGATAATGGTTGGACTTAATGATCTTAGATGTTTTTTCCAACCTAAATGATTCTGTTTCTATGTGTATCACTCAGAAGCATAAAATTGTCATACATAGGGTAAAACTAAACCTGATATTCTTGTATTAAAGAAACAAAATCCTTCTCCCCTGCAAGAAGTACCTGCCTCAGCACTACCTTGCACAAATCACTGGCTGATACAGAATACTGACTGATGCAGAGTAGAAATGTGTGTGCCATATATATATATATATATATATTTCTAGTATTTTCTCATTCTGAGCAAAAGAATCAAAATATTGCTATGGATTGCCTTATTTGAGAAAGTCCATCATGCAAAGAAGTTGATGGTACATAAAGCTTTGATGCTTACCAAAACAGAAACGCATCCACCTGGTTCTTGAGTTGATCCTGAATAGGACAAAGAGCAAACCAAGACCTTCTTGCACCACTGTGGGATATAATAGGGATAGGGATAGGGATAAACTGATCTGTGTCTGTTAGTACCTAGTACGCACATTACAGTTGCCCTTGTCAGATATATCTTGCTGGGAAAGATAAGCCCATTGCAAATAATGGGAAAGATGGATCAAACTGTGGATTGAGCACACAGAAACTGGAGGAAGGGAGGCCATATTACAGAGGCTGTATCACAGCTACAGGACTTGGAATTGTAACACAGTTGACATGTGACTGTTGAAGCTTATGTTAGACCATACGTAGCCCCAATTTAATTCAAGTACTGAACTGGCACCTGTGACAGCAGAACGCTCAGGGCAGACTCGGAGCTGCTGTACAGCACAGAACTTCCAAAGGAGTCTCCTGCCAAGGAGGCGGAGGTGATCTGCCTGCATGATTTTTCACACAGATACATCCGTAATGCTCCTTCAGTTCCAGGTGGAAGCATTGCACCACCACTTCAACCTGGAAAAAGTACTTTGGGTTTCCCAGCTGTCAGTTGCTTTGCTACAACCAGCAGACACCTTCCCCAGGAGAAGACAGAGCTTTTGGAAAGCTTGGCTGGCAGAGGGAGCTGGCCCACAGAAGTGAGGCAGGGTCTACATATATAGAACATCGTCGCTGAAGTACTCTTTGTTATTTTATACCTTCTAGATGTAATTAGCTTTTGACATCAGTAAAGTGACTGTCAGGGAATAGCTATACATCTTTAGGATATTAGAGCTGTAAGAGTACTATTTCCTTGAGGGGCACAACCTGCTGAAAGGAGAACGGAATATTAGGCCTGAAGGAGTGTCAGTCTGTGTGAACTCACATAGGGATAGAAGCAAAAAAAATATTGCTGAATCAACATAATGTGCCTTTCCATCCCATGCTGCTCTCTCTGGCAGCTCTCTCATTAAGGTGTACATTTTAAACCTGGAAGTCTGAGTTTTCATTACTTTAATAGATAGCTATCCTCCACCCCAGATTTAATGATTTGGTCAGTCTGTGAACACAGTGCAAAATACAAGTGATTTTCCATAGAAAAATTAATAATTTCCAGCAGTAACAGTTATTGAACATGTGAAATATACACCTAAATACACACACACAAAGCAAGGTATAGCTATTGGTAAATGTGGACTTTCTAACAGGTGACCTCTGTAATCCCACATAGAAGATATGTCCTGGATATGTAATTCATACTGCACCCAGTTTCACCCAGAGTGCCAATTTCGTAGTTCAATATTTTTCATTTATTTCAGGTTTCCATGGTTTGTTTGTACAATGCTGAAAAGCCACTTAAGTTATTCTTCATGCTACATTTCTTGTTTTGGTATTCATGAGAAACTTCTTTTCCAAACAAACAACAAGCCCCAAAAATCCTAATCTGCTTTTTGCCCCTTCAGGGTGTGAAGAGGAAGAACTCTAAAAAGCGTTTGCAACTTCGAAAAGCCCACATCTGTAGAAACACATAAACTGAGAGGAGAAAATATCTTTCATTAAGTCAGGGCAGATCTATCCTCTGTTCTAGCCATTTACATAGAACGGGATTATACTTCAGCACTAAATAAGTGGTAAAGTAATACTTGGTAAAGTATATATTATCTTCTTAAACATAATCTTATAATCAGATGTAGCAGCATCTTAAACAAATGCATTTCTCAATAGGTGATGTTATACCATGCAAAGTAGGGGAATCATTTCATAGGAATTTGATACACTGTTAGTGCTGTTATCTTGTTCCTGAGATATGGCATTGTTTGGGCATTAAAAGAATATTAAGTCCAAAGTTGCAAAATGCAGTTTTCAGGCTGTTTCAATGTTGCTTGTTATGTTCTTCATACTTTGGTTTACAATCCTTTGTGATAGATTTAAAAAAACAAGAAAGAACACAATTCCAATGACAGAGCACAGTTTATACTTCTCCATATTAAGCTACTACACATTTACTTCTATTAAAGGGAGCATATTTTACCAGGTTTAAGGCTAAGCATGAAAAAAGCAAGGTAGACCATTGCTAAGCAGACATATGTGAAGAAATCATATTTTATGGATAAAACCTGGGGGACACTGTTGAAGCAGTTTTCTAGGATGTGAAATACTTTAGCAATTCATTAAAATATATAAGAAATATGTTAAGCTGTTAAAACTGCTGTCTTTGACTCCTCAGCACCACAGCCACATTTTCAGAGAAAAATTAGGTTTGTTAAGTGTCTTCAGTAAATTTGTCATCGAACACTGAACAACTGGTTCACAGCAATGACACTTCATCAGTATCTGCTCATTTGCCAAATATTCTTCATCTTTACGTGAGACTATTTCTTCTCATTAAGTGCAAAGCAAACTTCTGCATTGGCATGTCTTGTACATTTTGTGTTAGAGCAAAAGGGTATATCTCAACTGATTAAATAAGGAAACTTGAACAGTTGAAGCTTTTTAAAATAAAAAGCATTACATGAAAAATATGAAGTTCATCTCAGGATCTTCTAGAAGCCTTGGCTGTTATGTATGGCACACATGACCATGGCTCCGTGGTCTAAAGTTTATAGCAGAGGAGGTATCAAAGTACCCGGAACAGGCTGACCAGAGAAGCTGTGGCTGTCCCATCCCTGGAAGTGTTCAAGGCCAGGTTTGATGGGGCCCTGAGTAACCTGGTCAAGTGGAAGGTGTCCCTGCCCATGGCAGGATTGCTGGAACGAGATGATCTTTAAAATCGCTTCCAATCTGAACCGTTCTATGATTCTGTGATATCTTAAATACAGCCAATTTCAGGTTATCTGTGGGAGCTTTGGCTATTAAATAAAAGAAACAAAAATGTAAACAAAATAAACAAACCAACCCACCAGACACCACAGAACTGCAAAAATGCAGCAACCCATTCTCCACATCCAGTAGTGTGTGACTCATAAAGTGCTCATTAAACCCCTCCCTCCCTCCCCTGCAGCCTGGAGTACACTGATTGCTCCTTTACAAATCACTGCAGGAGTAAGAAAAACACTAGTTTCTGAAGTTTTACATTCTTCTTTTTTCCTGACTAAGATCCACAGTTCTTTCTTATACAGTGTTCTCAGATTAAAGTTGCCATCTTAGTATTTTCTCTACTACATCAAAGAAAAAAAAAAAAAAGAGCAAGATAGTTGCATGGCAATGTTTGCTGTTGGTTCTTTGTACAAAGCCTGAAACACTCATCATGGTATAAACAGAGCAGCACCAGAAATCTTTCCTAAATTTGGAAGGTAAATATACCCAGTGAGATGATGTTAACCATCTTGCTGGTAGTGGTCATCACATCAACAAGCTGCAGAGTGCCCAGGTTTTTGGATCTACTGTGGTGGCAATGAATGTCTTGTGGCAGAGCAATGACACTTGTAGGCAGCCGTCAGCAGTTATAAGAACTGAAACTGAGGGAAGAGCATAGGAGAAGACATGGAGCTTGAAAACTGAGTGTAACATATTAATGTATATAAACAACTACTTTCAAATCATAGCATTCTTAGTCTGTGTTAGATTCTGGGGGTTGCTTTATGTTTTTAAAATCTGAATATTATCATACAAAACAGAAATTTGCTAACCAATATGTGGTTCATTTATTTCATCATTTTTAAATTACTGAAACACTTCTCTCTCCTCTGCCCCAGTATAGAAGATGTTTTTTCTTTTTTTTCTTGTTTCTTGTGCATTTTTATTTTAAAATAAGGATTTCCTCAGATAAAGAAAGGTAAATACAGTTACAGATAAATATGAAACCCACTGCTGTACAAGCTAGAAGGCAACAGGCTTTCTGCAGAGAAATATTAAAGCCTCTATTTTGCTAAAACAACTTGGATGAATTTTAAACATTCAGTTCTCCCATCAATTCTCCTATCAGTACTCTCATGCCTAAAGATATGCAGATGCTTAAATGTTTGCAGGGCTGGCTATTTAGTTAGTAGTTAGCAGTTAATTGATTCTACAAACTAATTAATAAAGCAGGCAACATTGCATTTCCTATTTCAGAATCTAATGATGAAGGTTACTTTGTTAAAAGGATTAATGAGATCTCTACTGGAAATTCCACATGTTTATCCTCATTCCAGTGCAATGGTTTCTTCCCTGAAGGAACTACATGTTATAGGTAAGGATAATTTAGAGTCACAAAATTTAGAAATGGAAAGGTGTGGATGTGGGGAAGACAAAGTCTTTCTTTTATTTTTCTCCAGGAAAGAATTAAGCCTTTTTAATTCAAAGAAAAAATTATTTCTGTGGAATAAGAGTCAATGGGAAGATAAACAAAAGTTTTAGCCATGTGAATGAAGGTTTATAAAGAATTGCAACCATTGCCAAGACTACCTTGACTTCAAAGGAGCTCTATGCACAGAGCATCTGCAGTTTGGCCTAAGTGTCTAATTCTTTATCAAAGAGCACTAACCTGTTCCCCTGTCAGTATCTTTCGGCTGCAAATTCTACAGCTTATAGCTGTGTTCATTTCTCATCCACTTTAAATTTGCAGAGGATTAATTTAATTGACTCTTTCATTAGCCTTATGATACAGGAAAGGATAAAAGTAATCCTTAGCTGCCAAGAGATCATTGCAATGTAAAATATACTTGCGCTGAAATAAATATATATTATAAACACATGAGTATTTGTGCTGTTAAGGAGAGATTTTGTATCAAGACCTCCGTTCACACAGCATTGAATTTCTCTCTGTTACTCCCCACAGTTTGCCCACCTTTACCGGTCAGTGGAGAAGGACTGAAGAGTTTAGCTGAGATATTCCAAACAGCAGAGCAGGGACTGGTGAGCAGCATCTGCTCTCCTGCTTTGCAGGTGAATGCAGAGGCTGACTTTACTTCCTGTGTAGAGTTCTCATTTGCAGATGTTCGTATCTGAAAAGCAAGAAGAGCTAATTACTAAAAAATTAAACAGTAATTCCATCAGTCAGTCAGTAGCTTCAGAAGTATGATGTTTCTGAAATATGTTCATTTGCCTAGACTGCATCAAAGGCATAAACCAAATTTTTTAAGATTGATGTGTGTGACAATTGCATATTGTTCCTCAGATTCTCTTTTCTGTTTGAAAATTGCTCAGTGGTTCAAAAGAAAGATTAAAAAACCAACTGAAGTATAAGGGGATAAATTAAGATTCTATGTAAAGATTCCCACTGCAGTTAGTGGGTTTTGAAAAAGTATACATTTCAAACGACTTGTTAAACATTCTGTCTGCCAAAACTAATAAAATAATTTACACTGGTGAAGTATCTTTCATCAAATAATCACAGAATGTGCTATAAGCCTGGCAGTAAACTTATTTTTACTTGTAAGAAATTAATATACAAAGAGATTTAGGCCCAAATATCTGTTACTGTCACAGATGTGATGTTATTCTGTGCCAGGATGCAAGAGGTGCATCCTCGTTACACCTTCAAGAAATGACAGACTTTTCTTCTTTTTGATGTTTTGCATTGGTTGATGAGACATTGTCCTCTTGGTCTGGATAATCTTTAGGTCGGTGTCCCCTGCTGCAAAGCAAAACATATTACTCAAAGTCACACTATATCTACAGTCTTTTCATTGAATGGAAAATATTTAGCATTATCTATACTCATAATCACAGCTGGAAAGAGGGCAAGAGGAAAAAAAAGCACTCTGCTCTACAGCATCCTCAGCTTCCCTGGAAAGAGAAAGGTCTCTGGGCTGTGCAGCCACAACAAGCCTGACTCCACACATGTGGAGTACAGGTCTGTAGGCACCTGGTCTATAGTATTTATAGAGCAAAGGGTGTGGGGCAGGGGGGTGCAGTTAGGAATTGGCAGCTATACTCGCACATGAGGCAAGATCCCGTTGTCCCATTCCTCTGGCAGGTCTGGGTTCCTCTGACCAGCACCAGAACCTTGTCCTTGGCCGTACCCCAGACCTGCCAGCCCACTGCCACTAAGCACTGGGGAAACAAAGGCAAAAGCACACTGCTCCTCACCTGCAACATGCACAGCATCACTAAGGGAACCTCCAAGTGGGAGTTAAAACTCAAAAGCACCACTTTTATCCCTTGATGGCCTAACAGTGCTCCAGGGCATGGAACAGAGCTCCTACCCTACTGAGGCAGCACGGGACAGGATCCCAGGCTGCTTTCTGTAGCAAGGTCCAGCAGACAGAAGCAGTGAGACATCATGTAAGGATCCGGGGATTGAGCTCATCCTGTGTTAGATGAAATGTGTCCTCCCACCAAGTCTTCCAGAGAAGAGAAAAAGGGAAACTCTTGCTTTTGTTTAAAAAGGAGATTTCTTCTGATGAATCTTTGCTTGAAACAAATCCAAAAGCTGTCTTGCTTTTGCAACATTTATGAAACTAAGTCGAAGAGTGTTTTTACAAAAGAGGTTGTTCAGGAATTTGTGCCTTTAAGTGTTTGTTCACAGAGAGGGGAAGAACAATAAATCCTGTACAGTGAAACTTAATGTAAATACAAAACTAAGCTCCACTTAACTACTTCTTGGACATCTAAAATTAGAAGTAAACCCTCATGTGTAGAAAACTTGATTTTTAGAGAAAGGCAAATTTACTGTAAGTTGTGAATATGAAGGATGTCTGAAAATCAAGCCTTTGCTGCTGTCAAAATATATTGTGCTTTTTTATAAAACCCTGAGTTTGAGAATTAAAAGCAGGAAATGCAACACACACACACAGAGAACACAGAACCCAAAACCCTGACTTTCATTGAAATACCTTTATCTAATTTTTATAGCACCTCAGTATTCCAGATAAAGATGGTTTTACAACTTTACTGGTGTTATAGTATATATTTTTCCCTTATATTGTGTCTACTCAAGTAAAAATTAATTTATTTGCAAATACTTGTCTAACATGCTTCTTAAATAATGAGAATCTTATAAACGAACTGAAAACATAATTGTAGGCATTACAGGAATAAAACACAAATGCAACCATTTGAATTTCCTGCAAACACTAGCAAGACATAATCGATTAACATTTTCCTCTTAGGTTGGGTATTTTTTTTTTTTTTTTTTTTTGCTTGTTATCATTATTTTTCGACTACTTTTTTGCAAGTCTTGAGAATATGGGATTTTTTTACCCAGTTGTCCAAAAAACTCTGATACATTACCCATGTGGGAATCCTGGCGGTACTTTGCAATGGAAGGGGAAAGAAGAATCAGGAAGAGAAAAATCAATTTAGTCACCAAGCATAAGGGTCACAGCCAAATTAGTTTCAGCACCAATGGCAAGGTGCTATGATTTGAAAGGGAAGCCCAATAAAGTAAGAAAGAGGTAATAGTCAGCAATGTTTTAAATCATCTGGAAATAACATAGACCATGACACAGCACCACTGCACTGCACGAGCAATACAGGAACTCTATTTTTCTGTCACAGCTTCACATTTCTTTCAGAAAATAGAAAATAGGTAGAGTGAATGTTTAAAGACCTGAGTACAAGGGAAATATGTAATACAGCAAGACATCTGCCAACTTTGTGTTTCTTAGCATTACAAGAGTAGAGGACATGATTTGAAATAGAGCAGAATGAGAGAAGAGGCCAAAGAGAGAACATGACCACGGCAATGAGACATCATTTATTCATACTTTTACTGCCAGGAGTAAATAAAGTTATGCTTGTAATTATTGCAGCGTATGTGCAACAAGAAGGAAAACTGCTGAAGCTTTATTGCCCAAATAGCAGTGAAAGGTAGTTAATTTATACACAGACACACAGAAGAAACAGTACCCATTATCACTGCTGTCCACTCTAACACATTCCATCTTCAGCCAGATTTAATTTAACAAGAAGAGCCTCAATCTGCCACTGCTGCAGTCTCTCCCTTCTGCACTTCACAGCTTCTTTTATGTGTCTGGAGAGAGAAGGAGGCACTGTAATTAGCTGCTGATATTAACAGGCTTTCTTTTGCTTTATGAAGTTGGAAATAAATGGTCATATTATCGAGCAGACTGCTGGATCCTCATCATAATTTTTTTAAAGAGTTATTTAAACTGGATGTGAGTGCTGTTGTTTTTATGCTGCTTTCTTGCCTTCATGTAATGGAGATTTTCATTCTGTATCAAAGCAAATTGGGATCCCAGTTCTGTTTATGTTAACAGTGTATCTCCAGCCAAGGAGATTACGATCTCTAACATGAGAAGAGGAGCAGACAGTGCAGCAGAACAGAGATCTGTACAGATATTTTCTTCAGCAATTTGCAAATCTGAGTCTTAAGCAGTCACATTTTTTTTGCCTATTATTTTGTCTAGTAAAAAATCAGATAAAACTTCCTAGAAAGCAAGACATTCTCAGAGGTGTGTGGCAGCAGTTTCATAAAAGTGTCATATTGTCATTGCTTTTCACAGTACTTGTAGGAACTTAATTTTCTCCAACCACTATCTCCAAGTTGGTTGAAACTGGCCAGAGGGCTAAAAAATTATTGAACAGGTCAGGAATACAGAGAAAGGTGGAAGGTGAGCAGAGGAATGAGTTTAATGGCAGAGAGCTCACTTTGATGCTCAAAACAGTTCAGAAAGCAGCACACTTGACTGAGTTATAAAAGTCTCAGCAGCCAGAGTCTCATGCCATGGAAGGATTTTTGTTAAATGGACATAACAGTCAAAGAAGAAGCTCTACCAAAGATAAAATCTATCCTTTACCCATACAATATCAGCTTTTCTGAAGCTTCATGAAACACCTGCCATTGGTATCCTCCTAACAATTGTACCAGCAAATTTTTCATTCAGGATTTTTTCTTTTTTCCTCTCCACATTTTTTTTTTTTAATTCTTATTTAGAGAGTGATCATTTTTGTGGCCTCCTCTGGACTCACTCCAAGTCCACATCTTTCGTATGTTGGAGGCCCCCAGGTCTGTACACAGTACTGCAGGTGTGTGTCAGACCAGAGCAGAGGGGGAGAATCACCTCCCTCACCCTCCTGGATACACTGCTTTTTATGCAGCCCAGGATATGTTTGGCTTTCTGTGCTGCAAGCACACATTGCTGACACATGTTGAGCTTTGTGCTCATCAACACCCCGAAGTCCTCCTCCTTTGAGGGAAAACCCCCAGGCCCTCCTCCTTTGAGGGAAGGCTTTTCTCAATCCATTCTCTGCCCAGTATGTACTTGTGTTTGGGATTGCCCTAACCAAGGTACACAACTTTGCATGTGGCCTTGTTGAACTTCATGAGGTTCACATGTGCCCATCTCCCAGGCTTGTTTCAAGGCCCTCTGGATGGCATCCCTTCCCTCCAGTGTGTGGACTACACCTCTCAGCTTGGTGTCCTCACCAAACTTGCTGAGGTCACCACCGTCCATGTCATCGATGAAGGTGTTAAACAACACCAGTCCCAATCAGAGAATCAGGAGAGAGACATTAGTGCTCATTCTAAAACATACATTAACACTAATGTTTGCTTATACTAAGAGCTTGGGGAATCTTCAGAGATTTGTTGAACAATAAACACTGTAACCTTTTAGGCTGAGACTCATTAGTGGTACCCTTAGGGACAATATTAACTGACTTAATGGATTCTTGCATTTGTTTTAACATATATGCTTTTCTAACCCACTTTCACTCTCATCCAAATTAAACTCAAACTCTGTGTTTAAAGTTTAAGTCTTCTCTCTTGTCGATACTGCAAGTGTTTTATTCTGATATCTACTCATCTTAATAAGTAATACTTGATGGAAAAGCTTCCAGTGCAAACCATTTCCGAAGCTGCGGAATCTCTAGGCAGTGCTGCTTCCTTTTGCCAGCCAGTCGGTGAAATCTCTCCATATCCCTGCTTGCTTGTGTTTTGGAGATGTGGGAGTGGCAGCAAAAACTTGAGTTTGCTACAAGCATAAAATAACACTATCTACAGAAGTTTTTAATAGACTGAGTTTCTGTACATCCCTGCTTTTTCAATAAACGATAGACATCTTTTAAAACCCCATTTTTTATCCTTAGTTATACAGTAGTATTCCAACTGATGATATCATCTACCCTTTCTTCGAGCATATTTTCTGTGCTAGAATGAAGAGTAAGTTTAAAATTAAAGATCCTTATTTTCCATAATTATATGTAAAGGCAGGAAATGTATTTCCATCATGTATTGAAGATTTTTACAAGAATTCATCCTTGAATTCTGAACCAAAGTACGTTTTATATGTATAGAAAATACTAGCAGTAGCAGTCAAGAATAGCTATGGTAACAAGTCTAAGAGATTTTGACTCAATATCACAGTCAGTGAATAAAATCTCTTTATATGAAATATCCCTGAAGACTTTTTCTGAACAAAATTATACAACTGTTTTTCCCAGAGTGTGATGGTGTATCACACAGCTGACAAGACCTAGGAAACTGGTACACTGCTGAGGGCTCTTTTCACAACACATGCTTAGCAATGTGGATGCACACAGGGTCTGAACTCACTACATGTCTAACAAAAGGTGTTGCTTTATTTAAAGGAAATTCATTTTCTAAGTAATCTTCCTGTAAAAGTTACAGGAAAAATCTTGAAAAGGGAATGCAAAAGGCCACAGAAAGTTCCTTTGGAAAGAGAGTTGCTTTTAAATTGCGATAAAAAAATTGAATGTTTATTTTACATGCATGATGAAGAGTGCTTGTTAAGGAAACTTCCCTACCTGACCATCCAGGAGCCACTCCGGCAGTCATACTCCCAACACCTTGAGCCAGGACTGAGGTCTCTTTGCAGCCACACACACCACCCCTCACTCAGGCAAGGTTTCCTTACTGTCTCAACCTCAGGATTTCCATAGCAGAATCTCAGACGTCTGGATCCTTAAAATAATTTAATCATAATGCATCAACAGAATAACAGCTTTAGCTGCTGCCTCTGAGGAGGGACCCCGAGCAAAGGAAACCCTGGAGTTCTGTACCCTTACAGTCCAAACAGACTGGGTTCCTCTGCTCCTGCTGTGTCTCTGGGTGTCCAGTCACCTGGCTGGATGCAGATCTCTGTGCCCTTTGTTGTGCAAAGGGTCTGCAGTTCATGGCCTCTTGCCTGGGGCTCCTGACACCCAGAGCTCAGCCTGCAGCTCACCCTGCAGCCGCTCACTGAGCTACCTGCACTGAATGTGTTCCTCAACATAGAGATCCTCATTGTTGCAACATCAGTGCATTTCAACAGGATGGTTCTCTTCTCAAATCATTACTGTAACTCAGAATTGTGAGGGAAAAAGTTTTACTTGATATTATTGACAGTTTGCACTTCAAGATCATCTGCTCTAATGTTCAACAGGGACACAACCCATTGTTGAAATGTCTATGGAAACTATTATTGAGTTAATGAGGAATTTTATAATGATGAGGTGATATAGTTTTTATAATGAGCCTTTTTTTCAAATAGTTTCATTTGAAGTTAAAAAAATATCGGTTACATTCAGTTAATATCTCAAAGAGTGAAAATCTGTGCTTTCACTGACCAGTGTATTTGTGCTTTATTGGATATTTATACACTACCATGTTTGCAATCAGGCTACTTTGACTTCTGATAAATTTCACTGGTGAGTAAAGCCTGAACTAATGGCAGCCTACACATGTAGCTTTGCCTCTGTACACTTGACATTCTCATGACTTATTTCCTTGGGGATTTGCAACTTCAACCACTCAAGTCTCCGCAACAGAGTTGTCTTAAAAAGAAGTAAGCATCATCACATACTCCACTTTCTATCAAATGTCAGAAAATGAGAACTTGCCAGGAACAAATATTTTGACCCAAGGCTGGCTTTTAAGTAGATGTAGCAACACTGTGACTGCTTTACCTAACTTGCATTTAGAAAGCTGTACTTCACTTTGGACACTGCCATGATTTGTGCTGTGATAGGAGTAGCCCAGGAGGCAAGTAGTAAAATACAGTCTGAGTTTTTCTTTTGCTTAAAAGAGAAACTGTCATAGTATGTCACCTGCAAAATACATCTCTGTGTCCTGTTTCTGACCATGACTGGCAAATGATTTTCTTCTGAGGAAGAGAAGCCTTCATATGTTACTAGTTCCTGGTCCAGCAGAGATCACTCTCATGTGACCCCATGAGGTCACACTGGCAATAAGCGGAGAGAGAAATGCTGTCCAGCCAGATAACTTAAGACTGCACTTTGAAGGTATCATTCACACTCTCAAATTCCACAGCTTTGTGACCCATTTAAACAAGAAAAAGCAAGGCATCTTATCATCAAAAAGGCTCAAAAAATCATCCTAAAATAGATTTTATTCTGCTTTAATTCTACAATCTTCCATTTGAAAATTTCCCCATCTATCTATTTAAATTCATTGCACTTTTTTGCTCCATTTTGTAACTGGAGGAAAGTCTACTTACTTACATTCCCTGCACCAGACTGCAGCCATTTTCCATCTCCTCTGGATATTTTGATATTCTGCCTGAACTTTTTGCTGTAGTTTTCTGTTTACAGATTCTCCCTTCTGTTTACAGAAGCAAAGGACTTCTTTCTTTTATCTCCTTCCGTCTGTAACCATGAGGAGGAAACTTAGTGGGGAGGTTTCAGTCTAATTCTAGTCTTAATAATACCATACCTCTTCAGATATTTCTGTTGGGTGGTACCCAGAGGATCCTCAGATGCTCTTAGGGAGTACTGTGTAGCCAGGGATACTCTGCTGGTTCCTTCTTCTGAACCTTTCTTCTGTCTTTTTCTTCATTTGCTGTTGTGCGTTTTTGTATCAACTCTTAGTCTGACCCCCCATGCCATTTTCAAGGGTTCTTTGTAATTCAATATGGATTTCCTCCAACCTTTCTATATATTCTCCAATAAAGATACTTAGAAGAAGAATATCAGAACTGGGAAGACACTGCTACCACTAGCTTGAGTCTTGGTTGGATCCTGAGGCAATATTGCATTTCATCTTCTTCCATCTCATTTACTAAGGTGAATAGTATACAATCTGCCCTTGAATTCCAGGATTAAAAAAAAACAACAAAAAACACCAGGAACAAAAAACTCAGACATATAGAGAATTTTATGTGCTTCGATGTATTATCATGCAGATGCTTCTGCATTTCTTTACAGCTCAACAGCACATGATTGTTCTTAATTTCTGTTACTGACCTAATTCAAACTTGTGGGGATCAAATTCCCTTAAAAAGATGTCTGGGAAATTCTGCCCTTGAAGTCACAATTTATCCCTTTGTCCAACTATCTGCTGCACAACACAATTGTTTTCTTTGGTTATGTATAGACCCAGCCACATCTCCAGACCTGCCATCATAGTCTTTTCTTCCAGGTGCACAGAGCCACACCAAGATAGGTACAGTCTTCAAAGTCATAAAGGTCTGATAGGACAAGCTGAAAACATGTCATGGGTCAGACACAGGAACTGCAATTGTCTTATACTTGGGCAGTTTAAGAAGATACTTCCCTTTCCTTTATCTTTCCAAAACAGGAACAGAAAGAATTTATTCTTAATTTCCATGTGCAAGCTACATGTTACTCTCAGTGAAGTATTGAGGAGTTTTGCCAGAATGCAATATTTAGTGTGATGTAGGAGAGGCTGACCGACTTACATGACAGAAAAGTAATCCATGACACATATATTTCAGTTCCATCCTGCAGTCTTCTAATTTCTGCACCCAATGCAAGGATAAGAAGAGTGTGTGACTAGCAGAGAGTGGAGCAGCAGTCCCTTTTGGCAGCAGTATACCTCAGATGTAAAATTAAACTACACACTAAATTTATACATATGCATTTCAGTGAACAGAGCTGTGTTTGTGTAATGGATGACAGTGTTTGGTGTTAGCTCCTCACATGCATCACACAGTGAAAATCATGTTCTATTTTTTTTTGGCATAACAGACTCAGAGTATAAAGCCTCCTATTCAAAACGTTTATCAAATTATAGCCATAAATAAAACTATGAGTTCAAAGTAAAGAGGAATTTGTCCCAGTGATGGATTTTGTCTGGGAGATAGATTTATCACACAGAATTTGATCATGCCAAATCCTTAACAGTAAAATAAGTAGTTCAGACTTATCACTCGGTATTAAAAAATAATCTGGATTTCACTGTTCTTTATGCACAAGTTTTCTTTGCTTCTACGGAGCTACACATTTGAGTTAAATGTCAGCGAAAATCACCAGTACAAATATAAAATGTGTCAGTGTGAATCATATCACTAAATTTATGTAGTAATTGACACTGGCACAAACTTCGTCTCGTT
The DNA here is from genome assembly GCF_036250125.1 of Pseudopipra pipra. Taxonomy (NCBI): domain Eukaryota; kingdom Metazoa; phylum Chordata; class Aves; order Passeriformes; family Pipridae; genus Pseudopipra; species Pseudopipra pipra. Next base: position 144,561,168 of record NC_087549.1, on the reverse strand, counting down.
CTTGTATGACCCAGTCTATTTTGGGCAGTCATTTCTTCCACCCAGTTTCCTGAGAATTATGTACGTATTTACTCCTCTAACTGTCACCTTTAAAACTTATGGGATTATTTGGCCAATTTCAGCCAAAGCTTTCAAAGATATTCTATACCTACATATTTTATGGAAAAAGGTGACCACTGCAGCTCAAAGACTTTACTACTGTGCTGGCTAGAAAAAGGGCAGCAATATAAGCTCTTTATTGCACAGCAGAGTATATTTGTGACTGTGAGTCACAGACTCACAGGAAATCAAATTTTTGCTATGTTTGATATGTTTGAACAATGCTTCAAAACCACTAAGGATTACCTGTATCACACAGTGGGCTCCTATATTGAAGTTCTACCATTGCATTTCATTTTTCCAAATCTTTATTGATGGTTGTTATAGAATCTTCATTTATATTTATCATATAAAAGAAAAAGTTAGATGCCTGTATTATAAAACTACTTCAATGCTGTAATAAAAATCTGATTATCTTGTTAAATGCCTATTCATGCATTCAATTGAAAAGGGTAATATTGAATGCTTGTTTTTGAAATACCTTTTCATTAAAGCAGCCAATCCAATAGAATTTGTTCTGCTGCTTGCAGACTTATTACCGTGTGTGCCTTTCTCAACCAATTTTAAGTTGGTACAATATATGGTAGGGCAGGAAAGTTAAAGGGCAGATTCTCATTCTACAGAAACACATCCAAATTTGTCTAAGGAAAGGATTTGTTCAGACTCTCTTGTTTTTTTTTTAAGGCAACATTATGATCCCTGTGTACTGGGCTGTTTATAAAATCCATAGCTATTTGGGATCAATTTGCTGGAGACTGAGATGGCTAAAATCAAATTAAGTGCATTTAACTGACCTTGCCAGTCTGTAAGATTACAGATTGGTTCATATTCTGACATACAGATGTTCATTTTGAGTAGAAATCATTCTTATTTGCAGCCCATGCAATTTTCTTTTAGGGAGGAAATTCACCCAGTTGAAAAAAGATTAATTAATACAGTAGTTGAAGAATGTCATAATATAAGGAATCACTTTGTTAATTCCACTCACAGCCCACCACGATTTTTCTGTCTTTTTCATGGTTGCACAACTATAAAGGCTTCTTGACGTGTGATTTTGAGCCTTCTGTAGTCAGCTCATTATTTGGGGATGGGATTATCACATCATACAGTTCTCTTTTCAAAAATATATATTTTCTGATATAGAAAGAATGGAAGCATTGCTAGTGATTCAATACAGTGAAAGAACTATGAAGCATCTGACATGAGGTCTAGATCCCATATAACCTTTGAAGTGTTTCCAGTTACATATCAATGGGCAAAACTTTTATTGAAGGAACAGACTGAGAGGAAAGCAGCCAATGCATCTTTTCTACCAGTTAATACTTCAGCATTACAGATTTGTGTCAGGAGGAAGAAGATAGGTGAGAGGCTTAATATAGTGAGATTTTAACACATAAACAGTTCTGGAGCCCAAGATGGTTCATATAAAACAAAATTACTATCCTGAACCAAAATCCACTGAAAGCCCTTTACTTCCCCAAGCATTTAATTAGGTTGAGGGCATATGTACAGCACTGTTTACTGCTGGGCTATTGCTCGTATCTTAATGGAAACAGAAAGGGGAATTCCTGTAGGAAACACAGGAATTTATACAGCTAATCAATTTGAGCCTTGTTGCTCTCTCATGTGTGCCCTGTTAGCAGAAGTGGAGTGAGGGTTTCATCTCATGCCTGTTGCTGAGCACTTGAAAGGCACAGGAAGGGAGCAGGCTTGTCAAGAAACAATGGGAACTGAACAGTTACCTGAACTTAACAGGGGCTAAACAGGCAGAAACTTGTTGCATGTTACACAGGATCATCACCTGGGTGGCAATCAGCAACTGACATAAATAACATTATCTGCAGATTCTTTTGCAGAAAAGCTTATTCCTAAATTACAAGGACTAAAGCTTCATTTTCCACAGAAACAGGTACAATAGTTCTGTAATATGCCAGTCCTATAATATATACTCAAAGAAACCTTTCTGACTTCAGTGTAGTTCTTTTGTACCAAAACATGCAGGTAATACACGTAACTGCAGGATGGGATGCCAAATTAGCAGAAGCTGGCTCTTCACTGAAACACAGAGCAACGATCTGAAGAGGCTGTTGATAAGGACTGTCATTGACTGCATGATTACACATGTAATTCCATGCACATGTATTTCCATGCAACCTATATAACTGTTTAGATTCCTTCCATTAATGTCAGCGATTGCTTAGTAATACAAAAACATGCCGTCCTGTAGGACAAATAGTAACATTTATGACAGTGGTGAAGAGAGGAAATGGTACATAATTAAGTGTCATAACTGCTTTAAAAAAAAGCAAACAAGAAAAACCTAGATTAGTTCATCAGCTATGTTTGCTGTGCAAGCATAGTGGCCCAAAACTAGCAAGCACTACATAGGTTGTGTTCTGGGTCTCTATAATGAAATTTTTATATTGCATTTCTTTGGTCCACATCTTTATTGATGGCCATTGGGGATTCTCAAGTTACAATCATACCAGACTGCATTAGGAAAATACCTTGTTTTTTTTAAAAAAACCTAGTTATCTGTTCCTATTTCCAAATGCAGTATGATAATACTGAAAAATCATAATATTGAACACTCTGAGGAGTCTTCTTTTTTTTTTTTAAGTAAAAAAAGTAAACTTGTTTCCATTTTATCACTAAGTTAGAAAATAAACTAGTTCTTCTTCAGAGTTGTTTATCTAGTGTAGAAATGGACTTTATCCAAGAAGAAGCTCTTCAGTTTGGTATTATAGCTGAGGGAAGTCTTTCATAATCTAGCAGCTCAGCATCATTGAGATCATCCTGGCTGGAGAGCTAGTACCTCACATGCCTTATTACACAACAGCTGGGATTACTACATGTAACACAGAGCTACATTTAATAAAAACAGGAGAAAAACGGAAGCATAGAAAGTTAATGTAATTTATGTTTAGAGACTGGAATGAAATTTATTTGACTTCTATAATCCCTGTACTATGCTATAACAGTCTGTTTCTGGCACTCTCTAAAACAATTCTGGAAGAAATGTTTTCCTTGAAGACTTAAGGGATGTAAATAGATTTTTCAGCTTAAAAACAAAACAACAAACAAATATACTAAGCAGCAAATCTGTATACTAGATCCTCTTGTCTGCAACACCCTCAGCAGTTCTAGAGAGCAAAATATCCCTATGGCATTACTGTTTCTTTACTTAACAATATGATTTGATTTTTGTTTGGAAAGAGCATCTTGCTATTTTTCTTCTCTACTGGCTGCCACAAACACTCTGTTTCCAGTGAAAGTTCTCCTTAAGAGTAATAAAAGGTATTGTCCCAGTTGGGCTCAGCCTCCCTTGGACCAAACACCATTCTGGTGCCAGGTCTGTGGGGAGTAATCAAACATTAACTGACTGAAATAAGATGTATAATGGGCCTGCAACTAGACTTGCTGGTTTGTTTGGTTTTTTTTCCCAAAGGAATGAAACCATTTCTAAACTCCCCATGAGATGTACAGGCTAGCAATTTCTTTGATTAAAAAAGCTGTGTCCTTTGGTGATTTGGTTGGGGAAACTGCATTCAGATATAAAAGAAGCAAATGGATCTATAAATTATATAGCTTTGTATTTACTTAGGGACTTTAATTTTACTAAGCATATTGTGCTATGTAGAGATATTAATCTGAGGGAAGAGTATGATATACATTTTTGACAGAAGTGTATTCAGGGTTTTATTGTTAGCCCACTTCAAATTCAAACCTGCAGTTAATATGGCTTTGCTTTGTAAGATATCACCATAGAGCCTACTCACATTTCACTCTTGAAACTTCCCTTTTTTTTTTCCTTTCATAGCTACTGCCTTCCTCTACCCAGATTTTTTGCACTTAAATTTGATGGAACTCTTTGCTCACTCACTCATCCTGTCCAACTCTCAGTATCACTTCAAGCATTTCCCATGATTTCTCAGTACTTCTTAGCATACTACCTTTTGTTCCTTGCTAGGTTCTCAGAGCCTACCTCACTTCCATCATCTATTGAGTTGAAAGTCTCTGCTCTTCTGTCTCCAGTGGTAAAATTTTTTAACAGCATCTTCCGTATCATTCTTTCTCCAACTTCATACCAATTTCACAACCTCAAGTGAAATTATTTTGTCATTCCATCAGCAGAGCATTAAATGATGGGGAACTTTTCTCTTTTTGACAACCTTTACCTTAACCTTCAATGACTCTATTAGAAGGCAATGATCATTGCTATAGAATTTTTATCATATATATTCATATCTTATGCTGACTTCCAACTTTCTCTTTCCCCCTTAACTTGACTTAAAGTGCTAAATATGAATTATTTTACGGCAATCTGTAACTAAATGAGGGTAAATAGACAGTTCATGTCTTAAATCAGTACCTTGCCTGTGTAAAGGACTGTCATGTAGTTTTCAATCAGAGATGTTGCTGTTCAGGAGATGAGATTATAATGGAAATGTTCTATATGGACTTTCATTAAATATTTTGAAATTACCCAATGGGATTGATTAGAACTTAATATTTCTATGAGCAACCTGGGCAAATGCGGGCATGTATCTGTGCTATTACACAATTTAGAATGAATCTGTCCTCATTTACGGATATTTGGAAGGTGATCTATATTTGGAGCTTTTGGGTAGAAGGCAAGTTGGACAACAAGTTTGATTTTCACTGATCTTTAGTAAAGTTTACAATAATTGTATTGACAACTTTTGAACCATGAGGAAAATGGATAATTTTATCTTAATTTCAAGGTTGGATTTGGGATTTAAGAGATTGGAACAACACAATAGAAGTTAATTCAAGGGATACAGAGGTTGATAAAATAATCAGAATATGTAGAAACCTAGGCAGGTTTTTAAAGACGACAAAGAAAAGATTAATTCTTTTAATTTATTTTTAAAAAACAATGGCTCTTTTCACTTTGGAGATTACTTCCAGAGGTGAAGCCACAGTAAAGGATTTTTTTCCTCAAAAAAAAATACAATAATAAATGAAATTATAAGCTTTTGCGTTTCCAGATGTTCTTATTAGATGGATTCCCTTCTATATAGTAACCATGTGTGACATGAAATGTTTCAACATAGATTTAATGTCACTGCTAATTCCTGGATTTTCAATTCTCAGTATGTCATCATTCATGAAGAGGAGGATATGCTTACCATTTGGATTTTTTCTGCCATCTGTTTCAGGAAGCCTCCCAGTGCTCTGTCATCTCCTTTCCGCACCCTCTGCCTTCTGCACCTTGCCTCCATGGTCCTAGGGAAGGAAGCTCTGGTCATGAGGATGCTTCTCACATGTACCTGGGAGACCATACGGAAGGAGGAGATGTCACTTGTCCCTGCCTTTGGTCACAGTGGAAGCTGTGTTCTCCCTTGCAGAGCTTCTTACAGGGAACTGGGCAAAAAAATTTTACATTTCACAGAAACAGTCCTCCTTCCCATTTTGGAAGAAAGCATAGAATCATTGAATGGTTGGCATTGGAAGGCAACCCTTAAAGGCCACCTGACCCAACCTTCCTGCAATGAGCAGAGGAAATGGAAGGAAGGAAAGATGAACTGATCTAAAACTTGCATTTCAAATGGGCAGACATTATGAAATCTACAGGTTTCTCATAGTCATGGTGTATGTATATCTATCTATCTATCTCTCTATATATATGTACTGTAGGTTGCAGTTAGACCAATTAAGTCATTCATTAAATTGCATTGAATAACACTAAGCCACAATCCACCCTCAGGAACAGCTGATGTAACAACCATATTTTAAACAGTGTTGCCCACTTGTTCATCAAGACTGTGGGAAGAAGGTTCCACCTGCTCAGTAGCATTTACCCTTGCAATATAAAATGCAAAGTAACTTCAGAAGTTATTCTGCACAGCAAAGGGGATATTAGATAGCAGTTGTTTATTAATGCTCTAAATGCAAAGAAAATAGGAAATTTTATAGACCATGTCCACATGTAGATACTAACAGTTAGAATTGTTAAGTGTCTTTAAGGCTTGCAAATCTTGCATAATTAGTCCATCATGGCCTAGGGAAAGCAAAATCCTCACTCTTTAAATGATACAATATTTATGGTGGCACTGCATGGAATCTTCCTGTAGTAAAGAAAACCTGACTAACAAAATCCATTTTCAAGCCTGAGGTCCAAAATATCTACTCAAAAGAATCACTTAAGCCAACAGGATTCATTGGTGGGATTTTTTTTTTTTGTTTGTGGTTTTTGTTTTGTTTTATTTTGGATTTTTGTTGTTTTTTTTTTTTTTTTTTTTTTCTTTAATTTTAAAATGTCTGCAGAATTTGCTGGCTAGAAAAAGTAGGTTTAAAATAAAAGAAAATTCAATGGTCCTTTACCTAAATTTTGAAGGTTCATGACAAATTTTAAAAAGATTTCTCTTCTATAATAAGAAACTGAAAATAGAGTATCCCTTAGCTCTGAATTTTATTCATACTTTAAATTTTTAAGGAAACACTCAGTTTTAAAAATTAAATAAATATTGCTTGAATTTTGGCTAGGTAGCAGCCACCCTCTGTGATTAGGATTCTATTCACTGTTGCCTTTCTCTAGGTATTGTAATTATAGCTTGCAAACTGAGAACACAAGATAATCATTATCTGTACATGTTTACAAGTTAAAGAAAATGCTGAAATATATTTTACTGCTCCACACTGAAAGTGTGAATGTCCTCAGACATTTGCTATCCTGCTGTATTATAGTGATACTTGGTGTTGCTGCACAGCCTTCTATCCAAACTTGGTCTTGTGCACTTTCTTGGAAAATCAGACGATACTTCTAAATATGCAGGTAACAAAAAGCCATGTTATAGGTTGTTACACCTTTTTCTATATGCAGTTCTCTTTGGCTTTGAAGCAGGGACAAATCTTTACAGTTCTAACTGGTGTTTTCAAATGCACATAGTTTGAAGCATAGCTCTGTTTAACACACAGCAGTTGAAAGAAAAAAATAATCTCTAGAATACCATCCAATTGCCCATGTCCCCATTACTGTTTGCTGACAAAATCCTAAAAATCCTTATATGCTTGAACCTATGGATTGATTAGAGATTCCAGAATCCTATAAGAAGATGTCCTTTTTCTAACATTTGTAAAAAAAAAAAAAAAAAAAAAAGAAAAAAGAAGAGTGTTTACCAATGTATTTGCAAAATACATGTGAGCATGACAGTCTCTTCCAAAAGTGGTTCCTAATTCATATATTTGTTGAATACCTGTTCTGTGAAAAATTCAGTTGGGAACAGAGGGAGAACTAGGTGATTCTTTCCTTCTCACCCCTGCCCCCCTCAAAAGTAAGGAAATCTTTATCCTCCAAAACAGAACATCTGTGGAAGAAGTGGTAGTCAGTAATGTCAAAACACATTTAGACCTCTAATTTTAAATCCATAAAGTGACAATTCCAAGGACTACTCATACATCATTGTTCCCCACAGAAACATGCTCAAACAGCAAGCTGCTAGCACAATTTCTCAGCTGAAGAACCACCTATTTTCTGGAGGGATCTGTTTATGTATGTGGTGATTTCTTTTTCAGAGACATATGAACACATGTCTGCTTAAATCAACTCCAGAGATGATTTGCTCTGAGGTTCTGTTTATCTCACCTTTACATTTATGCAAGGGCTGCATTCCACAATGAGCTGAGATTTTAGGAGCATATTCACCTCAAGGAGATTTTTCTGTTTTCAAAAGTGAAGATTGGGTTGATCCAAGGTAGAACTTCACTGTAGTGTTTGGCTGATTTAGTTGGACACTAGCAAATTTTTAACACCTTCAAGGCTGTTGCAAACGTGCAGCCAGTGGGCTGCTGCTACTTTTGTGGACCTTTGGCAGAGACCTTTACAGACAGCTTTTGGAAATGAAGGCACTTACACTATTAGAATAGCAGTCTCAATAATTTGGGAAGTACTTTCAACTAATGTTCCTGCTGGCAAATTGACTATCCATTTCTTCTGAAAGATGTCTAAGATGTAAATGGTCTTTTCTCCGAGTATGGAGGTTGTGCGTTGAAACCTGCTGTTCGACAATCCCAGCTGCATGCATGTTATTATCCCAGCACTGATTACAAGATCCCATTGACCACAAGCTGCCTGTTTGCCTGTCTAGATGTTGTGATTAGTGTATAATCAATCTTTAATCCAATCAGAAAACTCTCTGCCTGCAGCTGATAAAGGTCTCTGCAGGGTACTGATGAGGCTGGAGCCCTGATATCTCTAAGGGGACACCTGCAGCATGTGAGGTGCAGAAGCTAAGCAGGCTGATCTAAGAGAAAGGAATTAAGGTGGTCTGCAAAAAATCTGATAAAAAGCATTCAAACAGAATAAACCAGGCAGCTAAAGTGTGGGGCTCATCAGCCTCACAGACCCTGGAGTGCTGCTGTTCTAAATCCTAACACATGGAGAAGATCATCTTTTAGCTCAGGAAGACCATTCAAGACAGAAGATCTAGTTTCTGGTCTTTAAAAGAAATCTTTGTCTGATTGTATGATTTTCTCCAGTGCATGAATTCCTCTGTACTACTTTAGCTTTGTACTCCATTGTCTGCTTTTCTACGCAGGAGTCTGGAATGGAATATGACTGTGACTTTCCAAATTGTAGTGCAAAGAAATAATTGCCTGTACTTTGCTTCTTCTTTTTTTAATTTCTTGATTCAACTTTAATTTTTTTTTCTCTCTTTATCTCAATATTCTTTCCTAACTCTGCAGATGAGATACTTATAATTACAGATCATATTAAAGCTGTTAAAAACCCACACATTATTTTGTGATAAACCTGCATGATTTATATTAATCCTTGTTGCTCTGCTTCAGGGCAAACAGTTTCTCATAACTTCTCTTTCTATGATATGACCTGTTCTTATTACATTTACATTCAAAATTGGAGAGAATCACAATTAACTACCTTATTAAAAGCTAAAGAACTTCCAAAGTACTTCTTTTGTAACCATACAAATACTTCTTAACTGTTTCAATGGAAACCATTGGTTATATTTGTTGTATCATTATTTTAAACACAGTATTATGAATTATCTTTATTTCTAGAAATACAGATTATTTCCACTAACCCCGTGGATTTGATATTCTTTGTAACTCCTGGGCAAGCTACACTCCTGCTTTCAAGCTTTCCAGGGTATCTGACACCCATCTCAGATACTTGCAGCAAAGCTTACATTTATCTATGTTCACAATATGCTTAAGATCAAAAGAAACATAATTATTCTGTCTACAAAGTCTTTTTTTTCTTAAATGACCATTTCAGATTTAATATTTTCTCTGATTTCAAAGTCTCTAATCGGTAAACAATGAACTGCATCACAGTGAAATAATCTAATTGTCACAGCTCTGACTTTCAAAAAGAAAAGCTTTCAGATTACTTTAAATTTGATAATTTTGGCAAAACCTATTGTTAAAATGTTAATATGGCCATAGTGCATGCAAAAAGAACAACAATTGAGTACATACAGGTATTTGAAACATACACTTCAAAGTCAGCATGGACTACTGTAAACAGTCTGACACTGTGTTCAGTGCATAGTTTCAAGATTCAGTGTGAATTAACCAACTATACCCGATCATTGTGCCTTTAAAGATATATGGAAAATATCTGCTCTTCATAGAATATGACCTTCATAACTCAATTTATGGGTCATTCCCTCACTTGTGGGATATTTTCAATATCATAATTGTAAAAAGAGAAAGAAAGGAAGCAAAAATGTTCAGTTATTCATTTTGCAGGGCCTTTTTATTAAAAGCAGAAATAACATTAGATGAAAATCATTTCGCTGATAATTTTAATGAAATATGAAGTGCTTTGAATATATTTTATTGCAGGCAATATAGAAAAAAGGCATTGGCTGCTTAATGTGTCATTTAATGAATGGATTCCATATTGCCTTACTTTGCTACATTTGGAAGTGAAGGCCATGCAAAGATGATAGCAAGTGCTTTCAAAAGGGGGCTTCTTCCCACATTTTTAAATTACACTTCACCTAATGGAAAGTGTGAAGTATAATGCAGCAGAAATGAGGCTGAACCAAAACACTGGAGCTACATACCTTAACAAATCTCACTGAATTTCATCCTGTAAGCGCATCTCTAATACGGAAAAAAACTTGATGTTGATAATGTCCTAGCATGCTGAAGGTCAGGCTGGTATAAGAAGGATCCCAGAAAACCAGAAATCTCATCTAATTTGCAATAAGCTAACATAGCAGTTGCTTAGTTAGCCCAGCTGAAGGTGAGGAACCGGGATGAAAGCTCTGCCCACAGGGATGCAAGGGTCATTACAGAGAAGGCTGGTAGGTGTCATTTGTTTACACCTTCTTCAGCTCAGAGAAAACCAAATGCAATTGCCAGTGCTACAGAAATACACCCTAATCTGCCTGATTTTTTTAACAGAGACATGAGGCTGATCCAGAAAGTTTCCCATTCTTAACCCTAAACTACTCAGGACTTTTTCTGGTAATAGCTGCCCGCTGTTGCCTCAGGCTTTTTCCCCCATAGATGCAGATTCATTACTTGTGTCTAAAATGAACAAAACATAAATGGTAACCATGCACTGGCCCTGAGGCTGGCTAGCACTGGCTGGCTGGGTCTGCCCCCTGCCTGTCCCTGCATCCATCCCTTCAGAGCCCAGTGTCCTCTGTGCATGCTGTCCTCCTGATTGCCTCGGACTGGGGAAGGGCAGCCAGACTCCAGCTCAGAAACACTAACAATTGAACAGTAAGTGATCTGGGACCCAGAGCTCAGGCTTACTAGCTGACATTTTAATTTAGCAGTGCAGGCATACCTATTGGTCCATTGGAAGAAACCCTCCACAGTCAGAAACGCTAGCTTTTTAACCAGCAGGTAGAGGTCCATCAGAAAACATGTAATAGGAAATTTTAACATGCCACTATACAAGTAAGTATCTTGCCTCCTGGACATAATACCCCAAGAGGGTTAGAGCCTAGACTTTATATGACCAAAAAAAAAAAAAAGGTGTAAAGAAGGTCTGAAGCTTCATTACAAATGAAGGCTATTATTCACACACTGGAGGAGCTTCGACATCAAATATCAGGAAGATTCCACATATGTTTTTTAGTCATTAACATAGTTATACAGAAAGAAAGGTGATCAGTAGACCAAACATTCAGCATGAGTTAGGAAAGAGGCATTTTAATCGTAAGATATAATGTCTGTGAATTTGGACATGACATACTGAGATGCAACTTTGCAGGTTCTCACCACAATCCTAATGGTAAGAATGACAGTGGGCCAGCAGGAAAAGGTATGTTGGAGATCTTGGAGGGATGGCTGCAAAATCAAGGTCTGAAAACCTTACCATTTCTCCTATGTCATTGTACCTGGAATGGTTGTCCACAAGAGAAATGATAAACTTAAAGAGGAAAATGAAGACAGAAGAAAACCTCTGGTCATGCAAGGGATCCTGTAAATAACTTAATTTTCCCAGTTCTTCTATGAATTATTTTGTGTATCGAAGGACTCTAGGTGGAAGTGAGAAATGCACTGTAGATTTTTTATTGGGAAATATTGTAATTGGCCTTGTTCCAACAACAACAAAAATCCATTTTAATCTTATTGCTACTTTCTGTTGTAAGTCAACCTAGTGTAAACTGACTTAATTTTGCATTAGTGGATACAAATCTCAGATTCACATCCCACCACTAAAATTAAAAGAATGGGGAATACTAATCTCAGAAGCTCATGAGAGATGGAATAATAAAAGCAAGCAATGTTCTTTCTTAGTGATGATGCTCAGGCACTTTCCTAGTAAATAAATCAAATATGATTCATAACTTTCAGACAACTTTGAAAGTGGTCCCATGCACACATACACAAGCTATTTTCAGCAGGTCTGGAGGGATGCTCACACTGCATTGGATAAAACCCTGCAGCACAGTGGAGGTACCTCTCCTCCACTGCACAGGATTGCATGAAATGGATGAATGGTAGGAAACCCAGAAGAGAAAGAAAGGTGTCTCTGGCCTATGGATGTAAGAAGCAGAGACAGAGTGCAAACTTTCACTCTGTGATGTTTTCCACATTTATCTTTCTGATGTCCAAGCTCATTGCCAAGTTACTGGCTCCACATTAAAATCAGTGAATGATGCAAATAGAAGTTTATATGTAACAGGCACTGCTTGTTAGCAGGAAGAACACCTTTCTTTCAAGGCATGGTAATGAGAAGGAAAAAAAATACATATAATATGATCAACCTTCTAAAATTGTTTTAAAATAGCATTTTCTCAACACAAGACCTGCAAGTTTGACACCATATGATCTTGGAACCTAAGTCAGTTATGTGGAAGTGTCAAGTATTGTTAAAGATGCCGTTGTCATACAGATCCGTAAACAAACAGCTGCATAATTTCTCAAATGATTATCGCCCATGTACACCTGGTGTGTGTTATATATAAAAAATTAACAAACAAAAGTGAGAATTTTACTGCAGTGCTGTCATGGCAAATTGCACCATCAAAATCCAACTGCACAACCCAGCTTTAGGCATCAGTATGACGAGAGGACTGCAGTATATAACCATAGAGACAGTGCTCCATTAAATAAGATGTGAAACAGGCCAGCGTAGAGCCTGAAAAACCCAGGAGGTGCTGAAGGCAATGTAATAGGACAACATCGTCAACAGCATCAAAGGCTGCTGATAAATCAAGACAACGAAAGAAGGAGCTTCTCAGTTAGCTTGAAGCAACAGATCCTCATTACAAACTCTCTCAAGAGCAGTTCCAGCACAGTGGCAATATCTGAAACAAGACTGAAATTTATTAGAAAGATTTTGTGCATTAAAACCAGCCTGTAATGTCAGAATAGTGCTTTCCAGTGCAGAGAAAAATGATGGGCAAATAAGGTAAGCTGAGAAATTGTCCGTAATTACACTTTATAATCTAGTACAATTAAGAAAAGTATTGTTTTGACAGTGTTTCACTCATCAAAAATATTTTCTTCTGGTTATCCGGGTTCTGTTTGATCTGTGCTACTAAACAGGTATTTGCATATAGGAAAAAATAAACACCATATCCAAAACACCCAAAATATTCAGGAGCAATATGACATAAACAGACTGATCAGATGACAATCATCACATGTCTGGCCTCTTGATCTCAAAGTTTCCTCAATGCCTATGTTTTTTGTTTGGAACCTACAGGCTTAATCTAACTCCAGAAGCTACAGGTTCTGGATGCCTCTGTTCCTCATTAGGATGCAAAGGGGAAGTTTAAAGGGACATACATACTTTCAGGATCGGTCTGTCACACGCTAGCAGAGTCAGACCTCATCACAGCTGCTATTGAAAAGGCAGATGGAAGACAAAAATATAGACCTACTAGATACAGTCTTCACTAAAAGACAGGAGGTACACAGGACTCCAAAGACTGAGGTACACAATCTCTTTAATAGACAGAGGTTTTTACCAAAGAGTTAATAGTGCTGGAAAGAGAAAATAAAGACCAGGATTACCTCAGTGCTACCTTATCTGCTGGGTTGCAGATTTCTCTTCCTCTTAAGGGTCCATCCTGCATTTCCCACAGCACCTTGGCTTCAACAGGACAGGTCAGAATAAGCAGTAAAGGCAGTTTCCTGGGCAGCAAAAATAATGAATTTGAAAGTCCACAGGGTCCAGATCCAGCCCTGCACCTTCCATGGTTAGAGTAAACACAATCAGAAAAATACTCTGTTGAGTTTTCATCCCAGCAAATTAACCTCATTCTCAGGTATCCTCAAATGAAAAATGAAGTCTGAAACTTAAGCAAAACAGCATATAGGAAGGAAAGCAAGTGATACCAGAAGACCCAAGAACACCACTCTTTATTTAAGCCTCCAAGCTTCTCATGAGCACTATTTCAATTTGGGAATCTCTGAAGATGACAAAGGCACTTCTGGAGGGCTGGAACTTAGATTTCAAACAATTTAGGGCTTCATGAAAGTATCACACAAAAAAATCTCATAAGTGTGTACCAGAAGAGACAAAGTGATGTTAGTGCAAGATCTGAGATGATGGATATCTGTATCTACATATGTGTATACATCTCTGGAGACATATATATATATATATTCATAACTACACACAATACTGAGCAACAGGACACAACAGGCCTACAGTGTCCCATATTAGAGCAAGTCTTAAGTTTAACTTCTACATTTTGTGGCTTAGGATATCAGCTTTTATAAATGGCCATTGTAAGAACTTTTGAACTCTTAAATACAAATCACCTCTCTGAAGCTTAGTTTATTTTTTTCAATAGGAACTTATAGCAATTTAGAATAAAAATTAAAACTAAGTTTTTGCAATGAATCTGACTTAGATTGATAGTAAGAATGAGTTATAAATCCATATGACAGGGAAATAAAAAGTCGTAGATTAAATTCAGATCCTCTGCTATCCTGAGTTACTTACTGATAATGTTCATATGGGGCTCCATTGGGCCTGCACTGTTAAAGTTTGGAGCAAAATCCCACAACAAGCTTCACACAACCTAATAAACATCCTCACCTCCACTATATAAACATGAGGTTGATGGTAATAATTCGCTTTCTTTGAAAGTGGTCTTTAACATGAAGGATTAGCCTAATGTTACCACAGCTATGCATTTCCAAGGATTTTGTCGTAAAGTCCAAGGAGTTTGTAAGAATTATGTGATAAATACAAACTAAAGGTAATATAGAAATTATACCATAGGTAGTCTTTTGAACATATTTCTCACTCTAAAGCTTGAAATGATTCAGAATTTATCAGGCATTAAAGTCACATCTCAATTGTACTGAATTAGAGCTATTGCCAATAGGCTTCGTTCAAAATATCGAGGTACTGTATATGATTTTATGGATTGGGATATACTCAAATTATAAATAAACCTGAAAGAACATTGCTTACTTTCATTTGATGTCATATCGACAGAGAAACACAACTACTCCAGCATGTTTTGTATATTATAAAATCATGTCCTGTGTTCAGCTGTTCTGTTGTTTGGCTTACTCAGCTCTAATGAAGTTACTTCATCTGGTTAAGCAGCCTAGAATGCCCTTCTTCTTAGGCTTAGTAAAAAACCTCCAACATTCTTATTATCAAAACAATCCCTAGCATTCCAAAACAGACAAAGTTTACATGTTTCTTTGAAAGTGGAATAGCAAATTATCCACAGGAGACCAGGTCCTGACAACCTGCACCCAGTTTTTACTCACTGCCTATAGAAATGCAAGAAAAAATGTTTTCTTGATTAGGAATCTTGTAAAAACTTATCAAGTTCATTCAAAAAGAAAATATTCAGATTTGACTGATAGCAGCTCTATGCTGTTAACAGAAGATGGATGAAATGCACCTTTCTTTCCTCATATCATCTAGTCACACAGGAACAAGTAGCTGCAGTTTATTTTAAAGTAATCTATGTGTCTAAATTTTGGAAGATAAAGTGATACCCTTACAAATGCTCTGCTGATTGGAGGGCACCGAAGAGCACTCCTGTCCTGTCCTGTTCTGTCCTGTCCTGTTCTGTCCTGTCCTGTCCTGTCCTGTCCTGTCCTGTTCTGTCCTGTCCTGTTCTGTCCTGTCCTGTCCTGTCCTGTCCTCTCCTCTCCTCTCCCCTCCTCTCTCATGAGATATTCTTTGCTGGGGACTGCGTGCACTAAGTAATTTTTCTGGATACAAGCAAGAAACTGTCTTTCATCTATGCATCACTTAACCAAGGCAAAGAGAAATATGCTGAAAACTAGGATGTGACCAGAAGCTTATTTGTTACACAACAACAAAGAGGGGACAAAAACTAAGCCCACCTTTCTTTGTCATTAAAGACAAATTAAAGAAGTGACGTGACCCCCATGCTCTGAGATGTCATCCATCAAAAGTTGGCAACATTGTTTGAGACTGTAATGATCAAACTTGCTGTGACATCTTCATTGCCTCTAGGATGCCAAAAATTCTGTTGCTTTCTAAATTGGCAATAATATAACTGTTTAGAAACTCTCCAGGGAGGTCAGCATTAAAACAGGCTGGAAGGAGCCAAAGAAGCATATTCTTGAATTGAAAAACCTGTTCAGACTAGTGAATGCATAAAATAGTTATTTTCATTGTGTAAAAGCAATTATTCTTAGCCATAATGTATTAATAGTGTTACTCATTTGGTCAGCTGAGAGTGTGTTTAGCAGGCAGAGGATATGAGTCCACAGTATTCCCCACAGTAGTTGGGCAAAGGGTGTTTGATGCAATACATGACAGTCAGGTTTCAGATGTTAACTTGTAGTTATCCTATGAAATCTCAAAGTCTTTTTCACTCAGTGAAAACAGCTAATTCTTAGGAACACTTGGAATATCTTAGGAACACACGGAAAAATATATACCATTCACTAGGACTCTGAATTTCTTAAAGAGGAACAGTTTGGTAGGTAGATGTAGACACCATCATAAGGACAATAGTCTAGTTTGAATTCTTCAGACCACTTTTCCTGGTGATGTGCCAATTTTCACATACAAATGTAATTTTTAGGTTTTATAAAAGTTTTAAGCAAGATTGAAAGAGACCACTCTATTAAAAATTGCTTTCGTATTTTTTTTAAAGGTGAAGCCTTAGAAAATACAATGTTCAACATCTTTTATTACATTGTTATTGTATTTGAACTGCAGCTTTTTATATTTTAAGTTAATTCAAGATGTTTTGTCTGTTAGTCCAACCTGTTTTTTCATCTTGCCACCTTTATTTTAAAGTGATAGTGATGTTAAATAGACAGAATTCTGAAGGAAAGAGATGTGTTTACCAAAGCCCACCTCTGTATAAGCAAGTGGAGGTCTTTTGTAAGACAGTAGCAATTTCTCTTTAATTCTGATGAATCAAGATCAAGATGAAATGTTTTTACCAAAAACTCTCCAGGCAGAAGAGTCTGTCAAGGTACTAACAGCAGGATGCGTGCATTTCTTTTCTCTCTTGTCAAATTCGAGACTAGCTTCAGCATAGAATTGTTCTGAAGAGCAGTAGCTGATGCCTTCCAAAGGCTGGAACAGGTAAATAACAAGACACTATCATATTGTGTAGCTGTATTGCTGGAGTTATCTGTGACAGCAGAAAAAGCAGTAATATATCTAATCAGATTTTCTGTACTTCTACAGTATAATTTTCTGTGCTTAGGCAGATGCATCAGAACAAAACAGACAGACAGCAACTGTAAAATAAATTTCAGGTTCTCATACAAGTGCCCAATTGCCTGCTACACACTGACTTACTGGGGGAAGGAGAGAAAGATGTGTCACGTACATACATCCCATTCTGAACAGCAGTCAGCTAGTTGTGATAGATAAATGAAACATCACCAGCAAGAGCTGAGGTAAACCTTGCACTCAAATTAATAGGATCATGCTGTGCTGTTGCTGCATGCTAAACTTGGAAAGTCCAGCTGTGAGATTCCGGGAATGGCATAAACACAGGTCAGCACAAGCTGAATGATGGTGGTGCTCCATCTGTAAAGCTCTATTTGAAAGACAGTCACATCCCTCTACTTTGTAGTCTAGGGAGAAGTTTTACCCTGCTGTGCTACAGCCAAGGGATGTACAACCAGTAGCAGCTGCATCATAACTTCCTACAGGAAGGGATTAACTCTTTGGTAAAAAAATAAGACTTTGGCAAGCTGGTGACCAAGTATAGGCAAGAAAGGGACTAGGGAGTGAAGTGGAAGAGGAGTAGCCTGGAATGCAGGCATGAATGTGAGGAGTAGCAGAAGGAAGGGGGAAGAAAGGGCATTTTCATGGGAAGGAGGAAGAGGCTGGGAGGAGAGCAGGATGGGACACAATCAGATTGCAGGAGCAGGGTTGGGGTACAGCTAAGTTTGGGCTAAGGATGGCACTCTCACGGGACCGTGGACTGTGTAACAGCTATGGGGGAAGTATGGACTGTGAAGTAGATGATTGGGTGTGTTAGCAGAGAGTTAGAGCAATAGCAAATGGGCAGAGGGAGGTAAAACACTGGTGTGAAGATGAGAAAGAGGTAGGGGAGGAGAACAGATAGAAATTTTTGTGTGAGTGAGATGGGATCAATATTATGGGACGGGAAGACATGGAAGTCATGTCAAAATCATCAGAAGAAAGATGAGGAAATCCTTGTGAGATTAGGGAGAATGAAGCACAAGAAGTTGCAGTGTGTGACGATCCCAGGCCTATAGGAGCTACAAAATGTGTCATATTCCCACAAAAACAAGCGTTTCTGATTTTTCTTTGCCTAGACAGCTCCAATCTGCTCTTGTCTTGCACGCCCGACTCACTTCAAATTCGCAGTATCTCCAAAAGTGCAGATGGTCCTGAAAGTAATTGAGGATCCTTGCAGAGTGAATCCTAATGGAAAAATACCCCACTTTTATCCTTTTTTGTTAAACCATGCAAAATATTATTTACCACATAATCCTGCATTCAGTCTGTTACTTACAGTAATGCAGTAAAAACCATGCAACTGGAGACCATCTGACTGTCAGGTTATATTTAGCATGTTTAATGAAAATTTAATGTTTCTACAATTGATTTTTCTCTCAGTAGCACTGAATTACTTATGAATAACCTCATCTCTACTTAAACAAAACATACTAATCTAATGAGGGACAGCTAAACAAAGATCAAAATGATCTATAATACAACATATAACTGCCAACACTCTGAGCTTATATTTTGGGAACAAGCAAGATCCAGAAGAAGTGGACAAGGGAGAAAGGAAGATGAAAGTGGCTTCCATCCTGGAGAGTGCAAAAAGCAAGTGAATGGGCTTGAATGGAAAGGGTTGACAAGTGCTCATGCTAAAACTAGGGACTGCATTCCCTTGGGCTTCCTCTTCCGTTTTCCCACCTGCATTTTCCTTTCTCCAGTGTCCTTATTCTTTCTCTTAACTTTCTTTCTTATTCCTGAATAATCACAAAATGAATGAAAGAGTGAAAATGTTGGATTTCCTCTGGAGAGAGAGAATGCACCTGTTTCAATGCCTTCCATTCATGAATTCTTTTTTACATGACTGTGCAGTAGAATAGACTTATTTCATGGGATGGAACAGTGATTCAGAGCAAACATGTATCAAAGGATGGGGTATCCTGACTTGCACTGATAAATACCTTGTGTTCTCAGCCCTTTACTGGCAAAAGGGGAAAAAGTCCACACCTGGCTTTAATTTTCCAGTGACGTGACTTCTACGTTCTCCAGGGGTTTGGAGGCACCAAGGACAAGTTGGTATTAATTCCATTAAAGCTGCTTCCTAGATATGATTTCTATTAGAAAGCTGACTTAATCCAAGGATATATAGCAATGAAGAAATAAATTGCTCTGAGTCTTCACTGAGGCTGTTGATTCCCACCCTTGGGAGCTGCCGCCCTCCTTGCCATACTGCAAGCCCATGGGAAGATCACTCCATGCCAGTATGAAAGTAGTAGTTTTGGAGCATACTACATAGATGCCAACTGGTTAAATTACTAAAATGAAAGCTTACTTTAAGGCAGGTTACTCTGAAACACTAATCTGAATGCTAAAGATGAAGAGGGAACAAAAATTAGAAATAGTGTATTTATAGTAAAAAATAAGACAAAGCTAAGTCAATCAGACACTAAGCATCATTAGGGCAGAAGTTATTATGCACACAGAGTGCTTGGAGAGAGTTGTTTACATTTTTCATAAGAGCTAGTTTCAGAAGATGAAGCAGGACTTTAACGTCTGGATTAATTAGGGTTCACTTTACACAGGAATGCAAAAGCCAGCAGTCAGTGTAATACACCCAGAGAACCACCAATCACTGAGTAAAGTCCTCCCCTGTGACAACCCACTCTCCGTTTGTGTCGCTGATCACTCACGATGCACAAAGTAGGACAACTGTGCCAAATGCTTCAGAAGTGGCTCAAATAACTCAGGTTTCAGTCAAGTACTCACTTGTGTATTAAACGATGAAAAAAAAAGAAGAGTGACAAAGAATTAGTTTATCAGAAAAGACATTTAATGAAAAAAAATTCTTACAAAAATTGTCTTTCTCATTAAGAGCAGAACAGCACTGCAACATATTTTTCAGAACCACCAGGCTTAAATTCTGAAATGTGATGGTAAAACTCTGAACTGTGATTTCTGCACCAGTGAATATCAATCCATTGTATATTGACTAATTAAATGTCCTGACACTTAAAATCCTTGTGACTTATTTCTTGAAGTATGATTCTTTATGGATTATTGATATAAACCCAGCTCTTTAAAGCATTGTTCTTACAGCTGATTACAGAAACAAAAGACAAAGAGACAGGAATTCCATTGAAAAGAAAAAGTCAAAGTGCTTTCCAGGACAGCTATGCTGACCCTTTAATACATCAATATACATTTTATAATAGCATAATTGTGAACAATACGACAATTTATGATTAACATTATAATTATAAAATTAATTCCAATTTTATTATAAAATTAATCCTACTATCTCACAGCTAAAAGATAGAATGGAATGTAAAATAAGAAAAAAGGAATGAAAGAATAGTGTGTGGGGGGTTAAATTTGTTTATGAAAAGATATTTTATTAGAGAATGATGGTATGAAAAAAATAATAGAGTAATTGAACAAGAAAATTTTTACTGCAAATTTAACATATCTGTGGTAACATGGCTGTGGTACCCCTATTTACACATCAGTTCAGAATGACATCTCCAAGAAACAACCTTTCTGTAGTAGTTTAGCATTACAAAGATCTACTGTGTTTTCCCAGTGAGATCTTGAAATATTATCTGGTCAACAAAATGCCAAAAACGTAGTTATGGGCTACCTCAAAGACTGTAATCACCTCCAAAATGCAAGATAACCAGTGAAGCTTTGAACTGCAATTATTGAAGACAAGTTTCATAAATTGATGTTAAATGAGAAAACAGAAATATGTGAGGATAAATGAATCCCACATTGGCATCTGTACTGCTATGATTCAGCTCTAACAGAAAGACATTTTGTTTAAAAGTATGGCAGTGCACATAGGTCTTCAGGAAGTATTGGAATAGAAAGCTTTCCAAGGACTGGAAATGGACATACAGGTGTGTTTCACTCAGCTTGACACTAAACATTACCATAATCTATATTAAAAAAAGATAATACACAACTGTGAGGAGCTGTTGACTCCCTTGAAGACAGGGAGGCCCTGCAGAGAAACCTTGACAAATCAGAGGACTGGGCAATCACCAAACATTTGAGGTTCAACAAGGGAAATTCTGGATTCTGGGATGGGGCAACTCTGGGTGTTTGTACAGAATGGGGAATGAGATGCTGGAAAGCAGTGTAAGGAAAGGGACCTGGGAGTCCTGGTCAATGGCAAGTTAACTATGAGTCAGCAGTGCCCTGGCAGCCAGGAGGGACAATCATGTCCTGGGGGACATCAGGCACAGCATTGCCAACTGGGTGAGGGAGAAGATTGTCCCGCTCTTCTCTGCACTGAGGCGGCCTCACCTTGAATATTGTGGCAGTTTTGGGTACCAAAATATAAGAAAGATATTAAGTATTAGAGACCGTCCAAAGGAAGGTAACGAAGATGGTGAAGGTCCTTGAGGGGAAGCCGTATGAGGAGTGACTGAGGGCACTTGGTCTGTTCAGCCTGGAGGAGACCGAGGGGAGACCTCATTGCAGTTACAACTTCCTTGTGAGGGGAAGAGGAGGGACAGGCACTGATCTCTGCTCTGTGATGACCAGTGACAGAACCTGAGGGAACTGTCTAAAGTTGCGTCAGGGGAGGTTTAGGTTGGATATTAGAAAGAAGTTCTTCACCCAAAGGATGGTTGGGCACTGGAACAGGCTCCCCAGGGAAGCTGTCACAGCATCAAGGCTGACAGAGTTTAAGAGAATCTCAGAATCTCAGAATCACAGAATGCAAGTTGGAAGGGACCCACAAGAATCATCGAGTCCAACTCCTGGCTCTGAACAGTACCATTCCCAAGAGTCACACCATGTGCCCGAGAGTATCATCCAAATGCTTCTTAAACTTGAAGACGAGTGGCCGAGGGGCTTGGATACCCCCTCGTGTGTACTGGCAGAGATCCAGCTACAGCTGCTGCATGGAAGAGTGAAACAGAGAGACTGCTGCCCTAGAGAGACTGCTGCTCTGAGAGTGGAAAGGGATCATTTCCTACTTCCCTCCTGGACTTTTATTTGGAGGGAAGAAGAGATTTGATCCATTGTAAATACTTATGTCATGGTAGAGATAGCTAAGACTGTATATAATGTATTGTACTATTTATTTGTACAGTCATTATAATATATTCCCTTTCCCCCATTTTGAGTCTTGTGTGGTGTCTGGAAAACCCATCTCACACTGGGTTGAGATGTGGGAATTGGATGTTGGAGCTCTCAAACCATGACAATATTTAAAATACTGGATATGCTAGTTGTTGCTCTAAAATCTGAGACCTACACAGTCCAAAACTACACTGAAAAAGGTAAATCTATATTTATGTAATTTTCCCATGGATAACCATTTGAGCAAAGACAGCCATTGCTGTCATAATCACTAAAAAACTACTATCCGTGATTTCCGATAATAATTTTTCATGAAAAATCCCTATAGCACAAGTACAAAGTGATTTTTTGTGATAAATTAACAAGCACTGCACTCTGTCTAATACTAACCTGGAGCACATATAGGCAGTTTTGATTTCCTCTTCTGCAAATACTTTGTGTATCATCTCAGGCACAAGTCATGTTTTTCCTTGACGTATACCTCTCAGTCCTAAAAGGTAAAACAATAGTGCTATGTATCAGCACTATGAAACACATACATTTAATAGTGTAAAAAATTAAACATCATACAAAGAAAAAAGGACAGGTTGCTCACATCATCATCTTAGAAAAATGTATGCTCAACTCATTCTATCAATAGTCTAATTTTCATTATTTTAACCAGAGGAAATTAAATTCATACCATGTGAAGTTTTCATCAGATATAGTACAGGATCAGAATTTTAATGCTCCACTGAAGGATGAGGAACTTTAAAGCTTGTTCACTGAGTCATAGTTATAAACCCAGAAATTAAGTAGATTTTGGTTATTCAAAAATGCTTGATAATGAGGCCTATTGGACAACAGAGCTGTGTCCTATGAAAAATGAAAGATCTATGCAACAATATGTTTCAAAACTATATGAAAAAATATGGAAAAAAAAAGAATAGGATTGCTTTTTTTTAGCATGAAAAAGATGGGGTGGATTAAATTGATCAACTTTGACTTCTGTTTTCAGAACACTGTCTTCACAATAAGCATTGACAAGAATCACAAAGAGACGTTGGAGAATAAAGAAATGATCAAAGCTGTTTAGTTTTGTGAAAGGGTGGTTGGCAGAACGGCATCTAGAAGAGATGAAGCATTCCTCAAAACCTTCAGAGATAGAATTTTGTTATGGACAGTTCTGAAGGCAGTCACACATGCGTGGGAGACTGTCACCAACTGTACTTTACAGCACATCTCTTCTGTAGTAGCAGGAGGGAACAGTAATTTCCTTTTAATTAGACACTTAAAAGTTTTAGGCATACTTTTGCAATATTTCAAGAAAACCAACAGAAACATCCTGTGCTGTTCACTGTAACCAACCCATCTTTACACATATATATAATTCTGTATTAGAAACTAGTAGAGAAATGTAGTTAATTCAGGAATTCTGCTTTCAGAAGCTAAACCAAAAGCATCAGGGTAAACAACTTCTCTTTCTAATAGCATAGAACAGAAAGGCATCATACACCCCTTTCCTTGCAAAGAACCAAAAATAATGCAAAGTATCTCAGTGTTTCTCCTGGTTGTAGAGTGGTAGTAGACTAAAAAAAAAAAAATCTTCTGTTGTTTGTTTCTTTTTCATGGAAAGGTCATTTTCACTTCATGGGCAAAACTTTTCATATAGGTTCCAGAATAAAAACACTCCTGTTTCACATGCAAATTGGATAATCCTAGACACCCGATTAACAAAGCCATGGTGTTAAGTCAAGCAGGAAATGGGTTTATAGTTCTGAGGTCGTTGTTTGAATGAAAGATTTCCCCAATGCAGGTAAAGAAGAAAGCTTGGGATGAGTGTATGTTATACAATGATGTCCCACTACACAACCTCAGGTTCTGCTGAGAGCTACAGCTTGTATAAACATCAACAGTCTGCAGTTGCATTCTCTGTGAACATTCTCCATGTGTACACAGCACTGCTCTCTCCATTGCTGTGATGTGCAAACATCAACAATTTGACAAACAAAGCTCTTAATTATGAAAAATCAGAGCATTCAATATCATAAACAGAACTATAGAATTCCTCTTCATAAGATAAAAACAGAAATTAAGTAGACATTGCGGAATAAATAGTAGTTACTCAATGCAAAATTTTCATTTAATAAGAGGGGTTTTAAAGTTGAATGTGTGGAAATTTGTCATTCTAGACTGAGTGAGCCGTGCAGTCTTGTTTCCCTCTGGAAACACAGCATGGGAATGATCTTGCAAATGGTTGAGGGACAAAAGGATAAGTTATATAGCATTAAATCAAAGAATGAATGGGGCCAGCAGCCATCGTGTTTTTTCCTGAAGAAGTAACCCATCTTATGCACCTTGTTTTCTTTCTCCTTTTCCTTCTCCCATTAACTCATACCTACTTGAACATGGCCCATTATCCTGTAAGGTTTAGTCCATATAATGTTAAAAGCAGAGTAAATAAAATGGAACAGAACAGGGACAGCTGAAGGGACTCACCTTTTAGGTAATATATTCTGCCAGCATCTGTGCCTGCCACCACTGCCCCATGTATGCTCTGCAGCTTGCAGTCAGCATTACAGAACGGCTGTAACAGCTCTGCAAACAGTCTGAGCCAGCCCTAAGATCACTGAGGTCTGCAGCTGGCCAGATAATCATAGGATGGAAATGGTAAACTGCTGCTCTAGTTCTTGGGACACGGAAATGAGACACCAAAAAGTTTTGCACTTCTCCTTACAGCACATCCTCTCTCATCTACTGTTTTCTGTCAGGAAAAGTTTGCTGTTATGTTCCTAAAGGTCTACCTTTTTTTTTTTTTTTTTGGATGTCAGGAGGCTGATTTTCCTCAATTTTCATTGTATCCATTAATAGACTCACCAAAAGAATGGCATCATTTTTGCTCCCAGTGTCTGGCAAGGGTGGACTGGGGGACTACAAAAGGAGTGGTGAAAAACCTTGGTCTTCCTTGGCTTAGGAGGCTGTCAAATGCTCAAGCTGTCCCAGTGAGACAGAAATATATCACATGCTAACTGAAACATGTAATGCCAGAGAACATTGGGAAATGTTACCAGTCCGTTCACCAGTGAGGATGAAAAGACCCAAGGGAGAGAGTTCTTTCAGAATTAATACAGAAGTTGTTCACATTTTACAGCAAGTGTTCACTGAGACTCCTATTAAGCCTCAAGTTAGAATTATAATGTGAAATCAGACACAAAAAAATCTTCCTTTTTGTCTTTATGTTACAATACAGGAGGTCCCTTGTCACTGTCAGCGAGGTTGTATCATTACAGCTTTTCTCTGGACACGAAGGACATTCTCCATATTTTCTACTTCAGAAGAGTTTGGTCATGGAGAGTGAAAGGGATCAGAAACAACAGGCAGGGCTTGTGAGCAGACCTTGCTTTATGTTGGATTTTACAGCCTGGTACAGCACCTTCTTTTATTAAAAATGTCTCAGGGCCACTGGCCCTGGCATTGAAGAGGCAATTTCATCCATGGGTGTGTACAACGCATTTGTAGCCTTGAGTGTCCTTGCAACTTTGGGCAGTCAGGTTCCATCTGGTTAGCAGAGTCTGAAGTGTCTTGTGGTTTATAAAATAGTAAAGACTGTAAGCGTGAAAAGGTGCCAAACCAGTGTTGCCTGGACTGACAGGCCTGGTCTTCATCTCAGCTTCTTTTTCTCTTGGGGAAGAAACGTAGTCCAGAAACTCAGCAGTGAAAATACTAGAAGGAAACATCAGTCCTGAGTGAAAGGCTGCAGTGAAGTTGAACAGGATAAAAAAATTACAGGAGAAACCATCGCATGAAGAAGAAATAGTGCAAAACAATCTCCATAAACAATGTCAAGATGAAGAAAAGAGACGCAGAGTCTTGAGGACTCAGTCAAAGATTAACCTGGGGTTGTACAGCAGGTTGCAGTGGGAAATCCAACTGATATTGCTTCATGTGGTGTTATCATATTGATAATTATGGTAGCTTTGAAGACTATCACCAGTCAGAGAGTCTGTCTGTAGTTGGCCTGATGGGACAAACTTACAAATCTGGGCTATTTAACTGATCTGTACAAATTGTTACAGACAGTGTAAGTCTTGTATTTTAAAGGCTAAAGGTCCAAATTACATTGGGAAATCAAGCATTATTACATGACCCAAGACAAAAAGAGAGAGTAGAAAATC
The DNA here is from genome assembly GCF_036250125.1 of Pseudopipra pipra. Classification (NCBI taxonomy): domain Eukaryota; kingdom Metazoa; phylum Chordata; class Aves; order Passeriformes; family Pipridae; genus Pseudopipra; species Pseudopipra pipra. Next base: position 144,534,699 of record NC_087549.1, on the reverse strand, counting down.
AAAGCTGATAAAGTTTTTTGATTTCATGTGGCTGAAACCATGACTAGCTAAAACACAGGATGGGAGATCTCTTGCATCTCTCGCTTTCTAGTCACTTGCCCCATTAAACAGAAGGGTCATATGTTCTTCAAAAAAAGCTCTTTCACAGAAAACCAGCAAGAAAGGGTGAATGAAATCAGCATCAATCAGTGTGTGCTAGTCTTGAGTATGTTTGGCTTCTAGGATCTATAACTTCCTCATGGGCCACCTGTTTTAGTCCAGGTTTTTTGGCCTGTCACTGAGCTGCAAAATGCAATGTTTCTGATGTAGAAGTGACTTCACCTTGCCTCTGCATGCAGTTGTATCTGCTTGAAGTTATTTCAGTAGAGGAAATCTTGACCTCAAACCTCCCTGAATATGGCATTCCAAATCTAAGGCTGAAATTTTCCTGCAGGAGACAAAAACCAGAATTCTTTTAATAATTTAACGAGAGACAGGTTTTACCTGTGTTCAGATTCCACTGTCATGAGAACTGCAGACAATCTTCCTTTTCTGAATATGCTATATATTTTAAATAGGTACTGCAAAGTGGCTAATTTTTCATTTGGAAAGTTCTCAGTGGTTGCTGACATTTGCTAATTAGGGCTGCTACTTTGTCAATCGCACCAGCAGTTTCTGAACTGCATGAACTGCTTCAGTCTGAATCCCATAGATGGGAATTGTGACATAAATATTTTCTGGAATAACACAGAGGGCTGCAAGTCAAACTTACAATAAGCCACACAATTCTTCCCAATTGATGCCTGTCCCACCTGCCCGAGTCCCAGGCCAGCACACCTCTGGGACACTGCTGTACCCCAAATACCACCTTCTTGAGCAGAGCAGGAAGGACAGAGGGAAACTAGATGTGGCTGTGAGATGAGTTTTAAACTGTGGTGACAACAAACTCACAACCCTTGGTGCAAACCATACTTGTAATGCAAATTCACCAGATGCTTACAAAATGAGAGCCTCCTGCTGTATATGCAAAACCCAAAACTGAAATTGAAAAACCCTGTTAAGATGCCTGTACATAAATATGAGGAATATGTTCAAATAAAAATTATTTGAATTCCAGAGAGGTTTCTATTTCATCAATAATTCATGAATTTGTAAATTCATCATTTGTAATACTTAAATGCTTCCTTGAAACTAAGTAGCTTTCATGTCTCTAGTTAAATATAGTGAGCGCAGGTTAATGTAAAGCTCTCTGGGAATCTATATTGACCCTTATTTCTTTATAATTGCTTCATATTTATAGAAGAACAGCTGAACTACATCTTTCAATTTTGATTTGAAGCTTTGGAACCACAGTATAGCTTTTGGATTTAAATCCTCAGATGATGCCCACAATATAGTGGGTGAAATGTCAGGGGGGAAATGAAAAACTTATGACAGAATAAGGGATTTGCTAAACAATTGGAGAGGATAAAATGTGCAACACTGTTAAGAATGAGGCCCTTGTCTTCTGTGAATTGAAGTTGGCTGGAGAAAGGCAATTAATTACAGAGCAAACTGGAATCTTTTGAGCAATTCCTAACTTGTCTCTGAATTACAATAGAAAAAGGAAGAGCAGTCCCATGAATTTAGCTGGCATCAGATGGTCCTGCTCACTGTGAAAACCTGAAAGCTTTATGAGACTTTTGGTGATTTGACAACACCAGGAAAATCCTGCCAGCCATTTTTATACAACCTGTGGTTTTGTCTTTCTGATTGCTGCCATGACTTTGATTTTGTTCTTACTGTGAATTTTGCATTTCAAACAGAAAAAGGGATCAATCCTGCAGAAACTTGTAAATGTGCATAATCTTATAAAATGCTAGAGGAGAAGGCAATCTTAAAGCTAAACAAGCATGTGAGCCTGGGCTGGCACAAAGTCAAATGCTACAGCAGGTGGTGGTGTTGGCTTCATGGAGGAGTAGAGCCTACATGACACACAGACCTTCCGCAGTAACAGGGCTTGTGTCAGACTCAACTGCCTTCAACTTCCCTATTACTTTCCTCATGTCATCTGTCATAAGGTCAGATCTTTGGCTGGTAAAAGTTGCTCCATCTCCTATGAAGTTAATGGAGCAACTTCATCAACTTCTACTGAACTATAGACTCTACTTTTGATTGATGTCCTCTGCTGGAGAGAGAAAGAAACACAAATATATTCAATAAAAATTTCCATTTTTTAAATCCTTTCCCTGAAGGTTTCAGTGAAACACAATCTTACAGTGACCATGTGATGGTATCTTAAGAGTTTGCTAAACCTGTAGGTACACTGCAAACAGACTTGCAGTGGAAAACTAATATTAACAAGTTACTCTCATAAAATCTTACAACTACTTCTGCAAATTCCTCCATCCAAATTTCTATTTTTTAGAGAATAGTGATGCAGTTAGGATGGGTTCAGATATTTTGAATTGCGCTGATGACACTGAACACAGATGTAGTCCTGCAGGTTTCCCAAGGCATTGGGGATGTTGAACAGATGTTCTTCATTCTGGGAAAGGATTTCTTGTTGAGCTGGTTTCAGTAGATCATCTCTCTACTCAAAAAAAATATATCAGCATTCAAGAGGTTTCTTTCATATTTCTGAGTCAGCTTTGCCGTGTTATACTTACAAAAAGGAAAATTAAAAATTTAAACTTTTTTCTAATGACTAAAAATTAACATCTGGTAATATTTCAGTGTCCTTGCTTGTCTGAGCTTTTGTCAGATCAAGACTGGTGTTACTGGCTGTGGTAAGTCCTCAGGGTGACAGAATCACTCAGTTTTATTTCATGGTTTCCATGCTTTAAGAACTTAAGATTTTTAATCTGACAAGAGACACTGAAGCACATCTGAAGAGTTAGAAAAGATTTTTGCAAATCCAGAGAAATTTAATCTGTCATTTTGATTTTTGGAAGGAACTAAACAACATATGCAAGAAAGAACCCTAAAAGAAACCACCTGGGGGGAATTTGTGGAATTATTATTGCTTTAATTTTTCTCCAGTTGTGATTTATAGTGGTCTACTTTTAGTTTTTAGACATTACCAATAACATATGTATTAGTCTTATTAAAATGGGCAGGAGATTTGTTTGTTATGTGCATATATGTGCATAATTAATTTCCCAAGAAACTGGGAGATGTGTTGTCAACTCATCATTCCCATCATTCTGACTGTTATCTTAGACTGCCATTGCATTCATTTATTTGCTGGTAAAATGTTCCAAACAGAAACTAGGTATTTTGTTACAAGATTAAAAATACTCATGGAACCAAGTATTACATTTTTTAAAAAAAATATTTTACTCTGGATGCAGAAAATCTATAGACATTTCATATTGGTTATGATAAACATAAAAAAAAAATAAACAAAATAATTAAGCAGATGTAAGTGATTACACAACAAGAAGACTTATGACACTTTGTCATACTTGCTTTTCTGTATTAATTTTCTCATGTTTAATAAGAATTTCAATCTTACTGCAGGTTTTCAAGCATTGAAAGTCTCTCTCTTCTCTCTCTGATTTCAGAGAGATTTTAGGAACTGAATTTCACCAACATTTTTGTTACATTCAGTCACAATTGTGAAAAAATATGGGAGGACAGAGCAGACAAACTGTCAACACGATCAAATAGTCCTTATTCCTCCAGAAGCCAGGCTAATACCAAAATAATTCAAACAGAAAATTCAGAGGCAAAATTATAACACAAAATCAAAATTTTGGAATCTATGCTGCAGAAATAAAGATAACTCCTGTAATTTACCCAGCCTCGCAAAGAAAGTTTTATTCCAGTAGTGGTTTTGTCTTTGTTACTCCCTCACAATTATTCGATCTTCATATAAATTAATTTGACTAATTCTCCAGTGAGGCCACATCTGACATTTTTTCACTAATGTATTTCCTGCTGAGCAGTAAGACAAGCACATCAGAACTATCAAGAAAAGAATATATTTTAAACCCCAGCCAATGATTGTCAGTATTTCAGATTTCTGCCTGAATGCGGAATGGAGTGGAATTCTTAGAGTACTTAATTCTTTGACATTTTTGCCTCTTGCTTTGGTGGCCATTACCTTCTTTCTTTCTCAAGTCTCTTGTTTATTTTCATTAGAAAATACAGTATTTTTGAATGCACTTTAGTATACCCTACAACCTAGAATAGCTGATGCAGAGTATTGCATTTTACTTGCATGTGCTCCAACTGAGCTGATCACCTCAAATCACTCTATGGTCACTGAAAATCTGGTCAATATTGTAAAGTAAGCCAAGGGTGATTCAACCTTTGCTAAAGCAGGTCAGATGATTCAGACCTTAAAAAGCATACCTGTCCCATGAGAGTAACATTCAATGGTGATTTTTAAAGTTTGTGTCTTTAAAGCATTTATCTAAAAATATGTGAGAGGAATTTTACCATTTTAGGAAACTCTAAGAATGCCTTGGATGGGTTAGGCTAATCCATTTCCATGGTGTGTTAATCAAGAAAACATAATTCTTAGTGTGACTTATGTATTTCAACACAGATGTGTAATTTTTCTCAAAATGCAAAACTTAGCGCTTTCTTTGTGATTTTCCTTATGTTGAAAAGCAATTAGGCAACCTCACCACAGAGGTACAATTTGACTATTAAATCTAGGTTTTCTGAGGCCTTCAAACTGCTGACATAATGTGTATTGTAAAATTACATAATCCAATTTCTTATAATTATATATATGGTTTCTTATACTTGGATTATGTATCAATTTCTATGAAAAAATACCTTTCTGGCATCATATAAGATGGTCCTAATAGAAGGAATCTGTACTTTTCAGTAGTGCCATCTTCACAGTCACAAGGGAGACTGACAGGTTATCTTTATGCCAACTTGGAATCCACAAATAGATTTTCTATGAAGTGAAACCTAGACACACATATTTTTCTCTGAAGATTTTTTCCTTACATTCTTCTCAACTTGCTCTTATCCCACTGTCAGAGGATATAGTGGGTGTAGAGGGCATAAACAGGGGTTTTTTTAAGTTATCAAATGGGTGTTTTATGAGAACAGATTGGTTGAAAGGAATTTGACTGTTTGTGTTACGGAGTAAATACATAAAACGTAACAAAATGGCAGATGAAATTCTGTGTTCATTAATGCAAAGTGGTACATGTGTGGGAAAAAAACAGCATTATAAATAAACACAGATAGTCTGTGTATTGCAGATTTCAATGTGGGAAAAAGATGTCAGAGATGTAGTTGACAGTTTTATGAAAATAACATCTTCATACTGAACAAGCAGTCAAAAGAGCAAAAGAAATGTTAGGAATCGTTAAGATGCACCAAGCAATCATGCCCACCACAAAACCCAGAAAACATGATTATGCCACATGCAGCTCAATGGTTTGCCCACTCTATGGGTATCTGACTACAGTTCTGGTGTTACTAAAAACATATAGGGAACTCTAAGGAGTAGGAGGAAAGGGAACTATTGAGATCAAAGGTAAGGAATGGCTTATGCTTATGTTGATTAAGGCTCTCTGTATAGGAAAAAGGATGATTAAGACAGAGATCTATAAAATAATGAATTATTCATAATTTGTGTGAACAGGAAACATTTATTGATTACTTTATGAAAGAGCTAAAGGAGGTCTAAATAAAATGGGCAGGTAGCAAGCTGAAAGCAAACAAAAAGAAGTACTTTTTCATAGTGCATAATGAAACCATGAAATCACTGTCATTGGATATTATTGGATTAGCCAGATTGGAAGAGACCTTGAAAGGTCATCTGAGCCAATCTGTTGTAGGAAAGTGAAATTATGAGATTATTTCATCTTGAAAACCTCCAATGATGGAGACACCACATCCCCTGGGAGGTTGTTCCAGGGAATGAGGGAATGGTTGTTCTCACTCTAAAAAAAAAAAAATAAAGCTTTCTTATAATGGGTTGAAACCTCTCCCAGTGTAACTTGTCTTCAAGTTACTCTGGGAGAGGCTCTTTGTGAAGAGAGAACCTCCATCCTCTTTGTAGCCACCCTTTAAGTACCGGAATACTGTGAGGAGGTGCCCCTGAGCCATCTGTTCCCCAGGGAGAAAAAAATCTGTCTCCTTCAGTCTTTTCTCATAAAACAGATTCTTCAGACCTTTGATCATCACCATGGCCATCTTTTGGTTCTTTGCCAGTCTGTCCATGTCTTTCTTGATGTCTGGGGATCAGAACTTCATAGAGCACTCTGAATGTGGCCTGACAGTGCAGAGTAGATTGGGATGATCACAGATCTCTCTCTCCTATTAATGCCTATGTGGCTGCAGCTCAGGTTCTGATTTGCCTTTGTTAATGCTATGTCTAATACTAAAACAAAAAATGGGTTAAAGAAGTGGGTGTTGGGTTTGTGCAACTAGGTTTTGGTAGCAGGGGTGGTTTCTGTGAGAAGTTGCCAGACACTTCCCCCATCTTCAACAGAGCCAATTGCAGCCAACTCCAAGATGGATACGCTGCTGACCAGGGCCAAGGCCATCAATGATGGTGGTAGCACCTCTGGAATAACATATTTAAGAAGGGGGAAAAAAGTCCCTGTGCAGTTGCAATTATATCCAGGAGAGAAAAGTGAAAGTATGCTAAAGAAACAACACCAGGGGCAGTGCCAGAGGACGGGGGGATGGTTCTCCAGGTGGCAGAGCAGAGATTCCCCTGCTTGGTGAAGACCATGGTAAGGCAGCTGTCCCCCTGCAGCCCATGGAGGTCCATGGTGGGCACCAGGTGTCCAGCCAGGGTCAACACACTGCACCCTCCTTCATTTTTACGTTATGATTATTAATATAAGGAGGGGTATAGTGATTTGACAGGGTGGTTATAATAATGAATGGAGCTTTCCAGCACTTGCTCATTCAAATTTTGCCAGCTTTGAGATTTCCTGAAAATTGTGGTTCTTGGATAACTTCAGTGCTCTGTGCTCAGTATTTTGGTATTTCCAATATGGTTCCTGAATTACAGTAGCAAAAGAGAGCAGATCAACATTATGCGGTGTCACAAGTGAAGATAACCTTTACACTTATATTAGAATGGCAAAGACATATACTGAAATTATTCTGTTCCAGCTAAAAGAATCATCTCTCTCGTGGTCAAAAGTAAAAGATATTGAACAGAAATGCCAAAAAAATAAAAGAAATCATGGCGGACATGAAAACCATGCAGGGGTTAAGTGCTCAAGACTATATATGGGCTCTTGTATTGATTGCTAAAAAGTACTGAATCCTTAAGTGATAAATCAACTCAAATTGTACACAAAAGTGATGGAAAAAAAAAAATCTCCAGACTCACAGATAGTGAGAGATAACAAATGCTTAGGCAGGAATGAATACAGAGTCCACAGCAGACGATTTCCATTTCTGTCCCTTGGAGGCAAATTGTCTGACTTTAATTACCAAGAATTACTCTACCTCAGCGCATTTTCCAAAGCAAAGATTCTTCTACTGTCCTGAATCCTTGGAAGGATGGACACAGAACTTCATATCCAGATATTTGATCTCCTCAAGGTTTTAAAAGTTGTCAAGAGACTGTCTGGGTGAAAGACATCACTGTGAAAGATGTCACAGGCCCTCAGACCAATTTTAGACACTTTACATTTGTCCCAGCAAAACAAAAATTAGTCAATTTCATAATTTTTTATGGTGAAAATCGAAAAAACCCTACTACCCCACATTCCCAAGGCTTTTAATTTTCACTTTTTTTGCCTATATGAGTTCCAGAACTTGGTTGTGTTCAGCTCAAATGCTTTTGTTTTAGTTGATTAAAACCAGAGAGTTTTAGAGGTCTTAGAGATTGCCTGACAAACTAGTTATCTCAGCTAGAAATTCTCATGAAATTGATATTTTATCATAGCTATTTTGAACTAAACATTTTTGATGTTCTTTCTGAGAATGACAGGGAGTGATTTCTAAAACCGAAGTCTCTCGGTACTTACTTGTCCCTCTTTCATATTATTCAGGAAATTGCTGCCAAGAGTAAAAGGAGAGAAGCCTACACTAGTCATAGCTCTTATATGGAAATGCAGGTCCTTCAGCTTTAGCTTAGCTGAAAGCACTAGCCGTAATACTGATAGATATTAGAATCAATGGAAATTAAAAATTATACTGGTAAGAGAAAATAAGTTCTTTTAATGTATCTGGATTAGATATGTATTTTTGAATTACTTCAGGCTTCATATAGCTACAGCTTGTTTGAAGAAGCAAGACTGCAAAAATATTCAGCCTTATGTTTATTTATTATAATCTTGTTTTCTTAGCACTCTTTATACTACTCCATTGTGTGTAAGCATTAGAATTGCCATATGATAGGTGTGGAATCAGCATTGCATAGCTGTAAGAAAAGGAAATTTATGAAAGAAATTGCTGTTTAATGTACAATTCACAATGGAAAATATCTGAGTGCCATTTGTCAAAGAAAATTAGTAATGCTCTTATCACTCTACATTAGCCACCTTTCCTGGTAAGCCCTAATAAACACCATAAACAAAAGCTCCATGTTCTATGTCAGACAAAGAGCTCTTTTCCAGTCAAAGATATGATTTCACATTAAACACTAGCATTGGAATGGTGATGCAGTTTTTTTGTCCTCAGGCACTTATCTGGAGTTTGCACCCAGACTGACCATTTTTAATAGTGATGCTTTCTCCCTTTATCTAATCTCATAGCAGTTCAGTTAATAGAGAGGCACCTTTCCATTAATCTATTCTGTTAGACAATACCTTAAATCAGATTTATTTATTTATAGTTTCATAAGATGGTTGTTCCTCTGAACTAAACAACCTTTTCCCCCCCATGAGGGGTTCCGGCGCAGGGAGTTCAGTAGCAGCATTAGACATAACCCTCCTGACCTGAACCAAGCCATGCTGCAGTGCACAAAACAGCCTCCTAAGTTCACGGGATCACTCTCATCTTATACAGGAAACAAACAAAAAAAGGTGCAGAGCACATTTTACACACTTTCACAGGTTTCAACCATTTCTGCTGATCTCTGGAGGCCTATCTAGAGTGCAGACTGCTTCACTCTCTACTCCTGCAGCCAGAAAGTGATGTTCAAAATGCAATATATAAAAAACTACAGAGATCCGAACCACTGACATTTTCTTGACTCTTAACTGCAAGATAGTCAAGAAAGGTCCAATTTTTACTGCCATATCCTACATTTACCATTAGTTTTATTATATTATGAATAACTCCAATGTGTCCTTTAGCATACTGCTCTTCTAAAACAGTCCTAAAATGTGATGAAGACCACCACTTCTTTTTTTTTTATTTTACCTTATAGAAGCTTTTGCCTCCTTTGAATACTTCTGCCTATATTTCTTCGTATTAGTTTTAGTGTAGCTTGCCATTGCACAGATAGAGCCATGGTAGATAATTGGGGGTCCCTGTAATTTGATCCTCTGCTGTTACAAGCTGTCAGAGCTCTGTTCATCCCTTCTGAGTTGATGACATTGGATCAGGTTTTGTGCTTCCTTTCAACTGATGCCACTCTGAGGACAAAAGCTCTGACACCCAGGGAGCTGCCTACCATCTCATAGATGAATGTGGTGTACTCTGGGAGGAGCAATGTTAAGACTGAATTCCCTAATAACTATGACAGAATATATGCATTCTAGAAAAGTTGACCACATTGTGCTTTTATTCTGTCCCCTTCCTTTCTCCTGTGCACTTATGGAGTACAATTTTTACAGGTAGTTTTATACACAGTACTAAGACAATTATTTGTATCACTGATGAGTGTCCCTTTGAACATAAAAATTGGTATGTCACCTGTGCAAACAGCATTATCTCTGGAGATAAGTAAGGGTAAGTATCTCTCACTGTGCTTCTACCAACAGGAAGTATTATAATGGAATAAGCAATAAGTTGTGGGTTTTTTTCCTTTTGCACCCTAGACTTAAACAATGTCAAAGTAAATCTTTCATATATGGTGCTTTTAAAGACATGGTGCTGTAGTCAGTATCATTTACTAATTGCTGTCTATCTTATTTCAACAGAAGACTGAAAACAAAGATTTATAAAAAAAAGTTTTAAACATTTTTTTCTTTATTTATCGGGACAAAGTTGTAAAAGAGCTCTTTTACATAAATAAAATGCTGCAGGCCTAACTTGTTCTATTTCTCTCCTTCAATTTTATATTATTGATGGCATAATTTTTCATTATGCATTTTCCTACACTTCATAGGAATTCATAAAACATTTCTTATCTGAAAGAAACAATATGTTCTTCACACTACTTCCACTTATATTTTTTTTCTCTCTATCTACATAACTAAATGCTGAGTAAACCCATAAAAAATGTGTCCTCATTTCTAAGTCAATTTGTCTAACTATTCAGGGAGGTCTTGCATTAAGACCCTAAATAACCCTAAATTGGAAGAATACATTAAAAATATTTGCTTTTCATTTGCTTGCATTTCTGATCTGCAAGGTAAGAATGAGTGCACAGTACAGATTTCAGCATATATGAAGGTTTAGGACAACCCAGCCTCTTCCACACCGTCTAGGACCCATATGAGCTCTTTTTAGCATTTACTCCATATTTGATAGTAAGCCAAGTATTCACTTGCCTGCTATAGTTTCATTATCTTTAACTGCTAAAACTTAATGTAATTTTTTTATTTCTTATTAGTAACAATAAAAATGAAGGCTTTGCACCTTTTCCCACACCTTCATTAACAAATTATAATTTAGCCCTGGAATCGTTAACTGCCTCTATTTTCTTCTGTAGTGGTAGAACATACATACTATGGATATGGTAACCTCACTTAATTACTAAGCTAATACTTAATTGGCTGATCCAAACTACCCTCTGTGAGAGGTCAGAAGCAACTCAGAAGAGCAGTTCAGCCCCCAGATCTTACAGGCCTACCTCCTACCTCCTTTGGAGATGTCTGCATGAATTCAGAAAAACCAGGTGGTAGGGAAGGTAGGACACGTTCTGAGATAGTTAACGTCCTGCCTTCTCTTCACCTCTGTCAAGGAAATGCAGCTGGGGCACAGTGCACGAGTTTTCTACATGATCCCTGTAGGCTTTTTTTACACTTTCTAAACAATGTGTAAAGATTTGATTTTGATGCTAAGAGTTTTAAAGAGTTGAGACTGGCCTGGTCATGATCATGCTTCTTGATACAACACAAAATTACAAGGAGATGAGCTTTTGAAACTTGACTTTAAAATAAAGAATGGAGACATGCCTTTTTTTTTTCTGAAAGAATTCTTAACTTAGGAAAACACCGCAATGTTTTGTCTTTTAAGAAATAAATATTAACAGTGATTATGCAGATATTGTTTTCTTCTGTTCTTTTGGAGTTTTTCCTCTCATTTCCTATTTCCCCATTCTTCTGGCATATCTCTTTTCTTTGGGCCTTCAGTTAATCCAAAGGAATTTATTCAATTTTTCAGTTCTTGATTTCAAGATAGAAAATGTCCTCTGTCATCAACATACCACCACCTCTGAAGGAACTTCTATGTTGTCAATCCTAATTTTCCTTGGTAATATCTCACAGGCATCACTTGCCCATTTTAATACACCCTTGTTGATGTTAATTTATCCATTTACCCTGGTTCAGATATTTGGACTAAAATGAGAGAAAGTCCACAAACAACTCTCATTTTTTTAAGCATGAAATAGATACTAAAGACCACTGTAAGAAGTCCTTTGACCTCAGTGCGTGAGCAAACACTTCGCTTAAGCTCCTGTGAAACACAATCTATGTCTGGGCATTACCTGCCTGTCACTAATATGTGCATTTGGGAACTTGTGCCTTCTGGCAGGCTGCCACCACACTTTGCCCCACCGTGAGCATGTAGAACAGTTAAAGTATCTTGCTGTAAAGCAGAGGTGCAAATTTGAGTCTTGTTTAGGGCATGTGCCATGGACTTGTGCTGTGGACATGTGCCATGGGCATGCCACCCATGGCTGTCAAGTCTGATTTACTGCTCTCTGAGGAGCTGCCAGTCATGTAAATAGGAACAGCTTAGCTTCAGTGGTCTAACGTAGCTTTGAATCATATGGACAAAGACTTTGTTGGATTTTTTTTTGTTATTTTTTAGTCTCGGGATATTTGCCTTTGTTAGGCAGCGTTCTGTGTGTGCAGGAGCTGAAGTAGACGGCAGGTGCAGAAGAAGTTAAGTTCTCTTTGCTTAAAAAAAAAAAAAAAAATAAAACTCCAGACCAGTTTAATATTGTAGGTTTTACTTCTGTTGCTGGTAAGACTGCAATTTCCATTCAAACACTTTAATTTCTTGAAGAGTTATTTTTTTCTTAGCCTCCATGCAGTTTTCTCCCTCTTAAAAAGCTAAAAAGCTACCTAACAATTTCTCTTTGAGCTGCCAAAGGAATCTTTGAATCTCTCTGTTGTTCTGTTTGTCCTCTTCTCAGTCCTTATTTATGTCATTTTACTTTTAAAATACAGTGACCAGACACAGAAATATTTTGCTTGTGGTCACATTGTGCTGTTTGAATAATTTCTTCACATTTACATTTGTGTTTGACATCTCTGTCAGACAGAAATTTTATTTTCCTGTATAAATGGCCGTTAGCTACTCTGGCAGAAGGCTTTCAGCTACAGGTATTCTCATTCAGTCACTATTTTCTTGATCAATGCTTTGTGTCTTTTGCACTTTCAAAGTGTGTTTCCTTTTCATTATTATTTTTTTCCTCTAATCTTCCTGCATTGGTATGTCTGAACTTTGAACTGCTGCTGCAATTTTACCTAATAATAGAAATGAGATGTGGAAATAGCTCTGTGTGACTAAGTCTAGTACCTGATCTATTCAAGTTACTCTGAATAACTTTACTTATGCATTCTGTACAGATAAAATATTTTGATGCATCATGAAGACAACTAGTATGTTTTCACTGGAGAAAATCATGATCCATAGATATCAGAATGTGATGCTTTATGTAAAAAGGTTGTATTTTCTCAGGTGCGACATCCCTGGACTACAGAACAGAAATACAGTCTAAAGCAAATTATAAAATGTTTCTATTTATATGCACAAATATAAATTTGTGCATAGATGTGGTCTCTGCATCATTGCTGCTTTTACTGAGAAGGGATGTTCATAAAACTATATGTGTGCTATCAAAATAAATAGAGGGTGCCTCTCAAATATTTATATAAGGAAAAACAGAGTGGTGGTCACACACACAATCTCTCATAAAAAATGTGCATAAACTAAAAAAGCATATACTGATCAATTACCCCCTATCTCTACACATCTGTATGTAGAAGACTTTACCTCTTGTGCAAGCAAAAGCCACAACAGTAGGCAGTACCAAGGCAGTACTACTGAAATGTAACAAGTCTTTATCTTCCTTAGGGCACCTTTAGATAGTGATATTGTTTAGAATGCCAACATTTATTGCTAATATTTCATTGTGGTATAATCAAAACCTGGTTATATTTAGAAATATAACCCTTGTTCTTACTTGGGCTTTTCTCTGGTGCAAATCAAATAGTCACCTCAGTAGTAAGTCATAGAATCACAGAATTGTAGAATCAACTGGGTTGGAAAAGACCCCTGTGATCATCAAGTCCAACCCTTGATCCACTACCACCCTGGTTACTAGACCATGGCATTAAGTGCCACATCCAGTTTCATCTTAAAAATCTTCAGGGTTCTGCCTGGCTGCTCTCCAGCCACTCTGTCCCCAGCCTGTAGCACTGAATTGGGTTGTTGTGGCCAAAGTGCAGGACCTGGCACTTGGCCTCGTTGAACCTCATCCCATTGGAATCAAACCATCTCTCCAGCTTGTCCAGGTCCTTCTGAAGAGCCCTACTGCCTTCCGGCAGATCAACACTCCCCCCCAACTTGGTGTCATCTGCTAATTTGCTAATGGCGGACTCAGTCCCCTCATCCAGATCATCAATAAAGATAATAAACAGACTGGGCCCAACACTGATCCCTGGAGAATACCACTAGTGACCGGCTGCCAACTGGATGCAGCACCATTCACCAGCACTCTCTGGGCACCACTCTCGGGCTTTGCTGAAGTCCATCCAGGTAGACTACACCCACAGCCTTCCCCTCATCCACCAGGTGGGTCACCTGATCATAAAAGGAGATCAGGTTGGTCAGGCAGTACCTGCCCTTCCTAAACCCCTGCTGACTGGGTCTGATCCCTTGTCCATCCTGTAGCTGTTGTGTGATTGCACTCAGGATAATCTGCTCCATCACCTTGCCAGGCACTGAGGTCAGGCTGACAGGCCTGTAGTTTCCTGGGTCCTCCTTCCAGCCCTTTTTGTGGATCAGCGTGACATTTGCCAACTTCCAATCACCTGGGACCTCCCCAGTGAGCCAGGACTGTTGGTAAATGATGGAGAGCAGCTTGGCAAGCTCTTCCACCAGCTTCCTCATCACCCTTGGGTGGATCCCGTCTGGTCTCATAGACTTGTGGGGATCCAAGCAGCTCAGCAGGTCACTAACTGTTTCCTCCTGGATTACAGGGGGGTTATTCAGCTTCCAGTCTCTGTCTACCAGTTCTGGAAGCCAGTTGTCCTGAGGACAACCTGTCTTACTGTTGAAAACTGAGGCAAAGAGGGTGTTAAGTACCTCAGCCTTTTCCTCATCCTTGATGACTCTGTTCCCCCCCATGTCCAACAAAGAATGGAGGTCTTCCTTGCCCCTCCTTTTGCTGTTGATGTGTTTGTAGAAACACTTATTATTGCTAACAGAAGTGGCTAGATTGAGTTCAAATTGTACCTTCGTCTCTCTAATTTTCTTTCTACATCACTTAACTATATTACTAAACTCATCATGAGTAGCGAGCCCTTTTTTCCACAATCGGTAAGCTCTCCTTTTTCCCCTAATTTTCTTTAAAATCTCCCTGTTCAGCCAGGCTGGCTGTCTTCCCCGCCAGCTTGCCTTTCTGTACACTGAGACAGCCTGCTCCTGTGCATTCAAGACTTCCTTCTCGAAGCATGTCCATCCCTCCTGGCCCCTTTGTTTTCAAGGGCTGTTTCCCAAGGTACCCTCTGAATCAGTCTTTTGAGTAGGCCAAAATCTGTCCTCCGAGAGTCCAGGGTAGAAGTCTCATGCACAGACAAGAAATGGACTGGGGACTAGATCTTAAATGCACTTTTTATGCTCTCTGGATTTTCCTGCTGATGCTTTCTGTGATCGTCATGCATTGTAAGTGTGACATACTTCTTATGGCCCCTATACTTCATCAGTACAGCTGTGAGTGTGTTTATAGTACTTGGGCTGTGAATTGCTGTTTCTTTGCAGTGTTGACTGAAAAAATCCCCATACCTACGGCCAAAGTGAGCAGGAAACAAAACATAACACTCTTTGGATATCCAGCTCTCTTCAAAGTTCCAGTTAATTTCAATAAAAACAGTGTGTATTCCAGATCTAACCTTAGGCTGTCTCTTTTGTTGATGGAGTATAGGCACTTCCTGGGTATTATACGTGTTATAAATGTTACACATGGGACCTATTTTTAACGTTTAATTTAGTATAAAATGAATTGCACCCTAGTAGTGCTTATTTCTGCCCATTCACCATAATAGGAAGAGAGGTATAGGTACAGATCTCAAATGTTAGTCCTACACAGTGTTTGCATCATGCTGTAAGCCTTTATGGGGAGACCAGGCTGAGGCAAACATTGTGTGAGATACTGCTGGGATATTCAAAGTGCTGAACTTGTTTTGTCTAAATGAACTACAAAAAAACCTCCTGTGCAGCACATATATCTCCCTGATATGTGAAACCAGTGTATGTGCCTGCATCAGGGTGCTGTTGTGACAGAGCGGTGGCTCAAACCGTGGCATGCCACCATGGTTTCTGGTGTGATGCAGTGTGCAAATCTGCTTTTGAAAATGATGAGCTTTTCTGGTTTAAGTACAACCAGTAATAATCCAGTAGAGCTATGCTTTTTTTGTGTAATAAATTTAAGCTACTTCATCCTGGTATTCCATTTGAGTACTCTTCCTGCATTGTTTATATTTTAAGCTTTGTTAGAAGGAGAGGTAAGTGTTGATAACAGACAATTTGCCACCAGTAAAGACAATCTAGATGTAAGGTGCTAAAAACTCTCATTTTGAACAGGATGAGTGTTAATTAAGTTCAGATATTCCTATCAGGCATTCATTAGCCAGTGGTTTATACGTCAGCTTGATGCAAATGTACTGACATCTTGTATCTTTATTAACTTAATTGACTATTCACTCGTTGTTATTCAGATGGACTGTGAAACTGCAAGGATTTACCTTTGATACTCAGCAATGCAAGGAACCAAATTGTTACATTATCTGTTTTTAACTTATTCCTGAGGTTTATGCTAAATTTGACTTTCAGTAGAAGCCTAGAACTTCTCCAGATACACCATTTAGGCTAATACTAGACAGATGCCCCTTCCAAGGACTTTCTGTCCTTTCTGATGCCTCATATGTTCTTTTAAATAAGAAGACCACCCTGTGAACAGTACATCTATTCTATTAGTGTGATTATTGCACCTTTCACTGAGTTTCTGTGTAATGGATGCAGAGTTGTTCATATATTGATAAGTTGATATTAATCTGTTACAACATTCTGTAATAGTAAATTATAAATTAATCTAACACAAATACCACTATATAAAGCCACAATTATTCAATTAACATGCCCACTCTTTTCACCAACATGCTGAAAGCTTTAAGTGCAGTCTGTTCAGAGTCAGGAGGCTGCAGACTGCCTGCATTGTGTATTATGTGTAAAGAATTGCAGATTCTTTTTTTAAATGTCCTTTCTGAAGGTAACCTTGCTAAAATGATAGTTTCTATTATTGCCTTTTTATATTATTTTAATAAATCCTGTAAATGAGGATGAAAACTTAGTAGCACCCTTTGCCTCAAGGTGTTTGTCTTTTTAAAGACATTTTTGCCATCATTGCACATGGACTGATTTTACTGGAATCAGTAAGAAATAAGACAGTTCCTTTTGAATCTCTTCAATTTAGACTAAGCTATACTCTATAAAAAAACATGAGTCTCATCAGCTTTTTAATAAGCATAATCCAGCAGTAGTTGATGCATTTTGTGAGGGACAGGATCAAGTGGACACAATTTTACAAATTCTTTTAGCTTATGTCTAACTGTAACTCCGTTTGGAGCCTCCCAGCTAGCAAATATTTAGAAGAGCCAGGGCTGCTATTCTTCAAGTTTGTTGGTCTATAACACACTCCTGTTTTTATCAGGAGCAAGAATTTATTCGAGAAAACACAGATGCCTCCTGCGTTCCTTATTCCAATAAGAAGAGTAAACACAGTTTTTCATTCCAATTCAAAACCCAGGAAACACAAAGACAAAACAACCCTAATGGCCCTGGGGGATGTTGCTCTTCTAGCTTAAGGTGGAAATCACTTTGTCATAACACTACCATGAATGATGTTCTTTGAAAGATATTTGTAGGTAGGGCTTGCTTGTAAAAGGACAATTCATGTTATTAATTGTTATTAGTAACATAAATATTTTAAATCTAATTTTGTATTTAACCCTTTTAGATATCTAGTGTCATTATTATTATTACTATTATTTTCTTTCATTTTAACTTTTCAGTAAGTGTCCTTGAAGCAGTTTGCTTTTTGATGGGATGAGTATTGTATCTCACATAAAACATAAGGAATTTGAAATACCAGAGTTTCTTTTAGCACAGAGGTGCATTTGAAGTTTTACAATGATTTACGTTTCTGGGGATTACTCAGTGCTCTAGATAGGGCACAGCACAGAGGAAAGGGCAATTAATCAAATGTAGTAAAACTGATCCACTAAGATATTTCCTGTGCTGAAGGACTTATTGTAATAACTAAAGATTATTGTGACAGTTATTATGATGGTCATGGATAGAATTAATTTCTCCAAGCTTTAGACATAAAACCACTCAGTGTCTGGGCCAAGGCTCTTCACAGGCTTCCCCAATAGTCAATATATATAGAGAGAAACCTTCAGGGATATCTTTCAAGACAGTTGTCCATTTCCAGTTCTCACCTCAGATAATGGAGAAGCTTAGATTTTGCATAGCTACAGTTGAATAAGATAAAACCCACCTAAAAATCCCATTTCTCCCTGAGTGTTTTTCATTTCCAAGATGTCAGAGATTACATTTTCCTTCTCACACAGAGTTTGGTGAAAGGTTACTGAGTTTGGGCTTTAGAGGATCAAGTGTGGAGAACTGAGTGAAAAAACCTGTGATGCCTTCTATGATGAAAAAACTACCTGGATGAGAAAGGGGAGGGCAGTGGATATTGTGTACCTTGATTTTAGCAACACTTTTGACACTGACTCTTGCAACATTCATATAAGCAAACTCAGGAAGTGTGGACTGGATGAGTGGACAGTGAAGTGGATTGAGGGGGTTGTGTTCAGTGACACATTGTCTGGTTGGAGACCTTCACTGGTGCTGTCCCCCAAGATTCAATACAGGGCCCAATATTGTTAACATATTCATCAATGACTTGGATGAAGGGGTAGATGACTCCTCAGCATTCCTGGGGAGGAATAATCTCAGGCACCAAGGCAGGCTGGGGCTGGGAAGCAGGTTTGCAGAGAAGGATCTGGGAGTTGTCTGTGTGACAGCAGTGTGTCCTTGTGGACAAGAAAGCTAATGGCCTTCTGAGGTGCATTAGGAAGAGCATTACCAGAAGGTTAAGGGATGTGATCTTGCCCCTCTACTCTGCCCTAGTGAGGCCACCTCTGGAGTTCTGTGTCCAGTTCTGGGCTCCTCAGCACAAGAGAGACACGTTGTTCCTGGAGTGTGTCCAGTGGAGGTCTATGAAGATGATTATGGGACTGGAGCATCTCTTATAAGGAAAGGCTGAGGGAGCTGGGCAGGTTCAACTCCTGGTTGTGATGGTAATTTTGGACCACAATGGAATAAAGTTTTTTATGTGTTTTACTTACAATAAATAAAAGTATACTGAAGCACGACAGTTTCCAACAAATTCAGTCTGCTCTGAATTCAAACAAGTTACTGGAGGAAGTGCTAAGCCAACCAGTCTCCTAGACAGAAATTACATTTTCACTGCACATATTCAGAAAATATTGATGTATAATTATGTGATCAGTACTGTCCTTGATTTAAATTGCTTAAGTATCCCTTAAAAAATTATGCAATGAGAACATATGGAAGAAATGCTGTCTTTTCTCACCTTGGGTGATTGAAATTTTGAAGAATATTTCAGTCTCGCAGCCTGTCACTGCCATTCTGTGAAAGGGTCTGCTGGGCTTGGATCACACCACCAGCATTTTGCAAATGAAGACATTTTGGTTCCTGTACTTGATAGGGCAGGATAAGTGAGGTTATCTCATTTGCACTTAAGATCTAGCATCAGTAGGTACGCTTTAGCATCAGGAAAAATGATTGACATTGCTATAAGTCTTCAAGCTGTCATTCGTGGGGAGTGTTAGCTACTGAAACAACTGTTCTGTTATCCACATGTACTGCAGGAGGTGTGCTATGAGAGTCAGAATTATTCTGATTTCAACAGGTACCTTTATCCTCCTTGGATAAAGTTTCATAGTCAGGAAATATTTTCCAGCACTTTCATGCTTCCACTGGCATATTATATAACTTACGAAATGCAGACATCCAGTCCTATCCTATCCTATCCTATCCTATCCTATCCTATCCTATCCTATCCTATCCTATCCTATCCTATCCTATCCTATCCTATCCTATCCTATCCTATCCTATCCTATCCTATCCTATCCTATCCTATCCTATCCTATCCTATCCTATCCTATCCTATCCTATCCTATCCTATCCTAACCTAACCTAACCTAACCTAACCTAACCTAACCTAACCTAACCTATTCTATGCTACTCTATCCTATCTTATCCATTCTATCCTCTCTTGTCCTATCTTGGCCTGTCCTGTCCTGTCCTGCCCTATCTGAAATATGATGGAATCATCCATTAATTTCAGACATCATTTCAGCTTGTACATTAGTCAGTCTTACCCTCTTTGCTCAACTGTGAACATCACACTTTCTAATTTAAATCCACTAGGCACTGGTAAAATTTTATGCCATTCCCCCTTTCACACTAGTGGTTAATACTTTTGCTTTCTAGTAGTTTTGTTTTTCAGCTTCCTGCTGTAAACATAAAGTGAAAAGAATGTAGTGAGTGTTGTAGGTAAAGTTTCAAACTGCTCTCAGTTCATCTGTATTTGTGCCACTGTCCTAACTGAAGATCCCTTCAGAACCATAGAATAGGGACAAACACCCTGATTTGCTTCTAGAATGACCAGTGCTGACTTTGAAAGAACTCCCATTGGCTTCTATGGCCCAAATTGCAACTTTTGGCCAAAAGTTAACCTCATTCTGCCTTTCAGGGTCAGAGCAATGGAAACCAATATTTTAAAAGCCAAACTTATCTGTTCCAAAGCAAAATCCATGTACAAAGCTGCATCTTTAGGAGTTGTTCAGGGCATAATTTCACTTCAGAGTAAGATAGAGGATATACCCACAGTGCTGTGATGGCACTACCAAAGGATAAATAGAAAAAGGGAGGTATATTCCTCCAATCCTATAAAAATCATCTCAAGTAACTTGTCCTCTAACATACCTTTTTCCTTGTATCAAGCTTTTCTGCAGAAATTTACACTAAAGCTGTACATCTTGTCCCCCAATAAGAACTAATACCATTGCTGTAGGACATAGCCACGGGTCAGGGATAGAAGAGTAAAGAAAGACAAATTGAGGTGTTAATGAACCGGTGTGCAACAGGAAGACAGTTCATATTTGCCTGTTCCTCTCACCAGTGATATCTGAAAATTTCTGGTTTTTTTGTAACCTCATGAAACAACGCACTTCTACAGCCAAATAACCTCACAGCTCCTTTTATTAGTAGTGCTATTGCATAGAACCTAAGCTTACACAAGTATCCCTAGTGACATGATTAACTTCAGAGGTACTAGTCAGCAGGAGTCAGTCACAGAGCATAAACTGATTAATATTTGAGGACAAGGATAGGACAAGAGAGGTCACTCATCTAACATGCTTTTGAGTATTTTCAACTAAAAATAGAAAGGAAACATAACACATCATCTTCAGGGAGTTATTTCAGCAGTAATTGGAGAATCTGTGGTTGCTTTCCTGAGTGCTTCTCTGTTCTTGGTTTTCTCGTGGTCATAGATTAAAGGCAACAACAACAACAAAAACAACAACAACCACACAAAAAAAAACAAAAAACAAAAAACAAACAAACAAACAACAAAAAAAAACAAAACAAAACAAAAAAAAAAACAAAACAAAAAAAAAACCAAAAAAGGAAAGTACAGATAGGAAAAGTATTTGAAATCTGCATATGGACCATTTCATCTGACCAAGAAATCTATCCAATAAAATAAATTTATGGAAGGCACCAAATTTACAGAAGTACAATTTTACACAAATTTTACACAAATTTACAGTTAGATGGTGTGCCTGATATGCTGGTGTTGTGTAAAAGAAGAATGAATTTGATATTTTTATCTCTTCAGATTTCTTTTATTTTTTGTGCAGCAGACTGCTCTTCTTCTTAGGCCTAGATGTTTCCTCCTAATTCTATTATGGTAAGCATTTAAATATGCTCTTATATGCTGACCTCTATGAGAATTAAAGTAAAAACATCTGCTGAATACTTTGCTGAACAAATATAGATGATTAATATATGCTTAAGTACCCTGAATAAATGGGGGCCATGCAGGCAATGTTCTCATTTCATACACAGGATGGGAGGTTTGCAAATATAAAATAATGGAACTTTGCTGATTTTTATTAACTGAAAATCCTGTCTAGTTGACTTGGTTTCACTACTACATCTACTAAAAAACTTGGGTTTTTTACATTTCTCCATATAAATATACTGCTGCCACCTCTGATTCATTCTGGTGGACTAATCTTGCTGCTGATGTCTGGACAGGAACCCGAGACACTGTCTTGCCCAGCAGCCGCAGGTCAGCATCAAGTCACTTACTCTTGCACCCTGTCAGAAATGAAAGTAAGGCAGAGAAAGAACATGGAGACAATGTAGTCAGCATGGAGAAGAAGAGATGTGAATGGGCTGGGGAAAGAGTTGTGGCTGTTGTGAAAGAACAGCTGCTCCGTGGGAAGGACCCTGGTGAGATGAGGCTACAAAACCTGGATAAAGAGTGGGAGTGCTGGAAACTCAAAAGATCAATGGGCAGACTGCAATTAGGACTGCCTTGAGGCAGATTCAGCCTATGATCTGGCAAGACATTAGACTGCAGTATGCTAAATGGGAAGGATAGAAAGGTGGAATTAATTCAGTGCCAGCTTTAAGAGTTTATCAGTTTGCTCTATTGCATTCAAACAGGATACCCTTGTGAGAGCTGATGTCACCTGAGTAATGGACTGAGGAAGTGGGCGGGGAGAGGTGAGACTATGCAAGGGGAAAGAGAAGTTGGAACGGGTGAGTGTAACAGATCCAGTACATAGAGATGGGAAGCGAATGATACCAGGAGAGCCACAAGTGATCTGTGACCCAGGCTATGCTCCCAGGAGCTGGGACAGATGTATACCCAAATAGCTGTATTTCTTGCCAGAATTCTGAGACTAAAACAGACTAAAGAGGTAGTCCATTGAGAAGATTTTTGATTCATATCATATTTTGATTCATATCATCTTCAATATTTCACTTATAGATTTTTTTCATTAAAAGTAAGAAGAATCTTCTCATTCATACATCAACAAATAAGGACTAATAAAGAACATCTAAATTGCCCAGTCAAAATTTTCAAAATTTAGAAAGCTCTAAAAAAACCAAAACCTGAGTTTGTCCATCCCATTTTAATTTGATCGCAGTGTTCATATACATGTGTGCAAACAGTAGTTTTTCCCAGAGTCACAATTTATACAGAGAAGCATCAACTGTTTTACTTCTGCTTTTATCTCTCCTCTCTGAGTTGTTCTGTGGAACAACAGGAATTCTATCAAGTGTTGTTTTGGCATTCAGTCTATATTTCTCTTTCCTCTGTAGTCTCCCTGCTGTAAGAAAATAACTATAAGCAGACTGAAATCTTTGACAAAAATTTTGCTCTAAGCAAATGTGACCTTATAGTTCTATGGCTCCACTGGCTTCTATATTTCCAAAAATAAATAATGGGCAGGATGTTTATACAACAATTCTACCCATGAAATGGATCTACCTTTTCCTTAAGGTATTGTCTAACAGAAAAACTAATAAATGTATATTTGGTAAAAGAAAGCCAATGAATTTGAAGGATGCTCTAAACACTAACTCTTGATTAAAGTCCTACTTGAGTTGCAAAAGTTGATCTTTTTGTCAATGTCTAAAGAGATGACAAATTCATATTGAAAAAAGGTGTTGAAATGTTAGTTAACTGTAGAGATTTTTTGAGTCATAAAGGCACTGCTCTTTATTGAATTAGAAATGACATCAGACAACATTCTGATTTGGGGAAATAAGTGTCTTTTTCAGCCTAAAAGTAACAGTAGAGGAAAAGTCTGAGAATTCTGAGGAGCTATAGGATTTCATCCTCACCCTGCTTCCTTAGTACTAACCTGCTTTTTTCCTCAAGGCATTGAAAGAGGCAAAAATTGATGCTACACTAGTGTGCTCTTGCGTGTATAATTAATTGGGTAAAATTACCTTCCTTTAGGCAGGAAGGACGGTCACTATTATTTATTGTAATAAATAGAATAGGGTGAGCCTTCTGTCTCTCACATCTTCTCAAAACATTATGTCTAGTGCTTCATTACCTGAAGCCCAAACCTCACTACATGAGTGCAGGCTGCTAGAAGACACACTCCCTGGGTCAGACTGTTAGAGAAGCTTTAATCCGTTAGAACAATTTTTCAATACTGTTTACACCAGGGACTTCCTTGTACAAATCCTCTTTACACAAGACAAGAATAACACAGGAAGAAACTATTTGTCTCTGATCTCTGCAAAGAAGGAGAGCAACTGTAAGTCCTCAGGGGGCTTTCTATCACTTAAACTAACCAGGAGGGGATTAATCAAAGATATCTTTGCTGCGTGATGTACAGCCAGCTTCAAAGGTGCAATCACATTGATCAGTGTACAACAGAACAACACTCATAGCATCTTATGTTTTAAGTTGTGGTAGAGCAGAGACTGAAATGCCCAGTTTGTTTCATCAGTCCTTCTTTCCCATCAAAACAACAGCAGGGTACTGTGATGCCCTGCAATCCAAAGTATGCTGGTCAGGTGTTTGCATAGAACTCAGCCTTGCACTGTAATGAAAAGCAAGCACTGGACCCTCTGTGGTGATTTTATGTGTTAATTCCTTGCAAGCAAATCTAATCTTCTTTCCCATTCCTTTTAAAAGCTGTTTTGTATGGAAACAAATTTCCACCATTTATGGAATCTTGATTATCCCTGCATAACTCCATTTTACCAATGCCTAACTAGTGTTATTTCTATCCTAACACATTGGCACACAACTAAAATACTGAAGTAATTCTATTGCCATCAATGAGAAAAACTAGCAAACTCTCAGATACAAGTCCTTTATACATTGTAAATAGAATAATAGATGGAGACCTTATAATTAAATTTGAAGAAATATTTCTGAGTGAAAATTTAAAAATACTTTTTTCATAAATCTCAATTAATCCCCCATTTTACTAAAACATTTTTAGTTTTCTCTTTTTGTTGAAAATTATTAACTTGTATTACATTTGAAGAAAATATATGTTACAAAAATGTTCCTCTCATGAAACACTTGTCCATTCTCATCAGTTACCTTGACATAAAATTTAACATAAAGCTTTTCCTAAAACTGGTTACAAATTTTTTAATGAAGAGTCTTGCTGTTAAAACTTCTAGGAAAAAAAAATGTTTTCAAAGTATTCTAGTATCTTCTAGGTAATGCATATAGCTTTTTTTGGCATCA
This sequence comes from Pseudopipra pipra, assembly GCF_036250125.1. Taxonomy (NCBI): domain Eukaryota; kingdom Metazoa; phylum Chordata; class Aves; order Passeriformes; family Pipridae; genus Pseudopipra; species Pseudopipra pipra. The sequence continues at coordinate 144,509,840 of NC_087549.1, read as the reverse complement.
GGGAAGGATTTTCGGGGAGACAAATAGTGTAACCTTAATCACAGGACAACCATATGCTAGTATCTACAAGATTTAGTTGGGTCCTATGGACAGACCAAGACTCTAATTTATATAATTAAGGAAAAGCTTTTCCATAAGTGTCTTGCAGCCTAGCCATGTCCCTTTGTCATCAGACCATAGATAACTAGTCTCTGCCTTTTTAATGCACAGAAAGTTTAGTTATTTATAGAAAGAGAAACAGAGGAAAGGAGAGTTCATATCCTTATTAAGTGGCCAGTTAGTTGGACTGTTGGTTCTATTCCATTTCTATTTGCCTCTTGTTCAGTCTGAGTTTTTTTTCTCCTTGAAAAACTTCAAAATATTTTGGTTCTATGCCAATATCGCACAAAACCAAATGTTAAGAACAGAAAATGTTTCAGTTGAGTGGAGTTGCTTTTATATAGATAATGAAGCTATTTCTGAACTCTCTAAAGAAAGGAAAGGTGAAGCTGAGAGCAGCATCCCAGAATTTTTCTATGCTTTTGCTGAAAATGACACCATTTCTTCTTTCTGAGATATGTCCACTTCCTCTGCTGCTCACCTTGTAGAACGGCAGAACAAACCTCAGTAGAGCAACAACAGTTCCATCTCAGATTGCCAGTTCCCTTTAGATGCCACTGCCCTCCTCTGCCCCAAATGATATTTATTGCCCAGGCAGTAAGGAAGACACAAGAGGAAGATCACAAGGGAGAAGGTAGTGTTTGTTATTTAGGGTCATCGACAACCATATTTGATTCTCTTTGTGACAAGTCTGACATTTCTCAGTAGGCCACACCAGTTTTGGATTTTCATCCCATTTTCTTTATGTCCTGTCTCTTGCTACCCCTTCACTCCTTGGTAAACTCCTCTTTAAGTTGCTTTTGTCTGTGCTAATTGGAAGAAAATGACCAGTTGTGAAGTAAGGACAACTTATTTTTTTTGCCATTTAAGAAGTGCCCTCAACAAGAGGAACTGGTCTCTGCCCACCTCCCCATTCTCTGCAGCTGCTGAGGCAAACACTGGGAAAGAAATAAAATCAACTGAGCTGTGTCCTGAATGGAAAAAAAAGGAGTTGTTCAACCCCAGCGGAGTTAAACCCCTTGGGAAATGTGGAGGACAACTGGAGGGAGTTTAAAAGGAACTACAAGCAATGGGCAGCTGCTAAAAGGGAAGACAGAAGGCAGCCTGGTTTCTAACAGTAGGTGGTTTTGAACTAGTTGATGTTTAAATGGTTTTCAGTAACTCAAGCGGAGAGGCCAACTCTGAAAGTGAAGTAAAAAATTCAAGGAGTACTTCACACTTCACATAAAAATGAACCATGTGAACAATTGTTAGACAGCCTCGGATAAAAAGGTTTGCAAGAATTGTGGAAGAATTTGTACAATTTCAAGCTGTACAAAGCTATCTTTCAGTTTGGATTTAAGTCAGTCTTTAACATCTGACTAAACTATGAGACCATCCAGGGTAAAGTACTTGAAAAGAGGCTCCTAAAAGATTAAGAACTCACCATTGACAAAGTAATTTTTTCTAGGCCAAAGAAATTGTCTGCTAAAGCTCCTGAGCCATAGTGTTTGCACATATTCGAGGTGATGGAAGATCTGAAGCATGGCAAGGATGGATACTTGAGGTATGAAGACATCTGGAGCAGTTCACAATTAAGAGCACAATGGTAGTTCATTGGAGATGGAAAATCCCAGGAACTACTTTGGTAAATTATCTCAGCATGTAAGTTTTAAAGTGTCAACAAAGGAAGCACAGCTTAGACAAAAAAGATAATGGTAAACTCTTCCTACCAAAAATCAACAGTGGTACAAAATGAGATAAACATACTGTAAATTTAAATTAATATGGAAAATACATAGATTTAAATTCAGACAGAGCTGTGCAAGTCAATGCAATGAAAGAAACAATCATAAAGTACCTGAAAGTTAATGGATGGAGTTCAGTTCTTAGTAGTGAATCAGTCTACATTTTGGCAAATAATCAGAGTCTAAATGGAGTGCAGATGCTTGCTTTCTGTAAAAGGCTTTCTTAGTCTGTACAATCATATAAAATCAGTTTTTGAGAGACTCCCGCTCTGTCTTACTCCTTCTGACTGGGAAGGGAACTTTAGATGGCTAGAACTTAACACAGGTCTTCCTTTTAAGTTTTGGAAGTGGAATCACATGGAATAAATCTGAGTAAAAAACAAGAATATTAAAAACAAAAATTGGAAAGGGTATGTTCACTTTCTACTTCACTATGGAGAAAAGAAAATCCAGGGCAGGTGAGAAACACGCAGGGCTCAGTCAGGTAGTGAATGAGATGGAAATCTAAAATCATTAAAGAAGACTACAACATGCCCTCTGGCTGCAGGAAAACTGTCAAAAGAACTTCAGAAGTTATCCATATTTCTAAATTTGAATCTTTAAGTCAAAGTCAATGGACATATTTTTCTGAAGAGTGTAGAATAAGTAAAAGAACTGGAATGAAAAAAAACACATTGGTCACTAAAAGTGCTGGAGAGTTAAATTATGCAAAATTGGAATGCTCTTCACTCTCTGAAAGGACAGAAGTTTTTTGAGTTACAGTTAATACCAGATCATTGTTCTATGCTTCTCATTTCTGCTACCTTCCATGATTAATGGGGCTGTATGTTGGTCAGAGAAATGTTAATTTATTTCTGTGCTTCAAGAATGTCTAAAAGAGACTACGGACCTCTAATTTTACTGCTCGAAGTGACTCCCTGTGCCGCCCACAAACACACAGGGATCACTTTTATACTTATTATGTTTTCTTAATTGAAGACAAAAAAGACATTTTTTTTTCCTTTTCAAATTCACACTCTATATCATTTGGTTAAAGCATGCTGAGTTGCAGAGCTGAAGTATCTCCTTGCCTTCTCGAAAAAGAAAATGTTCATCTTTCTAAGCTGAAAAGCGAACTGAAATAGTTGAAGACAAGATTTTACGCAGAGAATAGATCTATTAACACAATAGATTGGGTATTGCTGGGACAAGATGTTTCAAGGCCATATTTTCAGTCTGAATTGCATTTTTATATTATGTAGTACTTTTGAAAAAGATGACATAGAAGTAATTCCAAAGGGATTAACAGGAAAATACGTGTCATATAAGGATTGCAAAATGTAAGGAAAGCACAGAAATGTTTTATCCTGATCTCAAGTGAATAACAGCATTGAAGGCAACATCAAACCTCATTGTTTGGCAAAAGACTTTTGATCAAATTAAACGAAAATACAAGTCTAGAAGAATAGAGGTAACTGGTCTCAGAATAAAACAAGCAGACCTGCTTGCATTGCACAGAACAAAACACACAAACAAACAACCCTTGTCTGTTGTTCTCCCTTCCCCAGGACTGTCTTCCTAGAAATTAAAATTCTATGTTCATGCATATCAATATTCCTCAACAGATATTATAATCTGGCATAGAAATGTCAGTGGGATTACGAGCACGAGTCTAAGCAGTTTGCAAAGGTATGGGTTTAGACATTTCACCACTTGTCCTTTTTGACCAGAACTTCAGAAGCTGGTTACAGAACAGTGAGGAAATAACTTCAACTTTTTATTAAACAGCAGTTGGGTCACAGTCTGATCTGTCAATTTACAAAACAGCGGGAGGGAATTATGAGCTGTATCTAAAACTCCTAGGAAACTGTGAATCTTAAAGGAATGTATTCCCTCAGATTAATCTATTTGTTTCCTTATTTGTTGTAATGGTTAGAATATCAGTAAAACCTTGGTTGTAAATTAGTTTGATATATTTTTCAGGTTTTAGAACCCATTTCAGCTAGACCACAGAGAGGACCAATTGCTGCAGGGAATATAGGCAATAGGAAGAAGCTTCATTGTCTTTTGATAGCACTTGTTATGGTTTTCATCAAAATTTGTCAGAGATATTTTTAACTATCTAGCAGAAGATAATCTATGTGTCAAAATATATGACCACACAGTCTAATTTATTAGGAAAAATCCCAAGTTATTAATACAATTCTCATTCATTTTAAGTAAAAATTCCTGGGCTGTCAAATGTTACAGATGACAAAAGCAGTCTTTGTCCTACTTGGTCAGTTCTCCTACTAATAAATGATGTGTGCCATATATACCCTATATATATATATATATATATATATATATATATATGACTTTAGAATAAGCTTTTTTATTTCAGCTGATTGAGTACAAATTCTGTCATAAAATATGGTAATACATAAACTATATGTTCTTGTGTGTTATATACAGTTTTTATACTAAACAGATGCAAAAGAATAACAAATTCTATGCTCATGGTTGGAGGAAAAAAAGGTAGGAAAACTACACCCCAAGACTGGAGAGTTATGCTTCAAAAATAGCCCTGGAGGTAGAGTATGGCCCTCAGGCTGAGAGCAGTTAATGACTGCACACTGGAGTCCAATCCCTAGCCTGCAAGCTGGATTTGAATTTGAGCTCCTGAGTTTGCAACTGTAAAACTAACTACTCTGCTAACAACCCACAGAGACCAGATGGACAAGTTAATAATTGCAAATCCTTGTGCATTTTCAATGTATGTCTGGGGATACACATTTGTGCATGTGTACATGTATACAAACAATAATGCTTTCTATTAGAAGATGGGACCATTTCTGAAGTTTCATGGAGTCTTAATAAAAAGGCATCTCTCTCATGATTTCTTGTTCCCTTTTTGAGAAACCATATGGAGTACTAATGAGACAATAGAATTGGCACACAAGGAACATGGGTTTTGTTTCACATGCTTCTGGGGTGACTTTGCACAACTCTCAGCAAGTTGTGCATTTGCAGGAGATAGGTAGGCAGGGGGGAACAGCAATGACTTTCAGCACAGCTAGATCTGGATGTGGGCATCTGCTCAAAAATAGTGTGAAGGAGTAGCATGGATGCCTGCCCTCAACCTTACTCTTAGGAAAAGAAGTCAATTAAAACACTTGTAAGATGCCAAAACACCTCCAGGAACCAATGCTACTGCTTTGTGGGCCATGTCCTATCTACACAATTGCTGAATTCAAACAGGTGATCCTCAAACTAGTCTGTTATGGGGAGTCACAGGGGTGAATTTTATTCACCCTGGAGTGTTTATTCACACCTGGAGTGTTTATTTTTCTAGGCTAACTAAAGGGAAAATTCAGGAAGACTGGGCTCCTGAACTAAGGCCTTTTAGTAGGTGTTATTGGGTAAGGTAAATATGGCCTTAAACTAATTTACTGAGGTAGAGAACTCATTCAGCTCTCACTTATGAAGTCCTGCAATTTGCCCACTGGTTGAATTTTAAGAAATGCATCTGCCACCTTGTCCTCCTTATGCAAACCTATAAAAAACACTAGAGTGAAAGAAGTAATTTATAATACAACTTTCTACTGGTTCTAGTGATTTTTGCAATGAAGAACTATACTGTAGATGTGTAGCAAGTTGAATTGGTGTAATGGCATATGCATTGCAATGAATGCCAGGTGCTGTTTGGCACCTAAGGCTAAACTTAGTCTACAGTCTAAGCTGGAAAGGTTTTATATTGAGAAAAGAGGAAAAAAAAAGGAAGGCAATAGGGGCTTACCTAATTTTACCCTTTTCCCTATCTGGCCAGTTGTGTCTTGGCAAAGCTGCATGGTGTGCCTTGGTAAAAGGAACCATTCCATATATCTGTCATAATGAAGTGATTCCATAAAGACTGATTAGAGTGGAAAGAATAAAACCTTTCTTCTTAATGCTCTGTTGCAACGTGAGAACACTTACCATGTCTTTGTTGCTCCAGAGAAGCAAGCACACGTCTGTACCACTCAAATGTAAGCTTTGTGAAGCAGGCTAGGCTTAGCACATCCATATTGCTTGTACAATGCAGCTTCCTGAGAAAAAATGTCTTCTGACTCTTTTTGCTAAGAAGAGAACTTGGTTTGCGACTTATATGCAGTGCAGATGACTTGGAGATCGGTGCCATGGAGTGAAAGAGGCGCTGAACCCATCTGACAGTAGAAATGCACACTGTGAAATCAGTGAGATTTTGTTACATTTCTTTTTCCGAATATAAACTTCACAGATTTTAACTTTCAGAAGTGTTCATTCTTTTTTCATAGCTGCAATAGCAGCAGTATGAATCTGTGCATTCATTACCTACATACAGCAGCTTGACTTTTTTACAGTGACTCATTGGAGCCTCAGGTCACTGAGTGGGAAGGTTTCAAAGACCTGCTAAGGAAGCACAGTCCCTGTCAGGAATTTTTGATATAGATTATCTCTACCTTGTGCAGCTGAGCTACTGACAAAGTGATTTCACAGGAGATCTTTATATATATTTAAAAGGTGATTCACTCAGCCTTGGAGACAACAGATATTCAAGTCAGTCGACTGCAACGCTGGAAAAATCACCCTATGGTACTAAATACTTTTTTTGTAACTGACAGAATCATTATTTTTTGTGTGCACTGTAGTTCCTTTGTGTCATATAAGCACTCATTATCCTATACTTGTTCAGGTTAAAAATCTCTGCTGGATGACACAGGGAAACTTGAGCAGCAGGGTAACAATTAACGGTCCTCAAAAGGTTTTCAGGTTCCATCTGGGTAAATGCAGATGGATTTGAAAATGGTTCTGCTAAAATGTCTCTCTTGCTTCAACTCCATCTGTTTTTCTTTTAATCGCTCTCGTTTGTTTTTTTCTTTAAGGCAAAATAATTTGATTTCAAAATCAGGTGGCAGATTTAACAATCTCAGATTTTAATTTGCTGAGTTACCATCTTTTAAATTTCAGTCTAGTTTAATAGTTCACTTGTAGAACCCACGTCTTGATGTTTTATTTCTCTTTCATATCCAGATAAGTTCTGCATTGAAATCAATAAATGATCCAACCTGTCTCTCTCTCTTTTTTTTTTTCCTTTGAGGGCATTAGTGACTTGGAGACAAAGATATTAAGGAATTTGCTGACTTAATGTTTTCACTGAAGAACTTTAATTCATGGTATATGAAATGCTACATGGTGATGTTTTGGTATCATAGAAGCTCTGGGTGTCATTAGGCATTGTTCTGGCTAAATGTAGCGCTGGTGTTGTGGGTATCCATTTTTAATGCTTGTTTTTTTCAAAATTGTATAACTCATTTTTAGTAATCTTCCAGATGGACCACAAAGATACAACTCCCAAGTTGTTAGGCTCAGGTCTTCTATGGTTAACCCGAAAACAATGTCATGTCTTTGGGCTACCACTTCCCTGATGTATTTAGTCAGAAATCATGGGCACAGACATTTTAAAATTTCCATTTTTGGAGTTCAGCCTCTTATCTTGAAATTCGTGGTCTGGGGCAGGCTGGAATTTTGGTCTGCCAGGTTTTTTTTTCATTACAAATTTAGGCAGAGGTGAGAAGGTGTTGCTTCAATAGACGTGAAACCGAAGACCAACTTTGCAAAATCATTGTATAATGTATTGACCCTTTCTTCATACCATTTATTCAAATAAATAATATAAATCTTAACTTAAAGTCCACTACTTCAGCTAATCCAATGATGTAAAAGCAATACAAATCACCTTCAAATGGGTTATCATTATATTTAGTAAGAAAACACTTTTTGTTATACAGATATTTTTGTCTAGGAAGATGGATATTCTACACTGGTGTAAGACACTTATACTCAGCATGAAAAGCTAATGGGAAGCAGTTTTCCATGGTAGAATTTATACTGGCATAACTAGTAAAAATCCTTTTATGTTTTTTTATGAAAGCTTTCCAAGTTGCCTTTGACAAGACAAGCCATGTTCCCCCAAGAAGATATTGTTATCCATTAAGACTTATTTTATTTCCATACAAAACTGGCCCCTAACAGTTGGATAGTATGATGATCTATTTGCCAGAGCATATCAATACGTGCATGGTCTGTACCTGACAAACTTTTTAAAAGGCAGAGGACACTGCAATGGGAGTAGTGTCTTTAGTGATAAAAGTGGGAATAGTGTGATAAAAGGTGCTTATTCCACCAACAGTTGTACAGACTTGCTCACCTTCCATCTCCATTCCCACTACTCCAATGCCACACAGCAGTGTCATTACAAGGCACTGTAAGACTGCAAGGGACTCAGGATAGTAGCATATCTGAGTACCCTGCTTCTTGTGCTGCCAAGAGTCAAGGTCAAAAGTGTGGTCATCGTCAAGCTTAAAAAAAGAAATCTGTTGATAGTTCTCAACAGATTCAAGGATACCAGTTCAAGAGCTGCATTTCTCTTAAATGTCATGGGAACAATCCCAAAGAACTCTGCTTGTTGAGAGGCCATTAATTGGATTCCTGTTTCCGATATTACCTGAGAAACTGATAGATTCATAAACAATTTGCATGTGACATAGTTGTTTCCTCTGAGCAAGTGTTATGACCTTTTTCATTTATCTCTGTTGCCTTTGGAGAGAAGGCCAACACCAGATGTCATGGTTAAGCTAAAATAATCGCCAGGTTATGAGGAGTGTTGGTGTCACTGGTGAAGTTAAGGAACAGTGGAGATGCTGTACATCTTGAGCACCTTCGTTTAGAGCCTCTCTGAATAACCTCTTCGGTCTCTTTGGCATATGTGAGCTATAGTAGAATGTAAATGGTGTTAAAATAGATTTTTTAGTAATAAATGAGCATGCCAGTTGCACAAATGGCATATAAATTCTGTTGCCACATCTTTCATACCTGAAAACAAGTGCTGGCTGTTTCTGTCATTGCTAAGGAGCTTATTTCCTTTTGGTTGTAGTTTTAGTTCTAGAGTGCACATAGAGCCTTTTCTTTTGAGAGTGATATAATCTTCAGTTCAGTATTACTATGTTGGATGTACTGGCAGAGATATGTCACCTCCACACCCTGGTAAAGTAAAGCTTACCTCAACCTGTCTGAAGATTGTCTGTAGTGCGTTCCTCAGCTGCAGCTTCATTCTCAGCCTTAAGACACTAACTTGCTGAAGTTGATCAAAAATGAAAGAGCTCAATTTTTGGACAGCTCACTGAGTTTATTGAGGTGGTTCACATGCACCTGCCAGAAGGTGCCTGTACATCTCTCTGCCCAAAGCTGTAGCCCCCTAAACAGGGACAGTAAAATAAATCTGTGGATCTGCACAGACCAAAAGTCACAGTCTGTAGCAACAGGAGATCCATTTTATTCAACAGCTGAATCTAATTCAACTAGAAGAGCTGACAGAAGAGCTACAGGAGCAAAATTCCTCTTCTGCTTTCCAAAAGGTGCAACAACCTCTGAACAGCAGGGGACACCTGGGGCTGGAAAGATGATCCAGAAATTGAGACACAGCATGTTCAGAGATGTGTGTTACCATTTTTGTCTGCCTACAGTGATAAAACAACCCCCACCTTGAAAAGGTAAAAAACTCAAAACCCTATTGCAGAGCTCCAAAATTATGACAGTGCTGAGGGCAATACAAGAAAATAGATTTTCCTTGTGTTATTTTAAACACAATGTATAAATTTGTATTAAATAACCTCTCCATCATATCAATCCACTGACTATAGGTGGAGAAGAAATTTACCCATCTTACTAAGGATCATTTTGTCCCAGTCACATATGTACATATTATGAAAGGAGTACAGTTGAATGCTCAAGATGTTATCTAGATTATCTCACTTCTGATTTGAACAGCAGATAACTCACCTAATTCTCATATCCAAACCCAAAAATAAAATACATGAGTTTACCTACTTTTTTCCTCATTTTCACTACTAAACTCAGTAATGAGGTAATGCAAATGGTCTCAAAATGGCAGAAATTTTCTTGTAAGGATGATAATAAAGACAAAGTGTTCATGAAAAATAGATTACTCGCTTTGGCTAAGCTTAATGCAAATAATGCACATGCAAATACTTGCATGGGAATCTCATGTAGTTTAACAAGACCAAGTGCAAGGTGCTGCACCCGTGTCAGAGAAACTCATGGAATCAGTACAGGCTGGTGGATGAACAGATTGAGAGTAGCCCTGACAAGAAGGACTTGGAGGTTCTGATGGATAAGATGCTGGACATGACCCAGCACTGTGTGCTCACAGACCAGAAAGCCAATCGTGTCCTGGGCTGCTGCAGCAAAAGCAGTGTGAGCAACAAGTCGAGGGAGGAGATTCTTTCCGTCAACCCTGCTCTGGAGATCCCACCTGGAGTGCTGCACCCAGCTCTGGGATGCCCAAAGAATGAAAGACATAGATCTTGGAATAAGTTCAGGGGTGGGCCACTGAGATAACTAGAGGGATGGAGCACCTCTCCTATGAGGAACAGCTGGGAGAATTTGGCTTGTTCAGACCGGAGAAGAGAAGAATTAAAGGTGAAATAATTGTGGCCTTCCAGTACCTCAAGTGAGCTTCCAAGAAAGATGGAGAGGGACTTTTTACAAGAGCATGTAGTGACAGGATAAAGGGAAATGGCTTCAAACTGAAAAAAAGTAGGTTTAGACTAGGTCTTAGGAAGAAATTCTTTACTGTCAGGGTGGTGAGGCACTGGAACAGGTTGCCCAGAGAAGCTACAGATGCTCCATCCGTGGAAGTGTTCAAGGCCAGGTTGGATGGGGCACTGAACAACCTGGTTTATTGGAAGGTGTTCCTGCACATGACAGGGGGGTTGGAACTATATGATCTTTAAGGTCCCTTACAACCTAGGACATTCTTTGATTCTGTGATTCAATGACTCTATGATCTTATAATTCTACATGTGCTTGAAATAATAAACAGAAATCAAGCATTAGTGACTGAAACGTAAATATTCAGACAGAACTAATGAGAGAGATAGTAACTGTTTTGCTTATGCCATTGTTAGTTATTAAGAAAATGATGAAACCATATTCTGTGTGCGTAGTGAGGCACGTATTTTAACAAATAAAGCAAGTGATGGGCTGACTTCCATCTTAAACCACTTTCAGTGAAATAAACTTAATTCAATTTTTGCTTGGGTAGGCAGAAGACATCCCATCTACATACAACCCTGCATTTTTTCTTTTCCACTAAGATGCTATTTTATTGAAAGAAAAATTATTTGATAAGTTTATATTTAATTAATGCAATTATTTTTATTTACTTTAGAATAAGAGGGACTGTGATGGTAAATCCACACTTTATACAGTGAAAATTCATTTTACTCCCATCAAATGATAGCTATCATACATCAATGTGAACTGGTAGGCTTGCTGATCTTCACAATTAAGTCTCAAACTTTTTGGTTTTATATGATTTGTTACGATTTTTAATTTGGGTTTGCAGTTTTCTTGTCTGTTGATTTGCTTTGTTTGGGTTTGTATTTTTTTTCCTTGGGGGCAATGAATAATGAGATAACAGAGAACTAGATTCATCACCATTCTAGCAGTTTGAAGGCTCATGGCAACTGTAGCTGAAATGGAATGTTGTAAGGAATGGTTCATACTTTTCTGAAAAGCATTTTTATTTTGGATTGGACCTGCAATACAGTAATTCTTGGTTTAATGACATGGGTAATGCCCTATGGTGCTGTCAGGGAGAAATCCAGGGAGAGAAATCCTGACCCTCCTACCAAAAAGCCTATTCCTGCCTTCTTTGAGAAGATTCATGCTCCCTGACAGGCCACCCTTTCAGGGATGTGTCCTTCTGTCTCTTAAGCCCTACCAAGGTGAAATTCGAAGAATGGTTTCCCTCCCCTGAGGAGCTGAATGTGCAAAGAAGTTACTTGCTGTTTCTTCAGTAGTTATTTGGAGTTGGCTTTAAGAACCCTTCATGATATCCAGAAGGCAGCCACTTGACAAAATCTCTCCCAAAAGATTGTTTATTAAGAGAATTTGTTAAGAATTATTTTATTAAGAATTCTTATCTTGAATTCTTCTGCACATTTTCATACTGGAGTCCTCTCAAATTTCTACTGACCTATTTTCAGTGTATGAATTACTTGCAAATCCCTTTGAAATTAATTATTTATCTTCAAGGATCTTGGGTTTGTCTGTTACCTGGTATTTTCTTTCAACTGGTATATTTTCACCAAAAAAAAAAAAAAAAGCTTCATTTGCAATGACAGAAGCAGAGTTTTACAGAATTCACTGCATTGCCATGGGAACAAATGAGTTCCTTCTGAATCATCATGGCCAAACTAACTCAGATGAAATAGGAACAAGCCCTAACCTTTGCCCATTCTTCAAACATACGTCAAAACTGATACAGTTTGAATGTTCAAAAAATTGAGAAGGTCCCTGGGATACATAGGTGGATTTCTAAAGCTATTTATATTGTTGGAAAAGCAAAGAGGCACCTGCTGATTTATCTGTACCCTTTCACACTTAAATGCTTAAAAATATGTGACTTTCATGCTGCAAAGAATAATTAACAACTTACTGAAAAACCTGGGAAGAAAGGATATTCTTTTTGAAAATTATTTCAGATTCACTTTCGTACTTCTTTCCTTTTAGGATTTTTCAATACATTTTTATGTTTATAATAAAAAATCATAATTTTGTTCAATGTCACAAAAATGTCTTTTTCCTTATTATCCCTAGATCCATTAGAATGTGTCATATGTATAACTTTTTTGTGCCTATTTTTATCACTTAGATTTTGTCAAAAGACAGAAAAATTTTGAGAAGTAACTCTGGAAGACTATTAAAAAATTGTGAGGAATCGACAAAATTATTTTATTTTATATTATATGACTAAAAGATAAAAAATTGAAATAAAAATGCCCCAATTTTTGAAAATCAAAATTAGAAGATGATTTTTTTCCTTATTTTTCCTGACATTGTCTTTCAAGGTAAAAAATTTTAATCTGTGGTGTTTTGCAATGAAAAATGTTATTTTATGACCAGACATATTTCAATAGGAAGATTTTGGTATTCCTTCTTTTTGACTGATTTTTTACCTGATTTTATTGAATTTTGTACCTTGAAATGATTCATTCTCCATCACTCAGTAAAGTGAGTCTACAATCAAACCTACAGTAAATTACAGTATAAATTTCTATATCCACTAATACAGAGTTTGAAAATGTTAACTTCAACATAGCTAACAGAAAATCTGAAGACTTTTGGCCTGTACAACCAGGTTTGGGGACTTGAAGGAATCTAGTTCCACAGTTAGAGTATGGGCCTCAGATGAAGCACCATTAGGTTCTGCTTCCATGCAATTCCTTCATGTATTCCCAAGGTAGTAGAAATTCAGTCTAGTTGCAATTAAAACATCTGAGTCTTTTTGTTGGCACTGTAATAAATTTTGCCTTTAAGCAAAGTGTTAGGACACTAACTTTAATATTTCTATGCCCCATTTTAGCAGTGCACGTACATTGAAATAAAGAAGTAAAATTCACTATAATTGACACACACTTGCAAAGGACTGGTAGGTCATAAAATTAAAAGAAACTTTAGAATGATAAATATTTCTTGAATAAGGATAGTTTTAAAAAATTCTTTAATAACTTCTCCTGAGACTTTATTAGAGAACACTTTTCTGTATAAACTGTTATTTTGCCTCCTATGATAGATATCTCAACCAAGTCAGAAGACAGTAGGAGATGTTGAGCATAGGCATGGTTTTGAAAAATGCCGGCAGTGCTCATAATTGGCACATCAGTTTAATGCTTAGAAACTGGTCAAAGTTCAGAAATTTGGCTTCAGTAATTTACTCAGAGTGTAGATCTTCAGCCATCTGTTGAAGGAGTACATGACTAAGGGTACGGAGGAATAGGTGAGAGGTAAATTCAATATCCTTGGTTGGGGATCCCTGAATTTAATCCCCTAATTCCAGGAATATTTTTCTGTTTGACCAATGTAATTCATTAAAAAAATTCATTCTTCTCAGGGTGGAAACTATTGATTCCCCCTTATAATGTAAGGCACAAGGGAAATTATGCAGAAACTGGACTCTATTGCCTGTACCTGTATCTGTATTTTGTGAGATGTCCAATCCTATGTGAATTTCTCAGGCATGTGTAGAAGATTCAGTTCCTGCTGGGAATTAACAGGGAAGTGTCCATCTTCAGAGATTCAGGGTCATGTGCAAGGAGCAAATTCACCTATTCCAGGACATACCTGGACATGCTCAAAAGGGAAGTGATTGGTGTAGAAGGAATTTCATGATCAAAAAAGGAGAGGTCCAGTGAGTTTAGGTGGTAGCCAAGGTCATCTTTCCTCCTTCCATCCTTCCTTCCTTGATCATCTTTGTGGCCCTTTGTTGGACTCTCTTCAATATATCTATACCTCTCTCCCAGAACTGGACAGAGCACTCGAGGTGTGGCCTCACCAGTGCTGAGCACTTCTCTTAATCTGATGGCAATATTTTTTTTTAAATGTAGCCCAGGATATATTTATCCTTCTTTGTGGTGAGGGTACATTGGTGGCTTATGTTCAGCTTGGTGTCCACCAGGACCCTCAGGTCCTGGTACTTTTTTTTCTAATTGCAGTCAGCCTCTTGGTTTGGAATTGCCAGATTCTGGAGCCTCACTTTGTTTCTGTGTTGCTTTTTCTATGGTATTTTGTACTTTGCTGTGTTTTGCTTTTCAGACTTCTCTCAGCCATGCTTCTAATTTGCATAATAAGCATGGTTAGTCAACCAAGCAACAGCTAGGTGTTCAAAAGGTCAGTTAAGAACATGGACCTGAACAAATCCAACACATACAAAACAGTTGGAGCAGCACCTTACACTACTGCAACTGTGGTATCCAAGTTAATCATGGCAATATCTACTAAAAGGAATTAACACAGTTTTGCTAAACAAAGATTTTCTGTAAATATGCCAGAAAATAACTGCCACTAACTCTCATCCATATACTACCACTAGACCTCAAGATATATTGAATGTATCCATGTCATGAATGCCTTTAGGGACTAGCAACAGGATCATTTATCTCTTCTGCTTCTCAGTCTCTATACATTCACTCAGTGGTTCAAATGAAAGAGAGAACATCCTCCACTTCCTATTCTGTTTTACTAAACAAGTCATTTCTGAGGTAGTTTTTCTGTGCCAGGACCTGAATTGTATCAAGTGTCCGTGAAGAAAATGACAAGCCAAAACATTTAGATATTGATGCTTGTTTCAGAATAAATACACTTGTCATTACCCTGTTCTCAGAGAATTGAAGCAACATTTAATACTTACCTCTTCTTCTACAGTAAGAAATGGTAGGTCATGGTCTATTAAAAGGGAATCTTGAAGACCTACCTCCAGAAAGTATTAAACCCTTAACCAGAGATAGAATATTGTAAAGATTGCCTAGTAGGGTGCAGTGAGAGACAACTTTTAATTTGGGGCTGATCAAGAGCATGGCCAGGTGGAGAAGAAAGAAAGTAAGCAGTAGAAATTAATGTAACTGAGTTCCCACCATACAGCTGATTTCTTCCCTTGGAGGGATTTTTTCCTTTTGCATCATAAAAATATAATGGTATATGAAATCTCTTATGAAACAAAATATTCAGAAATAATTCAACTTGGGTCAATATAAGATAACTTTAATAAAATAGAAGTAGTTTAATTTTGACTTTTATTGTAGTTTGTTCTTTTTTTTAATTTATAACAGAAAGAAAATGAATTAATTTTAAATGAAATCTTGCAAAATTCAATGATTCAGCTCTTGTTATTTGAAATGGTTTGTATTTTTCTCTCTATGCTGCTTTAATAATAGAATTCCTTTGGATTGCTTAGATTACACTGAACAAGCAATTTAAAATTGCCCCTTCAGAAAATTTTGACCACATTTTCAATTAATGGACATATTTTCACCTGTGATCTCTGATATATTTCAGCAATTAGCCATCTTAAGATCTCACAAAAAGAAATCTAAGTTCATGAAAAACCTCTCCATTCATGTTTTGAGACATATTTTGAGACTTGGTTTGTTCAGCCCAGAGAAGAGGAGACTGAGGGGAGATGTCTTCAAGATCCTCACGATGAGAAGTGGAGGGGCAGGTACTCCTGTGACCAGTGACAGGACTCAAGGAAATGGTATGAAGCTGAGTCAGGGGAAGTTTTGGGTTCCATATCAGGAAAAAATTTTTCACCCAAAGGGTGGTTGAGCACTGGAACAGACTCTCCAGGGAAGTCACAGCACCAAACTGTGTTCAAGAAGCGTTTGGACAATGCTCTCAGGCACACGTCCTGCAAAGGGACAAGAGTTGGACTTGAGGAATCTGATGGATGCCTTCCAACTCAGCATATTCTATGATTCTATGATTCTAATATGTCAAGTTTTTTCTAGGTAGAACCTATTTTTCCAGCACAGTCAAAGAATTTCCAGTTCAAAAGGACCCAGGTGAGCAGACCAAAACAAACATTTCTTTCTTGGTTCCTTGTTTAAAATAAGCCCTGACAGACCCAGCTGTTCCCTCCAAAGCTTTTTCAGCTGCAGGAGAGCTGATAAAAATATAGGAAATTGTTCAAAGAGATTGTTCCCCTTCCTTTATATTAGTGTAATCTGACATTAGAAATTAGAAACTTAGTGTTTAGAAAATAAGAAAAGCAGGGAGTTTTGTGACACACTAATTTTCCTTGGTTGACGTTGTTTCACTCACTTCCATCCTTCTATGCTTTTACTGAAAAGTTTTTTTTTAATACTGTGCAATAGATTATCTTGACTACTTCTAATTAATAGAAAGATATTCCAGAAACCTTGTCAATTGTCTATATTGCAAAAATCTTAGTTCAGCTGTTGTCTAGAACAAGCCTTATTTTGGCTTAAGTACTGAAACCAAACAACTGTCATAATTGAAATCACTTCTCCCACGGGAGATATGCTTAAAGGAAAAGATATATGGAGTGCTTCTGCATGACACAAAGCTCAAAGGTCAAATATAGTCCCTATTCAAAATTAAAGTAAACAAAATATCTTTCAAATTTAATGCTCTGGAAATGATCAAATATAAAAGTATATATTTTCACCAGTTTTCAAATAATTTTTAGACACACAGACGTACTGACACGAGATATTAGGATTAAATCTCCCTAGTCTGTACCATACTCTCTTCTTTTCCTAGTTATCCTTTCTCATAATTTGTATGTTGATTTGCCTTTGACATTTCTTTTCAATTCTGCTATGGTTGTGATCTTCTGGCAATATTTTCCTTCTCTCTACCCCTTCTCTGTTTGTGATGCCCATGTTTCAGTTTTCCTTCCTGCGTGTTGACTTCAGAGCCAATGCTGATGATCCATAGAGATTAAAAATCTCGTATTTCCTTTTCTGAGCTCTTTTGTTCTGATTTATTTATTCATCTTTGCCATTCTCTGAAAGACACGTTCACTTGATTTTCTTTTTGCTGTACACTGTAGGGCGCTCAGATATGTTTACTATAAATAATTGCTGAAATACCACTATCTGTACCTGAAAAGCAGAAAATGATGGTGGAAGTGGAGTGCTGGATAAAATGTGGCTGGTAAACAGCTGGACAACACCTTAATAAACAGGGTGTCTGTAATACACCATGAGGTTAATGAAAGTCTGCAGCTGGGGTAGTGTCACTTTATGGTGTAAATGTGCATACTAAGAAATATCCTATAGGTGAACTGGTATATAGTAATGATTTAATTCAAGCTTTTTTAACTTATGGTTAATTAAACACACAGTAGACTGGTGATGAGTAAAAGGCAGATAATAGCTAATAAGAGAACTGAGCTAAGATTAAAAGTTAATATCTTTCAGGGTCTCTGGAACTGGGCTGATGAATAGATTGATTAAATTTAGAGTCCACAGAAGACTTCTTTGCTTGATCCTCACTGAAGATTTGAATAAAGGAACCGTCGGCTGCAAATCTGATCTTGAGATACATAAAAAGGACTGAAATATTTCGGAGTTACTGCTAAAGAGAGAAACAGGCTCTGGAGTAGTCTGCCTGTTTGGGAGAGTGGCTAGTCTTGAAAAAAGCTGAATGTTCTTTGAAATATCAGTTTTCACAGTTGGAGAGAACAACAGCAGCTGGTCTGGAAGAAGCCAACAATATTTGTTTCCTTATCTAATTATTGTGTCTTTTACTGAATCACTCTTTAACTTCTCACTTAAATATAAGTGCATTAAAAGTAAAATATTGAGTCTAGGCTCTGCAAGATGTAACAATCAGGTACAAATCGGCCCCTTCAGGGTATAAATCACTTTTTGGAGACACCCACCTATAGAGAGCCATTCTATGGTGGTCAGGTGACTTAGACTTTGTAAATAATTTAAAGATATCTAAATAAGGTGAGATAAATTTCACGTTCTATATTTATGTAGTTTACAGTGTATCACAACTGACGGTGTCTCATTCACACTTTTTACTGTCTGACTCTGGAGGTATTTAGAACAGCTGCCTTGAATTTCTCTGAGGAGTTACTCTTCTGTTCCATTCTCTATAATGAAAACCTGCTTTTAGTTTTCTTCCTCCAATCTCACATTCCTGAACAATCAACTATGCTTATCAAAGCTGACTATTTTCTTAGTCTAAAATGATGTTCTCCTTTGTCTTCTGTGACTGTTGGGTTGTGTCTCTTTCATCACACATTCCATTGAGAGGATCCTTCTCATTCACATTTCTGTGCATACTTAGGTTATTTTCCTTCAAAGTGACATTTTCTGGGCCTTTAAAAGACAAAATCGGGACTCTAATGACTGTATATGGCAATAAAGCATATGCTCAAGGTCCAGAATTTCATTGCAATATTCCCCTTAGATTTCGTTACTAAATTGAGGAATATAAGATTGTACTAAACCATTTGCTTGCACAGTTTGTTTTGAATGGGTTTAATACAGCTGTTTGTGGTTGATTAAATCTAACATTAAATATATGTTGAAAGAAATGTCCTTTTGAAACAAATAATTCTTCATGAGAATTTTTCTGGTTATATTCAAGCTTTCATACAAGCCACAAAGAAGTTTAAGAATCAGATTTAAGTAAGACAGGAGGATTGATTATGGAAAAGTTCTAAAGAATTTCAATTCTCAGATGACAGGTCCATTAGTATAGTGGTGAATCACTTTTGTCACATATCTCTAGAAGTGCAATGGTTTATAAATTTATTTTTGAACATACTGAAGAGTACTATTACACCTGTAGAAATTTATCTGTCCCTTAACACTGGGGTCTTTGGAAGAGATGTTAAAATACACATTTTTCTACTAAAGAATAAGTATCACAGAAGATGAGAACAGCTATTTTAGGTCCGACAAAATGTCAGTATCCTTTCTGCAGCAGTGGTTGGCTCTGTGTGTGCCAGTATTGACTGTGTGCAGGGAAAGGAAGTGAAAAACATTCTAAGTATGGAGTGATCTTTCATATCTGTGGAGCAACCCTCCCAGAAGTTATACCCTCATCACCCCAACCTAAAAGAATGGTCTGTGAACTCCTCCAGCTTCTTCAAATGTTCTTAGAAGAACTGTTTTTAAAAATAAGTTTGAATCTTTTCCAAGTAGATTATAAGAGTCTCTTGATAGCCAAGGTCAGACTCTTGACAGTTCGATGGACATGTAGGGTTAAAATATGATGATGATGATGATGATGATGATGAAACCATTCATAACTAAAATTCCATTTGGCTTTAATAAATCACAGGAAGAATACAATTACCATTAATTATGACCAAGGAGAAGTCTTCATTACATATCAAAGTAGTCAATTTTGTATCTGCCTCTGTCCTTGATCTTCTCATGCTTATAACAGAAGCACAAGGACTTTAACTCCAGATTATATTTCTGTACTTGTAAACTGGCTTGTCCACGTCACAGTGTAATTCGTGTTCCTATTTCCCACCCCAAAAAGAATAGAATACTAACTGCAGTCAGAAATCTGAGAAGCTAGTTTTCACTGATTCTCCCACAGAGTCTTCATCTGTTTATTTGAGCACTTTATTTCTCTTGCTAATAGAAGCCAACAGTTATTTTAAAGGATGCTGGCAGATGTGTAGGTTATACTTCAAAACTTCCTGTTCCTGTCAGTTGACAGAATTTTGTTATCATTTCAGATATTGGCACACTTTATTTATAAAGACAGCTTTCCTATCTGTGTCAGGGCCAGCTGAGAAGTAGCTTTTTTATCCTTTCTGCATAAGATACTCTGACAGCCACATTGTTCTGAAACATCCACAGGTGCAGTTTGCTGATGTCTCAATGTATTAGGAAGACCAAATAATAAAATTTAGTATGTGTGTGAAGAGCACTGACTCTCATATGTTTTTAGAAATTATTTTAAAAGATCAGTCAGATAATGTTCAGGCAATGCATTTCAGATCACTTCTGATACCTTTCTTGTTTACAGGCAGAATGAGATCTGATTTTATGGTGGTTTTTTACTTGGTTGGTTTTTTTTTTTAAACCTGTTCCAAAATGTGGCATAATTATTTTTAACCAGAAGTGTCTTGATACTAAATGCTGAGCTAATGGGACCATTGATTAACTCAGTGGAATAAGTCATGTCAAGTCCCCAATAATGCAGATATTGTCCATCAGTAAATGGAAAAAATGTAGGGTATTACTGTGCATTTGGCAGGATATGAATGCAGACTATCTAGATGTCCTCCTTCATAGTAGAAGTTATATCAGTGGATGCAATTATCATGCAATACATTTAATGGAAAGTTTTGTAGTTTTTTTTTTCAAATACATTATTCAATGACAAAATCAGCATCGACCAATAAAGCTTCAATCTTCTTGCAAAAAAGTATTCAAATAACTTACCACGCAACATAAACTTGTGTCTTGTGACAGTGACTCTTTCTGACAAAAATTACTTTCCTTTCCTTGAGAAAATAAATCTGCTTTGTGGTACTACATATGTCTAATAAGACACAGTGTCTTTGAAGAGATATTTTCATTTTCTCACATTTTAAACACTCTGCCTGTCTCTTTCCTTGTTCTTTATCAAAGGAATAGCTAAAGAATATTTGAAGACTATTCTAACTAATGTTCATATATGTTACCTGAAAAAAATTAAACCTATAAAACAGACTAAAAGGTTGGTGAAGTGAAACACTAGACTATATATCTTTAGTTTTTTTTAATTCTTTGACTTTTTTTTTTTTTAATTTGACTGCTATGCAACTATTGATGATTAAGGATATTTAAGACATGAAGAGCTATAACATAAGGGAGATTTGAAATTATACTTGGTTATTATTGAATTAATTTTTGAAAGTACTGATGTTTGACAACTATAGTGAGATTAGAGGAAAATCAAGAACTAGGAGAATCAAGTACTAATCTATGAAAGAAAATACTATTTTTGAATAAAATATTCATCATTTTATTCAATAAAAAAACCCCCAACTATTTATACATTTCTGAAGAAAGGAGGAGAAAACTTTGGTTGTTAGGACATACCAGCATATTCCACCAAATTTATCAGTCATAATAGACACTAGTACAAATTTCTTAGAAAATATAAACCAAGGTGAATTTATTTATCTCTCTCCATTAGCTAAAGATGGAATTCCAGAACAAGGTTTGTCCTAGACAGCTACTGGGTGTCTACTGAATATCTAAAATGAGGTTAGATATCTCTGGCCCTTTGTTAGACAAAGTGGAAACTATCATGCTTTTGGTTGTTGGGATTCTCAACAAAAAGAAATTTTAATAGTTTTTTATAAATATGTGTATGAATTTGCACACTGCACAGCAGATGCTTAAGGGAATGACAGTATACACAAGAACAATATAGTTTATTAGCTATTAGGATGATATTAACAAAATAAAAATATTTAGTTTAGTTTTGAAAAAAAACACAAAATGGCAACCACCTCATAAAGGTAAAATATGCATAAAAAAATGTCTCCTATATTGCATAGTTATATATCAGACTAAAAATATTTCTAAAGTACTGTAAAAGTCTTAAAACCACAGATGGAAAAAGTATCTGAGAACGCTGGGAAAATCCAGACTGACAAATAGATAAGTATATTTTATTACTTCTCATAGAATTCTTCAGCATTACATCCAAAACTTACACAAAAAAATTACTTTTTCCCACTTCTCTCAAGTCTAGCATGTGAATTTTGGCTTTTTTAAAATTTCTGATTCAATTAATCTTCCCCAGAATTATTTAAAACTTTTGTTTTTGTAATATGTAAGGTACAATTACATAAAGGCTGCTATGTTCATGATGTTGTCTGGAGCTGTGAGTAAGGATAAGCAGAGCTATTCCAGACATCATGTAAGCAGTTAGAAAACTGATTTTATGCTACAAAATAGGAAGGAATGGGATGGTAGAAGGTAGAAGTTAAGAAAAACAAATTTAACACCAAGGAAAGCTGAGAAATCAGAAGAAGGTGGTTGAACTCAGAATAGCTTATTGAGGTCTTTGTGGAATTTTCCTTACATCACTGGAAAAGTACCGTGATGACACCACTCTATGGAAAGCACAACTGCAGATAATTCCAGTTGCCAGGGGGTTGTGAGACTTGGTGCAACCTGCAGGGGAGTGTGCAGGGGGTCATAACACAGCATGGGCTTGAGTAAACAGGTTGCTTGGCTGGTTTACAGTGTCAGGATGATACAAAGCAGCAAGAGCAAAAATAAGGGACTAGCTTGACTTTCCAGTAATTTATTGCCTTGGTTGGTATACACTGGTCAGGAAGGCTAGTTCTTATTCTCTGTAAATGTTTAAATGTAATTTAAACATTATATGTTACCTTTATGGCTGCTGTTGACAGTGAAGGGATATTCTAAACCTCTGGATAACTAGAGCTGCATGAGAATGTTTGAATTACCTGCCTGGACTTAGCTGGAGATATTAAAATTGCATAAATCTGCTCGTGTTTTTGTAGATAAGGGAATAATTCTATCAGTCACTGTTACTGTAATAAAAACCAAATCATATAAAAACCAGCAAACACAGCTCATTCCCTCATTCTGAATCTCTTGCATAACAAATTAATGGCAGTGTGCATGAATAATGAGAAATGCTTCAAACCTGAAGATTCATTTGTTTGGACAAATGTTGCTGACTGCACTGAAGTAGATTGCAACACTGAAATTATATTTGAGTAACTAGACTATTAATGCTGTTGCTATAGCTATTACAGTTACTGCTGTTACTACAGCAGATGAGCTGAGGTCAGATAGGCCAGTAGAGGACAAGTCCTGTTGTGTAAAAGTTAAAATCTATACAGATATGAGAGTGAAGAATTTTAGCTGGAAAGAAAATCAGGAAATTGAATAGCTCACTATCAGGAGGATAGCAGCAGAACTAGCAATGCAATCCCCACTTCTTTACTATGAATCTGTCAAACCACAAAACTTCTCCAGAAAACTGGAGAAAAACTTTTTATCTTTTTTTTTTTTTTTTTCATCTGTTTGGAGAATAAGAAAAGAGAACTTTGATGTAAACTGTTCTGCTTCTGATCCTGAATAGCAATCATCTCTTTATAGTAAGTAATTTGAAATTATAACTAGCAGATATTGATATGTATTTACTTCAAAGTGGTATGTTTCATGTTGAACTTTACTCGCATCTGATATAAGAAAAGCAAGGTGGTACTTTTGCAAGGTTATAAAAAAATAGGATGTCTCAATATCTGATTAGAACTCCCCCATATACATGATATATATATGAGATAGAACTCAATACAAGATTGTATTTTATTACAGCTATTCTATGACTAATACAGTATGCTATCTGAATGTATATTTGTATGTGCAAACATGCTTCAGCACCTAAGAAGCATACTTTAAAATGAAAAATGTTTGTTCTGATTTTTTCAGTCTCCTATTCACAAACATAGGGCATTGCATGCCACCGTAGAAAACTATGGCCCTGATTTTTGTCTCATTTATACATATAGAAATAGGTAATAACTCCTGCATAGTCAGCTGATTTACCCGTGTATAAAAATGTCTAAATGATGCTTCTTTATATCTGTATGAATATTTGTTGGAGGTCTACATTTAAAC
The DNA here is from genome assembly GCF_036250125.1 of Pseudopipra pipra. Taxonomy (NCBI): domain Eukaryota; kingdom Metazoa; phylum Chordata; class Aves; order Passeriformes; family Pipridae; genus Pseudopipra; species Pseudopipra pipra. The sequence continues at coordinate 144,486,016 of NC_087549.1, read as the reverse complement.
AGGACGAAAATAGATGTATCTTTGTACATGGAAGTGGCTGTTTTTTTACCTTCATTATTAAGAACATTAACTAAAGAGTGAAAAGCAAAAGGAAAGGGAGTAAGAATCTCAGTTCTTTTAAATTAAATTTCCTTATGCTTGAATTGCAATTTGTGAAAACCATTTCTTCCTATGCAATAAGAATGTCAAGTTTGCTAGGAGTTCAGCAGGGCAGAAGAAGTTGCTTCTCAATAATTTCTAAATACTGACATTAACCATAATGTCACAGTCTTTCACGCTCTGTTCCTATCTACTGTTGTGCCTAGAAGTGGCAGAATTACTTGATGAAGTACTTGTTCATAAGCTTGTGTTGGATGCTCAGCTTCAGAGAAACTGGTTTCTGTTCCTGGAAGTGAACAATTCTCAGCTGTTTTGGGTCATCTGTGAGAAGATGTGCATACCAATAGTCCTGAAGTCAATGTTATAAGATTACAAGAGCACTGAAGAAAGTTCTGAAAAGACAAAGCATCATTTTGCCTCTCACACATTATAAGAACATTTTGCAAAACCCTGTAGGACATGTCCTTTGCTTCACTTTGCAGAAGTCGATATCCTACACTATTGGAAATGATAAGCATGTCAATGGAAGATTAAAATTTAGTTATCAAATCTTGACTTCATGGCATCCAATCATATACTTTTTTCAAATTTTCTTCCTGCCTTCCTTCCTTTCTTTCTTTCTTTTCTTTTTTCCTTCTTTCTTTCTTTTTCTTTCTTTTTTCTTTTTCTTTTTCTTTCTTCTTTCTTTCTTTCTTTCTTTCTTTCTTTCTTTCTTTCTTTCTTTCTTTCTTTCTTTCTTTCTTTCTTTCTTTCTTTCTTTCTTTCTTTCTTTCTTTCTTTCTTTCTTTCTTTCTTTCTTTCTTTCTTTCTTTCTTTCTTTCTTTCTTTCTTTCTTTCTTTCTTTCTTTCTTTCTTTCTTTCTTCCTTTCTTTCTTTCTTTCTTTCTTTCTTTCTTTCTTTCTTTCTTTTTTTCTTTCTTTCTTTTTTTCTTTCTTTCTTTCTTTTTCTTTCTTTCTTTTTCTTTCTTTCTTTTTCTTTCTTTCTTTTTCTTTCTTCTTTTTTCTTTCTTTCTTTTTTCTTTTTCCTTCTTTCTTTTCCTTTCTTTCTTTTTCTTTCTTTCTTTTTTTTCTTTCTTTCTTTTGTTTCTGACTCCCTTCTTTAAGCAGTGCTTTAGTCTAGAATAGAATAGAACAGAATAGATTGGATCAGAAGAGATTACTTCAGTTGGAAGGGACCTACTTCATCTAGACCAACTGCCTGACCACTTCAGGTCTGATCACAAGTTAAAACAGATTGTTAGGGGCATTGTCTAAATGCATTTTAAACACTAGCAGGCTTGGGGCATCCGCATGTTCCAGTGCTTGACCACCCTCAGTAAAGAAATGTTTCTTAATATTCAGTCTAAATCTCCTCTTTTAGGATATCCAAGTTATTTTAAACAGAACTTGCCCTTTTTGAACCTGTGTTGACTGTGCCTGATGACTGCATAATTCTTTAAATGCCTTTCAATAGTACCCAGTATAATCTCCATAATTTTTCCGGGAACTGAGGTTGGGCTAAGAGGTCTCTCATTCCCTGGATCTTTCCTCATACCCTTCTTGTAGATGGGAATAACATTGGCTGGCTTCCAGTCAGCAGGGACCTCTCCAGACTCCCAAGATGATAGCAAGGGATCCTGCCATAACTTCAGAATTTCAGAAGTGCTTATTTAGGATGATACATGGAGAAAATGCCAGTCTGTGATCCCACAGCAGGACTATTGTCTATGTACAACTTCTGAGTCTTATTGAGTCTGAAAGTTTCCTTTGTCTTCTCATCTGTAAAGGGAAAACGTTCGAATAGATGGATGTGGAAAGACATGAACTTTTCTGACTGTGCAGCAAATTGGGTGAATATAAGTCAAATAACCTTTGGAAATTCAGGGCAGAGTTCAGGCCATAATATCCTGCTTTTTAGAAAGCCATACTTATTAACAGTTATTTAGACACTACTGTAGATAATTGACTTTCGAAACATTCAGAATTCCAGGTTAATCTCATTTATATTTTAAGTGATCATAAAGTTAGGTGGAACGTGCTCTTCTTAATTCCTTCTTAATTTTACTCTGCTATGAAAACACATTATTGACAAACCCTTGAGGCTGTCTTTTAGGATGACATTTAAGAGGAAGGGTTCCAGTGAAGGAAGACTTATCCTAAATGTTTACCTCCTTCTCGGGTCCTTTTTAATTTATTTATGCATTTTTTTTTAACATTTAGACCAGCTTTTCATGCCCTCCTTTATAAATAAACAAGGAAAACTGGCAGGCAGCAAGACTGAAACTGATAAAATGAAGTCCTTATAAAAATAATACACTGTTTGATTGTAGGACTTGCTTCTCTAGTTCAGAAAGAGATAAACTACTCAAATATGTACTATTAAAAATATACATTTAAATAATCCATTGGCCTATATTCAAATAGATTAATTGCAATTGGATTTGTCCAATCTCTCAGTCTTGTGAAGACCTACCACATGAAACTTTCAAAATCTTTTAAAAATCATTCTAAATGTAGCAATCCACTTGAGAAAAGATGTTAAAGTGATCCACTGGGAGGTGTATACTGAATCAAACAGACTTGTCACAGTAACGTGTTCACTTAAATTCTGTGTCGATTACTTCTTCCTATCAGAGTATTCAAGCATTTAATTTCTGTATTGTAAAAACTGTGGTTGCTATGTTGCTTTGTCCCTTAATTTTCAGCTGAAAGAAATATGAAAAATTCTGGAGAGGAGTTAGCCTTTCTGCAGAGCTAATAATTAGGGAACCAACATCTATATCATTGTTCATGAATGTTAAAAGTGCAATAGCTATTTCAGATTGACAATTTGATTGCTATAACTTTAATGCATTATAATAATTTAAATTATTAATATTATTACCATCATGATTTTTGTTGCAGAATGTGAATTAATTTCATCACTTTCACTTCTTTTTTTAATATCTAACAGTATTAAAGGTTTTAATCTAATAAAATTCTTATAAAATCACAATTCATTTTAAGAAAGCTTGCTGTGAATTTCAAAGAACTAGGAAATAATATTCAATCTTTTGCTTTTCAGTCTATAAGATAAGTTGAAACAAGAATTTAGATATAGAAAAATAAGATGTTTTACAGTGATGTATAAATTAGTGCTAAATAGGAGACCCACTAATAAGCAAAATGAATTAGAAGTACTCATTTATGAATATCTGAATGGGTGGGTATTAATGAAATGTGAAAGGGTGTTTCACATAACTTGGGTGTTTACATTGCTGGTGACATCTTGGAAAAGAATTAAAGTGTGGGCAGAAAAAACTTTGCAATACAGGTATTCTCTACTTCAAAGTAACCAATAGTTTAAAAGGCCATGTAGCAGAAAACACAGATTAGTATTAAGACTGATAAATCACTGAGGGGCATAATAATTAAAATCACTGAGGGGCTTATTAATTAAAGTTAATTTTAGGGAAAAAAATCATGTGTTAGAGGGCTTAGACGCTTTTATGTGACATCTGTAGAGAAAAGTTGCTTGGTCAAAGCAGAATTTGATCCGGGAGAGGAGAATGTGATCCTGGTCACCATTAAATGTAGATGTTTGGGTTTTTTTGTTTTTGTTTTTGGGTTTTTGTTTGTTTGGTTTGTTTGGTTTGGTTTTTTTTGTTTCATTTGTTTTGTTTTCTTTCATTTTTGTTGGATTTTTCTACTGTATTTATTTAGTATTGTTATTTTAGGAAAAGTTTGGATTTCTAATCAATGAAATTAATATTTTTCTAATAAACTGGTGAAACAAGCACAGAGTAATTCTATAGTAGATCTATGATGACTTGATCCTTGCTCTAAAGTCTGATGGCTCTTATGGACTTGTTTTGCTGTTTTTATACAAAATATTAGTTCTGGCCAATAATACTGATACTTTGTTCTTTTGAATGGTCAGTTTTAAAAACTGAAAAGAAGAAGCACAGTCTGCAAAGAAAAAAGCAATCAGATATATTCCTCTGACTGCCAATTGAGCATTGCATGCAGAAGCAGTAGACAATGAACCTTTGCCCCATAGCACAATTCAGCAATCACAAAAGCTATTTTTGCTAAAAATAATCAAGCTTAACAAAAATTGAGAAATATTTGAATTGTTTTTAAAAGGAACACAGAGAAGACAACGAGAACAAATCAGTAGTTTAGAATGCAGACCATGGATAAGGATAGGAAAAGTTCAGCATGAAACCCCTATGATGTAAATGGATAAGGATATGATCTAATGAAGAAGCAGAGGAAGAAATAGCAGCATTCCCAGGGCTCACAAAAAACAAGATGCCATCAGCTGGTCTTAAGGGCTTTATCTTCAAATAATCTGAGGGCTTTGTAATTTTGCACCCTTCTCACTGACTTCTTCCCAGGTACAGTGAGAAGGAATGTTTAAATACATCAAGAGAGCATGAAATCTCTCATATAGGTGCGAGTCCAGGAAAAAGTTGTTAACTTACGTGTCACCCTAGAAGAAACTCTGAAATATTTATAAGTTCTCTACAGTTGTTTTTTCAGGGGGACAAAGTAAAACATCTACTGGAAAAACTTAGAAATGTCCTGATAAAATAGACTTATATGTCTTATATTTAACAGTGTTATTCATCTCATGCTTATGTCTGAGAAATGATGATAATGAAATATTTAATTTCTTTTTATTGTCAGTGGTTAGAATAGTATCTGGCCAGAACTGTCATATTTAAAGGTTATATTCTCAGAAACAACTCTCACAAAACAACTTGTGACTGAATTTCTTTGAAAAGCTCAGTGAATTCATTAAAATCTCAACATCAATTTGTGACAAATAGTGAAAGATAGAATATTTCAAGAAAAAAAATTTACTCATCAATATTTAAAAAATATAGAAAATGGGATTGTGTGGGAAGTGTTTATATGATCTACATAAAATTACCATTGGAATAATCATAAAGGAATTGATATTGATCTGATCAATAAAGAATTGAAGGAGTTTAATATATTTAACACCAGGGAATATCATTTTAATGAAATTAGGTAGTTCTGAATAAATTTGATATTGCTTTTGATGAGAGTATATGTACAGCTGATGAAGGTATTGACTTAGTGAATTTACTGTTGTAAAATATTTGGTTTAATTAAACATGATGAAAATTAGTACCGTACAAAATCAGTGTAGTCCATGTTGAAGGGATTAAAGAGTAGTAAACTGATAAATCCCACAGAAAACTGTAACATAATGTCAGAGGACAGACTCCAGTAAAAAAAATCTTTAAACTGCAGAGATCCTGTTTGTGGCTGAATTCTATTCCACATTTCAATCTGTGCAGTCAATATTGTGAAACAATTACAGCTACAAAAGATGCAGATTTGGAAGCCAATCTTCCTGCTATTCGTGTTAGACTCTAGTCAGCATTTCTCAGAGTTCAGGACATGATCCCCTTTTGCCTTGTGTCTGAAACCTACCGAGAACCAAAGCGAAAAGGAACTTCACAGTTGATGGTATTTGGAGCAGTATCTGGCCCTACAGAGATTCTAATTGTTCCTGGCTCCTATGGCATCATACAGTAGTTGCCAAAGTTGGGCACTTGAGACTTTTGAAGTAATTGTCCAAATAAAAGGAAGTACAGCATATCCATAGGGGGTAGAAGGGGATGGGGAAGAGAAGAGCAAAAACAAAAGTTAGAGAGCCTGTGGGTTAAGATAAAACCAGTTTAATTGGTGAAGTAAAGAGCAAAAACCCATTTGACACAAAGAAGTCATTCACCACATCTCACAAGAAGACTGATGCTGATCCAGTCTCTGACCCATGGCCGCCCTGAAAGCCAAAGTTCCCCATTTCTTCTTTCTCTAATTCAGCTGTTATTTCTAAACACGATGTCATATGGTATGGAACACCTCTCTGTCCAGTTTACATCACCTGTCTCAACTCTGCACCCTCATAACTTCTTGCCCTCCCCTAGCTTACTTGCTGTGAGACAGAGTGGGAGAAAAGAGAACGTGTTGGCAACGTGCAAACACTGTTCAGCAATAACCAAAACGTTGGTGTGTTATGAGCACTGTTTTAGTCCCAAACAGAAACACAGCACTGTAAAGGCTACTGAGAAGAAACCTACCTTCATCCCAGCCTGAGACAGTACAGAAATAAAACACCTTAGATTTATCATGACACAGAATCACGCCTTATTCCCTGTATCTATCCACAAGTTGATCCAAGTGCATCAACATACAATTATGAGTAAGTCTGTAAGACACCGTGGCATAGCAAATGAAAGGCATCAATATCATCTCATCTAAGCTGTTATGTTAATTACTACATTGTCTGTAAAATACTTAATAAGTTTATGCTAAAACAGTGATTCATGTAAGCTAAATCTGCAACCACAAATTTGGTTGCCTTTCCAGCATCTCCCTAGAAATTCTAAATACTTAGGGCTGGCAGTTTATTTACTGTCCCACAGTCACTGCTGGTCCATGACCCCCTGCTCCTTTTACATTTCCTACTACAAGACCCAGTTGTGCAAGGTGGTGTTCCAGATAATGGTGATATTTCACTCCTGCTGGCTGCAACAGAAAGAGAAGTTGAGCATTTTTCTGTGAATACTAGAGCTAAAAAGACAGTGAAAATATCACCACTTCAGGAGCAAATCATTACTTTCTTCTTCAGAAACTGCAGTGTACGAGGCACGTAGTGAACAGGACTGTAGTACTGCATCGTATCCTCATCCACTCAGACTTAATAAATAAGCAGAAGGAGTTGTAGAACAATGAAGGGGTCCACAGGCAGCTACGAGTTGATGTGGTTCACCGGAGATGCAATGATATGCACATTTTGATTATTCCATGCACTTCTCCAAACAAGTACAAAATGACAAGGCATATTTCTTATAATTCTATTGTAAATCCCTCTTTCTGTACTACATCATGTATTTTACTGCAGGGCTAAGTGCTAATAGTTGCCATTTTGACTCATCAGGAAATTTTAAGCCAAATGACATAAAGAATGAGAACTATCTTAAATTTAGATCTCTGTAGTGACATCTCTATTGACAGCTGGTCTACACTCCCTTTAGAGCTGGTGGAGAAATATGTGCATAGTGCAGTTCACCTGATCTATTTTAGACATAAATTTTTATTAAATTAATCACTGAACTTAGGAAACTTGGGAACTTAGACTGGGAGTTTAGAGTGACATCGTCAGATCAATCCCACCTGGTATGTTATAGGCAAAATATTATCGAGGGTTGTGAAAATTTGATTAGCAGTTTCAATAAATATTTATAAAGATATTGAATATCAGTTGTTTATAAAAAATATATTTTTGGATAACCATTCTATTTTGGGTATATTAAGAAGACACAAAAGGGCTTAACGTAAGAAAGTGCCTTCATCCTGCTACAATATGGTGTTGCATATGTTATGTTTCATCTAATGATATACTATATCCAAATCTATACCCTATTGTATACATGACATTTTTGATAACTGTTTCTAATTAAATATTTTTTCGCTTAGTTTTGGTTGAAATCTGGTATCAGCTGTCACCAGAAATCTTTAGATAGCTACAGATTTCAAAATATCCTGGTTTAGAACATATTACAGTCATATAATATTAGTGCACTGGACATGGTAATGATAAGGTATTAAGGAATCTCAGTGGTCATTAATTATGCTAGATGAAACTACATGCAAGTTTCTTACAGTACCTTCATATCAGGAGAATATATATATATATATAAACATACTATTTATTGTTCATATTATAAAGCTACTGCAACACCATTTATTTTTGTGGCTTTAGGGAAGTAGGGAGAGGGAGAGAGAGGAAAAAACAGCCATCAGGTACTACAGTGCCAATATAATATTGAGCCAGATCAATATTATATAAACATTTGAGAATCAAAAGAATTTCTTCAGGTTATGAAAATAGGTTGCAATGTTGAGATGGTTAGACAGGTGGCAAACTGAGACTACTGTTTTATGCCAAAAATATATCTAGTTACACAGTTAGTTCTGCTACTATCTAGTTACTTTCATACTTTCTGCTCTTCTTTTCAGTCCATCCACTGTACCCGTGCATAAACCTTGTTTTTGGGCAGGAAGTGTTCCCTAACGTATGTTTGTTCATCCCTAACTATGAAACAATATTCATATCTGTAGGGATGCCCACATTTTAATAGGTTCTAGTGTTATACAAATAATAAGAATAATGGATTAAAAAAATTGCCATAGGTTTGATTTCAATTGTTTAAAAACCAGCAGATTTTCCCTCTCTTTTTAAAAGGGATAAAGTCATAAGGAGTCTCTAAAATAAAATGCATGTGTGTTCTCAGATAAAGTGCCTGTTAGGCATTTTGCAGGGCTGAGAGAGTTTAAAAAAGCTTCGGAAGCAAGTCAGCTTCCTCATATTTATTTTGAAAATGCACTCTACACTCACAGACTTAGAGAGAGCTTAATTACAATCAATGGAATAATTAAGTTGAGAGAAATGTGCAGTAGAGAACTAAAATGAATAGAAAACATATGCAGAAGTGTACCTTTGGGCAAATGTGTTATAGGCACAATATTGTCATTATGCCTCTCAAATCACATCATTATTTGCTCTGGTGTATGTGTGGGAAGCAGACTAGATTGTATATGGTTTTTACATTCATATTCTGATCCATTTTTAAACATTTTACAAAATGGTGCACTCTAGTAACACTAGCCTACACTTAGCATACATGTAATTTGTTGTACAGCTGAACTTTCACAACACATTCCTAATTCTGGAAATGCATAGCTATCTAAAAAGCTCTGCTTCTCTCCTTCCCCTCACAGTCCGCACATTTTAGGAGTACTTACAACAATGTGTTCGCCAGAGTTTGACTCACAGTGAACAGCTCTTCACAGATGTATTATTTGCTGGTTCCAGTCTAGTTGCAGTAGCCAATTGCTACTGTTTCACTGACCACAGCTCTCTGATAAATAAAATGCACACCCAGAAAGAGTCTCCTAGAACAGGTAGTTTCAGAGAGTGAAATGGTCTTAGAGAGCCTTATCATGCTCTTTTTAAATTCTGAATTCTTATCTCTTGGTGCACCTTGCAGTTCCAAAGCCATAAGTCCTGTAATGGGAAACCTGCTTTTTTATCTCTTTTTCTAGAATTTGCCATGATAGACATTGAAGAAGGAAGGAAAAGAAGGAAACAACAATAAAAAAATAAATCCAAACCACATTTTCAGGTTACAATTAGAGAATACTAAATACTTTAAAGTAGTCACCAGCGTGCACATAATTCTATCTTTGAAAGGGTTAATATAGTGCTTTTCAAAAATATTTAGAAATAAATATTTGACATCTTCTGGTGTGCATTTAACAGCAGAAATTCCTATGTGAAAGTCCCTTCAATGTCACTAAACTGATTTCAGAAAGTTTAGTCCAGAAAATTTTGGCCCAGGGATCATGTCAAATTTTTAAATTGCATTTTCATTATGATAGAAAACTGATAGTGTGCATCCATATAAGAATATCAAGGAGATTAAAATATTGAAATTATTCATACTGCTTGTTTAAATTCTAACAAATAGATGCATCAAGGTGTTAGGTGTACTAACTTATCTTTAACCATTAATGGGGCAACCTGTTAATGGATGGGTTTTTCATCTGAAATATGCAATATGCTTTGTATTACTCTGAGTAAGTTTGCAAGCAAGAAAGATTTGGGTTCTGTAGTGAAGGTGATGTAAATTATCATCTATTCTGGCATGATAAAGCTGATTAAACAGTAACATATCATCATCATCATCATGGCTAGGCTTCGCAAACAAAGATTTGGGAAGGCTCTATCCACATTTGTTACAGGCACACTGGTGGCTTATGAGGCCAATACGAGACAGACCTATCCGATTGCCAAAGGCACAGCAGAAAGACTCCTTAGCTGGTGTATTCTGCAAGACACGATTCTTTCTGTGTTGTCTTTTCTCCTCGAGAGTGATCCTGTGTGCATTCTCAAAGGAAACAGCAGCGTTATAGATGGTGTGTCTCCAGGCCTCCTGATTTGAGGCCAGAGTAGACCAGTTATGTACAAATACACTAATAATGTTAATAACTACCTGAAATGCAGAAATAATTTTTCCCACAAACCAAAGATTCATCTTGATCTGAGGCATCAAACATTGACAAAAAAATTAGCGTGGGTATGAAAGAAATAAGGAAGTAATTAGTGTCAGAAAAGGAAGAATAGAGAACTTTTTTTTTTTTTCAGGATTTTTCGCACATTTAATAACAAATTTCACTGGAGTAGAACTTAACCACAATGAAAATCAACCTTGCTAATAATGCACAGGTAGCAAGTGGATATAACTGTGAGGAGACACTTGGGTTTCCTGCAGCCTCTAGGGAGTTTGGAAACATCTATTTCTCATTTTTGTCTGATCACCACATAAGTTCACTTAGTTACATTCCCTCTCCTCCTACTTGCACCTTCCCGTTCTGCCACATCTTTTCTTAGAAGCAATAAAAATGGTTCCTGTGTGAGTGTGGACAGTATCTAAATACGAGTTATATGTGTTTATATGGGGATTTATGACCTCCACGTGTGAGTATGATTTGTGGCCAAAGGCTGCAAAAATCATTGGCAAACAAGGGATGTCAAAAGAAGAAACAGAAAACAATATAGACACAAAGACAAAAAAAGGGGAACGAGAAGGCTGAACTTTCCCATTTGGGGGAAAGGAACAAGAAATCTCATATCAAAAACATTTAATGATAACAAGAAATTTAGAGTAGGTGCACCATTTGTTTTTAACCTAGTGAGTAAGCCATGGACAGAGAAGTACAAAACAAGCTTAGAAACTGGCAAACTCAAAGTGGCTGGATGGAAAAAAATTGTGTTTGTTGTTGGAGGTTTTTTTCACACCAGGAGCAGTCTGTTCATCTAATTGCTGCATGCTACTACTGACACTTTGTATTTTAGCAGAACTCTTAAATATGACTTTTCAATACCTAACAATACGACCAAGAACTACAATAGGAAGAACAGTAAACTTTAACAGAGGTTTTCATTGATTGCAATCTCACTTCAAGGCATAAACTTGCCTTTAGAAAGTGAGAGCTGCAATAAACTTACTCTAGTAATTTTAAAGAACTATTATTTTGTGACCATTTTGTGCATGTCTTCTGAAATATCTAATAGAGTCTGTTACCCCAAGACAGGATAATGGACCATGGGAGTACCGGTCTGATCACAAAGCTTCCTATATGTGCATGCATGAGACACTGAAAGAGAGTAAAACCTGGGGTTTCTACCTTTCCTAATTATTTCTCAAATTAGTATGGCAACAATTTTCACTGTCTCTCAGCCCAGGTATGTGTTTGGAAGATAGCATTATAACATCCATAAGCCTAACCTAAAAACTCTGTGAGAGTCTTTAATCCATTGAATCAGCTGGCTGAAAGTGCATGCTCCCACCTGCTTCTTTGAGTCACTGCATTTTCCAGTGTCTTGTGGGAGCAATCTGTCAGAGCAACTATGTCATAAAAACACCACAGAGCCAGTCTGCCAGTTTGATAAAAGCTGCAATAGGATTGACTAACATGCTGACATAACAAACTTAATATCACTTGAAGAGCTTAGGAAAAAGCAGAAAGGCAGGGGAAGAAGCCAGACAAAAGTAACTTTATTGAAGAGTAAAAAAACGTGTAACCCAGTCTTTAAAAAATATTATCATTTTAGGCTGTGTGGCTGTATTAATTCTCAATTTATTCTTTCATCTGGAGGTAAATAATTAGTTATTTGGACTCCATCTTCTGCTCTGTTCGTTTTCTGCCTGTGTCTGCACTGAAAACATTGTTTCCAACTGCATGATACCGGCAGTGAAGAATGCAGGTGGCCTTCAGGAATGTTCAACTATTGCATGTGCAAATGCTGGTGAATATCATTAGTGATTCTGGATCACTACATGATATTGGTCAGGCAATGTATTCTTCTCCTGAGTTCTGCAGAGGTAGTGAGCTCTGCCACCCCGGAAGGGACTGAAAAGCAACAGGAATGATTTACTGGAAAGCAAACAAAATGGGAAAAGGAAAGCGAAATGAAATAGAGCAAAGTGAATGATCTTTTAAAAAAAGATACAGTCAAATTACTAAATCTTCTTCTCACAAGAAACAGGATGGTCAATTTGTTTGGTCAAATTCAATAGATGTTAGAGCCTTACAAAGCTTCTGTGCAAAAGGATTGGAGGTGACATCAAGGCAGGTAATAAAGTTACCCAGAGTACAGATCAGTTGCAACTTAGCAATCAGCTCTGTCAGCAGCTCTGGAAGATCTGTAACAAATCATAAGTTTTTAGTTAGCCAATGTAATAAAAGTATTTAACAGTGAAGAGAAAGTAACAGAGGCGATAAATGTGTATAAGCGTAGAATATTACCCTCTTATTACAATTACATGATCTGGAGAAAAAATGTATCTTATGATATATGATATTCTTATTGAGACAGAATATTAATATTCTGGCAGGTTAAGAAATATTTGTCTTTTTGACTTTCCTCAAATCTCATAGATCATAACAGTATTGGTTTCAGGTTGGGAACAAAGTAGTTATTATGGAAATTGCACAAACATCAGACTGAGTGGAAATAGAAACAATTGCTATAGGTTGAGAAATACAGCAGAAGTATGAAGAACAGAGATAAAGCAACAGCAAAGGGCAATTCTGATCACAAGAAATAAGTGCCAGCCCTTCATTATAAAAGTACAATTTAGGCGAGCAAGACTGAAAAGAAAGGAATAAAGCTTGGTAATTACCATCTTGTAAGCCCAAATTTGTCAAGTAGTTTGATATATAGCATAGCCAGAAGAGATTTAAGCTAGTAAAGTCACAAAGTAGGGTATTCACATCTTCAAACTTTAGGCATCTAATTGAAGCATGGAAATGAACTATCTAAACACCTTACACAATTAATGGAAAAAGTAGTCATCTCCAGAGAGGAATCTGAAGCACTTGAATTAGGGGGCCTACCTTCTCCAATTGACTATATAGGCCAGCTGAAGTTAGATGGTGTGAATACCTCCTGAAGTGTCTTATTACAGCATATCCAGGAATATATCTAGGTGCAAGGTAAGGGCATTGCAGGGCACCAATTATGTACTTAACAGTACATGCACCACTTCTAACAAAGTGGTATTTATATGTAATAGTCACTGATTGCTCTCAGACGAGGCTGAGGTTATGCATGGCTGTAATAGAAAGGTGGTTATATTCCAAGAAAAGTCAGGTTAAGACTCTGGCCAGCTTTTTGAGACAACATTCCTTCAGTGCAGCAGATGAGGCTATGGCAGAAGTGAAGGGGGAAGCTCCATCTTCTGAGATGTTTAAAAATTAAATGGGCTACAGGGTTGGAAAATCTTGTACTGGGCAGAGGCTGAGAGGACTGTATGATCCAACTTCATCTCTAACTCACACAGCTATAGATATCTCACACTTCTTTCAGGAAAATGGAAACTAGGAAAGGGCTCAAGGTTTTACTTTTTTCAATGTATTACTTGCCCTTACAGAACAGGTAATCACAGAAAGAGAAGGAATATATAGAAAAAGGATTAATATATAGGAGAAGTATTAAGAGGAAAGTGGCACATACTAACAGTGCAAAGCTCATGAGTAACACCTGTTGTGGCAGACTTGCCCAGCACAAAAATAATCAGCAGCCTCATTTAGCTAGTGAAATGGCACTGTTTCCTCACATCATTCTCTCTCCCCTCTTCTCCAGACAATCTAGCTCAGTTCAGCAGCAAAAAAAACCCCAAAAATTTCCACTGTGTTTTAAATCACTGAAGTAGTAAATAATAGATATATAAGAACTCAAATTGCTACAAAATAATTTGACGTAGCTCTTACCAGTGAGCCTGAAGTGATGGCTTTAGCAGTCTCACGAGATCTAAACAACCGAACCACGTAAGCACTTAGGAGTGAACAATTGCTTACCTGCTACAATTTGATTTGAAGCTGATCTAAAGATGTAAGTAGCACAACTGGCTTTAAGTGCATGCAGGAACATCCATCACTCTCTTTGCTTCCTGAAGGGTTAATTCCAACAGCAGAGGTGCATAAAAAAGAAATAAAACTTTTTTTTCAGCTACTTGAATTCATAGAAAAATATTAATGGAAATAAAATCTGTCTGAATGAATAAAATAATTCTAATCAGAGTTTATTGTGTTTGGGCTATCAAAAGAACCCACCTTCCTTTCTCAGTCTTTCTTTCTTTCTTTTCTTTTTTCTTTTTTTTTTTAATTCAGTTGTTATCTTTCAGGAATTTACTCTTTTCTATTATGCAGAAATAGGAAGTTTTTCTTATTAATATTATTCTTTGGGGATTCATGATACAGTAGTGAGTGATTTTGCCTTTGTACAGAGAACCATTGTAGGAAACGAGATTGCCATATCCTTGTTCAATGAAGGCTGATTTTTAATGTCAAATGCAACATGTATGTCTTGTTTTAACAGTTTACTTATTTTTCCCTTGTAAAGAGGATGAACAGCATGTGTGGGAGTCTTTAAGTGCTTGCCACTGCCTATCAGTGACTGCAGGTTAATTGTCTGTTCTGTTTCATATGATTTTGTGGGTAATGAAGGTGCTCAGTACTCAGCCCTTTCAGACTTGAGGTTTTATCCTAATTGACTTTTTGCTACATTCAGCATGTAGTCTTAAAATCCATCTGCAAAGCTGTTCACCAGGCTTACTTCTTAAACCAGCATGGCTGGGATGAAGGGTTCTGTGACAGACAGTCAGGATACAGCTATTTTCTTTTGTACTTGTGGAGAGAATGAGTGCATCCCTCATCAGGAATGTTCACCAAACATTAGCTGTGCCTAGGTTTACTGACTGTGGTCCTCAGCCAGGCTTAACTGGCATCTTCTCTCTGATTACCCCCAGCTGAAGGGGTGCCCTGTTAACAAGCAGTGTGCCCTCTCCTTACCTGCATTCCCAGGAACCTGAGAGTGAGCTAACCCTGCTGTGCTATTATCCCCGCTGGAGCTTTTCTGACTGAGAAAGACTTTCTCAAAAAAACCTTCTCAAAACATGGCTGCTTGGACACAGTGTCAGTAGTAAAATGATGGTGTGTACACAAGGATCGAAGTATAACTCCCATGGGTACCACAGGGAACAGGATCATGGCCTCTGAGGTGCAGTAGATTAAAAAGTGCTGTATGATGCTCCTGGGCACCTGCAACGCACTGTCTGTATTAAATTATAGCACGGTGTTGGTGCTATTTCTGTCCAGTCTAACGACCCTTCTCCCAAACTGGTTCTGGGTCCATTTCCATTGGGCAGTCTGGATACAATTCCTCATTTAATAGTACAGACTAGGGCTCTCTGGGTCAGCTGGTTGGGATGTTGGGAGCACTACTGGCCATGTGTTCTTGGTGGGGCATATGGAGCCTTCCAGGCTTCTTCTGCACACTCAGCTCCTCTGCCGTGTGCTCAGGCTTCACTGTGCCCTGCTCATAACTGCTTTGGGAACTGGGAAATGCTATTTCCCTGCACATCAGCGCTGCAGTACCACCTCTGGCTTCTCCTCATTGTATGATGACTGCCACCTCAACCTGACAGCAAACAATATGATTTCTGAGCAGGAACAGGAACAATCTTCTAACCCTTTATAATTAGCTTTAGGAATATTTGAAAAAAAGAAAAGTAACACTAGCCAATTACTTTACTTTTGTGTAGTACTACTGATACAACCACATGCTTCTAGAGCCCACTGCTTCCTGTACCTTCCCTCAGATATAGCAGTATGCTTTACACCCAGGTGAGGCAGATGGGGGGAATGGTCCTCCCTTTCTTAATTTCTGACTGTCTACGTGGAGTGGGAAGGGAATAGCAGCGATCAGGGAAGCAGTGAGACTGCTGGGGAGAAGAAACATTACAAGGGAGAAGAGGCAGGGCCCGCTGGAGAGCAAGCTCTGCAGTAAACCTCTTCTTGATTCCCCTTATTAATATATAGGCCACATTTCTCAGGAACAAAAGTTTTTCAGATAACCCATAGGTCAAGTATAGGAGCATTCAGTACTTTTAGCAACGTATGTGTACATAGGAATTGTTTTAAAAGGCTGCTTAACCAGAGCGTGTTTCCAGACACGTATCAAAGCATCAACATGAGAGACCCTAAGCTGGTGTAAATCAGTGTCACTTGTACCAGCCAACCATGTTATTTCATTATTTCTGAATTCTAATAATGTTCGTCTCTTTTTTCACACAGTGCTTCTGTGCAGTATATCCTTTATGATTTGACATCTCCGAAGGCATTAACACTCTTTGGGGAATGTGAATCAAACAACGAATTCTCTTTGTGCATATTCACTTCTTGTGCTTTTATTTTAGCTTAGTCCTATCAGAACACAGCCTAAGAAAGGATGTCTAGAAAGGACAATTTCCCAACAGTGATTACATTACAGGAAAATTTCTCTCATTGTGAGGCCGTCTGGAAAATTCTGAAGATTGTTTCTGCCTGGGAATAACAACTATATTCCTCATAAATGATTAGAGATGGCTCTATGGACTATAGATAATTAATAATAAAAGGTCCTCCACCTCACTGCCTCTTACTGAAATAACAAGTATAGAGAATGGTCTGCTAAACCTTAATAATTATTATCTTGTAATCATTACCTCATCCTATAGATAGCCAGTATCCTCTTAAAAGCAAACCAAACTCTTTTATGTTGTGGTTCCAAAAAGTATTAGCCTGAAGGGTGTTTTCCTATTTATTTATGATAGCTCAAACTAGAGAATTGATATATTTGTGTCACTTATAAGCATTACAATTATTTTTCTAGGGCAGAATTATTCCTATAAACCATTGCATCTAATTTCCCCTTCCTTCTTGCATCTTAATCTTGTGAGCTGGTTAGTTTATTGCAGATCCTTTTAGAAATTCTAAGGTTTATTTCTCTATGTGACTCCTCATTCATTTCTTATTCTGCTTCTGAAACTTAATTAACTCTGTAATCCTCCTGCTGCTTCCTTCTGCCACTCCCAGGCCAGCTTTAAATGAATATGGGTGCACTGTAACAAGTTAGTTGGGAAATGTATAGAAGTTTCTTCTTCTCAGTGCCAAGTCATTGCGTCATTTCAGCCTTTTAATGATGTCATGGAAACAGTCAGTTTTACTCTTTTCTCTGGCAGTCCTGTGTAAACTTTGCAACTGCTGGGTGTGCGTTGCTGAATGAAAGCAAGTTCTAGAGTTGTGCTGTCCCTTTCCATGGGTTGGCAGTGGATGGGCACCAAGGGCTCCCAGGAGGGACTCTTTTTGCTGATATTAGGAAAGTGTGGAACTAGTTGTCCCCTGTGTCTCTCCCAAAGCAAGGGGCTAGAGTTGATGAGTCCATATTGAGCTTTCACTGGCCCAGAAGAACAGCAGGATATTAGAGCTTGATCAGTGGCAGATTTTTAATCACTCTTTTGGGATTTAAAAAAATCTGGACAAATACCGTATTTTCTCCCCGAAACCAGTATAGATAGAACAGTAAATGTTAGACTTGTTCAGTATTTAGAGGATACAGCTATTTTTGCAAAGTTAACATATTCTGAGATACTAAAAAAGGTCTTCCAGACAATGTTGGGGGTTCCACTGCCCAGCTCCTCTCGGCTGGGGCAGTCAGGTCTTAGCAACCCAGTGTCTAGCTTCTAGCAGCCCTGCTCTGGTAGTAAAGCAGAGGATAGCTTCAGATGCACCATTTGATACAAATGCATGGCCAGCCCAAGGTCACTGGCCATGTGCCAGCGTAAGCTTGAGCTGGGGAAATCTGGGGCTTGCCTGCTGTGGTTGCAATTAGAGAGCAGCACTGGGTCCAGATCACTCCTGTCTAACGAGTGCGTGGGTGTCAGAGCTGCTCTGGCAGAAGCCTTTGTATTTTATTCCCTTACACCCTCGGCTTTCTTCAATAAGAGTAAGAAACATCACACTGGAATTTTATTTTGAGGGACATGCTGTGATACACACATATATTAATAGTACCACAGACTGAAAGCTTCGTGTCCAGGTGAACAATCCTTTAAAGCATTTGGCAGCGATATCAAGTACCTCAAGGTTATGCCCTATCTCTTTTTTCTCTTTATGTCATCTGTAACAACTGTGGACTCTGACATTTACTTAATTAAATTTGCCCACAGTGTCTGACTTAGTTGTGCAATTTCTCTTGAGGATGTAATTTTTGAAGGTAGTAAGCAAGAAGAATGGTTAACCTTGATGAGTCGGTTTTCCATAGTAGTGTGTTATTCAAGCAAAAATTTAGACGCTTTCATCTATTGCATAAATAATAAACTTCGGGACAGTGCATAGACATGAAATATTTAAAGAAGCATAACATCTTTGAGGACAGACATCAGAACAAAATGAAATTATCACACAATTGCAACTGCTCTTGTGCTACATCTACGAGTCTCTGCCTTTGATTCCCAGAGTTGCCTTGCAGAAATCCAACAGACACCCTTTAGTCTGTCTCTGGGCATCTTGAGCAGGCTCGGTGTGCCACCTGAGCTGTATGGGGTTATATGGGGCATATATGTACCAAAGATGAGGCTCCAATTGAGCTCCCAAGCTCATAGTCTTTGTGGTGAGACTGATGTGGTTTTGGCCTTGGAGTCAGATCTGACTGAAAACACAGACAGAGATTTTGAACTGACCTTTGTTTTACCTCAACATCTATTTTGTCTCATAGCCTGAAGTTGTATGGATTCCTTGTTTCAATTATATAGCTAATAATAGTAATAATAATTACACTAGCTATTCTCATAATACAGTGATATTGCAAATTCATTTTAGGGAACAGAAACTTTTTATAATTTAAACCTCCAGAATATCCCTTATTAAAACTTTCGGTATACAGAATGGACTCATTCATGGCACTAGCAGTTAGTGGTAGACAATTTTCACTTGTACTTTACTCTTACCATCCTTGAAGAAACATGATTTGATATTCAGAGTTTCACCTCATGGGAAGAGAGGGATGTCATGCACAAGCAGTAATTTGTTGACATCTGTATGGATAGACAGTGAAACACAGGCACAGATTTGGTCCAGTCTAACGTAGTGCAGCACATCTGAAGTCATTGGGAAGTGATTGTAAATCAGGTAATACTTGGCCCCTGAAAGCTAGCTGTAAAATCAGATGCAGATGATAAGATTTGTGTCACACCACATTGTAAATTTAAAACCAACCTATAAGAATTTTCCTTTAATCAGTGTGTGCCAGCTAAATGTATGCAGACGAGCAGTCATTCTAAGTCTGAGATTAGGCAGATTGATACCAGCTGTCTGACAAATCTCTAGCACTAGATAAAGCTGGAAGTGGAGGGGAGAGAGTTATAAATTGCATGCACCCATTAATGCACTCATTTAAACATGCAATTTAAATGCTAATTGATGTTAATTCAGCCCAGCACTAATGCTGTTGTGTTCAGCTGTTAGTCATACACTGTAACATGGTTGAAGGAATAGCAGTAAGGGGCTTGGCAGGATAGTATAGATAAAGTCAGGGATCAATTCAGTGTATGGTACATTTCTTTCACTTCATTTATTGTTATACCTTCTGGGTAATTAGAACTAGCTGAATACAGGCAAAAAAATGAATTGTGACCATTCTGCAACTGCATGCTCACCATTCCTCTAATGAATTAAAATTTTCATCTTTTACATTACCTGAAATCATTCTATGTCTCAAAAGATCTTGGTGTTCTTTATTAAAATGCTCAAACTTAATGACAGAAACAGCTAAGAAGTCGCAAGGAAAAGAAAATATTTTCTTTTGATCCGAATAGAATGCTCTTGTTAATTTTTTAAAAAATTTGCCTTATTTTATTTTAGTCCTTTAGGTGAGGGAAAAAGATTGGTTCATAAAGATTTCTATGCAAAAAATTGTGTTAGTCGTGACACTGAAAACCAGTTGTTTACTAAGATGTCTATACTTAAGTAAACCCCATGTATTAACTTAAAGTGAAAATTTCACTCTGTGATTATATTTTTCAAATGCATCTGCAATCACATGGTAAATTTAACAAATACTCTAAATGTGTAGTGAAATGTTGCTAATCCACCTGCCACTGTTCAGTTCCTGTTACTCAAAAAGTTATTAATAGTAAAAAAGGTTACAAAATGCAAATGCTTGTGGCTGAGAAATAGTAAATTTTCTGGGCTAACTTGTTCTCATTGATCAGTCTGGTCTGCTTTCTTGTTAATATAAGAGGTTAAATGCAATGATGGAGGTGGTAGAATTTTTATTGAGCAGCCAGAGTGCAGATTTGGCTCATGATGTGTGTTAATATCATCTCCATACACCATAAACCTGCTGGGTCAAATTCTGGGCTCTCTGCCAGATGCTGCGCTCAGTTACACTGCTGTGAACCTGGGGCAATGATGTAGTTTCAGGGGTGAAACAAGGGGCAAAATGTTGCCCGGTTTGCTGAAGCCTTATAAAAACTGGAAGTGATGGAAGGCCCAATTCCTTGCTGTTTGCACCTAGGAAAAGTAAGTGTAAAATGCTAACAGATTGACTGCTGTGGCTGGATCATTTGAAACAGTGATATAAAGCTGCTGTCGGGAGGATGCAGGCACTGCAGTGTGTAACTTCCCATGAAGGGCTTGATTTGAGCCCGTCGTGTGAACAGACTCTTAACCGCTCAAATGACTTTTGATAAGGACACGATTCATGTAAAGCTGAAGATTTTAAAAAATGACAAAGTAGGCTTCCAGAGAACTTCATGTGGGAACGATTCTGGGGTTTAAGAAGTGCTGTATATAGGCCCATTGCAGGAGAATTGAAGAGGGGAACTGTAAACAGAAGGAAAACAACAACAGCATCACTGTGTACTTATCCCAAATTATATATTTGATTCGTTATCTGCTTTTGAAATATCATGGTCTTTGAAATTTGTTTGCTATGATACGATGATGTTATAGATCCAGTAGCTCAACTCTTTTACTACTGAATGACTGTATAATTTCAAATTATTTTTTTAAGGTACAGTGCTGAGTTCATTTTTTTATATTATTTTTTTCCTCCAGGAAGGTTGAGAGGAATGGTGAGTTGGGAGGGATTTGTTCGAAGGTGAAGGGGATATGAGACTTTAAATTGCTTGGCTTAGTGGTAGTGGTTTATCTTAAATTGTGCTGCTGCACTGTATTTTTAAATTATGTCAAGGGCACCTAGACCATATGGAATGAAAGAAAAATAATGATTTAAGAGTGTATCTATCTATTTCAAGAACATTCTCATGATGTGTCAGCAGAACCACATGGTCTACAGTATCCAAGAGAGATGATAGGTCTAAAATATCCAGTTTGAAGTGATGGCTAAAGCTGTCACATGTGTCTACAGTCAGGTGCCTAAATCAGCTCCAAAAGCTTGTGAAAGGAACGTCTGGTTCTTACTGCTTTGTGACTACCCAGCACCTCTAGTGCTATTCTGCTATTAAAAAAGGATTTCAGTGATACTGAAGGTATTGCCAGGAAGTAAAACTTTTGGCCTTGTCATGCATTTAAAAATATATGTACTCCAACCTGGAGCCACTGGTTGTTTTGTCAGAGTACTCTTGTAAATTTTTCTCAACAACAGGAGATTATAAAAAGTTCATAACTGTTGAGATTACTGATATAAAAAGAGAATGTTTCAGACATTTTCATAACTGATTCTTAGGAATATGAATCTGGATTGAATGCTATAATAGATGTCTTTATTTGTTTTAATTTATGTATGAATCTAAGACAATAGTTATGCAATATTTACTGGCTCTCTTGGTAGTAAGCTGGTACATTAAATGGCTCCTGCTACTTTCCCTCCTTAAACCAGTGGCTTTTTCAGATGCATTTTTTTTTTTATGCAAGTTAATAGAAAATGTTTTCTGAAATCTGTATAGAATTATGTGCCTTGATTTATCTGAGCTTACTCTTTTAGTTATATATATATATATATATATATATATATATATATATACACTCAAGGAACTCTACTAAATGTGTCTCACAGCAGTAGTGAAACGGCTCTCTGTGTCATAGCTCCCACAGGGAGGAGCTCCATGGTAGTCATTAGTAGTACAGGAAACCTCAAAGGTGGCTACTGAGACCTGAGCCTTCCCTGCAAGAGGAAATCAAAGCCCAGTGGCTCTACCACTGCTGGCTATTTCAGCAAAAAGCAGGCAGCTTTAAAAATGATCAGTAGACATGGAAATGGCAGGATAAGTGGTAGTGAACCAGCTGTGTAGAAGATATCAATTCTTACCCAGGAGCTGGGCAATGAGTTTGACCTGTACAGGAATGTGGTTTTTTTCCCAGTCTTCATTTTTCTTATGATTTTCTTAGGGATCTCTAACTGCAGGAAAATAGTGAGGGTAATGCAAATAAAATTGAAATCTAAGATGTAGGTGGGTGTGGACTTGCCCATAGGTGCAGAGTAGTGAAATTAGGGGCTGTGAAACCAAAGAAACAGCCTTCTTCCTTGTAACCTTATGCATCATTAATGCTCCTTTCCTAATCCTGTCCAGAAGTCGCACACTATCTGCTATAGACTCTTCTTCCTAAGCAAGTTCTTAGTGACCATCAGTAGCTTTGACTCAGTGGGTGAAAGCTGACACACTCTACAGAAGTCAACATGCCTACTTCTGTCTCATTCTTCCTGTAACATTTTGCTAAAACCCTCTAGATTTCTGTGAGGAATCTGCATACTATTTATCATACTGAAAACCAAACAATGGCTAAAAATGTTCTAAGCAGAAGCTTAGAATAAGCTGATATAGACTGAGGGTAGGATCCTTAACAGGTCAGGGAAACAACAGGATTGATTTGTTTTCCAGGAGAAGGGCTGAGATTTTAGATAGAGGCAAGTGGTTCTTTTCGTGGCTCTTGACTCTTCTCAGACAACACATTTTGCAGTGCCACCAAATAAATTGTTTTAATTTCCTAAAGACAATTTCAAGTTCTCTTGTGGTAAGAAATACTATTAAGTTCTTCCCTGAGGAAAATGTTCTTAACCCTCTAGACCTATCACCAATACAGAGCTTTACTCAGTCAGCTACAAAAGCTTTCAGTTAAGCAGAAAGTACTGTACAGTCAATAAGTGGAAGGAAAAATAGAAAGCTCACTTTTGAAAGCAGAAAGAAACAAACCAGTGTCCTCATAAAGAGGAGTGAAATTGAAAGCCAATTGTCTAGAATAGTACTGTAGACATCTTCACCTCCAAAGAATAATGCAGAGAAGCAAAAGGCTTTTAGCACTGCAGGGAGGGATCACATCACAGCTTACATGGCACATTTCTCATTATTTGTGTTATGATGGTACCTAGAGCAGGGAGAGATGATGTCTGGCATGTGGTGTCACAGGCTGGTACATTTTGAACGGTGTAAGGTTGGGTCAGCCCATAGCTGGGGAACATACCCTCCTGTGGAAGACCAGGAGACAGAGGTTCACCCCTCAAGGTCCAAGTTCAGCAGAAGTTCAAGGTGGCTGCTCAACAGAGGCTTGCTTCTTTAAGAGGCAGCATTTCCTTGCTCCTGATGAGATCCTCCCAACAGGTTCAGGTTGGTATTTTTCAAGCAGAAAAAGAAAGCCCTGTGTGCCAGCTGGAAATGGTAATAGTATGCTGGTTGCCTTAAAATATAAGGTAAACTGCCATAGGGGAAACTGGGCATCTAATCCACAGTAGACAACATTAACTGGGGCATCAGTGCCCTCAGCACAACGATAAACTCACGCATCATTCAAAATGGACACTAGAAAATAAGGCAGAAAGAAACAAAGGCCCAAACTACTAAGTAAGCAGGTGCCTAGCTGCCAAGGCTGTTAAAGCTGTGTAAGGCTTGCCAAAAATTTTATGTGTCCCAGTCTAACGTCAAAAGCAGAACCCAGCTTTTGAGCCCGAAATTAGAGCATTAGCTCTGGTTCTATGTATTGCTAATGTCTCTGCTCCTTGGTGGAATATGCAGTGATTTCTCCTGAGCTGACCCTTTAAACAAATCTTTTGGAGCATCTTTCCATAGGTTCCATGTTTTTGTGAAAATATTAAGTAAACTAAAACAAATAGTCAACTTTCTTAGCAACTAGCATGCTTCAGGAATTATTAAAATATGACACTGAATGGTTCCTAAAATGTACTTTTCTCCTACCTGAAAGCCAAAGCTAATAACAGATAATAAGAACCCAATGTGTCTCATTGTTAGCTGTCTCAGTAAAAGCTGTTCCATTTGCCCTCCAATCATTTCTTTAATCACACTTTGGAGAAAATTGCACATATCTGGATTCATTGAAACACACTGTAATGTTTTGTTAATTGTGTCACATATAACACAGCAGGGCAATTTTTTGAAAGGAATAACAGGTGAATAATCATCCTCCATGAATTTTGCTAAATAAATGTAACACCTAAGTCTTAGTACTGTTTTCACAGGGGTTAAGTTCCTTTCTGAGCCCCACTCTCATCTATGCTACTTACTAGCATAAAAGAAATTAATATATTTTTCCTTTCTCTCTGTGCTCTTTATTTTCAGGGAGACAAACTTCCTACCATCACTGAACAGTTTTATACAAAAAATTCTTATTTTTCATACTATAGATTCTTGAAAATGTCCATTTGACTTGTGCATACTAAATTTTTAGAAACTCAGAAATGCAAATATTCAAATCAATGCCATGAGTGTTTAAGAACATGAGTAAGGGATACTAGAAGAGATACCTATGGAAAAATCAAGTCTGGAAGGGCAGAAGATTGGGATTCTGGTCCTGAGATGCCTGGCTTTTTGTCTTTGTGGCTATGAGTGGAGTTAGGGGACTGCAGAAGAAAGGCCATACAGTATTGAAGTTAGTTAACGTGTCTCTGCCAGCATGGACTCACCTTTGCTTGTCAATAAACACAAAGCTCCCCTTATGCAAGCCAGACAATCACCTTTCTGGTACCATATAGTGGATTTTTCCTTGATACACTTGTCCTCATGAAGGATACTTCTACTCTTATGTTTGCTTATCCTCTGTTTCCTGGTTCCTTGAATTGCTAAGTTACTGGGGTGCATCCTGGCTGCAGAG
Organism: Pseudopipra pipra; assembly: GCF_036250125.1. Taxonomy (NCBI): domain Eukaryota; kingdom Metazoa; phylum Chordata; class Aves; order Passeriformes; family Pipridae; genus Pseudopipra; species Pseudopipra pipra. Next base: position 144,460,907 of record NC_087549.1, on the reverse strand, counting down.
AATAGCAATGATGTCCCAGTTCATTTGCTGGCCGAAAGCTGCATGAGCAGCTCTTGCTGACACCAGTATTAAAATTGCACATCTGGTGGCTCACATTGCTCTGCCACCCAGCTGAGCGGACAGTCTTTGGGAAATAAACAGCCTGTGAAGTGCTATCAAGTTTGCATTTCTGTCTCTCCTCAGCTGTTCCTCTCCCACCCCTCCACCTTACTTCTCCTTCCCATCTTGCTTCTAGCTCTATCCCAGGCCTAAATCCAAGAAGGATCAGAGTAGTATTAAGGTTTCTTAGTTTCACTTAAAATTGCATTATCAGTCTGCTGAAGGGGATGTGGTAAAACAGCAAGGGACTGAAGAATATGTGGTGGTGGATGTAAGCAGGGCATCAGGGGATTAGAAGTGAATAGGAACAAAGGAGTCTGAAAAGGAGAAAAATCCTGGGAATGAGCTTCACAGGAAAAAAAATCAGCCAGAGGAGTACTATGCCGTTAGCCAGAGGGTATAAACTCAGGAAAGAGATGCATGAAAATAAAGAAAATCAAAGAAGTTTGATAGGAAATAGAAATATGGCAAAAGGAAACCTATAGTAGTAGCAGGAATAATTACATGGATGGTTCAAACATGCAGAATAAAACAAAGACACAAAACGGAAAAAAATTACACAGGTAATAAATATTTAGGATGGCTGTACTGTGAGAGTTTATGTCACAGGGAATATAAGGGAAAAAGAATGGTGTTACAAAATAGAAAAGAAAAAAGGAACAGATAAAGCATTTATATTTACAGAAGGCACCCTACAAGACTTGATTTTACACACTCTATTATGTATTTAAGTAGCCTTTCACACTGGGAAAAAAACCCATCAGTATTTTGAAGGTCTTACAAATTAAATTCAACGTACAGTAAATGCTGAAATACTGCAGTGAAGATCCATGTTATGAAATGTAAGGAAGAGAGGCTGAGCAGGACTGTCTTTCCTGAGTCAGCCTCTGCTTAGAGTATTTAGAAAGAAGGATAGATGGCTTTAAAACTAATTTTTATGTCTATTTTGACATTTAATTGAAGCAATTTCTCATGTAAAAGTTTTATTTCTCTATCATACAACACTTATTAAAGTTTAAGCAGAGTACTTTGAAATGTCAGGATAACAAACCATGAAAAATAGAAATAAATATGCAGTATCTCAGGTCTTACTACAGATTTACATGACTATATGCATTAGAAAAATTAGTATGAATAGCTGTTGAGAGAAGAATGTGGAGGTTGGTAATCAGATCTGGAGCAGCTTACTGATTGGAAAGTGAGATAAATGTCTGAGCAATACTAGGAAGTATTAACCAAAAACTTACTACGTTCTGAACATTGCACTGATGAGTTTAAGTAGGCTGTCTGTGACCAGAGATGCTCCAGCTGACTGGAGAGCATTTCACAGTGCAGGAGGGAGTATATCCAGTGCATGGAGTATGGAGAGTACACCTCCTCAAGGAGAGTGGTGTTGGTTGGTTGCAATCAACTAGAGATCACTAAATTTTTAGTCTTAAAATTCATTAAAGAAGCAAAGAAAATAAATGTCTATTATTAATAATATCTAACTAAAACTTCTATAAATTTAACCATGCCCTTGAGACCATGTGAGAAATTAAAAGTGTTATTTCCTTGTAAAGATTCTACCTTGAGTTATGTAACTCAGATGATGGTGGTTAATTTTGACTTAAAATTACTGCTGAAAATGGATCAGAAAAAAAGATTGGAAAAAATGTTATCTTTTGAATGACATAACCAAATTACCTTTAGTATGCTGATACCTTCACATCCAGATCTTGTTATCAAATCCCTTTCTACCCCTGATCCCATATTTCCCAGATATGTTCCTGTTACCTGTTGAACTTCTACTTTATTTTCCACATGGATTCAAGCACGACTGAAACCTATTTGGTTCCAGAACCACTGGGTCTTTACCTGTTCCATATATACCTATGCTATGACAGTTTCTTGGAAACAGATACATGGAATGTTGGGTTGGAGACAATGTAGAAAAGGTGAAGCTTCCAACCTTGCTTTCATCCTTTAGGATGCTTGTTTGTATCATTGTGGCCTTTCTAAGCCCTTCAAAGAGGGAAAGTACCCTCTCTTGAAAAGCTAGTGTAATTAAGCTTATAATCAGAAAACTCATTTGCATTTAGTAAAGTTCAGTGTAGATATGTGATTAAGAAAATTGGGCTAAGCTTATAAATTTCTCACCTGCTTGACTTTTGGTAGAACACAGAGGTTGGTCCAAATCACATAGAGTCACATTGAATTAGAAGTATTAGAAGAAGCTTTTAGCTTAAGATTAGGCATCTGGCTGTAAGCTTGTATATGGAGATCAAGCCATACAGCTTAAAAAGCAATTAGCTTATCCTAAAATGTGTGCTTTTATCTGCTTACTGAATAACTGTCTGGGCTCTGTTTGTGCTGACTAGGACCTTGTAGCTGTCTGGAGCAATGTGAGGTGCCCTCATGCATTTCATCAGATGTCACTTTACAGAATTCTGTGATGGTACCTCCCATCCCCATCTCCCTCAGGCATCTCAGATGCCACCAATCATCTATGTCTAGTCAGCAACTGAATCAAGGAATTGAGACACTGCACAGTTAAATCTGTGTTGTAATTGCAACCTGAGTCTGCACTTTTAGTCAGTAATGGGACACATCTCTGTTTATCAGTGCATCACCCCTGCAGAACCATCTGTCCAGTACATTCAGTGATCTCCAAATATATTTTTTGTTCACAGAAACAAGTTCAGTGTGTTTTTCAGGGACAGTCTTCTCCTGGATTAGAAGGTGCTAATTTCACAGTAAAAAGAGAACAAAAAGCAAAACCAATTAGAATTCTCCCAGGAGGGGATGTGAGGATTTAAAGTCACAGAGAGTGTAGCTGAAGAACTAGTGGTTGTTAATTGGCTGATTTTTATAGTAGTCAGAAAACGAGAAGCTTTGTTATTGCAATGCTGGGAACATAGTAAGATTTAAGGTGGGTCTTGCCATATTTAGGGAAGACATTCTCTGGTCTCAGCAATCCTATATTGAGAGTCTACACCACCTCCTTGAAAGCTCTGATTGTAGGTATACTAGCAACAAGCCTAGTAGCTTGCTGTCAGATATGAAGATGTTAAAGAACAAACCAAAGAACAAACCATACAGGCAATTCCCATTGTCCCCATACAGTTGTTATTTATCCCAGCTGATTCTAGTGCTACAGTGAAGTGGGTGAGCACTTCTGATAGACCAGACAGCTGGCAAGCTGGTTAAAGAAGACACATGTAAAAGCATGAGATGGTGAAAGCTACTCCAAACAGCAAAAGAAAAGAAGCTTTTTTTCAGGTAATGTTCAATGTAGATGACAGGTTTGGCAGTGTGTCACAAAAGAAGGCCATTATTATCACTCTACATTTTGTTTACCAAGTAAATTAATCTATTAGGACCCAAGTGGGTACAAACTATGTAGTTATAATAAAAACTGATTCATATTTTCAGTGCGAAATAGAACAAAATTTGTTGAATTTTAGATGACATTTTTATTGGTAAAATCAGCTTTGCCATGGGCCTGAGTCTATGTCAATATGAACTTATACAGCAATAGCCCTTGTCTCAAATGACTGTGAAATATTGTAGGTCAATATGACAACTACCACATTCGAACATATAATAAATCATACAAAATAGGATTTGTGGAAAGAAATAAAACAATGCAATGAGATTTCCTTCTTCCATCCAGAGGCAAAAAAATAAATAAATAAACACAAGGAGCTTAGTTCTTCTAAATCTCAATTTCAGCTCTTCACATGCTAGATTTTAAATGGCTCCTTCACTATGGTACAAGCTTCCCATAGCTATTTAGAATATTAAACTCCTTCAGTATTTCATCCTTTTTTATACAGCCATTCAAATATGTGGTATGGTTATCTAATAAAGATGATGTGAAATCATACTGGTCATATTTATTCTATTTCATTGGCACTTTCTTTTCCTTATGCCCACTATTTACTTTGGGTATTTGTTTCTGAGTTTGTAAAGGTTTTAAAAATTTTTTTTTTCTTCCATGGATAAGTAAGGAAAGGATTAGAAAAAAGGAACCCACTGGTTAAAATTTTAAAAATTGTTATTTTGCATTTAAGTCTGAAATCCTTGAAGCAGCCTTTCTGCTTGGGTGGGAATGGATAAAAATAAGTTGTTTCATGATAATAATTAGTAATGTATAGAATAAAAATACCATGGATAATTAACATTTATCTTTCAATTTAATCTCTCCTATGGCTCTTCAGTTTATATGTCACTGCCTTATTACAAGAAACTTCAAACTTTTATTTCTAGGATGACTAAAAACCTTGATGAACTGATTATTGGTATGCTGAAATCATAATCATTTAATATTATCTCATTTTCTTCCTGTGCTTCTCTACCTGAGGCAAACTGATAAACAAGTAAAAGGAAGTCCCTTATTACACAGTCTTTTATTAAACTGTGAAATTTTTTGCTGTGGAAATTGTGGAAACTGTAGTTTTCCCTGTATTGAAAAAGACACAATCATATAACTCTAGGGTTATTAAGCACGATGAATTGTGGCATCTTATCAAATGACACCTGAGCCAATCATCTGAATGCCCTTCATGACTGATGGAGAGAAATAGGCCAGTGAGGGCTCAATTCATCTCATCCTAAAATAAATGTCTGAAATAGGTCAGGAGAACCACGTAGTGCAGTGCAAAGACAATCTAGGGTGGATACCTCAGGTACACACCTCTGTGGAGAGATGAGGTTAATCTTACCCTGCAGAGAACTCTCTCAGGAAATCCCTGAAGCACAGGTCAGTGGAAAAGAGATGAACATGCTGGTGAAATATCACCATATGCCTGTCTCATTTTCATATTTCTCTCTCAGCATTTGTTTTTGGGCAGTGTTTGGTGCAGGACACCAGAACACATTGACTTTTCTCTGGAAAGAAACAGCAACTGCACTGTCCCTTACAGTCTGAATATGAAGGATGGTTAATGTTTTGCTTTGAAGCTGTCCTAATATAGGTTGTACCGTATGACTGACTGCAGTACGTGTATTCCAGGCAGTACATATTTCTTGCTGAGGCAGGCACTAGTACCCAGAGGTGCATCTTCCCAGAGCTTCCTGCAATGGAGGGATAGGCTTCTGTAAGAATTCTCTTTGCAGTAATCCTAGCTCCCTCTTCTTCCAAAGAGTTTGTGCTTCATGGCTTTTTGCAGTTTGAAATATGTGGTAGTATAAAGAAGGCTAGCTAATCCTGGACTTCTGTGTCTGTTCTTCTGCTGGGATGGTGGGTGTGCCAGGACAGGAAATATCCTATTTCACCTGTGTGCAGTGTAGTGCATTACACCAGCCCTGTCCCATGCCTTACCCTGTTGCAATAGATACCATATTAGCACATCAGAAATATGTGTTCCTCAGCAGCTACATGTGAGGTAAGCATTTGTATGTTGGTTCTGCCCAAGTAGGAAAGGCAAAATTTCACGAATCCTGAGGATAGCAGCAGGATGACATGCTGTAGGCTTAGCTAGAAACAGAGTAGACCTCTGGTTATGAGATCTCCACCTCTAGTTTGAAAGATTTTACCTGCCTCATACAAACTCCACGAATAAGTATTAAGTATTGTACATCAGTTTCAGAAGATGTTAAGGATGATGCTACTACAAAATTAAAGCAAATCCAGTTTTCCGAGACAGCTAACTATCGATGCAAAATCATAACAAGCTACATATTCAAACTTCAACCGTGCTTATTTAAGTCTATACAACTGAAGTCCATAAGCAAGCAAACTGAGCTGCAAAGTTCCTGGAGCTCTCACACACGTAGATTCTCCAGTGGCTTGTTCTGTGTTTGACCTTTCAGTTGTTTTTTGTTGGAGACCTTCTGTATAGTAAAAAAAATAATCCATTTATGTTTTGTGTAAGGCACTAGCTACATTCATAAAGCTCAAAATAATTTATTATGATTGAGAGATCCACTTTTATGAAATTTGGATGAAATTAGCTAGTAGCTTCAAACCTATTGAGGGTAGGTAGATAGATATATGTACAACTAAATCTAGTTTCCTCAAGAATTCAGACTACTAAAAAAGCTGAGAAGTTGATACACTGTTTAGCCCTAAGAAGTAATTCCACATCATGCATCTTATGCCAATTTACATAGGAGAAAACTTCATTGTGAAAGCTGGGAATTGATCTCAACAATTCTTTCATGGGAAGTCATATTCTCTTTCCCCACAATGACTGGTCATTCACTGTGCTGTGCCCGCACAGAGAAGCTGTGGATTTGCAGCTTGGCTACTTGTAATAGCTCTGCACTAGCAGGATTTGGCCTGACAAAGTGAAAATAAATTGCACCAAGTACTTTGGCTCACTTGTGTTTTAATCTGACTGAATGAGATTAAAATTAAATAGATTTATCATTATTGGAGTAAAATTGCTCTTTTTCTTTCTTAAAACATTAGAACTCTGCCTGTGTAACCAGAGGACATTTTGGTCCTCAAATCTCTCCTACTCTCTTTCACAGTTTGTGAAAGCTTGTTTGGGATATGCTTCTTGTGTCGGAAAAAAAAAAAAAAAAAAGAAGAAGAGTGGGCACACTTCCTCTGGAGATGCAGGATGAGCAGGACATGAATCATCTCTTGACAGTTACTTTTTTCCTAAGTCCTAATGTTCTGTGCATTTCCAGTTGCCTTTTGCTTACTATTTTCCAGGTGGAAAAAAGAGTCTTTAAATATACTCAACCTTTATTTGAGAAAAGTATAATTTATAATTTTTTTTCATAAATTCTTTTCTGCAGAAATCTTTGAAACCTGGTGTACCCTCTTTCTTGTGTTGCTGGAAGGTTATTTTGAAAAATAACTAGTTTTCATCTCCTTTTCCCTTGTAATAGTGTTTCTAATTACTGTAAAATACTCTGAACTTATCTTATTGGTGATTAAAATCATGCAACCATCCAAAGTTTAAAATATCAAGTCTACGTATGCCATTTATTATGGTAGATTTTATTGTCATTTTTAGAGATAAACAAAAATCAGTTTGTGTTGTCTGATATTCAGATATAGGCTTATTGTTCTCAAACGAGGATGCCCTTTAACTTGTCAAACTTAAGAGATAAATATAACTATGGTATAAATAAATAAATAATAGTAGCAATAAATAACAATAAGCAAGTTTAGTTTTGGCCTTGAAGCTATATCAAATTTCTAGGTAATTATATGGAGAAGATGCAATCATGGCTGCTGGCAAAACTTATTGTTTTTACTTATGGATAGGTAACATAAAAACATTAAAAAGATACTACTTGCTCCAGTATCTGTTTCTACTTGTCTCAAAAACATAAAATGCAGGCTATCAATTACTTGGTTTTTATGATAGTTTTATAGAATTAAATGTCTAATATAACAGGTAAGGAGGATGGATTGGTTGGATATATACATATGCTTTATTTAGAGAATATGTTGCTGTGTAAAAATAGAATAATAGGTTCAGTATAAAATCTTTATATTCAATAAACATAAACATCTTTTGAACTCTTTCAAAAGGTAGAATGTCTCCTATACCTTTCTGCACAAGGCTGACAATACCCCAAAACTAGCTCCACTTGGTGATGTAAAAACAAGCTTTTAAAATTACATTACTTAGACAAATTAGCAGGCTTCTCTACTTTCCCTGTTTACCAAGGACATAATATGCATAATATTCATTTTGTCCTTCTTTATGTCATAAGCATGAATCAAAAAATCATTGACTGCTCTCATAATTATGAGATTTTAAAACATATGGCCCATGGTGGCTTTGATGCCTCCTCCACCCTCAAACAGGAGGGAAGACGTGTGTGTGTGTGTGTGTGTGGTGCAAGACAAAGACCCTGCTGCAGAAACTTGTTTTAACTGTGGAGTGCGAGAGAAATTCCAGCTCCTTGGTGAATATCCAAGATCTATTTGATGCATCCACTCCTTCCCCTTCTGTATTTCCTTCAGCAGTACTAATACCCTGGGCCCAAAACAGCCTACCAGAAACTAAGTTTGTCTTCAAACTAACATTGATTCTGTGTCTTCATCTTTGCAGGTCTTCCTGTCTGAGAAAAAGACAAGGAGCTTTACCACTAACTCTTTGAGGAATAGTTGAAAGTCATATAAGAATACCTAAATATAGTAGTTTTGCTGTAAACTAGAATGGTATGTAATTAAGATCTTTCTATATATTATATTCCTGCCACCCCTAATGGTTTGAGGGAGAAGGTCAAAATGCCCCAGTCTCTAGACACGGCCTCACTTGGGCCAGACTGAGAGCTGCTTTCCTTACGTAGGAGGCTAAATCAGCACTTTTCCTCCTTTGCTACAGCCAGAAGTGTACAAATGTACAACCTAGTGTCTTATCTTTGTGTAGGATAGCAGTCCTGAAAATAAACTCAAAGTCAGCAAGTTCCAAATCCTTTCTGCATATTTATAGATAACTGCTGTCATACTACTTTTGTTTGACTCCAGCCTACAGGTACAGATCTCACTTTCACCTGGCATCTGTAGGAGTTGTCCTCTAGGATGGGGTCCTGTGATGCCCCTTGATGGAAAAGCAAGCAGTGACCTCGGATTCAGAAGTGAAATTTGACACGGTTGAGTAAGCAGGGATCACAATGTTTTCTAGATGTCTTATTGGGGTGCTGACGTTCAGCTGTTACAACTGATCCTATATGCCCAGCTCTGCACCAAACATCTTTAAGGTAAAGGCTACTGAGTAGAAAGGGGCTTTCCTTGCCATTCTGCCTTTCCCCAGGTAATCAATATCAAGCACAAAAACTAGGAAAGTTATCTTGCTTCTACTCTTGGTGTTGTACTGGCTCCTGCCACGAGGGAAGAGAAAACCTTCCAACTAGTACAAATCATTCTACAGTATATCATTTCCTGCATTGCTAGAAGCAGAGCAATACAAAACCCAGGAGTGTTCAGGGTGGTAAAGAAAGAGGGAGTAGGCGTCTCAAACTACTTTCCAGTTTCTCACTGAAGTTCTTGATGAATGAAGGTTAGCTTTCTTCTGGGTTCCAGCTGTTCCACAGACCCTTGTGAAGATATGACAGCACCACTTGATATTTGATTTTCATGTGCCCATATCTTCTCTTTCTCTTCAGACTGAGAAATCCACTTCTGTTCAAAATGTGGAACATCTGTCTGAAAAGAAGTGTCATACTTGCCGTCACAAAAGATGCCTCAGATATGATTACAAGGGCCCTTATGTATGAATAAAATCACTCAAGTACAAAAGTATTAACCAAAGTCTTGTATACCACTTAAATGATTGATTGATGTGATGGGTGATGATTGCTGTGCATTAATGCCTGAAGCTCTATCAGACATAAAAACAGTATTCTATCTGGTAGATGAGAAACAGCTTTTGCAACCTATAGGCCAGATCCAGTGAGAGCATGAGAGGTCTTTTTACTGTCTTTAGTTTATATTTTGTTTTGGGGTGAAATGGAGTCTGTTTGCTCTACAGTACCCCCAACATTGTAGTGGGTGTGATTCCCAGCAAACAGAGCAGTGTGTCCCCATTTCCCCACCTGATGAACTGACTTTGTTCTCTTGTATACATCCTGAGAGCCATTTGGAGGAGGCAACATCCATGTGGTTGTAGTAACAGACTGATATGAAAACAATTAAATAATAACAACCTCAGAAAACAGCTGCTCTTAAATAACCTATCAAACCAACTTCATCTTCTCAGACATTAAAAATATCATTGACATTGGTAAGACAATTTAACTTTATTTATTAAATTTGCCTATACTGTTAATCTGCAAACTGGAAAGAGTCTTGGGTGATTTCTACCTTCTAAAGTTAGTATGGTGGATGTTACAGCAATATAGAGCTAATATTTTTTATTTTATTCTTGCTTTATTCAGCACTAAGGGGAAATCCTGGAAAGCTTGAAATATATATCTGTTATTTATAACTTCTAGGTGGGTTGACCTTGATTGGATGCCAGGTGACCACCAAAGCCACTTTATCAGTCTCTTCCTCAGAGAGACAGGGGAGAGAAAATATAATAAAAGACTTGTGAGTCTTTTATATAAAAGACAGGGAGAGATCACTCTCCAGTTACCATTATAGGTAAACCAGACTTGAGGGAAATTAGTTTAATTTATACCAATCAAATCAGAGTAGCATAATGAGAAATAAAACCACATCTTAAAACACCTTCCCCTCACGCTTCCATTCTGCCCAGGCTCAACTTCACTCTTGATTGTCTCTACCTCTTCCCCCACAGCAGCACATGGAGACAGGGAATGGGGATTGTGGTCTGTTCATCACATGTTGTTTCTGCTGTTCCCTCCTCTTGAGAAGAAGGAATTCTCACACTTTTTCCCTGCTCTAGCATGGGGTTCCCTCCGTGGAAGACAGTCCTCCATGAATTTCTACAACATGAGTCCTTCCCATGGACTGCAGTTCTTCACAAACTGCCCCAGTGTGGGTCCATTCCATGGGGTCCAGTCCTTCAGGCACAAACTGCTCCATATTGAGTCTGTTCCACAGGGTTCCCAGTCCTACCATTAAACCTGCTCTGGTGTGGGTTCCCCTCTCCCCAGGGCCACAGGACCCTGCTCCAGTGCAGGCTTCCCATGGTGTTAAAGCCTCCTTCAGGCATCCATCTACTCTAGTGTGGGGTCCTCCAGGGGCTGCAGGATCTCTTCTCCACCATGGATCTCCACAGGCTGAAGGGGCACAGCTGTCTCACCATGATCTGCACCACGGGCCGCAGGGGAATCTCTGCTACAATGCCTGGAGCTTCTCCTCCCTCTCCTTCTGCACTGACCCTGATATCTGCAGAATTGTTTCTCTTTGTTTCCCACCTCTCTACTCCCGACTTTTCTACAACACATGTATCTTAAGTTAGAATCTTAGATCCTTTTCATTGTGGCTAAAATTGTGATCCAAAGGAACTATCATGGTTTTTTTTCATCTTGATGGAGGCAAATAGTAAACCAGCAGTCTTTAATCAATATAGATACTTTATGTAGAAATTTGGTTTTCTACAGTGCAGTGGACTGCATTTAGTACAATGTAAAACATGAAGAGGCTTCTTCCTTAAAATTAATCTGTAGGCTACAGAGCTGTTTTCCTCATGAATTTGAATTTAAGTTGTCCCTCTAATCGCTTTCCGTGTCTGTAAAGTCCCTTGACTGGGTCTTTTATTTCCCTTATACAGGCTAAAAATGCCATGTTCTTTAATTCAGTGGATTCTCTGATGAAATGTGGTTTGAATTGATGAGATGTTGCAAAGCTGCTTAGTTCAAAATACAGACTAGACAGAAACCTCTTATGGTAAATGTAGTAACAAATGCTTTGAGTGAAATAGATGTTTCCCTTTGGAAAATTCAGTTAAGTTCTAATGAGTACTGCCTACTGCTTTGCCAACATTGTAATATATTCAAATGGAAGGGGAAAATCTAGATATTTGATGATAAATTACTGAGTGAGCCCTTTGTAAGTGTATTATTTAATTCTCTTTATCAGTGATTAAATGTTTGAGCTGTATTTTATGTATATTTTACAATATTAGTGAAACAGTACCTTATTAAACTGTGGGTACTGTTAAGGGCTAATTCACCTGACCGAGGAAAAATTTGGAAAAAAGTTTTGAAAAAATGTGAAACACACTTGCCTTTGCTGAATGTTCACTTCCTGTTTCAGGCTTCTCTCTGTTGCTTATTGTGGTTGGTTGAACAAAACAATTTCCTCAGAAGAAAAAGAAGAGGTGAGGCTTGATGCCTTTTTTTCCCTACAAAATCCACGCAAGAGTGAATGAATAGACCAATCCCACAAGATGCTAATAGCTACCCACTCCTTTGGGATGTCAAAACCTGGGATCAGGCATTTGCCTTCCCTTGTTAAGCCTCCCCTGTTGCAATTGCCCCTTTTCCCCTGTGGTTGCTGAGTGTCAAGGTCAGACAGACTAGGTAGTAACTGGGAGAGAGTCACTCTGACCCAGGCACAGGTGACTTGGGCTCCAGCTGCTGTCTGTAGAGCACTCCTGACACAGGGAACCAGGCCCACCAACCTGCTTCAGGCTGTGGCTATTTTCCTCTCTCTAAACCTCACTCTGGACGTAGTGTGTTGCTTTTTTTTTCAATAGAAATGACAAGTTATAATCACCTTTTGATCTGCTTTGTCATTTCGTTATTATCTCTGCTCCCAACATTTTCTTGTACTTTCTTGGCTCCATACTTTTTTGCAAGTCTGGTTCTTCCCAACCTGGAGTTTAGCATAACTCTGCTGTAGTGGGTTGATCCTGGCTGGATGCCAGGTACCCACTAAAGCCACTCTGTCACTCCCTTCTGCAACTGGATAGAGGAGAGAAAAAAAAAACCAGCTAAGGATTCATGAGTTAAGAGCTGGGACAGATCACTTACTGACTACATTCTCAGGCAAAACAGACTCCAAGTGGGGATATTACCTAAATTTATAACTAACAGGATAAGAGCCAAAGAGTGAGAAATAAAGCAGTCTTAAAAAATATCTCCCCCTGATCTCTCCTTTTTTCCATGTTCTCCCTCCTCTCTCCCAGCAGTGCAGGGGGACGGGGAATGGGGGTTATGGTAAGTTGTTTTTTCTGCTGCTGCTCAAGGAGAGGAGTCCTTCCCCTGCTCCCACGGGGTCTCTCCCATGGGAGACAGTCCTTGAAGGACTTCTCCAGCGTGAGTCCATCCCTCGGGCAGCAGCTCTTCCCAAACTGCTGTGCCATGGGTCACTCCTCCAAGGGGTGCAGTCCTTCCCAAATGAGCTGTACCAACATGGGTCCCCCACAGGGGCCACAAGTCCTACCTGGGGAAAACCTGCTCCAGTGTGGGCTTCCCTGTCCATGGGCCACATGGGCAGGACCCCGCTCCATCCTGGGCCTCCCACAAGGTCACAGCTTCTTTCATGCATCCATCTGCTTCAGCATGGGCTCCTCCATGGGCTGCAGGTGGGTCTCTGCACCCCGATAGTCCCCTATGGGCTGCAGGGGCACAGCTGCCCCACCATGGGCTGCACCACGGGCTGCAGGGGAACCTCAGCTCCGCTGCCTGCAGCACCTCCTGCCCCTCCTTCTGCGCTGACCTTGGTGTCTATGTTGTTGTTCCCATGTTTTCACTCCGTTCTTCCCTGGCTGGAATTCCTTCTGCGCAACAACCTTCTGTTCTTAAATATATTATCATAGAAGTGTTACTATTACTCCTGACTGGCTTGGCCTTGGCCAGCAGCAGGAAGTCCATCCTGGAGCTGGCTGACATTGGCTTCATGAGACAAGGGAAGCTTCTAGCAACTTCTAACACAAGCCAGCCCTGTAGCCCCTGCCCCGCTACCAAAACCCAGCCACAGAAACCCACTGCACTCTGCCCTGATCTTCTCTAGCTGTTTCTGGGGAAGATCTTCATCTGTTGTTCATCGATGTTATGATTGTCTAAATAAGGGGGGCAGGTATTACCCAATGTACGAGAGCAAACTACTAAAATTTCATGAGATTGTTTTGGTGTTTATAAGCTTTCTGTCAGAATGCAAACTTGGTAATCAGGTGTCCTTTACCATGTTTGAAGTTCTTGAATTTGTGTCACAAAATTAAGCTCTAAGGTCTCATGTACATTTGATGAGAACTTATCTTCTTGTAAATTGCTTGGAAATGGTATCAAACACAGGACTTGGCACACTACTCTGTCTAAATTCTGTAGGTACCCTTGTTTTCTGAAAAAAAAATGTAACAAAATATACATTTGCGTGTTAGTGAGCAAAGAAGGATAGGAAATTTAGAACTGGGTGAACACTGTAAAAGAAACGAAGTGATCTGAAGTTTGTTTGGATCCAGGGCTGTAATGTGGGTTTATATAATCATAATAACAAAATAATAATAATTGCACTCTATCATGTCATTAAAATTGATCACGTTAATGATGCATTGAGTTGTAGTAGGTAATTAATGGCTTGCTTGCACTTTGTTATTTAGAAGATAATAATGTTATAATTCACACTTTAAAATAATTTGAAGATAAAATCAATAAAAAAGCAAGTATGCATTTTTATCCCTCTGGATTATTGCATAATTTAGAAGAAAGTGGCACATGAAGAGAATAATCAGCAGAGCCAACATATTGTTTTAAAGCAGTCAGGCATTTATAAATAAATAGAGAAGTTCATTCTGAAGGCGCTTCTGATGAAATAAACCCAGATGTTTGAGACTTCTTTAATGGGAAATGTTTATATTCCATGGGCATTGATACTGTTAACTTCAATAGTGGGAAATCTCTTGAAAGACAAGTGGCTGTCAAACCCTGCTGTGATTCCCGCAGTGACTTTTCTCAGAAAATTGTTTACTGTTAGTGGGATCCAAAACACAGAGATTTTCATGAAGACTGACAGATGCTATCATTTTTTGGTCACTGCTAAAACAGCACGATTAATTCATTTCAATAAAGAGAGTCAGGGGAGATATTTCCTTAGAAAATTATAATCTCCTCATAGAAGAGCAAGTTCACAGAGATATGGCTGGAGGCTGCTGTAAAAACCATAGCTGTTGTATTGGTATTTAAATTATTTATGAGAATGGAAATGTTAACTTTTTATATAAATAAAAAGGATGAGAAGTTCTTACAAAGCAAATGATGTTAATACTCCTCCTCTTCACCTGTTACTTTTACTCTCAGAATGACTTTGTCAGAGTCTTTTGAATCAATAGCAGTTTTACCAATGACATTAGCACATGTTGGATCAGATCTATAGAGCTTTATAGTATATTACACAGCATATGAATTATGATAAACATATTAAAACAGTTTTACCCGGCTTTCTTTAAGAACAAATGAAACTCATAGCTTTTGAAATTGTGCACATCTTTGTCTGAGGTTCACTGGTAGGTAGAGACCCTAAAACACATGATTTATGTTCACAGTTAGATACTTAGTAATTTAAATAATTGAATCTGTGCATACAATTTACCAGAACTGTAAAATAGCTATGTATGATTTTGGCAGCTCTAAAATGAACTGGCAAAACAGGATATTATCCTTTCATGTTATGGCCTTTGCAGCATGTGATTTACTTATTTACAGGAGAGTTATATTAGGAATCTAATATTTTCTGCCTGGAGCTACAATAAAGCTCTTTGAAAGTGGTGGACATAACATTTTAGTCCACTCAGGCTAAATGAAAGAGTGATTAACTGAGCCTCTCTTTTGAAGTAACCAAAACAGTACAACAGTGTCTTAAGCCACGAATCTGCTCAGGAGCACAGACTTCTGCCAGCTCTGCTGTGGTGTGACTGCAAATAGGATGGTACAGTGCTGGTTTTAGATTGCAACTGTATGTGAGCATGGTGTAAGGGAAGAAATATGCACGAAAACCAAAGAGACTCCAGAGGATATATTGATTTGGATGATGATGGAAATTGGGTTTACAGTCATGAATAAAGGAATATTTCTCTCTTGTTTTTTTGTTGTTGTTGTTTGTTTTGTTTTGTTTTTTTTATTATTATTATTTTTATTTTTCCCATAATAAAAGCCTGAGGTGAAGAAAATTTTGATCTTAACATCAATTCTTCCTCTTTACAGACACATTCCATAAAACTTACACTTCAACTTTTTGGTTCTCAAATGAAAAAGGATTGCTGTTTGTTGCTGTTCTCAGAATGTGTCTGAGACATAACCACAAAAATGAGGAGGGTCTGATTCTGGTCTTATGTTATCTGTTGTGCACTATCCTTCATAGTGTAAATACTCAATTTAGCTTTCTACTAACAGAAGAGAATCTTTCTCTGCTATCAGGACTTACTTGCCAGGAAAAGAAACATCAGTTCACTCACAGATCCAATGGAGACTGGTTATTTGGTAAAGAACAATCCTCTTCAAGACTAAGTAACATTTTTATCTGTTAATGCCAGCTTGAGAAAACCCAGACTTTCCTCCTGATTACCTCAGACAGTTGTTAAGACCCTAAACTGCATCCTCTGTTGGGGTGGCACAAGTGTTTGTGTGGCCGCATGACTGGAGTTATAGCAGGAATCTAAGAGATCGAAATTCCCCCTTTTTTAGTTTGCTTAATAATTTTGCTAATAATTAGGTTCTGCTAATGCAGGGCAGAAGTTGGGGGGGAGGGGAATAAGCAACTGTGGAGGGGGAGGACTTTTAGGCTGACTTAAGCAGCTTTTCAGCAGCAAATGGCAATTAGAGCCCATGGTGAGGCAGTGGGACCACCGACACACCTCCTGGGCTGTGTGAAAGCTGCACCAGGAATAGAAGGGATCCACAAAACAAAATTCTCTGCACTGAGAGTGCAGAGTGGAGGTAAGTTGTATTTTGGAGTGTAGATAACTTAGAAAGAGTAAGTGCTTTGAAAAGCACTTTGGTAAGGATCTAATTTTTTCAGTCTGAACGTTGTTTTGCAAAGATACGACACTCCAGTGTGGTTCATCATAGCTCACTGTTTGCAAGGCCCCTCTGACTGTTTTGAAAAGTGAAGGCAAATAATTTTTCTCTGTGCTTGTCCATTAATCTACACATGTACCATAATAGAGAGACCTTGTACAATAGGCCGCGTAAAATTTAGTGTCTGACTTGTGTCCTTTAATATGAAACATGTTACTGTTTCATATTGTAACCTCAAATTCAGATAGAGTTGACCATCAATAATTCATGGATAGGTTATCTCAGTTGCAGATGAGATATCTTGTACTGTTGATGCAGAAAACCTTTGTCTTCTTTCCTGTATAGCATTTTTGAATCCAAAGAGTCACCAAAGCTGATTCAGAGACATACTATTTGCTTCTGTGTGAAGCTGCACTTCAGTTAAGAAGCTCCAGGTATAAAGTTTATAAATCCTAGTGTAATTTTGCTTGGATACAGGTATGTTAGTTCTGTACCTGAGTAGATACAACTACACTGTGTGGTGTTCTGCATCAGGCAGACAGAGTACCGTGTGTTAGTATCACATCTGCTGTAGGGAAAAAAGTTCCCCCAAATCTCTTATCTTTTTTTTCTTCAGTATAATAACATTTTACAACTGAGTTTTCAATATTTTTGTATTTCCCACACTTTTGCATGTCCTTACATCCTCAGTCCCTCAGTATCTAAGTACGAACTGCATTAATTCATTTTTCTTGATTGGAAAATATGGTAAGACAAGAATGTGTCTATGTCTTGACTTTCATTTACACAGTGGACCATAAAACACAGTCTATGAAGACCAAAGTGTTTTAGTAGCACAATATTGCATTTTAAAAAGAGGAAGAAGGAAAAAGAAAGCAAAGTGTTTATTATATATTATACATTTTATACCCATCATTAAGTAAAACAATAATATTTCTACATATGATACTAGAGTAAAAATAAAAAAAATATCATTTTAAATTATATGGGAAACCTTGGTAGGATAAGTTTCCTTGGCAGTTAAATCTCAAATCTATCCCTGTAAAGTGTTTGATCTTTTTACTTGTATAGGAAGAAGAACCAGAATCCAAGTACAATTTGAACAAATAAACCAAGAAAGTTGGCAACATGCTGCTGAATTTCAGTTAATGGTGAGAAAACAATCGACAAAAATAAGGAGTTGTCACTTCAGGCCTAACAATTTTAATCCTCCTGGATAAATAATGCTGCATATTTCATCCAGACATCAGTCCAAAATCCCTTTCTAAAAAGTAGAATTTAATTATTAGTTTGCTAAAAAAATCAATTAATAAAGCAAAAGCACAAAGTATTTCTTGGAAACAAAGCCTAGTTGACAATTTTTTTATGGTATCTCAAAAGCTCAAGATTATGCCCTGTGCCATCACCCTTTCCTAGGTTCAATAAAATACAGCAGTGTCAAGGCACATTTTAGGACATTAAATACCAAGACACTTAAGATATAGCAGCAGTTTCATTTATTTAATAAGTGATCTTAACACTTTATTCTTTAGGGAAAAAAATTTTGAAGCCTGATTGCCTGTCTGAATCTGAAAGAGTAGAAGTTGAGGCTTTCTTTCCATATTTTTTGTAAAAACCATTCTGCTTCCAGGAGACCAGATCTGCCCCTCTGTCTGCAGATTCGTCCACTCAGCTGTGGCACGAGGAGAGCAATGCCACTATAGCTCAAACCAATTTTACCTAAGCTGAGAAAATGACCTCTTTGCAAGGAAGAGTGGTTCCTTACACTAAAAGGAAGAACCATGAACAGCTCATTGGTTGAAGTTTCCCTTATATGTGTGGATCACACAATCATAATAAAATCTTTCTGTCTTTAAAACCCTGGAAAATTACTCAGTATAATGAAAACCAGAAATGGGAGGAGAGGGTTAATGTAGACCCAGTATGTCAGAGCTGGATGAATAATTTATTCTTTGAAAATTTTCTTGCTTTTCTTTCTGAAAATTGCCTGCAAAGAGCTTACTTTTTTGTTTCATTTAGTATTATTCAAAGTTATTTGCTGAATAATTTCTGCAGTTAATTCCTGATCTGCATATCCTTCATGAGCAGTTCAATAGCAATTCCTGTTAAACATTCAGGCTGCCTTAGCTAATTATTGTGGGATATGCAAGCCACACTGTACCATAAGCCATGCTGAACAAGTGTTCCTCGATATACTTTAAGACTGTTCCTCCTGTATGACAAGGACCTCCTTGCACATGAAGATTAATTTATTTCGATATTGAAATAAAATCCAGACTAAAAGCTTTAAAGAGAAAAAGTAGTAGAGGGATGAAAGCTAAAATTTTCTTTGAGCTATGGACAAATTGAATAGTAGAAAGACATAAAGTATTAGTATTTAGTGTTGTCATGGTTTGAGATAAAATCCACAGACCTACATTTCTCTTTCAGTCCTCTTTTCTTGTGTTTAAACAGTCCCCTGTCTCTCACCAATCTTGGAAATACCTTGCTTTGGCTTCCATTTGGTATTGTTAAGTATAGGCCTTGCTGTCCCTACCTAAAGACTCCCTTCAGGATTTTCTCTCTCGCATACTTTGTTGACATCTGTAAATAGCATGGCCATCCCAATGGCCACTCCCATGTATATCACTTGCAACACACCCTGGCTTGTTTAATCTCTCAGGTTTTGTCTCCAACTTGCCAATTCTTACTTCATAGCTAGTCAGGAAAGGTTCACAGTAAAAGAATCACAGTAGGCCTTTATCCTTTCCTATCTTACTGTAAATCCTCTTTTTTTGGGACTAACAAATTTGGACTTGCCCAATAACACCAGTTCCGAGCATTGCTCCTGTAGCCTATCCCATTTCCTCCTTCCACTGGCTAAACTTTCTGTCTCATTAAGCACAAGTAATGGTCCTTCATGGTCTGTTTCTACTCTGCCTATCATTTCTCAGTCATTTGGATGGACTGTGGTGCCAGTTTCCTTCAACAATTCTGATAAATCTTTAAAACAATGTTCTCCATCTTCTTGGGCTGCTCAGTGCTGCTCTATCCTAAATCTAGAGAGGACTTTCCCTTTATCACCTACAAAACTGAGCCTTCATCATTTTGCAAAAGCATTATTTACATGTACGTTATGATCATTGTCAATAATTTGATTATTTTGCCATCCTCATTCTTTTCTCTAACCAGTACTCACTTGCTTTGTCTTATATTAAGATAGCAAATTGTGGGAGCCAGAGTCAACTGTTTGTTCTCTATTCAAACATCATTTGCAAGCTTCAAGCTCAGGACTGCTTGCTTCAAGTCATAGAGGTGGGAAAAAAAAATGAAATTTTACTTACAGAGAAGACAAGCTGTTATTTAATTTAATTATTAGTGATTTTCAAGAAGATACTGTGAAACTTAAATTGATCCTACTTTGTCAATTAGGTAAGTTCAAGAGGATTGTAGACACCACAAAAGTAAAGTGGAGAATTGAGTGATTCAGTCAGCAGGTGACAATATCAAAAATCATTTTAAAAGTGATCATACACCTGTCTGGACTTCTCACAGTTGATTTCCAAATGAAATAAAACTAGTTTGGGAAAGGATTCAGGTCTCAAAGTAAGAGCTGATTAGCAGTCTGGTCTGGTATTGAAATCTCCATTTTCCTGTGTGTAATTGCCTTTCAAATGTTCAAATGCTGAGGGTTGAAAAGTAGCATGCTGTGCTCACAGAGATCAGTGTTTGCAATGACTATACAAATTCTCAAATTTTAACTTGGTTTATTGCCATTTCAACCACATACAAAATTCATAATGAGAGCAAGACATAGGTTATTAAGTGTGACAGAACAATGTATATATTAATGTTAATGAGACTATATTTGCCTTGACCTTGCAGCCTTACAGGATTAATTGTATTTCAGATTCTTTAGTTTTCATATATAATAAGAAAGCTATGGGTGGTCATCATTTCATGACTCCTTAGATATTTACAGTCAAAATTTCCATAGCCATTTGAGAGAAATAGGAATTTTGTGGGATGCGATTGTCATAAAATACTGATTTTAAACTTTTAAATAAAGTGACTCACGTGTAATCTTCAATGATTGTAGAGGGAACCCAGACATTTACCTCTAAAGCAGATTCCTCCTCCATTCTGCCTGTGATTACAATTTGGCCAAGTTTTGAAAATTCAATCTCTTTCTTTTTATGATCTTCCATGTTTTTAAGTGTTCTCTGTTTGTTACAGTGCCCTAAACATACAGCTGTCAAATATCCTCAATAAAAGTGTTAGTTTTTCAGAATGAAAAAAATTCTTGTCTTCTCTTGAAGGGATGCAAGGTGAACACCTTTTAGCCTATAAAGTTCTTTTTTATTTTTTTCTCAAAAATCTCTAGTTGCACCTTGATTTTATGACTTTTTACTTCTTTGGTAAGCCCTGACAGGCCTTCATCACCTCCTGTGGAGAGGATGTTATTGCTATGATTATTTGTTTTGCCTTCAGTGGCCCAAACACCGTGTGCACAGCAGTCCAAAGACAAAATGTGACAAGCTATGGAGGCTCTTACTAATTTTTGTAGTCACCTAAATATGTTTATCTGCAGGATTACCAACTTAATAAAATAAATTCACTTAAATCTTGACTATTGCTTCTAGCTTTCTAGACCATCAGATTAACTGCTAGTGTCTTTATAAATTAATGAATAGGAAATATTAATGATTATAAATTTAAGTGATGTTTCAGACTAATTACTGTATTTCACAGAAAATAATAACTTTAGAATAATTTTATCATTAAATTTGCACCAGAAGCTTACTTTGCTTTGAGATCTTCTATTTTGAGCTCTGTTTTGAGATATGAGAAATTAAGTACCTATGGGTCAGACATAAAATTTCAGTCTCAGTTTTTGTACGGTCTCATTTCATATTGCCTACAGCACCTCACCTTGATGGAACACAAAATTAAGTTCTCAAGCAAATTTTATCATAAATCATAGTGCTTTACCTAACTTATATTGTGGATATTCCAAACTGCTAATTTAAGGCGTCAACAAGATATTTAATAATATCCAATATTATTATAAGTCTTATGTTACTCAAAGAGATCATTTACTTTGAGAAACTCGTACTGAACCTAGCTTTATTTCAAACCAACAAGTCAGCACAAATTTATCATTGATTACAGGAAAGCTGCTTACAACAGGATAAGAGCATGTCCATGGAGGTGAAAAAACTGAAACAGCACAGCAGCTGACACGCAAAGAGCAGAGGAGGATTTACACAACAGTTTGAAGTGGACTGAAGGAAAGACCAAAGGAACAGGGACAGGGCTGTGGCTAAAATCCGAGGAACAACTAAAACAGAGTTTCAAACACAACTGAAGCAAAGCACTTAGAAGTGGAAAGCAAAACCCACAATCTGAAAAAAAAATGAACAAAACTCCAACCCTTTTTCCCACAGCTGGTCCTTGGCCCTAATTCCTGAACACTCCTGAAGACTCCTTGTGCATGAATACTCAGAAGATATAAAATACCTTTATACAGGGGTGTGGCTAAACTTCAGCAACAGCCAATCTGAGATTCTCCAGGTAGGCAAGATGTCATGTAGCCTATGTGTGGTGTTGGATATTAGACATTCTTTATCTTGAATCACCTTTATCTGAGAATTAAATATAATTTACCATTTTATACCATTTAACAAACATATGCCATATATTCCACCATACATTCCGTTACTGCTTTCCTTTTTTTTCTTTTTTTTTTTTTTGCAGTCGTCCTACAGTCCTAGATACTAGATTGCTTAAGCTTTTCTAAATTCTATAAGAGAGGGTGATAAGGGATAAATGTACAAGAATGGTTCCTTTATGCATGTTTGAGTAGTTAAACTATGTGCAGTGAGCAATCAGTCCAACTCACCTTGTCCAAATTTTTCCTCTATTTCTACAGCAATAATGAGCATTATTGGGGCACAACTATAGCATATATTTCCATATCACCTCCCTATATGCTAAGTTTCTTTATGAGGTAAGAAACCATGCAATGAAAGGAAAGAAATTCCCATCAGAAATAATCTTGCCTCCTTCACTCTTTGCTACAGTCTTGCATGAAGATCCTTGATCCGGGTACTGCCCAGTTGTTTTTTGGTTTGGAGGGTTTTTTTTCCTTTTCTTGGAAATGACATTTCTCCTTATACCAGGAAGTCCTCATACCCTAGAGATACATTATTTATTTGTTATTATTAATTATTAATTTACTTAATTATTATTAAGTAAAATGTTAAGAAATGTTTAGTCTGTTTGACAAGCTACTCCACCATAACATTGATGTTTTTACCTAGGACTTTTTTCTTTGTTCAAAAATAAAGTATTGGATTTCCTAAACTCAAAATTACATGTGGCTATCAATTACCACTCTTTTCCAGTTTAAGTCTGTAAGGCAAATGATGCAGAAATTTACATGCTGGGAACTGATGGACAATGTCAGTATTATTTTGTTGCTTACATAACCACAATTCTCATGGTTTAATTAGTCCTATCATATTATTGCAATATTTCATACTACTTTCAGTTTAATATTTTTGTTTTATGCATCTAATTTATTTCTTTCATAATTGATATGCGATGTGCATATCTTGTGAAGTGCTGTGAGATGTGTAACATGAAAGGTTCTGTACAGGAACAACTATTTTTCTTATTAGAGTGAACTGCAACAAGACAGATTAAACATTCAATTAAACACGAAATTTGCCCATGTAAAAAACTCACAGAAAGAAGCTTAACAATGTTCGTTTTTATGAGGTACTAAAGTTTTTGGAATCAATTATTTTGAAAGTTCATCTACTTTGCTTACAGGTAAAATCATAACTAAGTTATTTCAGAAAAGGGGCCAAGTAGTATTTACATAAAGTTCCACTGTAAAAATATGGGTATTATTTCTTTCCTCGTTTTAAAATACTTTGGTGAGAGAAATGAAAATACTCATAAAAGGCAACTACAGTATGTTATAAACCACCTTTATGGTTCATTATAGGTTTGGTTTAATGCTGTTGGATTAACACTAAAGGTTAATGTTTGCATAAAATATGCATGATTAGTTTAATACTCTGGAACTCTGATCGGGTTCTCTAATGTTATGAAAGCGAGTGACATGATACATGGTTAAGGCTGACACAAATAGAAGTGTGATATATTTCCAACAAAACTGGTCAAGGGTATTTTCAAAATCCTCGCTTATGTGATAACACTTCAAAGCCAATCTGTGCCAATGGGAGATTTTGTGTTCAGCTCTCATAATTAAACTGTTTTCTGGCTGCAGGAAGTGCATGCATTTCTAATTTGCAGTGTAGGCAAAGTGCTTGGAGAATGATATGTTCAGATTTTCTTCTTGCATTTTTTGAGCCCTAGGTATTATGCAGAGTGTTTTTGTTTAAGCATCGATTATCTCTGTCATGCTTTATTGCTAGGAGAATGATAGAATATCTTATGCATAGACTTGGAAATCTGTATCTAACTGGCAGATTTCACTTATTGCTTGTGTAGAAGTGTCTGCCAAATCTCTTCACTTACGACAAATGATTTATAAATTTAAGATTTATTCGTCCTAAAACCTACCTTGATGATGCCTCAGGGATAATTATAGTTAGGCATTCTTTCATGCTACAGAGAAGAACAGTATATTTAGCATGTATTTGGATAAATATCAGCCATAAAACTCAGACAGGCTATGAACTTTTGCTGCTGTAAAGGGTCTGGATAGCAGATAATGAGAAAAACCTACAGACACTCATAACACAGACAAATAATGCACTGTAATCACCATGACATATGGACACAACTACAAGTACACGTACATATAATGCATTGCTTTGTATCACTATGCATTGTATACCTATCAGGGCAGGTTTTGTTTGTTACACCTCTGGGTATGAATATTCTACAGAGAAGAAGCGCTAGTAAGCTCTAACATTTGTACAACCTCGGAATGAATCATGATAAATATTGTAAGCTGCACTCACAAAGATGATCCAGTAGTGATTAAAAAAAAGCACATAAGAATGAAATCAGGATGGGTTATTTTACCTGCTACTCTCATTTTGAGCATGTGCATATTTGCTACGTGCCCTTTCTTTTTTCTTTCTTTCTTTTTTTTTTTTTTTTAACTTGGATTATTTTAGACATCCAATTTGTACAACTGATAGCATGGCCACAAGAAGACGTGGATGGAAAAAAGAGGCCATTCATGGGTGCAGTAGGTCAGACAAGATCTCCTAAGGTCAGTATCACTGCTATCATTTGTGTAGTATGCACTACAGCCTTAGGTAAGATGGGTGACTCCCTTCATGCTTTAAAGTGAAGAGTTTGGTGTAAATGAGACAAGAGACTCAGAAGTAGAACTAATTCTTCCAGGCAGCGTTTTTTCAAACATTTATGAATAAGCCTAATTTAAGCATGCTTCTTTGAGCATGGCAAAAGGCTGTATATTCCTGACACAAATGTCTGGCAAAGGTCAAGATCCTGTTTCAGAAAATTGGACTATTCTGTGAACTTATTTTGGAAGGAGTCATAGGACTGCCTGTCAGGGACAAAACAGTGCCCTTCCCCCAGCTTTGTTCTAGGAAATAATTGTAACATAATGGCTGTTTCCAAGAACAGAAAAAACATCCTTCCAAAGATAGCCTCATTTCACCTCACATGTGAAATTATAGTGTAGTAAATTGACATTTGGATAAGCAATAAGCCAAAATAAATAGTCTATAACTATTTTTAATGGGCACTGCTATCGATCTTGTTTATTCATTATGTATTGGTTATGTAGTCCCTAGAGACCAACAAATTTAATGACTGAATACTCATTTGTCCTTTTTACCTAGACTTGGTTCTGTAAAAGTTCAAAAGCACAAGTGCAAATTCACTGAAAATGGATCTTATGGAGAGCTTGTTTTAGAGGTTCACTCTTGTGGAAAACAAGTTTTTCAACCCAGAAACTACTAATCTGTTTTGATTACCAAAATATGGAACATTGAAATCAAACATTTGTGCAACATTTATTAATGCCTGTAAAATGCAAGGATCTCATGGTATAATATGAGCAGTCATGCATTTTTGGGAGATGAGGTAACATTTTTCTGCTAAGTGATATCAATCTTAATGTAATTAGTTTTAACAGCATGCCCTTCATTATTTTTTTCTATTTTTACCGCAGTTATCTTCATTTTACCGCATTTTGTCTTCATTCAGCAATATCTCTTCATCTGTCAGACTGACAAGAACTTTCTCAAAGACAAACAATGCTAATGAACCAGAGACGTGTCTCAATCAATGTCTTTCTTCCCCCATCTTGATGGGAATCGTATATAGCTGCTAATTTTGTACTAGGGGCTTTTTTTCCCCTCTTCCATTCTTGGCCTTGGAGGCATGGAAGGAAAGTGGTTTCAGCACTTATCAAATAGCTTTTTATCAGGCTGACTGGGGGGCACTCAGTGACATGGTTGATCACTCCCAGGAGGCACAGTTTCAGCCAGAACAGGCTGACAAAGGTCATTGAAAAACAATTCGCTCAGATTGTGTTGGAACACACAACAGTCGTGTGGGGCTAAATCAGATGTGCATAAAAGCTGGGCTACCAAGTCTAACTCTCAGTGCTCTTACATTTAAATAATGATACATTCTGAGAATAGCAGCTGGTACGAGTCATATGTAGGCTTGAAAATTATTCTACAAAGAGTCACTGAACTCACATAAATTGTATTTATATGAGAATTTCATGAGCTCAGCTGTTGTTGTTGCCTGACTATGAAGTCTTAATTAACCAATGGATCACCTTACCTGAGACAGCAATGCAAAATACTCTGCTATTACGTTGAGTACACAGCATTTCAGATTGTTAAAAGGGTAAAATGTCACATGGTGGACAAGATGGTGTTTTAGGTGATGAATCTTCTGCTGCAATTTTTTGACTTTGAGAAAGCCACGTGTTTTACAAATTTCTACATTTCTCATTGGATGGGCACCTGGCATCTAGCCAAGGTCAACCCACTATCCTGTATTAGAAATAAATAATTCATAGCAGATTTCTTATATAAAATTAGAATATTCTTTACACTAATATAATCTGACCAATTTGCCTGCTTGACCTTAATTTTAATTGTATTGTTTGAAGATCTGTGGTGATTCACAGAGATTACAAATCAAGTGTCATTTTCAAATATGGCCAGTCTTGGCTGTGCTAAACATTTCATGGTGTATTTTCTTCATTTGCTGAGCCAATTCATTGCAGCAATGAAGCTAAATAACCAGAATGAGTCGCAGACCTGAGATGAGGCTGCCCCAGAGCCTCAGAAAGGTTATATGATGGAACACAGTCACTAGAAAGCATAAAAACAAAAAAACAAAACCAAATCCACAAACAAAAAAATCTTGTTAGGTGTTTGTCAGGCCAACAGGAAGGAATTTAGAAGTCCTTCAGGAGTTAAAGATGTCATAGAAATAACAAATATCTATTTCGAGATGGAAATACAAGACTGTGAGAGCCCAAACCCAGCTTTCAGCAAAAGGAGACTCGGTAAATTTGAATCACAAACCTTGGAAAACAAAGCTGACAAACATCTTGTGATCTCAAGAAATTTGGACCCTTGTCCTGAGACCTGCTGTGATGTGCAACCCGGAGATATAAACCTGGCTCCAAGCAGAATTAAGAAAGGACTTTTTGAGATGATTGTTAAAACCATGTCTAAACCCCTGTAATCCCTCTATTCCCCCATGTAATCCTACTTGAAGAAAAATTAACTATTTGGAAATTGCAGTAAAAACTTGTGTAACTCCCCAATTAACATAGGTTGTCCCCTTCATTAACATGTCCAGCCCCAGATGCCTTTAAAATTGTGTTCTTGTGTTCGATAAAGCATTCCAGTTTCCCCATACTGGAATCGTGTCTAGCTTTTATTTTTCAGACCAGCACTCAAGACCACTAGTAGCATAAAAAGAAATTATTGCTGTTGCTTCTATTGTCTGTTGCATGGAAATGGGACACATTACAGGAAGATTATGCACTACTTTCTGCTCTATTAGTAAGCAAAGGATATATAGATCAACATCTGGTAAGGACATAAATATTTTTGAATCAGCACAGTGATTTGCACTAAATAAAATCAAAACCACAAAACATTAAAACAGTTAACTGAGGGGAATCTTAGTCTTCTATCATAATTGCTAATAATTCATGAAGTACTGAGAAAATTCAGAAAAGTGAAAGAATGTGAATTTTGTGCCAATATAAAAAAAAATTAAAGGAATAGAGCTGAATGATTGGAGCTGGTTTGTTGGACCTAAATGTCATATCAAAAAAAAAAAAAAAAAAGGAAAAATTTATAGAAGCTTCAGTAAGAAATAGTAGAGTGTTGATTTAATTACTATAATTCAACACAGTTTTGTGAAAAAGGTCATGTTAGAAAAGCTTGTTGATAAAGCTGTAAGACTTTTAATTAAGTTCTGTCTGATAAGCTGGTACAGCTGTGTTAATTCTATACAATAGCTAACAAAAATGTATGAAATGCAATAAATATTAGTGTATAATGGATGGGGTATCTGATTGACTTCTCATGTAATTATGCCATGGAGAAAAGTCTTTTCATTTTTAGAATAATTATCCTGAGATCTAATGAATATCTTTAATTTCAATATTAAAGAAATAAAATTGTAAGTGATGAAATCTGTTGCTGAAAAATATTTCCAAGAACAACACATATAATGAAGAATGCAGGGAGTTTTACAGATGCTCATTCAAAAACTGAGCCTAGAGGATTTTAGTGAAAAAAGGATCTAAGGTTATCTGCAATGGAATTTTAGCTTTCTTTATTGGTGCTCACATGTGAATTCTGTGCTAGAGATGTTCCCTCCTGAACATGACCAGTGGAGTCAGTAAGGCCTAGGAAATGTTTTCTCAGTTTGACAATAGATATGAGAATCAGTTTTCATAACAGAAACACTTTTTGCTGCTTATAATCCCCTGAGGTGTCTGATACATCTGCCTTATGTGGACTATAGCAATTGTTTAGCTCATATGTGTCTCAATGGAAAATTTTGGGGTAGGCCTGTAGGCATGTGTGTATGTGTGTGCACATGCACGTACAGTTCAACAGAGATTGTACCAGACAACAACAGAATGATTCATTATCAAAGTAAGCCTAACAAGATGCAAAAATTTAATTGCTGCATGTCTGAAATGGAAAAATGGCCGTGCCATCCACTCCTTTTGACACTAAGCCCTTACTGCCAACATGCTTGTCTTCTTGAGGCTGAGGAGATCCAGGGAAATCCCCTCATGGCTATTCTGCAGATGTACCATAACTCTGGCAAATATTTACTGAACTTGCTGTGCCTCACAAAACATACCCAGTGTGGAAAGGGGGAGTTAGACCACACAGCATTGTACAGCAAATCCTCCTCCTTTATCTCAGAATGAGATGACAGACCAGCTACAGTGCCTTGGACATCTTGCTCCATCCTATATGTTGTTTTTCATGTGCAGCCTGTATTTCCATATGCCTGTCTCCACAAAGCTGGGGATAGCCATCCATGCCGAAGACTATAGTTCCACTTGTGGATTTGGGTACATTTTGCCTGTTCTCATGTGTTGGGGTGCTAGTCTTAGCACTGGAATATGTGTTATCCATACACAGCGCAGGGCGAGGTGAGATGGAGAGATTTTCCCAAGGACTAGCAGGTTCTGGTGAGGCTGAACTTCACCATCCCCATGGTAAGAGCTGGCCCCACATATGCACAAAGCAGGTAAATACTTCCAAGACCCTGCAGAAAATGCTGTCTTGGTTTCCATCATCCTAATGGGTGCTTAAACACTGAAGCAGTCAAATGATAAACAACTTGTGGAATCTCAGCAGTCCCTGGGTGCTGATCTCAAGCAGCTCTTGAGAAACAGGGGTCATATAAGTTACTTTGCTGATAAAACTCTCAGTAATAAAGTACTGGATTTTTTTTTTTTTAGCAGCAAATATATTTCTCATTTTTCAGAGAGTCTGTAAAACAGATAGCAGTGAGGTTGGTTAGAGCCTGGACTGTGTTTAGGACTAACCTAGACTAAGTCACTAGTATCTTAATTTAAGATACTAGTCAAGTTATCTTGAATGACAAGGGCAAGGAAGCTAAACAGAAGACGAAAACAAAACAGAAAGGCTCAAAATACAGTCTAAGTAAATATTTTTTTCCAGATGCTTGAGGGTTTCTGAGAGTAAATGTTTGTACAACCTAGAAATGGAAACTTGGAGATCTACAGGGCTGTGGCAGTTTCAAAAAGAGCACAGTCTCAAGAGTTCGGTAATGGTTGTTCGGTAGCAGAAAACCAGACTGATGTTCAATGATCTCCTGAGGGTGGCCGAACAAAACAGGCCTGCTGAGCTGACTGTAACATCTTCTCGAGGAGTTTATGTAAAACAGACATATGTTTACACTGTTGGTTGTTTTGAAATGTCTTTTTTCCCAGCACATTCTTTGTTCTCAGTGCTTAAATAAACAATGCTTTGGTTCAGAGAAGACTTTTTTGTTGCTGAGTATCTCCAGTTACTGACTGTCAAAGGAAAGAAGCCCCGGTTCCAAATCCAGCCACATGTGATAAATAAACCATCAGGCAAGAGAGTGTGACCCACTGGCAGGAGACCATGTAGCAGAGAAAAAAACATAAAAAAAAGGAAAGCACAGAGTGAAGATGCTGATAAATCGCAGATAGCCCTATGGCCAGGGTAACTCTTTTTTACAATGTGCTTCTAAGACCCAATGGAGAAATGGACACACTTAGATGTGAATGTAGATGCAAACTATGTTGTAATTAGGTAGCAAGTCAGATAATTTATTTTCCAGCTTAAATAATATATGTTTTTAATGTAAGAAACCATTTGGGGAAGATTGGGTGGGTATTCAGACATGGTGCATCTGAATGCAGTTTTACTGATATAAGTCAATTTGAGCTCATTTACATTAAATGTCATTTCTAAGCCAAGATCTCTAGAAATGCTATGCACACACAGATTCAAATGGATTCCATTCTTTAAGTACATCTCCTATATTTCATACCTTTATATCTTGTACCAGGACTGGTGGACTTTACACCACACATATGTTCTTCATTTGTTGAAGAAATTAATTAATGCATTACACTTATGTAATAAGTTTTGATGTTGCGCAGTTGTATTAAATAATTAGTCTTCTTGATGAGCCCTTTTTCCTGCTACATCCTCCTTTTTTTCTGTACTAATTTTGAATAAAGACACAAGGGTCATGATGCTCAGAAGGGGAGGTCAATAGCAAGTTGAAATAAAAATGAGCTTTGGGGGGAAAACAGAAAAATTAATTAGTTGGGAATGTCAGAGCCTCCTTAGCATGCAAAAGAGTGAAGTTGGTCAGTGAGAAAAAAATATTAATTGGTTTACATCATATGGGCTGACAAAACACTTAATTAGAGGAAGGATGTCCTCTCTCATCTCTGGGGCATGCTGTGTCAGAACTTTAATTTTTCTTATGCATTTCACACCTTTGTCAGTTTCTTGCAGAAACAACTGTGATTTACCAAGAATTTCAAGATCTGATAAAAAGGAACTATCACAAAATGCATTAAGGGAATAAGATTTTGTCGCTTAAAATATATATAAAAAATGTTAATACTTTCACTCCAAACTTCAAGCGATTTATTAACTTAGGAAAATAAGATATAGGTTTTAAGGGTATTGCAGTAAACAGTTCTTCTTACTTTCAGGCAATCCCATCAAGCTACATAAACCAAAAATATATCAAGTACCATTAGGCTTCGATGACTTTCTGATTAGTAACACCAGAATTTTCTTTCCTGAGAAAAGGCATAAAATTATTGGAAGCTTCAATAATAATTGGAATCTACAATGAAAAGTCTGTAAGTAATAAGATAATCTCATTTTCCCAGTTAAATATGGCTTATATTTCCCAACAGGGCAACGGTGCAGGTATTGGAGTAAAAGAATCTAAGATATGGGACAATGGCGACAAGAGAGGACATCACCTCTCAATCACAGGACAGATTTCTGCCAAATACATTTCTGCAAATCCTAGAAAGTTAAATAAGCATACACAGAGTTTGAAAGATAATTACCATTTCTAATTTTTTAAAATGTTTTCTATGGTCTGTATGATGTCCTTTGGAAATTCCAATCTGTTTTCAGAGTGGTGTTAAATTAAGCAATGTTAAAAAAATGTGGCTTATAAAATACAAAGTAGAGGGAAATCTCACACACAAATTCTAACAAATGGACAAAATGATTGTTTTGATCAAGAATAAGACCCATTGGTGCAATGTCCTTGATACTACTCTTTTTTTTTTTTTTTAATAAATAGCAAGGATTTATGTTGAAAATGTTTCACCATATACACCAGCTGTTGAAGTATCAATATTCAGCCAGACTCTGAAAATAGAAAAATATTCCTTGAAACTTTAATAGCAATTTTGGAGGTTCTTGAGCTATTGGGACTATATTCCCCATGAACTTAACTGCTGTGTGTTTCTTTTGACCAGTCTAGTACCAATTAAAGAATTTTGATGAACAAAGCTTGGGAAAAAAGCAGAAGTCTGGCTTCGTTTTTCCCCATACTTTCTCTTAAAGGGCAGTTGAACTGCGATGGAAGTTCTCTTAAAAATTACATATATTCTGGTATTTTAAAATATTGCCTTGTCTAAAATTGTTTGGACTAGTTCTGCACATGAATAAGTCTGACAGAATGAGATATCCAGGGGAAATCAGCTGAATATTTACTGCTTTGGAAGACATTTATGATATTTTTGGAATGCCTGTTTTTCCACACCATTTGTGAAATGCTGTCATTTTATCTTCCTATGCACAGAACAAAATAGTCAAACTAGACCAAATCCTGCTTTCAGTCACCAGTTGGGTTTTTTTTTATCATCCAGCCAATGGTTTAAAATGTCTGTAAGCAGCCGTCATGTGGTATGTGTAGGTATGAGGTGCATACACCTGTAAAGGTGGAAGATAAAATGGATGATGAGAACAACTGTGAAATCCTGGGCATAGTGGCATAGCTTTCACTGACTTCCAGTGGCTTAGGATTTCATTTTCATTACGTTCAATCTGGCATTTCTTAGGGCCATGTGTCCCAGGTAGAATTACACCTTTCTGTCACAGTCTATCAAACAGGCTGTTTGTACCATAGAGGCCAGTGCTTGCAAGGTTATTAAAATTTCAGAAATATCTTCCTGGTTTTACCTCCAGAGACTAGAATTAAATGTTTATTCCTTAAAAAACACACAATAATCTAATTTTATCATGCTGCTTTTCTAAAGCCCCTACTTTGCTTATGAAGAACTTCTTTTTAGTGAAACTCATTCCCTGTCCCTTTCACAAAACCTCCAGTGTGCTGCTGTTAGATGTTCCCAACAAAGTTTTCAAGTTGCCTGTTCTTGCCTACACAGCCTTAGACTGAGATGAGTGCCAACTTTTATGTTTTCTCCATAATAAAAAATCTTAGTAAAGGCAAGAAAGTATTTCTGGTAAGTTGACACTTTTCCTCTTCCACCATTTTTGGATGGTCTTTGAAATTTTTCAGAGATTATTTAAGGTGCTGGGGATGGGATATATTACCTTTTAGTTGTTGGTCTGTGGGAAGGATAGGAAACATCTTGCTCTACTCTAGGGCTTTGCCTCAGGTAACAACACAGTCTGTTTGGGATCTCATGATGCTTCATAGTCTGCATGTTGCAGGCATTGCCTGCAGAGGCTCCACACATGTGAAACCAAGATAGACTTCTATAAAGAGATTGGTTTGAACACCTGTGGTGGTGCAGTCAGAGAGAGGCACCTCCTGGAATTAATCACTACCCTCCCTCCTCCCTGCCAGAAATGTGTGCTTTTTCCTCCAGAGATCCTCTTCAAAAAATTGAGGATTCTTCATTTGCTTCCCAAAATGTGTGGCCATGAGTTTTCTAGCAACTGTCTCTTGCAATTAAGCGCTTATCATGTATCAGTGTCAGTGCATCAGCAGAGGTAATAAATACCATTTTTTTCCTCATTGTGGCATGATACTGTCAGTATATCACCTTAAGGCCCTTTAACATGCACAAAATACATTTGAAAAACAGATGGAAAATTTAGGGCTTTGTTGATTTTGGTTTATTTTTCCCCATATATTTGTGTATCACAATGGAGTGAAGTAGTCAGAACCAGTATATTTAATATCTGGTATTGATTAATCTTTGCTACAATTCCCCTTTGAGATACTCTCTAAAGCATAGAAGACTGGAAGACTGCTAGCTGCAATTCTAGGCAACTAGTCTCAGGGACAGAAAGGTGGTAATAATTCTTATTACTAGGAATATAATTTCTGCATATTATAAAATTCCTCTGTTGACTTGGGATTGTTACTGGTATCTTTCCACTTTCTGTTAACAGAGTAGCACAGAAAATTAGAAGTTTCCTTGTCTGAATATCCAGAAGTAACAAATACTTCATTATATTCTCTGGGTAATTCCAGTAGATGTTGTTGTTGTAATGCTAACACCAGACACAGATCTAACAGGTTTTGATTTACTTAGAGCACATTCAGAAAAGATTACTTGCTGGTCTGCATGGACTTTGAGCTGATAGAATTTGAAGGGAGGTCAAATAGCTTTCACTAAACCATACATCACATAATTACAGTGGCGATCCTATTCCTGTGCTGAAAAGTAATTGCTGGCAGGAGAAACTGATGTCAATATGCGTAATGTTGAAGAATTAGTACCTCAGTTCTCACATTTCTTTCAGTGATCTGAGCTGTCAAACTTTGCTGAGTAAACCAAAAAGAAATTGGTGATAATAACGGACTGCAGTAGATTTTCTTCTTGAGATAATTACTCTGTCATTTTCACATTATCTTTCTCTCTTTCTCTCTCTTCTGCTCCAAACATTTCAGTATTTGGGAAAGTACCAAGGAGTAAATAATATAAAATTAAGAGTTTTTTAGGCAGACATAAAGAACATATAAAGGCATACATAAAGTAGAAATTTATTTCTAAATGTATATTCCACATATACAAATATCCTAGGGTTTACAGATAGAAATATATTATGCATTATATCTATTACATTAAAAATGCTTTCCTCATGCATAAAAGATTGAATCAAAGTATCTAGTTTCCCTTACATTAACAATCTATATTTTCATAACATTATTTCTGTACAGGAAACCAGCTGAATTTGGGTTTTATGCCTGCGACCAAGAAAAGGGAACTATCTGGTGGAAATTCTGAGCTCTAGTCTTTGAGGCTGATAGACCTTGAATTTTGAAGATTCACAGTTAATATTAATCTAAACACATGTATGCAGAATGAGGCTTCTTCAGGCTCTTCCTAAATGCAGTATTTATGGTTTCTTTCATTTCTCAGACAAAAAAGAATTTAGAAATCACAATCACTCTTAAAAAAATTTTTTAATACAACCTGTGTTGTATTATAGTATACCCATATAGAGAGATGGATGTGCAGTTAAACTTTCTAAGAGGTAAATGACATTTACATCTAAAGATATGTATGAATAAATAACGGCATATGCTAATCATGTGTACAGCAATGAATGTTTCATTGAACATGATGGACCCTATTTCTGACCTCACAATTTACTTTTAATTCTTATAATGTCACTTCAGTTGGCTTTTCCTTGTATGCACAAATGCTAAAGCAAAATAAAACCCCATATGCCCATTTTGTGGTGTTGCACATTCTCCATGTTAAAGGGAAACTTGGTCCTACCAGAAAATAATTGTCTTCTCATAGTCAGTATTTTTGAAATGCTAAGTTAGTTATATTTTCTCCAATAGAGATCAAATTCTACATCAAACTCAAAAAACTTTTTCTCTCCGGTTGGGAATAACCTACTTAGGGAAGAATTTGGACCTAATAAAATGATACAATGTCAAAATAGAATGTGAATGCAAATAAACATCTTAGATATCTATTCACAGCTGAGCCCACTTAAATGTCAAAATGCAGACTCAGCAATGGCTGTGCATGTCATTGAGGATGACACCCACATTGTCAAATCACAGCAAAGCATTGTTGAAGTAAGTCTATGGAGACTACATTAAGTTGTCAAATGAAACAGATGCCAGCACAGATTATACTGCCTCTGAAAGACAAATAATAAGAAATTAAACACAAAGGCTCTTATCTTCAATCAAAGTGTACAAGTGCATAGAGTGCCACCTGTCTTGTTATTTTTTTTTCTTTAAAATTATCCCTTTCAGGTTTTGAAGAGTTAGAAGCAATGACCTTTTTTTTCCCCTTCATTCAGTGATATTTCCTTGTTTTCTGTTGGGTTTTTTGGGTTTTGTTGGTTTGGCAGTTTTTTTGCCTTTTTTTTGCCTTTTTTTTTCCCCTCAGTTACTGCAGATTACATTGACCTGTTAAGTAATAATAATTATTTATCAATAATATTTATGAATAAAAATAGGTTCTAGTGTCACTGCTGTTTCCTTATTGTTTCAATGCAAGATCTACTTTTTAGAAACTGCTCCATGACCTGTACTGGCTCAGCACTATCAGTTTACCAACTGAAATGAGAAGCAGTCAACAGCACAGAATTCCACAATACCATCATCAAAACAACCCGTTAGTTTCAGCTATCTTATAGCTTAAAGATTATCAAAACATCAAAAGAGTTCCCCTGCTGCCAGATTTTCACAGTAAAACCAACCACTCTGGTAAGACATAAGGATGTTATGTAGATGTTTAAATTTTAATATTTTGCCATCTAATAAGGAGGAAGCTTGGTTAAAGCTTTCATATGATTTTGTGTCAGCTTTAAAAAGTGACATCTATGACATGCTTGAGTGACTTCTGTCAGCCAGCTGCACTGCAAAGTTCACTCCAGATGAGCAACAGTTGTCTGAGCTTTACCACAGAAACCCCCAGGTTTCTCAGCAGCAGTGACTCTGTTCCTGGTGGGCTGGACTCATGTCCTTAATTTCCCCAAGGCAGACAACCTTAAATGAAGTCATGCTATTGCTACTGGAATGAGCTTCCCCCACGCAGTAGGTTTTTTTTTCCCTTGACTGCCTTTCTTTCAAGACAAGGCCAAACTGCCCACAAAAATTCTGTTTCCCCTCTGAAATGTATCACTCACTGCTTTCATTTATCCTTTCTTTGCATTCCAGAATCAGTTGTGAATTTTATTTGGCTGCATTTTTGCAGAGCTATGTATCATCCACAATCCTAAACCACTGCTCAACCCTTATGCTGAAAGGCTTAATGGAAATGAAAAGCATAATGTGTCAAATGCAATAAAGGTAATATTTTTTTTTGTGCTCTGTAATCAGTAATTCTAAAAAAAAATATAATACTGTATTGAGAAAGTAATTTGGGCATAAAATAATCTAGTAGGATTTATCAACTGTGATTCAATGCCATGTGTCTGTAACAATTTTAGGTGCCGAACAGGCCCTGCCTAACACAACTAGTACAGGTTTTGCACATTGCTTAAACACTGGCATCGTGGAAGCAGCGATGTCTATGTTTCAGTGGTCCCTGTACATTCCATAAAAAAAAATGCTTTTCTACATTCTTTTTCCTTCTCCACAGATGTCATGCAAAACGTAGGCTGTTTTCCTCTTCTGTGGTACAGTAAGCTCAGTTTGATCTCCTGAGGTTTTCCATCCCCTCCATTACTTCAGCAGATTGATATGGAAATTTTGTTCCCCTTATGCCTGTTCAGTCTGTTTTCTTGTTTTCCTTTTACCCTATAATTCACCAAGTAACGGGAGGATTTTTAAACACCTCCTAAGGGCTTTGCTACTTTACGAAGACCATTTTGAGTTCACTGGTTTGTAATTGCAATAAAACCTTTTGGCCATGCTGCAATTTTCATTTTCTGGCCAATTTGTTTCACATATGTTC
Organism: Pseudopipra pipra; assembly: GCF_036250125.1. Lineage (NCBI taxonomy): Eukaryota > Metazoa > Chordata > Aves > Passeriformes > Pipridae > Pseudopipra > Pseudopipra pipra. The sequence goes on along the minus strand of NC_087549.1, from coordinate 144,423,607 downwards.
TCAGACCTCTGGTATGTTAAATAATTGTTATCAAAAGCATTATTTAAAGTCAATTGAGTTGATCTCAGCTATGCTATGACTAATGGCAAGAAAAAAAGCTTTTTTTTTTTGTTTTTGTGTGTGTTTGTTTGTTTGTTTGTTGTTTTTTAACTGACATGGAGAGTAAACAGGTTTGGCAAACAGGTATTTTGATTCCTTTCAAATCCAAACTTTTCCATATCTTCTAATGGAAAAGATGATTCCATTAGAATCTCTGGGTGATTCTCAGTAGCCTCTGATCCACCTACAGCCCTCAGTCCTAAGAGAATTCAGCATCTGTTTCTCATCCTACTGCAAAATCTTCTACTTTTAGAAATATTATCTAAAACTATTTTGGTTTTGGGACCTCAAGGGCCACATCCCAAAATTTGAAATATCTTCATAGTGAATTATGTTAAAAAGACTTTGAGCTACCCTTTGTCATTTTAATTTTACCTTAACTAGAAAAAACCTAAAAGTTTGCAGCAGCATTTAGTTCTGCTGTCACTAGTCAAGAGACCCCTGCAAAAAAAAATTTCCACTTGTCAAGCTGCAATTTATTTTACTAGAAATCAATAAAATTTCCCTTTTGAAACTTCCCATTTTGTTCAGGCATACATCTGAAAAATAGACAATATGCAAATTTTGCCTGCATTGCAAAAGTAAGTTCTCATTCATAAAAAACATGCCCACAGTCTTAATGCTAGACAAAGATAAAATTTTAATATTTTAAAATCGGTGTGTTAGGAGCTCATTTGTTTTCATTAAAATCCAAACCTCGTTAAGCTGAAATAGCTCTATGATGAGACCTATTGTTGAATATGTTCAGAAAAAATGTTTTTTTTTCCACATTAGACAATGTAGTGATTACAGTATAAATGGCCCCTTGATGTTGCCACAACACAACAATGAAATCCACTTGCTGATCAATTTTGTTAATACTGTAGTTAGCAAGTCAAAATTTAGAATGGGAAAATTTCTGTTGTAGACATAGACTACAAGACATCCTAATAACATAAATATTAATTGAAAATACCTGCAGAGATAATGATGTTAAAATGAACTTTCTGGGAGAATCCAAAGAAGAAAAGCGTGACTCCCCCTCCCCTCCCCCCACTGCCTGCCCCAAACCCTCTTGTGGTCAAAGATTGTTAGAAGGCAGTAAAATATTTTCAGCAAGAATATTTGTGATATTTATAAACCTCTGATATTTGATTCTTCTTAGAACAATCGCATAGTCTTATATTCTTTCACTTTGGTACCACAGGTTAAGTCCATGTGTGGCTACTCCAGGTAAGAGCCTTTCTGGTCTCCGTTCCACCTGCTCCTTGTCCTTTGGAGGGAGAAGTGGACAGGGGAAGGAAGGGTTATTTGTTTGCAGTGCACAGACATTCTTTCTGCTAAAATATCATTATTATGAGTAATGTGCTGTATGGGTGTTTCAACATGATTTCAATAAAATTATATATTTTAAACATTCTTAATAGTTCTTTCTGATTATTTATAACTGCAGCACACATATTGCATAATTCATGTTCAAATAATTTGCTGATATAGCAAAGAGTTCATAGCAATTGTTTAAAAGAACAAAATGAGGGTATTTAAGTGGCTAATCATAGAGTTTGTCTGGGAAGATGTGAGCATTTAAATGACATGCTGATAAACTGATCAGAAATGAATGCTGGCAGCTACTAAAAATATAAAACAAAAGATGATGTCTCTGCATCTGTTGCGTTATTTAAATAATAATTGTATTTTAAACCACTTCCTTTATATTCCTTTATTAAAAAGAATCAATTGTGGAAAGAATGGACACCAAAATTCCTGTAATAAAACCCACATCTTACAGTGTGAATGATAGAACTTTGGTTTTATACAAATGATTTAGTCCAAGAGTTTCCTAAGAGGAAATTAAAATATCAAATATTTTTTAAAAGAGGGCAGAAAATGTACCTGTCCAAAGTGAATTGTATTCCTATGGTTAAAATGCAATCTGATAGCAGCCAAATTATTCTAAATGGGTCAAATGAGACAAAACAAGCTGTAAATCTAGAAACCACTGGCTGAGTTGCTTTACTGTTTGTAAAGTACTGAGTTTCTGAGAACTGAAAATCCAGGTACAGGATTCTACTTCAACACATATACAGTATCTTAAAACAGTTTTGACTATTTTTTTAGGAATGACCTGACAAAAGCATACCAGTTTTCTGTGAAAAGCATACAGATGCTCACCAAATTATATTTCAATAAGTTTAAGTGCCTAACAAGAAAATAATATCTTCCAAATGTCTATGACAGTATATAATTATTTTCTATCCTTTGTCAGCACATGCCATAGCTCTCAGGAAGTAACACTGTAAAGTTGTTTTTAGCCATGAACATGATCAGCCCAAAGAAAATACTTCAGGATTTTACTGTACTACTTGATGAACATCTCGTGAACAACAACTACAAAAAAAAATCAGGGCAGGCTTGCGTCTTATTTGGAGCTAGGAGAAAAGGGCTGAATTGCCAGATCTTGTCTAACTTGATTGTAGCAGTCATAAAAGTCTAAATAATTCACAATGACTCTGTGGTCAGACCCTTAAGGCATGGAAAAAGGAGTGTGTCAGAAAATGTCCAAGCTCTTCTGAAAGACTTGCAGTATTTCATTCCCCTTGTTCAAAATGTGAAAGGTTACTTATAAAGAAGGATGACAGACCACAAAAATAAAAGTTTCCTATATTAAAAACAGTTTTATTCTCATATGGTTCTCAGCATTGGCCATGTAATCTATTTGGTCCAATAAGACCTTGTTTTGGCAAATTATTGATGTCTCGTTCTATTTAGGTCCTCAGATGAAGACTAGAGAGCTTCCCATTAGACTCCATGCCTAACCAAGGCATGGAGCTTCCTGTGGGGAAGATGTTTGGTGAAGTACTTCTGCTGAGACTTGTGCTTAATCTTCCACATACTGGATCAATCCCCACTCGAGAAGACAAAGAATTTCAGGATGCCGAAATGTCTTTGTTTATGCCCTTCCAGTATTCATTAGCACTTACCATGGTCATTTAAAAACTGTTTTTCTAAGGATTGGACTCTTTCATGTATTTTATGGTTGTTTATTTTATCTTCCTGTTTGAAATGGGTAGAGCACCTTTATCATTAACATGCTGCATGTGTCTCCTTACTTGACTTTTACATTATTGCTCTAGCTATTACTATGCATGCATTATTTATGTGGTTGGCTATCAAGGAAAAAAAGGCAAGCAATTTACTTGTCAAAACATATTAGAATGCATGACTTTAAATCAAAGTTGTATGGGTTTGTAAAAAGCTATAATAAATGTTCTTTGGCTAATATGTTAGTGTCATGCAGTGGGCATGGTCAATGTATTGGCTAAGAAACCTGTAATCACTTTAAAGACTCATTCAATAGGAGATAATTTCAGATTATTATGCTTTGCTTTTAATTGTATGATATTGAGACTTAATTTATGAAGATTATATTATTTCAGTATAAGAATATTCTAACTTGTGTTTTAATGGTACCATCAGATTTAAACAGGTACTTGCTCAGTATGAAAATTATAAACATCATAGAGCTTAATTATCTAAATCTAACCTACACATACAGACCTTTGAACTTAAAAAAATACACCTTTTCTGCAGAGTGCATTCCTTTGAGTTACAGAAAGTTCCTGCAGTGTAGATAATTCTGTCCTGCAGGACATAGATTTTATGGCTCCCATGGCCTTATGCTTCTGTGGTAGGACACAAACAATTGCAACTGAAAACACTGTAGACAATCCTTAGCCGACAGGTTCCCAAAAAATTGATGTGAGCCACCTGTTTCATGCAGAAGGTGAATTAGCTTCCTGTGAACTACATCTAGAGAGCATTTTGACAAAACCAGAATAGTTTCCAGCTCCCCATTGCCCTTTCCACAAAAAGAAACTCATAAACCTTAAAAATAACTGCTGTTTAGCTAGCATTGTGAAAATTTCTAAAATTTAAATTCACTGACCAAACTGAGAAACAATTTGCTCCAAAAAACCCTGTTTAACCTGTCTCAGCAAATAAAACAACTCAGGGTCAAATATCTAGAAAAAAATAATTAAAATTAGATGCAGGTAAATCTTACAAAAATGTTTCCAATTAGAAAGCAAACTATAATTCTTAATAAGTTTAAATTATTCATTGCATTAAATTCCTTTACATTACCTCATTTTAGGAACATAGCTGTTTGTTGGGTTCAGCAGTCAGTAATACCTTTCCTCCACTTGAAATAGCATTTTGGGTCAAATAAACCTTTCTGGTTTATTCAAAATTTCAAACTGCAGTCAGAAAGGTGTAATAAAAGTTTGTCACACTTGCAGACATGCTTACAAACACAGGCCTTACTTTTCAATCATTATCCATCATACCAGAGAGGTTTTTCTCATTTGCTTTTCCATAATTTGTTCCCAAATCACATTGAAATTAAGGAAATAAAAGGGAGCTTAGGTGAACGTTGAGGTAATTATAAGAGTTATCCAGCAGTAATATCCTAGACTCTGGGGAAAATCTCAGCTAATGATGCTCTTCGTATGGAGAAGGCAAAAATGTGCCATAGCAATCTCCAGTTTTACTAAGATACAGTAGCTTGTTCAAAGTAGATGGAAAAGAGTATGGTTGGACAATTAATGATGTACTATATTCCCTTCCTACTGATGTGGTGAATTACCCAAGTGTTCAGCAAGGCAAAGGTGGTTTTATATTCTCAGAGTGGAGACTGATCTGTTCTAGATATACACACACCACCAGTAAATTCTGAAGTTGTAGTTGAAAAGACCTGACAATGTAAATTTAGTTTTGTCTAGGTAGAAACCAGTAGTAAGCAAGGTCCTAATGTCTAGAAATGTTCAGCAGTATCCAAGATTTGCGTGCACTAAGCGCTGTCTGAGCTGTGGGAGGTCCTGCCTTAAAAAGTTGGAGTACTATGCAATGGGCAATAGAGTTATGTTCTAACTTTAGTGAGATTAATCAGCTTTATACCTGAGGTGTTAGCTGAAATTTTTTGACCTGTGTTATTACCTGACAGTGGATCAGATTACCTTATTTTTTGTACAGGCTGTGGCCATAAAATAATTTTTTTCATGTGGTGAAATAGTCGCCTTCTATTTTGTCTGTTCTCAACTTCAGTCCATTTCAGGCTTTGAACAAGATGACCTTCAAATTTGTTGGAAAAAAGAATAATTTTAAATTAGTCTTTTTCATATTGTTATTTATGATTTCAGAAGTAGGAAAAGCACATTTTTACCTGGGGGAAATATGCCATTTTTAGAAGGTCTATTTGTCAGATTGTAGAAGGTGTTAAAAGAGGAAACAATTATTAAGATTCTGCAGGAGGAATCAGGAAAAATAAATTATATGATATTATTTGTCTAAGGTTGCTTTAAAAAAGTATACAGATTTGCTAAAGCCAATCTATTAGTTATGTTCCTCATGTGAAAAGAGCAAGACAGTCCTGTGTTAGCTATTTAAAAAGGCTGTAAAAAGATGGTGTTTGATATATTGAAATTATATTTGAAAGAGGAAAAAATGCTTACAGACAAAGGAGAAAATTGCAAGGTTTAACGGGGTTTTATTGTAGAGATTGATGGACATTTGTGGGCATATGTAAATAGGTTTAGTCAGTGCTTCACTGAAAACAACATTGGAGATAAGAAAAATGCCATATTCCTGCTGTTGTACAGTGCAAGACACATGAAGGCTGGTTGGATTTTCTGTCTCTTCATAAACCTGATAAAGTCAAGAAATTATTCTAAGCAGACAATAAGTAAATGCCAACCATATATTGTGAGTGGATTATTATGCTTTAAACTGATTGAGGAGTTTGAGAGGAAAAAAATCAGTGTATAGCATGCTGGGTTTATTTCAGATATGATGGAGAACACTCTGGAACTTTATGGCTTGACTGATTACTGGAAAAACAGCCTGGAAGACAGGATGGTGTTTTGGATGATAGACTCTTTCAGAGGTTGTTGAAGGGATAAGAATTTTCTCTAGTCTGTGGGTCTGTGATCAGATGTTATGACTAACCAAGTACAGATACCAACTTTACAGTGAACTGAGTCACTCTTCAGACTGTGTTGAGCACATCTCTAGCAACTGTAATGTGAACACCCATACCTAGCTCACATACAAGTCTCTAGTTGTAAATATTTGTATAGAGAGGTCCAAAGCTGCAGCTTTTCTAAGACATTGAAATTAAAAAAAAAACAACCCAGATGACAAATTTTCAGGTAACTCTATTTGTAGGGCAGCATGAACTGAGTATTGCCAGAAGCAAAAAGAGACTCAGAAAAAAATTGATACTGTAGGACAAGCCAACCTTGGATTTTGAAACTGGGTTCTGCCCTGGTGAATGTTAGTGATTTGAAAGGATGGAATTTCATATTCTACTTAGCAGGGAGTGACCATTTTTCACTCAGGAGGTGGGCAATATGATGCTGAGATCTACACTGAGGCAAGGAAAGAGCCAGCTGAGGTTTCTAACACACTTAGCTGGCCAGCAGTAGAAACAGAATTAGAACTTGCCTTCAAGCCAGAAACTTCTTTACAAAAGTTCCCTTGTTTCTATTCTTCCTGAACGTGCCCTTTCATTTTGCCCTTTATTTTGTAGCCTCCTTCTGGATTTTCTTCCTTTACTCATTGCTATTTATCAAGATGTTTTATCACAATCCTTCTTTAAAGCTATATATAAAATTAAAACTCTCCTTTGCTAATGCTGAAAAGATAGTATGATTATATTTAATGACAAAGTACATAACGTGACACCTCAGACTTCCCCTGTGGAAGAAATAGATGATCATGTTTAATGAATCTGTTGACAATACAAGAAAGGATCTAGTCTGCCTCGAGCTTTATAAATATACTTTAGCTGGAAGGCTTAGTTATGTAGGATATGACAAACTTAAGCTCTATGATCTTAGCTAAGAAGAAATCTCTGTGGAAGCTGGTTATCTGTCATGGGACTAAAACCAAAAGAGTTCAGAGATTATGGAAAAGCTTTGTGAAAACAATATGCATATGGGAGGGAGGAGTTCACTCAGAGGATTTTTTATTTTTAATAGTTGAGTATGAGGTGATAAGACTAAGCTAGAGAGACAATAGGATATTTCACAGAATCAGGACTCCTCTAAATATTGCATCATGTATTTCATCGTCTTAATGAAGATTGGGAGAGCTGTAGAATTATAGATATTGACCTGGAGGAATTAAAAATCCTGTGTAATTTCAGTGATATAGTCCTTGGCCTTTTTTATGCTTTTCTGAAGGTTAATTATCTGTGGGTCTTTCATCCTAGTTGTATCTTGGAGGTTTGAGGAAACTAAATGATAAACAGCTTATGTACAATTTTTTTATTTCAGTGTTTTAGGCCAGCTTTTTCTATGTAAGTCATACAGAGAAAAGGAAGATTTATATACAGATGTCTGTTAATATTTCAGAATGTCTAATAAGGAGAAATGTGAGGGGACAGCATCCTGGGATACTATATAGTCCATTCATTGCCCAAAGCATGGTCATTTATACCACGAATATTCTTAATAGGCACTTGTATCCTTTTAAAAACTTATATGAAAGAGGTTCTTCAAATGCCTTTGGTAATCTTTTCTAGTGCCTCTCTGTCCTTACCATTAGGCAAGTTACAGATATTTTCCAATTTGCAAGAGAGATACATGATGGAGTTTAATACTGACAGTAGATGATAATGGTCCTCAACTGAACCATTCTCAAATCAAGAAAAGTCTTTAAAGTTTACTCCAGGTAATGGGTGACTAACATACTGCTTCTTCCAGAAGCCTTGTATATGATCATGGGATCGACATGAAAGGTAATAAAGATTTGCCTCAGTCTTTTCCTCATGGTGACTTCGCCAGAGAAAATAAAGACAGGCAGACATCACTTGAAAAGCTGGATTTATTAGGCCATAAGTTAGAATATATAATGCTGTCAGCAAATGGAAAAGGCAGAATAAAAATAAAAAATTCCTTATAAAGCAATCTTCCGACTGGCATGTCCAAGGGGGTTTCATTTCATCATCTTTAGTTTTGCTGAAAATAGTGGCTTCTGTGTTGCAGCCAGTTCTGTGTGGTGCCTTTTGATGGCTGAGACATTTTTTTTCCCCAACACCTCTGAAATACCTCTGTGTGTTTGCCCCTGAGCTTCTTGAAAGCTCTAGACTCAGGCTCTGGAAAAAACATTCTGCTTTTCTTTGCTTCCTTGTCACTGCTTTGCGTCTGTAACTTTCTGTACAGAGAAGATTTGGTTCCTGCTCCCCCAATTAACCCCTCACCCCAGGAAAGAACAAACTTCTGCAGCCAACAAATTCAACCTCAATTCTCTTTCACCCTTATACTAGAAATATGTGACCTCTGACAAAAGATAAGCAATGGTGGGCTAACCCCACATACACTGTTTGTCACAGACCTATCTTGAAATGACTGTGCCTGTTATGACATGGCTATTCAATAGCAGTCACCAACATTTTATAAATGTTGTATAGAATATACAATAGCTCAGCCATTTTTGCCGATTCTGATAGGCATGGTCTCAGATCCAAATTACTGTGACAGTCTTTATTTCAAAATAATGAGCATTTTGCAATACTTCTAGAAGGAAACCAAGATTGAAGAGGCAAAGGTTGGAATAAGTCTCACTTACAGAGATTCACACTCAGAGGACTATTTCCTCCAATAAACAGCTAGGCAGCCTTTGCGTCTGCTAAAGCAATTGGTTTTAGCTTGTCACTTTAAATAACTTTAAAATTAAAAATAAAACCTTCAGTAAATAAAAGGAAACTTCTGCTTAGCTTATTCCTCTTGAAAAAAAATTAACAAGGGTGAAAAAGGAAATTTTGCTAAAAATCATTAAAATATATTTTTACAGTTATAATTTATTTTGGAATATTCCTAGGTGAAATAGCCTTTGGTCAAATATTTTCTAGAGTAGCTTCTGGATTTTTACTTTCAAGTTCTTGTTCCCTGATTAAATGAAAGGAATTTGTAATATTTTCATCAGAAAGGATTTATTTCTTTGACTGTTATTTCTCTATGTGATTTTGTCAACCTCAGGAAGAATAGTAATTTTTGAATAAGGACAAATAATTTTTGATGGAATGTTAACTCATTGAGTTTTTATCTGCCATGGACTTTCTTGGTGACCTCCAGTAGTTTGAAGACAATCAATTCCGTGAGACTGAAGTTTTTCTAAAAGTGAGTGCACAGAATATTTTGAATTGGAAGGGACCCATAAAGAGCACCAAGTTCAACTCTTAAGTGAAGGGCCCATACAAGGATCAAACCCACAATTTCGGTGTTATTAGAAATATGCTCTTAGAAACCTAAACAAATTTGTAGATTTGGTAATTACCCTCCCTCTCTGAATATTATTTTGAATTATATATTCTGTGAGAGAAAATTAAGGTTTGACATCTGCACACTTGTGTTTAAAATGAAAGAATAAGTGTTAACTTTGCTGGAAATGCATTCAGTGATGTCTCTATTAATCGCAGTCCTTTTACTCCTCAGATAAAAGTGGAGCACATATGCAATAAGTCCTTTGTATTGTTAGTTAATTCACATGTGCAGTAACAACCACAAACCTGATTAGCATCACTTGTGTTGGATACTGAGCAGGAGACATTATCCCTGCACCATCTAAGGGTAGGTTCATCTAAGATGAACAGTAAAGCTGTGGGAAAGAATGTGACAATCAATTTATTCTATATAAATGAGTAGAATCAGAGATTATGCTGATTTAGATGGGATCCACAAGTATGATTGAAGTCCAATGCCTGGCACAGGACAGCCCCAAGAATCCCACTATGTGTCTGAGAGTATCATCCAAATGATTCTTGAACTCTGTCAGGCTTAGTGCTGTGACCACTTCTCTGAGGAGCCTGTTCCAGCATCCAATTACCTTCTAGGTGAAAAACTTTTTTCTAATATCCAAATTAAACCTTTTCTGACACAATTTCATGTTTTTCCCTCACATCCTGTTACTGGTACCAGAGAGAAGAGTTCAGCACCTGACCCTCTTCCCTGTAGAAGCTGTAGATTGTGTTGAGGTCTCACCTGTCTCTTCCAGGCTGAAGAGGCCTGGCTCTTCAGGATTCTGAAGAAGTTTCCCCTCTAGATCCTTCACCATCTTTTTTGCCCTCCTTGGGATGCTTTTTAATAGCTTTGTATCTTTCTTATATTGTGGTGCCCAAAACACAGTGCTCTAGGTGAGGCGGAACCAGCATGCAGTAGAGAGGGACAATCACCTCCTTCGACCGGCTGCTACTTCAGTCACTTAAAACAGTTTAATTTTTGCTAGTGTTGTGTCAAAGGGACAGTTTTACAGGACTAGAAAATTACTGTGATGGCATGCACTAATTCCTGCAACGTGCATCCACACTGGTTTGTGGAGTGTAATAGCCAGAATATCATCGAAAGTGAGCTAAAGTTAAAACAAATGAACAATAGCAAGGCAGTTCCCAGGGATTGTACTTGAGCTCAGCCATAACCCAGGCATGCAGAGAAAGACTGGGAGATAACAGACAGTATCACAGTGTCTCAGAATATCCCCAGTCGATAGGGACCCACAAGGATCATCGTTAGTCCAACTCCTTGCCCTGCACAGGACCATCCCCAAGAATCACACCATGTACCCAAAGTATCATCCAAATGCTTGTTAAACTATATCAGGCTTGATGCTGGGGCCACTTCCCTGGGGAACTTGTTCCAGTGCCCAACCACCTTCTAGGTGAAGAACTTCTTTCTATTATGCAACCTAAACCTCCCCTGATATTAACTTCAGGCCATTGCCTTGGGTCCTGTCACTGGTCATCACAGAGCAGAGATCAGTGCCTGCCCCTCCTCTTCCCCTCATGAGGAAGCTGTAGGACTGCAATGTGGTCTCCCCTCAGTCTGCTTTTCTCCAGGTTGAACAGACAAAGTGCCCTTGACCCCTCCTCATACGGCTTCCCCTCATGGCCCTTCACCATCTTTGTTGTCCTCTTTTGGACACTAATAGCTTAATATCTTTCTTATACTGCAGTGCCCAAAACTGCCACAATATTCAAGGTGAGACTGCCCCAGTGCAGAATAGAGCAAGACAATCCCCTCTCTTGACTGGCTGGCAATGCTGTGCCTGATGCCCCACAGCACACGGTTGTCCCTCCTGGCTGCCAGGGCACTGTTGACTTATGTTCAACTTGCCATCAACCAGGACCCCCAGGTCCCTTTCACAGAATCATAGAATCAGCCAGGTTGGAAAAGAACCTCTGAGATCATCAAGTCCAACCCTTGATCCAACACTGCTGTGGTTACCAGACCGTGCCACGAAGTGCCACATCCAGTCTCATCTTAAAAACCTCCAGGGATGGAGAATCCACCACTTCCCTGGGCAGCCCATTCCAGTGCCCAATTACCCTCTCTGTAAAGAATTTCTTCCTAATATCCAACCTAAACCTTCCCTGGCACAGCTTAAGACTGTGCCCTCTTGTCTTACTGATGCTGCCTGGGAGAAGAGACCAACCCCCACCTGGCTACAACCTCCTTTCAGGGAGTTGTACAGAGTGATGAGGTCTCCCCTGAGCCTCCTCTTCTTCAGGCTAAACAACCCCAGCTACCTCAGCCTCTCCTCATAGGACTTGTGCTCCAGTCCCTTCCCCAGCCTTGTTGCTCTTCTCTGGACCTGCTCCAGCACCTCAATATCCTTCCTGAACTGAAGGGCCCAGAACTGGACACAGTACTCCAGGTGTGGCCTCACCAGTGCTGAGTACAGGGGAAGAATCACTTCCCTAGACCTGTTGGCCACACTGTTCCTGATCCAGGCCAGGATGCCATTGGCCTTCTTGGCCACCTGGGCACACTGCTGGCTCCTGTTCAGCTTCCTGTCCATCCAAACTCCCAGGTCCCTCTCTGCCTGGCTGCTCTCCAACCACTCTGTGCCCAGTCTGTAGCGCTGCAGGGGGTTGTTGTGGCCAAAGTGCAGGACCCAGCACTTGGCCTTGTTGAACCTCATCCCATTAGAATCAGCCCAACTCTCCAGTCTGTCCAGGTCCCTCTGTAGAGCCCTCCTACCTTCCAGCTGATTGACACTCCCCGCTGTGGTACTGCTTTCCACCATCTTATTCTCAGTCTGTATGTACATCCATTGTTACCCCATCCCATGTGTAGAATCCAGCACTTCCCCTTGTTGAACTTCCTATGGTTGGTGATTGTCCATCCCTCCAATTTCTCAAGGTCTCTCTGTAGGGCCTTCCTGCCTTCGAGGGAGTCAACAGCTCCTCTCAGTTTTGTGTCATCTGCAAACTTCCTTAGTATCCCTTCCAGTCCTTCATTCAAGTCATTTATGAAGATGTTGAAGAACACAGGGCCTAAGATGGAGCCCTGCAGTACCTCACTAGTGACAAGTGGCCAGTCTGATGTTCCCCCTTTCACTGTTATCCTCTGTGCCTGAACTGTGAGGCAACTGTTCACCCACTGCATGATGTGTTTATCAGATAATGGAGAGTGAAGTCCTGATATTTTTAATTTTAAAAAGGTATTTAAACCAGAAATATCAGAGTTTCTTGCGTTTTCCCCACTTTTCTATTGCTACAGATTAATTAACCCAAATACACTTTTATTGTAAGAGACATTTTAAAAATGCATTCCAAGCAGCTTGCAGAATATTCATATAAGATCATTTTATGCACAGTCTCATTGCAGAAGTCAAATTACAATTCAGCAATAAATTTGTGGCAGTAGGTATAGCAAAAACACCATCATTATTTGGGATATAACTATATGACTGGAGGTATTTAAATTCTTTACTGAAAAGTACATCTTTTTAGACTTTATGAGGCAAGTTATTATTAACATGCTGAGGTTGTTAAAAATATTTTGGGCAGGCTGGTTCCAGATTAGGACTCTCCTGTGTTGAGAAATATACAAATCTGAAATAAGCCAAAAAGAGAGTGGATTGTAATCCTATACCAATCACTGGAAAATGAAATCAGATGTTTCATAATTTAAAGATATTTGCATGAAAGACATGAGAAATGTGAAGAGGATAATGCCTAAATGATAATTGAAGGGGTTTTTTTTCAGTTTAATGTTCCTTAGGGTAGGATTTTGTTTATACTATACTACTTAACTTTTTGTTTCTTGCCACTTACCAACTAGGTCATTCTGCAAAGTTCTGTGCCAAGAATTTTGAGAAAATATATTTCCCTCTGAGGGTTTATAACATAATTCTGTCTCATTATGCCTGGTGTTTTTCTCCTTATGTTATGATATCCTCAAAGAGGAAAGAAATAAAACAGCTTCTCTTTTTGTCAGGAAGGCCCAAACGGACTGGAAAAATTAGTTGCAGCAGTTACAGCATAGAATGATGCCAGTTCATGTGCAGTTATGAAGTGATTCTAGAACAAAAGAGAACCACTGAAAGAGTGTGTGAGGTTCCCTGTGAGATGGAAATTAAAAGAAAAATAATTACAAATTCTAAGATATTCCAGCAATAATCACTTGTGACATTTCATCTGAAAAACAGAGGTTCTTTGTATCTTATTCCTGTCTGGTAAGGGCAGCTATTTGATGACCTAATGTATAGTAACAAATGAAATGTTTACCTACTTTTACTACAATGGAAAAGTATCCTGGAAATTCCATCTAATTCTGTTCATGGATTCCTTCATCAGGTGGTCGAATTTTAACTCAAAATGGACAGAGCCATTGTTTATTTCATGGACATTAAACCAACTATATAACAAATTTGAACTCCACGCATATGTGTACTCAAAGTTTAATGAAGAGGGCTTCAGTTGCCACAGATTAATGCAGAAACAAGGGATTCCTAAAATAAATATTGGATTATTTAGAATTGGTGGTGTATTATTTAATAGAAATAATCAGATATTATAAATTTTGGAATGTTTTTTAAAAATCTCATATTTGGTTCTCTGAGGTACAAATTATTCACACCTAGGAACTACAGAGGAGAAATGCAGGAATGGAATAAAAAGGAACAGAAAGATATGGGACCTCAAAATGCCCTCCATTTCTTCAACCATTGCTGCCTGGATTGACTTTCTTTTGCCCTTTCCTGTTTTATTACTGTGTATTGTCCTAATCTCTACTAATTTTTTTATGTGCATAACTCCTGGGGCTGTGTATCCCTGCCCTAGAAAGAGAATAGTGTAACATTTACTGGGGCAGCTCTCCTGAGTCAGTGCTTATTAGTATGCAGGTACAGGACAATAACAAAATGCATGGGAGTGTTGTGCACAAAATGGAAGCCTTTGACACAAATGTGCATATTCTAATCTCAGTTGAATCTTCTAGTAAAATCCCCTTAGTGGGCTAAAGTAACTTTGCTATCTGTAGGTGACAGTCTTTAGCCTTCAGATTATCATATTTTTTGTTTGTTAGGGAGGATTCAGCAGCAGGGGCAGAGATCTTTTAACAGACTATATCTTTTTCCTTTTTAAGCCTTTTTGAGTGTCTGACCCAAGGAGTGGCAGTATTGCATCTCATCATCTGCTTTTTCTAGAGAAATTAAAAGAAGAATATAGCTCACGGGGCTGGTTTGACTTTTTTTTTAATAAAGCAAATTCTAAGTATTGGTGAAATTACTCCTGTACACTAAAAATATTATTTTTTAATTCCAGAACCCTGTACATTCCCCATGACTTCCAGTTATGCCTGATCTTTTATTTGGTAATGCAAAGATGGGAAGAAGCAATGATGAACTCCAGATGATTTAGCAAAGCAAATAGTCTGTTCTAATTCCTAGAGAACATCTGCTTCCATCACTAGAAAAGGTCAGTTTCAAGCCATTCTGTACAGAAATTTCCTTGAAAATTCAACCTGCTGTTAATATATCACTAGTTCACAGAAAGAGCCTTTTCATTTTCTCTCTCTCTCTTCCATCATGCTTCTTTTCTGCAATACATACACTGTGTTTTAAGTTAGAGTGCAATCTAGTAAGACATTTGTAATTTTTAAGTCTGTCTGTCCCATCCTTCTTTCCTATCAGTCATTCCTTAAAAAAAAAAAAAAAAAGACAGCAAACAAAAATCCCCCAAAACTGACAACCATCTCAAAAGTTGTGAGTCTTGGCTGTTATTCTGGATAAATACTGACAATTCTCACACCTTTGATATCGCTGGTGAAAATTTTCTCCTCACAGAGATTTAACTTGCTCTTCACACACAGATGATGAACAAAAATTTTGGGAGAAGCTGTTCCTGCTGCTGGCCTGCAGGCCAACAGGACACACACTCCAGTTACCTGTTCAGAAGATGTCTGAGGATCAGTTCAGTCACCTCATCACAGCTTACTTGTACTGTGTGCCCAGGAACAAGAAGGGACAACAGGTCCCTAGCAAACCTTTATTCCACCAGGCTAGGACATATTTGGAAAAGCTGTGGTGACTTGTGGATGGGGATGGCTTACCAGAAGGGAGATCAGACACCAGGTCTGTGTGAGGGAGAAGAAAACAATAAGACTACAAAGGAAGAAGAAAATCTGTGACTCAGTGGAGATATGCAAATACAAGGTCTTCTTTTCCCCGCAGTGAGCTCTGATGTGCTGAACAGAGGCTTTAGATAAAGACATAAGGAACACTGTCGGTGTGCATGAGGCACGGTTGAAGAGCAAACCCAGAGGGCAATGGACATGAAGAAAGAATGTACCTTGTTCTGTACATGCAAATGAAGAGAAAGAGCTGAATGACTCATCCAAGCCGAGATTTTAAGGATGAATTGTCATTATACATCTGAGGCGCTCACAAAGCTATGAAGCACATCACAGGCACACACTGTATCATTACATACAGTCATCGATGAGAGATCCTGGGTTTGAAGCAGATCCCTCTGTCTCACGATGAGATTTTCACTGATGTAGCACTGATACATACATATTACAAACCCACCTTTTCTCAGATCGTGTTTCCTACCTGATTCAAAAGTATGTGCTATCCTTCAGTTTGCCTTTCTTGTAAAGTATACCCTTATGTCCCTCATAGTAAAAGAATAAAAATCTAAAGCAAGATAAACTAAGTGGAAAGGGTAACTCAGCATTCACTTTATCTACTTAGATGAAGTGAGACTTGCAAAATGGTTGCCTTTAAAGTTGAACATTTTCAAAGATACCACAGCCTTCCTTTGTCCCCTAGCACTGGTAATGTGTAACTTCTCCTCATAACAACTTTCTGGTTTTCCTTCTTCCCCAATCCATTTCAGCCTGAACTCTCCTTCAAACTCATCCTTTCCATATAAAAAGTAATAAACATATTCTCTATGTTCTAAATTTTAAATATTACCCTACTAGCGATCCTTATTTAAACAGGACAATTGAGACATGAGGTTAGCTCCTCTTAGCATGTAATTCCATTGTCATCCAGCATTTAAGACTCACTTGTTTCAAAACTGAGCTAGTTTTTGTTGCTCGTGTTCAAAATCCCAGTGTATTCATCAGAGGCAATAGGAAGACTCACACAGCTTTAAATATAAGTTTTCTACTGTCCATAGAGAAAAACAATTACAGTCCTTTAAAGGATTCTGTTGAGTGGATAAAGTTGAGAGCACTTCTGTCATTTAAAGCAGGTTAGAGTCCCTGAACTAAGCCTATGTGATCTGTATCAATCAGCCCAAGAATCACCTTCAATATCCCAGCCAAAGTCTTATCTCCCAGCTGACTCTGAACAGAGCAAACAGATGCTGTTGTGTGCAATGTTTCTTGGTGAATTGGCATAAATTGACATAGTAGAGGTGACCTGGAGGTTCTTTGATATTGCTAAATATTTTTCTGATATATTTTCAAGACCTTTTGGTAAGAATACTAGTGTAGATGTTCAGAAAACGTTTTGTCTTATATTTAGAAAATCTGGCTTAGGTTTACAAAAAAAAAACCCAAATTAAACCAGTATCCCCAAAACCAGGTGTGAAACTGGGAAGTGGTTGATATCTACTGCATGGGTCCAAATATTTCAAGCACTGCACTTGAGAAGACCCTGTTTTCTGGACAGGGTTTTCGTTTGCTGAGGAGTCAAACAATTCCAGTCATTTTGATCTTGTTTCTTCCCCTTCAGATTGGACTTTTGAACTGGCTTTTTCTAGGAGCTGCATATCAGCCCTTACTTAATCATACTTTTACAATCATTGAATCATTTTGTAAGTATTTCTAAGTCATTTAAGAAATATTTCTGAATAACTGCAATTTCAGATTGCAGACGGACATGAACATGTGACTTTGCTTTGGATGGGCAGCTCCTGGCATAAACCTTCTGGGTGAAATGTGGGCTGAACTGGCTCATATAAGGATTATTACTTTCGCACTTTCTTCTTCACTCCTGTGAATAAAACCTTGTCTTTGAATAGATAGCAAAGATGGGCAGCAATATAGAAATGCAAAGTGTTTTTTATTATAAATACCTTCAAATTCTGGATGAAGCTCAGATTGTTGTGAAATAAGGATAGAGTCAGGTGTTTCAACAAATAAGTGAGGCAGGTGATGGCCAGCCTCTTTGAAAGTACAAATGACTTTGTAAATATTCTGGTCCTACTTAAAGAGGATGCCCATGCAGATATATTCTGTGAGTTCAATGTCAAAGTACTTCAATGTCAAAATCAGGAGTTTGCTTGAAATAATGCATTTGTTTAAAATAAACATATCATGACTTTGGATTTTTCAGACCTAAATTTTTTTTCTAATGTGTTTTTAAGCTTCCTCCAGCCTCAGCTGGACTATAAACTTCACAAACATACAAATACATAATATGTTCATATTTGTTTGTATAAATATTCACAAGTATCAAGATGAAAGTTGAACCCTTGCAGGAGGGTCATGAAAGATTTTCATGCTGAGTGGGTGTATTTGTCAAAGGAATATGCTAAACTGATATTTTATTATTATAGGATAGTTTGGGTCAGAAGGGACCTTTCAAGATCATCTAGTCCAACACAGCCCCCTGCAATAAGCAACTAGGTTAGGTTGCTCAGAATGCTGTCCAACCTGACCTTGAATATTTCCAGGGATAGGATAATTAACATCTTGCTGGCCAACTCATTTCAGTGTTTTACCATGCTCATTGTAAAAAAAATTTCTTCCTTATATTAGTTTAAATCAAACTTCTTTTGGTTTACAGTCATTACACTTTGCCCTGTTACAACAGGCTCTGCTAAAAAGTTTCTCTCCATCTTTCTTACAAGCCCATTTAAGTATCGAAAGGCTACCAGATGGTCTCCCCAGAGCCTTCTCCTCTCCAGCCTGAACAGTCTCATCTCTCTCAGCCCGTTTTCATAGGAGAGATGTTCCAGCCCACTGACCATTTTTGTGGCCCTCCACTGAACCCACTCCAACAGATACATGCCTTTCCTGTTCTGAGGACCCCAGAACTGGATGCAGTGATCCAGGCTGGGTCTCACAAGAGCTAAGTAGAGGGTCAGAATCACCTCCCTTGGCCTGCTGGCCTAACTTTGCATGCAGCCCAGGATACAGTTGGCTTTCTGGGCTACCAGAACATATTGTTGGCTCATGGTCAGTTTGTCATCTACTGGTACCACCAAGTCCTTCTCTCATCCCTTTCGTCTCAACCCAAGTACGGGACTTTGCATTTGGACATATTATAACACATATGAAAAATACATAATGATCAGGTTATAACTGTGACATTTGCTTTTTAGGAGGAGTGTGATAGATATCCATGAAACGTACAAATCCTAGTGGATAAGAAATACTCTACTCTTCAGGGTAGAGTACTGATTTCTTACTTCCTTGCTGTTCCAAAAGAAGGTGGCATAAAACAGAGGAGATAAAAGCAGCACTAATAGATGGACAGTGAGGGATGGAATAGGTTATTAAGGTCACTTTCGTAACTACTCAAAAATTAACATCAGGAAACCCTTCATCTTTTGGTCAGGTCAGCTACCTCATGCTGGAAGGATACTGTGAATATTCAAGAATTGCAAAATACTATGTTAATTAGATCTATTAGAAAATGTAGACTTTGACATATTAAATGGTCTCGTTAATTATGGTAATGAATTGTTATGGTTGTTCAACTAATGGCCTTTGTCATTCACAAAGATAGGGCATGACTATTAGATAAATACAGTGAGAATTAAAGTGCATTATAGAGACCAATTCAGAAAATGCAAATATTCCCAAACCCTCTCTTACTTCTATGAACCATTGGTCAGATAGAAAGATAACCACTCCATTAGTCCCCTTGACAATACAGAAAACACTAAGAGTCCAAAAGGCCCAAAAAAACATTCCTTAAATCACTGGTTATTATTATTTTTCTGTAGGTTTACCTGCCTCTCTGCCCCATGATTTTACTTAAACTTAGGTTATGAAGTGAAGCAGTAGAATGATAGGTTTATTCCAAATACCTCACCTTAATAATTTCCTTCCCTCTGATCCTGTAAATTTAATTTTCTTTTCCCCATTGCTTTTATTTGGAGCTATATACCCAGAATTCAATAGGGTTTATGAGATCATGACAACTAGATCTGGCAGGTTTGGAGTTTTTTTTACTTATTTTCAGGGACATAATTAATTAATACATTTTGAGGTAAGACAGGTATTGGCAATTATACTATTCTCTCAAAGTAAAACAAAAAAAAATCAATTTGATTGTATCACATCAGGTGACGGGCACTGCTTAACTGAGAGATCCTTTCTTAGTCGGCACATCCCAGATGGATACACGAATGATTCTTCTCTTTGTCATTTTTACTGCTTCTCATTATACTAAAAGTAAAGGAAATATAAATCCTTATTAATCTTCTCTGTGCCAGTTATGATCCCCATTCATGGCATTGATTTTAGGTGGAAAAATATCCACATTGTGTGTAAAATGAAGCTCCAACTTGGTTTAGTATTCTGGGTCCCCAGGCATGGCCAGCTAGAGAGAGAGGAAATGAGTTACACGATACAGGTAGACTTAAACAGCAAACACATACATACAGTGGAAGTTACTAGGTATCTGTACATAGTTTATTAAGAAATTGGATAAAATCCTTTTGCTAAAGTTAATGGAAAAAGCACAGATGTTGAATGGAAGGCTACGAGAGATGATGCAGAGATTGAAAGAGAATGTTCATGATCATCAAATTATATATAACTCCCCTTGACTTCAGGGAACCAGGATTTGACCCTGGGACCTTTTATTGACTATAAGAAGAAATAAATAACTCTTCGTCAACCTGTAATATGTACTAATATCCTTGCTAGTCATAGGTACATGAGACTTGAATGATTTCGTTCATTGCTCATATTGGAAAATGTGTTAATTTTTTACTTAGTTCGTGTTTCTTGGCTTTTAAAAATACTTTGTTGCAAATCCCCAGGCTCCTGGAAGCTTTAGATAATTAAGTTAATTTACACCAGATTTGTTTTGGGAGTGTTTCTGATTCAGCATTTGCTAGCAACAGAAGTTTTCCAAGGGCACTGCTGAATAGAGTTTAGGTCACTAATAGACTGAGGCACTGTATGTGTGTAACAGTTGCCAAGTCTGTCCTGTATTGTATAAACATGATAGTTTCTTTTCCAAGAACAGTTGGAGAAAGATGAATTCAAATGTTTTTGTATTTGTGGCAGATTCTTCCCTACGGCAATTAAAATACAGAAACAAAACATTCCCTGCTCACACTTTTCTCAGGAGAAGGAAAAGAGCTGGAACGTATGACAAATGTGAAAGTAACTAACACACTGGTGGATGATGGCTTGGAACTATGGTGGATAGCCCTGTATGAGAATCTAGATATGAAAGAAGAGCTGTACCCTTAATAGCTGGTCCCATTATTAGCTATTTCTACTTGCTTTCATGTGTAGATAATTTGTAACACCAGGCATGCTATAAATCTCCCTCCTGTGTTTTGTTGCACTGATAACAGAGTACTGCAGTCTCTAACCATGAGTTTAGTTTTCATATATAATTATGAAACAATGAACCCAGACAATGAGCTAAGAGTTTGGCATCTTGTTTGGTGATTATCTGTAATACTTATAAATGAGCTACGAAGAGAAAAGGAGATACAAAAGACACTTCTGTGCTCACACACTGAAATCAAGGCCCAGAAAATTTTTTAACATAATGGTTTTATAACAGCTCAAAGTGGTGTCAATACACATTGTTACACTCAAAGGGAAACTGTCTATATTTTAGCTTCCTACAACATAGCATATTTTGTTTCATTAACAAATAAGCATTATGTTTCCCCAGGATGGCTTAAAGCACCCACCCTCCATCTTCACCCTGTCTTATCCAGTACTAAGAACCAAATACAAGCAAATGTCTATCATCCTGGAAGCCACTAATAATATCCACTCTGCTAAGTCACTCTCGTAATTCAAATATTTTTTTTTTCAAAGGCCTGCTTTGTTTTCAAAGACTTGATTTCAACCTTTCCTTTAAGTATTGAGGGAATGTAGAATAACTTAACAGAATACAGTGTGATGCCCTTAAGTAACTATAGAGATGTTTGTCTTCTTTGTTTGGAACTGAGAAATCATGTCAAAACTGCAAAAGTTATTTGATAATCTAATCCAGAGTTTCTGAAAGCTCTGAGCACATTTAAATTTAATCTCAGAATTTTCTGCAGCATTTACATGATTATAAGCATGTTATTTTTTGTGCTTCAGTTTGTTATCTGTAAATCCAAGTGAATTCCTTACTAACAGATATGTTTTAAATACATACTTGGAGATGTTTAAATGTTGGATTAACTATTCTAGGAATGAAGACTTTTCTGACTGCATTTTTTTGTGATATACAATGAAAAATATGCAAACATGCTTTCGAGGAATCAGTAGTACTGTGGATCCCAATGTATGAAGAGATGGAGAATTTGGAGAGAAGATTAAAAAAAATTACATTTGTCAATGAAATTTTAATTTGTTGAAATATATTCATTATAGATTGCTGAATTTCAGACACAATTTGAAATAAACACTGTGAACATGTTGTATCACTTCAGGATCCTGCCTATGGGCTCTAAAAACTGGGAAGATCCATAAGAACACTCCAGTTGCTCCAATCATCAACAAAAAGAGTACTGAAGTTCACAACCAAGTGGACAGGGCTCCATGTTCCCAGAAAGATGTGGTCTCACCAAACACCTGGTTGGAAAGAGAAAGAGAGATGTTGACAAGACCCTTTATGGGAGATCTTCAACAAGCCAGTTAGCCTATTTCACCTCTTCTCAAATAAACTTTTCTCTCTTCCTCCCTGAACTTACATGATTTATTACTGTGGGATATTTTTCCAGAAAAACCTGGGCTCAGATGGGAATCCCAGGACTTCTAACAACTAGCTGTCAGAGCAGTGTCCTTGAGCTAAAAATACTGCAGTCTGAGAAGTTTTGAGGACATGAGAGGTAAAATTCTCCGTCGAGGGTTTCTGAGTCTCTTTCAATACATCACAAAGAATTTGTTTTCAAATTATAAGAGTGGGCTGATTTAAAAAATATATTTTCAACATCAGATTTCATTTTCACAGGAAAAAAGACATTAGTTTCAAGTTAGGAAGAAAACAAATTTCAAAACTTCTGAACTCTTTGAAAAAGAACAATTACTGTTCCCTGTTCGGCCTTAATAAAATGTCACCTTTTAAATGACCTAAATTCACAAAAATCTAATGAAAAACCTGAGTTTCTAAAAGTTAATTTTTGCTATTCTTCAGTCTTATTTCATAATTTTTGAATGTATACCAGTGACAGACAATGCACAGTAGTATAATTATTATATTCTGCTGTGTGAGCATGCTGTGAAAAAAAGACTGTGCGGAACAGGAGAAGGAGGAGATAAAATATCCTGACACAAGTTAGTATTTAACATACATTTTGAAATCAGTCTGCTGCTGCTGCCCCTGTTTCTCCAGCTCTTTAGATACAGCATGCCGGAGAGCCCATCAATTTTATTTCCTCAACAGAACATAGAACTCCTTTGTTTTTTATTTTGTTTGGTTTAGTTGGGTTGGGGTTTTTTGAGTTTTGGTTTTGTTTTTTTTGTGTTTTTTTTTTCATTTCACAGCATCTTTTCCAAAAAAGAACAGACATCTGAGGATGATTGCAAACATTCGCTCCATCAGCTCTGGGCTCTGTAAGAATCTAACTCTAAATGATTTAGGAAGAAACATTATTTGTCCACTTATGAAGAGCATATTTTTCAAGTTAGGATACCAGGGTTTTCTGTCTAGCAGACAGATGACAGCCACAGTTTAATCAAGCTGACAAAGTAAATAAGAACGTGTTCAATATTTAACGCACAGTATGTAAATAGCCCATCTATGTTCATGTGTCTTTTCCGTTTCTCAAGAAAATTACTGAGTGAATATGTTGTAAGGATATATTAAAACATGAAAACCTTTTAATAAACCGAAAGGACTATAGAGTTTACTTTTAATTAAAAAACTGATGGAAAATGTTTTGGAAACATAGTTGTTCATTTCTGTCTCTGTAAGATTTGCGAACAACATTATTCACTAAAGGAGTACCTAAGACTGTGGCAGAAATTACTGTAGTTGGAAATGGCCGACAATAATTTCCCATGAGTGCTTTGGAGAAGCAGATATAAAGAAAACCTCTCTAATCTGCCTTGTGTGCTCTGTACAGAAGACCAGTAGGGGGAACTTGGTTGAAGATATAGAAAATAATCATACAGAGCTGGAAATGGTGTGATCTTTTCATATAAAAATAATAGAAAAGAACATGCAGGGAAATAGAAGATTGAGAATTGCAAACTAATGAAACACAAATTCTATTTTGCTCCACATTAATATTTTTTTGTGTAATCCTTTAGGCTGGGAGTCTTATTTAAGTCAAGACCTTACAAGATTTTGGTAGAAGCTGGACATTCAAAAAGCAAAACAAAACAAAGAGAAAAAACAACCGACCAAATGGAATAAGAAAGACTGTTTTTCAGATATAATCTAAGTTGTAAGAAGGACATTAGTTTATTAATCTATTGTACACTACTTATCTTCTGAATGATTGCTTGAATTTAGTTTCATTCACATCTCTGTTGAGTTGAAAAGGGGCACACATACCTTGTAGTGCATTACAGTGCAGTGCAGTTTTTGTCTTAAAATTCTGTGAGTATAAAAGCAGGGTCGCCTTTCCACAAAACTCCTGTGTTGACAACAGTATGCCAGCAAGGAACCAGTTGTTCTGACATAGCTCAAACAAAAGTTATCAAAAAATAGCACTGTTTTTTCTGCCAGTGCAAACAGATTATCTGCCAAGCTTGCTTTAAAGTAGACCAACTGAGAAATCTAAGCTTGCCTTTGGGAAAGAGACCTTTAAAGGCTAGCATTTTTGATTCAGACTTCTCTTTTTCTTAGACAGAAGAAGGCAGTCTCAATGCAATAAAATAGTAAAGCCATAAATTTTTTATTTAAATTATATTCCATTTTAGGATGCAGATCAGTATTTTTGTTGGGTTCGGGTTATTTATTTATTTATTTATTTATTTTGGTTGTGCTCATCCTGCCCTGGCTAATTTACCAAAGCAGTAAGTGGCTTCAGCTGCTACTGAAAGATGTAATAATGAAGAGCATCTAACTTCCCACTAAATCAATATTTCAGCTCTGCTTGAGGCCATTTGCAGTAATCATTGGGTTTGATTGTTCTCATTTTAATATTTTTAACAAGTGGTTTCATTATATTGTTATCTGAGAAGTGATATAAATTTACCAACACCTTTCTTTGGAATATGTGTTTTTCCTTATTAATATTTTAAGACAAAATCTTACTCCGGGTAAGACATTGAAGAATTGTCTTTGAATACAAATGCAGAAGAATTATGAAACGGGAACACAAAATAAAAGCAGTTTAGCCTGTTTACAAATTATACGTTAAACATTGAAGAATTACTTTCCGTTTTCTCCTTCCATGCCACCAAAAAGCAGGAAATATGTCTAGCAGCAGCAGTAGCAACAGAAGTCTTCCAGACAGGTTCAATTTGAAGGTGAGTTTAAATCACCTTTCAAAAATTACACATTATCATAAGTATTATTTAGCCAAGAGAGATGGTATAGCTTTCCCTCTCTTTTGAATGACATATGATTGACAAAAGGGGGACTTGGGGGAGGGATTTTTTTTGCCTTTACAAACTAGGGTCAACATGAAATAAAAGATCACTACAAACACCTATGGTTCAAATTAAATCCACTGAACTGAGTCTCACAAAAATGTGTTCTCTACTCATATCTGGAAGAATGTCTCAGGAAAACAAACTAACTCTGGGATTGTGAAGCAGTGCAGGCTATATGGACATGAAGCTAGTATAATGGGAAGATTATTTCAGACTAGCCCTCTGTAAAGTCCCTTTTTGCCCAACTCATCACTGCCTGATACCTTAAAGGATTCCCCACTCTGCCATATTGACCCTCAGACTGCTGCTGCACTTTCTTGTTTTGCCAGCTGGCATAATTTTTTTAAGCAGTGCACTT
The DNA here is from genome assembly GCF_036250125.1 of Pseudopipra pipra. Taxonomy (NCBI): domain Eukaryota; kingdom Metazoa; phylum Chordata; class Aves; order Passeriformes; family Pipridae; genus Pseudopipra; species Pseudopipra pipra. The sequence goes on along the minus strand of NC_087549.1, from coordinate 144,398,134 downwards.
TTAAAGCACAATGATGTCCTTGGAATTTAAGTTATATGCCAAAACAATTGTGGTTCCTTTTAATTACAGCATGAGTTTTCCAATTTTGGGCTTACATTGATTTTCAGGAGTTGAAGATCTGCTCATTTGCTTTATAACTTTCCCCATGCCGTAGGTCAGTTCATTCCCTACAGCATCTTTGCTTGTTTAGCTATTACTTTTCTTATTTTACATTTCCTTCAGCAAATATTTTGGGACTGATTGTTTCAACACTATTCTCATGGAAAAATACTTCCCTATGCAATGTTTACTTCCAGTCAAGTCCTTTGTTGTTTTGTCTTTGAGCTCTTGCTCTAACTCGTAGAATCCCATAAGAACAAGAAGTGCAGATGGAAGCAAGGAATGAAAAAAGCATACCATTCTCTCACCTATATAATGAGGCTTCTGCAAACACTAAATAAAACATTCATGATAAAGAGGTGTTTTGCTTTTGGTTTATTAGGGTCTTGATTTTTCTCCATTGAAGTCCAATTCCCGAAGTCCCAGCGATTGTGGTGTAAACAGAATGCTATCCCCTAATCAGAGAATTCATACCTTCTGTTTTTTATTGTTGTGGCAATATAAAAACAGATGTGTCCCTTTCCCTGCAATATCACCATAAACTGAAACCTAACCTGAAATCTTTGTGTTTTAAAGCAAGACAAAACAAAGATGATCAAAGTTCTTTTCTAGTTTTAATGATAGAATCTATTTCAAATTACATTATGTTGAAATGGCTCTGACCAAAAACCTGTTAGCTAAAGCAAATCTGTTGGGGATATTGTAGAATATACCTAATGAGACTCCATCACCTCATATAATTTACATCAGGACAATACTATGGCTTCCATTTTCATAGACAACAATCCTATCTCTTTCTTGTTTCATTTATTATGATAAAGAGCCCTTCTAGTCATGTACAATTTCCATGGTCAACTTGAACAATAGGCAAGAAGCTTTGAGAAAATCCAATGGTTCTTCTTGGCAAAAAGAAGAATGCCTTGTGCCCCCTTAGTCTTTCACTCCTTTCCTAGATGACCCTGGAGCCCATGCTGGAGAAGGGCAGAAAAAAGCTCAGGGTTTCAAACGTGGGGGTTTCCTCTTTAGGGTTTGGGGGGGGGGCTTGCTGTTGTTGATTTTTTTATCGTTTCAAAAACAACTATCTTCCTTTCTCATGCCTTCCTGAAAGAAGCTTGACCTAGGAGACATGCCTTGCAATAATTCGACTAATACAATTACATAGAAGAAGCTCACATTTTGAGAGAGCAAAATTACAAAATGGACCAGAAAAAAGTAAAGGAAAAGGAGAAATATCTTTCAGTTAGCATTGCCTTTTTCACAACTGCCTAGAATTAATTCCCCAAATTCTTGTGATTGATTCAGTTACCTCACTACAGCATCTGGCAACCTTTTTTTTTTTTTAAATCTAATTAATGAGACCATTGAAAAGCAAATTATGCCATAAACCACTCTGTAAACATATATGATACCACAAACAGTGCCCCATCTCTGGCAGCATGGGTAGTGGGACTGCTCCAGACTTTCAACGAAGGAAATCTCAAAATCTAATTTAATGCTTTCAATAATTACCAGAACAAAAATAATCTGTAAGTTATGGGAAAGTGAATGCACATTCATTTTGATACTATTTTAGAGCATTTGCTCTACTACAATGAATACCAAAGTAAACATACTCCTGTGATAGTGCTCGTAGTGTCTTTTTCTCCAAAATTAGTACAAAACCAAGTTACATGCATAGCCAAGATGATTTCAAAAGCTACTGTATAGGCAGTGCAGACAAATGAGTATGCTTACTAAACTTCTGTATTTCCCAGCTAAAATAAAACAAAAATTGTGCATTTCTCCCATTGTGCCATTTTCAGCAAACATCCTTCCAGGTAAGAGGAGGAATTCATGTCAGTTCATCTCGCACAACTTTATAAAATTATAAAATAAATGGCAGAATGGAAGTACTGAACATATCTGAGAGATATCCTTCAGTATCTCTCCATGTGTCCCCTCTCTATTACTGAGTCTGACCAAGATTTCAAAGTTTTCTGTGACCTGTAGAAACACTAACAGCCTCCATTCAATCTTTCGTGTTCTTTTAATGTTTCAGAAGGTGTTTGCAAATATCTGAGATCATCTGCTAAAAGAATGTTATTTGCTTGCTTCTTGGTTTATTTGTGTAAATAGACTTATTACTGCATTATTAATTTATGTAATGGCTAAAAACCAAGCTAATTTCTTATGACTTTTTAAAGATATGGCCTTGTAATGCTTTGACTTTAAGCACAGGTATCTGGAAACAACTGTGATGGGCCTGTAATACAGCATCATGATATTACTGTGATTGTCTAGTAATTGAGTCTTGATTCAGCAAAGCACTTATGCATGGCCTAGAATTCTCATTTATTTCATATGGCCTGAAGGCCTGCTTTTCATATCAGAATGGTGTAAAATAGCTTTAACCAAATGAGAATACAAACAGGTTAAATTAGAATTGATTTTTAAGCAGAAATTGAGGTCTTGAAAACACATTATTTCCTGTAAAAGCATTCACATTTATTTCAGGTAGAAAAGGAATTTTGAAAACGCATCTCATCAGACTCTCATACATGTTAACAGTTGTAAGGAAGATGAAACAAAATTAAGAACAACTACACTGTGATCAGCAAAAGAAAAGCTATTAGAATGGATATAGCTCATTTTTAATGATTTAAATGTTTCTTATAAAGGCAAATCCTATCTTCTTTTTCTGGAAAGAAGGTTAGCATTTGCACTGAGTCATGTATATCACCTATTTTATGGATTAAAATTTCTCTACCACATCAGTTCAATCATAAATATGTAAGAAAGGACAATTCTTTTATAGATGGAGAATGAGACTCTAAATGGTCCCTGTCTTCATCATAATAGATAGTGCAGTTAAAATCTCCCCCCAAAATCAGCACATTGTGAGACAGACAATTCGATAAAATGCTACTTACACAGTAATTCAAAAGGGTTTCTTCCGTTCCCTCAGTAGCAGATCAAATGTTAATGAAGCAAGCACAAGTTTGATCAAAGTTGTCCTGAACTTTTAATAACATTTTATTTCCCCTAAATGAAAATAGGAATACTATAATTTGCATCAGACTAAGAACTTTTTTATACACACTGTCCAGTTTTTGGCAACAGCACAGATACGTGCTATATGATATGGAGACTTTACTGTGAGAATTTTTGAATTATTTTAGAATTATCCTGTGAAGGATTACTTTGGCTTAACTTAGGTAGCAGTTTATAGAGTATTTTACTCCAGGTTGAATGCTGGTCCCAGAAATGTGCCTTCAGATGTAGGAGAAGCCTAAGGAGCATCGGTACGGTCAGTGGGCAGAGCAGGGTGTCCAAATCACAAACTGGATGGTGATTGTCCTGAGCTCCCCAACAGGCAGCTGACACATCGATGGCTCTCAGGGCACATGGGCTGCTGGGAGATCAACCAGGAGCTCACAAATCTTTGTGAGAAACTAAAAGATCTATTGCTTGACCATCCTCACGACAGGGAGGGGATATGCTGCCTGCACCTGCATAGAGGGATTAAATTCTACATGAAGGGATTAAACTCCTGCAAGGAGTAATTGATAAAATTATTTTTCAACAGTGATAACAATACTTGTAAGGACTGGTTTCAATGGATTTAAGCTGGAATTAGAAAAAAAAATTCCAGCAGAATCCTTCCAATGGAAATAAAGTGAGTGAAATAGAGTAACTGCTTTTAAATAGATTTTCTTGCATTTCTGATTTCAAGAATGTGTTCTTCATGATAGCAGGTGAACTGAACAGAATGGTGAAAGATGTCCTGCTCTGTCCACAAGCCAGTTCTGGCTGTGTATCAGTTGCTAACTTAATCTCAGTGAATGGAGCTGCGTTACAGGACTCCACTGCAGGGCGGGTGGTTAGGGAAGGCTTCCATTTAAGATGTTGATCTTATAATTGGGCAAACAAAGAAGCAATTCAGAATGTGATAGTGGATCACATGAAACATGTGCACTTATATCAGCTGAGCTATATTAATTGCTGGTGCATTATGCACTGTATATGTGCTACGTTTACATGTGCATGCATTGTCCAAAGCACATTCAAGATAATGCACCTTGACTAAATTATAAGACTAAGCCAAGAAAAATAATTCAGCCCTGCCATGGCTTGAGAATGTACAAAGACACAGTTGCTTCAGCCCAGGTCACCACAATACAGGAAAGGTATTAAGCCTTTAGAGAGTGACCAAAGGAGGGCAACAAAGGTGGTGAAGGGCCTTGAGGGGAAGCCATGTGAGAAGTGGCTGAGGGCACTTGGTCTGTTCAACATGGAGGAGACTGAGAGGAGACCTCATTGCAGTCCTACAGCTTCCTCATGAGGGGGAGAGGAGGAGCAGGCACTGATCTCTGCTCTGTGCTGACCAGTGACACAGCCTGAGGAAATGGCCTGAAGTTGTGTCAGGGGAGGCTTAAGTTGGATCCCAGAGGGTGGTTGGGCACTGGAACAGACTCCCCAGGGAAGTGGTCACAACACCAAGCCTGACAGAGTTCAAAAAGCATTTGGATGATACTCTTGGGCATATGGTGTGACTTTTGGGGATGGTCCTGTGCAGGGCTAGGAGCTGGACTCAATGATCATTGTGAGTCACTTCCAACTCAGCATATTCAGTGATTCTGTGATTCTGTGAAATCCTTATTCTGTAGTGTTATGAAAATGCACCAGGGCCTAGAACTATTATCTAAATTGTCAGAGGAAAAAGTGTTGAACATTGTAAAGCTCTTCTGTCATTCTCTTTCTCCACATATATATGAGGAAGATATAAATAACTAAGGAACCTTTCAAAGTATCCATAAAATACTAAAAAAATGTGAGCATCACAGAGCTAAACTGCTAAACTGATGATAAAACATCTTGAGGTTGTCATGCCTTTATTCATGGATACTAACAAAAAAAGAAATCCTAATAAAGAGGAAAGAAGCAGCACATGATATTCTCATATTTTTCAGAAAAAAAATTGAAACAGCACACCTCTGATATGCAACACCTTGGTGTTCAGAAACACTTTCTAGAAGTCTTCAAAGAAAGTTCACACGCACTAATAAATAAAACATCCTTATTTTCTACAGCTCAATAAAATAAAAAATGTTACTTTGCCATCAGTCTCTGAAACCTCCTTTTAATATCAACCAGGAAGGGGGCCAATGTATATTCTGCTCCTTGCTATTAAACTGTATGTAATTCACAGGTGTTATACCATCTATACCTGTTAACCTGTGACTTGATGACACAATGCATTCTTAGGCTGCTCTCTCGGAAAAATCATGATGCTTTGAATTCTCTAAAGCTTATTAAGAATAGCAGGAAATCAATGAGCTTTTGCATTATTCCTCAGAGCTGTGGCAGTGCTTAATATCATTGTTCTCTAGGTAAGACTATTCAATGAAGTGTGGCATAGACAGAAGTCATTGAATTTATGCTACACAAATCCTATCAAATTTGACCTTACATTTTATTTCAGCAGGGTTTTCTATTAGAGTAAATGCTAGATATCAAATAATTACTTAGGTTTAAAATTTATGTAATGAAGTTAGCTACTGGGTAAATCTGATCTAAAAAAAACCTAATTAGGCAGCTGAATATTACCTTATAAAATAAATAAATTTAAAAATACCCTCAACCAAAAAAAAACAACAAAAAACCCATCACCACCAACAAAACCACCCCAAAACCACACACAAAACCCCCCAACAACCTGAAATCAGAATTAATCGATGTTGACTCACTACAGAAATTCTCTTTAAGGACAAAAGATATCAGATTTTGTTGTTGATATTTTGTATCTAACAAATCATGAGGCTTTCTATGGTTTGTCCTTTGCAACGAACCCAAAATGCATCTCGGAATAAAGCAGTTCCCTATATCTCACCCTAATACCTCTGTAAGCCCATACTAAAGTTATGCTGAACCTGCATCTGCAGCCATTGGAAAGGAATTCATATCAACATATGAACAAAAGCTGCCAAATAATTTTTCAAGATCTATAAAATTAAAATATTTTTGGAGTAAGATTTGAAAAGGGCAACTAACACCTTTAAGAATCATTTGTGTAACTCTACCTGAGTTCAGTAAAAATTTGCTGCATGGCATTTTTTTCCAGGAAGAGAATTGCAAGTATTGAAACATTATAAAAAATAGGAGCAGCTAAAAGATCATTCTTGGTAAAGATAACTAGTTTCAGTCTTCCTTCTGCGGCTGAACACTTCCCTCCTCTTCATACTCTCATTTCTGGAGTAGAAAGGAACAGGAAGAAGACCTCTGCATCCTTTACAGTGTGTTCAGGAAAATGCATATATTTTGATGATGGCCTAGATTTAAAAACGGATTTTGACAGAATGAATGGCCAAAGACAGTAGGAATTCATTTTGATTAAAAAATGCAGGGAGTATGTCTGAGAAGGAACAATTGCTTCCTTATAGTGAAACTGTTTTAACTCATCTTGACCTTAGCAATTCTAGCTTTGGCAAGCTCTTAGTATTGCGTAACGAATTTGTCCAATTTTAAATTTCATAAACAGTGACACTGATATTTAACCATTTTTAAGAACTATGATGAATGTAGGTTATATAGTTTTAAATGCTCAAACAGAAGGTTTCAGAAAAATTTTACCTATATGGGTTGCTTAATTAGTCTCACTGACTCCTCTTTTGTAAGTAGAAATCTTTCCCAGATAGGGATACATATTTTTCTATAGAAAAAGAACTATCTCCCTGACCACAGTGAGCAAGTTCATCCCTGCAATAAATTGATTGACTAAGGCTGGGCTGTAGCGGGAATGACTTTGGCTCATGCAGTCTGACTTGTTTAACATATGTAAAAAACCCAAGCTAAACAGGGCAAACATAAAAGCAGCCTATACCTCAGTATTAAAATTGTCTGCAGAGACAGATTGTGTAATGTAGGGTTTATTAAATCCCTGCAGCTTTCCAACAAAGCTCATTGTGTGAGGTGCATGTAGAATATTCTGCTGCAATTTAAATGAAAATGTTGACTAGCCCTAAAAGCTCTGTTAGGTGGTCTAAACTGAATAGGCAGCCATTTGCCATGTCCTCAACATCTGCTATTTAAAACAAGGAATACTGTTACCATGGGTTACCAGAGGGGTTGTGTATCAATAGTATAATGATGAAATGATAGGAATTCATGTTTCTTAGGGTTGAAAATTACAAAGCACACAAAACAGCTTTTATTAGGTAGTTAAAGTGCAAAAGTCCAGCAGCACAAACCATTGTTGTTCAGCATAAAAGGACTGTGAAAATAAATATAAATAATTGTCAGCTTAAATAAGCACTTTGTTCCTGAGTTATGCTTTGTACATTTCTTATTACAGTGCAGAAAACCATCCCACACATGTGAGCTGTAAAGTATCCAGGTTGGGAAAGCTGTGGAAGGTAGACAAGGCTGTCAAGCATGCCTTCCTTTCCGAGAGTAATATGCTTCATAGACCTGAACTACGACTCTGCTGAGTATCCTGATCTCCCACTGAAATGTGGAAGTGCCCATCACCTCACAGGAGCTCACTTACATGTGGTCCTTAAAGTTTTTCGTACTGGACAGCTGTCACCCAATCTACAACAGCTTATCCATATTCAGCAAGGCATTTTTCTGGCATACGCTGATGTCCCCTTGACAGTTTAACAAATGCTTCTGTGTTTTGTTGAACATGATTGGACTTGAGCATTTTCCTTAATGCTTCACTGAAAAGGTAGCTCCTATTGAAAGCTGGTTGCTTTGCTGGGCTGGAATGTGAAAAGTGAGAGATGAATGCTTTCACATTTCCAGCACTGAGGCATGAAGTTTAACTCTGAGGTCATCAAAGGGTTTTCCAGCTGTGGTTTAATTTTGACGAAGTTACTTTTTTAAATGGTATGATTCTAAGTCCAATGTCTCAGTATAGGTGTTGTTATTCTTTTTCAGTCCAATGCACTAGATATAAAAAGTAACTTTTAGCTTTTGCTTTGATTTTATTCATCAGTGGATTTTCCTAGAAATGTGTAAGTGATCTGAAAATTAATTTAAAAAGTAGTAACAGAGATAGTGTGTTTCCTGGAAGCTGCATAACAACCCTATTGCTTCATGCAGAGGCAGTTCTGCAGATCTTTTTGCAATAATGTACTCACATAAAAAAAACCAAACAACTGGGGGACAGGAGGGGATGGAGGGATTTTACTTGGAATTTAGATAATGTTAAATTCATGTATTTAATTATATCACATCATAAGTCAGTGCAATCACTGGGACAATAACAGCTTACCTTATAGCCCTCTCTTAATTTTGTAACTTGAAAGGTCTAGGGAATAGCCTTTCTAACAGGCTTGTCACAGAGAAGGCTAATGGCATCTTGGCCTGCAGTAGAAGGAGCATTGCCATCAGGTCAGAGGTGATCCTTTTCCCCTACTCAGCACTGCTGAGGCCATACCTGGGGTGCTGTGTTCAGTTCTGATCTCCTCAGTACAAGATAGAGACATAGATGTTACTGGAGACAGTCCAACAAAGGGACTACCTTTAAAGTGATTAGTGTACTGGAGCATGTGTCCTGCAAGGAAAGACTAAGACAACTGGGACTGTTTAGCCTGGAGAGGAGAAAGCTCAGGGGGAAACTTATTAATGTGTGTAAATATCTGAAGGGAGAATGCAAAGAGGATGGAGCCAGGCTCTGTTCAGTGGTGCCCAGTGACAGAATTAGAGGATATAGTCACAGACTAGAACACAGGAGTTTTTCTCTGAACATCAGGAAACACTTTTTCACTGTGATGGTTACCAAGCACTGGCATAGGGTCACCGGGGAGGTTGTGGAGTCTCCATCCTCAGAAGTATTCAAAAGTTGTCTGAACATGATTCTGAGCAACTGACTATAGATGCCCCTGCTTGAGCAGGGGGGTTAGACTAGATAATCTCCACTGGTCCCTTTCAACTTCAGCCTTTCTGATTTTGAATATAACAGTATAGTGAGTAGTAAATTTTCAAGGATGCTGTGTATCAGAGGAGTGTTCACTGGCCTCGTCATGCCAGAACTGCAGTATGCCAGATCTGACACATTTTAATGGCTGGACTTTTAGAAAAGCATTTGTCCTGTAGCAGTACTCTGGGGGAAAGCCCTAGCCTTTTCCTTTCTTCAACATATTTCTTGTTACTTTAGTAAAAGAGAAAACTAATTTTCAAATTGTCAAACTAGTATATCTTAAAAGTCTCAGAAAGATCCCATGTATGTAAAGATGTATGACAAAGTTGTATGAATGGAAAAGGGCTGCTAGGTTTAGGGGAAAAACTTCTCACATGATGAAAATTCTCATATACTCTAGTTAAGGAGAGGCACTGCACTTAGTTCACTAAGCTAAATTTGAAATACTTTAAAATATCCTGTCTGAAAATTATATAAAAGGGATAAAAAGCAATGAAAAAAAAGGGACATATGTCTTTTAATCAAAAAAGATTTTCACAGCCAAAGGGCACTAAAATACTTAGACTGCATAAGTAATTGCAACCATTGCTTAGTGAAAGGAAACTTCAGAGTTCATCAATGACAGTTTTGATGCTGCTGTAGCAATACACTGAAGCTGATTAAATGTTAAACTTATGCTACAGATGTTTAGTCTTTTTAAAAGTCAGTTCATTATTAATAAGATTCAATAATCAGTATGTATTGCAAATTTTCCTGCAAATTCAAAGTATGTTCAAATATTGCCATTATTATTTTTTTCCTCTACTTAAGCTAGGTAGGTTTTGAATTCAGATTTCAATCTCTGTGAATCCAAAATAGTTTTAAGGACTTAGAAAGCACTGCAACCAAGCAGAAGCTGCTGCACTAAGTCTAAAATTTTGTTACTACAATTTTTTTTAAAAAAATGTCTTTTGTGACATGTTTAGTATGATGATGAACAAGCTAGTAGTTGACGATAATAAAACTTTTTTTTCTTAGTGAATGATGAAAATTCCTCTGTTGATCTTAAATACAGAAATCAAATGCTTTCATTAAGTCTGAGTGAGTCAAACTGGAATTGGGCTTCTCAAACTTACTGATTTAGGAGGTTTGTGTTGATATGCCCCCTTGTGATTTCATTTTAAATATTATGTAATACTTTTGGATAGCAATCTGCAAATTAGAATCAAAAATAAATGCAGTGCATTTCAACTGTTTGCCTAATACAGCATTATTTCTGATCTTTGATTTGATTAGTGAAACTTCTTGATGAGCAAGTGATTAAAAGAAACATACTTACATGTAATGAATACCTGTGAGTATGAGGTTGCAGAAATGCTACCAGCCAGCAGCCTTGAGCATTGCACTGCTCACAGGAAGGGCCTGCACCTGTGGGCCCCATAACATATTGAACTTGGCATTTTCTTCACTATTTTATGCTTCCAACACTGGCTACAGCCTCCTTTCAGGTGGTTGTAGAGAGTGATAAGGTCCCCCCAAATGTCCTTTCCTCTGGATTAAGCAATCCCAGTTCATTCAGCTGCTCCTCATAAGACTTATGCTTCAGACCCTTCCCCAGCTTTGTTGCCCTTCTCTGGACACACTCCTGCACCTAGTGTCTGTTTTGTGCTAAGAAGCCCAAATGTGAACACAGTACTCAAGGTGCGGCCTCCCCAGTGCCCAGTGCAGGGGGACAATCACTGCCCTGGTCACGCTACCACGCTATTTCTAATACAAGCCAGGATGCCATCGGCCTTCTTGGCCACCTGGGCACACAATGATTCATGTTCAGCTAATGTTAACCAGCACCCTCAAGTCCTTTTCTGCCAGACAGCTTTCCAGCCACTCTACCCCCAGCCTGTAGCACTCCATGGGGCTGTTGTGATGCAAGTTCAAGACCCAGCTCTTTGTCTTGTTGAACTTCATACCATTGACTTGGTCCATTGGTCCTTCAATCGATCTGCAGAGCCTTTCTACCCTCCAGCAGATCCACACTCCCACCCAAACTGGTGTCGTTTGTAAACTGACTGAGGGTGTACTTGAACCCCTCATCTAGATCATTGATAAAGGTATTGGATAAGCCTGGCCCCAGTACCGAGCCCTGGGGACCACACTTGTGGCCAGCCCCCAAGTACTTTTAACTCCTTTCACCACCACTCTCTGGGCTTTACCATTCAGACAGTTTTCTATCTAGGAAGGAGTGCATCCAGCTAAGCCATTAGTAGCTGGTTTCTGTGGGAGAATGCCATAAGAAACAGGATCAAAGGCCTTACTAAAGTCTAGGTAGGCTACATCCACAGCCTTTTCATCATCCACTAAGCATGTCACACTGTCATGGAAGGAAATGAGGCTGGTCAAGCAGGACCTGCCTTTCCTAAACCCATGATCTTCCCTGACATCAAGGTTGGACTGACAGGGCTGTAGTTCCCTGGATCCTCCTTCTGGCCCTACTTGAATGTGAGGATCACATTTGCCAACTTCTAGTCAGCTGAGACCTCCCCAGTAAGCCAGGACTGCTGATGAGGGATAGAAATTGGCTCATTGAGCACTTCTGCCAGCTCCTGCAGTATCATAGATGAAGCAGAATTTCTAAATTCATTGCTCTCTAACAAACTTCAAACTCCAGCCTTCCACAGAAAGTAACTTGAAGAGTTTTATTTATCACAGAAACAACTAAGGTGTTCCCAGCTACTTTGCAGCAACTTCCCATAGATAAGCACACAGTCAGTAAAGTTTATTTGACAGGCTACTGTAAAATAAGCTATCATAAAAATTTCATTAAATTTAAGCCTCGTAATAACTTGGTGCCCACTGAAACAACAACATCATAGTACAGAACAGGAACTGTCAAAATGACATGGGAAAATACATTTAAAGAAGTAACAGAAAGATGTCTAGATAATAAAGAAAAAACTAAAATTATTTTTTGAAAGTGTTCACTAGTAGATAGTTTCCACATCACTAGATACCTATTATTGAACTAATAAAAATAGCACTATTTTGAGAAAGTATGTTTTTTTATCTCAGTGTAAAAATTTAATTTTGGAAAGTGACTTTGCACTTAACCACAGCAAAATCATCATCTTATTTCACTTACAATATATTCACTAATATGTGAAGAGTGTGCATATGCACACTGAGTCCTTCAAATAAGTTCAGCTTTCCTTTGCTTCTCTTGGCTTCCCTTGGTGAGAGGGGAAATTTCCCCATTAAGAAAAGAATCCAAAACCACAGAACCCCACAAACTCTTCCTCTTGTATAAGACCTTGTAACCACAAAGTCCTCATCACTCTGCCTAATCTGAAAATTTGTGATTAGTCGTTGTCCAAATGATTTTGGAATGTTGTTTCCCAGCCAAAACTCTGGTCCATAATTGCCAAAATCCAGATTCATACTTGAAAGACCTTCCCAACCCTTTTCCTTAGATTATACAGGAAAACACCTGTATAATTTCAGAAATAGACTCCAGTGATGCATCATCTATCATGCACTTAAGTAGGTGTGATAGGAGTGATGACAGCCAGACTTTTGAGACTGAGATGAATTAATAGGAATCATTTGCTATATTATGAAGATTTTATTTTCTTGCTAAGCTGATCAGTAAGAACACAGGCACTGAGGAAATGAGAGTGCTCTGGAGCTGCTTGGCTGTAATCATGAGCAAAGAGTAGAAGTGACTGAACTGAGGGGGTCAGGAAAACAGAAGTTTTGAACTGGAGACAGACAGAATACATTTGAGATGCTGGTAGTTAGCTAAAAAGGAGAAGGAAAAAAAAAAGATGGAAAGAGGAAAAAGAACAAGAAAAAGAGGACTTTGCATGGGTATAGTCCAAACAATGAAATTAAGATGTTGACAGAGTTTTCAGAAGGGGAATGTGTATTATACTGACACTCAGGGCGGTGTTTCAACCTTCTGAAGAAAATTCTATGAATTTTGTGTTTCTTTGCATTTACTTTTCAATGTCATAGTTCCATCTTGTGAAGTGAGCCTTTAGTTTTGAGTGGCTTGAGTTGTTCAGTTGACTCTGTTGATCTTATAAGAACAAGAGAGAAACAAAGATTGAATTCCTGGGAGGTTTTCTATTAAATACATGAGTTTGTGCGAGGAGTGATTAATTACTATGCAGATGTATTTTGCTGATTAATTCTTTTGGGAAAAAGTTAGATAGCCACTATGTCCCATGCTTTACAATGTCTGTGAAAAAACAGTCTCTGGGATCTGACTTGTTAATGTAGTAATAAGGCTAATTGCTACTTTTTGTGCAGGTGCAAGCCTCTTACATTAACAACTTTCTCATTTCCCTTTTTCTCTAGCAAGATTATATTCCCTCATAATACTCTCAAAGAAGTTGACTCCAATTTACTAAAGGCTTTGGCATCACACCCTGAAAGCTATGAACAAATCAATGTGCAGAATATTAACCTGTCACAATGCAGAAATGTGTTTTCTTGCACTGTCTTTTGAAGAGAGTTTTTATCAGGACTCTCTCTCCATCTGTGAACTATAAGTCAAATTCAACTGAAAAATGGCACATTTGGAGGTGTGAAAATTTCCTGTGAAATGTAGAAAAAAGGACCAACTGATGGCCATTAGAATGTCAGAACTCAGAAAGAACTATTGTCCCTTTATGAGAGAGCAAGGCAACTCTGCTGAGATAAATCTGTGTTCAGAACACTGGCAAATCTGGTGGGTGGCAGAAAGTGTTCATGGGAAAAAGAAGGTATTTTGTGCTCTAGTAGCTTTGATGGAAGCAGCTGTGCTCTGATAAAGCATATCTTCCCACAGAGTAGATAAAATCCTTGATAAGAAATGTTGAGAATGATGTACGACAGATAGCAAGGCTAGAGATGGTTTGGTACAGCTTCCATCAAACAAATCTAGTCTGTTTGCCTCAACCATGCTGCTTTTTTCTCCCTCCAGCATGAGAAATCATTATCCTCCTTGTGATAAACAAGGAAACAAAGGAGTCAGGGGAGGGAGGGTGAGGGGAGGAGTAATACTTCTTCAATACTTCTTATATTTACCACTTTGAAAATCCAGAGAACAAAAAAAGCAAACAACCAGTGATACTAATGTTGGTAATGCTCTCTCTAAAAATCAAAGGAACATTATGTTACAGAGACTCTTTATCCCACTTCTCTCACATATATGTGCTTTGATGGTGACTGGTACTTAACAGATCCAAGAAACTTCTTTGATCTCCAGGTGCACTGAGGTGGTGAATAAGAAGCAGGGTGGGTGCTTGTTGGCCAGTTCTTTTGCTGTACATTGCCTAGATCTCAAGTGGCAGATTTTGTGTTAACTTTTGTTTATTCTACTGAACATGGCTGAAAATCATCGTTTCCCTTTAAGGACAATACAGCAATAACAAACTCATGTTTTCCCGTTCATCTAATAAAACACTGGTAAATGTAACTACCATCTACTTTGTTACAGAAATCATGTAATTCTGGAACAGGAATGATTAATTTGCTTTTGGGGCTATATGCACTTATATTATGAAAAAGATGTCGCTATTGCTAGAAAAATGTTGTGGAGATTGGAGATGACAGGTGTCACGTAGCTTAGTGTTCCATTGAATTTCAGGACATTTTTGACAGAATGTCAGACCTCAAAACATCTTGTTAAAATCTTTCCAGCAATGCTCTTGTGGAAAACCTACATATTCCTTGTGAAGATCAGAACTAGATGAGAGGCCTATGGACTAATTTTGGAGAAAAGCTTTGAACAAAAGTGGTAAATGAATATATGATCTACATTTTCCATGAGGATGTATATGATGAAGTTACCAAATGTACTAGCATATGCACCACTGAGCACCTTTAGGGGATACACTAACAAGGTGGGTAAAATGTGTGAGTACTAGGTTCATGATCTATGGAAATGCTCCTTCAACTTATCATCTCATTTTAATGTGGATTTAGCAATAGAAACATGTCCAAATGACCCTTATTTGCCTTAAGAATATATGAGCTGTATGGTATTTGTAAAGCTATATTAAACACATAAAGCTGTGCTTGGTAAGGTGCTATAAAACAACCCATTTATTTTATTGGTCCCTATTTCAATAATACTTACATATACACCTAGGAATAAAGTAAATCCATAACTACAAAAGCTAGTGTAATTTCTTAGTTTCAGTAACATAATTTATTATTTCAAAATTTGAGCAAAATCTTATATTTATCAGCAAAAAATAAAGTATTAGTATAATAAGTGAAAGAATGCAATGGGGTACTACTATGCCTTGCCAATATCTAAAAATCTCTCTTACTTAAAAGTTGTGAAAATAATCACTTTCAGTTGAAAATGTAACTAAAACACAGAGATGTTAATAAGCATCTTTCCACTACATTGGAATTAATTGTACCTATCTAAAATGTTATGTAAGGGTTTTACTCTTAGCCTTGTCCAATCACTTTAGTGAACACAGAGTGATTATATCATTCTTCTACTTTAGTCTTTGATATCTGCTTTACACCGGTGAAAACAAATTTTTGCAATAAGCTTTAGAGAAGTTATAATAATTTTTTTGATAATTTTCAGGAAATAACTGATTAAGAAGGCAAAAGATCCTTTCCTTTGTAGCTGGAAGTGGTGCCAACAACTTTTCCTATAGCATTATGGCCAGTATAGAGCATCTAACCTGGTTGGTTGAATTCTAATATAATAAGGGAAATATGTTAGAAATGGCACATAAAAATCTGTGGACTGTGTAACTATTCTGTCAAGGAGATAGAATATCTTTTGAATTCTAAGGTGACAGAGTTTGATACAACGAAGATTTATATTCATAAAAGATTCTTAGGTAAAATAGACTACTGGAATGGATCAGTATATTCTGTCAGAGTAAGGTAGAACAAGCAGATGTTGTTTTGACTTTTCCAGTGATTCTTAAAATTAACAAGTTAGTTACTTAACTTTTGCTGTCATTTCAGATAATGGCTGAGAGAGTCACGTACAGTGCACTATTACTGTCACAGACTGGTTGTACCATTTACTTGTTCTACAGCAAGTGAAAATCTGTTTGAAAATACATGGACAAAAGGAAAGAGCAAAACAGCAGGACTACATTTCTGTTAAAGTACTATAGCATAAAGTTAACATAAAGCATTTCACATTTACTGTAGGCATAGAGCAAGCATTACTTAAAGGTAAATATAAGGAAATACATGTCCTTAAATATAAGTGCTTTTCTACATCTTGTGACTGGAAAATGTTATACCTTGTAGCTGAAATAGTTATAGTACATAAATACGTGAGAAGACCACCCTCTACATTTTCAGGTATTTAAAGTTAGAAATAGAAATATAGAAAATACAGAATATGAAGACAGATATAGAAAACATGTTGAAAAATGTGTTTTATCCAACCTTAAAGATCAAGTGATGACTTATAAAAAGTGTTTTGTAATGCACTTAGCAGTGTGTGCACATACACTAGTAGTGTGTGCACCAGATAGCCAGAAGTAGTGAGAAAGGCATGTGAAAAAAACATTGTCTTTATCAGATGCAAATTAAAATCACATCAAAATTCAGTTCATCCTTTTATATACACTTGCTACATTTCAAATATTTTTAGCACAGTTCCAGCATTATCTTGAAAACAATCAAGAAGTCAGATCCCTTTCTCAAGTATGTCTTCATAACTGGTGGAACATTTTTAATATTTCATTGGAAAGCAGTAGAATCATAAGCAGAGAGAAATGCCTGTCATATTCTGGACAATACAAAGGCTTAACCCTACCAAAGTATGTTATTTTACTTAAAGTTATGTCTTGTAAAACTGTGGTATGTAATCTCTTGTCATAGAACAGCAGTTCATATGAATGACAACACTATGGTGTAGATGCTTGCACAACATGTACAATATTGTTTTCTGCATTTTCATGTAAAAATGTGAATATCAATATTAGGTGTATTAGAATTATTACAACCAGGTCCCTTTCAATGTTTTTACAAAGTTGAAAAATTTTCTGATTATTTGGACACAAAGCATTATAGTGAATGGGGTGACATCAGGCTAGTGACCAGGCACTAGTGGGATTTCTCGGGGAATCAGTGCTCTTCCTTAGGTCCAGCACTCTTCCTTAGGCCCAGTGCTCTTCAACAGCTTCATAAATTACTTGGATGCAGGAGTCAAAGGTATACTAAGTAAGTTTGCTGACAACATTGAACTGGGAGAAGTTCTTGATTCCCTCAAAGGCAGAGAAGCCCTGCAGAGAGACCTCGGTAAATGAGAGGGCTGGGCAACTACCAGCTGATTGAAGTTTAACAAGGGCGCATGACATATTCTGCATCTGGGACAGGGGGGCCCTGGATGTACCTACACACTGGAAATGAGACACTGGAGAGCCATGTCATGGAAAGGGACTTGGGGATCCTGGTCAATGGCAAGTAGAATATGAGTCAGCAGTGCCCTGGCAGCCAGGAGGGAAAACCCTGTCCTTGGGGATGTCAGGCAAAGCATCACCAGCCAGTCAAGGGAGGGGATTGTCCCGCTCTGCTCTGCACTGGGGAGGCCTCACCTTGAATACTGTGGCAGTACAATAAAGGAAAGACATTAAGCTTTAGAGAGTGTCCAAAGGAGGGCAACTAAGATGGTGAAGGGCCTTGAGGGGAAGCCGTATGAGGAGCGACTGAGGGTACTTGGTGTGTTGAACTGGAGGAGACTGAGGGGAGACCTCATTGCAGTTACAACTTCCTCATGAGAGGAAGAGGAGGGGCAGGTACTGATCTCTGTTATGTGGTGACCAGTGACAGAACCTGAGGAAATGGCCTGAAGCTGTGTCAGGGGAGGTTAAGATTAGATATTAGGCAAAGGTTCTTCACCCAGCTGGACATTGACACAGGTTCCCCAGGGAACTGGTCATGCCACCAAGCCTGATAGAGTTCAGGAAGCATTTGGACAATAGTCTTAGGTGCTTGGTGTGATTCTTGGAGTTGTCCTGTGCAGGGTGAGGGGTTGGACTCAATGATCCTTGTGGGTCCCTTTCAGAATAGTCCATGATTCTCTCATTTGTTTGCTCATTCATTAATGACATTTTCTGTAAATGTTCTTCCACACATGGCATTTCTGAGATTCAGGTAATGTATTTGCACAGGCAAATCTCATATATAAGTTTCAGCCTGTAAATTGCAATTTGAGCTTTGTGATTTTTTTATTAAAATACTAGGTTTCTTCAGGCAGAGTTATATGCTTTAAACAGGCTTTGATTAATGGTTACTATGCTTAATTTCTTCTCAGTGGATTCAGAGGATCAGCATGCCAGCATACCTGTGAAACAAAAGACAGTTCCTTAAAATAAAGGAGTTGTGTCACCCTAATTATACCAATACTATTCTACTCAGAAGTTATACAAATTATAACAGTGAAAGAATTTCAGTAGATAGTAAAATCAGATTCTTGATTTTAGTATGAATCATGAGGATTTTACAGCTTTGGACCTGAAATAAGACATCTTAATTATCTTAGCAGTTTCATACATAAAGTGATTTACATGTCACCTCCTACCCATCAACCTGGGGTTTCCTTTCACTTAATTAAATTTCCAGAAACACTACACACTGTATGTGCTGTACTCTATTACCTTCATAAACAGGGTTCTTCTCTATATATCATATCCCACTCTGTATATATAAATATTGTAAATTAAGGGATTTGTGTTTTAGAGAATATCGTCGTCTTTATTTTATTTGGGTTCATTTGGGTTTTTGTTGTCTGTTTTATTAGGGTTTTTTGCTGTATTTCTAATTATACAAGCAGCTTCTCTGTTATATTTAAAAAAGAACTTCAGCATTTTTGGAGGCAGGGGATTAAAAAAAACCCCAAATGTTCTGAGAAAATCTCCTCAGGGAGTGAGAAGGCAAGAGATCTTAGGCTGGAAATCCCAGACCTCAGTAGAATAGGAAAACTGAAATAAATTTCCCACCAAATGGTGTAGCAACATTTCTGAATATAAAACCCTATTCTACCTCCAGTGGATATTAAAATATTTTCCACAGAAAGTAAAGACTGTTTTTTCTCATAAAAATATTAACATATACACATATATGTACTCTCAAAGATCAGCACTGAAAAACACTTCTGTAAAGAATTTGAAAGTGCCATAGTAAAGTGGGAAATTCTGCAGCAGCTAGTGAAGGATTATGGAATTGATGGGTCTTCAGTAGCTTCCTGTATTTTCGTTTTTAGGAAATTTCAACAGGCAGTAAGATGTTGAAAACATTTTGAAAGGCAATTTGGCAGACAGCCCCACAGGGCTGACTAATGCAGTTTAGTCCAGACAGGTTATACGGTTATACTGGAATTTTCAAATGTCCAGTTGTGACGAGAACTCAAACGATAATGACAGGTTTTACCCTTGGCTTTTTGGAAGAGAGAAGGTTAGTAACTGTAGGATGTTATTTGAAGACAAAGTCTGTAGACTCACAAATACCAGCAGATACAGAAATACAGAAAATAACAGTTAGTATTTTTACATTAGTGTCATAATATCAAGGGTATTAGCCCGCTGTAGAAATTTCTCTTATACAATAAGTGTAATACCTGGAATTTTGTAAACAATAAGAATCAGCCTGAGATGTTTTGGTTTTACCTGTATGATTTGATTTCAGCTTAGTTTATCCAGATTTTGAAGGAAGATATTGTGCACAATCTGTGATTTTCCTGAAACAAAACCTAACTCCTACATGCAAAATGTTCTAGTTGTGCATTCTGCCTAAAGGTCTAAATACTAATGGTTAAACCCACCAAAATTATGAATGAGCTTCTGATCCCACTGATGTAATTTACCTTCTCCTTGTAAGAAATTACATGCATTATAAATCGTGGCTAGGCTTCGCGAACAAAGATTTGAGAAGGATTCTATCCACTCTTGCTACAAGCACGCTGATGGTTAAAAAGGCCAATGTGAGATAGACAAGTCCGGTTGCAAAAGGCACAGTGGGAAGTTTCCTTAGGCGGTATTGTATTGGCAAGACACGATTCTTTCTGCATTGTCTTTTCTCCTTGAGAGTGATCCTGCATATGTTCTCAAAAGAGGCAGCAGCGTTATAGATGGTGTGTCTTCATGTCTCGCGATTGGAGGCCAGAATAGACCAGTGATGATGATCAATATGGCAAAAGCTGAGATGTTGTTTCAGGGAGTCCTTGTATCTCCTCTTTGGGGCTCCTCTCTTGCAGCAGCCAGTGGCAAGTTCACCATAGAGCACAATCTTAGGGAGGCAGTGGTCCTCCATCCTGGAGATGTGTCCTGCCCAACGCAGCTGTGTTCTCATCAACATGGCCTCAATACTCATAACTGCTGCCTGTTCAAGAACAGACACAATAGTCACGTAATCAGTTCAGTGGATGTTTAAGATTGTATGGAGGCAGCGCTGATGGAAGCATTCTAAGAGTACATATTATAAATAACTACTGATGAAAAGACTAATCACTGACTATATCTATACAACTCAGAAAGCATGACCTGCTGGTATCTCTTCTCTGAAACCACCTGACAGTGCAAAAATATAATACGAGACATGGCAAGTACATGACAAGTCAGTAAGCATTCTCACCTAAAAGAGTTGTCATTAACAGGAAATCCCTTAGAAAATTAGCTTGTTTTTCGTTCAAACCCTACCTGAGACTATTTGTTCATATATTTTATAATGAGATTTAAAAAACTTTTCATAATATAAGACTTTCTTCTTGTACAAAAATTGCTGACATGAGAGTTGTACAAAGAAATTGTATAATATCGTAAGGTGCCAATGATGATCAGGAAATTCCTGCTGACAAAGCCTGGGGAGTTTTTATGCTTGGTAGGTTCTTGATTGTTGCTGCCTCACAAGTTTGAAGCAGGTGCCCAATAAGGGATTCTGATGTTTACTATACTCTTGCATCTGTTTCTTCAGATTTTTAAATATAAAGTAAAATATTAATGGAGCGTAGCTCTATGCCTCTCTCCAACTTAGGGAAGCAAGGAGACATCAAAGGCAGGACTGGCACTTCAGCATCTGGGCCACCAGCTCTGACCTCTGTGTCTGAAGATGGAATCCTGACATCAGCTGAGTTTTCAAAGATACTATCTTCAGCACACTTTCCTTGCTGTGGCTTTAAAGTATGAAATATCTATCTGGATCTTTCTACTACACGTGAAAAACTAAAGAATAGATATTATATTGAACTGAATTTTGGAGCACCAAATTTGTTATAATCCAGCAATTTG
This sequence comes from Pseudopipra pipra, assembly GCF_036250125.1. NCBI lineage: Eukaryota > Metazoa > Chordata > Aves > Passeriformes > Pipridae > Pseudopipra > Pseudopipra pipra. The sequence continues at coordinate 144,376,900 of NC_087549.1, read as the reverse complement.
CATTGTGGTTACAGACAGATAGGTGTTGTAGACGAACAAAACTGTCTCAAAGTACATGCTGCATCTTTTGATGACCACCAGCAGTTTGAGAAATATAGTACTTACTCATTTACATATATTTTGTGGGTGTATTTGATGTGGGAAGGACCCATAAAGAAGAAGTTCCTGAAGGACCATCTCCCATGCGTGAGACCACACACTGAAACAAGTGAACAGCTTGAGGAGGAAGAAACAGTGAGACAATGTGTGTTGAACAGATTGCAACCCCTTCTCCATCCCCCTGTGCTGCTTTAGGGAGAGGAAGAGCAGATAGAAGAATTGTGAGTGAAGCTGAGCCTGAGAAGAAGAGAGGTAGGGTGGTGTTTTTGAGATGGAGTTCATTTTCTTCATAAAAGCTTATATGGTGCTGTGTTTTGAACTTGTGACCAAAAGAGGTTGATAACAGACTGATATTTTATCTACTGCTGTTCTTACACAGCATCGAGGTATTTTCTTTTTGTCGCACAGCCCCACCAATCAGGAAGTTGAGGGTGCACAAGAGACTAGGAGGGGATACAGTGGGTACAGCCAACCCCAAGTGACCTAAGGGATGTCCCGCAACTATATGGTGTCATAGTCAGTGTATAAAGCTGGGGAGGAAGGAAAGTTCGGTGTGATGAGATTTCTCGTCAGTGATGGAGCCCTGTTTTTCTGGGGATAGCTGACTGACCATAGAAGCAGTGAATTAATTCCTTTTATTGCTTTGCTTATGTGCATGGCTTTATCTGAATCCAGGAATTTTCTGACTTTTAGTCTTCCAATTCTTTTCCTCATTCCTCTCAGGGAAGTGGGGCTAGTGAGTGAGTGGCTGCTGGCTGGGGGTAAACCGCAAAAGGAGGGATGATGGAAGGTGTTTTTAGATTTGTTCTTACTTTTCATTGGCTTAATCAGTTTAATTGACAATAAATTAAACTAATTTCCTAAACTAGAGTCTGTTTTAACTATGATGGTAATTGGTAAGTGATTTCCTAATCTTTATCTCGACCCATAAGGAGCTTTTTGTCATATTTTTCTCCTCTTGTCCTGTTGAGAAGGATAAGTAATTCCAGTGTTTTTTTTCCCTATTATACAAGTTTAACTTAAAGAGAACTGGGTTAACTAGGTTTTCTTTAAATTTTAAAATTCAGGTTATCATTTATACATTATCTCTACTCCACAGCCCAATATTTCTGTTAAATTATTCTTCCTTGAACTTTATAAAATAATGATTCAGTCATGTAGGTTAATATAACCAGAATTACAGAAAATTAAAACTGCAAAGTAAAAAAGTGATAGAAATTGCCTAGGTAGGTTTATCTCAGGAGAATAAAAACTTAAATGAAAGGTCCATGTTGAGGTGACATCAAAGAAAGTGTCTCCTCTTTTGGCAGGTGAAACTGTTATCAACCTCCTTTATTGATAATATCAGGATTGCTTTAGTTCCAGACTTTAGTGTTATCAGATAATTTCACTGCCTTCCCTACATTCCTTGGGCTGTATTCAGGTTGACTTTTTGTACCTTTCATCTCTCCAAGTCACATTTTATCATAAATCCCTTTGCTATCTAAATGTGAGAGAAAGAAATTTTGAAGTACTGTTTGGTGCTGAAATAATGAAAAAAACCCCCACATTTTCTCATAGGCCTGATCATTTGATACATTGACAATTCAGTTTGTTACCCAGCAAATAAGAAAAAAAGTAATGTACAGCTAGACAAAATCTAACATGTTTGTTTTTCAAAGCAAGATCTTACTGAAGAATCAATCTATACAGCTGATTTTCTGAAACCCTACTAAGGTGATTAATCTGTGAAATATACTTTGGCAAAGTTGTAGTGTTTCTTTTCCTTACTTCAGACTTCTCTGAAGCATAAGCTGGACTGTTCTGTAGAAAATTCAAACTTTGCATAAAAGTATTATTCTTGGATCCACAGCTGAACTTGAATTGATCTCAGGTATCTGACCAAATAGAAGATAATACCCCCTTTTTAGTACTTAGAATGAAGTTTTATAGTTATATGAATGTATACACTTTTATGTAATATTTTAAATAATGTGATGGTATAATTTTTTTTAAAGAAATATTACAGTACAGACAAAACAGAAATTACTTGGTTCCTTACAGGATTTTTAAAATATTGTAAATGAAGATTTCTCGAGACAATGTTAGGAGTTTGCAGTAGACAGTGAGTGTTGGGTTTGCTTATAAATATGGCATGATCAGAGAAAAAAAAAGTACTAAAAACTGTATTATTATGAAAGACTTGAATGTCTTACAGATGAAATATGCATTATAATTACTGATACTGATGTAAAAGCTTCTAGATTTCTCTTCCAATCAAATAAAAAATGAATTTAAACTCTGTTCTCATAAGTATTGTAGAGATAAGAGAAAAGCCTCAATAAAAAATAATACTGGAGTAGAAGATAATGGAGATTTGACAAAAATAAAATAAAAGGCTAAACAAAAGAAAAACAAAATTAGCAACTATTGGTTTCAAAAAGGTAGAATACAAGAAGCTCAGGGAAAGTATTAGGGAAGCCAACAGGTACCTTCTCAAATTAAATTTTGAAGAAACTTTAAATGAAACTAATTGGAGTTGTCCTTGCACAGAAGGAGGAAAGACTTATAAGGAATACCTTTCAGGCCAGATTAATTTGATAGTCGTCTCTACATGGTAGTAGAGAATCTCTTGCTCATAGAAGTAAATGGAGAATCTGTAATGTAGATAAGACAAAGAACAGAACAGTAGATATGACAGAGAACAGATTAAAATACTCTGGATATATAAAAGTTTAGAGAAATGACATGAATAATGCCAAATTATGAAGAAAAGACATTAAAAATTAGAACAGTATATAAATAGAGAGATGAAATAGAATTTGAAGATACTCTTAGAAGGTCCCCCAAACAAATCTTTTATTTAAGTTTTAAGTAAATAATAAAAACAGGGACAAGACAAACCACTAGGAATGAGTACATAGAAAAGAATATGACTATGTTTGAATTGGAGATCAAATATATGGAATTTTGTACACTTTAATCAGGGAGCCTGAACACTGTATGGTTTAGATTTTGGTACTGCAACTTCAGTAGAAAAGAATTTACATGAGTGGTGGAAGGATGGATATGAAAAGTCTCTGAATTACTAGGTCTGTTTGACTTCAAATTCAACTAGAAAGAAAAATCAGGACCTGTTAGAGAGTTATTTACTTCATGAACATCTTGTTTATTCTTTTCCAAGTGAATACCTCTTATTTCTTTTGATATACATGAAGTCAGCTTGATTTACTTTAGAGTAACACAGAGAAAGAAGAGAAGGAAGGGAAGGGAAGGGAAGGGAAGGGAAGGGAAGGGAAGGGAAGGGAAGGGAAGGGAAGGGAAGGGAAGGGAAGGGAAGGGAAGGGAAGGGAAGGGAAAAGAGAAAAGAGAAAAGAGAAAAGAAATAAAATGTCTAGGCAAGGTTTCTTTGCATTCCACCAGGGTAGGTAAGACTTTGCTTTTTTCCTCCCTTTTGAACCCCTGCATGGCTGTGTTACAATCCAGGTCAGCTGCTCAGAGCAGCTGAGATGAGCCTATTGCTATTGCTAATTTAAGAGATCAGACTCAAAACGTACACCACTGTGCAGTACACTGTCGGCTTTCCCAGCTTTTATGACAACCCATTTAGAGCAAATGCCTGTGGGACCAAAACAGGAGCTATTGCTTCTCAGTGCACTGCTCAGTACTTCAAGCTGTACGTGCATTGCTCTTTATCCTTTTCTCTACTCTTTTCTTTTTTTCTTTAAACTCTAGTGTGCCTCTCATTAGGATTTCTGTTAAATGCCCTAGGAAAGGTTTATGCATTTCTAAGAAGCAGATAATAGATGCATGCACTTCAGTGTTTGCCATCTTGGCTTCTCTTTAATGTAATTCATTATTCCACAAATATACGGTACATAGTGCTGCCAAGTTAATTTGTATAATAATAATGAGCTATTAATTAACATCCAAGAACACATGTTTCTTCCAACAATTTGTGGTAATAAAGTAATTAATGAAATTCAAAATTTCATTCTAGACAGGAAGTCTGACTACTATTTGGAACATTGTAACCATTTTCTCTGTGAATACAATCAATAAATTCCAATGTAAATATGCTAGAATGGGTGGAAAAACAATATATACATAAAGACAGCCCTGTAGAATTGTTGTGTGGTGCTGTTCTTCTCAGAAAAGTTATATTACTGTGTTGGTTTATATCAAAATACCTATTGAAAAGATGTTCCCAGCAATGAACATTAGCATGAGAATAGGATGCTATTCCCTTCTGATTGAAAAAGAAAGTCCATTCTTTTTCTCATTCTACCAAAACCCTTCTATTTTTGTAGTTCTTGTACTGGTATATCATAATCTTCAAGGTCTTTGAAATCACAGAGACATAAGTCGTGAGGGAAGTTCAATGACTGATAGCAGGACACCTTGCTGCTTCTTAGGACACTCTGGGAAAACTGTGGGTCCTGGTGGTGGAATGAATCTAAATGTACAAGTAACAGTATCTTTATTGCTCAATCTGACCTGAACCTCAACTGTCTCAATAGCACCACTTGCTTTTCTAGTGATGACAGTCTGAATGAAGAGGAGTATGGTTTAAAGTGAGTGTAGTAACAAATTCTCAAAACCTGTTGAGAGTCCATGAAGTTTCTAGAAAATTTAATCTAATTTTACAGAGAATTCCATTAAGTTCAGTGAATATAGGTACTGAACTTTCTAGAAAACTCCTTCTGAGCTTTGTTTTATTTGCACTTTGCAGAATGTTTAGCACGTTATTTTAAAAGCCAAATAAATTCTCATTCAACAAAACACCAGAACAGAACTGCAAGTATTTATTAGATATTTGGCAACTATTCCTCCACAAACAAATCACAATATATGATATGAGTTGTACTTATGAAACAAATCAATCTCCACTGAAATTTGTATTAAAATAAATCAGTTTTTAATCAGTCACAGAGGACATTTTTCAGCATGGAAAATTCAGAGAAAAAACGAGAAACACATCCACATGACACTTGTAACAATTTTTCCTTTTGGCAAAATAGATTCTCAGTACATTTGGGATACACAAACTTCTCTAAATTATCTCTTTGGTTGTGTTTTTAGGCTTATCATGAACCATCAGAATAAAATCATAGAGCTATAGAATTGTTTGTGTTGGAAGGGACCTTAAAAATCATCTAGTTCCAACCCCCTGCCATGGACAGGGACACCTCCCACTAGTCCAGATTGCTCAAGGCCCCATCCAACCTGACCTTGAACACTGCCAGGGATGGGTTACCCATAGCTTCTCTGGGCAACCTATTCCAATGACTCACCACCCTCACAGTAAAGAATAATTTCTCTTTCAATTATTTATAGCAGTTGTTTTTTCTATATATAGATATTTGTATAAAATATGACTTACAAAACATTAAGTGATGTCAAAAAGTATAGATTTTGATTCCTTTACCATCCATTTTGCTTAAGAATTTTTTCAAAATCAAGAGTCATGTTTTCTGAGAAGTCAAAAAGAACATCATATGATTTCTGACGAGATATGATAAGAAACACTCCTAAACAAACAAACAATTAATTATTGCTAATTCTAGATTAAACACACACTAGATGTGCAGCAAACTGGAGGTGCAACAAACACACAACAATCTTTGTGAATCATTCACATCTTCAAAGACCATTTTCTTGCTGAGAGGTGATCAACCACTCTACTCTTAGCCCCCACTGAAAAGAGGGGGTGTATGTCTAGCCCAGAGCTCTTCTGAATGATGATAACAGGAACATAATGTATTATGTGGCATATAAAACATATATATCATTCATATCTTGCCTGATGTTGAAAGTTGCCTTGTAGGTCAAAATGAAGCCCTTCTCTACTATCAAATTATAGGTACAGATGTTTCAGGAGGTCACTGTAGAGATAAACTAAGACTTACACATGGAGAGGAAAGAGCAGACGCAACAGCAGTGACAACCAGCACATAATAGCAGTGACAAGCAGTCTCCTCTTTGAGTTTGTAGTTCTGAGAGGCTCTGGTGGTTCATCTCCTGGATGTGAATACATGGCTATTTTATATCACCATAATATTTAAGAGAGCTGTTCCTGTATAAACTGATGTAAAACATGAAAAAAAAGCCTTGGAGAAGCTGACGAAGCACAATAAATCAGTGTTTGAGAGTATGTCAGAAAGAAGAATTGAGAGCAGCTCTGTGGGTGTTTTCTCTAAAACAAGTCTCTGCACAACTTGAACACACAAATATCTTGGCACAAATATATCTTAAGGACATAACACTGAAAAGTGTAGTGACCACTGAAGTGATTTGTGAAGGCAGACAAAACTTCCTACATCTCCTCTCAGCCATTCAAATTCAACAAAAAATTAAAATAATTGCTACTTCTCATCTTTTAACCACTGGTCTAATCTATTCTATCTGAAGACCCCACGTGAACTGTGTTCGAATGATGTTATGATGTGTGATATTTTAATCCTGTATTTATTTTTAATTTAACTAATGATGGCTGATTGTTATTAAAAAGAGGAATTTTAGTTTGTTGATGGTATTATTTGTTACCTTTTGTATCCAGGTCAGTGGTTTTCAATTTTTTATTTCTTTTTTTTTCCTATTTGTGAGCTTCCTCTTCTTTTCTGTTTGCAATATTATGTATTATGAACTGCTTTTCTCAGTCAACTCCTGTAGGTCTCTTAGAGGTGCACTGGCAGGTTGGATACCTCTGGTGATATTTTACTTGTAATCATGTATTGTGGAGGTATTTCCTTTTCAGAACAAACAAATAAAACCAAGCAAAAAAAAAGCCTCATGGTCTTTGTTATTTTTTTAAAAATTCAACTCCAAGGCTTTTAGAGAAAATTAATGTACTGACACTGATACAAATTTTCTCCGTGTTTCCAGAACATTTATTTTGGAGACAGTTAACTGCTGGGGAAAGTTTTAGATTTCTGAATCTAGATGCCTTGGTAGGTATTGATTTTTGAAGTCTTAGACTTTATTTAGATAAATGCAATTCTGTTCAATATTGTTTCAATGCGACAATTGCAACATGACAGCAGTAATCTGCTGCCCATAATGCTCTCTGTTACCACAGTTATATGCCAATAGTTATCTGCTTCTACAACCAAATTATTTATAAATGTCCCCTGGCAAGGCAGCAATACAAATTAATCTCAGATAAGCTTGCTCTTTGAACATGACTTTCTGTTCTTCCTCTTATATTCATGTGATGGATTCTATCAACTTTTGCATTAGACTCAAAAAATTGGATAGAAGCCTTAGCTAGTTTTTATAGTCTTTACAGATGAGTACCAAGATAGCGCTTTCACAATTTTAATTTGTTTCTTTTGTTTACTTTTTTATAAAGGAAGTATAGAATGAGTAATTTAGATGTAGATATCATGTCTAGATTTAAAGGATCCTCATCTGAGGTGTTTCCTGTTCCAAAACCATTTAGTTCAGGGAAAAAAAGTTTCTGAAGAGCTCAAAATGAAGCTGGGCATTAGCTAAGATACAAATTGGTTTGTAAACAATCATAAACTCTCAGCTTTTGTGCTTGACTGTGGTTGGAAAAGTTAAACTTTCTCTGAGAAAACTGTATATTCAAAGATTCCAGTAATTATAACAGCATCTTTCAGTAGAAGATTTAATAGCCAGTTCTTTGAAAAGAGTTGCTCTTCCATTCTTTAAAACATACATTTTTAAAGATGATAAATACTAAACCTAGGTTTTATTAAAATGTGAATTGTTAAACTAGAACATAACATAGTTATGTCTCAGTGTCTTCCTGCATTGAGCAATGTCCTCACCTATCCTCAAGGTTTCCTGTCACCTCTGGAGGGGGCTTCATACAGGGTCACTTCCCTGTTGCCTCTGATAAAGTGCTGGCATCTCTACAAAGACATAAACATTTGAGCAGCCACCACTGTCTGCTCTCTTTCTTGTCAGTGCAGTTCTAATCAGTGGCATTGAAGATTCAATCATTGAATCACAGAATCTTTAAGATTGAAAAAGACCTCTAAGATCATCAAATCCAACCGTCAACCTCGTAGCACCACCAAGTTCACCATTAAACCACGTCTTCAGGTGCCATATCCAGATGTGTTTGTGAACACTTCCAAGGGAAGGATAGATTTTTCCTCAAACTAAAATAGGTTGGAAAAGTAGATTACTTAGGTAACCACAAACACTGCAAATCTAGGGTACCCTCAGCTTTCCATGACTGCATTGAAAATAACTGAAGCCAAGTGCAGTGATTCTCCTTCACAGTTTGCTTTATCAAGCAGTTCGCTCTCAAAGATCCTTGAGCATTCCTGACTACAAGCACAAGCTCCTCCTTGCTTAGAGGGCCTGCACCTGACCATCATCTTCTCTCTGCAATAGGGGGCCATTCACCCTTCCTCTTTAATAGTCAGCTAAATCCATTTACAGGATATATATAGAACCTGCATATATGCATACTCAGAATTTCTTTTAAAAAAGCTTAAAAAAAGGGCATAAACAAAATAAAGTATTATGAGTGCAGCCTTTGATTTTAGTGAAATTCCCTGTGAATTATTTAGATTGTGTATACTACTTTGTTTCAAAGACTCTCATTTTTTGCAAATCTTACTATTGATTTGAACTGACCTTATCCTTCCAAAAATACTGTAGTCTTCTCTAGCTACAGTGCTGATGATTCTTAATTGTCATTCCAGCTCTGTGAAAAATGAAAGGACTACAACTGTGCTGTTGTTCTAAAACCCTAAACATGGATAGAGAGAGTCGAGTGGTAAATAAATGTGCTGAAAAATCAAAAGTTACTAAGACAACATTGTGCTAATGACCATATATGCACACAATGTAGACAGATGCAAAACTTGAGCCAAATGTTTATTACTCTGGGACAGTTATTTTCCATAAAAAAACTTAGCTGCATGGTGTAAAAGATAATGAAGATGTGACCATATTATATTAGTTTGTGAAATCTTCTGGTTGCTCACTTCTTTCATAAGAACCAAAAGAATTCAGTGTATTTTCATGGAATTACTTTGCTCCTCAAGAAATGGCCTTTATAACATTCTTTTTCACTTTTAGAAAATTCAGAGATATCTAGTAAGTTTCTTCTAAGCATGTGACTAGTTTACTTTTGTCCCTGTTTTTCTGTTTGTTCCTGTCGCTTCATCGTATTTTCTTGCTTTGCCATTCAGAGAAGAGAAGAGGCAGGGTATGGAATGAGTGCATGAAGGTAACTTCTCACATGAACCAGAAATATGCCATAATTCAAAAAGGAAAACAGCTGAGAAAGAATAAATCTTGTTTTAATGTGCCTGAGCTTGTATTAAAAAATACAGATGTACTGTATGCATATGAAATTTTTGATTAAAATGTCTCTCATCAGTCTGTCTCTTTAATTAAATAAAACCTGCTTGGTATTAATCAAAGCATAAAGAATTTATGCCCCAAATCCAGATTAATTAAAAGCCCAGAAGCTTGAAGAACAGACCGAGTATAAATACTAAAATAAATCAATCTAAACATAATATTTATGTATTGGGGCTGTGTATTCCAAAAATATAAATAATTCCAGAAAGTGATTTATTGCAGATTCACCCTGGAAATACATTGCTTATTAGGATATATCTATACATTAAGTTAAGCAAACAGTTTGATTTACAAATTTTCTTTTTAAAACACTTAGTTTTTAATTATAGCTCTATTGGAACACTTTCTGATGAACAAATCATTAGAAATGTGTTCTATAGTCTGCCATTTTAATAAAAACAAAGGCTGGAAAACGTCTTCTGTGGCCCTGTGGATTTGACAAAGTCATATTAAAAAACAGTATTTGTATTTCCAGGAACAATGGAGCAGTACTTTCGGTTCTATTACTAACAAATACTTTCATTTTTGGAAGTAAAATATTTTGATTTTGGCATAGAATTGAAGTCTAGGGAAGAAAATGTGCATGAAAATGTTATGAGAACTCTTTGAAAAAAGGAAGGTGATTCTGGAGTCTGAAAGTAGCCTTTTGGAATGCACAGCAAGACATAAATGAAAAAATGAATGACAAAAAAGCAGAAAGCATTCAAGGGAGTTCCTAATCCTTTCCTCCGGTGGTAATTTGTCCCTGAGTTAACTATAAGTCTCTAAATAGGAAACGTTTGCCTTGACATTGGCATTACAACCCCTTTACTCTTGCAAGTGTATCTGAGTTTCAGGATCTTTCAAGTCTCGGGGTGGACATATGGAAATTCTCATTTTCAAGTGAAAATTCAGCTTTGAGCCTTATACTGAAAAACCATAATCAGAAGATCCTGCTCTTTCAAGATTGGAAAGAAAGGTCACAGTGGATGTCCCAGTCTCATTCCATCCTTAACTACAATAGCCTGAAGATCTCATAACTCATGAGACTGCAGAGATTACGTTCACACATTTACCTAATCCACTAAGTAACAATTGATGCTAAGTGCCAGTTTGCAAGAGAAATGGACTACTATCTCCACTGATACAAAAGATATTGAATCCTCTGCCCAGAGAGCTGACTGATGGCTGCAGTGACTGAGCAATAGTAATTTCTATGCAATTGCAAAATAATGCAAATTATTCTTTCAATTGCCAGCACTTCTTATGGTAACAATGGCTGCCAGATACCACAGCTGTGAAGACAATACTTGTCATTGCTATAGCTGTCAAATACCAGATTTAACACCTGTTTGCTAATTTTGAAAATGCACAGCATGGACCACAAGATAATGGCTTTACTTAGGATGGAATAGAAGTGCAAACCTTTGAAACAAGAAGTTCTTATCTATCATGAAGATATATACTTTCCTGCTGAGACCATCTCTTTTTTTTTAGTCTCTTCTCTCCCTTTGTTCACAGTTGTCATACTGCACTTTTTTAAAATTATATTTTTGCTCCAAACAAACAGGCCTTCTTCTTAATGAATTTTATATGAGGATATTAAAAACCTGACCCAGGCTTTTGCAGGTTGTTTTTGGTTCAGATAACCCACCTGAAAGTCCTAATTTTTGACATCTGCAGAAACAGCTGGTAATGAGTGTTTGGATTCTGCAAGTCTCTAGTCTTTAATCTTTTGCATTAGACTTTTTAATAACGATAGATGGAAAGCAGGTGTGGCAATGGTTGAGAGGGTTGTTGGAAGACAAAATTGCTTAACTATTGTTTTAAGCTTTTTTTTTTTCCTCCTTCCCGCACAATTTGCCTTTCTTGCAGCTTTCAATTGCAGCTAAGCAGGGAACCTACAGCTTTTACATTTTCTTCACTATTTACAAATCTAAATGAATACATGGAGGAACTCCAGGATTAGATTTTTTTTAAATGAAAAATCTGAGCATTCAAAGTAAAGCAGCTGAGCTGAAATGTGTTAACACACACTGTTTAATACCTTCAGAACTGTGATCTAATGGTATCTGGAAGGCAGGACTGCCCGTGTCTTGCTTCTGGCTCTAATCAGAGAATTACAGAATTACAGAATGGTTTGGGTTGAAGGGACCTTAAAGATCAGCTAGTTCCAACCTCCCTGCCATGGACAGGGATACCTGTCGCTAGACTAGGTTAACATTTACTTAGTATGAAAGACACAGGCAAGTTGTTCTGGTTCTGTCTACACTGCACACTGTGGCACAAAGCAGAGGTCCCCAGACATAGCTGAGTACTAGAATTCACAGTGGTATGGAGTGCTAATTTACTCTGCAGAGAACATCATGTATATTCTGCACCAACCCATTTTTAAACACTGTCTGGCAAAAACAGTCGTGTGTCGCCTCCTGATGAGGACAGACTAACGACAACATGATTGTTAATGTCGGTGTGTACAACGGGGTACAGTATAAATATAGATTTGTTTAATTTTATTTGTTTTGACATCTCAAACTATCGTAAGGACTAGCAATGATTTTGCTAATCTGGGTTTGGTTATTAATGCATAAATTAGAACTTGCTTTACAACGAAAAATGTTAAGAAAGCTTCTGAGAAGAGAAAATCATACCAAAGCTTTCTACAATAACAGGCATGGAAACAGAAACAGTTAGTCATTTGGGACAGCTAGCTAAATGTTTTCTTATTTTCTGTAGCAGTGGGTTGGGACCTCATAAGAACAAATAAATATTAACTGCATTAGAAAAAAAATAAAACATTTCCTGCTAATGAATTAAAAGGGAGCAATTAGATTAAATAGTGAATGTACAGGTTAGTTTGAAATCCCAAGGTAAATATCAGGATACCATAACATGCAAAAAGACTATAAATATTAATGAGTGTCTAAGTGTTTTTGAAGTTATTTCTCATTTCATTGTACGTGTATTGTTTACATCAAGTCTATTGAGTCATTTAACCAACATATTTCGGAAAAACTCTTACATATCTTCCTTGTAAGATGCTGCTGAACAATATTCAGCCAAAGATATTTTAGTTCAGTATTTTGCTTGGGAACAAGTTCTGAAGGGGATGACAAAAACATGTTCTCTTCCAGATGTTCTTCTAATATCCAACAATTGTGACTCAGGAAATTCATGGTGCAGCTTTTCTGTTTAATAACCCCCAGTGGGTTGTGTATTGTTGAGTATTTTTCCATTCACTTTTTAATACTCATCCTCCACAAGTAACTTCATAGCTCAGCTAAACCCTTTTTAGTTTAGTCCCAGCTTATCACCTTCTGCTTCTGCTTGATGTATCCTGTATACTGCATTATGAGAGACAAAATTGTTCTTCCTTATTTGCTCTGGTCATGACACTTCTTGTTTTATAAAGCTTCTCCAGATGAATGAATCCTAGTCTGTCTCACCAGATGTCATGTCATGCCTCTGACTGTCCTTGCCTTCCTTCTCTCTGCCTTTTCAGTTTTACCACATTCTGAGAAAGAGATACCATAACTGCATGCGGAATTAATTCAAGGACCATATAAAATCATGCCATTTACATAGTTTAGGAATAAAATCTTGATACTAGGAAGTGTCTTTCCTGAGATTATATGCTTGCCCTGTTTTCTTCATCTTGTGTAAATAGAGAGAAAACTAATTTTTAAAAACTTGATATTAATATTAATGATCATATAAACTTACCTAAGGTTTGTTTGTTTGTTTGTTTGTTTTTTAATACTTGTTAATTCATCATATGACTGTTTAGGAAAGGAACTCTTTTGTCTATCTTTATTTCCATTCCATAAACCGTTAGATTCAACACAAAAATTAGCATTGTAACTTTAGCAGTGAGCACAAGAAACTACAATAGTATTAAGTTTGTCTTCCATTGCTAAAAGAAGTCCTCCAGATGTCTTAGGTCTGACGTGTGGTGAGCCTGTGGGGAAAGGATGGACCTTCACAAGTTCACTCCAGCACTTGATGTGGACCATGGATAATAACAGTATTTCTCTTTGGAACATAGAGACTTCTCTTTGGAACATAGAGACTGTTCATGATCCTACTGATATTTTTGCTGTTCTGAATTTCTCACAAACAAATTTCCTCAAAATTACAATTCTTTCCGTCACATGCTATGTTGTGAGGTTTTTTTCAAGTCAAAATTCATATTGGGTAGGGTCCTGATGAACACAATGCAAAAGAGTTGTTTTCATTTTTGGTGTACTAACTGAATTATTTTAGTTAAAACCATAAAATTTCACTGATTTTAAAAGGATTGCCTAGGTAGCAGTGAGCAGAGTTTGGTTCAACATTTAAAGGAGCTGATACAGGAATGACATATGTGCTGAAACCTGAAATACGAGTGATTGGGTGTAGACAGCACATTGAATACTGTCTCACTCTCAAAATGAAGTTGTGATCTCATCTTTGTCTTTCTCTGAGATGTTCTTAGCAAGGTTATTACTACTGCAGGCATCGCTAGATGTTCTATTTATTCCTTTTGAGTATCTCACTGCCAGAGGCCAAATTGTAAATTGTCCTTGTGTAGCTAAACTCTGAGATAAAGAAAAAAGCTTTTCAAAATCAAATTAATGACCATAATTATTCTTTATATTATATCTTCTTATTTCTGGTTACACAGTGAGAGAATATATACCCCTTACACAAGGTAAAAAAATTAGAAAAGTAACAACAACCATGTTCTTGATAGTGTTCTGAGTTTTTACTTTATCTGAAAAACAATAATTATCATTATTTTTTTATCTCTCTAACCTTTTTTATTTGCTTCACTGTGATTAGTGTAAAACCAAGAGCAGATTGCTATTCCTTGTCCATTAACAAAATTATCAAGAAATTGTTTCATTTTTATGAAACTGCTCTTCCTCTATATTTATTTTTTTATGCCCTTCTTCATTTCAGCCAACATTATCTGTCTGTATATATTTTTATATCTCACTCATCATTAGGAGATCATAGTTCTATAGACTTGACAACGTTATTCAAACGTTACTCCAGTATCTTATTTTGAGTTTGATGTGTTAAGGAATGCAAAGACATAACACCCTGAAGTTATCATAGTCCTTTGAAAATGTCCTCACTTTGATGGGAGCCAACAATTGAATCTCAGGTGAAATTAATTTTTTTGGCAGCTTGCTTCTGCAATAGCTCATCTGTTTTACAGTTCTACTGGGTAGAAAACTGTATCTTGCCTCCAGTCTGGAACATAAGAACCACAACTATGGGACCATTCTGATTATAAGCAATATTTTAATCTGTCCGTGTTCTGATTTTCAGAGGTGTAAAGCACCACAGTTCCAGCTGGGAACTCATCATCACTGAACCAAGTGTGCATGGACAAAACTGACAAGGACAGATGTCATCACTTCCTCCAATCTTCTTATTTACCCACTTGCTTCCTGTTTCTGAGCCCTTCCAGGAAAGGAAACTGCCATAAGCTCCTGTACTACTTTTGGTCAAGCTGAGCCCACAATAATCCAGGTCCAGTCACAGCAGGGTCCAAGCAGGTTTATTAATTTTGCCTCCTTGTTATGGACAAAGTGGAGATAATAGTCCCAGCAAGGTCCCTGAAGCGCTGGGTGCCAGAAGAGGAAATGCATCTTTATAGATGAGAGTTGATTGCAGTAGTATTGTTATAATAGAGACATTTAGCTACTTTTAAAGAAAATATTGTATGGAATGTAACATTTTTCTAGGAATCATTTGAACTGTTTAGGCTCCTAATTGTTCCTGAAGAAAATAAGAGGTGAGATACCGAATATGTAAGTACCTTGTTTAATAATGTATTATTGGTTCAATCCGCATATTATATTTTAAGATGCCAGGCTAATCAGTGCTCCAGAACATGTCTCTGTACCTCAGTACTTGTCTGGTATTCCAGAAATAGCTCCTTCAGAACTGTATGTGGAATTCCAATGAGTTTATACTTCCTGATTAATGTGATATTTTGTCAAGTTGTTGACTCTGTAACATTAACTTTTTAACCTTAATTGGAAAAAGTATTTCTGTGTAGCACAGATAATCAAAGGCAAAATCAATCTTGCTTCTTATGAAGAGAATTATTCACCATGCATTTGGTATTTTGCATTATTTAGAGGATACTTGTTTTTCCACAGCTATTTGATTCAATAAAAGGTCTTTTAGAAGCCTTAGAAGGATATAGAACCTGAAAGTAGGGATTTAAATGATGCACATCTAAATTCTTGTGAGTTGATTCAAAGCATTCACTTTGTATAACTATTTATTTGTATTACCTCTCTCAGAGAAAAGTAATTTCTTTAATTTGATGACATGACATAAGTATCACAGTGCCACTGACTGTTTAAATGTTGGGTGTTGAGACACCTAAATCACATTTAGATTCTCCCCCTAAATAACTTCCTCAGGATCAGATTAAAAACATTTGAAGAACAGAACAAGCCTTTTCTCATGCTATGATGGCAAGTCGATTCATTCTTTGTTAAATGGTAACTAGATCCACAGATGTGGATCTGGAGTAGTGGTTCAAGATAAGTCCTTCTTCAACTCAAATGCATTACTCAGTCTTTTCAAACTGCTGCTGAGGTAATCCTTTTCTTTTTTTACCTCTCCCTCAACAAAAGAGTTCAAAGCTCTTCTAATTGCAAACAACCTTGAAATGTTCTCCCTAGACAAAGAAGGGACAAATTAAAATGCAGCTTTCATGGCATTTTCTGCTGACTTTTCTTGTGTCCAGAATTTAGATATTTTTATTTATTCATGGAATTCTACATTGTTTGTTATATTGAAGATGAATAATAGCCTTGTAGTTTGTTTTTTTTAATATTTTATATTTTAAATTTAGCAGTGAATAACAGCACTTATTTCGAGATCAGGGGAGTCAATTGGAAAAGGATGGGGAACTGTTATTAAAATGTGGTTTAATTGAAATTTCAAAACGTTCTGGTTTTTTTTTTTTTGTTCTATCTCCTTTCTTCTTAAGATCACTTAAGAGCTCCTTTTTATTTTTTTCATACTATCTGGAGTTATTATATATTAAAGATGTTGAATAAGGAGGCCCAAAATTGCCATTATTAGGCCCTGAGTTAGATGCTTATAATTATTCAACTTTAATGCTTTTTTTTTCAGAATATTTCAGCGCGAGATATCTTCAGGTTTTTTCTGAAAAAATTCATATTAGTTTTAGTAAAAATGGTACAGTCATTATAGAGAATGGGTGACAGAAGAGTAAAGAATAAAGAGTTACAAAAAAGCACAGGAAATCTATATTGAGATTTTTCATGAGAATTCTCTATTTGGATGAGTTATGAGCTTCAAAAAATAATGATTTACAAATACTCAACAGAGAAAATATTACATTTTCTATGTATTTCTATGTATAATAAATGTTCTTCACCTTAGGGATGCCACAGTGAGAGTGGGCCCTTTACATGGAGCCACAGAGTATTCTTTTGCCCAGGGTATCTGTATCTAATCATAGGATAAAGGCCAAGGGTGAAAACACTATCTTGGGACAAAAAGCGTCGGCATCATTCCCTTTTCACAAGTAACAAGCCTCGAGGAAATGGCCAGGGAGGTTTTGATTGTGTATTACAAAAGGTATTTTCTCCAACACAGTTTTTATGCACTGGAATGGGCTGCCCAGGAAAGGGATTGAGTCACCACCCCTGGAGGTAAAAAGATGTGTAGTTGTGGCACTCAGGAACACGGTTTAGTTGTGGGCTTGGCAGTGCAGGGTTAACATTTGGAGTTAATAACGTCAGAGGTCTTTTCCAACATAAAAAGTTTCCATGATTCTATGATTCGCAGTAACCAGAGTGGCTAATCACTTACAGGTAGATCAGTTTACCCCAACTTTTCTGCTCGTTGATCTGATTGTAACTTCATATTCACTGTGTTTTAAAATTTCGATCCAATTCAGGCCTGCAATCCCTAATCTGATAATAGATTTATTTGTTCTTTTGATTTTATAGTAGGTCAAATCTTTTTGCCTGGAAATCCAACAACATTCCAGGTGTTCTGAATCCCATGCACTACCTGACTAGAGGTACTATTTTACTTGCCTGCTAAACACTTTTCCTAGGTTTTCCTAAACAAACTAACCCTGTCATTTTCCTGTACCCCATTCTGTGCAATAATGTGGGAGGGCTTTTTGTTTCTAAAGATATTTCTTATAAAAAAATGCTTTGATTGAACTGAGCTGTGCACAAAGATGCAGAATCTTTGGGTGCCCTACTTGCCACAACCAGAGATCCTCCCATCAGAGTCAAAGACTGCATAATAGGGCAAAATAATGTAACAGAAGTGTTTCAAGGTGGAAATATTCTGTTTCATGTTGCAATTGTTTTTTCTTGATGCTCAAAGGCTTAATATCACCTTAACCACCTTGAGGGAGAGTTCGTGTTGTCTTAATTCTGTGACAATTGGTATTTTGGGACAGGAAGGAAAAAATGTAGTTTACTCACAATCAAAGAACTCTGGAGATAGATGTGCTCTGGGGAAGAGGATATAGGAACATGGAAAGCAATTACTGACAGATCAGTGAGTTGTACATGTTTCTTCCCTCTGCAAGTGACTAAATATATAATGTTAAGATTATACTTGGCCAAAAAGAAGTTCACCTATAATGTTCTGATGCCTCTCTTGCTTACTAGAAAAGTAATAGTATTTTTTTTCAGTGATATGTCAAGGGACTGTTACTGAAACAGGTAGTTCTTTCATTTTAATGCAATTTTCTCCAATGCAAAGAGTGTTTTGAAGAATATACAGCTGAGAAGAAAGAACGTTTGTTGTCATCATAATTCATGCAAGTTTTAATTATTTCCCTATCATTGTTGTCTTTTTAGTTGGCTTTTTAAGGAAGACAACAGGGAATATCAGACATGTGGCCAAACATCATGTAATCCTGGTTAGATTTCTCAATCTGTAAAATCAGTTGCATAAGTATTTCAGTACGACCTTAGTGGAGAGACATCCTTTTTGAACCTTACTTGTCCTGTTCATGCACAATGTAAGTCTTGTTTTTCAAAAATCACCTTTAATACATGTGGGTGTTGTTCTGACTCTAATGGGTCCAGGTTGTACTCAGGACATCCAGGTGCTCTAGTAAGATGATTTACTGGTACTTCCTTTTCATTACCTAAATTCCCTTGGAGGACTAAGTGTAGATCCCATATGATCACGCTGTAAATTATTTATATAACTTTAGTTGATCTAGTCTGGAAAAAAAATGTAGGTTGTGAGATTACAGGTCAGAACTCAACTCTTTATGTTTTTTTCTGTTTTCAGTAACAAACAATGGCTTTCAGCACCATAACATGTGTAACAGGAAAGAAACACATCACCTACAATTAAAATCTATTTTGGCCGAAGATGCGTGATCTATAAATGTCTTTTAACAACTACCAGAAAGTGAAATGGCAAACAAGAGATTCTCATGTGACAGAGCATTCCGGAGCCTCGCAGCATGGTAGAGGGGAGGCAGTTTTTGTGGTTAAAACAACAATCAACAGGAGTGCAAATGTACTGGACATCTTGCAGTAAATAAAAAGATCTTTCACTCTCACCATAGAATTAGCAATTCCCCCTTCCCCTCCCCCCCCCCGTGTCTAGCCCCAACTCTTCTCTGCTCCCCCCTCTCTGTTTATACCACTGAATGGAATAAACATTTTATTGTATTCTGAATTTTAATATGACAGCAGGTCAGAAGTGATGCCTCTTGTTAATTAGGGGAACTGGTAGCAATGTCTGAAGTTAAAATTGTGTAATTAATCGTTACTACCTTCCAATTGTTTCCCAAACTGAAAATTTGGGCTGCACTTTTGTGTGCCTGCTTCAGGGTGAAGATGCTTGGAGAGCCTTGTTAGGAGATGTCATGAATGATTTAGAAATTCTTAAGAATGAGTTGCTGAAAACTTGTTTTGTTTACATTTCCTTAAATTGTTTGTTAAAATAAAGACCTAGAAACTACTAAAAACCTCTAATATTTCTATATTAGTGATGCCTTCTCTGAAGCTGTGTCCTATAAAGTGGTCAGTCCACACAATTTCAAGCAGCAGTTGGAGGACTAAGCTCTTAGCTGACTGTGTGTGCTGGGTCTGCTATAAGCCAAGATTGTATTTGCATTGAGGATTTTCCTGCTGTTCCACCTCCTCAGAGAGGAATGATTTCAGCTGCAAGTCTTCCGCATTTAAGTGCTGTTAAACTTAGAGTGCAATGCATGTCTCAGAACCTGAGGTCCTCTCAAATGGTACTAGATGCTACATTCAGGCAACTACATTTTACTTTAAGATCAGATAGCTTTGTTTTATGTAAAATTATTCAAATGAGATATTTAGAAATTATGTATTTAGCAGCACAAATACGTCTTCAAAACTAAAAGCAACCTAAATATATAGATCAGGTTTAGCAAGCTCCATGTTAGGAACTAATTAAAATGCCCTGATGTATTTGGCAGGTTTTATCAGTAAACCTGTGGAGTAAGCAATCTCAGGCATTATAGCAAACAGATGTCATAAATTGCTGGGGTTTTACAGATGTGATTGATTCTCTGTAGTTTAACCAAAGATTTCCTTAATTTTGATTTAAAAGATTAGACAATCAGTTTAAAATTATTTCTAGTACTTTATAAACCTGTTTATTCTGGTATTTTTCTCCAACACAGTAAGCTTGCTCTTCCAGGCAGATTGATAAATACTAAACAGAGTTTATTTTGCCAAAAACAAGCCCACAGACCCTCTCCCCCCAAAAAACCACAAACAACAACAACAAACCCTAAACAAACAAAAAAAACCCAAAAAAACCAAACAAAAACAAAACAAACAAAAAAAACCAAAACAAAACAAAAAAAAAAAGGGAGAAGAAGAAGAGGGAAAAGGAGGAGAGATAGACTAATCAGATATAAAATAAAGTGAAAAATTTAAAATAAGGTGTTTATAATTTTAATTTGCAATCTGTGTAAATTATTTAAGTCTAAAATACAGCTTTATTGAGGACCAAGCCTTATGGCTGAAAATCCTTGATTTTATGGAACTTAATATGAAAATAACGTATAAAAATGCCTCTTATTTGATGTTTACTCTTTAATCCGTATTACAGGTGGAAATCAATAGAACTCACTAAAATTTCAAGATGAATATTACACATAGCAAGTGACCATAATTCCAATCTCCCTTAGAAACATTTTTAAAATTCCCTTCTCTTCCTGTATTTTCTGTTTCTTTCATTTAAAAGAATATTTTCCTAATCTTTTTTTTTTCTCCCTAATTCTGGATTTTGAAAAATTTGTCCACACTTTATAAGTGTTCTTTCCAAAAGCAGGCATAATGTCTCAGCTGCTAAGTTGAACAAAACAGTTATCCCCTATGCCTTCTATTTCTTAGTGAGTTTTATCTGTTTCTTTGAGCTCGTTATGCCATTCATTTATAATTAGTCTGCTGTCAGTTGAAACTCTCAGACCCTTTGCTGTTTTAATGCTGCTTGATCAACTACTCATTATCTGAGCAGTAAGAATGATATCCCGGTCTCTGTCCTCTTGGGTATTTCTGCATGGAACAGCAGCAGAACATCCACTTTTGTGGCTACGACAGCCAGATCACTGACATTGCAAGGACCTCCTCTAGCCAGAATCTCCAAATCAGTCTGATTTTCCTTGCAGCAACACCAGCAGTGAGATAACTCCCTGCCTCCTTTTATCAGGTTTGACCAATACAGGTTTTTACAGGGCTGTGCAGCCTCTCTATATGGACTGTTTCTTGGGTGCGAAAATTAGGACCCTGTCAAGATGCTTAGCTATGACTGTGTTGGTGAGTGAAGGAGTAACAGCACATTTCTAAACAATGCTCTAGGGGTGCTTCCATGACTGTTTTCCTCTTATGCTGTGGGACAGGGCTGCGGTCAGTTGGGGTGAGGTCCTTTCCCTCAGGGACCATATCCCCTAGCAGCTCCCTGACACTCACCTTTACCCGCAGTCACTTATGCCTGCTCCAGGGTTATACTGGAATAGTCACCTGCTCCCAGGCTAACCCTGCATCTAGAACTTTTGGATGCTTATCTAAAGTGGCATTTCCAGTTCATCATCCAGCCTACCAGCAGAGTGTTGAGTAAGCTGTGCTGCATGGGCAGTGACACAGGGTGACACTTTACTCTGCAGGAGAGTTGCTGCCAGCCGTGGCCTCTGTGTTTATTTATTAGTGAAAGCATTCAGAAAGCCTGATAAGAGACTTCAGAATCATTTTTTTGGAGGCATAAAAGTTTAATGCATGAACTTCATGTGTGTGTGCTTGTTTATGCAGAATGTGGTACTGTTTGC
Organism: Pseudopipra pipra; assembly: GCF_036250125.1. Lineage (NCBI taxonomy): Eukaryota > Metazoa > Chordata > Aves > Passeriformes > Pipridae > Pseudopipra > Pseudopipra pipra. The sequence goes on along the minus strand of NC_087549.1, from coordinate 144,355,167 downwards.
TCGATTTGCAATATTTATAGTCTTGCTCCAAGTGCTGGCTTAAAATAGATTAAAATAAGCACAGTGTTGGTCACCAGTTGACAGAAAGACACACAGAGCTTCATCAGAGTTGTGTTAGTTTACAGCAAAGACATGTCTGAGGTATTAAGAAGCTAGAAAGTAGAAGTCTGCAAATAAACACCTCTAAAATGTATTTTGGATTCCCCAGACCTGTAAGATAGGGGTCATGTGTGACGTTACTCAACAGCCATAATTAGTGCTAACTGAAAAAAATTAACCAACCTTGTAAAAGTTAAATACATAAGAAATCTCAAATAACTAGTTATTTTCCAGGGAAATCTCAGTGACTCAAACTCTCCTACAACCAGTAACAAAACAACTTCTTTAAAAGGTCTTTTGATTATTCAAATCAATTCAAACATTTCTAATCTTAGCTTTTCGTTCCTTCTCAAAAGTACTTTTATGATGCGTTAGGCCAAAATCCATTTGTCAATAAATGGCATAGGGAAAACTTGCCTGCATCATTTTACAGCTAAGAACCTGCTAAGAAGCAGTTGATTCCCATCCTTGTTGGAAGAAATATTAAGAATTATGGAGACATTAGACTTGGTGCAGTTCTCTGTTCATATTTGTAAAAGTATGTCTTGATCTTGAATTCCAGAGGTTTTTCACCTCATTAAAGATTGTGATTGTTATGAAATTCCTTTTTCTCAATTTCACATGTCATTTTACAAAATCAAACCCAATACAATTACAGGCTATAATTTTTTAAGTGTCTCAAATCATCAAAAGCATATTAAATACACTAATACTACTAACATAGTAGTTACTGTTAAGAAAATATTTGACAGCATAAGGACAAGAGGACTTTAGAAACAGTCACCAAAAAAAAGGAAGGTGTGAAGTATCTCATCAGAGACGTCTTATAAACAGCAATGCAGACTGTAAAAAAATACCATTATTACCATTAATAGCGTTAATATCATTAAAATATTATAAATAATTTGTGCTTTTAATTGATGCGATCTCAGTGGGACACAATATCTACTACTCCAGAATTTATCCCTTTCTTTGTATTGTAGAAATTTTAGCAGCATGTCATGCAACACCATGTCCCTCCTCAGAATAGAAAACTTAACAAATTTTACATGGCAGAACACAAATAAAGATAATAGTGAAGACAGAGGCTGATGGATATGGGAAACCCTTCCTACCTTCAAGAAAAGCACATTCAGGGTGGTACATTTAGTTACTTGCCCTCTAAAGTCTACATCAACTCAAGATCAGAATCCTTAGATCTTTTTTTTTCCATTTGGTCCTGTATGTTTTGGTTTTTTGGGAAATAATTTGCTGTCTGAAGATGTATTTTTCAATAATGGAAAATTGGATAATTGGAACATTGAATAAAGGGATCCTAAAGAGCTTTATTTCCCTAGTTTAAATTGAACACACACAAAAAAAGCAGAATAACCTCTCTACCATCTCTTCTGAGGCAGAGCAGTGACACCACTACACAGCCTCTCACGGCATTTGAGACGATAAACTGAGAAATTGCAGCTGAATAAGGATTCAGGTGGCTGTTTGAGGGCAGCTAGTGGACCATTTCAGCAGAGCATTTTAATAGAAGGCCACCAGCAAACAGGTTGGCAACTTCTTAAATTTCTGTTATGATGCAATATATAATAAACAGGTTATATTGGCATCCTCAGGAGGGCAGAGAGATGATAACATGGCATTGTCCTGCTGATACCATCCGTGCTGTCATGGCTGTGTTAAATCTAACTTTGTTAATGAGAAACACCAGAAGATTTTGCAAGCTCTTTAGAATTCCCTGAATTATTAATATTTTTGAGTTCTGGGTATATCTTGGCAGGATCAACATACAATTATGGTTTTTTGTTTCATTCAGATTATACACTTCATACAGCTAAATTTGATGCTTCCAATTGGAGAGCAAGTTAAAGTGAGTTTACAAATTTCTGCAACATTACACAGGCAAAATTGCTTAGTTAATTTTCAAATAGCATGAAAACTGGTTTTTAATTGTATTTGCAACTGAATAGAGAAAGGGTACCTGTTGAATATCAGATTCATTTCAGATTGCAGTCTTCAAAAATTGCTAATTAAAACAGTGGGTCATATCTTGTGGTCTGAAAGACATTTGATTTTTCTTTTACTTGGAAACAATACCATCCTGTTAACTGTTACTGAAGTACAAATCTGACAGTTGCCAGGAAAGGGCAAGGCAACCCCATACTGACAGGATTTTAACTTTGTCAGTATTATGTGGAAAGCCTAAGGAAAATGAGCATCACGGGGAACAAAGCTGTTGTGCTGTGATGAAACTGAGACAAAGTGTTTACAGCTCCTCCTGTATGAACTAGGCTTTACATAAACGCACAGTGAGTTTCTAAATTGATTTACACTACTGAAAATGTACTCGTACGGGTAGTAAGTTTGCACAAGTGACATTATAAACACGGTGGGTAATATTCTGGGAGCTGCAGGATGTCCATAAATGTCGACAGTAGTGCCTTAAAGCCACTTATGTCTAATTTTCTCCAGAAGGAGAAAAAAATATTCTCCAGCCTACAAAAAAAAAAAAAAGCCCTGCTTACAGAAAACAAATGAAAAAAAACTCAAAAACACCCCCCCCAAAATGTAAAATACTAGAAAAATAAGAAGATGTGGTGTCATTTCTTAGGATGACAGAACTCTTGACTGTGACCTTGAAGACAGCGTCTTGGCTTGCTGATGGGCAGGGTTGGGGGGCTTTGATTCCCTTCCAGATCGTCCTCCTGCTCTGAATACAGCCATGGACATCAGTCCTGCAGCCAAGGTACATGGCTTTGCTCAGGAAAAGCTTGCCAATGGGGTCAGATAGCTCAGCTGCCCATCAGGAGACCCATTTTCCTCTAAGACATCAACTGCTAAGTGCTTTCTTTACTTCTCAGGAATATTTTACTCTTACGACCTGTGGTGCCAGATAGCTGGCAGTGTTTGAAGCTTTGAGCCTTTAATTCCTCTTCAAGCTATACTTCCTTACAAGGCAAGAAAAGCTTTAGATCTCATCAAACCATAAAAAAAGGAACATGTTTGCAAATTGTGGAAATGATTGTAAGGCAAATAAATAACAACAAGGTTCTGTAAGTTCAGTTTTGCATATGGCAATGCAGATGGCTTATGTCCTAAAGAGAAATTCTAAATCTTTCATTGACTAATGAAATAACACAGCTAGTGCTTCAAAGGTTGATGTAGTTATGTCCACTGTGTGCTCAAGGAGTCTGCTTTGAGAGAAAGAAAAGAAGAATACTGCTGAAGCATTTTCCCTTACCCCAAATATATTTTTCCTTGCTTTTATTTGTAGTATATATCTTAGAAAGTTGAGAATGGAAGTTGCTGAATTTTCTATACTTTTTGTCTTATTTGTATGTGAATTTGCTAGATTGTCATGAAACCTGGGCCACTGACATCTGAATAGAAAAAAAAATTGAAGAGGGTCAGAAAGTAAGGAACATTTATTTTGAAGAAAATCTGGAACTAGACTGTTGCAATAATAGGAAGAAAGGTTGTGCTTAGAGGTTATCAACCTTCACAGTGCTCCTACATTTATTAGGCAAATGAAATATAAATTTGTTTTTTTGCTGTTAAGTCTTTATTTTCTGAATTTAAGGGGTATCTGACAATCAGTATGATCTTGTATTTAATTGTAGTGTTCTTCCTCTTGTTGTAAAGCATTATATTGATTCAGATAACACCTCTGCAGTCAGTCTAATTGTGGGATAAAGTACTAAATGGTCTGAAAATCTGAAATACACTCTATGACTTCTCTAAGAATGTAGTATTCTGCAATCCTTTGCTTTCAGATATCTTCCAGATCATGTGCTACTTCACAACTGAGGTCATTCTGCAATGGTCTTAAAAAACCGCAAAATCCAGGGAACTTCTAGTCCATTTCTGATCCATTTTTTATGTTCTCACCCTTGTTGTACAGGAAAGATTATAACATGATCTTAAAATGAGAAATGTAAATGCATTGAATATTTGGAATGAGGTGAGAAATGTCTTTATAATTTACTCCTGCTCTTCGAAGATATTGGCCCTCCTGGCAGCTAAGCACCTGATTACAAAGTACACAGAAGTCAGGAAAAAAAAAATATAGGAGACTTTGATGATCTTTCTATCAGGTCATTTTATTTCACATCTTGTGTAAGTATTTACACTGTTTATGAAAAATTTTGAAATGAGTAGATTGTGTCTGCCAGTTTTTATTTGAATATCTTATAAGGATTCATAAAGAAGTAATATTAGCAGTTTTATCAATCCTTCTGATAGATTCAAAATTGTTTTCTGTTCATCTCAAAGTTTCATTTTTTTCCACGAGGAAAAACAAGCCAAATTCTGTAACCTTTGCACATGATTTATAGTAAATCTGCTGCATTGAATCTATTGTTCAGACTCAGTTTCATTTGTCTTGCCCTACGCTGCACTTTCTGTAAGGCAATAACACAGTTTTCTTTGGCTGATTTATGCTAGGAATGTAATTATGAAATTCCAAGTCTGAGTCCTGCACTCCCTTCTCAGATATTCAACAGAAAAAAATCAAAGGTCCCTTTGAAATAGAAAGAAAGGGAGCTAAGCCTACAACAAGGTCATTTCTTGATGTTTGAAAAATTTTTTACACCAGTTCATGCTGTCAAGCCCTGTAAATGCATTTTGTGGCCAAATATAGGGGAAAAAAGGCAGGAATATATACCACAACTGTGGGAATTGTTCTCAGCTCTGAGCTACACAGGAAGGCAAAGTCAGGAAGGTCTCTATGTACTTAGTAGACCTGCTTTTGCTGTGGGTGGTCCAAAGACTCATGGATTATTCCAAGAAAAACTCTCACTTAGCTCTGATGTCCTAAAGGCCTTTTTTACCCCAAAGGTTCAGTGGCTGTCAGAGATACCAGATCCCACAGTTTACATTTCATTCCCCTTAGAAATTAAGACTGCTCTGATGCTCAAAGAAATCAAGACACCAAGGTAATTAAACATTTTTGGTTTTTTGCTGTTAAGTCTTTCTTTCCTGAAGTTAAGGGGTATCTGAATATCGGCATGATCTCTTTGTGAATTGTACTGTTCTGTTCTTTTTTGTAAAAGGTCTCACTTTGAGCCACATTAATGACAGCTAACAATATAAGGAGTTGAAAAAAGAAAATGTAAGTAATATTTTAATTAGAAACAAACGCCCTCATTTCATACCTATTGTATGAAACATAATAAAGTAGAAAAAATAGAAACACAATAGATAGTTTGCTCTTGATGAAGTAAAGAAGACAAAAGAAAGAAATAGCCTGACTAATTATGAAAAAACTGGTATTTAAAAGAAACGCTGAGGAAGAAGGAACATATATATGAGGCAGACCACAGTTTTCAAAAACAACTTGCATTACAATCTCCAGTGTGTTGGGACAAAGTTCCAGTCAGTGAAAGAGAGGTCTATTTAAATTACTAATATCCATATAGGAAACAGTTGACATAGATGAAGAGAGGTTAGATAAAAAGCCAAGGATGACTACAATAGAGTTCTGGGAAATTGCTACTTGATGTCATACATGTAAAAAAGTATAAAACTGAATAGATGGAGACCTAGAAATTGAAAAATGGAATAAAGACATTCACAACAATTACATTTGTGTACTGCTTAAAATTACCAGCCTAATTACTTTCAAATGCTTCTCCTCCTTTGAGCCAAGCTTTAGAACTATATACATGGCATGAAATAGTCATGGAATATTGCCCCACTAAAGTGTAGATATACATCTACAATTATAGCTCCTGTTTGTGCCTTACACTGAAGAATTATGAAGTAAAAGAAATATCAGAAACTGTTTAGAGTGATTTAAAAAGAATTAGGCTGTTACAATAAGGCTGAAGAATGTAGATCTATTCATTACTGAATTAACTTCCTTTCTCGAATTTTCTGATGTAAAATGTAGAAAAAAAGAGCTCCAGAGAGAATTTTTTAAGGGATAATATTAATTCACATTCAGAAACTAGTAGTCGGAATAGTAAACACTGTTATAAGAAATTGCCACCTTTCACACCTCAACATGAAATCTGTTTTAAGCGTAACACTCATTTGTAAACTCAAAGAATCAAGGCTGTAGCCTTGGGATTATTCCTTAAAGTAATCACTGTGGTTATGAATGTGTTTGAAAAAAATTATGAAACCCTAACATTATAATGCTACAAAGATTAAACAGGGCAATCCAACTGCTCATTTTCATTCCAAAATGCTATACTGAACATAAAGTATCATTGTTAATGTGAAAGACTTAGTTAATCAAAGTCTTTCCTTACATAGAGTACAAGAGACGCAGTGAAGTGATTTAACCTTCAGAGCATCACTCCTGTAATTGAACCACACACTTTTATTCACTGGCAAACAAGGTAGACTATGGGTGGTTTATTGAAAATGACAGAAAAGAGAGGACAAGGTTTTAAGTTCAAAAAGAAAGAGGATCATATTTTACTATAGGCTTATAAACTACCGGGAAGCTATTGAATATATCTATAGGAATATGAACACTAACGTTGCTTTTTCAAGTGCAGAGAAGTAAAATATAGTTATTGTTATCAAAACAGAAATAATTAGGTGGGGGAGGACATAATTTTATTGATCTATCATCAGGAGATTCAACGTATTAGGGACCTGTAAACAAACCCTCTCACAATGGAAAAAATACTCTGTGATAATAGTACCTGAAGACAAGTAGTTTATTTTCATTTGGATGCAATGAATGCCAGGAGAAAGACTTCATCAGAGGCAAAAAACAGATAAAATGAGTAAATAATAAAGTCAAAGCTGAAGTGGTCTAACTTATTTTCTTAAACCTCTTAGCAAGATTCTTTATCTTTGAAAATTTGTTCCTTTGTAAAGGATAATGTTAATAGGATACTCAGAGAGATCATTGTTAATAAGGAAATGTTAAGTTCAAAGTAAGACAAGGAGTTATAGGCTCGGGAATGTGTATGTAGTTTTTACAATATGAAGTCTTCAAGGTACAAAGAGGGTACTAGATCTGACAAAGAATGTAGACTCTGCTAAATGTAGACTGAAGGGTTGTTTCATTGCCCCATACCTTGCCTGAATGGAACATATGCATACCGATAGTTTCTACCAGTAAGATGCTCTAGGCCTAAAAAGATGTTCATGTGCAAATGCTCAGAAGTTCCTCTACAGATATCTTTTCATTATTAATTCCAAAACCTTCTTAAAGCATACACAGCGGAAAAGGAATAAACTTTTGTTTTCTTTGTTTGTATGTCGTTGTAGATAGACACATAGGTAATGAGAGTTTGCCAAAATAAAGTACACGAGACTAAATTACTTCCCTCTTTTCTTAGATCAATAACCCATGGGGATGACTGATAAAATATAAATTCATTGATTATTTAGATTTGCAATTTTACATAGTGCTTACCTATCTGTATTTGTATAGTTCAAAACATACGCTTCCTAGTGTGACATCACCTGCCATGAATAACAGGGATATTCCTTTTGCAATATTAAGTGAAGACTGAGAAAGATCAGGAAGGATCGAAAGCCAGGAATGATGTTCATCTGTCCTAATAGTTATAAGAATAGAATAGAAGTACTTCTATGCTTTCATAGGGTGGGAAGATTGTGAGGTTGGAGAGGTGAAAAGATAAAAACCCCACAGCTTTTAGTTCTCACATAACGGAGACAAGCCATGATACATTTATGAATAAATCTGTTCTAGTACCATTCCCAGCTCCAAGGAAAAAGATGAAAAAAAAAAGAAAGAAAGCAAGAAAGTCAACAGAACAATGAGTGTCAGAAACCTTGATAAAAGACTTTTCTCTCAGAATTTGTACTCTGAATTTGCTAACACAAGAAGTGTAGGTAGCACAGATAAGCCTTTTGCATTTTGGATACTGAACCACACTGCTTTGCCCTAAATTTTTGAAGCATCCAATAGTTCCTGTAGTTATAAATGTAGCTTTAATATCAAATTTATAGAGCAGAGCATTTTAAGAGTTATTCACTTATATTTTTCTTTAAAAAATGCTGTTTCAGCAAAATGTAAAGCTGATTTCAAAGAAAGTTTCAGCTCTAAGTATTTCTCAGAGCCAAAGCATTTATTTAAAAAAAGAAAAATGAGGTTTAGCCTTTCATGTCAGAATAGCCAATATTTTTTTATAAGGTTATCAATCAGATAGGGATTTTTTTTTTAAATTCAAGCTCTGATTGGCAAAGGGCAAAACCTGATACTGAGCCCAGAGAAAGTCTCCTTACTGTTTTGACATTGGTCTTCTTCAGTTAATTCTGTTTTTTTTTTATGAATACACAGAGTCCCAGATGAACCATATTAGGGACGAAAAGTTTACAATTTGCTTTTACAGGAAAAATTATAAAGTGTAATTCTACAGTGTTCACAAATGCTCCTTTTTGCCCTTTCCCATCTGACCCTGATTTACGTTTCTACGCAGTGAGAAGGGGCAGTGTAGCTCTTACTCCTGGGATGAAACTAGTGTAACACCCACTGATGGGGTTACAGTGGGTTGCACAGGTTTCTACTGCTTATCTCTGGATCACTTTCTCAATGTTCAACTTCCTTTGGATTCAAAAAATAAGGAAGTGTTCCCATACTGGGGAATCTAGAGCTCTTTCCCATGATTCACCTCAAGTGCTATTTTGTCATAACTGAAATTGCCCTCTAAAGGCAACTGATCTCTCTCCATTGACCATTAAGAGAGTTTATACACCTCTCTTAAACTATGTTTTCACTTTATAGATGGAGATGAATCATATCTTCTTTTTTTGTTTGTTTTGGTTTTCAAAACAAAACGTGGGAAGAGTAACACATTCCTACATCCACAGACTCTTATAAAGATAAATACATTACAAGGATGGAAGAAGCTGTATGGTAATTACTGCCATCAAATAATAGAGGGCTTATGATTTTAGACAGATTTATATAACAATTTGACAAATGCTGACCCTGGTACAACACTACAACTTCAGGTCTGGCAAGACCCAGGTAATCATAAAACCACCAATTACAAAAGAAATTAGTAACTTAAATATTTCTCCTTATTTCAGTTTAATGATTAAAAATTATGTACCTACACCCAGCTCATGTGTTTTCTTCTTTAAGGAAAGCATAACTGGATTGTGTTCTTCACCTTTGTAATACTTCAAGTCTCAAAAAATGAAGTCAAGGGAAAAAGAGGAATTTATTTTGTTGATGAGTGAGAAGTTAAAACATTCACCAGTTACAAAACTGCTGGGAGTCTCCAAGACCAGCAGAAATGTTTGACGCAGTACAAATGGAATTTTAAATATTGGAGTGTTTCAGATCACTTGTTTAAGTTTGGTATGTGACAACAGAAATCTAGGAGAAATCTCTTCATTTTCAGGACTGACCTATAATATTATGCAACATTTTCCATTTCTCACTTTTAGATATCCTAAAGAAAATGACTAAACACACTCTTTTCTGGGCCAGAATTCTTTAGTCTGTATCCGTTTAAATGATAAACCCTTTTCATTCTGCTGAATTTTCTGTTTCAGATTCATTGCCTGCACTAAATTGTCCCCAATGTCCTGGTTTATTCAAGACCCATTCACTCACAAGATAGCCCCAAGACACTAAAACTGGTCAGCACATTGCTTGGAAAATAAATCCTTTGCTACTTTCTCAAACACATTTTTTTCCTTAGCCCTGAAACAGTTCTTATCCAAATCAATACTGGTATCAGGATAATTAAAATCTGCCATGTTTAAAGTTTTGGCATTCTTGCAGACCTCTCTTATCTATGAAACCATTTCCTGCCAGACTTTGCTTACTGCCCTTGAAATCCAGGGCTACATTTTTAAATCATCTCAACATCACAGTGTGCTCTTTTATTCAAAACCTGCCTACCTTAGCTGAAATATTTTGATAATTGCTTAAACTTTTTCTCCCTTACTGATGCTGACTATTGTTTTCTCTTTTGTTGTCCATACTTGTCCAGTCATGTTAAATTTTTAATCATTTTCCCAATTCAACTATGATTGTATTACTCTATTTTTAAAGTTTCAGAGAAATACATTTCCAGCTTAGAAGTGAGGACGTGCCATCTTGTTATATTTACATAGACAACAGTTTAACTCTCTTATTGAAATCCTCATTTGCACAGAACAACAGACAAAACAGAATCCTACATGGACAAGGCACTGAATGTTTGGGTTCTGCTCAAAAAGTATATTGATATTTACTAACTTTAAACATGCTAACAGTTTTATTGACTTGGCATTAATAATATGCCATAAGGTAGATGCCTAATTAAGTATCTTGCTGACTAGGCATCTCAGTTCTTGTGCAAAAGGGATTTAGCTTTAACTAGTACAATGCCTACTGTCAACAACTGACACATCAAGAACTCCATGTTTAAGAAGTAAAACAGTTCACATGTTGGGATCTAGACAGTTTTCCTATAAAATCGTCTTTTTTCGCTTTGCTAATCTAAAAACTGGCCCAGGTAATTTTCCATATTAGCAGGAAAAAAAGAAAAATCAATACATGATTATAAAATTGTATTTCTTATCTTCTAGTGCTCATGCTATCAGTAAAAATCTAGTTATCACAAACCATCCAACCTTCACAAGGTTAGTGTGAATTTGCAGTACAGTTGTTGTATCTGTGCTATTTTTTTATTATAGAACTGCTGTGTGTACCTTTTAATTTGGTTGTCAGGGGAGACAGGAAGCAATAATTAAGGCTAAAAGATGGGGTATGGAAGCTTTATTAAAGGATATATTGAAGATGGGAATTTGATCTGAGAATTAGATTATGATTAGAGTTGTTAATGCAGCTGTGCCACTCTTGAGTGACAGAGCAGCAGATGAACTGAACAGGCAATTATAACTACAGGAGTCTCCCTAATCTTTACAATCCCAACCTCACAGTCACATCCATTTAAATTAATTTTCATGAAGGCTGCAAATTTACAGCTTCACCAGATTGGAAATTTGTTTGTTTATTATCCACAGGAAATATTTTTAGGGAAGTAAATAGCACTGAGAGCCATCTTGTCTTTCTACTTGTCTTTTTAACTTGCAGAATTAATAATATGAGATTAATCTGAAGGCTGCTGCCTTTATGAAAACTGATTGATTCTCAGCAGCCCAATGTTATTATGATTATCTGTGGGAAGGTCAGAGGGAAGGCATGTAAAAGTCATAGCTGATTCATGAGTTCCCTATATTAAGCAGAAGATAAAAAAGGAGGCTTGTGTTGATCAGCGTTATAAGTGAGGAATCAGTCTTCCTTGCATTACTGAAACAGAAATTCTAGGAAAAGGATTTTAAACAACTTTGGACATAGTTATTTAAAGATGTCTGTTGAGGAGAGATAGCAATAGTTCATTACTATGCATGCTGAAAACCTTTTTAAGGAGTTCTTTGCTGCACAAAGATTAATTTACCACTACGTTTTCCCTCCTTACTAGTAATATAAATAATGGTTGTGGCTTAAATTGGCATTATATTTTGATAGACTAGTTTTTAGCATACAAAAGAATATGCTACAGAACTGCTCAGAAACTTGGAAATGGAAACCATGAAACTTCATTCTTCAGTTCTAGAGTTTTATTTTGAAATGTCTGTAATGAATGGAATAGGGTATGAATATTTAGAAACTAGGCATTGTTTTTGCAAAATGTTGAGCAGAGAGCTGTGGCAAGGAAAAAGAAAATGGTCACTTCTAAAAATCAGTGACAGAAAAAAAATTCTCTACTGGTTGCCATTCAAGAAACCTGGAAGATAATTATAGAATATGATCATCTGCAGTTGCCAGATCAACAAAACACCTGGCTTATAGAATGCAAGAACTCCCATCCAAGAACAGGCAATACGTATGCCTAATCTTCCCAAATACTGTAGTTTTTGCAGTAGCCTCATCTTAGCTCCCCAACAGACTAGGACTCAATCACATGTCATCTTCATTGCTGACAATTTCTTTCAGAGGGAAATGTGGGTTAGTACTCTGACAGGAAGCTAATGTACATCCTTACTATGTCTCTGATCTGGTCATCCAGGTGACTAGGTCAGCTAAAGCACTAGAATTTAGCTGTAACCAAGGTCGGTTAATAAAATTCAAAGCCTAGAGACTACCCAGTGAACCTACTTCTCACAGCATATATTTACAAGCTCAAAGTATATTCACAATCAGCTGAGGTGGGAATCTCAAGTTTGGTCTCATGTGGTTCTAGTTATTTTACCAGAAAATGATGTACTAGAGAGTACATCTTAGATTTCATATTTTCTGTATAACAGAGGAACATCTATTTTCCTGTGAACTTGAAAATGTTATTTACATTCTTCTGAAGAAAATTTCTGAAACCAGCTGTAGGAAAATGTTGATACCACATCTTAATATCTTTGTTCAATGTCAATATTTTAAGTTATTTGTATACTCTCAATTGATCTGAGGTAGGAGACTGGGGTAAGTGAAATAGAATACTTCATAAAATCAGCTGACATGAGAATGGCTCCTGCAAAGAAGCCATGGTGAAATACATATTAAAAAAATACAAGAAAATGGTTCTGGAATTAGACGAGCAAAATATATTAACAGTTGGAAGTATTGGAATTCCTTTTGTTATGGTATATTTTTTTTTCTCCAGAAGATTAATATATTTGAGACTTGTACTTTTTCAAGATTTGGATTTATTTAAGAAATGCTGAATAATTCCTGTCATATTTGTCATATTTACTCAGCAATATAGCCTGCGTTCCTTGATCCTAGGTTTTCTGGGTCAAGGCTTCAAGGACAACATGCAGCATATTTTTTCAGATGCTCTGCTTTAGTAGGTGGCTCCAAAGTCCATCTTCTTTTAATTCAGAATCCATGTGGGATAACAGAAATATGTCAAAATGCACAGGAAAAAAAATGGGTTTTAGAGGTTTTTTTTTTTTAAATTTAAATCTTTGCCATCTCCTAAATACACAAATTGATTTTCTCTTGCAGAAACAAAAAGATATTCACTGATCTGAAATCAATGAATATCAGAAACTTACTGTAACCCGAGTTGAGAGAACATGTTTGTCCATTTTTCTTTTGAGGAAAAGTCATTCAAAACCAATTTTTGGAGATTTATTTTCAACAATTGATTATTCATTCACATTACTGTTGTTGACTTATAATTTGAAAACATTAATCATATGCTTAGTCAAGTCACATATGCAAAAGAAAATTGGTATGCACAAATGTCTGGCAAAAATCTGACAAAACTATCCTCCTTTTATTTTATTTTCTCATCACTCTTCCTGTCTTTGATTAACACTGTGCAATTATGACTCCTCAGTGTTTCCTCATATCCGAATATTAGTTGATTAATCTTGATGATAATGGATTGAGAACTGGTTTTAAAAACTAAGTATATGAAGTATTTTATTCAAGAGGTTATTACTAATCTTTTTAAACATCCTTGACTTATTTGGTAATTATACTATTTATAGAAGGTGAGTTCTTATCATCTCTTGCTACTAAGAACTGTGGAGTGAAATATTGCTACTAAGAACTGTGAAGTGAAATATTTTTCTTCCTCCAGAATGTTTTGAATATTTTAAGTTTAAGGGTGATAGGTTTTTGTGCTGAAACACATCTTCCTTGTGTAGGGATAAGAGGCAATACTATTTAGTTGGACAGAGTTCATGCTGCATCAGAGCTCTGTGCCAAACAGGAGAGAGATGCACCACCACTTCCCTGATGCAGAGGAATTTTCCAGAAGGAATTGTCATTACTGCTGTTGCATGTATTTTTTTGGTATCTCTCTGAATCTATCACTACCAAAGGGTAAAGGATTTCTGCTATTCATTATATGTAGATTATAAGACTGGATCTGTGTGAGCAGGAAGAGTATGAAACTGAGTTATCCTTTCACCATTTTTACCTGAATTATGGCTCCTTTGTAAGAAGGGAGAAAAGTACCTTTGAGTGCCTGAGAAATCTGATCCATACAACATAAATCACCTTTATGAGTTGAGATCATTCAGTCCCTTTTCCTTGTCTTTTTAAAAATTAGAGTTTCTCAGATAGGAGAGTTTGGAAGGCCTGATTCAAAGCTCATGATTATCAGCAGGAAATCCACACTATTACATTGGTAGTGCAATCCTTGACACATTAAAATGCATATCTCTCAACAGCTTCATCAATTGTCATTATTTTAAAGTTTGTATATTCCTAATGCACAGAAATAATACTGGAATAAACACATCATTATCTTATTTATGGATTAAAACCATAGGCATCTGAGGAGTTTTATTTTGTGGCATTGTGACCTGGTCTTTTCCCTTCCTATGACAAAAATCCATTGCCTATCTGCTTGAAATATACTGAAGATTTCTCAACATCAGCCATATGATGCAAAGGTAAGGTCAAAACACTCTTGGATGTACAAATTCATGTTGATTTAATTATAATAATAGTTTGGCCTAATACTGACATCATCAACAGAAAAATGTGGGTCATTATCCAGCTTTGGAGCTTGTAATCAGTAAAGTACATAGAGACACTCCCATTCCCCCAAACCCCAGAAGCTCTTTGATTTAGATTATAAGACTGACAAGTTCTCTGAATAAAGAAAGGCAAAACCATCCATGTTGTTGTCTAAAAATTGTTCTTTTTGATGGTACATGTAGGTTACTGCTCAGTTCAGGCACCTTTACAAGTCAGTGTGCCTTTCCACTCAATTCATGGAAAGTACATGTTTCTTCAGTGTATCCAAAGTATTTAAATACATTTTTAAAGGTACTAGGCATTTAGGTGCTTTTGAAAGTTCAACTAGGTAAATATCTTTTTTGTCATCCCTCAAAGCTTTTTGAAAGCAGGGAATAGATTTATTGATTAATACAGATGAAATAGCCAGGGTAAAATCCGACATCACATCAGGTGTTCTTTAATTTATTTTAGTTCCTTGGTCCTTCAGAAAGCTGCTTCTGTCTGCATATATCCAATCAACCAATGATCAGCTCTAGATCTTCAAAGCTCACAGTTTAGTCTATGCATCTAATTTGAGAGAAAGAAACTGCGTCATAAACTTGTATCAGTTTAAATGTGTAAAAGCTCCGGGAAAACTTCTAAAATAAAGTTCATTAAGTTCATAAAATGCAGTCAAACAAGAAACTTCTTTCTGATGGCATGATTAATTTATTGGTTATGATAGATCTTCAGGGAAAATATCTTTTGATATTTTGACAACCTCAACAGCAGTGAGAGAACCTGATGTGAACCAGGGACTTGCAGCTAATACTGAAACAATGCTACAGACAGAAATGAAGTAGCAATAATAACTTTGATAATCTTCTGACACATTTAGGAGGAAGAAAAAGTAACGTAAAAGAGACTGTAAGCCAGTGATATTTATGAGGTTCGGTATTTGAAAGCAACCAAAACCAGGTGGCACATCAGATGTATAGCTCCATGTTTCTGTATTTACAATAAAACATACATCGTGGGAACACGGTTATGCCACATATTTTTTTGTTGAACTAAGAAAGTAGGTTTTTCTGTTTGTTTGGGGGTTTTTGTTTGTTTGTTTGGTTGGTTTTTTTTTTTAGTTTCCAGTGGTACTTGAATTGTCTTATCTCACAGCAAAAGATGCAGTACATCATTTAGTTATTCTCACTTCTTTATAAGTGTAGAGGGATAATTTAGAGTTACAATAATACCCTCCCACGTAGCATCTCCAGAGTATTATATGCATTTCTAGAAAGCAAATAGTTTTTATCTTTTCTTTCGTCAATGAGGAGATTTGGTCTGAGAGATGTAAAGCAGGGCACATATATTTTAAAAATCACAGAATAATAATAATAGAGTATAATAATTGTTAATAATTAAGTGAATCATCTCTTCAGTAGCAAGGAGTAAATCATGCAACTCAGTAATTTCAGGGTTAAAGTATTCATTTCACACATATTATGAAATATCTGCAATAAATTCAAGTAATTATGTCATTAAGCAGTTTCTCATCTATTGAATTAATTAAACTTTGTGTTCATTTCATAACCTCTTTAGACACCCTCAGTTACTGCAGATTTAATCCTTTTCGAACCTTTCTATATTTAGTTTTCTGGAGATTGACTAAGACCAATCACTCAGTGCTATAAGAGTGAGATTGTTCTCTTACTTCATTATGCTATTCTTTTCCCCCACATGCCACCTTTTTTTTTGTACTCTGGGTTCTGAAATTAGAGCACCTGTGTCAAAATCTCCTAAAGGTCTATAAATGGGAAATGTTATTCCATATGTATAGGAAGTTTGGTCACACTGCAATATATTGCAATTAATTTGTTTCTTTTTTTCATTTTCATTTAAGGGCTTTGTCATCTTCTTGCTTAACATGTTCTGAGATTAATCTAAGTAGTACAGTTAATTGGAAGTAAAAAAAAAAAAAAAAAGAGTTGTGCCATCTCTCCTGAAAACTACAAAGGGCATATTCTCCCAATATTTTACTGTCTGTCAGTACAGCTTGCTAAGACTGTTCAGTATCTGAAGGAAAAATGTATGTGTATTTATACTGGATGGAATCAACTAATTTCAATGCATGACTTTCAGCATCAGATTTCCACTTGTCATCATCAGTAAGAGTAGTAAATATATCATTGTATTTAGTATTAAAAAAAAAAAGAAATAGAGGGATTATTATACGTTATCTGAAGGCAAACAAAGAAATCAGCAACTAATATCTCATTCTGCTGCCTTGACTTGTTATGGCATTACTCATTCCCATTATTTGTTGCTCTACCTGAGAAGAATTGCTGCTATTTACCTTGGCATAAAGGGGATTAGGACAGGAAAACTGCAAAATCTATGTCTTTTTCCAAACGAGGCAGGAATTTTCTCTGTACCTTTTGCAACAGGGGTGTAATTGCTTCTTATGTCCAATTCATGCACTTGTTATGTTGGAAGCAAGGCAAGGCCTTCAGCACAACTTCTTACCTTGCCTAATAATTTCTTTTGGGAGGAAAGATAATAGCTATAAAAAACAAAAAGTTACAGTACTGGAAATGAATAAGAGATAAACTGAATTTGATACTGTTTCTTAATGCAAATAATAGATATACTACATTTTTCCTAACAAAGAAATTAAAACTTAGTTGGACAAAATCCTTTCTGTGTCCTCAAATTTCTCTTCATTCAGTAGTGTGCTAAAACAATCCACATACTTTAACTGTTGCTGAATAAGATCAGAAAACTAATAGCCTTGGAAGCTCTGATTTGCAACAATTCTGCATTTTTTAATTACTTAGAAGCAAGGAAGAGATCTTAAAATTTATCAAAATGAGAAGGAGTTTTTATTTGCCTTGCTGTAATTCAGAAATGGCTGAATGAGTGCTGGAAGACAATTCAAAAGCTTTTGAAAAGTCATGGATAATTTAAAAAAAATCCATTAAAGACTTCAAAGAATTTTAACTGTTGCTGGCAATGGGTTTAATATTCTTCTAATTTCAAAGAAAATAAAACTCACCCAAAAGTAGATAACTTTTTAAGATAACCAACCAGTTTACAAAAATCTAAGTGCTTTGCATCAAGTTGTAAGTAAATTGACTTGAAATGCCTATCAAGTCCATTTTCATTTCAGTTTTTAAAGACCAAATATTTTAATAATTTAATAATTTAATAATTTTGCCTATTTTTTTATCAGGACAGACTTAATAGATATGAGATAAAAATTTCATTTAAATATAAAATTGAGAAATAAACCCTACAGTAATTTCTTTGGCAAAATGTCTGATCTTCATAGATCATCTTGGATTTCCTTTTCTAAATACCCTCCTCCCCCAGCCTCCTTCCTCAGCATGAAGGAAACTTCCTTATGTTGGGGAAAACTCTTTCCTGCAAAATTTTAAATCCAGTGTTTATCATGTTCTTTCTAGTTTGCTTGGAAACTTTATTTTCGTGATGATAAGTTCCTGCAGGGTTTAGATAAATTCATAGCACACTCTCTATTAGAGTACTGATCCCAATTCTGGTCATTTTTACTACTGAATATGTTGTAATTCTTGAAAAGAGCAAAGCAGCCAATAAACACTGACCAGCAAGAAGGAAATTGTGATATTTCTGAAGTCTGTGTGTGGACAGACTCAAACCCAGTGCCTCTCTTATCTGGCTAAGATTTGTTGTGTTTATTGTGGCTTCTTTCCAGCATTATATCAAAAGTGGAACTTGTGATAGCCCTGAAAAAACAGGGTCACAACATACTGATTAAACTGTGATGTTCTCACGTTGAGAAAGGTTTGTACCTGTTTCTGAAAGCAGCCATCAAGTTGTATATTAAAGAAGAGTGAGACATAGTATGGGACTGGACTGTGCCCAGAAATGTGTTGCTTTGCACAATAACATGAAACCACTGCACAATCACACAAAATCACTACACAATAACACGAAGTCACTAAACTTCATTTTGCATTTATGTAGCATGTTTACAAGAGAAAAATCTGTAATGAGTTTTTTTGTGGATAACTGTGTGTAAGTAACTTGGCTAAAGCAGGGTTTTGACAGATTACTGGTTTTTGCTAAGGATTTCTGACAGATCAGAGTCTTCAAATCACCAAATTGCAGCCTCACTCTAATCAGCAAGATCCTCAAGGAGACGTGTATCCAGGCAACCCTGCGGAGAAGCATCAGCAAAGGAAATTGCTTGGTGCTGTAGTCAGCTAGAGGAGACCTTTGGAAAGGTGGAATTAACGTAGATTAAAAATCCAACTGTGGCTTTCCAGGTCTGTCTGGCTGCAGTAGGGTTGTGTGCAGGAGTAGAGGGACTGCTTTCTGCAGGAGGTGAATGGACCTCTGCTGGGAGAAGCAAAGTCCTCCCTGTCTGCTCATGCCCGTCTTTCAGAACACATAAGGTGCAGTTCCCCTTGGTGTTACTCAGCTCTTTCAAACCTAGACTTCTTTGCTCTCTTTTTATCCAGGGTCAACACTAGAGCTGAGACTGTGACATATCACCAAGGTCTGTATTTTCAAGCAAAAATTAGGTAATTCCCTCACAGCTTAATGGGAATTACAAAATTCACAGTTATGTATGCCTTTAGTAATGTCTTTTCATGATACCACAGTGGAAAGTATTTCTCACATATATCCATCAAGCATTTAGAAATGTCTAATTCCACAGTTACCATAACTTTTTCTATTGTTTATTCCATGGAAAAGAAAAGCTGCCCTGTGCTTGTGGCTACTGTTACATTTCCAACAGTGACGACAGAGGAACTATCTCATATTTACTTGAACGTTATTTACAGAAAGACTTAGTCCACAACACCTGAGTAATTGTCCAGAATCTGTACTGATGGATTAAGCCCTAAAAGTTGCATATAACTTCACTATATCACAGGAAACTATCCCTCAGTTAAATGGCATTCTTTAAAGCTTTGTTGGGAAGTAGGATATTGTCAAAATATTTGCTGCTTTTCTAAGTCCTTTGTCAGTAGCTCTGTAAGATAAAATTCTTTCTTCTTTCATCTGACATTCTGTTCTAGTGAATTGTCTTGTGGAATTGTCAGTAATTCAAGATACAAGTACTGATATAATAAATGGAATTAAGCTTATTTTAAAAATCACTAATGATTTAGTGCATTTGTTCTGTGGTTCACAAGAAAAATATTGATTTGACATAATACAAGCTGTAGGTCTATAAAATCTTGTAAGGGGTAACAGTAGAAAAATGCAATGCAGCAAGCTAATTTCCTTCTCTCGGTGACATTTGCAGCTTTTTGAGAAACAAAATGCTGAGATCGTCTTTCCAGCTGACAAGAAATTGTTTCAGTGGCAGACACTTCCAGATGATCAGTTTATCTCTGACTCAGGTGGGGACCATCCACGTCAGTTTGTACCTAAGCTTGGAATAATTGTAGTGTCTGTGTTAATCACCCTAGGAGGTCTCAACCAGCTCTTTTGTTGGCTCTTGAAATACGCAAAGAGGAACAGAAGCAGCTGAAAAGCAGTCAAGTATAGCAAGAATGTGCTTGGAAAGCAGGATTGAATCTGTAGTGTGAGAGGATTGCTTAGACAAACTTAGGACTGCAAAATAGTAAGGAATCACAGCAGAGAGCCTCCTGTGATGAAAAGAGTGAAGTTGATGGATGTAGTTAGCAATGCCTTTAGTGAGGAGAGTCAAGGAAGCTCATGGGTGGATGAACATCGTGGAAGAGGTAGGAAGTGTGGTGGAGAAAAGGCTGTGAAGGAGGGGGCAAAGCACCCTCTCTGTCAGTCATGCTCTGAGGGACACACATGGAAGGATTGGCATTTGAAAGCTGCACGTTGTCCTCCTGGCCTTTTCTGGATTTTCCGTGCTTCAGCTTTCAGTTTATCAAATTCAGATGAGCCATTGGGTTCATGTGGTTCAATCACACATCCAAGTCAGCCAGATATATTGAGCTAGTGCCTTCTACTTCCAGCTGAAATAGGCAGCACACCCGCAAGGCTGCTTCATCTACAAACAGTCTGTAAACAATATGATTATAGCAATAGCAACAACAGAGCTTCCATCTCTATGCCAAGTGGGAAGAGGTGCTGTTGAGATTTTGGAGAATAATTCTACCCTCTATGGGAAGAAGTGAGCTCTTTGTTATTAGCTATCATCATCAAAGTTGTCTTAAGATGAAAGAGTTCTCATTTCACTGATGTATTATTTTAAAGCCTAAAGGAATCCTAATGACAATCTATGGTCTAAGATATAAGAATATGGAAACTCCATTCCTTAGGGATGTGCTGGTGGCAAATTTTACTGTCATGTAAAAAACATCTGGGCTTTTGCTTTTCTAACCAATGGAAAGACAACTTGTAGACTGATACAGCTGTGTCTTTGATTCTTTCAGAGGGAGCACATCTACTGCATAACTCTTGTTTCCTACAACTAGAATATTTCTTTGTGATGTACCTCTTATTACAATAAAATGCACAAGAACTCCAATAGCTGGATGTGAGATGCATTAGCAGCTACTATTTTGAGTCTCAGCAAAAGAAGAGATTAGCAAAATGTTTAATACAGGGAGTGTTTCCTTAAGATGATAAAAAGATGGTAGCAGATGAAAGAAACAAATTATGAGACTTCAGTCTACAATCTAATAATATAAATATCTTGATATACCTAGCAGTAAAGTTCTCATCTGCATCTTCATAAAAGAAAATTCAGCAACACCAACATTAATGAGAAGATAAAGTCTTTCTTAAAAGAATTGGGGTGATATTTTTCTATGCAATAAAGAAATAAAGTGTCATCAGATTTCTTTACATATTTGCAAAAATTACAAAGTGCATATGATCAGGCAGTCTTGCAAATTTTTTTTGCAAATTTGTTAGCATTAGAAAGATTTCTAGAAATCACTGGTCTTCCTTATCTTTCAGAATGTACAAAATAACAAATGCCTTGTGTGCCTTTTAAAAAGTACTCCTTTATTTTCTATAATAAGAAATAATTGTGTATAATGGCTGAAGAATGTGTATGTCTAATGCTGCTGTTGGTCTCTTTCTGATTTCATCTCATGCTTCGCTATACCTGGAGTTCACTCTGCAAGGTATCCATTTCCTCTTTTCCAACGGTCCTATCAAATAATTTTTGGAACAATTGAGGCCTTAGCTCCTAATTTCTATGTACTATTTAGCAGGTTCTGTCCCCATGTGCTCCCCTTCCCCCATATATTCACCTGGGGGAAAATAATCCTGTTTTCACTTTTTGCACTGAAGACCATCTTATTCTCAAAACAGTGATGTCACTCAGCCCAGGCCTGGTTAGTGACAGATCTATGGCAAATCAGTTCAGTCAGCGATGAGGGTCTTCAGGAATGAGCGGTGACTTCTTATGTGAGAGGTGTCAGAGCTAAATCATTAAATCTGTGCATCAGTATTAAAGAACAAAAAAGCTGATTCTGTCCTTCTTACCTTATAGCACTTCAACAGCCTTTAACGGCAGAAATATGCAATGTTATTTATTAGCTCCAGTAACCCAGGGGCTCTCATTTTAGTCAGCAAGCTGTGAATCGCCCACTGGGCATCTGACATGTACTGCAGGACTTCAGGAATTTAAGACAAATTAGACTCAGTTATTAGAGTCTCATCTTAGAATCTGTGTTTGTTTATAGGCTACTTAGCAGCTATGAGTAGAGATTTACCAACTGAAAGTTTTTTTCCATGTACATAAAACACAAATTTGCTAAAATAGACTGGTTAATGAAGTTAAGTCCTGGAATTATTCTAACTACTGTAAGGCAAAGCCTGTTTAATTGTGGTAATGAGATATTTGATGAGAGTCAGGGCACTTCTCGAGGCACGAATGCTTTAATACCATGAGTATGTCAGCTGGAATGCCATGCTGTTGAAGCATAAAAAAAGTATCTCAAGACATTTTCTTTTTTCTTTTGCTTTGCATTGCACAGAATTTCGTCTTTGTGACAATGCTTAGGACTGCAAAAGGCCTAAGCTATGCTAGAAATTTCGTTGATGAGCTGGAACATACTAACAAACACATGTTTTTTTCCATTTCATCATTTCATACTTAGGAACTTCAAAGAAGCAAAGGTTTTGAAAGTTTTACATATTTTTGAATAGTATTTTATTATTGCAATGATAATGCTTTAAATTAACAAATAAAAATTAACCTGAATATTATGTTTGACTTTATTAAACTTCTGTTATTTGTGTGGTTTTTGTAGATCAATGGATTCAGAGAGGCATCTTCCCAGGTTCTGTGAATTTCCTAAGAAGCTGATGACTCCATGGTGCCTCTCAGGCAAGGCAGTATTTGAAACTTGCAGAATAGGTGCTGTTAGACACAGTAATAACAATTTTGTGACAACTGGAATTCCTAATAATTCACAATATAAAGCTTTGTGGTAAGTTCATTCTCTACCACTTCCAAATGGTAAATTGCCTAACTACAGTGTTTCTTGTATAGAAGTATGTAAAACAAGATAAACATGGCAAATTTTAGTTATGCTAAGAACACAAAAACTTGTTAAGGAGCAAGTTTTCCAGATATAATTACTATTATGTGTATTAAGATTGTACCTATGAACCATTATAAAAGGTGACTTTCTCCTGCTAATAAGAGGTGACAAGGAACACTTGCTACATCACATACCTTCAGAGGTAAGTGTCAAACAAAACATAATAGAAGAGATACAGGTAGAAATTACATGAACCTTGAAATAGGATCACAACAGTGTAAGAAATACTGGAGGTTTCTGTATGACATACCTGCTATGCCTTTTTCCAAACAGTATTCTCTATGCCAGTAATAACAGAAGTTCTGGTCTTTCAAGTTATGTGGCTGCATGAAGGTATAAGGAGCCTTATTGTAGTCACAGTCACATTTTAGACTGATAACTGTGACTGGGTAACAGTGCTAGAAGCCATGCAGAAACAGCAGATAACAGCCGAAACAGACATAAATGTCAAGCTTTGCATTTTCATTTTGGCACATAAAGAACAGTAATCCTTCACTCAGTGTCCCAGAGACAAGATTTATTACATATATTGCAGGCCACCCAAAATGCTTTGGGGTTGCAGTATTCTGAGAAATAGCAAATAAGAGATCTCAAGTGTATGAGTAAAGTAGATGAGAGATTGGATTTAGGTTAGGCATTGGGAAATAATTTCTAGCTCTGAGGACAGGTGAGTGCTGGAATTCATTGTGTGCGTAACTGTGCAAGGTCTCTCACTGGGGATATCTGTAAACAGGTTAGAGAAATGTCTGCCAGAAATTGTTTATGGGTAGCTGAGGATCCTGTTAGAGGGAAGGTGGATGGCTTATATGATACTGCCAGGATTATTCTGTAAATGATTTTGGGATGTGACATGCAAAAACTGACAAAGGGAAATAAATTTTTTCTTTGTGTTCTATTTGTGGACATGTTGAACAAATGTTTTCCTAACTCTGTATTCAAAATATTGTTGGTCATTGTGAACCATTTATAGAAAATATCTATAGTGATAGTATTAGGGTGTAAGCTTCGTGGTGGCATATGTCACTCACTTTACCAAGTAAATATATTCCTCTTCAATGGATCCCATGGATCTGTTATTAAATATGCTGTCCACTGCTCATTTTATGGACAATTTGGAAGATTTTCACTTATTAAAAAAGCTGAAAGATCAAAATGTATCAAAATGACATAATTTTCTCAATTGTAAAACATTTCTTTCTCACCCTGATCTTTCCAAAGCCTAAACCCCATGATTTTCACTTCATGTTCCAATAACCTAAAGCACTGTTGAATGGTCAAATGTCACCAGCCTATCAAATTATTTTGATTCTGGCCTATAAATTTGTCAGTTCTCTTCAAAGATTCATCATCCATATCAAATTCCTTGAAAAAAATGGCCTGATATTTGAGTTTGCCATGAAAATGTAAAGTAGAAATTACACAGGGCCATTTTGCACATCTCTATTGAGACAATAGGGTTATATTACCTGAAAGCATCACAAAAAAATATTAGGTCTGATTTTACTCTGTTCTTGGAGAGAATTATATAAATCATACAAACAATTCCTCAGAAAAGCTCAACTGATTTTATGTCCATTCATGTGAAATGAAAATCATATGGTTCATCTCTGTCACAAATTAAAAAACAAAGTAAAAAAAGTGATTATAAATACAACTACCATTGATAATGTACAACTGGTATGCAATAACCCTTGAAAATATGTCCTTTTATTATCATAGAATAGTAAAATCATAGAATGTCTTGAGTTTCAAAGGGCCTATAAGGATCATCATGTCCAACTCCCTGCTCCTCTCAGGACTACCTAAAAATAAACCATATGACTATGACCATCGTGCAGATGTTCCTCGAACTCTGGCAGGCTTGGTATTGTTACCACTTCCTTGGGGAGCCTGTTTCAGCTACTAACCACTCTCTCAGTGAAGAACCTTTTCTGAATAACACTCTCCCAATGTATTCAGTGTCTCTACTCTCAGAGATTCCCTGACATTCAGATGTTGCACAGTGGGAGAGGAGATCCAAGAAGGTGTTACCACAGCTAGAGTGCTCCTCTGTATTTAATTAAAAAAAAAAAAAAAAAAGACCTTTGCATGGTACGTTCTTCTGGCCTGAACGTTCTCTCCATAGCTGTGTATTTAAAGCCTGCAGATTGACCCTTGCCACCTGTCACCACAAATACGTGGCAGACTTGCAGTTAAATATAACTGTGTGTTACCCATAACCACTTGATGCTCGGCTGCAGCAAAGGAAGCTGATACTCATGACAGTGGCCAGCTTCTCTCAAATGCTTATGAAAACAAGGCTGCTCCAGCTGATATCTGGAAGCTCACTAATGTACAGCTAATTACAAGCTTTTCAGAAATGCCAGTCTGCCTTTTAGTCTTTGCAAAAGCTCTATCAGTGGCCCTATGTATGAAAGACAAAATGAGACAGAGGGTAACCAAAGTCCTTTACAGAAATCTCCTTAAAGCAAGTAAAAGGACATAACTTGATAGTCACTGATCACGTTTGCAGCACTGTTAGCCAAGTTTATCTGCTTTGACCTTTACATTCATTTTTTATACTTACCCTGTTTAATACATATTTATTCTCGATTATAATGTACATAATAAGAGGATGTAAACCTAGTTTATTATCTTCCTTTGAATTATCTGTACTGGCCTCAGAAACAGCCATTTACCTGCTTCAGACCGTTATTGTTTAGTGCTTAATAAATGGCAAAGCAGGTTCATGAAAGGTGCTGTGATTGATTGCAGGAAATGGTCTTCTACAAAAACAATATTAGTTTGAGGTCATCTTGAGATTTAGTATAGATGGGGAGATCTATAAAGTTTGAGCTCTATAGGGCAAATCATAGACTTGTGTTTGTGTGGAGAGAATCAGAACGTTGGTACCTTATTTCTGCACAATTAAAATGAATATCCTTATCTATTTAACAGAAATTGTATTCCATAAAACCTGTAGACTTATTGCTCAAATGCAACATTAAGAACAAGGAATAGTTGAAGATAAGGATTAAAAATACATGATCTTAAATTTTGTACTAAGACGTGGATTATATATTGTTGCATAAATATAGACTAAATTTAGCATGGAAATTATACAAAAGTCTGAAAAAAATAGAAATATTTTCCACAGATCATGTTCACTTTACCGACATTTAAAATTCCCATTTTTCCCCACCACAGTTGATCTTTCTCCCTGAATTCCCCAGAAGAAACATTGGACACAGCAGCTGCTTCACTAGGATTTTTAGGTGATGTTACATAGGCAGGATCTGTCACTCCTTTGTGCCAGACCCTGACACTAATATGATGGAAAACAGTGCTGTGTATGTTTCCCTACCATGGTATTCTGTGAAGGAAAAGTGCCATCTCTTATTGCTGTGTATATACAAATGAGTAAGTTGTAAGACTGAGGACAACCACTGAGGCAATCCACTCTCGTTAGATCTGGGATTCAAAACTCCTCTTGCTGTATTCATTACAGCAGTCTTTACAACTACTGTTTGCTTTTGTTATTGCTAAGAGAGGAGGATTTGCTGTCTAATGGTTAAATACATCTGACTGCAAGGTGCCCAGTGCTCCTGGACAACATTCAAACTTGGTGCTATAAGTGAAGTTTTAGTCTCAATTCCAGTCACTCTGCAGGAATTCATAGGCAATGTCAAGAAACTTGTGAGCTATAGGCAAAAATAATAGGCACAAGAAAAATGGCAGATAATGGAAAAATATAAATAACTATTTTCCAAAGGCTCGCTATATACTGGCTGAGTACTGGTTATAACTTTGTAGAAATCTTAGTGAGAAGACCTACATGAGAGGAAATAGAGGTTAAAGATGACACTTAGCCTGTGGTCCTAAGAAACAGGGACGATGGTGAGCTCCATATGAAAAGTTAGGATAATTGCTATTTAAAAGCCTATGTAAAAGTGCCTCATAATGCCATTTCCATTCTCTTTTTTCATAAGCCAGCCGTACCTTTCACCTTACAATAAATATATTCACAGAAATAAATGGGCAAAAAGACATTTTTCTCTTCTGTAGAAAAATACAGATGGCGGCTTACCTCTTACCATGGTAATCTATGTCTTAATTTTTGCTAATAATGTCATGGAGAAATACAAGCATAAGAGAAGCAGACTGGTTTTATTTTCTTGCATGCCACTTGAACACAAATGCTGCAAGCCTAACAGTAAAATAAATGAGGGGAAGCTAATGATATTCAGTTTTTCACAGCTGTAACAAGTCCCAAAGTCTTATTGCAGTTGATATGCTTCTTTAGGCAAATTAGTACCTAGTTTTCCCAGACTACTGTAAAAGTGGCCTATCTGCACAGAATTGTAGAGGATGACCAACTTATACTGATTTAAGTGATCTCAGAATTAGAAACAAAGAAGAGCTGAGTTGCCGTCCTTCGTCCTCTCTTCCATGTTGTGCTGTCATGTCCATCCCATCCCCCTCCTTCCTGCATCCCCACACTGAAATTTTTATTTAAGTTAAAGAACAAATGCATGAAAATGAAGAATCTCTAATTTTCACTTACATGAGAAGTTTTTTCCTCATAATGAAATTGAGAAGCTAAGACCAAATCCTCAAAAGGAAATATCTGAATGCATTTTACTGAAAGAATTGTCTTTCTCCTAGCCTAGCTTGTGATAGCTTTTGGGTATTGATGTTGTTTAAAGTTTGACAGTACAAGATGCAAAGTCTTGTTCAAACTCCTCTTTGCAGCCAGTGTTTATGTCTCAATACCAAAGTGTGTGCTGAGAGAAGAGAGTTACACGACTTATGTTTTATTCACTAAATCTTGAAGTTTTTGGAAGTGATTTTCACTCAGTTATTAAGTTATGAAGATATGTTCAGATCTTGTGATGATTGACTCGGTTCTATCACTTAAATAAGGTCTGATTTTAGACTGTTAAAGAAAGCTCATTTTTATACTTGAGAACTTCGGTGGTAGAACTACTGGTCTCTTTTCTGTCATAAAAGCCTCTGTGGCAATTCACAGAGAAAACTTCATTAGCCTGAATTGTCAGACGATGCTTATACCCTAGCTACAGATATTACTTCCTATTTTGGTTAATGCTGAGAGACTGTGATCCTTTTCTTTTCTCCTGGGAAATTCTCATTATAAAGTAGGACTCTAAAGTAAAGTCAAAGCCACCACAGTTTTAAAGTTGAGAGTGACAAAATGGCAGTTCTTTCATGTAGAATAAGACACTGATGGTTAGAGGCAAACAAGAAACAAAAAATGCAACCCACAAACCAGAATCAGAGCAATCAGACAGCTGCCTGAAATACATCTGTCACTGGACTCCTAGAAAGATGCCAAGGTACAGCTTCACTCCAGCCACCCTCCACCCCACAGACCAGCACAGAAGGGGTTATAAAAGTTGTGGTTCATTAATGAGAAATAAAGTGAAAAGGTTGCATGAGCTCAATATTATTATCAGTAATTTTCCTTCAGTGGTAACTAAAGTAAGAAAGGAACTTTAAAGGGACCCACTATAGCAGCTTAATACCAAAAGGTAGCTGAAACTGCCTTCTGTAAGCTACAATGGCAGAAGTTTTCACAGAAGAGCTCAGCAAATCAAGAGCTCCTAATTAGAAAGTCTTCCCAGAAATAGGCTAAAGAAAATGGAAAAGAAAGATAAAATGAATTTTTATGTGTTATGCCATTAAACCCCCCTTTTCACCCTCAAATAAAGACCTGATGAAAAGACAAGACAAATAACCAAAAATTAAATGCTCGTTTCCAAAAAATGGAAATTGATACAGTATAAAACCAAAGTCACTGACTAAAGTAATTTGGTAGTACTTATAGGTCATCTAGAGAAAGATTTTTACATGGTTTTTCATCTACTTTGTGGATACTTGTTCATCAGCACTCGTGTAACAAATGACAGAATTTGATTCTTTCCTCTTCCGTTTCATAAGTCCCCAAAGAAAATATGTAATTTCCTGCCCATCTCTATTGTTCCATGTGTGAATGACAGTTGCCAAGAAGATTAGAGGTTTTGAGCCTCTTGAGTATCATAATTCAGAAAACCATATCATCACCTAACACACCAACCATACCCTGTTCATCATTCTCTAGTCATCAGAGATGAAACAAAGTTCTGCTTAGCTAGCACATTTCTCCATTACATCCCACTGCTTACCGAATTTCTGAATGGCTTAGGAGAAGGGAGAGGCCACCAAAGCTTTTCAGACTGATGGTACATTCAGGGTCTTGCATAACTGTGGGTGTCAAAGGCTGTTAAGTGAAAATTTTATGCAAACAGCTTCATCTCACATGAGGATCAGGGCTGAGCTCTGTCTTGGGAGCACAAGCTGACCACAGCTGCCAGGAATGAGAAGGCTGCTGAAAGTGCTTACAGAAACATTGAGAGGATAAACGATCTGGAAACAAATTAAACATTCTCTATGGTTGAAAAGCAACAGCCTGAGAGGAAGTGGGTGAGGGAGCAGCAGTGCTCATAAACGAGGCAATGGTGGTGGAAACTCTGGATGAAAGCAGCCATTACACAGCATTTTCTCTATGCTGGGATGCACTAAGTTGCTGGTTAGTATTTCTCTGCTTTCTGGTGAGTTCCAGCTCTTCATGACTCCTTTGAAAGAGACAGCATTGTTCTTAGACCTAAATGATCAGAAATACCAGGGAACTTACTGAAGTTCCACACCCCTACTTATGCTTTCATGTCCTTTTATTCAATTTCTAGTCACACTTTGAGATGGTGACTATCAAGGGGCTGGGTATGAAAATACAGCAGGCAGTGCAGAAGACTTCTCCCTTGTATCACTTCTTGCAGCACAACGCAGCCACAGCAGGTATAGCACAGGAGGCAAATTGGAAATATGATTTGCACCGCTACACTGAACTTGGACTATGAGGTGTTGTGTATGTGAAAAACCTTTGGGACAGCTATAAGTGAAGGTACATACAGCGTTTTTTTTCCTCAGTGAGAGGAGTCACTGCAGTATATTTTGTATAATTTCAAAAGAAAAGAAGCTAGACAAAATGACACAAGGAGAGATAATTTAGGGGAAAAGAAATCTGGTATTTGCAGCAAATTTCCAAAAATTTATGATTTTAATGAAAGAAATTAGTAAAGTGTTGGTTTAGACTTTTTCTTTACTCTAATGCCTGCATTTTGTTTCTTTTCTTTTCAATGTCAAAGACGGCCGTGCTTTGAGCAGGAGGTTGGACTAAAGATTTTGTTGTCCCTTCCAACCAGGATTATTCAATAATAAATAAGTGTTGGCAACTATTTTTTTCCTGAATATGTTGTATTGAGGATGCTGATAGATCAGCTGACTACTTCCCACACAGAGCAAATGTTTATCCATCCTCACTGGTCCCACTCCCACTGCCCCAGTTATCACCACTAGCTCAGTAAACTACTTCTTTTCCTGATTCTACCCAGCTTCTCTCTTCCTCACATGGGACAGAGTCCTGATCCTTTTCAGACCAACTCCTTCAATTCAGATACAGCTTTTCAATAATATTTTATTTTATCACTAGCATTTTTTTCTGATCAGGGGAAAATGAAGTTTTGAATACAGAAACAGGAATAATTTCAGAATCTGATGAGCAGGGAGACAGCATCACTGACAACAAACAGATTGTGGGAACAGGGCTAGTGCCATGCTTAGCCAGATACTGTCTGAAATGTGCATACTGAGGTGGAAAAGGTCCAAAAAACCACTGCAAACATGTCCTATCAGTCTAGGAGTTTTCAAGATTTAATCTATTCTGCAGGACACAGAGTGTTCAAAGAGTTTCTGTGTTGCCTTACATATTTTCTTTAGTTTTTTTAGTTTAGTTTTTTTCCAAGGCTGCAAAAGTCTGTTTCACTTGGCTACATAAAAGGCTATCTGATCTTGACAGCCACCACACCAGAAGGGTGTAAATGATTTGTGTAGCCCACAAAGTCGTTATGGATTCACAAGGAGGACTGAACCATACAGTGTGTCCAAGCCCCATTTACAGCCCAAAGGCTTATCCTAGCAGCCATGTAGCCACAGTGCAGAAAACCCAAGTGATTTTGCTGAAATGAAATAAGGCCCTAGAGCTTGCTAACCCAGCTTTAGTCTAAGGTTTAATTTCTCTTTCCATCTCTGTCACACCAGTAGCAACCATTCAGTCTGCCCTCCTCAACTAAAGCAGCAAATGAAAGACCTGTAAATCAACTTCCCTTCAGATACGTTGCTGTTGAAGGGGATTTCCCTCTATTATTATAACATTGTGAGAAAAGACTATGCAGTGCGAACCTTTTTGTTAAAAGTGGGGTTTTACAAATTATTTAAGATGTCTGTGAAAACAGATGTTAAAGTTCAAACATTCTTTGAGCACTGTTTCATTTCTATTGCACTTAACATGTACTCCACCTGTGCCATTAAATTACAAATGGTGAGGAAAATGAACCCTTGCCACAGGCACTGTGTAGCCCAGAGATTGCTCCTGGAAGTATTCCTTCTTGCACAAAGCTCAGCAATCATCTCAGCACTGACACTGAGGAATAGGCTGTCTTTGCAATAAGGCTCCAGTGTGTTATCCGAATGGAATTAAACTCAATTATTCTATAATTAACTTCCACTCAAGATAGTAATTCATTAGCTTTAGGAAAAAACAAAGACAGTCACACAACCCATCTAACACGGTTGTTCCACACAGTACCCTATTTAGCACAAAGCATAGGGTGAGTTTTCTAGAAATTTCATAGCATGACTTGTAATATTTTCTGTGGTAATACTCATGTTAATAAGATAATGGAATGTACCATTTCCAGGTCTTTCTAAAGAGGTATTATTTTTATTACAATTCGTATGGTAGCATGAATGAAATTATATCAGCTTCTATAAGCTTATCTAAAAGCGCTTTTAAAGGAGATTAGTATGTTGCAAATGGAGAAAGATGAACTGTGACTTGCTTCCTGTATCAGCCTGAAGGACATCTCTGAATACCATTATAACACATTGCTCTAGGAGTTCTGACTGTGGCCTTTAATAGTACTCAACAAACCAAACAACAGACCTAATTTTGTCAAATGCTTAGACATGCAGTGTTAAAGCTATTGGATGTTATCTCTCTTTTTTATTTTTTATTTTTCTCTTTTTTAAAAGAAGGGAGAGTTTTTTGCTGAAAACCCTTTTTTTTTTAAGAAAAATTCTGAGAGCTGCCCCTCAATTAAAACAAATAAAAACTTATTTTTCATATTTTACATAGAAAAGTTATTTCAGTATTTGATTCATTTGTTCTCATAGTAAAGAAAAATAATTTAGATAGCAATTTTAATGTGCTCTAGTAATTTCTATGAAAGTTTTAAGTATGGAAATTCGTTTTTAAAAAATCCAAATTAAACACCTGTAAACTTTATATGGTTCTGTTTTTTAAAGTCTCTCCAAAGACATTTTTACTCTAAAATGAGGACTGAGTTCTTATTGTGGTTTAATCCTTATATAATTTTCATCAACCTTCCCTATGACTGTGTCCGTTCATAAATGCCCTCACACACATAAGGAGTTTATTCTTTTTATGCTTTTGTCAAGGAATAGTTTAAAAATCCATGAAAAATGCCCCTTTGGAACATTTTTTAAGTTTTAGAAGGATTATTTTCTGGTTCTTGTGGTCATATTAACTGCCTGTATGAATTTCAGAAATATTGCAGAAGCCTTCTGACAGTTCATGTGTGGTTTTGGATATTTTATTGTGGATCTGAATTTCTAATAGGTAAATGCTACCTAGGAAATGAGGTTTTGAGGCCTCTCCATGGTAACTCAAATAATACTTTCCTCTTGTACATTCCTGTGACTCTCTATCTGAATGCCATGAGTGAGGGAATTTGGCAGAATAGAAAAGGGGAAAATTTAGGGAGTCTGCAGAATGCATGTCACCGAGCAAAAGGGTTGTCTCATAGATCTCTCTGTAGCTGAGTTTCACAGCCTACCTCACGTCATTGCTGAAAACCAACTTACCCATTCTTGAGTCGTACACATGCCAGAAAATACCAGTACCAACTGCTTTCCTTGGATCCTACATTTTTGATGGGAGAAAACTCCACTGACAGATCTGCTTGATAGAACTAGAAATCTGCCCAGCAGCTACGCCCACTTACCGTCATCTCTGCTGTCAGCACAGAGGCGACTGGTTCCCTTTCTCTGTGAGCCTAGTGGATCAGGGACCATGTTTCCCAAAAGAGACTTTTTGTCCCCAAAAAGCACACAGCCAAAAGACAGAAACATGAAGCAATCAAAGAAGAAAATTCTGAAAAGCAGGTGTTTTAATGTTTTTTTGTAGGAGAGGTAAAAGTGGAGTAAATCGAGGAGCTGAATGGCACCCCTTCTACAATGTTGTAACTTTGCAGAAATTTTCAGATGTCAAGCCATTCTGTAATTTGACTGTTAAAATTCTTAACCTAGAAAACTTCTACAACAATGATAGTCTGGGCAGTGTTAATAAATATTATTTAAATCAAAAGAGATTTCCACTCTTTTTTGTCTGCTAGTTAAAGAGAACTCTGACATTTCCAGTTAACATTTGCCACAAAAGGTATATACGCAAATATAACAGAAAATTAATACTGATTTGAAAACTCAAAATCATACCACAGCAGCACAATTAGACAGAACACTTACCAAACTTTTCTTATCTAAAATAAAATTCATCAGCAATGTGTAACAGATAGTGAAAGTCTACATGAAACATTTAAAAATAAAAACAAACCATGCAGAGATAATTCAAACAAAGAATTTTAAATACATTCAAGTAATAATGTAGTGCATGATGTTCCAAAATATGGATTTTTTTTTATTCTTGACCACAAATTAGTAAATTAGTTTACAAAGAAACTGATACTTAAATTAATTGAATTAATAGAATCACACAAAATATTTCACAAGAGGATAGATAACCTTTCATGGAAATGTTCATGGAAAACTCTGAAAGCTTATGGAGGTTTGTCAGGACCTAAAACAATAAGAGAAACATGTCAATCCTACTGTAAAAGAAACCTGTTGAAGAGGATGGATAGCAAGCTGCCTGGTTTACTCTGGACGTCAATTTCTGGCCTTGCATGGCAAGATTAACAGTGACAGTACAGCTTGATCACCTCTGGTGGATCTAAGTGGAATAATTTAAGAGATTAACTGGATGCCATTGCTGGTCTGCAGAGCACATTATACTCCCAGTCTGAAAATTCATATGCTTCAGCTTGAACTGCCCAGAGAGGCAATTTAGGATAACTTCATTGTCCTGAGTTGGATTGGGAAGCACTCATATATTCTGATCTGGCCATACCCAAAATAACAGATAATCACTGGTACACAATAGGATAATAAAGAAATTCCATCCTTAGTTGCCAGCAGAATTTCCTTCCTGTATTTTTACTGACAAACTGTAGGGTTTAAGAGGAGTCTCTCATGTTCTCCCCTTGGTTTTGTCCTGAGTAGCATTTGTGCTTTCTTCCTGGGCTCAGCCAATACACTGCAGCACTCACCTCACCCTTTCTTCTGTGGTCACTGTTAGGGACATGATTTAGATGAGCCTACAGTTTATCCCAATTAATAAAGCATGGGAATGTAGGACAAGGAAATGACAGCCAAATTTTTATTTATATCACCTAACCTTTTTGTTTGTCCTTTCGATGTCTCTGCAGAATCACTGAAATAAATTATATTTATTGTGGTCTGTTCTGCATGATATTGTTATTTTTTCACTGGTAAATAACTTAGACAATGATACTTAACAGACTGACATGCTTTGTGTTAAGTGGAGCACTGAGATAGGTAGAAGAAATTTTGAGAAACTGACACTAATTGCTTCTACCTCATGTGTTTCTTAATATATTGAATTATTTTTCCATTAACCCCACGGGGATCCTATTTTATGAGTCATGAATGGCCACGTAATCTTATTCCTAAAGGA
Source organism: Pseudopipra pipra (assembly GCF_036250125.1). NCBI lineage: Eukaryota > Metazoa > Chordata > Aves > Passeriformes > Pipridae > Pseudopipra > Pseudopipra pipra. The sequence continues at coordinate 144,320,240 of NC_087549.1, read as the reverse complement.
CTAAAGCCGGAGTTGCTGAAGACACCCACGAGTGTGTAGTCAGATCCTTTCCTAATGGAGAGCAAATGCTCCCCCAATAAAAGGACAGAAAAAAAATAAAAAATAAGGACAGCATGGTGTGAGGGGAGGAGATAATTCCCTGCTTCCCACTTAAGTAGTGCTAAATAGAGTTTGCGTTCTAGATTTTGTTTGGTTTTGATGATTCCTTGGTGGCTTGACACAAAGTGGAACTACCTAAGCTTGGTAAACAAGTGAAAACTTAAAGTATGAGCTTTAATTGTAGTTGCTTAATTAATCATCTCTGTGCTGCTGAGTGTAGTCCTCACACAGTCTGGGCTGTGGTCAAACGATGGGTCCGAAAGCCATAACCTTCAGGTGTGGACTCTTTGGGAAAGAGAACATCGCTGACATTCATTATGATCCTTTGAGTGACTTCTGATTTGAGAATTTCTATTGACTATTTCTGTTATAAGGAAGTGCAAAAGAAGGACCTAGATTTTCCATTTTATTTTTCTTAAGATTCAATTGCGTTTTTGTACAAGATCCTATGGCAAATGTGATGTTTTGCTAATTGAGTGGATCTGAAACTTTAGGATCAAAAACCTCCTATTTGAGACCAACTCCTTTTTAAATTCCTCCTTCCTTAAGTTGTCCCCTCATGGCAAGAAAGATGTTCTCTCCTGTAAGACAAGCAGTAGAAACTGTTTAGATTCAGTGACTTTACTTGTGAACCAAAGATGGGGGTAAGAGCCTCATTGATATACTTAGTGGGAGATTTGGATCCAAGAATACAGCAACCATCCTCCTTGTTCCCCCCTCTTGCCTAAAAAAAGGAGGAAACGTTTGGCATGGGACTGTGCACTGTCCAAGATGCAGATACAGATCTGAGAGGTGTTACTAAGAGACGGTTTGGGATTGGACTATTTGATCCACCACTTGCATGACCAGGCAGGTTGTCCAAAGGCTCTTCTGCAATTTTCTGTAACACCCTCCCTCTCCCCCTGCACATAAGGGTGTGTACATTCCAGAAAGACCCAAAGAGAAATCACCTAGTGCAGAAAATGGAAGTTTTCCCACACACCAAAAAAAAAAAAAAGACAGTGGTAAAGACTGAACTATGTTGGCAAAAATAAAGTTATTACTATGAGAATTAGTTTTAAAAACATGAGTCCATTTATTATAATGATTCCATTTTTGTTCTTTGCAAGGACCATAAGTGACAGCTATAGAATGCTGATCTATAGAAAACTAATTAACCTACTCATCCACAAAATCTCTCACATATTTTTGCATGGCTTATTGTGAAGGAGAGCAAAAGAACACTATAAATTATCAGACTTCATGAAAAGAAGTGTTCATCTTCATCAATGAACAACAAACCTCTTTATTTTTAATTTGAGCAGCCAAAAAGAGGCTGTGCTCTCCTTAACCCTCTCATAACACAAGCCTGAGGGATTTCCTAACACAAAAGACATTCATTCCACACTAGTGGCAAGAGTATAAGCTTACCATATTTAAATTGACTTAAACCATAGAAAAGAGGATTTAGGTTAAACAGGAAAACAGACTCCCAAACGTGTACTTGGGACAGGTTGAAGCAAGAGGCTGTGAACTTTCTAACATAGGTACTTTCTAAAGTAAAGTGGGAAAACCTGTCAGAATTTACACAGGAACACCTGATCCTCCTTCAGCAAGGAGAATTAATTAACTTTCCCAGTTCCTTTCCAGATGATTTTTCTAAAATTTGTTTTAAAAAAAAAAAGTGATATTTTGCTAGGTTACTTGCAGTATAGACCTTTTCTGTGAGAGAAAAAAATTATTCTGAAATTTTTAGGATATTGAAATAATTCCTCTAACTGGAAAAAAAAAAACAACGACAAAAACAAAACAAAACAAAAAAAAAACCCCAACAAAAACCCACAAAGAAACTGAGTCCTGGAAACTAAAGTAATAACTTAGTCTGGGTTGTGGCTGGACTGTAAACTACAACGATAAATTCAGAAAAAGGAAGGTAAGTACTAACTAGTTTTGTGGTTTATCATCTTCAGCCAACTATTTGATGTAGACTTGGTAATCCTTGTGGGTCCCTTCCAACTCAGGATATTCTATCATAGAAGATTCCAGAAGAAAGAACATCTGACTACCTTTGTGAAGTCATTAATTTCTTTAATACTTTCTTTTGTTCCTACATTACACTGGACTATGAAACAATCTCAAGTAATTCTAGAAGTCTACCCACTTCCTTATCGATGTAGACCTGATGAGTGGTTGATTCCTTTTCCTATCAAAGTTAGAAACAGTTGAAAAATCTGAGAAAAAGAGCTGAGAGAAATTATAAACACTGTAAAAAACGTGTTGCAATGGTCATACTTTGCAGAAAAAAGGAGTCTGACATTACATACTAAATAAAATTTTCTTTAAATTTTAATCTGCCTAATTAGGTATTTTGGAATTTTCAGAACTGGAGGATTATTTTAGGATTAGATTGGGTAAACATCTCTTGGCAATAATATAGATTCTGCCTAAAGGCAAAGAGATAGAAAAATGGTCCCTTCCAGCAGTACTTTTTTACTACTGTAAATTTACTGACTAACCAGTTACTGTTCACTGCAGAGGAAAGACCTTTACACTTTAAACCTAGATGCTAAACCATCTTGAAATAAATGGAAAGGTGTTTGCTGAAAAGGTTTGCCCACTACTGCAGGTTTTTCTTTCACTAATAATAAAAGAAATATATTGCTATACAACCTATGTTGTAAGCTAAAGAAATTAGCTACTAAAATTTGATAACATAATTAAACAAGAGGCCCTCTCTGCTAGAAGATAATAGATGACAAGAAGAGTTATATATACTGAAACTGTATTTATGGCACATAAATTTACAATGTCCTATTACTGTTTGCTAAAGCCTTCAGAGGAATGGATCTATTTTTCTGTAAGGCAAGGATTTTTTTTTCTTATCAATTTAAGGTTTTTCATGTTAAAAAAAGGTCTTGAATGTTTCTTTTGTTTAAAGCTTTATGATGTTTAAAATCTGAAAGTCCTCAGAACATGAAATGAGAGCAGGACAATACATAACTCTTCCCAAGTTACTTATGGCAAGCTGTAGAACAGGTATCCCAGAATCACTGGAGCTGTCAGCTGAGGCCTCAATGATGCATTTCATTAGGCAAACCGACGGGAACTCAGACATTTTATACAATTTCAGTGATTTAACAACCATATTTTAAAAGCAAAAATTAACAAAAAGTTTTTGGCTTAAAGAAGGAGAAAATAAAGATTTCCAGAGTACTTTTATTTTTTATTATTACTAGAGGGTCTTTAAGGTTCCTTCCAACTCAAGCCATTCTATGATTCTATGTTTCCATTATTTATTAATGCTATGGATTATCAAGTTCTCTTTCAAGTCCTAATGCACTGTTTTATTTTCTAAATAAAATGAAGACACAATGGTGTATCCCGTCTGAAGAACACTAAAGGAGAACCTCTTCAGCCGGCACATTTTCTTGAATCTGGGCCCTTTCTAACACATGCCATTTAGTGTCCCATAAAGGCTTATAATCAAATATTAATTCAGTTTTGTTTAAATACAGCACCTATCAAATTAGAAGACAGAGCAATCCCTTCAAGCAATACCTGTGAAAGTTCTTTATCTCTATGGTTAAATACATTTGCAGACAGTTTATCCTTTTTTCACTTTTGAAATAATTAAAAGAAGTTACGGGAGTAAATTGCTGGAATAGTCTTCCAATACACATTAAGTATGTAAAGCTTCTATTTCGTGTCCAAATAATAGTGAATTTTTGTAGAATATTTTTATGCAATCAAGTTTTATGATTAGATGGAGAAATGAACAAGGGCTTTTAATTTTATTCATGAGCATTTGATACATTGCCTAATTCTATCTGGGCTGGGTTACTTTTACTAAATGAGTGGGTACAATAATCTTATTCTTAAATCAAGCAGTTGTTTTCTGAAGGATTTTATTTTCTTCTCTGATTTGTGTACTTTATTTACCAGTATCTCAAGATATCATGGGAACAGAAGCTATGGGAGGGGTAGACAGCGGTGCTGATGTCACACAGGGTGCAAGTTTTTATGTATAAAAAAAGCCATTTTTTTGGGGGGGTGCCTATGAAAAATCCAGACGTAATTACATTAACTTTCCCAATATTTGCAATGGCATATGCTAACTTTGTCTAAATAATTGATAAAAGTACTAAAAAATGAATTGAAATTATAGATCCTTAGTGCAGGGAAAAAACCCTGAATAAAAAGGAAAGATTCCATAAAATAAAAACTGATTTTGTGATTTTGTGATTTTTTTTTTCTTTTACATTGGTCTTCTATTTCCTCAACAGACGGACAAAATAATTAAGGATATGTATGCCGAATCCTCTCATGTTACTCATTTTAATAACAGGAGATACAGTGGCATATCTTGCAATTATTAACTGCCTTATCTTTATCATTTCGTTTTCATGCTGAGAAATGTTTTGCTGCCTGATTGCTAAAGGCAAAATAGAGCAATATTTTTAACAGCATGTACCAACTTAACTGTAATATTCAGCAGCCAAGGGGTCATCTAGAAGAGATGCCTTTGTAAAAATATAAATTAGCAAGAATTGGTTTATTATGATAATGTCCTTTCTAGGAAAAGAACCATTTTGCTTTACATTTGTTAGGTACATTGGCAGTGGAAGATATTGCTTACATCAACTGAAAAAGAAATAACTCCTGAAATATATTTCCATGTGTTATCAAGGTCTCAGGCCATTCTTTGGCTCTAACAAATTGTCCAGATCCAGGGTGTAGCTCAGAAAAAGGAAGATGTGGGAGAAAATAACAAAAATAGGTGAAGAGAGAAGGTGCAAGAAAATTGTGGTAACCTAAGCACTAATACCTGGGGCTGTTATTTTGCAAATTGCACATTCCAGAATCAGTCTTTTCCATTGTTTTTAATTATAAGAATTTCTTTGATCACTTTTTCGGTACTAGAGAGATGGGGCCTGAAATGGATGTGAAATATAGAGAACTAAGATCTGTCAGCTAAATAACTCCCAGTTCTTCCACAAACAAATAGGAAAAGTAATAAAAACAATGACACTTGAACAAAATTACATCATTCTTGATATGATTGAGCTTCTACTAAGGGTAGTATCATTTCACTAGTGGTAATGTCAGATCTTAATTATAGAAGAGTTGAGCCCTTGAAAATCTGAATAACTAGTGTCTGTCTTCTAAACTTTTCAAGGAGAACAGTATTGCATACTGATCAGAAAAAAAGTTTGGGAGAATCAGATAAAAGGTAAAGGGATTAAAAACCTATGTTCCTCTAAAATATCATAGGCTGTATTTCCTAGATTAGGGGAATTCTTAATGGTTTTGTTTTTTCTTAGTCTTCCAGAAATTGTCATCTTAGCTTTTATAGGGGACTTTACTCTGGGCATAATTTATAAATTTAAGCCAATCCAAGAAAACATAACCAGCCTTTATTTTTCATGTAACAATGAAATTATCCTTACCAGATATCTTTTATAAAACTCAAGGAGATGAAAACTCTCAGTCCCATTTTATTATTATAAATCCATGGTTTTATTTTTGCAGATTTTCTGTTCAGAAATATATATATTGTTTGGACCATGCAAATAATGGCATTTCAAAACTAATGTTTTTTCCAAACCTTTTCAAACTGTAAGTATACTATGAATATATATTTCAAATATATTCTCTGAAGGTGCTGAGTTCATTCTATTCTACTATATTAGAAAACTGATTTGTTGAGGCTACCTTCCTCTAGATCTGGCTCACCCACTATGAGAAGGTAAGGTGTAATTTTCATTGAATTGCAGGTCTGTGTGAGCAGATAAATCACCTTTAATCGTCTAACAAATTCTGCACATACAGACAAACCTTCTTCTGCCCCACAACCAATAACAGAATATTTAGTCTGAAACATGTTCTATGCAATGCTAGTTAGTAAGTTTTAGCTTTTAGTCTTCAGCTCCAGAGAGCAAATCCATATACTTTCCTGACCCAACGCATCAATAGGTTGATTTTATGTGCCATGCAATGTGCCTTTTCTTGATGCAAGATAGTCCAAAAGAGGTCCTGAACTGCTGGTATATTCTGTAGACAGAAGAGAAGTACAAATAACACACTTGACAAAATGTTCATAGTGCTATTAGTGAAAAAGTTTGGCTTTGTAGCCTAAACTGTACACTAGCCTACCATATGTGTTCTTTCTCCATCTGCTTGTTCAATAAAAGCTATGACATCCAGTGATATAAATTTGGAACATACCTGTCCTTGGGAAGATTGGATTGTCTTAACTCATTTCCGCATGAACACAGGGATTCAGTATCAAGGAGCACCCTGGGGCACCTAATACCTTTTTTTTTGTTTTACTTTCCTAGGAGATAAAATCATCTAGCAAGTATTTATTAACTGGAAGCTTAATACAATATTTGAAGTGGTGTTGTGCCATCCACATACAGGAACACAAAGAGAACTGGGAAATAATAGGAAAACCTTCTTTTTTGTAGTTGAAATTTGAAAGATAGGAGAGAAACTTTCAACGGTCATGACCCATACTTTCATAACCAGGAAAAATTTCTGTTCTGTTCTGGTTTGGACTGGGATAGAGTTCATTTTCTTTGTAGCTGCTTGTAGGATGGTGTGTTTTGGATTCGTGACCAAAAAAGTGCTGATAACAAGGTGATGTTTTAGCTACTGCTGAGCAGTGCTGACACAACATCAAGGCCTTTTCCACTTCTCACCCCACCCCACCAGTGAGGAGGCTGGGGGTGCACAAGAGGCTGGAAGGGGATACAGCCAGCACAGCTGACCCCAACTGACCTAAGGGATGTCCCACAACTATATGGCATGCTCAGCAGTGACAGCTGGAGGAAGAAGGAGCAATTGGACTGATGGCATTTGTCTGTGATTATGTTTATGATGGGAAGGAGAACTATTGTTGTGGTCTGTTTAATGTGAAATACGAACACTGAAATTAAGTTTTTAAAAAATAATTTATAGAACTGGTTGGTTTTACTCACTTGGTCTGGAGGACAGATACCTCAGCTAATGCTGAATGTAAACATTTACTAAGATGTAAATGCTCAATTAACACTTGAAAAAATGTACTCTTTATAAAATTCTAGGTATTACTTTTGGGTTAATATTCTAGTTTATCTAATAATGTGCATTCAAAAAAATATGTTTCTTCGTTTTTTTATGAGTTGAGATTATGAAATCTATCCAGTGCATGACTACTTTGAGCATGTAATAAAGAACACTGATTCACACTGTTTTGAAAAGAAAAACATAGAAAAGCCTTTCTTTGAATGCCCGCTGGAAATGTCTGTCTTACACCGTCGATTTCATTATAGTGTTGAAACACTTTTGCCCTGAGTGCTTCTTCCAGCCCTGGTTCTTAATTGTTGTTATTTGGCAGCATGAAATATTGATGACATTGGTCAAAAAGATTGACAGCTGCATGAATTGTTATTAAGCAGCCTGTTGGTTGTAGCTTAAAGTTCAATAAATACCAAGTTGTAGTATAAGCCTTGGGGAGCCTCTTTTTTTTCTGAACAACTGGAAATTAACTATTTGATGTCTTTATAAGCCATCTGTCTTTTTCCCATCAACTCTACATCTTCCCCTCCCCCCCCAAATTTTTATGACACTAAAAATAAATGGTCGATTTGGTAATATTTGCTTCTCCATTCAGTTATGCTCTCAGAACTGGGAATCATGGCCTCTTCCTGGTCCTGAAGGAAGTAATGACCAAATATCACAGATGTGACTACCCAGTCTATTGTTCTAAGAACAGAAAAATCATTCAGAAATGTCAGGAGCTGGAAGAGAACAGCTGGAAGAGAAGGCATTACACACAGCGATGTAATACTTTCTTGGAGAGCTTTAATAATTGTGTATTAAGCCGGAGACCAAATCTTTACCAATATGCAAATTCTTAACTTTTTTAATGGCGGTGTGTACATTCCCTTTTTAAAATGTGCATGTCTGCTATCTAAATCTTAAATTCTAGTTGATTTTTTTTTTTTCAGAGCAAATATGTTACTTTTCTTGCCTACAAGAAAACTTAGAGTTTTACCACCTCTTTCTCTGCTGGTTCAGAGATCTCTGGTATCAGACTCCTTCTATATTTGTTACTTGTCTAGCTCAGTTCCCTGTATGTCTTAATTATTCTGTGTTATTACTACTTGTGATGTGACATACTGTCTTTTTGTCTGTGATCAAAATAAGGTAATTGTAGCACCAGGAAGAATCTGTTACAGTTCCTCAATGTCTGATTTAGTCAAGATGGAGAGACTGGAAAAATACCTTACTGAGTCAGTACATGCTAAATTATACCAGTTAGGGAAAAACAATAATAGTGTATTTATATGTATATCTATATAGATTCCAAAGCTTCATTCTTTCAGATATACTTGAATTAATCATCATTTTGAATTTGCATAAATGATTTAGATGAACATAATAGTGTCCCATCATTATTAACTGCTACCACTAATCAAGCAGGGTTGGTTTGACTGTTATAGTGTAGACCTACTTAACCTGTACTTAACACATCACATGTGGACAATACTACACTGTTTATAGGCTGGAACTGAAACTTGGAGAGAGCACCATACTGAAGTAGTTTTGACACTTTTTTGTCATTGATATTTTTTTTTAATTTGTTTTGAAGGGGTTCTTTTCACTCATGGGTTATGTAGTCTCCTAGGAGATTTTGTTCTTAGATGTGTTGTTGTTGTGGTTAGGATGGATATTTAATGTATACTGATAATGACAGAAAAAAACAGTGAAAAAAACTTTTTTCACTGAGACTTAATTGAACAATCTCTCTTCATGCCATAATCACTTTTAAAGTCTGTCTATTAGGTTATACTGAGGCAAGGTTTTAATTTAATTTCCTCTAATATCAATCACTTACTATTGCATGAACATCTTGAATTCTTTCTTATGTTGCAAAGGTTAGTATTTTCCCCAGCTTTACTGTACTGTACATATTAGCATACAGTAAAATAATTAATAACATGTCTTGCATTTTCAAAACTAAATAACTTTATGTATAGCTTTCAAAATGTGTTATTACTTGAGTATCCTTTCGGTAAAAACAAGAAAATTTAATTCTTTGCTAAAAAGAATTGATAAGCAACTTGTTTAACCAATGGTTACAATCTCCCATCTCTGTTCACAGCATCTGTAGCAATAGAACCTACTGCATTTCAATGCTGACATTTAATCAATGCATGTAAATCACCTTAGAGGCGTATTATTCTTGTATTCATTAATTCTGTCATGCGGAATACAAGCATGTGGGAGAATTGTATACAAAGTTTTTGCAGCTGAGGTCTAAAAGTGGCGTGTGTAATCATCTGCTCTTAAAGTTTCAAGCTGATTTTTGCAAATGGCATGTGGTATATCACAATAGGTATGAATAAAATCATGAGATTGCTGAATTAAATTGTATCAGAATTTTATTTAAAGGAATTTTTATTTACAGGAATTTTTGTGTAAGGAAATTTTCAGCAGGTTGGATACCCTTACTACTGACTGTACAATACATATCTTTTGTTTTCTAGCTTCTGGGCGTTGAAAAAGATGAAAATAAATACCAGTTTAGCTGCTTCTTTTGGAAGAACTTTTAAACTCAAATGCCTGGGTTATACAATAAACAAACATAAAATCATACACGGCAAGGAATCAATCCAAATAATTTTCTGTCAGGCAATGGCATCTTAACATTTTCAAGTCAGTGTGTCATAAGAATTTAGAGTTGCTAGTCTCTCTGAACACTTACAACCCACTGCAATTGAAAAATGTGTTTGTATTCAGGCCAATATTTGGACAAAGAGTAACTGAAAGCATTAGAAAAAACAGCGAACAGCCAACAAACTGCAGATGGACATGTTTTGGTACCTACATTTCTATACGTAGGTTATATGTGGAGTACAGAGTAAGTCCACTCTGTACTCCACCATATTATAATAGTGTTTTACTTGTGAAGCACCAGTTTGTCAAAATAAAGCTGTTGTGTAGAAACTACCAAAGACACACCCAGTTTTGCCTTATCAATCAGGTGACCTGGTGTCGTACTGGGAGCAGAGCACCGAACTTGAAGGTGCCCTGATACCAACAGAGCAGACATAGCAACACCTGAAGGGTAGACAGAGCAACATGCTGCTCACTTGCCTCTCAAGTAACTTCCTCCATTGAGTGGTAACTATGGCAACTCATGGAAGAAATCTGGGAAAACCAAACATGAGAGCTGAAGAAGAGATGGTTTCTCTGTCCTTGATCAGCATCCAAAGTTTGCCATTCTAATTTTTCGTCAAATTCCATGAATGGGCCATTCAACCCAAAAGTTCAGATTGAAGCATTTTAAATATTTAGTAGAAATAATTTTAAAATATTTTCTTTCATCTTTCTATTTAAAGGTAAAGACACTTATTTTTTACTGAAAAAATAGTTTGAAAACCAGTCTTTGATTCTATGAATTCAAATAGAATCTCAGTAACCCTATAATTTGCTTTTCTTTGTTATTATGTGAAAATGATCTTTTCCTTTGACAATTTCCACTTTAAGGACATTTACATCACAGGGAACATTTTCCAACACAGAGTTGTCAAGCACTTTTGCCATGAAATTTTATGTATTTTTTTCCCCAGGAATAATTATATATATATATATATATATATATATATATATATATATATATATAAAAGTCACAAGACCAATTTATATAACCCTCTGTCAACCTGCTGTCCCCAGACACACCACTCAACTGTATAGAGGAGAGAGAGAAATGCCCTGAGTTTAAGTGTCCTGTGTTCCTCTGCTGGAGACCCGAGTGGCAGAGAACCCCAGCACTGAGCAATCAGCTTGGAGGTTGTCCCAGTGGCACTGGGACTGGGACCCCTTCTGCACTGTGCACTGAAGAAAGAGTAGATTTAGACCATGGAAAACTGTAACTTCCTCACAGGGGATCTATTTGAGGTTATCTAAGCTCAGGCTGTAATTCACTGTGGGGAAAAGCAGCGAGAAGAAAAGCTAAAGCAGACAAAATAAATAAGAGAACAAAATGGAAAGGAAATACACAGTTTGGCAGTGAGGTCTTTGTTATTGTAGAGCCTCTGTGACCTTTAAGACAGACTGACTTGACTGGTTGCCTGAACAAGTTTCCACCCTGCAGTCCTGAGTCCAGTTACATGCCTAGTAGTTCGTTTTAAAACAAACCTGCCATGCCATCAGCTTCTGAAGCTGGTGTGCATGCTGGCTGAACAGATTATGCCTTGGAGGCACCCTTGACAGTGACCTCCTTTTCAAGCAGGTCACAATAGTTACCTGCCCAAGAGGCACTGTCTTATTGATTCACCTGCCTCCAAACACTTGTACCCAATATCTGTTTGAGATGCACCTGCTTTGCACAGACTGAGAATTGAACAGATATTTATTATACCTGGGAAGTAGTCAGCCATGGATGATGACTGTAGCTTCCAGCAGGTATGAACATGTGAATCTCTCTAAGAGGCAACACATACAAAGAATATGTCCCTTATGGGGGTCAAGGCAATTATTGGAGACGTTTATAACAACTATATCCCTCAGGCATACCAGGTACCTGACAACTCACTTCTGATTAACCTGTTGTGTTTCTAAACACAGATTTTTTTTTTTATAGACTTTTATATATATTAAAATAGTTCCAGTGCATATATATACAGACATTAATTTTCATATCTAAGCCCCCATATAATTTCTTTTATTTTGTTGATCCTTTACACTTTTTTGAGGTACTTTCTTTTAGAAGACAATGTATTTCATGGAGGTCAAAACTGATTATATCTACTATTTATTAAAGAGAAAATAAAGAATCTGAGTGACTTATGAATTCATTTTTTGCAGTTAAGTCATCTTTGATTATCTGCAAGTGAGGGATTCAGTGCATTATCATTTCATTTTATGAAAGAAAATAAACAACAGAGAAAGTCAAGCCAGACTTGTGTTCTGCTTTTCTGGTAGTCCACTAAGGCATAGTCAGCTCTCATTCTTCATAGGATAGCCCTTAGAACAAGTGAGCCCCAAACATATATGTTGCCCTCTCTTCTATGGCCCTGAGCACAGAAAGGACAACCTGTTTCTAAACCATTTACAAACTGCTAAAAACAGCTGGTTGTTTGATCCCTTTTTCCCTTGACTTTTGTTTTCTCCTATGACAAAGGGAAAATAAAAGAGGAAGATTAAGTCACATAAATATATATGTGGCTATATGCAAAATGAGCATATGACATCTCTGAATCTAAGGTTCTTTTGTCCTCTTATTTCTTCTCTGCACAACCAAACATCTGCAAGGTGATTTAAAATAAGGAATTGTTGAAAAGTACAAATCCCATGCATTAGAGGTTAAAATTTTGGATTGAATGAAGTAGAAGCTTCTCATTTATAATCAGTTTTAATCACATCCAATACTCTAAATCAGATTAAAATTGGACATTAGTGGTTTAGGATAAAACCATGCTTCACTCCACCCTACATTAACATCTTTTAAATGCTAGTGTTTTGATTTCACAGCTGTGTGCTCTATAAGAAGGGAAATGTTTCTGATACAAAGAAGGTCATTCATTAATACCAATGATTGCAAGGGACAGAACTAGTATTTTTTTGTTGTTGGGAAGAACAGAGACAAGGACAAAATAAAGTGTTTGTGTTTTAGAAAGTGAAAGGAATATGCTCAGCCAAAAATTTCTTCAGCACCTCCATCCATGGTTGTTTCCTTAGGAAAAGTCTATATAGCCAGGAGCAAAGGAAGTAAAATATTTTGACTAGAAGAATAAGAAATAAAGTTTGTTCCTCTAGAAACAGAAAATACAGTTGTGTCTACTCAACCGGTTATATCAATAATGGATCTACATCTCTGATCTTTTTCAGCCAATTTATCTGTGGTGGACCATAAGATTTATTTCTTCAAGTCTGATTAATTTGAAAATAAAAGATAAGGGATAAAAAGGTATGGAAATTCAAAACAAAAAGGTTGTTTTAATTTTTAAAAGGTCTTTATAACAGTCAATGTAAACTATTGCCACGATAAATGAAGCTTATAGTCACTATTACTTTAGATGCTCATGTGTCTGTCAGTTCAAAAAGGACAGAGCTTGCCCTGTTCGAAATGCAGGAGAAAGTTCAAACAGGGGAAACGTGAAAGGCAAATGTTATGTAGCTACGAAGTCAACCTGGATTTTCTGTTTGGTCATCTGAGACTATTTGACTGAAATACTACAAGTAGAGGGACAAAATGGTACAGCAGTAATCCAAGCCTTCCTGGGCCATTGTTTTTCCCATTCATGTGATTAGGTATTGTTTCCAATCGATTATAGATTAAGATCAGAAAAATTAAACTAAGTACTTCAACTTAAAGAAAAAAATCTTAGCAAAGTACATTTTTGGCATAAATTTTCAGTATTTAACAGCCTAAGTTTTCAGTCAAAAAGAAAAGATATTTAAAAATTTCTATGTAGCAGTAAAAATTGTCTGCTTCTGAACTTGCAATTCAAAATTTCTTCCAGCCCATTGTCTTTGAATATTTCCTTTTGAAGCTTTTAAAACTAGTAGAGTTTTCTTCAATGTTCTGAGTGTAATGCTCTTCTATCTTCCATGTTTACAAATTTTGGACGTACCTCAATCAATATGCTCTGATTGGTTAGAGAATATTTTAAATTTTGCAATTTAGACCCATTTTTACAAGCATGTCATTTTGTGTTGCAGTAACTACAACAGTGAATGTAAGCTGCATCACTTTTCCACAATTAAGATTTTAAAACACTGCAGATACAATTTAGATAAAAAAAAATCATTACTCCAACAAGTCAAAAATTAAGTATTATTCATGACACTTCAAAACATTTTGTGAAATTTCAAGCTGGTTTCAAAACAGTACTTAACTAATCACAGCTATTGCACAATTGTCTTCTTAATATCAATGACTCCATGAGTTAGTGATACGAATCATTGTTTTCACTAAATTGAAAATTGAATTGGTTGATAAATTTGTGGTTTAATAAGATAATATGAAAGAAAATGTAGTTGATTAAAATAACATTGATATGCCCCTTGTAGAATTATTATTTAGCATTACATGTCATAATTGCAACCCACCAAAATCAGAACTTCTTATTTCCTTTAACACAACAACTCATTTATGATGGACAACTTGCCCCTGTATTTAGAAAATTATGATGACAGGGACAGAACTTTTCTTCCTTCCACTTTGTCTGCTCAATAAAAAGGAAAAATTTAATCCTTTTTGCTTTCACCAGGACTCATGATGCAGTAAGCACACCTGAGAACAAGTGTGTCATGCATGCATTCACTGAACAGTGAGATCCAAATATCAAGATGACTTTGGCACCATGCCTCTTCTGTAAATCAAACCGTAATCTTCTACAACTTATTGACTTCATCTCTAAAGTATCATAGACTGTTGCTAAAAGATATAAATATTTCTGAGGATTGAAATGCTTACTATAAAACTAATTTTAACTTTGGTTGGAAGTAATGAAAATGGTTATTAATTCTCTTTGCCACTGTCACAAAACTTTTTTTTCCATTTATTTAAGTAACCTTCAAGAATTTTGAAGTAGGTATCTCTTGAAGAAACAAGAATTACTAAATAATGTGCATATTTATTTTATTAAGATAACTTTAATAAAGTAATAAAAAAATAAAACAATCTGGAATCTTCAATTCAAAAATTGTAGTATTTTTTTTTCTTTTAAAGGTGCCTTCTTCATATATTCTGCCTTGTTCTCTAGAACAATACATACCTTCATGGGAATTATGCACTGGTTTGTATCTAAATATGAGAGTATCCCCAAAGTCATGCTGCTCTTCTTTTTATGGTCAATGTGAAAATAATGAAAACATAACAGAATCAATGGCTTGTTCTTCCTAAAGGACTGTCCTATTTGTGACAGTTTTTGGAGGCATATTTATTCTACCTTACCTGGATGTCTATGGCAAGACTCAGGAAAAGAATTAGAAACAATTTATTACCATTAACTAAGTCAAACCAATGACAGGCAAAAGTATCTCTGGAAGCTTCACAGATTCTCGCTGGCATTTTGATTCCACTACGTTTCAGTACTTATCAGCCCTTTTTTTTCTGTGAACATGGGCTTACAATGTTAGAGGCAGTTTTTATTGATATGCTTTAGGAACTGAAAGGGTATATCTATCTTCAAACAAGTATATTTATGGTCTTGTCACACAGGGCTAATGGTTCTGATGAGTGATTGGTGGCCATTACTTTCAAACTCTGCATTACGAGTATACAGAGTGTGTAGAATATCTAATACAGTTCACACAATATCCTTATGCTCAGACAGATTAAAAAAAATAACAAGGAAAGGCTGTTAAAGCCTTTATGGGCACAACTGCCCACATGTAAATTAAATTGTTTGGGGCGTGATCTCAACTGCTATGTGTCCTTTATGTTTATTTTAACCCTTCACAAAATTGAGTTATGGTGTCTTCTGTCTCCTCTTTGTAAAAGATTCAGGCAAAACTGAAGTGTCTAAAATTTGGCCATTTTCGTCCTTCAGCTTGGTTAGGCACATGGCATTCTTCACACTTAGAGGAATGCTGGTAGTCAAAACACATGGCAAACAAAAGAAATTTTATAGCTTGTATCCTCATGGTTAAATTCTGTTATCTTCAAAGCAAATGGTTGGAGAATCAAATCTTTTCACTGGGAAGGCTCTCACATCTAATCCCAGCAATGGCTAGAAGTTGCCACAGGCCCACATTGTGCTAAGGATCGTGTTAATACATTAATGACAAAGAATCACGAGACAGTGTCTGTGTCCTGGTAGTTTCACAGTCTACTAGTATAAGTCACGGCTGTGTAAAAAAAAAATAAATGTTCCAACTTTCAATTTAAAGAATCACAGGATGAATGTATCTTTGAACTGAAATATCTCCAGTGAAAGGGACCGAAGGAAACCCACCCAATACTCTGCATGCAGATTTAAATTGCTTCAGACTGGATCCTCCTACATCCTTCCAATACTCTAACAATGAGACAGAGGAATGAGAATGATCCGTTTACTATGTTTTTAAAATAATCATTCATCATTACATTTTTTTTTTATATGGTGTTAAACAAAAATCAACAGATGCATATAGAAATAATTAAATAAATAGATTGAATAGAATATTTTGTCCAAATGGAACAGATTTCAATTTTGAGTTTTGTTTTTCATATGAGGGAAATATGAGGGGAAAAATAAGTTTAGTTTTAGTCAACCCCATTTTTTGGTAATTTCGTTAACAAAACTTCTGAGTCAAAAACATCACTTATTTGCAAAGCCCTATATGTTCCACCATTGATATCACAGTATGTCTGAAAAAAAGTAAGCAGACGATAATCTAGGAGTAAATTCCAGCTGTTGTAACAAAAGATATCAGAAAAAAATTCTATATAAGTATATCACTTTACAGGAGCACATGTGCAAATTAAACTGATATTTATTGCCTTCTCAACAATGTATGTTCCACTTTAAAAAAAAAAAAATCACTAATGACCATTAATGTGCAGGATAAACAAATTCCAGTAAAATTGCAGATGATCCCATCCTCAGTATAGGAAATTACTTGAACTTACTTAAGAAGAATGAAATTAGATATTTCTCACTGTTAGCAAGACCGTAAACATCAAATTAGTGACCCAATTATCTTTAATGAGCTATTTTCACCTTTAAAAATCTTCTTTCTTGTCTGAAATTTTTAATCGACATATCAAATCATGGATATTTAGCCTTGACCATATATAAAGTTTATATCTATTTATAAAGTTGGTATCAGTATGCTTTTCAAACTGTTCACTATAGAATGACTTATCTTGTACCTTTCAGAGTATTTGCAAATATGAATTTGACGATCTCAGTTTTAAAATGTTTTCAGTTCGATAATTTTAAGTCGAGACCCTTACAGACACTGCTTCTGATATTAACCATAGTTTCTGATCTCATCATCTATGTACCTTTTTGCAAATCAGAGTGTACTGTAAAATATTTTACAAACTTAAACAATATTGTTCTTGTTTCATCAAAAATAGAGAAAACAACCTATTTTGGAGTGTGATTCAAGCTGATGCAATCGAGTTGGTTTTTACACAGGAATCTCTGGTAAAATGCATCTGATTTCATTGTGCATCAGTGCATTCACGTAAATTTTTTTTTCCCTTCAGAACTTGGTAAATAGTAATATTTTTCACAAAAAATAAATTAGACTTATTGCTGTAAGCTTATTAAAAAATAAGAACTACTACAGAAGCTAAGCATTTGCTTTTGATCAGTTAGTGTTCATTAGAGAGTATCTTCTTATGTGTTTCTACAGAAGCCAGAAAGCTGGGACACAAACCTCTGGTGGATTTCAGGATGCAATAAATAATATTAATAGCATATAGAAATAGCTGAAGCCTTCAGTGTGTAGAGATTGGATGAGAAATCAGAGGACCTGAGCTCCATTATTTATGTCCATTATTATAGTGAACAAATCAATATGATTTGAGTATTTTGGTTTTTTTATAGGATCAGAGTAGTAATGTTTACTTTACAAAATATTTCTGCATTGTGGATGAGAAGTGTGGTATAAGTGCTAGGTTACAAATAAATATTTACTCCTTGTCTGTGGTGAGTCAGTTTGTTAATCTCTGAAACACTGTTTCCTATTATGTAGGTAAAAAATAAAAATATATTATGGATCAGGCAGACAAGTTTTACTGGAGAGGGAAACATGGTCACCTCTGCTTATTTAAATCATACTTATGGTAGGTCTTTGTCTTTTCAAACATGCAGGTGCCTCAGCTAATCACAAATTACAACCACCTGACACTGCTTTTCTTTCTGCTGGAGTCCTGTAAACTCCAGAAAAGATACTTTGAACTTTAAATTGTGTTTTGTAGGAGCAGTAAATTGAACTGCGCTTTCTCTCTCTAAGTAACACATTACACTTTGTGATTTCTTTTGTATTTTCTTACAAAGAGTCTTGATATGAAATCTCACATGGCTGAAACCTTAAGTTAATGGTCTGTGAAGGAAAAAAGAAATAAACCAATACAGGATCATCATGGGATGCGTGCTTTCCTTTTGTCATACAATGTTAGGTTCAACAAAATTCTAAGAAAGTTCACGGTAGCCCAGGTCAGCTATATTTTTTCATTCACTGTACATGTTCAAGCTGATGGTCCTTCTTGGATTACCCTGTGATGGATAATGACAGCAATTCTTTTCACCTGTCCATTCTGCACTTAGACCAGAGGTAGTCATCCCCTCACAGAAGCATCTCAAACAGCAGTTTGTCCAGTCCTTAGCCATCATATGTTTCAATCTGTCACATTAAATTAAAATGCCATTGAATTCAGTTTGTGTTAATACAGCAGGACACGCTGTCTGGGACCCAGAGTTCCAGGATGATGAAGTTCCTTTAAGTCCTATCAGAGATCCAATTTTATACAGCTTGGGACTCAATTCTTAAAATGTTAAATTTGGTCATTTCTATATCCTTTTTACTGAGTAGTTTAGTTGGAAAAAAGCATGAAATCTCTCTTCCATGGAGCATGTTTTCTTTACATTCATTTAATATTCTCCCCTCTGCACAGAAGTAAACTTATCTGCACCATGCACCCAGCAGTGCTTATGAACGGCAGAAAGCGAAGGGCTGACATCAGGCACAAGTCTATACTGCCAGAAATGCCACAGTTCATCAAAACTTCCCTGCCAACTTCCTGCCATATTCTTACTTGCTTTCTTATCATCACCTGTTCCCCTCAGATGTTCTCAAATAAGATGCTGAGGTGTTTAAACTAACTGCATGCCCACAAGATATTTTATAGAGGAGCGGGAAATTCTGCTTACAAAGAGGTTTTTGCTTGTGCTGGAGCCATTGAAAAGCACTTTCCCCCTTCCCTTGTGAGTACTCTGCTATTCCAGGTAAAGAAATTGTGTTGTTTTCATTCCACTTACTGCTTAGAAAATTATGGTTTGAAAAGAGCTTGTCTGGACATACAGAGATCACTTGGCTATATTCTTGAATTTCTGGAAGTTACAAATACAAAATTCGTCAGAAGCATTTAATGAAGCTTTACTTACCTCACCTCTGATTGATGACCTGAAAAGCCTCCACCTTAACATGGTGTGTCAAGCTTCAGTGCAGAGGTACAGGAGACAGAAGAACATATTAAAAAGTATTTTATTTGTTAATTATAATATTAGAGATGTAAGGTTTAACCTTCAGATGACACTAAAGTTGACTCATTATAGAAAATGGATCAGTAAAATATGAAATGGGCAAGAAAGACTAGGCACTTGAAATTACAAAAGAGCAATGTTCTATTGAGCTCTTCAGTATGACTTCCCCCTTAAATCCAAGCTCACATACTCCTCAGTGTATTTATAAACTGTCTCTAGTAATAGGTTAGCTTGCAATTGCAAAAAAATGTATTTATTCATTTAAATAGCATATTCATTTTAGCATATTTATAGGACTTGCTATACACCAAAGTGTAATCATAGCTCTATATGCATAATAAACCAATAAAAATATACAGTTTATCATTCCACTAAGATAACCATTGCTCAAGGATAATATTCACTGGCTATCTTAAACACCTGTCTTGCAACAAATCCATTGTTTGTATAATGGTCCCCTGAAGGTCACTTGGCTATAAAACTGAGACCTTGTGCAGTACAGAGGCATTTTACAACATATATTCAATACAATACAAAATGACAGGAGAATCCCATTTTGATTGTGGATGTAGTTTTCATAAAACTTACCTGAGATATGCCCCATGAATAAAAATCAAAAAAAAAAACAAAAACAAAAACAAACACCACACTTGAAGCAAAGACATTGTCCTAAAGGTCTTCTAAATATTGTCCTAAAGGTCTGAAACCAAATCAAACTTGTTTATTGATTCCTTATTTATCAGCTCTGCCACTAGGGCTGCTAAACTGAGGAGGCTGTATTAGTATTTTTAAACTCTGCAAACCTGAACGTAACTCCTGAGAAATCTAGAAGGCTTCTGCACTAAGAATACAAAGATGAGATGTTATTCTGCTGTAGACCTCTTAAAAATACAAAATTCATCACTATGAGCTGTACAGTAGTTAAAAGTAAGACAGTAGCAAATATAAAATGTCTTTGCAGAATTACAAAATATGGAACCTGCCTGCTGTCCACCTTTGGATATATTAGTACTCTGGTCCTCTCTTCTCTCTTCTTATCAAAAATAATTTTAATAGCTGCAGAAGAAAATGACACATATCCATGGGATCTACAGCTGCCTCATTTCGAATTCTCCAGCAAGGAAATTCTTAACCATTCTCTTCCAGCTGCCTTTATTCGGCTTTGTTATGTTAATGCTTAATGAAAAGATGTCATAGAGGATCAAAGAATTCTGTGCATACAATTTATACTAAAAATAATTTTTATTTAAATTCGAAGATTAAAGCAAATTTCCATTTTCATTAACGTACAAAATTAGGAGTGAGAACAGCTATGTGACTGCATGTGGAAATGTGGGTGAATCCAATAAAGGGCAATACTAAAGAGGATCAGTGAGGGGCTTCTGTTTCAACTGTGGCAGAACCTTTCATCTAAAAAGAGGTAAAATCATTTATTTGAATGTAACAGGAATCTGAAACTATATCCTTAAACCAGTAAAGGATCTTTTATGAGAGATTTACCAGTCAAAGGTGGGGAGGGTTTGTGGTGCATTGAGCCCTGTTTGTGTCCTAAAGATGGCGCAGTGTTGCTGTATGTTACTTACACAACACATTCCAGAGGTATATCAAGTCAGGCAACGTAGTGTCTCCAACTCAAAAAAGAATAAGCAATAAAGCACTTTATTTCTTGACCCATCGAAGCCAGAATTTTCCTTGCCATCTTTTAAAACATTATATGGAAGAATCTAGTCACACCAGAAACACAGAAATAACCACAGATTACTGTGGTTCTACATTATTGCCACTAAATATCATGGGGAGAGTTTGATCATTGAAAACTGAGTCTCGTATGCCACTATGGCATGGAACATACTAATCATATTCTTTCTTTTTCTCCCTTTTTTTTTTTCTTGAAAACTAGTTGTGAATTTCAAACTCTTTCAAACAGAAGGAGAAGAGGTGATGAGGAAGGTGATTTGGTGAGAAGCAAACTTGATCCTAACAGTGGTCAGAATATCTGTCTTCCGAATGTTGAAGGAGGAAGGAGATGGACAATAACTGTTAATTATCCTATATATGAAATCAATTGTGGTAATAAAGTATCTTGACTGTTGAGCAAGTCAGTGGTGAGATTCAGCTTTAGTATTTATGCTAAGAGGGAAAGTGCAGCATTGCCAAGGGGAGTTCACAGCGAAGCTCATCCAATCTTCGCAAAAGCTCTGAAGTTGCCACCATTCAAGCACCATAGCTACTCGAACATTGCTATAAAACCAGATTTCACTGTCTGAAAGCTGTTAAAAGCAGATTCCTCCGGAACCCCATCATTGTAACAGTAATATGAAGGCTCGATCCTTCCATAAATATCACGTTAAACCCTCAGTGTTAAGTCATTAGTTAAATTCGATACCACAAAGTAACAATAAAAAATGTCAGCTCTGAAATCTTGCCTGTGAAAAAGATATTCCGTATGGTTTAAAGGTATGGGGTCAGTAACAAAATTTTAATAAACATCTAGTGGTTACATTACTTTTACGTCATAAACATGGGACTATCAAAAACACCTCAAGCCAGGGGATCACCTATCTTCAGTTGTAGAAAGATTTTTGACATAAAAATAATGTTACACTGGGTAATATTAAAAAAGTAATTAAAAAAGCTATTAAAAAAGTAATATATGTACAATTTAGTCAGAGTGATACCCTGGGGAATGACAGTCTATTATCTGCATCTCTGTAAATATAAGAACACTGTAGTTTACACTAAACTGTAATTCAGGATAATCCTTCATGAGAATAAAAATAATAAAAAAACCTGCTATATTTATTTTTTTGAAAGCATCATTCATGTCCATATAAACTGTATTTTCAAAATCCTGCAAATATATATTAAAAAAAATCACAGATCTTATGAGGAACATTAATAAAAAAATTTGGACTACAATATTCTTAACTACTCCATCATAGCATAAAATGAAACAGATTTACTCTAATGGTCTTTTCCAAATATTCTGAAGTGATAACACATCTATCCACAGTAAAATGTAGAGACCCTAGAAAATTCAGCGTTAGATGAGAGGGACTATGCATCAGAAGTGACTACTTAAGATCTTCAATATTTACTAGAGATGGGGAAAGTGTTTGGAAAAAAAGTACTAAAAAGAGTCCATTTTCTCCCAAACTTCATATTCCTATGAAGTATTTATTGTGTCTAAAAAATGGCTGTAAATGAAACTGAATATGATTTCTGTGGGTTGCATATGTATGGTCAAAGGATCAAGAGGAGCACACTCCTTTGTGTAGTTTGTGGGGAGGATAGAGGGGAAATGAGAAAGAAGATGAAAGTCATTATAGGTATAAAGAATTTAGCAAAATTTTAATAAGACTTACTTTTTATTAAGATAATTGAATGATCATTAGAGTAATAAATACACGTGCCATGATTTACACCAGTGTGATTTGAAGTGCAGATTTGAATCTGCACATATTTCAAGGTTTCAAATATGAATTAGAGGATTGCATGCCTAAAATAACACAAACCCAAAAGCTTTTTGTATGGTAGAAAGAATGTTTGCATTTCTATATCTCCCACATTATGAGGAGTCAAAATCTAAGTTCACTTTGTTTATAGCAAAAGATATATACATATATGTATTGAACAACAGAACTTGCAATGCAACCAAAGATCTGTCAATGACCAGTATGTAGTGTTAAAGGTAAAAAACATCTTTTTCTTGTGAGTGGCTCAGTTTAAATAGACTTAAGACATTCTGTCTAGTATCATCTTGTGTAACAAGATCTTTTTAGATCTAGCAAGTTATGTCTAGCATAGATTTGTCTAAACCAGATCTACAAATCGTTTAAGTATCCCCTCTCACTAGTCCAGTTCTGCTAAATTATCTGTTAAATATGACACAAAATCAACATTTGATGACAGCCTGTGACTGGTCAAGATTTGCTAGTCTTTGAATATTCTCTGGCCAAGATTCAATTTGATTCAGACAGTGACAGGAAAAAAATGAATTATCTCAATCTGGCATCCTTTCTTGCAGATTATGAAATTCATGTATATTGTGTCTATTCCGCAAACTTAGTCTTTTCACACAGCTTAATTACTGTGATTCTTCTATTCATTTAACTTTGCTGCTACCAGATGCTAGATCATCTAGAAAACCATGAATTCTAAATATATAGGGAATTTGATAATCATTATTTTCACAGTTGTGACTTGAATGAATTAAAGCAGATTGGTTGCTATTTTTACAGTAATTTTTACAAGTCTCCATCTTGTTAATCTGTATCTGTATAACTGGTGGCATAAGGTTTGGTTAGAAAGCAATTTTTTTTCTTACCAATCTTTCTACTTGATGCAGAACAATAATTTAGCATCTCCATGACTCTTTCAGTGCAGAAAGAGGATTGATTGCAAATACTTTGGATTTATAATTTGAATTGTGTCTTTAGGGTTGGATTTTTCTCCCATTTCACCAGATTACTATTCAAGCAAGCATTCTTCTTGAAATAAAACAGTGAGCCCCAGGACATAGTACTCTCACACATGTTCTGACTGATCCCACAACAGCAGCTCAAGAGATTGCAGAAGGTTTTAACCTCGCCCACACGTCTCCCCGAAGTTGTTATGTGGTAGTATCAGCAGTAGGGAATGACTTTTGTCCTTCAGACTCTCGTTTCAAATCAATCCACTGGTGATTTTTAATCATTTACTGAGCTGGGGGAGGAAGGAGAAGATGTTTCCTTTTGCTGACTGTAGAGGGAGGAAGACACAGCAGGATGAGGTGGTCAGCTCTCATAGAGGAACAGAGCAAGCAGATGAAAATAGCTACAACCTAGAGGCTATTGTGGCTATGATACATAGTATTATATGATTTTTAATTTCTCCAAGAAAGGAATGGGGTAAAAAGCACATGTTGATGAATAAACCTTTATGTTTAGAATTCTATTGTTCATTGCTACGATGTAGCAAAATTTTGATATAATCTAGTTAGTCTGTTGAACACAAAATTTCGATTCACCCACTTAGAGATAGCAAAATAATTGCCACATGACATCCATAACTTCACATTCTTGCTAGTAACACTAGCTCATGGGCACTGAACATAAGCAACAGCTGAATGAAAGATATAAAATGTATAAATTAGCCATCTTTAAGAAGGGGAGTCAGCTCTTCTGATATTGCCTTCATTAAACCAAAGGGACGGATTACACTTGACAATAGACCATCCTTAAAAGAATTAATTGCCCATATGTTGGTTTGCACAGAAAGAACACAGATCTCTGCAACAGCACCACCTGCTGATAGATCTTTTATCATTTAAAAAATAAATAAATGGAAAGAAAAAAATTAATCTTCATTTCAGCAACACTGCATATATTTTCACAGCAACACTCATAACATTGCGTGACGCATTTCAAAAAAGGATCAGACATTTATAAATTAGACTATCATGCACAGTTCCACTGACTAGGATAACAATTACAGGGACAAGTAATGCTCATGCTTTGTAGCATTAGTTGAGCAACAGACAGAATCAAAAAGCAATTTCCTTCCATGGTTAAATTCTGTGTGCACGCCAAGGCCTTCATGGTTTCCTCCGAAGCGTGCAACCATTGCCTCAGGCAGGATGCTGGACTAGATGGACCATTGGTTCTGTCCTGTTATGGCTATTCTATTGTTCCTAGTTCCTGTGCCAATGACATATCAAAACACACCATCTAAATTGCATTTGATATATATACTGTGTCACACTCCAAATCAGTGAAGCAACACGGACAGTGTGATTCATGTGGAGAATGTGCTTGAATTACTTTAGACACAAGGAAAACAATATCGGAGCTTGGTCTACAACCTAGTGCACACAGCAGGATCTGGCAATCTGTGGCGTGTTTTGTCCATATGGAAGTGAAAAAGTATTCAAGTGCTATCAATAAAAACAACAGAATGTGTCTGTTTCTGAGCAGCACGCATCACCAAGCTGCGGTTTCTGGGCGCAAGTGTAAACACAGAAGGTGATACTCTCAGTAGAAAAGACAGTCACAGACGTCTTTGTTGCTATTCACTGATTGAAAAATATTCAAAAAAAAAATGCTTCTCAGGAGCAAAATTTCCTTGCTGTTTCATTAAACATTCTGTTCTCAAATGGCTTTATAAGAATGCCAAAGAGAAAAAGAAGGAAAGAAAATAATCTTAGGAAAATTCTTATTCTTTATAATTAAAAAAAAATCTCCTCACTATCATTATAACTTGTAAAACATATATTTTTAACATTTTGGAACATGTAGAATCTACTAGAGTTTTTTACATTAAAAATAAGTTAAGAGACTGTATGCACAAAGAAGGTGAATTATAGTATAGAACAGGCCTGACTATTACTACAGGGTATGTTTATAGCTATAAACATAGTTACTGATGTATAAAGCATTGATAGAATTACCCTTCGACCTGTGTGTACAGGACTTTAGGCATGATTGCAACACTGGACCCTTTGAAGTTTATAATTCACTAGTCAAAATTACAGAGAAGGCCTTCCTTGCTAACATTCTCATCTGAAAAGATGAAGTGTGTTTGTCTTTCATGAAAATCTTGTGGTTGAAATTAAAGAGGGATGACTACTTTTATAAGGGATATGATTGGTTTTAATTTATTCCCAACTGTATGTTTCCTTCAAAGCTCTCAAAAGCTTTTATTCATATAGTCCAGTTTTCATTCAAGTGGTCACCACAATCAACAGCAGCACGGCAGGTGGTGAGACACCAGCACAGGTTGCCTAGAGATGTTGTGAATACTCCATCTCTGGGAGTGCTTAAGGCCAGGCCGGATAGGGCTTTGAGTAACCTGGTCTAGTGGAAGTGGTTGGAACTACACAGTCTTTAAGGTCCCTTCCAACACAAACCACTCTGTGATTCTTTGAGAAAATTCTTGTAGCTGTTCAGGGATAATTTTTAAAAATCTGTTCAGAGAATAAGTGAGGTAAATTTTGTCATGAGAAAGAAATCCATTAAAATTTTCCTGGAGAAGAAATTACTTGAAAGCAAAGGTAAAGGAAGCTAGTTCCAGTAGAAGATCAGGTTTGTGGGAATAATTTCTTTATTTCTATTCAAAACATCACATCTGATTCAGAGAACATAATTAAACTAGAAATTCACACTATCTCCATATAGGATTTCAAGCACTTAATATTCCTGTTATGAAAAAATCTCATCTTTTATTCTGAGATCAAAAATAGCAGATGCCATATCATATCATGTGCTGGTCCTGGCCTAGAAGCCAGCAGTCACCCATGTTCAGTATGGTGCATGCAAAATTACAGATTTCCATGGAAGTGAGCAATCTACAGAAGGAAGAACATTGCTCTTGGGCCATATGTGAAACATGACTTGACCTAGACATTTCTAAGGGTTTTTTTTTCGACATTCAATTATTCAGTCAACTTCTATTCGATGATTAGTAGGTGAATGCCTTTGTTAACCCTTTCTTGCAATTCATTTTTCAGAAATTTGATCATAGTTCCCTATGCAAATGTAGTCTCAACTACATGAAAACAACCCTTTTCAGTTGAAACTGATAAACTGATCTATCATTCAACTGAAAGTTCCTGAGGTTTATAGAAAGTGCTGTTAATGAGGAAAGATACAAAAAATGCTTTGGGTTTAAGAATGGCTGTACTTAGTTTTTTTATATGTTCTTAACTGGGGTGCAACATACCAATCCAAAACTGTCCCACGTGTAACCTAAAGCAGTATCATAGAGCTGTGGAAATAAGCTTCTAATAAATCATTTATTTCTACCAAATCAGACTGAAGTCTAAGAATATGTGACTTTAGATTTACTATATTGTTTTCTGATTCTCTTCCTTTTCTGTAAAATTTCAATCAACCACTCAGCAGTTTCTAGAGAAACACAATATAACTATTTGCTCTTTCTTTGCTTGTTCCCTGCTCATTTACATGGCAATTTTCACCTGTTTAATTTTCTGATTGAATTTTTTTATTAAAATTTAATCTCTGAAAAAAAAAGTCTCCGACGTACTTTGGCTCATACCCCTAAACAACACAGCATCAGAATATGACATCATGAACATCAAAGTCACAAATTTTGTCTTTGCAAAAATGCTACAAAGCAAGCAAAACCTGCTCACATCTAACAGATGGGGAACAGAGGAAAAAATGCAAATATGTTTGCCTGCAGATACATAGCATTTGAGTTCTGCACTGAATCCAAGCTTTATTTTCAACAGAAGATCCTTCCCTATTTATCTGAATCATCAGAGACAGCTCAGACTTTGAACAGTGAGTGAACCATAATCACACCTTTCACTTAGATGCCTTCTTTCTGTTCACTGCAAAGAGGTCTTGCTGATGCTTAAAAATTCTCCAAAAAGTGGCATAACCCTAGAATGACATGTTAATTACTAATTCCAAGTGAAAATTCTGGGTGAGAGTTGTTCACTTGGCATCTCTGAAGTACAAAATAGGTCAATACAACACTTGGGTTGCTCATATTAGTGAAGACCTATGTGGGCTCTCTGCCTATTCCCATATTCTGAGGTTCAATAGAACAGCTTTAGAGCAAGCAAGGAAAGATTCTTGTAATGAGAATCCAAAAAACCCAGATATTTGTGAGGAAAATATCATTAAAATAGTATATTCTCTTTCATAATCTAAAAATAAAACTGCAACTCTCGTCAAGGAGAAAAATATCTACATCCTTCCCCATTTTGTGTTGGTGATGGGTGTTTGATAGCTTCAGACACTGGAGATGGAAAGAAGCTGTGTCAAGGTATCTTATCTTGAGGGACTATTAGTCTCCGATTTGAGATACGTTGCAAAAAAAAAAAAAACAGCGGAAGAAAATACTGAGCACTAACATTGCAACCATTTATCACCTACTGCTGTGAGAGGAATAAAAGGATCCTCTTTGAAGATAGTCTATTATCTATTTCTAGATGCCTCTTGCTGTCATATTTTCTCACAGAAATAATAAATTTAGAAAAATCACATTGCAAGAATAAGTACTGTTGTATATCTAAGTATATACATTGTTCTTTTATTTACAGTCACTTCTGCCCATTTCTTAGAAGAAAATAGGGGTTTTACATTTGTTATTTGTGGTTTCCTCATACCCATTATTTTTTCCTCTCAGATAGAGAAAGTAGAGGTGGTAGTGAAGGAAGCCTGGAATAACCTAAAAGAAAATGCATGTAATATATTATTTTATTACTAGGTATAATCCAAGCGAAACAATATATATTTCTGTTCTGTAATAGTTCAAAAGGAAATGTATGTATATTTACATATATTTCCTACATAATATGTGTGTCTATGCATATATATCCACTACACCGGTATTTATGCACATATATATACATATACGTGCATATATAAATATACATCTATGTATAAATGCATTTACATGCATATCTGCATTTATCTATATATGATCATTGCCTATATAAGCACCTAGTCTGCATGTTTATACATGCATATATCCATGTGTGTATATATGTTTACACATATATACTTGTATATATGCATATGTACAGATGTGTATACACACACATATAAATTTACACAAAATGACAGCATTTCAGATTTTTACCCAGCAGCTTCATACAGATGGATAACTACACCCACCTTGACCCCTGCTGATACCTGTAATTCAGCCCTTTGTAGCCTTGCAACACTATGGTGAAATGTTACTTGTATAGGTCCACCTCCTTTAAAAGTTTTTTTGCCAACTTTTTGTTAATTTGTTTATGTTTTGGTATGAAAATAATAATATTTTTAACCATACTTTATAATAATATTATAGCCTGACTACTTACTAGTACTGTTCCAAAAATAATTTTATTTATCCTATGATTTAGACAGAGTAGCAATAACAGGGTCGCCAGCGTGATGAGGCCTTTCTGTCACTGTTTCTTCATCTGCATTTGTACGTCACTCCTCACAGTTCAACTTTTCAGATGCCATCAACTACTGCCTAGACATTAATACTGATCACTTACTAAATAAGAACAAGTTGTGGAGAATTCCATATTTTTAAATAAACCACAACTAAAACTGAGATTAATTTACACACACAAAACTCATTTTATTGCGGAAAAAAAATAAAGATCAAGTGAGGATTTGCCAAATATAATGCCCTACAGAAGGATTAGTTTATCTTTCCTTTAAGGCAGAGTATGAAATCAATGTGTTAATCTACTTGAAAAGGAGGATTTGCTTCAGCTAGGCATCTTTTAAGATATGAAATTAAATCTATATTTGTATTTATAATTATTATTCTTAAAGGTATTTTGGGCAGCAACCTTTTTTCCTAGGATAGAAAATTTAAAAGAGCAAAGAGGGTAAGGGGCAGAAGCCCCATTGAATGGTTCATTGCAGTTTACTGGATTTAAGGGCAAAACCACAGCACTCTTCTAACCTCCTTTTAAATTCTCTCCCGTATCTATTTCTTTTTGAGCTTGCAGAAAATTTTCTATATGTTCTTGCAATTAATGCATGACAACATCACGTACTGATTACCTGCCTTTCTCACACACACAAACACCCTGCCTGCCTCACCATTTGCAATCTCCAGTCATAACTCACCACAGACTACCACTGAAACTGTGGCCTCGGCAGTGGAGGTTTGTCTTTTGTAAGGACTCAGGTGTTATAACCTTCACGTTAGTGAGGTTCTTGGTAAAAGGTCTGACTTCTTGCTAAAACAGAGTTTTTGCGGTTTGTCAAAGCAGTTTTTAAAGCTCAGAATGACATGGTTCTAGGATGTTTAAAGTTTTCTTTAGGTAGAATAAAAAAATTCTGCACTTACAACCTTGCATGGATAATATCTTATCCTGTCCACTTATGTCCAGACAAAAGCAGCCACCTTCTCACCTACTGTCTCAACACAATCTTAAAAATGCATTGATGTATTTAAAAATTTAAATTAATTTTCTTCATTTCCATGTGGACTTCAAGGTAATGCAAAGAACAGTGTTGGGGTTTTTTTTTGGAAGTTTAATTTCTAAATCTGTAGGTGGTACATTAGGGAAGCATAACCAAGCTTCTGTACAAGTCTGTAGAAATAGCCTCTGTGGCTGTGCTGAGAGTTCCATGAATGAACTGGAGAGCAAGAGGAAAAAGATCACAGACCTGAGGAGACAAAGAGGAGGCTGAGGCGGATCTCAGGTTGTTTCCCAGTAGCCATTGCTCTGTGGCTGTTCACAGTGGTCCCAGGGAGGAGCTGGATCCTTGTGCCACACTGAGATATCACAGTGATATCTTTCTAAATTGCTTTATATGTGTAACTTGCTGTTCTCTGTAAAGATCTCTTGTAAATATTCTTTCTTTTACTAAAAGTACATCCTTTATTTTACTTTACAAGGAATATTATTGAATTATATCACACATTTCCATCCATTAAAAATTTATGGTACTTATAGCACAAACCAACACTTTTTGAAAGGAGTACTGTTTTACTCTCTGTTTTTTGTTTTAGCCAATAAAAATTACTGATGTAGCATAAATTATTTCATTGCTCTGGTTGAGTGCCTTTAGGAGCAGATATGAAAGTCTAGATTTCCTCATCTTTACTAAGCCGTGACTGTATTTGAACACTATTGGTTCCTGATAGTGTAACAAATATTCCATAAAATTAAAAAAAAACTTTCAAGAATTTTACTTTCTGGTATATAGTGTATCTTTAGTATCGTTAGTGTATCAGTAGTAAATTAAGAATATCCTCAGTAAGAATGGAGCTAGCTACACTATGGTTTACTTTCAGTGATTGTTTTCAATGAGGAAAACTGTTTTTCTGACCAAAACTGACAATATTATCTGTCTGGACATCATTTTCTCCATTTTAATGATTGAACCAATGAATAGGTTGTTTGATATTTCACAGATTAGTAGAACTAGTCTAATCTGTGTGTAACATTTAAGACGGATCCTTTGTCTGACAATATGAATGTTTGCCTGCTAAGGGTTTTTCTGTTTATGTTATTGTGAATCATGACATTTGCTTGGTCTAGAATGTGAAAGCCCTTAAATGACACATCTCGTTTTGTCTTCTGTCATTACCTCATTTGAAATTGGAATAGTAGATTAATTGCCCCTTTAATGACAAGTGTTTGCCTAGACAAAGCTAAGATCAGAATTAGCAGTGTGCCAGGTAATTTAGGTAGTCAGCAAACCATGAATTTCACGCTGACAATACTAGAGGCATTAATCACACATATTTTTCCTTTTTTTTTCTTGTAGTTAAATAAACCTTTATCTG
This sequence comes from Pseudopipra pipra, assembly GCF_036250125.1. Taxonomy (NCBI): domain Eukaryota; kingdom Metazoa; phylum Chordata; class Aves; order Passeriformes; family Pipridae; genus Pseudopipra; species Pseudopipra pipra. The sequence continues at coordinate 144,288,708 of NC_087549.1, read as the reverse complement.
GGTTACTTTAGATCCCTGAGAAAATGGGGGGTTTAACCTTTATTTTCTGTGCTCGAGGACATGTTCGGCTTTGACTTTCTTTTTTTTCTCCTCCTCAGGGGCCATCCCAGCTCCTGTTTTGCATTTAATTTATTTTTTCCCATCAATATAATTCAATTCAGCATGTTGTAGAGTATTGTAAACACCACAGGGATCTGTGTGACTGGAGTGCCTTTGGCAAGAAGGTACTTTAGATGTAAGGCCAGGAAAGGGGATAATGAAGCCCAAGCACCAATGCTTGGGTTGCTCTGTGACAATACAAGGGGTAGTAACATATGCTAACATGTTCAGTGTTGTATCACTGCAACAATTTTACCTTTGCCAGCTCAAAATTATCTTCATTACAGTCAACAGAGTACAACAGAACGCAGTACTGGGTGGATAATCCAAGAGACAAAATCGAGTGATGCCAGTGCTTGGTTTCAGGGTCAGATGGCTGATTGAGAAATGAATAGGAAATTCTTTGCATGTTTCCAACAAAGAATCATCATGGAATGTGAAGAAAACAAGCTTTTATCCTCAGCAAAAACTTCCCTCAACAACCTCATTTGAATTTTAACAAAAACCTCCCTCATGTACCTGCACTTTGTTCTTCATTAGCAGTGCAGTCTGGCCTGCTATGCCTACTTGAGAAAGATGACTGTGATCATGCTCAGTGAATATCAGTGTGAATGGCAATGCTGCTGCTGTTTTCCTTAGAAATAGGAGGTATTTGATTTAGGTGCCCCAGCTATCTGCCAAACACAGCAGCTGCAGTCCTTTACTTATTTGTCATTCTTGTTTATGTTTAAAATGTGGAGCAGGCATCTCTTTCTTGAGGGACTCTCTTGCCTCTCTCAGAACAAGGGCAGAGAAGAGTCAGGAAAACTAAATCACACTTCAGCTCTCAGGAAAGGTTATGTTTGAGTTTCCCAGCCAAAATACATATCATAAATAAACTTGGAGGAAGTTCAGCTACATGTGTTCCCTGAGCAGAGCTGTGTGGGGCACAAGATGTGTATCCAGAGCATGTGAAGCTTTGAGAAGTGGCACTGGTACATTTCATAGAGGGGAAGATGTTCTAAAGTGATCAACCTCAATTGTAGTTTAATTTGCTCGCTAAATAAAATTCTCTGTCTCTATAGATAAGTCAATCTGGATTATGAGCCCTGCTGGAGAACTTCAACTTTTGTTTCAACTGTTTTCCAAAGCCTCTGAAAAGTGTACTTATAGCATATGTAGATTATATATATGTAATAGTATGTGCTACTGGAACATGGAAGGTCATGATGACATGAGATTTTGTGAATACTAATAATGTAACATGAGTGAAAATGTTTAGATAACATAGTTCTCATGATATTTGAGACTGTGGAGATGAGCATGCAGGATGAGGGAGAATAGGACATGGGAGGAGAGGACAGGACAAGACAGGACAGGATAGGATAGGATAAGATAGAATAAGATAAGATAAGATGAGTATTTTCTCCAGTTGCTGAGTGATTGATTCTTCAGCTCTTCTACACGCTATGGAGAAAAGCAGCATAGTTTGTATTCTTTAATTTTCAGATCATCTTTAATCTTATTTTTTGAAGCAGAATGTACATAACTGTCATTATACTATTTTTGAACACTTCATAAACTATATATTTTTTAATTGAAATGATAGATTAGAGAAAATTAGGAAAATAATTTGATTGCTAACCTGTATGTACTGTTACCTTATTTTTTTCTAGCTTTGCATAATTTATTTTGGTTCATGGTTTTGATTAAACAGACTAATTTTATGAGGTGTATTAAAGATGAGTTTCACTGTTTGGATTCCTTTTATAAGCATATTTGTCTAAACCAATCCTGCTTATCTTACCACTTTGTGAGAGGACACCGATGTGCTTAACAACGTATGTGTTCAAATAATATGTATTCATCATAGATTTGTGTTCAGTAAAAGTCAATCCTCCATTGTTCAGTCTATGATTAGGAAAGATGTCATCAATTTAGAATTTTTTCCAATTCATCAACGAATAATAGAAAGTTGGAAAAATGAAGCTGGTTTCCTTTCATTAAGTAAAGGGCACCATTCTCTTCCAGTGCCACCCAAGTCAACATAAATGTCCATACCTACTAAGGTCTCTGCCTTAATCTGTTTTTTCTTGAAGTGCAGATGAATTTTATTCTTGGAAATAGTAGTTAGAGGATTTCAAATGGTGGTAATAAGTTACCTGGTAATTAAAATCTTTCTGAGCTAGATTTTAAATTAAATTTTTAATTGTCTTGGTCTTCTAAGAAGAAGGCTGGAAATCCTCAAGAAGGGGAACATATACAAAATCTTTATCACAGTGTGCATCTTCAGTGCTACCGACCATCCTCTGATTTCTAAAAGGACAATAGTTCTCATATTTTCAAGAAAACTGATGGATGATAAAATCTTCTTTGCTTTTATGTATGCTTTGGCATTTTTATTCTTTTAACAATACCTTGCCTGTGAAAGAAAACCTCCTTAGAAGAGGAGGCAGAAGGAAATGATGCTATGCATTGCACCCTAAAGAAGCAAAATGAGTGCTTGCAGAGCTAATTCTAGGTTTAATTAATAAGTCTTAAGTATATCTTCCTAAGCAACACAGTAAATTGTATTGGGTGTTGGGAATGTAAAAATTGTCTTCAGAATTCAATCGTACAAATTTCTTTCATGTCCTTATTGCACCTGGGCATCATTATCATCAATTGCCATGGAAAATTAAGGACAGGATGCATAAGCTTTTTTGCACCTTCTGAATGGCTATAAACTCACAGATGCCTCAGAGAGATGAGATTTTCCTGTGTTCAAACTTTCAGAATAAAAATTCAGATAAGAAATATGGAATGTAATACACCAGATTCACTATTAGGGTACTCTATTGACTTTGAGGAAAAGCTATTAAGAGCAATTTTGGCCCATCCTATTAAAATAGTTGCCCAGGTGTTCCTGGTGAGTAATTCAGGAACCTTTTCTTAAAGTCCAAGGAACTAATAACTTCTGGAGCTTTAATATAAATTCTAATACAATTGCTATTTAATCTCCTTTAATGCATTTCAGTTTCATTAATTTGAAAGCCCTGATGCTATCAGGAGCCTACCTACTATTGGTCCCCAAAGTAGTTTCTTTAGCCAGCTGAGGATGCAGTGTCACTATCTAATACCTCCTCGTTCACCAGCTCCATTGTTCTGCTTCAGCTTAAGCTTTCCCACTTAATATCAGCATAATATAATTGTGCCATAGGTGACAAATACATTATTCCTTCTTGTTATACTGAACTTCCTGTCTTAATTACCAAACTCATTTTTCCTTCACATCCCACTTGCTCATTACTCATTTTCAATTATGATACAGATTTCCCTTAGACTTTAATTACTTCTTGTGCTTAAAAAGATAAATTAATTTTCTTATTAACCCTTTGACATCTCATTAAGATTACTGAATAGGACAATTCTGTTTTCCTTTGACATGCTGTCCACATTATGTCAGTTTGCAAAAACACTTGGGAGGCTTCAAAGGAATTTGCTAAAAACATTGAGTTCTTCCTGATGTAGCATAAGCACCTATGTCATATGATATTTTTGCCTTCATAGAACTATCATTTAAACTTTAACTGTGTTTATCCTTGTGTGACCTGGAGGAAACATTGACTTCTAACATTAGTGCTGCTGTGTTTACTTTGCTCATAAAACTCACATTCACTTTGACTTGTGAAAATGTTCATAGGATGGCGGAGAGCACAAAGGATCCCCTTTGTGTAACTTGGACCGCATTTTGATAGAATGGGTAGCAGACAGAATGAGAATTCAAGGTTTCTCTCCCTCCTGCATACAAGAGCTTGTAGCACTTGCTTGTTTATGGACAGTGAAAATAATATCCTTTAAAAGGCTTTAAAAGGAAACTTGCATTCCAATTCCTCCTTATCTTTTGGTACACAAACCTCTACAAGGTGTTAGACCATTTTATCACCATCAATTTGATATTGTAATTTGTAAACCATTACATTTTTTTCTCATTGAGTCAGATACTACAATTGATCAATGCTTTGGACAGGTTGGGTTGTGACTTCTGCAATATTCCCAGCTTTGTTGTCTCCTTACTCCTTTGGGCCTTTTGGTTACCCTTGTTTTACAGCTTTGTCCACAGGCTGCAAGCTCCCTGTGGATTATGTGCCCCAACTTCCATCTTCTGTTTTCTTGTTTTCCTGAGAGCTCTGCATCAAAGCAGCACATCATGATCTTTATTGATTCACCAAAGGTGTCTGTGAGTCACCAACACTTACAGAAGTGTCAAAGTAGCTGAGAAGACGTTAATTCCTGATGCAAAAGAGATTCATGAAATGAAAACCTTGCAACAATTGAAATGCAGTTACTTTATTCAGACATAATGAAACAAGAAACAGTAAATATTTCATGTATCTGATTGGTTTCAGTGCCTAGGGCTGACTGCATGTTTTTCTGCCTATCAGATCTCCACTCACTGGAGACTCTCTTTTTAAGAAGGAGCTGTCCCACATACAAGTCACATGTTGGGTCTGTTGAATGCTACTGTTGAAGCGTCATAAAGATGAACACTGATTAAAATGAGCAGATTTGGGGCTAGAATGGGATGAAATATGCATGGACAAATTGTTTTATAGATTAAAAATTTATTTTGTGAGTGTCTCACAGAAACATCTGGCCTCAATTGGGGAAAAAATCTTATTTTGACATTTCTTTGTGAAACAAACAGCCGTCATTTCAGAAGAAAAGTTAATTTTCCAGTAGATTTCTTCTTCTTTTTATGTGCAAATGTAAATGACCTATGTGTATTTAGATCACTAGGAATCATCATGTCTTTTTTTTTTATGCTCAGCAACAATCAGAACCTTGCTTTCTCTGAAAGTCTATAACCTGGCTATTTTACAACCTGAAGACAATTTAATTTTTTTAATCAAAAGGGGAAAAGAGGAGTTTAAAAGAAATATGAGCTCCCAAATCCCCAATGCTCCAAGAAAGAATTATAACAAGGAAGTTTTAAGAGCCTCATCTCAATTTCATTTCCATTAAATAAAGAAAAATCCAAATTCCTGTTGAATTTAAAGGAATTAATATAGCCCCTCACAGAGGAGCACTGAGGCTTACCTTCTCCTGTTAATAAAGATGGCAATGGAAATCCTAGGCAGTCTTGAGATAATTCTGATATTGAAATAGGCCAATGCACAAACATGTCTACTGAGCTCAGCAAAAATTATTGAAGTGATTTAGTGAAGCAAAGCTTACAGGAACACTCAGGAAGTCTGTTATTTGATTTTGGATGGTTGGTACAAAGAGGCTGGTAAAAGGGTACTACAGACATAGCCAATTATTCCCTATTGAACTCAGAAGTATAAAAAGTGAAAAATATTTCTCAATAACACAATATATACATGGAAAAAATCTAACTGAAAAATTTCTACAACAAAATCCAGGATTCAGTCACTGATTTTGTCTTTAGAACAACCACTGAGCGAAAGACTTATAAAGACATGACTACAGACAAAAAATGGGATAAAATGATGAGAGTTTTACCAAAGCTGAGTTGTGCCACACTATTCTGTTGTCTTAAATATATTAGTCACTAAACAAAAGTGTTCTAAAATAGGCAAACTTAAAAAAAAATACCAAAGGACCACACCCCCAAAGAACAAAAAAACACCAAATGACACCAAAACATTTAGTAGACCCATACAACAGAAAAGTTTGTTAGTTAAGCAGTTTTGTTCACTGTTATAATGAATAAAATCTGGGAAAGGTGTTGACAGAGAACTGTATTAAATAGAAAAACTTTATTTAGGAGAGGAAAGTTTGAATTCCTTTTTTCAGTAGTGAACGTGGCAAAAGGACAAAAAAGGATCAAGGAAACTCACTGGCATTTTCAGATGATGGGGGCACTGCCAGAAAAAAAGAGCATCAGAATATTATACAGAAGGACATGAGCTGGGGGACTGGAGTTAAAGGAATAAAGTTACCTGTGGTAGAACAAAGTGCACTTGAGGATCAGTGAAAACAAAACAAGATGACTATGCCAAATTACTGCTGCTGTCACATTGTCATCTAGATAACAATATTTATGCTGTTGTAACAACATCTATGTTGTTATCTATTGCTATGTTTCAAATGATACAAAACTGTAAGCTCTTTAGACCATAGACCAGCAGTTTGCAGTTTGTAAAACCTAGTCATACTACTTAATATTTAAATATAATAATATAATCCTTTTTAAAACAAATGATGAGATTGGTTACTGTGGCTTGAATTTTGCATACATTTTACAATTGCTTTTATAGAACTAGCAAAATAATTCGTTTTAACCAAAGCAATTTGTTTTCTTGATGGTTCAAAAACATAGTCTAGTGGTCCAAAAATATAATCAAGCTTTTATATATGGCAATTATAGCTTTATCATACAGATTATCCATTGAATCTTTATTAAAAAAAAACACATTCCTTTGGCATATTAAATACAGTCTAAAGGTGTGTGCAGTGATATTGCCAAATACAATTTCCAAAAATGCATTTTCCAAACCCTGTGTCCCTAGATTCTTGAAAATTACATTTTTTAATGAGCTGTAGGTACTTTTTGATTAGTATAGGGATGAACATTCTTCTGTTTATCGTTTTTCTTGCACCAATGTGACATCTCTGCTGATTACTCACATTATGCTTAATTTGCAACTGATAATCAGTCCTAGTTTCTTAATAAACTTCTCATTAAGTGACTGGAGCTGTCACTTTACCTCCATGTTACACTTCTTAAATATAATCTGTGACCATTATACAAAAGAAAGGACTGCTGGACGTCACACATGTCATTTGCAATCATGTACGAAAGCTTCAAAAGGAGCTTGTTAAGTAAATGCCCTTCATAAATCATTACTGTAAAATAGAAAGGTGTAACTAATCACCATATTGCCACCCTGTTGCCGTATTTGGCTTTTTTGAAGAGGAGGCATGCTCAGTCGGCACACATATTAAAAGATCTTTGCAAAATACTTTTAGGGAACTCCCTGAACTTCTTGTGATTTGCTTATACCAGAGCAAAACCAACAGTTTATTATTACAGAGGCTCAAATTGAGTCGCCTGCCAGATACTTGAAGATTCATTCTGAAACTGTTGCCTTCAGGAAAAAGTCCCATGATTAAGTTTTGATGCCCAATAACTTATCTTCCCCTAACTGGTCCAAAGTGAATTTCCAGATTAACATTATGAGCCCACAGTTAGAATGACGTAATTCAATGTCATCTGCAGAGAAATAAACTGCAACTATTTGTGTTAGTTCATGTTATAAAGGAATAAATATGTGCCTGTGGATAAGTGTCACACTTCAGGGGATGTGCAGTAGCAGTAGCAGTTAGGTTATACTAGCTGTCAATACTGCTTGCATTGCCAATATAAAAAACCCAGTCTTTGGCATATTATTTTCCTGAATAAAAATCTTTTAGTTCGGTCTTCTGAGCAGCTATGTGACTATATGGACTCTGAAATCCCAACCCGGATTCTACCAGCCATGAAGAAGGAAAAATTAAACCATGAGAGTTGAAATGAAATTGGAAGTTAAGATACGGTACTTTGAAGTATTTCTTTTTTGTTTGTCTCCTTTAAGGATTTATTTTTTGTTTGTGTTCTTTTTCAGCAGAGTGAGATTTCAGCTTGATGAAGACAGCATAAGTAATATTAAATGCAGGGTAGGGTTTTCAAGAAGAATTAAAGATAAAATCAAGAAGACAAGCTAGCCATAAATAACCAAAAAGACCTTCCTCTTCTGGAAGGGATCCCTGCCTGTGTTTCCTATGTATACATTCTAAACATTCCTAAACCCTCAGGAATAGTATGCCACTATTATTTTCTCCCAGAGAAATATTTGCTGCAGAGTTACTTCTGAAATATGCATTAATGAAGTTTACGCATTGTCTTGCTTCCAATCATGACTTTTAAACTGTTTTAGCAAAAAAAAAAAAAAAAAAAGTTGTTTATTCCACAATGTCATATGGTGCTCTAGCAGCAAGATGCTATGACTGGACAAATTGTATCTTTAAGACCTACTTATCCTTGGGCTTATGTGAATCTTCCTTTCTTAAATTATCTAGAGAAGCTCATTTCCAGTGTGCTTACATAAATTAAATGCTGCATCTCTATATCTAACCTAAATTTGTTTTCCTTTTAATGTTTTGTCACTGCTTTCTCACAGATAAGGGTTCTTTGCCCCTGAAAAGTTTCTCTCTTTTTTTTACTATTTCCATATCTTCCCGAAAAAGGTAAAACCTAACAAACAAAAAGGAAATAAAAAGAAGAAAGAAAAAACAAGATAAAAAAATAGTCAGGATTTGTAGATTTGTAGTAAACTAATTGGATGTTTTCCCTCTTGGGGTTTATGATGACTTTAGGGAAATTGTCCCAACTTATGTCAGCAGGTAATACAGTTTTATACATTAGGGCACAATGGGTGAGGTGATGACGTTTTATGTTTTTCAGGAACTATAAAAAATTCAACACAGAAGTACACTTCAACATCTCTTTTATTTTCTCTCAGGTATTTTCAGGTGATGGGACACCAACATTCATTTTTAGTACAGTATCTTAAGAACAGAAGAGCTTTCTGTTAGGACTGTTCCCAGTAGTTATTCTTTCCATTTTACCATTATGCTGCTGTGCACTGGTCATTCCAGGTCTGCTTTATTCTACATTAATTTTTTTTCCCATGCTTTTATCAAATATCCTTTAGGATTATATCACCACATGCACACACAAAATGAAACCTGACCAAGAAGTGATAGCAAAATACTACGATACGCTATTTCTCTTTCCTCTGTAAATTAAAATGTTTAACTTGGGAACAAGACTCTTGTCTAGTTCCATATGTTCTTTGATTGTGGCTATAAAATAAACTAATTATTTCTGGAAACCGATTGCTTTTCACTAAGAAACAATTGTAAATATTCTATTGCCTATGAGTTTGTTGCAAAGATATTTTGACTGGATTAAATTTTTAGTTATGCACTACCATCAAGTTCCTTTCACATTTCAGTGTTATTGATTTGAAACAGAAGTGGAATTTTGATATTACTTATTCTGCACTACATATTGTGTAATTATTCAGATGCTTCATTTTCATTTGTGCTTTCCTATTTGTTTTAAATGTTATTACTTGCTTCAATGCTTTTTCATTTTAGTGAATACACTGATAAATATTTCTATCAATTGCAGATGTGATTTTTGCATAAGTAACTGAAATCCCACAACCATGGTTTAACACAATATTAGACAGCAGAGGAACTTGTAGAAGCAATTAGGAAGTCTATGCATGTATCTGTTTATTGAGTTATTAAAAAAATGCTCTAAAGGGATTGCTTGAGCTGTTAGTTGCACTGTCAGATTTTTAGATGTCCTCACTGTGGACAAAGTGCTATCACAGGCACTCCAGTTTACATATAAAATTCAATAAGGATGAGTCCCAAGTGGCAGTTTCAATTTTTTTCTCCCAAGAAAGGGATGAGCATATCTGTGTGCAGCAGGACTGACTATGTGCAGCTCTCTCCTCCCTCTGCTACAGAGGAAGGACTGTCCTTCAAGTTACTCTGAAATATAAAACATCTCCAGCCTAGGAACATCTTTTGGATATCTTCATGCATTTTGTGCTTGTTTCCCCATTGAGATTGGGATTTTAAATGGGGAATACAACCTTGTTCCATGAGCAGCCATTATAAAATCATCGGGAGTATTTGAATGAGAAACCAGCAGACTCAAACTTCCAGCTAAGGCTACACCTTCTTTTCCAAATTCAGTCACAGAGATGAGTTGCCTGAATAATTGTAGGTGAATCTTATTATTACTACTGTTAGATTTCCCCCCCCCCCCTCCCTTTTCAAATGAATAAAAAATCAGAATGAAATATTTTAAATTTTAAATTTCCCTACTTCTTCTTCTCTTTCTGGGCACTTGCACAGGCAGTGGGGAAAGTAGTGAAGAAAAAAATACATCCTTGAAATTAACAGAACACATATTACTGAAGAATTAAATTGTTTGAGTGAAAATTTGTTTTCATATCCAAAGTTGGAAAACACTTTAAAATTTTCCCTTATGATATTCACTTAGGAACAGAAAATGCTTTCAAAATAGCTCGAGGTGAAATTACTTGCAGAAGGAACACATGGACCACTTTGTGTTCCATCAGACACAGAATTTATATGTATTAGAAACCCACTCAGTGACTGTTGCAGTCAGTAAAGAGGCAAGTGTACCTTTTTATGGCCACAAAAACAGGGATAGGAAGAACCTTGTTACTCAGTTCTCCACAGGTTAATGTTGTTCAGTCTAAGAGAACTGTGTGATAGATGATGGCCAACAGAACTCACTGCAGGAAATCACACAGTACTGACTGAGCCTCAACAGTGGCATAGCAAAGTCTTTTGTCAAGCTTAGTGCATATGATCCTCAGAAATACTGCAGAAGCACAAGCCTAATGCATGAGCTTCCCTTATGGATCAGACCTTTATAATATCATACTTTAGCATAATATATAGCCCATGTCTATTGAGTTTTTATTAGTTATATAACATATATTAATCCAGAAAAAAAGGTATTACAGGCTAAACATTTATTATCCATGTAGAGGGATTATTTTTAACTCGACAGTTGGCATTAGAGTATAATCACTAATTTCCTTTGCTTTTGTTTCTCCCAAAAGGAAGTCTTCACAGCTAGTAAGGAAGAACTGTTTTCAGAACATCATTTGGTGATATTTTTCATTTCCTTTGCATATTTTAATGCAATCAGCACAGCTTACATCTGTGTAGCAATCAAATTACAAAGTCAACATAATCCAATGAAATACTGAAGAGCCAAATAATCAAATTCATATTAATATTAATTGCTGTAGTTTCTGCACCTGGATTTTAAAACAAAAACAAGAGAACCACCACATAGAACTTCCTCTATTCAATTACAATGTTTTAGGTAAAAAATCCCAAACAAAAAACAAATCAGAAAAACCCCATGATGCCCCTCCCCCCAAGAACCAACTCCAAAACTTCAGATGATGTAGTTTCTCTTTCTGATAGGAACAGGTCTTTTTAATACACAGATAGAGATGTGTATTCCTCAGACATCCCAGTTTAACTATTTATCATTATTCTTTTCCCTAGCAACTTTTATTAACTAATTATCCAACTTTAAGATGGAAATATTGTCCTCATTTCACACAGCCATGGATTTCTACTGAACATTTGCAGTTCTAGATATAGAACTAAATTAGGATTGCCATGTCCATTACTGAAGTGGGCCTGAATGTTAAGAGGGTTCTTATTTACACTTGTTCACACAACCAACAGTGAATACAGAAAACCCAGTGAGTAAAAGATAAATTACCACTTCCAGTCCTCTTCTCCAGAGGTGCCTTTACCCTTCCATTAGAAAGCAGCTGCACATACAATTAATGTAACATTTGTCATAACTGGGAGGGGTGGGATTTCCATACAGAGAGAAATGAGCTCTTGGGGATGGGGACAGAAACTTAGTTATGCAGATTTATTAGCTACAAATGGAAAAAATCACTACTCTGTTAGCAACATTTTAGTTTTCTGCTCTCATTCATACATCCTCTTTGGTTACATCACATGCCTGATGATACGTGTGTGCTGTTACACAGGATGGGAACAAAGTTTTCCAATGAGAATTTTTTAGGAACAAGATGTGAATGAAGAAGTGGCACTTTTTGAAAGCAATAGTAAAAAGACAAAAATATTATTGTTCGGATTATAACCATCAGCCTGGCTCTGCAGGTTTTGCAGCCTAAGTACAAACTGGACTCTTTCTCCCACTCCAACCTGCCTGCCCTTCACCTAAAGCACAAAATCAAATATCTAATTGTTTTGTACATTCTACCAAAAGTTTACTACCTAAGGCAGATGGAATTTTAGTATTGTGTCATGATTTAAAAGTGGCCCATGCTGATGAACTGTGTAGTTTTCACTATTAGATGTATACTTACAGAGAAAGGAGACAGTAAACGTAATTAAAGCCTAATTGGATAGAAAATGAAATTTAGACAGACAGAATGTGAGATGTAGGAACAGGAATTTGCTTCTTTACAATAGCTTCCACCAGTTATTTAGGACTCCCTTTGAACTAAAGGAAATGGCTTCAGGTATAATTACATCCTCTCTCATTTAATTACCATTGGTATTGAGGCAAGATGGTAGCAAGTAATTGGGAAGTTATCAATTACTGCATTAGCACACTTCTGACCAGTGAGATCTCACAGATAACTCTAAATTTGGAAATTTAGGTATCAGTAGTTAATCAGTCATAAAGAAGTATTAAAAATGGCTGAAATATATATTTCTAGCACCAGTGAGCTTCATAATAATAACCTGAAAGTGTTAAAGTGCAAAATTAATTTGTAGACTGAATTTCAAAATCAACCAGAACTGTCGACGGTTAAGTGGTGAAACAGGTGTATTTATTCCCTTGTCATTACAGATTAAACTTCTCAAATACATACAGAACATACAAAGCAAGAAAAGTACAAATATTGAAGTGATTCTTTCTTTCCAAAGAATGACTTTTAAAGTAAGGAGAAAGCTTCATGATCAAAGCAGAATTATTTGAGTATTCAATGCAAAGACTTTTCTCTTGACATTGTCACTTAAGTTTAAGCATATTCAGTTTAAGAGAGAAACAAGAGCTTGTGCTTGTGAAAACTTGAAAGAAACAGTGCCCAAATGTGCAGAGCAAATTCAAAGTTACTTTCAGTTGGCAGCACTCGAGTGCCAGCTGGTGCAAGGTTTCCTAGGACACAGGTCCTTTCTCTCCATGATTGAGGACCTTCCAAACCACCTCTCTCATTTCCATGATGAGGTTTTAAGTGAGCACAGAATACGAGAGTTCCACATCTTTCCTGATGAGATTGTCTAGTTCTATAATAATTTTCATCTGAACAGAAAAAGGAAGTGTAAGGAATACAAGTGCCACGTCATGACCTGTGCAAACAAACTCATAAGTACATCTTACATGCATTTGTAATGTGACACAAGCTTTACATAGTCACAGAAGGGCCTTGGAAAGAGCATAAAAATGTATGTTCTTATCACAAGGTGGGTGTCAAATGTCCAGTTACTAACAGGCATGCATGAAAACATCTCTAAAGAGCTGTAGAAGGTAGAAAGTAGAAACAGGTAGAAACAGCTGCCTAAAAAGTTTGTCAGCTTCAGGATTCAGTTGTGGTTCAGTCTAGACTCTCAACATAATGGCTGTGTATTTAATCACTCAAGATGTCTCTCAGATCTCAGCCTTCTGTAGACCATAGCACTGTTAGAAGCTTCACTACACCTGTATTTACAGTAAAAGACATGAAGCCAGTAGCACAATTACTCACATGTGTATTGTAGTGCCTGCAGGACTACGGACAGTCATGGGGTTAGATACACAGCGATCAGTAAACCTTATGTAAAATTGTTTTAACAGTATTTTACTCATTATTTACTATTATTATTATTACTATTGTAAATTATTATTACAAAAAATACTGTTTCCAAAAGGACTGAAGCCCTGGGGGTTTGGTAAGAGCACCACTAGCAATAACAGCAATTATCCAACTGTGGGAAAGATATTTTATACTGTAAATTCAGATGTGACATTCCAAACCACTGACAAAAGCATACAAGGTCAAGAGGTTGCCTTGCAATTTGCTGATCTGACCCTTGGTTTACTGAGTCAGCCTTCTCCCTTATCACTGTGGACTGTCTAGGGATCAGCACTGCTGTCTAGGTCTAGTCAAGGCTGCTGGATGTGCTCTGCTCATCTTGTCTGGGTACCATGTGAGAGCATCCCTGGTCAGTGAGGGCACTGCCCTGCTGCCACCTCCATCCCAACTCACCTTCCTTTGTAGAGCAGTCCAGTCTTACAGCTCCCTGACAAAAAAAAAAAAAAGAAGACATCAAATGCCTGCTCTTGCTGCCTGTGGATGTGTAAATCAATTTGTACAAATGTAGTTGTGCCTGCATAAGCAGTTGATGCTTTCTCTTGGGCATACAAAACTCAAAGGAACCACATGTAAGAACAGAATGTTTTACCCTGTAACATCCTCCCTGGTTAGACTGCTAATCAAATTAATTTTTCAATAGTCTTTCTGACTGGCCTGAAGTATAAGGACAACAATTCCTATCCCCTACATAATGCTTTTCATTTTTCAAGCTATTTAATAACTGTAACTTCTGGATCCCTTTCCCCACCCTCGACGTGGGAGAGCCCAGTTGTGGTTCCTTCTCCATCTGAAGAACCATTCCGACGTCTTGAAAGGACGGGGAAAGGGGACTCCAGCGACAGGGTTTTTCAGGCCCCGAGCCTGGAGAGGAGAGGTGCTCCCCCCTCCCCCCAGCACCCACGTGGTCCCATGGCAGGCACAGAGACAGCACACCGGGCGTGGAGAGGAGGCAAGAGAGTGTTTATTGTTGGGGATGTCACATTTATAGGGTTAGGGAGAATCACAGGTTAACCAATTAGAAGTCTCAAGGGGCTTACAGAAACACCCAATCACAGGAAGGGGTTAACAAGGACCAATGGGACACCTCAGGACACCTTTCCCAGGACATTCCTGCATGGGAGATAACAGTTGCTGTGGGGGGTGTTGGGAAGAAGAAACATGTGTTTACAAAGGGACCACAAAGAGCCATCCTAAAACATGTTCAAACAAGTTTCTCATCAGACTTAGTGCTACAGTAACTACTGAAACTACTCCTTCAGGTACCCTTGTAAAGGAACAATTAATAATCCTTTATCCTTCTATTGTGTCTGACACCTGATGTTCTTGAAGTATTTGATGTATTTAATGGATAAAGAATCATGCAGTTTCTGAGTATGAAGACTTGCAGGGCCAAGTGAGTTTTAGAACACTAAAATTTTAGAAAAAAACAGCAGTGGCAAAGGGAAATAAGGGGGATCCTCATGAACCTCTTTAGAGATATCAAACTTTACAGCTTTTAGGACTGGAATCTTGTACCCTTGTTTTGCAAGAAGACAAGGTGAAGCACTGAAAGATAAAACAAATAACTGATATCTGAAATCAGGCTTCCCATTGTCCCATATGTCCTTGCCCTTAAGGCACATATGTGTCTTCTAGCTGAGGGGATAGTTCCTGTCCCCATCAGTCCCTTCCCGTGAGCTCTCGGAGGAGTGTGAAGGATGAGAGTTCCCATGCCACAGGATATTATAATGAAAAATTCTCACATTCGTCCTCTCCCTGGTTATGATTTTACCACCAACATGATATTGGGCAAGTCTCTTTAGTTCCTGCAGTTTTTCCCAATATTACAAATAATGTAGTTAATGTAGAGTTCCTGCTCATGTTGCAGCACCTTTGATCAATATCAGCTTAAGAAATGGTTAAACTAAATATGTTGTTTTGCATACACTTCCAGATTCAAAATGGCAAAATATAACTGGTAAACAATTTGCAAGGATATTGTACTACTTAGAAGCAAATATAGAACACACAGTGAATCTCTGAAGCTAGAGACACAGCTGGCAATGTGAAACCTGGAATAGTGCCAGAAGTCCACCCTTATCCTGTAAAACAATAAAACACTTGTCTCCATATGAGAAATTATAATAAACCAAACCCCAAACTACTGACTCTTCTAGGAGATGCTGTGCACCATGGAGAGGTTTCAGAGCCCTGCTGATGGCATGGCAAGCCCACAGATTGTTTTGCTTGTGCAATCCAATTCTAAATACTAACAACAAAAGAAGACTATAAAATCCTTTCTGATGCAGTTAATTTTTTAGAGTATTTTCCAGGCTTGATGCATTGCTGAGATGGTACAACATGCCTCATTACACTCTGACACTGTGTCAGCAGCATAGATTGCCACTGGGCCCCTCCCTCGCTTCCCTAGTACAGGACTGCAGCTCAGTGGTTTTCTTTTCTTTCTGGGAATTCAGGAACCAGGTGCACTGGAAAGGATGATTTCTTTCCTCTTCTAGGATGCACAATAGAAAATATTTAATTTTTAAGAAGATTTCTTGAAGTTGCATGTTCCTCTCAACAGCCCTGATATCAGAAACGAGTACATAAGACAACTGCTGCTTTACCCTTCACACAGGTCACAAAACTAGGAGAGGAGCAGTGCAAGATATCCAGTGTACAGATAGATGGAGAGGAATCAGTCCCACACTTCACTTACATCCAGCTACATTCATATGCCTGATGTCAGACTTCTTCTCAGGTCTACTATCATTTACAAATGACAAAGTACATAGACACATTCTAGATCTCAAACTTTGGCCCACAGCTTTGATTTTTGTAATATGTTTGCATAACTCTACTTACCTGAGAGCCTGCAGAGCAGTAATCATTTCACAGGGGCTGGAAGGCAGCCGGAGGTTTATTTTGAACTGCTCCATCTTATTTGCAGAGTGGGCTGGCAGCAGAGGGGACGTCAAGGGTGACACCAGAAAGACGTGAGTGATGCTGAGAAGACTTGTGACAGCAGGGATCTCCCTCTTGGTTATGCCCAAGCAAAGGGAGATTTGGCTTTTTTTGGGAGATCACCCACCGTGCACTTATTAAAGAAGAGACTCATTAAAAGTATGTGAATAATCAGTGTAACTGCATTTTAAATAGGGCACAAGAAAAAAATGAAATTATAATTGCTCTAGTAAGAGTCATCAGTTGATAGTGCTACCAGAAGCCCTTGTTCTTTGATGACTCAGTTAGCAAAGCTTGAGCCAGGGCCAGTTTTAATGATTTAAGGTTTCCTATCTTAAATAGTGGCACCGATCAGACACTTAAAGCTCAGAAGCTGCTCAAGCATCCTGCTGAGTAGGGCTTTGAGTCACCAGTTCCTTTGGTTAAGTACTTGGGATGTGATCCAGCCACAGCAATCTGAGAGCCCTTTGATGGCCTAAAGTCTAGGAAATGCATTCCTCTGATGTCCAGCCTCACAACTGACCATGCTTACCTGCTGTGTACAAAAAAAAAAAAAGATCTCCAGTATTAGCAGAGGCCTCCTGGAATACCTAACAGAGAAAGCAAGTGGGTGCATGCAGTTTGTAAGAGATTCAGTGATCAGAGTGTATTCATCTTAGCAAGAACATGTATGGATAATATGGGCACACATGTATCAAGGATCCTTTGGTAGGTTTGAGTGCCCTTTCACCCAAAGTCAGAGCAGGCTCAGGAAATTCAAGTGTCTTCTTTGCATTTGACTTCTTTTTTTTTTTTTTTTTTTTTATTTTTGACTGCTGAATCTCTCCTATGCTACAGTGAAAGTATATTCTCTTCTGGTTTTGCTCTCTGCCAAATCTCTGTTTCTTTCCACTGCCAAAATTTTCAGTGTTTTTGTAAGCCTCAGTGGGCTATTCCTTCTTTCTTCCTGCCAAAATCAAGCATTAACACCTATGTCTTTGTTCTTTACTTGAAAGATTTTACATATCCACAGCCAAAATTCAACATGTATTTACTATTGCTATTAGCAGGTCTGATACATATGAGCATAAAGCTGAAAATATGTACCTAAGGACTGAAAAATCTCCAGCAATTTCATTCTGGTATCATGAGCTGTTGAATATTATAAATTAATTTATTTTATTCTATGAGATTCCTTGTCATATAAAGGAAATGCTCAGTGACTTAGGGTAGACTCAGAAATCTGTTCTTAATGATGTTCAAAATATTGCAAACACATGAATTAAGAAATAGCTTTATACTTTGGAGAAAGCATTTGATTTTATTAGCCTGGGGCATTAGAAGACATAAAAGATGTAGTGAAGTTATTCCACCGCCTCCTTTTTTTGTCATGAGGAACTGAAATGTAACATATATACTTCTAGCATACATTTATCTTTTCCTGTCAAGCCTTTAAAAAATACTTCACCTAAATGTCAAAAATTTGGCTATAATTTGTAACTGAAAGACCAAATAGGAAGCAGATTTCTAAGACGGTATTTCTTAATTTTTCAAGGAGGAAAAGGACAAAACCAACATCTGGTGAAATCAGTTGCAAGAAAATTCAGATGAGAAAGCGGAGGTGAGAGAATCTAATGAGATTCATTGATACAGAGGTAGTGCTGCACTGGAGGGCAGTGCCTGAACTGTTCTGAAAAGGGTTTAGAGCATGAGGTGGCTGTCTGCTGCTAACCTGTGTGTACCATTGAAGATAAGTTTTGTACGTGTATGTGTATTCATGCTAAATTCTGGATCCAGGGTGCATCTTGACTGAAGACATTCTTAGGATTGGAGACAGAAGAGTGCAAATTTGGGGTGGAAATAATGTTCCAGAGGACTGTGCCCGTGGCTCTAACAACCCCGACGTGCATTACTCGCAAACAGTGATAAAGGCTGATCGGAGATTCAACGGCCCTGTTATCACATGCCTTGTTAAAGCAGATTTTCCTATAGTTGGGGTCTACTTATATTTTTCCACTTTCCAGATGCATTTTTATGGATCTGTTTAGCTCACTTCTGTTTTGCAAGCTGAAATATTTATTGCCCAGTGGCTTTGCTGCTAGAGGTGAAGTCCATCCCTTGCCGCAACACTTACACCAGGGCTATTTTCCATTCCTCCTTCCTTCTTCTCGCTGTGACATTGTGCTTTTTATAGTCGCCAAATATTGGTACATCTTTAGAGGTCATTTTTTAATTTAAGTATATAATGTGTCCATTCTGATTAGGTAATCTTCTGTGGCAGCAATACCAGCATTCAGTTAGATTGTTGGCACATTTACAAGTTTTTCATGACTTCAGGGTATTCCCTGGGAGTCACAGATCCACGAAGTTGTTCCAATAAACCTTTCACACAAAAACAGAAAAAAAGGAAGCTTAGATAATTATTTTGCCCCAGTAATTTGTGAAGGCTAAAAACAGGTAAGGTAAACAGGTCTGATGAGTGAACTTGTGTTGAAAGTCAGAAAATGTGTTTTACCTTAGAACTCTATTTCCTTTGGTATTTCATGTAGACATTCTTTTTCTTAAAAATAACAAAATATAGATGAGTCATCATAAACAGCAATCTACTTAAAAACATTATTTGCTATCAGTAAAAATACATATACCTATATTCAACACATATCATTATAATAAAAATATATGATTATATATTCAATTTTTTCCATTAATACATGAAATATTTTATATAAACAAGAGAAATTAACTTAAATCTGTCTGTAGAGTCAATATTTATCAGATTTCTGAAGTGTGTCCAAAACTAAAATACACACAAAGATCATATTGCTTTAACTGCTGTGTTTGTCACTGAAAGGATATATTCTATAAGGCAGTCGAGCAAGTTATGCAGCATTGATCCTTAAATCATTCTGCACTGTAAATTCATGTAGTATACATGAACCTGTCGTTACAAGTAGACCCTCACCAAAAAAAAACAAACTAAACCAGAAAAAGGCTTTGTCACCTGAACCACCTAAAATATTTAGTGTTGATTTTACTTTAGATTTGTTTGTTTGCCTTGGGGCTTTTTTTAATATATTTTGTAGGGAGTTGGGGAGGAAGGGGGGATACAGAGGGTTTTTTGGTAGTACTGGTGTTTTCCCATAGAGAAATTGGCCCAATAAAGTTAAAACCAGTACGTCTGTAGGAAATAAAATGTGAAGTGGGTTGTGATCTGCTGTGCACCACTAAATTAAACCCTTTTTATTATGCTTTGCCCTATCATGTTTTTAGATAAGAATTATTTACATTTGTAACCAAAGACTAAGTCACTGAGCATTTTACACTCTCGTGAATTCATTGCTGTCCAAATCTCAGCACATATAGGAGCAGGCTGTTCTAATTTTAAAATTAAAGTTTAAAATCTTAATAATGCTTTAAACAAATTCAGCATGCTGTAAAATAAAGAAAAATAATTTCACATTGTTATCTTTATAAATTCAGTAGAAAACGAAAAAAATAGAGTTGGTAAAGCCTTTCATGCTGTACAAAAGTAAATTCTAATATCTATAAAGCTTTTTAAGATACTTCTAGCTGCATGGTTTCAAGATAAACATCCTTTGGGAATACATCTATATTTCTCTGTGTTCAGAGTTGGCAAAATGAACCATGTCCTGCACTTCTGAAGCTCTTTCAGGAAAGGTAATTGAAAGCTTTTGTCACTCAGTCTGAAAAATCAGATGAAGACCTATCTATAGCTCACTTTGCAATAGTATGAGAAAATAAAGTGGACAAATAGCTGGAAGCAAATTTGTGCTTTTTATATACAGACTAAACGATATCTCTTAACCTTGGATTTAGCATTTACAAATGATAAGACATTTTTAAAATTCAGAGCAGTGTATTTCAATCACTTTTTATATTTCAAATATTCCTATTGCAATTTCTCTTTTGTCTAAAAATATTCAAGTAGAAGACAATAAATTGTTTCTATTTCAGCAGTGCAGAAACCAAAAACTATGTAGAATATTTATCGCTATACGCACAATGTGAGGTGTTGGTAACCACAGGGAAAAGACACTTTTTGTCAGAAAAGGCTTCAATTTAATTTTAATCAATGGCTAGATTGCTAAATTTTGCCCTGTAAAGGCTTGACTGGTTCACATTTTGGAGGAAACGTGTCCACAAAAATGACAAATCAAGATCCTTTCTATAAAGGACAAGGGATCACTCTTTAAGTTACAGGTCATCAGAGAATCTCACAGAGTTGAAAAAATATGTCTTCCTGTGGTAAATTTGTTTGGACAGAAAGTGTCATCTCCTTTGGTACATAAGTGATTGTCCATGATAGAGTTTCAGTTAGAGAAGAAAAGACTTTCCATTCCAACAAGATGATTTAAACTATCTGTATGTTTCTATATAACTGATGCTATCAAGATGTGTAGTTTTTTTTTCCTTCACTGAAGACAACATCCAAATAATGTAAATAAAATAGACAGGCAAACAATGGAGCATGTTAGGAAATATTTGCAGTAGCTACTCTTTATGACCAGATTTAAGCATTCCACTTTGGTATGGAGTATCAAATAACATGGTTGAGGTTACGTAGGTGAAAATGGTGGAAACGAGAAGCACAGAATTAGATTTAAAATAACCCTATCAGATCTGATATCATTTTAGTATATTATTGTTTGGGGCAAAATACTAGGTCAAAGTATTTCAGTGTTTAATAACTTTACAGAATCTTGAATCTTTTACAGAAAGAAAAAAAAGCTAGATGAAAGGAAATAGACAATAAAGTACATTTTTACAAGCAATTGTATATAATTCCAAACATTTTCCAACTATCATTAAAAAATACCATATCATAGTTAAACTAATTCAAGACAAGATTAAGGACATGCACAAAGAGGGGGGGAGGGAAGAAAGAGATTCTGGTAAGACCAACTTGAAATAATATATATATAATTTTATATTCAAAATACAATCTATTTAATTTTTTTATTTTAAAATCACAGAAAAAATCTACACGCACACATGAAAAATACCCCAAAACAAAGAAAAAGCATCTACACCAAATTTAGTCTCTGTTGGAGTAGAAAGTTTTTGTAAATTACATATTCTATGAATTTCCATTTTATTTTTATGCAATTTCCATGACTTCTGTTTCGAATAAAGCACTTTCCTGACCCTGAGGTCATGGACCTACTTAACCTGTGAAGTTTATGACATAAATAATCTCCCTAGTCTAATAATTAGTTGAGATTTTGTATGCAAAGGTACATTTTCAGGATTTGTTAATCTAAGATGAGGTGAACTATACCTCATTTTGCCCCTGGAACAAAAGTAGTCTGGGTAAATGGATCAGATTCCAATAGTTCTACTGCCTCAGATGCATCTCCTGTTTGCATGAAACATCTCAGGACATTGCAATACTCTTCCTTGGGACAAAGTGCAGGTGTTTGTGTATGTGAAAAGAAGGACTAGGATAGTTTGCTCAAAGCAGAGAGGCAGATAATGTAAAATCTAATTTTGACTTTAAGATTCTGTACTAAGGAATAGAAGAGAATATAAAGGACAGCAACATTACTGACGTTACTGCTCATGCTGAACTGAGGTAGTAAACCCCTTTTTGTTGCTTAAGATCTGAATATATATCTAGCTGAGTGTGTCGGTACCCAAGCACAGCCTGGGTAACGCAAGCATATCATGTTGATAAAAGTTCCATGACATAATTTAGGCAATCCAGACAAAAGTAACTGTGAGCTAGATGAGTTTTCTTTTTCAATCTGAGGAGGTACATAACTCCAGCTAAAGGTGGCTAACTCCTAGGTACTGCAGTGGGAGACCAATTAACATATTTTTTCTTTAAGGTTACTTACTGTTTATTTCAGTACATACACCAGTCTGAAATATATGCAAATGCAGCTGAGAGTCACTAGGGACTGTTTTGTTAGAAGTGATAATCAACCTGAGCATTACAAACATGCTGCAGGCTAAACAAGTTGGCCTATAGCACTACAAGAGGTACTTTGCTTTCAAAATCCTCATAATCATTGCCAATGCATCTATGTCACAGAAACGAAGCAGAAGAAGGGTATAATCAAGCCAAGCTGAGCATGTTAAGAATCATATGGGAAATGGGAATGAGCAACCACTTCTGTATAGTGAACGGCGATTTCTGTGTTCAAACCAGATGTTTTACTGACAACACCTTCAGATGTTGCATGAATATTTCAGTGTAAAATGAGCTTGAGCTACAAATTAATGAGTTCTTTTTTCAAAGCCATTTAGATATGCTATTACAGCTAATAACATTCTCCCTTTCAGACACAGTTATTTTATTTTGATGAAATAGGATGCCTTATTCAGCCCAGGAAAAATCTCTATTAAAAATGTATTGGACTGCAAAGAAATATGTGTAAGCATTTGTAACAAAAGACCCTTAAAAGTATAGAGCCTGTCAGATGAAAATACCATGGCTCGACATATACAGGACAAGTTAACGATATCCACAGAGTAATATGTCTGAAGTTGCCTTTTCTTATCTGAGTAGTTTTATCATACCATATCCATAGTGCATTGAATATCTTTTGTCCCCACAAGAAAACAAACAAAAAATTGCCACTGTCTCCTTAATATATGAAGTTGAATGTTTCAGCAGAAAGTCTAGGTCTAAAATCCTGAGCTATAAGAGCTACTCCTCCTAAGTCAGAAATTAAAACAGTAGACTTCTGCTTTTCCATGTATATTGTAAAAGTTGTCTGCATTTAATGAACAGAAGCAGTATATTGGACCTCTGCAATCACAGATATTTTTGTCTTGGACATGACACATACAATATTTTTCACATGAGATTAAATTTTAACATTTTTATGGTAGAGTCTATTTTGAAGAATATCATGTCATATGATTATCTGGTTCAAACAGATGTTTAAATAAAGGAAATTTGTCCTGATTAAGAAATGTAGTAATCATCTGTCCATCAAGTATGCTACGTTACTTCCTTCATGCAATTTATTTGTACGATGTATTTGATAAAAGCTTTTAGATAGCTTCACAGAAATTGCTCTGCCTTACATTTTTATGAGCTACACATCCATTAGAGAACCACACTTTGAAGATGTTTTCTATAAATTAACAAGTTCATCTATGCTTCTTAATAGAATGTATCAGGTGAATTAGATAGTGAAGAAGTCTGTAAGTCCATAATGTGTCTTTTTGCTACTACTGCTTTCATTTATATAGTCTTTTGAAGGAAAAAAAATTCATTGCCTTGAAAATGTGACCTTTTATTAGTGATCCAGAAGAAATCAAGCTGCTGTGATGTGATCTTCAAGAAACAGGTGTAATCAAATATCCTTGTTGCACTAAGCCTAAACCATTAGTGCAGATTTACCTTCTTTTCCTGATGCAAAATACCAAAAATGTTATTCAAGAACCTTATCTTTGCCAGACTCAAAAGTAACCATTGAGGCTTTACCTGTGCAGGACTGACAGCAAGCTGCCTTTCAAAGGTGGTATTTGTATTATTGTTGTAGTTGTCATTACAGATAAACTTGGGACAGCTGATTTGGGACAATGTTCCCAATTGAGACAATCACATATCCAGAAATATGGAAGATTTGAGGTTGTCCAAGTCCTGTCATTTTCTCACAATATAATTTTACAATGTTGTTTCTCCCTGTCTAACCTTTCGATTTTGTCTTTGTTTTTCAAAGCCTGACTAATTAAAGGATTTCTCTTTTTTTTGACACCAGACTTTCATGTTGCACTTTAATTGCAAGGACTATGTAGCTTTCTATTAACTGCGGATTTTTGCTTCTTAGATTTGTGTGTTAATTGGTAATACCTGCATTCACCCTTTTTTTCCAAAGTGTTTTCCAATTATAGTAATTAACCACATTACCAGGACAGCCAAAATTAACCCTTTGTCAGCTTATTTCTTCAGCCAACATCTGTGAAAATCTTGTATTTTCCATTCTTGGTTATGTTGTGAAAATGAAGTGTAGAGTAATGAAGCAAAGAGTAGAAAAATACATGCCATAAAAATAATTTGTCTTTTGAGATAAAGGACCTTCTGAAATGCTTATGCATCTTTTGGCTTTAAAATAATCAGATCAATTAGGTGTTTGGTTTTGTTTTGGCTTTAATTATTCTGTTTATTTTTCATTTGTAATTGTATTTTTATCACATTACTGAGTTTTCCTTTCCAGCTATTACATCTATACATTATAATCGCTATATGAAAACTGAGCCATTCATATGCATATAATCTTGAAAACTGATGCTATAGGCCAAATCAAAAGTTGTGATAAAACCAAGAGTGAGCAACAAAATACTGAATAAACTCATACAAATACATAATTTATTTTCCTCAGTACAGGTATTATTTTAAATTGGGAAGCTTTTCTTGTAATCTGAATGGTTTGCCATCTCTGATGAACGTCCTTTGCTTTCTTCCTGTCATAGGTCCTATCTTTGAAATAAGGTGATTTTCCTTAATTGCATCTATCAGGCCTGTTTCATGGAAGTCCTTTGTGGCAGGGTATGCTTTTCCTATGCCTAATATTTGCTTTCCCATAGTGACTAGTATAATGTAGCCTGGTATAATGCAGTGTAATATCGTTCCCTAGGTGGTCTCATCTAATCACTTATAATGAGTTTGAAATTCACCTTCCAACTATTTTTTCAACATCTTTAAGAAGATAGGCACTTACATTAACAATAGAAAACATAGGGAAAGATATAACATGATAAATAGTGTTTGTCTAGATATTTTCTTTGGGACAAATTGCTCATTCAGAGTAAGATAGTTTGAAAAATTGACATTTTTAACTAGGAAGTCCTTTATAAGGCTACTGTTATTGTTGTTTTAAAAGGCACACAGTCCTCTGGCTGGAGAGAACTGAGGTTGTAATTCAGCTACAGAAAGGTCAGTTGTTACATACATAGCTCAAAACTTGACTGCAAGATGCTCAGACATTACAATGATACTCTTGGTATAGAGCAAAGCAGAACTTGGAAAATACATGCTGTAGATACTGACTGGATTTTCAAGAGTAGTTGAATTGTTGATTTTCTTTACTTCAATGGAGGAGAATGAAATTCTTGACATGAAAGAAATATAAGTGCTGACTAGATTCCTCTTGGTAGTATGTACTGAAATACTACATAGTCTCAGTGAAAACTCAGTTTTCTCTGCCTTTCAATGTGAGCAATTTATTTATTTTTTTGTTGTTGTTTTTTGTTTGGTTGGTTGGTTGGTTTTTATTCTGAAACTGGCCTTTCAAGTATGATCATATTGTGACAAAACTAAATAATGTCCTAGGTACAGAAAATATTCTTACAAGGTTTTTCATAAGCCTTGCTTTTCTGCCAACTCACAAACCCCCCTTTATTTACATAGTGTATTACTTTGAATTGTTAGAAAGAAACTTTATGGCTGAAAACTGAGGACAATCAACTTTTTGGACAAGAATTGCTCTCTGGCATACCAGACTACAAGCTCCTTTGGGAAAGCTATCCATGCTCCTGATTCTCTAAGTAGGAATAATCAAAAGGATTATGATTTGATGATAGAAAAAAACCTCAAGTTACTATATAACATCAAATACTCTGAATTTTGCAATATCAATTTCAAATCTATGGTTCCAACGATGCCTGCAAAGAATGGAGAAGTTTAAACAGGACAGGAAAATAACAAGGGAATCCCATGCTGCCTGGTAGAAAGTATGAAGGGTGGTGGAGATGCAAAGCCCATACACTAAAGGCCATGCAGCCAAGAAATATGGCATGTTTAATATATTTGCTATTGTCCTGGAAACAGGAAAGCTGTATCTGCCCTTTCAAAACCTAAGGAACATGAAATATCAAAATCAATTTCCTTTATATGCTTGTTTTCCTTTTGTCCTTGAATTGGATATAGTATGGATATGATTTTCATGTACTCAATTCTATTTTCCTTTAATTGAATATAAATTAGTGTCCCCATTTAAGTATGTCAGCCATGGAAATATTTACTTCTCTGGAGAGTGACAGCAAGGAGACAAGTCTAGGAATAGGCAAAAACTAGCAGTATAATATATGTATAAATATATATATATATGCGTGCATGTGTTTTACACATATATTCAAATCAGCATTCCAAGGGCAGCTGTTGCTATTAAGGGCATTTCACTTACAAGCACAATATTAAATTAGATTGGCTTACAGAACTCATAAACATGTTATGTCGGTGTGTTATAACAAAGATAATAGAAGTAATAACAAATAGAATTTAGAATCACATTTTAATTAGTCATATGAACAGTTTAACACAGAAATACTGACAAAGCAGAACTAACAGTGTAATGAAGCTGCATAAAGGTGTAGATAGGAACCATTCTTGCAATATAAATGCAGTTTTTAATAAGAATTTTTTCTTAAAATAATGATTTCACTAAATCACTGTAACTAAAAAAAGGCCAAACGAGAAGTATGCCCTGTTTGACTTTACCTAGGGGAACAAAGACCTTTTTTTCTTCACTATGAATCTTACTATGAAAAAAATAATAATTCATGCATAAAATTGCTCATATATTTAGAATACCTGATTTGTAGTTCACATGAAAAGAAGTACTTAAGAAGAGAGGTGTTATGTTGGTCTCCTCTGGATAATTTATTTATTTTTGAATTTGAATGGTATTAATGATTTGTCTGTGTAACCATTTTAATTCTTTCAGAATTTTTCTGTTAAAATTGTTATTATGTAGCTAATGTCCAAAAAAAAATTCAGCAAATAGTTCATTGAGGCATTCAGTTCTTATCACTCAACACAGAAAAAAAAAGGCTAAGAATCATCATTTTCCAAAACAGTAATTGTGAAGTCCTTGAAGCATTCATATATATAGTGTCCAAATTGTTTAATTAGATGAAATGTAAGTTAAATATTGATATTCTGAATGTTTCCTCAAACAGCAATATTTCTGCACCACACTGAATGATGTGGTACATAGCCATAAATATATGAAACACAAGGAAATTAATATATAAATGAAATAATGAAAGACAAGGAAGCTTTTTCATTAATTGATGCAGCTGAGTTTTATGTAGCAACAATTAACATATTTCTAAATCCAACATCCTCAGGAATCCTATAAAAAACTCCACTTTAAATAAAAATGTAAGAATTAAAATAAGAAGGAAAAAAGGAATATAACCAAAGCAAAATCTTATAAAAAGCAGTGACACTATCTTTTTAATATACCTAGAGCGAACGCCAGCTCCCACGCTGGTCACTGTCAAATGCACTTTAAGACAGAAAATATTACTATTCCTTTTGTACAGATGAGTCACTGGGGCAAAACTCAATGATTTAGTCAGGATTATATAGGCAGATGTTACACAACAGGGAAACACTGATCAAGCTAATACTTTAATCACTGAACTTGCCTTTCCTTCAACAACTTATAGTAACAAAAAATTGGAAAAAAAAAGAGGAAAATGCATATCTAAATGGACAACACTCAAGAGGTTAGCTGAAAATGACTTTCAAAGAAGTGAGTGCTTCTTTTTCTACAGTGAAAAAATGGCAGGTGAAATGTACTTTGAAAACATGAGGTAAGAGGGGTTTTAAATAATCAAAGACACAATAATACGTTATTAGAACCCATTGTCACAATACAGCATTCAGACTGAGAGCTTAGCAGGAATTAAAAAAGGATTAAACCTTTATAAGGATAATGAGAACATCCATAGTTACTTTAGATAGGATATAAAATAATATTTTTAGAAAAGAAATACAGACATTCCTTGAGGCATAAGTGAACCATTAACTTAGGAAGGTAGGAAAAAACTTAATCTATAGCAAAATTATTGTGCAGTTTGTGACCTCCTTTGAAGAAGCTTGTGGAGGATTCCATATGATACAGAAAAAACATTGTAGAAGAACTACTGATCAAATCCATTTTGACATATTCTATTCTTAAACTGTGTGTATTAAGTCCATTTTCCCATAGGAGTTTGAATATTGGCATCCATGTTCACTTTCTTTCTACTGGTATAATCAAGATCTCACAGAATTTCCTAAAAATAAATGTGAGTAAATAGAAGTATATGTTCAGAGCAGCTGAAAATTAAATTTAATTTCACTGAAAGAAGAAAGATCAAAATCTTATTAGCCTTTTCATCTGCTGGCTAGCTCATTTATATGCATTTCTTGTCTAAATACTTAGAACTAACTTAAAAAAGTTGTAGGAATATATCAAAAGCAGAACTTGTTATATGAAATTTTTAATTATATATCCTTGTAGTTTCTAATGTGTACAAATTATATTCTCTGGAAAATATAATTAATTTCAAATATTTGATGAATTGTAGTATGCAGAAGAAAAGTGCTTTTATCTCTACCACTTTTCCATGTGCACATAATGGATATTCAGATATACTACCATTACAAAGGTCATAACTGCAAGATAGATATTATGCTTCTTTCCTCATGAATAATGTTAAAAAAAGCCCCAAACAACCCATATTCGAAGATTAATGGTTTGTGATGAGGTACATAGTGGTCCCTGAAGAAACTGAATTGAATAAGATCTTGTCTTCCATCTTAAGGGTCATTTTCCATGGTAAGTCAATGAACTTTTTCTGAAAAGGCAAAGTTCAAAAGTCCTCATATGAAGTAGTATGGAGGAATCTACACCTCATTTGACTGTGTTCCCCCTTCTCCAACGTGCTATCCCAAAATATGTACACTTATTATTTCAGGTGTTTGAAACTGGAAAAAAAAGCCAAAGCCCCCCCAGTTCCAGCCCCATCCCCCCAAATTATTTCTTAGAATCACAGGGGCAGCATATGGGGCCTAAATGACACCCAGAGTCAAATATTGTGTAGTGTGGATATGGCCAATCTACTTAAGGGAGGGTGAGTATGTGTGGATGAAGAGGGAGTACAAGCTACTCTGACCAAGCTGAGTCTTTTTTTTTTTTTTTTTTTTTTAGTATGGATGTAGCACGGGTGATTCTTTAGGTTTTACTTCAGTCTTCTCATTTGGTCACACAGGAAATTAAAATCTGTCTATAAATCACTAATGACAGAGAAAGTGAATGGAATATGGTTAGTCACTACTGGCAACAACTATGATTAGTCACTATTGGTTACCATTGTAAAATTATGCACTACCATCAAAATTACTTCACTGTAAGTGTAAAACCAAGAGAAAGGTGATTTTTTTTCCTTCCATGCTTCTTTCTATACTCTGATATTTTTAAATAATGAAGCTGATTGCCACAGGCTGTCATGAAGGTCAGAAATATCACTGGTTTTGAAAAAAAGCTAAAAGAAAATCATTTGTCTAGTAGTATCTATTCAAAGAGACTCTTTGGTTGCAATATCAGATTCAGGAAGGCCCCACTCTCTTGCTTGCCAGAGACTAGAAGGCATATAGCTGTTGACCCTTTTTCCTATTTTTTTTCCCCAGTATGTCCAAAACTTACCACTATGAGAAGGGCATTTGGATCACACACTGTACAGCAGCTCTTGCACTTTTATAAAGACTGCAAGAACTCGTTCTGTGATGTTGTCCTGATAAACAAATCAGTTCTACTTTTTTTTTTTCTCTCAGATTTTTCTTCTAGAACTCTTAGTATTCCAGACACAAATGATTTTATAGAAGTTATTTACATTTAGACTAGCATGCAGTTCTTCACAAGAGGAAAGTATCTCACTGATGCATAAATAAGTAAAAAATTTAAAAATCTACATTCTATAATAATGTTTGTAATAATCGATTTTGACTAGTCAAATTTTGATTTTTGTTTTAACATCAGAAGCAGTTGATGCATAGGGTTTTGTTGTTTGGTTGTTTTTTTTTTAATGGCAACTACTATTTTGCTTTAGATTTGCTAGCTTAAAAATTGCAAATCCATTTTCACAGCTCATATAAAGCTCACTGTACAATTTCTAGCACAGCAAGGAGAAACTCAGTAGATAAGTAGAGAAAATGATTTTGAAACTAAGTCAGCATTTTTAAGGAATTTGATTTATAAAATGCAATTTTTTGCCTTCAGCAAATCCTTGAAAGTCATTATGGCTTTTTTTTCTAGTTAACTTTCTTCCATATGCCTGGTGATGGAAATAGCTATTTACAATATTTAAAGTAGTTCTATAAATGCCGTTATGAAAACCATAGTTACCTTTATTTCTCTGGTAATATTTTTCATTAACATTTTGGTACACAAGAAATTGTATTTTCACAAAAGCAAAACAGGATTATAGGAGCAAAGCCCAGTGTCTTGAATTAAAATCAGGGAAACAAATATGAATGAAACAAGAGTTCCACTCTGACTACACTGCACAGTAAGTACCATTTTATCTTAGAGAAAGTAAAAAAAATACTCTTTCTAGAGAATGTTGTGGTCTAGAAAAGTCTGAAAAATGCTTCTTTAATGTAATTTGGTGTTCTTTGCTCTTCTGATTTTGGGGTCAAGGTCTCTGAGCATATCCTAGAGTAGTCCTAAGGCTGCTCTGAATGGCACAAGCCTGTCCAGGAGACACCAGGCCTGCCCAGATGTGTCTTAAAGCGGTGACACACTCCCAGTAGTCCACACCAACAGCAGTCCCTATTAGAACATGAAAATTGAAAAAAGGCTAGGTACAAGAAACCCTCAATGTGATTTTTCTGGTAAATTTTGAGCCTAGAATCCTCTCTTATAACAAACAGTGGCTGAATATGGTTTTGGTAGCTCTTTGCTGTATGAAAGTCTCTATGACCGCTTGTGGCTGGAGGGACTTTAGTTTTCCCTAAATAATGGAAAACCAAAGCACAAAGCCAGAGAGGACTAGTGAAGTTAGTGCTGTGGGATGTGAATAGTCTGTATGTACTATTGTTGCTGCTGCTTTTACTAATTTATTTAGCATTCAGACTAGGATGCAGTGACGAGTCTTTTGTCACATAATTTTTTAGAGCCAGACACCAGAGAGATGGAAGTAAAACAAATTAAAAACCTGTTCATAGCCCCAGGCATATTTTACTTTGTCATTTGGTTCAGTTCATTTCAGCATTCCACTTTTAATGGCTCACTTAGTTAAACTTGAACTTATGATCACTGTTACTACTTCTAATAAAGGCCTGTTTTGTGAGGGCTTCATTACTGTTGCCTCAGGATAACAGCTGCTAATTTGTTTTATTACTATAATATATTTTATTTAGATTTTTCTCTTAAAAATCGCTGGCTGTGCTTCTTGCATTCATTGTTTTCTACTCTAACAGCCAGTTTGCAGAGCTGGCATAGCCCACAGGACATTGTCTATGGTCAGGACTGGGAACTGATGAGTCAGATCTACAAACATGTCCAATTTATACCTCAGGCTTGCTTCTTGACTTTGACAAAACAATATTTTTCCTCTTGTAAAATACAGACAGCAAGATCTGTATCCCTTGTTAGGGGCTTAGATGCCTGCTGATGAACAGCGCTGGGTAAGAGCAGCATATTTTCTGTCAGAGGTTATACACTGTTTTTTTATACCACATGTACACTTGAGCCAACTCAGTGTCCTCAGTGTCCTCAGTCCAGTTATTAAGGATTTTCTTCGTTGAACTCCAGTGTAAGAAGTTTGTGGTGCAAATTCAGTTCTTATTTGGACTTGTGTAATAATTAAAAAGTATTGCATTGTTATCATGCTGCAGTTGATTGAGTTATCTCAAAAATATATAACTGGTAGATGAACCTACATTTATAACCCAAGTGCAGAAGGCAATCTGGGTTCTGAACTAGTTATTTTGGCACCTGTGATTTTCTCTCATATACAGTATAAACATATTATTATTCCCTGTTAGACTGTGAAGCTTGGCTGCTCTGGCTATGCTTAGCAAGCATAAAAGACTTACATTGCCTAAAAGGATCCTGAGGCAGCATAATTACATGCCCCACCACAATCCCTCCAGAACAGCTTGTGTACTTCTCTGCATGGAGCTAGGCCTCCAGCCCACCATGATTTCTCAAGGTTGCAAGGAAAAGTTCACCCTTGCTCAGACTGAAGACATAATCTCAACTGCATTTCCTATACTTATATCTGAGTACTGACATATAAACAGTATTTGATTGCCTACTATTTCTGTATTTGGTGCAGGGATTATAAGGAAACCTAAACTGTCTTAATTTCTATATTAAAAAATTAGGAGAAAATTATATTGAATTGTTTGAAATTCTGTGTGCTTTGTCTTAGGATCAGGCTATGAACTGCTGTTCTAATTAATCTTTTGATTGTATTATGCAAGTAGTCACCTATTTTATCTAAAGCTGTCCACTGAAGATTTCACGGTAATTGAGAAAGTAAATGTGATTCAAAGAGCCAAGAGCAGAGGGAGAAGACTTTGCAGCACTCAACTTTAGACTTACTTTAGGCTAGAAGGGAGCAGTACTCCTAAAATCACTTTCTGTTTATTGGACAGATGTAGGTCTCTCCAAAACACTTGGATGAAGCACCTGACAATTCTGCCCAGCATTCATGTTCTCACACAAAAAGAAATGATCCAGTGGACACTATTCTCCCACACACCATCAGGAACAAAACTTTACCTAATCTGTGCAAAAGCCAAGCTTGCATTCACCAAGAAGAGATGAAATATCAAAACCTCAAATTAACCCTGCACACAGTAGAATCTTGCAGACTGTAATTTATAAATATAGAGAAAGCAAATAATAAGTATTTTGCCCAGTGAGGGTTTTGAAACTTAGGTACCTGTCATAGGAACAGAACATGCAAGAAAGTTCCACTATTTGTTGGTTACTAAACCTTCCCAAATCTCTGATTGGATCAGTAAACCTGGTGTAACGAATTTGTGACTATTCATCTCTGATAACTCTGAAAGCCAAGTGCTTATGAGCATTAGGCCACCTGGTTTAGTAACTGATTTTGAAAACCTAGTTCTCAATGCACTTTTGGGACAACTGAAATCATAATAAACTGCACCACTGACCTCTGCTGAAGATAATCAGAACTGCTCATATTTGAAAACGGTTCTTTATCAGTAAGAGCTAGAAGGGATTCTCCTTTCAAGTTAAGCTGGAAGGGCTACAGATTGAAGCTGAGGCTGTTTGGTCATTCAATCAGGAAAGTAAAGACCATAGATGGGAGAGAACTACCTGAGCTAAGGGAAAACATTGGCATAAAACCACTGAAGAACACATTTGTCATGGATATATTTGCACTGTAAGTAGAAGGAAATTTCCTTTGGTGCAGCCAGAAATGTCAAACTGGGTAGTGCTGGAGTTTGTGAAAAGAACTGTATTCCACACACATATGAAGGAGGCATAGTTTGAAGCATAGTTTGAAGTAAATCCTTTCCAGCCTTAAATTCTTGTTATGGTTTTCTCCTAGTTTCACAGTGTTCCCTTTGAATTTAGCTGCAGTGTTAAGTCCGTGAAAATGTCTCTTTCTGTTCTAAAGTGACTTGTAGCCACCAAACATCACTGAAACATATCAAACTTCCTTCCTCAAGGGTAAATACAAAAGGTAATATGCATCACACATGTTGTTTAACTTGAGTAACTAAAAAATTCATATTCTGATCCCTCAGTACAACCTCAAGTTTTCCTCTCAGATAGCTAGTATTTAACAAACCAGGACACACATATTTTACAGTGTCACTATACAGATTACTCCGAAGTTGGAACTCCATTACCATTCATGGAGGATTCAAACTTAGATATTTCTATGAAAAAAAAAAATAAAAGAAGGGGAAAAATAGTGTAACACCATGATCATCTAGTAGATTGCACAGGTTTTTTTAATTAAATCCAGGACACAGACACCCAAAAATATTCAGGAAACAAACTAATGTAAAGGAAAGACTGGGATAATATTTGAAACATTTTTAAGAACATGCAAAATAAAGAAGGCAGGACACACTATAAAGGAAGGATGGTTAAGAAGGAACAGCTACAGTTTCCTTCTGAGGGTTCTTCCTCTCACTGCATTTGTTTCTATCTCTGCCTTTCCCCAGTGAAATGAGGCATCAGCAATATCTATACCATGTAGACATTTTTTAAAACATTTTCTTCTCCATTTTATGGCCCTGACTTTTTTCAAAGAAATCTGAGTAAGACACAGCATTGAATCCACAATAAACAATTTTCATTACCGAAAACAGCATTGAAATAGGACTTCCATAACATCTGCATTTTTGTTTGGTGGATGTGTAAATTTTTGGAAAAGCAGTAGTAATCTTCTTGTTCTAGTGAAAGAGGATAAAACAACTCTCTTCCTTGTTCCTCCAGGGAGCTAAAAGAATTTGTCACTGATAAGGAAGTCATTTAGAAGGCATTTCTAGGATATCAGTCAGGCTTATAAGCAGCGCAGCAGGAACCATATCAAGGAGACCAAAGCAATTAGCAAGTAAAAGTCAATTCCCTAGTGAGACTGAGAGATGCCTGAATTCTACTACTAGCTGGT
The DNA here is from genome assembly GCF_036250125.1 of Pseudopipra pipra. Taxonomy (NCBI): domain Eukaryota; kingdom Metazoa; phylum Chordata; class Aves; order Passeriformes; family Pipridae; genus Pseudopipra; species Pseudopipra pipra. The sequence goes on along the minus strand of NC_087549.1, from coordinate 144,253,837 downwards.
CTATTCTGAAGTTTTGACTCAGTTTTGCCTGAGTTTGCCCAGTTAGAAAGGCCATCCAATGTTGTACTTTTTAAAAGTGGTAGAAATACAAAGCATATTTGACAGCCATAGGCAATATATTTTAATTGATTCAGCAGTGCAGCTCCTCCAACCCCTCAGGTAATTTAGGACCTGTATTTTGGGGAGTTTAAAGTCTCCCAAACCTACTAATTCAATAGCCAAATTAACTATAATGCTCTGAACAGTCATTAATAGCCTACATTACCAGGAAATAGTAAGAATAGGGATGTAGGGTCCTAAATAGGTTTGGTTCTTCTTCATACTAATATAATCTCTGCTAAATCTTCATTCAAAGTCCACATTCCCAATCAGTGCAGAATTTTTGATGAATAAGTCAGAAGTTCCTCTAAAAGTATGTAATTTTACTCCCAAATGTTTTCTAACATTACAATTTGTTAGCAACATCTAAAATATTTATCATACTGTTGAGGATGTTCCCATACTTGTGATAAATTTTCATTTTCTACAGTTGAAATCAAAATAATTTTTTGAGCAATCAATGTATTCACTACCACATACAGTCAAACAAATTTTGTAATTTAATTACAGGGAGCTCAGGCTGCTCAAAATTTTATGTCTAGATGTGAGCAGAATCCTAGCTCATCTTCCTAGAGATAATATAGCTTCTCTAATTAGATCTCTTTTCTGCATAGGTCATTCTAGATCTCAACAGAGACAGAGGGGAAATGTCGAACTCCAGTTAGAGTAGGAAACAAAAAAAATGAGAAAAAAGGCAGAAGAAGGAGAGGAGAGGAATTGGAACAGATTTATGAAAGAGGGAAAGACAAACCCACATTTTGCATGTGCTAGGTTTGTTTCTTTATTGGTTTGGTCTTAACACTAAGAAATTTCCATCTCTACCTTATTTGTCCAGGTTTGCTCAAAGAGGCTCAGCAGTGAAGCTGAAAGTCCTGGGATGGAATAAACCACCCTGACGCCTTTATGAACTCACTACAGAAAAATCTTCAAGAACTAGAGTGAAGATAGTTTGGCTTGTCCCATCATTATTTATTCTAAGCTGTCTTATTTATAACATATTTCTCTTTGTCATTTTGCCTCATAAGATTTATGCTTATTCTAGTTATCAGATATAATCTTGTCATAGCTCTGGCACTATATTATTGGATATTTTTTCGCAGAATCATAAACTGGTTTGGGTTGAAAGGGGACTTAAAGATCATCTCATTTCAATCTCTTGACCTGCTGGTCACGCTTCTTTTGATGCAGCCTAGCTCATATTTAGCTTTTTCTAAGGGCTGCTCTTAATCCATTCTCTTCCCAGCCTGTCTTTCCTTTGGGATTGTCCTGACTCAGGTGCAGGACCTTGCAGTTGGCCTTCTTGAACTTCAGGAGGGTCACATGGGCCCACCACTCAAGCTTGTCCCGGTCCCTCTGGATGGCATCTCTTCCCTCCATACCACACAGGTTCATGTTCTTGGCAAACTTGTCCACTGTCCAGGTCACCAACAAAGAAGTTAAAACGTTCCCATCCCAATATTAATCTGTGAGGGGTCAAGATTTTGAATTATTTTGAACTATTTTGAACTATTTTAGTCTTTAAGACCTATGTTTTTTCTAATTTTTGCTTTTTAAATGTTCATGTCTTGATTCAGAGTGCTAATCATTTGCACCCACTGACGTCTGAGATACTCTCAGATCTCCTGTCAGATTTTCTCCTGCTGGATTACTCAAAAATCCAGTGGCATAATATCATCCTGATAAGGATTCCTTAAACAGCACTAGACACCAACATTTAGGTGATTGAATCATGTTCATATCCAGTTTCCACAGACAGTGAGGACTTCCACAGGCATTTTGACAAGATTATTTGTCCTATCTACCTCAAATGTCATATTTTTGTCTGACAGGAACCACTCTTACCTATGTTGCCTTCCCTGGGCTGCCTAACTGTCTCCATTAAGTGTAGAGTAATTTAGATTAAATATTTAATTTTTAAAGAGTTAAAATCAGCTTATGTGAAATCTAACCCATCTCTGTCTGTCTATCATACTGATTTTAATGACATTCATTAATTTAGGTTAAAAGTTACAGAGGATTTGCACTACATTCTCAGACTTGACCTGAAAATTAATGTAGCTTTCCTTTGGTAATCTTTATATGTAACATTACACTTAAAATATAGTGACTGAGGCCTCGTAATTGTATCACATCTTAACAAACTGTAGAAAACAAATTCTTCAACTATTTCCAGGTGTTACTCAACTTCATGGAAGATATATGACAGTGCCATGAATTGTGGCATAAATTCTGTCAAAAACTTTCAGAGAGTCTATTACTAGACTGTTAAAGCATATGAAATGTTATTGATGTCCTCACACTGCTTCATATTAAATAATTAATAAAAAAGTCAATTGGTATTTTTACCATATGGAGGCAAATTTTACCTTACCTTGGATATGATAGTTCATGAGAAGATTTGCTACAGTCATTTAACCATTTGATTTGTCAGTCTGAGGATAGGAGGAGGTCAAATGTGAAAAATACTAGCTTTTTTCTAAATCAACTACTAGAAATGGAGGGAGGGGAAAAAAAACCCAACCCAATTCTAGAAAGAAAATTTGGTATACACCCTATATCTTGACAAGAAGCAAAGTAAATTAGCCTTGTTCCTAGCTTTATGTTGCACAGAAAGACTATTTCTGGTATCCAAGCTAGCTTGTTTATCACAAATGTGGGAATCTCTCCCTAACAGTCATTCAGATCTATTGTTTTAGTATTTGTTGTAAGAGTTCTTTCCCCATTGATTTCTGATATTTTTTTTCTTACAAAACAAGACTCTTATGATGTTTGCCTAAATCAGTCTGTAAGTATGGGTTAGAATCTGACATTTTCAGGCAGTAGAATTGGTGGATTTTAAACCAGAGATGAAAAGATTACAGCTACCCCAATGGAGCTGTTCTATCTGGCATTACCTGCGTTGCCAGGGGCTACATAAGAAGTTCCTTGATGCATTTATTAGATGTTTGTGTTTCGAATGTATCTCTTGATAGTGGATGTAAAAGGTTATTCTGCATCATGTTAATGTGCAAATCTAAAATAATTTGTAAATACCTCAGTCAGGCTGATGAATAGGGTTGTTGACAGTGATGCCACTGGGAAAAGAAAAACACTGGGTATATGGAAGGAATTCTTCACACAGGAAACAATCTGACACCAAAAAACCTGAATCAGCTGAGAGACATGAAAATGCCTCCAAAATATACTGCCCAAGGCTGAATCATGTGAAATTATGTCTTTCAAACTCTAAAGAAATGTTGCACAGCAAACGGCTTAAAACATCATCGCTATAAATGTATTGTGGGCTTTTTTCATCATTACTTCACACCATACCTCACTGTGGAAATTAAATGTATTTTCAGATTCACACCTGAGAATGTCTAAAATGAGTAGATAAACACAGAGGAAAGAGTGTGTCACTGATACAGAAAGGGTAGTGCAAAGTTTAAAGTGAAGTTGTTTACACATAATCTGCCACCAACACAGTTCTGTTACATTGTGTTCATAAACAACCCAAGGCAAAACTTGCCTTGTAGATGCAAGTTCTGCTCAGCGAGTAGCCAGTAGAATGGGCTACAGGGACACCCTGACTCCGTCTTTTCTGTAATCCAAAAGAAAACAAATGCACAGACATATAAAAAGAGGACTATGCAAGTTTATCCAGTGGTGAAAAATCTCTGTAAGTCCGATACAAAACAGAAAGTATAATTGGATTATACTCAATATTAAAAATATTCATGAATATCAGTGTAGAAATTAATATACTGCATATAACTATATATCTTATTGTGCTAATATGTGATCAATACCTCGTCATGACTATCAGTGATATTACTGAACTAATTTTCTCTTCCCAGGTATTTTGTTTGCTTTCATTCACTGACACAGGATAATGACATGTCATGCAATGCAGTTGTTTGAATCAATAACCTTCCACTTAATAATGACAAAGTATAACATTAGTATTGAATACTAGATCCCAGTCCCTCCTACTGTCTGTCTATGAAAAGGCAAAATTTTCACATTTTAATATGGAATAAATTGCAATTACTGTAAAAGCTATTCACACCAATATAGGGCTTCCTTTCTGCATTGATGATCCTTTTTTTCACATATCTATGGCCTAGATCCAGAAGGGACACAGGCATTATGGTGCTAGTGAAGTATGCAATCCTCAGACAAATTTCTCATTTTTTATAAATGAGGGAAAAATTGGTGCATCAGTTTAAGCAGTTAATCCAATACATCAGAGAATATTGTCAACCTAATTACACTGAGTGATGGATTCACCTCACTTGTCTAACAGTAGGAACCAAGAGCTATCTAACATATCCTAAGGTAATATTTCCCAGTCTTCACCGGCATATAGGTCCAGAGAGACACACATCTCCCCTTGTTTTTTGTTAAATGTCCCATAACATTCTGAATGGAAATCCCAATAAGTCACTTTTCCACATTTTCCAAAGGATTATCTTTAAAAATGTGGCAATAAAAAAAGATGTTTAGGTTCTGTACATTAAAGAAATGCATAGAATAAGTTTTTAGTTATTATCTACAGCCATAAGCATTAGAAGGTATATCCTCTTCCTTTAAAGTGAAGATGAAAGTTGGGAGACTTACATCATTTCTTGAATTCTGAAAGTATATGCTTATCAAAATAAGTGCAAGGCAAGGAGTAAAGAAGTAACATTAGCTGAAGTCTTCCTAAGTAATTTATTCAGTAAGGCTTCCGAGATATCTGTCTTAGAATAAGCTTCCAAACAGCCCAAATTCTGTGTGAATGTCTCCATCCATTCATTCATTCAAGACCTGAAGCTCTGCCAAAAAATTGATAGTGCTTTTGGCCTTTTCTTCCCCCCACCCCACATTTTCAGCCCATAGATAATTATTAGAAGAAAACACGGGAACATAATTATTGTATTAGAATTTCAATTCACTCCTGAGTAAAATAACCTTTTACTCCACATGTCCCTAGATAGGACCCTCCTTTAACAGTGCATTAATCCCTCTGTGGGAAGAAGATTTCACTGGACAGATCTTTCCTATTTGATTTCATGATTTGATCTTTTCAGTCTTAAATTACTCTGGACAGGGACATCACACCCAAATACCTAGAATGACTTGAGCCTCTTAATTTAGGTCACTCACCTGACTGTGTTTCACAGATGGTCGATTACTTTTAGGCATTTTGGACTTGCTACAAAAGAACAATCTGTCTGACAACTTTCTGGCAATGTTAGACTCACGATGCACATATAAAGCAGTGTATGTTTGGCAATCCTACATATGTTGTTCATAATCACTTATTTGCACAGCATCTTGATGAGCATCAGAGAGGCAATCATCAAGCAAAAACTAGAAAGAAAGTCTAAAGAGAGCTTTAATAAATGCTACTTTTGAGACTTTAAATTCTTGAAAGGTTTTTCAGACAGTATTAAGAATTAAGAAACATAAACTGATTTTCTGCTTACTAAGAAAAAATATAAAGGAAAATAAAAGGAAAAAAAGTCTTTCTTTTCCCTAACTCTCTAAATACTGTATATTATTGCAAGTAACAAGTGTAGTTTGTGGTAGGAAATATAGCAGCCAAAAAGGGTGCACAGCGGTTCACTAAATTATTCATTTAAACATTATTGATCTCAGATGAATTAGCAAATGGCATGCTCTAGCTGAGCACAAAGTTATTCATCTTTGATTTTAATCTTAGAGAAAGCTGAGCTACATTATATTAATGAAAACCACAACAAAACACAATAGGTAGTTTCCTCATAAAATGTTTAACAACATAAATTAAGAAATTGGTTATGTTCATGTAATTCAGTAACAAAAATCAGAATTGTGGCATTTGTGCTCTAGTCTAACCAAAAGGATTCAGGAAAAGTACAAAGTGACAAAACTATTTTACAGAGAAGGGACAGCCTTCTGACTGTAACTTTACCAGGAGTCTTGAGGTTCAGTAGTTATTCTAGATCAGAACCATAGACCTCAAATTTTCACATTTTGGTCTAAAAGGAGCTAATATAATTTCACTTTCAGCCTGGTCCTGGTTGTTTTGTGATCAAAAGTCCAATGTTACCTGAATCACGGGTAAAAATTGCATTATCAAAACTTTGTGTTAAAACATTTACATTGTGAGTGCATCTGAGTGTTTGAACGAGGAGGTTTCTGACCACCCAAATGTAGCTACACAGACACTTTATATGAAGAACAACAGAAGTTTACCTGAGAAATTAGACTAGAGGCAGAGTAGTCATGGGGCGCTTTCTGCTCTTCTGATACAGGAGCTGGATGGACTTTGTCTTCAGGGGTGACATACAACATTCAGTTGATGCATTAAAGCAGTGAAAAACTACACCATGACTCACAAAAGTATATTTTATTTCGTAAAAACTTAATTTTTTAATACATAAATGATAGGGGGTTGGTTTAAGCAAATCGTTAAAAATTTTTCAAGTGAAAGGTATTTTCCAGAGATTTGCCATATTGGTCAGAAATATAGCCACCCTTTAATTTACTGGTTTATTAAATGTTAGCATCAAGACGACAAAATATGTGTAAAAGTTTGGCCCAAACATTAAAAGCATTTGCCTCACTATAAATTTTGTGTATGTTATAGTGGGTAGCATAATATTACATGAATGTCTGGTTTTTTACCTCATTTCATAGCACACACCTGCTCTAGGAGATGGTAAAAAGTCTGCTGTAGATTTACATCCAATAATTAGAAACTGCCACAGAAAACAGCAGTGGAAGGAAAAAAGGATGGAAATTTTGAGAAAGTGCTCTATCACCAATTTAATATCACATGTCTTGTTCTAAGACTTGATACACATAGTGCAAGTTAAAAATCAATAAGGGAAGACACTAGGAAACCACAACAAGTCCCTGTTTAATAAGACTTTCATAGCTTCTTTGCATATGAAATCAAAATTCCTGTTACTTTTGTGGATGTAATGTATTGTTATTGTATTATATTAGGTTTGGATATATTGGAATTGATTTTGTGTAGCTCATGCTTTTGTTCAAAGTTTCTTACTCTTGGGACACCTTCTTGCATGTTTGAAATTTTTTTGTAAATTCATGTGGAGAATTAATTCAGAGCAGTTACAGAAAAACACTGGTTGGATGAATCAGTTCCCTATGCTGACAGTGGCTGTTGGATTAACAGAAAAAAAAATTAGTCAGTGGGAAAACCAACTAATAATCTGAAGGAATTTTAAAAAAAAAAAAAAGTTATTTTTTATTAGTGGGTTGAAATTTCCTCACATGTACATATGTACATATTTATTCCAGCAGTAAGTTAAATTTAATGCATTAAAAATGTTTGCTTTCTTCAGTGATAGACTGCTAGGCCATTTGCACCTGTAACTTGAGCCACTTTTTGGCCTTTCCTGTAATTCACAGGTGTGGTTAGATTGACTGGTCCATCTAACAAAACTTCCTCCTGCATGGGAAACCTTCAACAGGTTATGAAGCATGACTGGAAAATAAATGTGAATAAAACTCAGTAGTCTTATCACCTGATAAGAAGAAAGCTGGAGAAGTCCACGAGGATAAATTCAATTTGAAAAATTACTGCTCTGTAAATGCATAATACCATTTTCAAGACTCAAAATAAATGTCAGAGGTGACTCAGTCACTCCATATCTCCCCATCTTTGCTGCTGCAGCTACAGTGTTTGAAAGAGGCTGGATGCTGAAATGTCAGGGGGAATATCAGGTAAGAATTGGTTACCCTCTGTTTTCTTCAGCAGTTACCCTGACTTTTTATTTAAAAGCTTCTAGTAAAGCACGTTCACTTAGGATTAATGGACTTTTAAGTACTAATACATGGAATCCAAGATAAGCTCCATAAGGCCAGAGAAAGGTCTTTACTTCTAAAACTCAAAGGTCTGTTGAACACTAACTGCTCTTCTTGCTACTGATCAGAGGAGAATGAAATTTGCCTTATATGGGAAAAGCTTTTTTTTTTTTTTTACTACTGTATCAGCCTATGCCTGTGGTAAGAGCTAGACTGAGCTGGTACCGCTGTGCAGTAGAGATGTAACAGCTATTTGGTCACCTTCAGCAATGCTTCTGTCAAGGACACTAGAAGACAGTGATATCTGGGCATCTCTTCCTGAAGTAGTTTTCTAAAAATCCACATTACAGAATGATCCATTCCCTGGAAGAGCTCTGTTCTGCTCACCCACAACTGTGCCCACACATTGGCACATAAATAGTGCTCTGAGATTTTTATCTCAGTTCAGTGCTTCTCTTCCCAAAAGCTAGATATTGATTAACATTGAAAAATATGCAAAACCATTACTTTAAAAAACTTTTAAAGAATAGGTTATTACTACTGCTAACATTCTCTTCTGGAAAAAAAAATCTTAGTTGTTTTTTCAACTTTGGTAAAATCAGACGTCTTTCATAACGTGTCAAATACTATAAAAGGCAATGTTGATAAGTATTTCTCTGATAATACTTCACAGTCCTATTGTCAGTTCACTGAAAGTAGTTATATCTTGTTCAGTACATTGCAGGATAACTTTTTGAGAGTAAAAGTAGTTGTCACCGAAGTAGTTGTCACACGAAGATGAAATTTTGCTGCGTTGCAGGATATTGTCTTTCTGCTGGACCCTATAATAAAAATAGATAACACATTGAAAAGAAAAAAGTAGCAAATTAAGATAATGCAACTCTACAGGGTTTGTTTCCAAGAACATCAGCAGATCCCATTAATTTTAGTAGGCATCAATGTCTCTCAGATCTTCAGTGCTGATGAGAGGGCAGATTCCCCAAGTGATATGAGTTGGATTTTTTCCAGCAAGATCAATGGATGCATTCTATCTGCATCAGCTCAGTATAAAACATTTCAGACGTGCTAATTTAAACTTTAAAAGAGATATATTTTATGCATTTGACTTTAAAATTAGATTTAAATCAACCTTGGACCAGTTATATTGTCTATACAAGCACATATTGCCACATACTGGTTTTGACTTTTCTTATTACAAAAAGAATATACATGCAAGCATAACTAGCTTAACACCTTTGATTTTTAGACAGCTTGTGATGATGGCAATCTATACCTATGCCTATACTGAGCCTCCAACTCACTGCACTAAAGAACTACAGAATTACCCTCTTCATAATGTGTTTTACCTCTGAGCATTTAGCTTCCCCCACTCCCATGATATAAGCATGCCGCCCTTGTTGCCCACACAGAAGCAGCCCTGCAGCGTTTAACATCCTGCTTTGCAGATGCTGCTGAGCTCTTTGGGCTGGAAGTCAGCTTGAAGAAGACAGAGGTCCTCCATCAACCTGCACCTCAGGAAGTCCCCCATCATCCCCACATCACCATTGGCCAATCAGAGCTCAAATCAGTCCAGCAGTTTAATTACCTCGGTAGCCTCATCTCCTCGGATGGTAAGATTGATGGAGAGATAGACAACAGGTTAGCAAAGGCATATAGTGCTTTTGGAAAACTCCACAAAAGAGTATGGCGTAATAAACACTTGAAGAAAAGTACCAAGATCAGTGTTTACAGAGCCATAGTGCTGTCTACTCTCCTGTATGGTTCCGAATCATGGGTCATCTACCGCCACCACCTGCGTCTCCTAGAACGCTTACATCAACGCTGCCTCCGTACAATCCTGAACATCCACTGGTCAGATTTTGTGACCAATACATCTGTTCTAGAGCAAGCAGCTGTCACAAGTATTGAGACCATGTTGATGAGAACACAGCTGCGATGGGCAGGGCACGTTTCCAGGATGAAGGACCACCACCTCCCCAAGATCCTGCTTTATGGTGAACTTGCCACTGGCTGCCGCAAGAGAGGAGCCCCAAAGAAAAGATACAAGGACTCCCTGAAATAACATCTCAGCCTTGGTCATATTGATCACCATAACTGGTCTACTCTGGCCTCCAATCAGGAGGCCTGGAGACACACCATCTATAACGCAGCTGTCTCCTTTGAGAACACACGCAGGATCACTCTCGAGGAGAAAAGGCAACGCAGAAAGAACTGTGTATTGCAGAATACACCATCTAAGGAGTCTTTCTGCTGTGCCTTTTGCAATCGGATATGTCTGTCTCGTAGTGGCCTCATAAGCCACTAACGTGCCTGTAACAAATGTGGATAGAGCCTTCCCAAATCTTCGCTCGCGAAGCCTAGCCATGAGATGAGAGAGGTTGTACAAGCTGTTGTCACCATAACCTGAAGTGAAAAATGGCATAAACAAGACAATAGCAAATAAATGACCCAACAGAGAAAGCTCATGGTTATACCAAAGTCAAGCCAAAATATGTATTTAGTAATGTTCATAACAAGGAGATCAGACATAGTACCCATAAGTATGGCACTGGTTAGTTGTGACAGAAGGATGTTTTCTGCATGGTGTAGGCACGTAACTACAAAGCAGAATTATGATTAGAACTAGAACTAGCTTCCATCGAGTTTTATACATAAAAAAGGGTCTGAGATTGTGAACATCATGTGTGTCTGTGTTCAGCTGTTCTTGGTAATTCTCTTGAGTACCATAGCTACAACCAGATAGTAAGGCGGGTATAAACGTTATGTCAGTTGACTTTTGTGCAGAAGATTTTTCTCTGCCCTGTGGAATTTTTTGACAGTGTTCCATCAGACATTAGATGAAAGAGTCAGAAGTAAAAAGTAAATTTGGCCACTTAAGAGATGGGGACCAAAACTGAAAGAATGAAATTAACAAAGAAACCAGTGACAGAAAAACACCTAGCAAGATGGAAAACATTTTTCAGAATATGATTGAAAGGCATGTTGATCCTTCGTGTTGAACCCTTACCAGAATCTTCTCTCCATTTTTAGCCTGTTTTTCTCCATTTGAACACTCTGTTTGCAGAAGTACAACATATGATCGCTGTCCTAACTTGTGGTTCTGCTTCAAGTCCCTTATTAACCAAATGATTCAGCATGTGTCACTTCTTTTAGTTCCAGGTGTTATCAAATTTCGTACCTGGTCTGTACCAAATGCAAGCAGCAGCCAGTAAACTTATGCTTGGGAGTTCAAACATTCAGCTTCAGACATTCACAATTATCTACCACCAGTCATTATTCAAAAACCGAAGTATTTCTCCCCTAGTCCAACCAACCATCCTGATTCCCTTCTCCAAGTGTTCAGGGCCTTTGAGTTGTATTTTCTTCACAGGGAAATTCAGGAGTGGAGTGGGGTGCTTGTGATCAACCCAGAACAGAGGCCAGGAGAACTCAGTGCATCCCTTGATACAGGCATGTCACTTGCTCCTAATAACTCTTCAGAAGAGGTTTTTTTCCCATGGACTATGTAAGGTGGCTGGGGAAATGAGCTTTGCTAAACTTAGTTTTTGTGAATGTTTTTTAGGACGTCATTTACACTAATGACCACAATGGAATGCTCCTGTCAAAAATTCATTTATGATCTCTTAGGCATCTATGCATTTTTTCTAAATCTGTGCCTAAGCACTTGTGAAAATGTTAAAAGGTGAAACAATTCTTAAAGAACAGCAGAGAAACAGACCCATTTAAATATGTCCAGAAAAATTAAGGTTTACAAAATCCAAATATTAAACACTTTCAGAGATAACTTTAAATATGGTCCTACTTCTTTCCCTTCTAAGTGGTATTTTATTTATGCTTGTATGTTCCACCCACAAGCAGCAATACTAAGAAATTCTTGATGTGGTTGTACTTCCAGGCTATCTTATCTTATTTGAATTTACTATTCGTCCCTGAAAAATATTTATTTTTTACTTTACAAACTTATTGTCAGGTGTGCACGAAGTTGAATTTATGCAAGAACATTTACCTGAAGAGGCAAATTCTGGGTGTGATCTGTCTGGGATTTTCTCATGTTTTAATGTACCTTGACCCGCTCATCTCTTTTAATGTCTGCAGGCACCCCTGGGAAACTGCAGAGAGCTCTGGCGGGCTGCTCTTCTCTGATAAAAGGCAGAAAGAGAACATTACATTTCAAAGGTTTGTTTGTAAAGGACAGTGCTTGTTGCAAGGTGGCTGCAATAAAAAATATAACTATTTTTGCTAGACCAGATTTTGCTGTCAGTTAGAGTTCTGCAATTTCAGAAACAGCTGAGATTTGCACCTGTGCAACTGATAGGAAACTCAGCTTTTCATGTATTAAGGCAGAAGCAATTTCTATTACAGATTTTTTCCCTCTGTATTTTTTCTTTTTTTTCAATCTCTTTTCCTTTATTTTCTTGGAAGAACTTGAAGCTGTTACTTTTCAAGCTGAAAATTCTACACTTCAGAGACAGAGATGCCCAATACTGTACCTCTTGATCCTGCATTATCTCTGTGTATCAGAGTGCATCAAGTGTTTATCTCTGCCTATCTGTTTTGAGAAGATTGATGCTTCTCTGTTCCTTCATAAATGGTTTCCCAAGTGTGAGAAAAACAGGGAATCTGTGCAAAGTGGATTTAAGGGATTTAATGTATTTTTGGGAAAAGCTAACAAAAATGCTTGGGAACTACTGCAACATTTCTATTAAGTGATATTTGTATAACATTTTGAGAATTTTAACCATTCAGCTACTGAAGGCCACTATACTCTGTTGTTTTTACAAGTATCAAACAACTCAAAAGCCATAGAAATCACTGATATGGAAACTATTCTTCTTAAAAGTAATGGTGTGCTGTTACTACAACTGATGACACAGAGCAGTCAATCCAATATCCAGAGCTGTTCCTCTCTGCTTCTTGTAATCATGTTCTCTTTTGTCTCAGACTTCTCTTAGGAGCAATTTAATAGATGTAATCCTAATATGCCAAGAGGGGCCTAACTACACAGCTAGTAGCCTTAAGACATTGCTACAAATGTAGAGAATTGAGATGTTAAAATAGCAATAATAGCACCCTATTCCTATATGTTCTTCATGTGATATAGACATCACAGGACAGTAAGGTCCACTGTACTAAGACACTAAGGTCATGTGGATTGTGTATATTTGTAAGAAAAGTTTCACTGCACTGTGAATGTACTGTGTGTAATTCTATAGGTAGTTAAATTACCTCCTTCCTGAATTGCACCTTGAAGCTATCTGGAAAGCAACTACACTGTACCTGTAGTATTTCACATTACTAAATCCCCAAACTGACCATAGCTCTTGTAAATGCTTTTAAATGAATGAAGTGCAATACTCTGAGTTTATTTTTAGAGCAGCTATGAAATGGAATGAGCTTGGAATAGCTCCAGGCATATGCAGTCTAGGACAATTTGAATGTGTTCAAATGAGGCCCCCATATCCGGAGGGACACAATTAGCAGACTCAACCAGGTATAGGTGTAGCTATTAGCACACCATGATATTACACCATGAATTGTCCCATTGAGCCTTGCTGCCGCTAAGGGGACAAGCTTTCTAAAGTTCTATAAATATACTTGAATTTTTGTGCTTGCTAAGGTCATAAATGAAAGCACAGTTTTCTTTAAGTACGCTAATGTGCACAAAGTTTCTTCCAGCTCCTGTATTATTTTCATATTCATATTTGCAATTTTAGGTTGTGCTGCTGAAAGGTTTTTAGGATACAATCAAGACCTTTTGAAATCAGTAACTTCACTGAAATGGCTGGGTGAGGAGAAACTCGATAAGAATTGTACTGTTTAGAATGCCTTGATTTTCCTGTATTTATCGTTCTTATATCATTTTTGGCATTGTTTTTCTGTTATTAGCTGGAAACAAATCATTATTTTTTTTGCCAACTATTAATATAATAGTAAGTGCTTTCATTAATAAAATAAAAGCAATATCAATTAAGAACTTGCAATGTAAAACTTAGCCTTAGTGAGCATGCAAAAACTACAATAAAAGCATTGAAATACTTTTCTACTTTGTTCCAGTGAAGTGCCTAAATTTTATGGATAAATCTAGAAGCTTCACTGCAGAGGAAAGTTGGAAAATGTATAATGGCTATAATTATTCAGAAATATCTAGGCCACTCCTCAAAGAGAAAAAAGACTTCTCTGGTTGTGGAGTAAGCCTGTATACTGCAAGGTCATTTAGGTAGGCTCAGATCTTACCATAAATGTGTCGAGAACAGTATACAACAAGCAATAATCATAATAAGGCCACTTGACAAAAATGATTGCCTGTGTGTTGCAAATTAAAGTCTTTCCTGGGAGCTATACAAAATATATAGTGACAGTAAATAGATGTAATTCTTCAATTCCTTGCTTGGAACCAGCCAGTGCTTATGTTCACACAGAGGGAAAAAAATACCCATAGCAGCTAATCAATGTTGAAGCTTATAAAGTGGCCTGTCACTCTCACAGGTGCAGAGGGATATTAGTGAGGCTCTGCTCCTCCTGAGGCTCCAGAAGCAATTGGGCATTTTGCTCCTTTCTCTGTCCAGCACTGTAGAAGTAATTAGTTCTGTGCCTGAAAGAGGAAGGGTTTTTTCCAGAGATGACCCTGAGTGGAGGAGAGCCAAACAGATACTGCACTAACATTCTGGATGCCTGTGGGTGTTAGGAGTATTTTCTCTCCTGCTATCCCAGAAAGTCAGGCTGGGATACCAGTGAAAGTAACATCCTCTTCTCTGCAACTGTAAAAGTTCTTATGGCTACAGTCTACTTCCTACAGCTTTATGCTTAAAAAAACTGTAATCCCTACCCTTTTTGGCTTGACGATCTAAAAAAATTTGGGCCATATCTGACAGTTCTTACCTCCCCTGCCTCTTCCTTCTCTAAACACCTTTTTTTTTTTTTGGAAAAAAATATTTTTGAGACAGTGAGGTTGGTCACTCAGTGAGGTTGAGACTTCACCCATCCAATTCCCACTATTCATAATTCATGGTTTTTTTAGCCCACACCTCTCTTCCTACACTGCCCCAGGGCTATATTCTGAAAAGGATTAAATTCTTACCTCTGGATATGACCCAAATCACCCAAGTCTTTGAATCAGGATTGTAGTACATATCTCTGTTATAAGCTAAGCGTTGGACATGTCTTCTGTCCCTGGCACATATACTGCTAAAAAATCCTCCTTTGGCTTTGTGACAGTGGTCAGGATTGTTGAGACAGAAGTTCTAGAGACGCTTCACTGATGCTTATCTTGGTACATATAGACATCTGATATTAATACTAAGAGTATCTGAGCACCAGTATAGACTAGGGTCTGACCTGCTGCTGACTAGGGGCTGCTCTGTGGAGAAGGACCTGGGGATTCTGGTGGACAACAAGCTGTCCATGAGTCAGCAGTGTGCCCCTGTGGACAAGAAGGCCAACAGAATCCTGGATTGCATTAGGAAGAACATTATCAACTGGTCAAGGGCAGTGATCCTATCCCACTACTCAGCCCTGATGAGGCCACATCTGGAGTTCTGTGTCCAGTTATAGGCTCTTCAGTACAAGAGAGACATGGAGCTCTGGGAGCAGGTCCAAAGATGGTTAAGGGATGAGGAAAGGTGGAGAGATTTGGGGCCTGTTCATCCTCAAGAAGAGATGACTTAGTGGGGAGTTTATCAATGTGCATAAATATCTAAAGGGGGGTACTGAGAAGATGGACACAGGCTCTGTTCAGTGGTGCCAACCACTAGGACACAAGGGAATGGGCAGAAACTGATTCACAGGAAGTTCCACCTACATATGAGAAAGAACTTCTTTACTGTGTAGTGATCGAGCACTGGAAAGGTTGCCCAGAGAGGCTATGAAGTCTCCCTCTCTGGAGATATTCCAGAACCTGGATGGAATCCTATGCTGTGTGCTCTGGGATGACTCTACTTAAGCAGGGAAGTTGAACCCACTGCGGTCCCTTCTAACCTGTGATTCTATGTACCAAAGAATAACTATATACATATAAACTGTGCAATTCTTTTCAGCCTTTTCTGCTTATTTTCACAGACAGGCTTCACACTGGTATCTATGGATCTTGATATTAAGCACGCTTTCTGCAGATTCTCTTGGAAAATTTCTCTAACTCAGGATTTCCAGGGAAGTTGAAGATTGATAAATTTGAAGGTTTTGCTTACTTTTGTGTCTGTATACTAAGTACTGAGTTGTTCACGTCAAGTTGTGGATTTGGCAATACGTGCTCATTGTTTTAGCATAGGTGTTGAACTAGATGATCCCCAGAGGACCCTTCTGACCCAAATCATTCTGTGATTCCGTGATCAAAGCTGGCATTTATTGAAGCAAGCTTGCATAACTCAAGTAAGATATTTTCCTTAATGCTTTAAAATTTATTTCACAAATATATTCTTCCTTCCAGTTTCTGGCTATTTTAATCTATATCTATGATTGTAGTTTTAAAAAAAAGTATGAAAAAGTAAATTTCATTAATGTTCTTTGATGGTGGCTAAGGCATAAAGTTAAATACATTCCTACATGCACATCAGAGAAGGAAGGTGATGTAGGTAGTTTAATGAGTTATTTATGGGTTTGAAGTATCCTCTCAAATATTGAAAGTAGTGTGACTTTAATGAGCCATGTGCAACTGGTAGCTTTGCTTTGTTGAACGTTTTCCCCAGGGTAAACTGAGTCATTAATAATAATTAGGAATTGAGTAGCCAATTACAGGGTTGAGTAGGAAGTGAGGTAAAAAACATGCTGTTTGGAAGTAAAATATCTGCACATACACAGTGAGGGAATTTGAGGTCATTAAAAGCTGTGGGCTGGGATTAGTAGGCTCCATCGATGAGCATTATTAATGAATCTACCCAGCTCTCTCAACTGAAATTTTTGATTAATCTTAAATAAAGTACCTGTAAATAGGATAATTCAGCACAAGGTAAACAACTAGATTTTAATTTCCAACGGATGGAAACTGTAGCAATAAATGGTAGATGGATTTAAATTTAAATTATATACAGAATTAGATAAGGATAAATATAAATCAATAGGAAGACTGATTACATTTCATCTTTTTAAATCTGCCTGACACTTGCTTCATTCATTGAGAAGCTTTTCCTTAAGGGAACGCTTTCACGTGCTTCACCTTTTCAACATTTTTCTACTTTTACAGATTTCACTTTAAAAACTGAAAATTTGTACACTTTCTCTCTTCCTTGCCTTGGTAATTTTTCAAAAATCATAGGATCATGGAATGGCTTGTTTTGGAAGGGACCTTAAAGATCATCTTATTCCAAATCCTCCACCATAGGCAGTGACACCTCTCCCTAGACCAGAATGCTCAAAGCCCCATCCAGCACGGCCCTGAACACTTCCAGGGATGGAATATCTTTGGCTTCTTTGTTGCAGTGCCTCACTACCCTCCCAGTAAAGAATTTCTTCCTAGCATCTAACTTAAATCTCTTTTGGTTTGAAGCCATTCCTCTTTGTCTTATCCCTACAGTTTCTGATGAAGAGGCCCTCTCCGGCTTCTCTGTGGGCCCCCTTTAGATACTGGAAGGTTGCAATGAGGTCTCCACACAACCCTCTCTTCTCCAGGCTGAACAGAGCATGAAAATGAAAAGTGAGATGTTAAAACAGTTGAGGTGTCATTTCATGAATCATCCATTGTCTAAAGTAACATATAATACGAATTAAAGAATCTGCTTAAAAGTTGGCATTTTCTTTCCCCTGAACTGAGGTCTTATTTAATAAATATAATAAATAACTCTACTCTCTGTGTCTGTTTAAATGGCTGTATAGATACATGGATGTAATTGAAAACAGAGGTTTTCCATTGGGGAATAATGAAGGCAAATCTTCCCTGGCATCATGTTGTTTTTAGTATGTCAATAAGCAAGTTCACTATTCTGAAATACAACTAAAGAGATAATATTGACTATCATATTTAAATCATTCTACATAAAAGAGAAAATGAAATTTCTGAATTTTAAAAATGAATTGCTTATAAATGTTTCTATTTGCAACTGACTGCTCTATCTTCAGCAAATTCTACACCACCTTTATAAAATTAAAAAGCTCCTTCTAAAATGTTATGCCTGCAAGCATTCTTTCACAATGGCAATATTGACCATGTGAGAATTTGACTGAAGCAGAGCAAAACTGCTTAGATATCTGAACAAAGCAGTGTGGGCTCTCAAATCCTTTAGGCTTTATCCAACAAGAGTAAATCACATACAAGTGGATCATTAAAAGCAGTTTTCAGAAATTTCTGGGAATAACTTGTGGATAACTTGTAAGTTATCCACTTAATTAAGTATTAATTGTATTGATGTGTCTTATAATTAATTTACTTCAGTCAGGGTTAGACCTCTTTTCTATCATCTACTGTGAATTCGTGTACAGTTGTTTTTTCTGTCCTTGACTTATTAGAAACCTGAAGTATACAAAGCAAAATGTAGCAGTCAATAGTTATCATTTAGACTTTTTAGAGTCCATTGCAGTGTACCCTAGTGGTTCATTAAAAAAGCTCTAACTTTTTGTTGATGTCTTTGCCGATGGCTTTTGTGATAGTCTTTTTAGGCAACATTTGAGAGAAATACTTCTGAAAAGTGCACAGAGCAAGAGGTTATTTTAGAATGATAGCTTGTGGATATAGTAAATTTAAAGGAAAACATCCTTCAGTCACTTTAGATGTGTGTTAGCATAAAATAGGTACGCATATAGTGCTGCAAGTTATAGACTGCTATGCTGAAAGCTAACAAAAATCTATAAAAACTAAAAATAATAGTTGCTGTTTCAGACAGGATTTCTCTGACCATCAGAAGATTACATTGCTAACTACTGAACCTCATGAATGCAAGTAAATAATAGAATTTAGATTACCTCAAGCAATTATAAGACAGTTTTCAAAAGCATTACGGTCACTGCAAATTCAAAAGCAACAGGTAATTAAAGAAAAGAACTGAAAGGCCTCTGATTTAAAATAATGCTTTTAACTTCAGTGACTCACATAGTAAGCTTTTAAAAACAGAGACAGAACTCATTGTAATGTTAGCATAGGTACTACCTACATTGGAAATAGTTTTCTTGGAAAATACATTTTTACTGGTTTGAATTTCAGTTACCTTTAAGTAGAAACCACAATTCACGGACACTGTACTCTGCAAGAATGCAAATACATGCAAACATTTTCCCCCCTTAGATAAAAAGGAAACAAAGCACTTAGTTAATCACAAAATCACAGAATGGATGATGTTGGAAATGGCCTTTGGAGACTGTCTAGTCCACCCCACTATTCAAAACAACCTGAGCTTCATCAGGTTTCTCAGGGTCATGTCCAGTTGGGTTTTGAATATCTCTAAGGATAGAGGCTCCACAGCTCTCTAAGCAACCTGCTCCCATTTTTTAATCACTCTCATAGCAAAATAAAAAACAAAAAAAACAATGCAATTTTCCATATTTTAATTTGTTACAACAACAAGATTATGGCTCTGCCATCTTACTAACCCCACTCTAGTGAGATATTTACACACATTGCCAAGATCCACTGATCCCCCTGAGGCCTTTCTTGTTAAGGCTGAGAAACCCTCTTCATTCAGCATCTCTTCATGTGTTGAATTCTCTAAATCACCTAATCACTCTCATGGCCCTTCACTAAACTCACTCCAAACACATCCATGTCTCTTGACCCCTGGGAGTCACCACTGATGATTCATCTTCTGTTGGTCTTTGAGCCTCTGATCACAACATTGACTACACTAATTACCTTCTCTATAACACAGTGTAGAATTCACACATTAGCTTATGCATGTCTACAGCAATTACTGATTCTTGTTTTCAATTGAAATGGCCTCATTGTTCTATACTGCAACACAGTTAGCCCCCTTCACTCTAAATTATGTGTTTCATAAATGAATAAATGAAAACATAAATCCCATTTTTAATTTCCCTTGGACAATTTTCCAAACATATTTTTCTCTTACTTAATAAGAAATTGCACTTGGGAGTTTTCTTTCATGGGGTGTTTGTCCGTGAATGCTTATTTCATACCAGGCATGCGCTTTTGAAGAGAATTTCTAATACTTGCATCAGTTCACATCACAGAGTGATCTTAGAGCACACAATGTGGATTCCTTATGCATGAAGCAGAACTGGGAGATGCTGTTCAGTAGCACATCAAATGTCCTTCAGCTGTTAAAGGCATTGAGTTGAACAGACTTGATCACATGCAATCTGAAATAAAACACCACAAAACACATGCAAGGTAGTCATAGGGTCCAATATAAAAAGTAACACTTAATCAAGTGTAATGCTTGATGCACCCTGAAAAAGACAGTGGTACACAGTCTCTATGGAGAGTTTAAATACACTACAAAGAAATTGTTTGTACATATGATGTGGGAGAATGGCATTCTGTAGTTCAAAGTTTAAATGTAAAACAAACACAGAAAATGCTGGAAATTTTTATTAAATCAAAATGGAGGATTTCAAGGAACTAGCAATTAAATTATTCATATCTGGAATTAAGACAAATAATGTGAGAAATTATCAGCTATATTTAGGAAAAAAAAATCAGATTAGGAAATATACCTGAAAATACATTTTTAAAATGAGAAAATATTCTGAGCTATATTTAAGTCAGAATATTTTGCTATAGAAGCACCCCAGAATTTTCAAAAGTGCCCTGTTGATGCTTTGGGATCTTTGAGGCTTACCACTACGATTTAGAATGTTTTAGGAAATGTGTATACCTACAGGATTCTTTTTTCAAATGGCATTAAGGCAATGACTTTGAACTAACTTCATGCATTTTTTAAATGGAATTAAACAGGACTCTGTATATTTGCATGCAGATCACGATGACCTGCACACATCCTGTGTTTCACAACTCTTACATTACTCGTGTGACGTGGTGCTCAAAGGTAATGAAGTTCCAGTTCCTTTGAAAGTCACTGGGATATGATCATTATGCTTGCAAAATCCTTTTAAACTCCTATAGCCTCAAGTCCCTCTTTCAATTGTTTCATATTCATTCATAATATAAATGATTACCTGAAGTGATCTTTAGGCAGTCATTCTAAGCCAAATGATACAATTCACATTTTGAGTGAGCTGTTCATTTGATACACTCACTTCAAATGAACTGTTTGAGATATAAGGAAGCTTCACAAAACTTGAATGAAGTATGAATTTTTTTATTGTCTTCGGTAGGCATTAGATGAAGCTGAATGAAAGCAGGTATCAAACCAAGTTCTGTGAAACTGCCTCGATTACCTGTTAGAAAAACAAGGTACAGTTTTGAGCATGAGTCAAGAGCATGACCATCTCTTTCATAGATATGTCAAATTCCATCTTAAAATGGTTGAGATTTTTGACACCATGACTACTTGAAAACACACATCAAACCTTGCTGATTAATATCTTTTTTTCTATATCATAAATAAACAGTTCTGAAAAGTACTTCCACTTAAGCAACACTGGTATGCTAAGGCAAAATATATTTTTGTCACTCTTGACATATGCGTTTACAATATTATTAAAATCTTTCCATTTCGGAGACTTTAAAAGTGATATATTTCAGCATTCATAGGATATTTTTCTTAATTCTGAATCTCAACTTCAGTCATTGTTATATTAAGTAAAATGTTTGTCCAACTCTGTGGAAATGAAGTTTTTATTCTCTTTCTCTGTATTTTATATGCAACTTTTATATATAATCACATATTTTCTTCATCTTATTTTCTGTAACCTAAATACCTTGGTTTTCTCAAATTTTCCTTGTAGCATTCCATTTCTTGCAGACACTTGAGCATCCTTATTGCTTTCATCTCATCTATTCTCAGCTGGTCATATAATTTGTAAAATATAGTAATTAAAACTAAGACCAGTATTCTGGCTGAGAATTTTCTATTCCTCAATATAAGATTATTTCTCTTCTTTTACTTCAGGTGTTCTGCTCAAACATGCCAATATGGTGTTTGAATGTTTGCAACAATCAGACACAACTGACTTAAGTTCAGTTTGTTTGTTCTCCATTCCACATATTTGAAAATAATTTTCCTGCCTATAGATAGAATTTCACATTTCCATATTAAGTGGTCTAGTGAGAGGTGTCCCTGCCCATGGCAGGGGAGTTGGAACTAGATGGTTCCTTCCAACCCGAACCATTCTATGATTCTATGATAAATTGCAACATACATTATCTCAGAGCATTTAAATTCTTCTGGATCATTTTAATACAACATATGGAACAACTAATGATGCCATCTGAGCAATAAATTAAACTATTCTGTTTTACATCAACTGAATTGCCAATGAACATTTGCAATACAACCCTCACGCCAAAGAAGTTATTTCTATACAATCCCTAGGAATAACTACAGTAGGGTTTTGCACACATCTAATAAGTTTTCTCTGGACTGTGTTGTCCCAACTTATTTAAATGCACAGTCTGTGAGATAGTTTGAGAATCTTACTTAGCATCATATATATGTCTACAACTTGTCTATTTATCTGTTCCTTTTGCTAATT
The DNA here is from genome assembly GCF_036250125.1 of Pseudopipra pipra. Lineage (NCBI taxonomy): Eukaryota > Metazoa > Chordata > Aves > Passeriformes > Pipridae > Pseudopipra > Pseudopipra pipra. The sequence goes on along the minus strand of NC_087549.1, from coordinate 144,231,424 downwards.
ATAGAAGAAAATTAGATTGGCTTTGTGTGACTTTTTCCTGACAAATACATGTTGGCAGTTAATCATCTCCTGTTATTATCTCCATCAAGGTTGACTCTTACCTTGGGGGAAATGATGTCCATCTCCACCAGAACTATATAACACTTGGTAAAAACTTTCTGAGCTTTATTTCTCTCTTGTGCGTAGCATAGATGGTGCAGTTGCCAGCAAGCCCAGCTCCACACAGGCCGTGCTCATGATGTAACCCTGCTGTAATTTCCCTGGCTAACCCCGAGGTGCCAGTCAGGCACATGATACATGGGGCTGAATGCCTAAACTGGTGTACTATGGTTTGATTTTTTGTAGGTGCGTGGTGAGAATATATCCTACAACTATGTGCCTAGCTGCTCCTTGTTACAACAAGATAACCTGAAGCAGATTTTCTGAGTTGACAAAAAAAACCAACAAATGCACTGTGGGGTTCTTCGCTGTCTTGCTCCTGCACAGTGTCCCTCCATGGTCATTTTGCTGGCTTATTCCCAAATTCAACAGAGAAGGATATATGGCAACCCAAGAAGTTAATGTAAACAGTGCATTGACAAGGTCCTTTAAAAAGTAATGGCCTAATGTATAATAAATTGATAATCTTGCCTTGGAGATATTAACTAGATAGAAAGCAACACTGTCTTCTTTCCTTTGCTAGTGTTCTCTTATACCTTTGCTGCCTTACGTGCACACACACATTCCACACACACATTCACACAAATGCGCACATCAACTACAAAATTTTTTGTTGTGCTCCCCACCAGCTACAGATATTAGAACTGTCGTTGATCTAGGTGATGTTAATAGCATGTAATTTTTTGTAACACTTGCTGTTTCTGAGAACTGAAAGTAAGCATGCCAAAACCATGGTCTTGATTTTCCAGGTTTCCTTTCTCACTAGCACCCTTACTTTTAAAGACAATCACAATAGTTAGATTTGGAAGCTCAGACACCAGTTCTCAGAGAAAAATTCCTCACTTAAGTAGCCCTGGTAAGTTTTATCAAATCCAGGCACCTGAAAAATAACTAAATAATGTGATTGCTCTCAAACTGTTCTTTCTATTTTTTCAGACAGGAGTTGTACATCTTTGTCAATGATGATAAGCGTGTTAGCCAGCTGATCACAACTGACCTTTTCAATGGCCAGAATAATGCCAATAGAAAAATAACAACAAAAGTCTCAGCATTGTCCTTTGACAGATTTTTCTTGAAGCAGTAAAGTAACAGTTTTCTTCGTTTTACATTTTTATACTAATATTAGACTTTCCTCTTATGTTTTATGTCCAGTGCTAAATATATGCACTTTTGAACTTTGTCTTCCTGAGTGTTCTTAGATATTTAGACTAAATGTATTCATAGTCATGATTTTATATATCCTTTTGCTTAAAGATCTTCCTCCCAAAAGCTTAAGCTCCTCTCCAGAAGGCTTTATAGACCCTCTCTCAGCCTTTGTTTCGCTAGACTAAATAGGTCAAAATGTTACTGGCTCACACTTTGATGACAGATACTGCAGTCTCTCATTCATATAAGTACCTTGTCTCAGGGTCTGTTCCACCCTGAGCTCACCTTTTCTTTTGGTCCCTGGCAAACCCAGTCTCCAGACCCACTGCTGTTGCTCAGGCAGAAGCCCTCTTGACTTTCTTCTAAGACAGTTGATTATCTTTTGCATTTGTTTTTAGGCATGAATTTATATCCATGCACTTTGAAGGTAATCCTTTCCATTTTTTCCAGTGAGGTTATTTTAATGAAAAGGATGAGGAATATATCCACTTATCAATCAGGATAAAATAAGATAACATTACAACTTGATGCAGTACAGATATTTTTTTCTGACTATTATTTTTCACACAGAGGTACTTTGACCTTGTTTCATTTAATTTTCCTACCTAAATCATTTTCAGATGGCTGTCTAACCAAGCTACATTCAGAGGACCATCTGTATCTTGAAAAGGAAACAGAACAACAGAAAATACCAGATTTTTTTTAAAGCACAATCTCATGAAGTTTTCAAATGTTCAGGATCAGCTCTAGCAGACTGTCCAAAAAAAACTATACTCACTCTCTGATCTCTATTTTTCCAGCTGAATACTGGTGAATCTTATTTGGTTTTTAGTCACGTCTTCAGTGTCGTTTAATGTTTAAGTAATAGCTTCGCATTTAGACGCATTGCAATTTACATCCTTATGTCACAATATTTTAATGGGTTTACTTCTAAGAGTAATGGTTGACCTTTAAATAAACAAGTACGATGTGATTGCAAGAATCAAAGTTCAATTTTATTATGTTATGTATGGATAAATTGCACAAGATTATGATACAGTAAGCAACATTGGAAAAGGGTTGTATTTATTTCATTTTGTTTCTTCAAAAGTTTAAAGATTCAAGTCCTGGCTGCTGAAATAGAAAAATGTATCATTTTTACTTACACCTATATATATGTAAAGTGTATATTTCATTTACATTCTTCTTGAAAGTTTATATATTGCATATAATAAATAGATTATAAAAATATACTTATTAATGAGGATGACAGATGAATTGCATCATTTAGTTTAATCATGCTTACTCTTCTTCCACAGCAGATACTTTTTTTTTCTTTTAATGAATTTACTGAACATTTAGAAGGGTAATTCCAGAGTTTTGGGCTATTCATGAGTTCATTTTGATTTCCACTACAAAAATTTCAGAATTTGAGATGGTAAAGGTATTTGAGCTTAAAATCTCCTATATTATTTACCAATTAAATTTTCATTTTGTTTTGTTTTGCTTTCTTTGTCTTAGAAGTCCGAAAATACTTAGTAAGATACTTAATAGAATGAGGAATTAAATAAAATAAATAAAATAAAATAAATCTATTATTCTATATTAACCTCTACATTCCTCAACTATTGACTTAGATTACATTTGATTTCTTTCCTGAATGAATCCATTCTCAAGAAAGACAGAGCATAAAAAAAAAATCCCTCAATTTTATCTTCTCTTCCTGAAATCTGTGAGATTCCTGTGCTGAGGATATGTGTAAATGTATGGTCAGCTGTTAATTTTTAATCTTGTGAGGAAGGTGAGGTGCTTATCATGCTACTGGTACTATATGTAAACTATCAGGATACAGTCCCTAAAAAAATAATGAATAGTAAAAAGAGGAAACAATTTGTGTTTGAGAACATCCTTTAGTTTTGCAACATCTCTTAGTATTGTATCTCATGGAAGTTAGAGAGCGATACCACTCATTTAAGGGTACAGAAAATCATTACATCCTTCCCACGACTTCCACGTTTGGAGCCTTCCACTCCTGACTGAGGTACGGTGCTGACATTCAATATTTACAGTAGCTACTGAGGAGTTTCAATAGTTAAAAGTGGGTAATACTTGCCCAATACATCTAAGGAGTGAATTTGTCATTTAAAGTACGCACAGGAAGAAACATCTCTGATAAACAACTGACTTTTGGTTGTAACAACACTTGAAACTGAATGGCTCACAACAAGTTAAACAGTACATTCTTTAAAAAAACAAACAAACAAACAACAAAACAAAATAAACAAAAAACCCACCAACTTTTTTTCCCACTCCCTTTCTCACAGAAAATTTCTTCAAATCAAGATGAATAACTGGAAACTGGGGAAAAAAATGTCTAAAGATATAAAGAAATCTTTGGTGAAGTGTGAGATGTTAGAATTCATTTAAGCTTTCAGGAAGGAACCACGATGATACTCCCTGTCAAGTTCAAATGAAGATCTTTTACGGAAAGAGATAAACTCTCTCTGCTTTCATTTCATGATTCTGCCTGTCATGATTTGATGAATCAAGAGAAGCTGGATGGACTGTTTCTTAGGAATCCTACAATTGTTCCAGCTGATGAATCAGCTAATGAAAAAATGAAAACACACGCATTTTTCAACCTTATTTGTCTTTCAAGAGGCTAGTAATGATAAGAAGTGACCATTGATTCATACTGGGCCATCTGTAAATAAAGAAAAACACCAGTTTATATTATGTTGCTGGCTAACAGTAATCAAAATGTCAATGACCCCACCAGTTTGCCTGTCACTGTGAGAAGACATGACAATCTAGATAAATTATAACTCTCTAAGAATAGCAGAATGAGTTCTGTGCTGAATGCAAAAGAGATTAAAAATATGCATTCAAGGCCATCCACAGCAATGCTAGTGAAATTTAAGTAGTAACAATAACATTAATGTTACCACAGGAATTTATTTGACATAAAAGTTTCTGCTCTCAAAAAGCAATTTCTCAAAATGACTGCCAAAATCTGGTAGTCTAAATATGTCAGATAAATCTCAGTTGTTTAAAATTAATGCACTGAATTTCGAGTTTATTGTATTGTAAGTTCCTGAGGAAATAAAGAATTAAATATTGGCACACAGTCAATATACAAAAATCCTAAAGAGCTAAGTTAGATGTTTTAAAACATGCTTAAGCAAACAGAAAATAAAGAATTCTTAAAGCTCAGTCAAAGTTTATACGACAGTTTATGATATGAGTGGTTTTCAGTTGGCACTGCTAGTGAAAAAGACAGATATTTTGATTCTGCATCTAGCACTCTTCTGCTAGTACACTCCTGTTAGCATTTTCCTTCTATTCTTTGTACTTTTAACATTAAAGATAAATTCATACTATTTTGTTTCCTGCAGCATATGTTTATGGAAGCAACACACAGTGTGTGTCATGTACTATAGCCAAGGAACATATGCTGCAAATAAAAAAGAAAAGCATGAATTTGTATTTAATGCTAGGAATCTAGGAGTTCTCCCAATAAAGATAATCCACTGGAAATAAAAATGCTGCATGGTTCCTGCAGAAATTATATAGGTAATATTAAAGGTAAGACAGTATATTTCTATATTTCCAAGGTTTGTCTTCAAATATCCCTACTTAACGGTATGTTGCAAAGATTTATCAACAATTAGGATTTTTTCCCCTGGCACTTTGGCTGTTGTGTAATGCATAATAAAGTGGATAGAGCATGCATACAAAGTCTTTCGTCTCTAGCTTTCTTGATTTATATCAAGACCAAGACAGCTGTGATTTGTGATTAAAAATTATTATCTTTCTTACCCTTATCTGCCCAAATCAGAAGCTGGCCATAGATCCAGTCAGTAGTGCACCTATAGGGAGAGACTGTTGCCATGCTAGAGCATCCCATAATGTGATCTATGCACTTGGGATAAGAGAAGTGATCGATCACACCGGTGACCCCATTTCATTCCTTCTGCTGTGAAAAGGGTTATGTGCCTTCATCTTTAACCCCAAACAACCCAAAAAGGAGACATTCAGGGAGCAAGGTCTGTTACCACAAATTGATTGAGTGGAGCACCAAATGAAGGTAAATTATTCTTTGTAAACAGCCACAGATCAACTCTGTTGATATCATGAAATCAGAAACGGCACACGACTGCAGATTTTCACCTCAAGCATCCTCGTGGGCATGCAGTAAAGAGACTGAATTCCTCCCCAGGAGGTTGTTCACCTACCTGAAGATGAAAGTCTTCCCACACGTGAGATCATTGAGAAGGAATGATTGCCAACCTAAATAGCAGCATGTGATGTTATATTTGAGAAGAAGTTCATTCAGATTTGGGAAAAGGAGGCAGAAGTTTTTTCCTTTTAATGTTGAAAAAACCCAAATTCATTAACATTCACACATTATTGTACCTACTAAATTCTCAAATATCAGAGATATTTTCTTTTTTCTTTTTTTTCTGGTTCTTTTGTACTTGGTCTCCTACACTTTTTACCTGTAAGTATAAACAGTCTCAGAAAGGCAACAGATAATTTATAAACTCATTCCTAGAAGGATTCCACTTTTCAAACAAAGAAACATATTAAAAACAACTATACCACAGCTGTGAGTTGTAATGTGGGCAGGGAAAGGGAGTTGTCTCATTCGAAGTTGAGGGTAGAATGAATCTTGATTTGGAATAATGTGCCCACAGTGCTAAGCATACCATTATGTACTTTTAAAATATTAATCCAAAACCAAAGTAACATTACACATTACAGATATTATGGACCATTAGAGCAGTTTTTCAGCTCACATGAGTATGTTAACGTGCAACTTCCACAAGTGTCTGTCTGTGCATTTTATAAATACTTAGCCAAAAAATTCAGTGAATTATTTGAGTCAACAGTTATTCATAGTCTACAATTGCTATTAATTTTCATAACCCAGGAACAAGTTAGATTCACATCTATGTCACTACCTGGTTTAAAGGTTTTTCCCATGTGGTTTGACTCCTAGCTACATTTTGTATACAGATTCAACAATGAATTTAATTATAGTAAGCTCATTAGGAATGGAGCCATTGCTTATCTTAAGTTCTGTAACAGCATATATTTACAGCACTGTATAAGAAGTATTTAATAATTAATTCTCTGTACTCTGTCATATTAATGTGAAAGTATAAAAGGATTATCAGAGGTAGGGAGTGCTTTATACTTCTTTGAAGAATACAGAGATGACTCTCTTTGTAAATGAGAATGAGAAATTAAAGCCTGATGAAATGTGACCTTTTTTTGTTTCTTTCCAACTTTTTAGAGCTGGACAGTGACTTATTATAAGACTACTTTTTTAGTCCCATATCAGGTTTGTTTTCTCTGGGGATAGTGCCTGATGATGGTGGAAGAATAGACAAAAAGTTCCAGAAATAGTTATTAAAAGATGAGATATCTCTAATACTTTTATTACTCTAGACTTGATCAAACATTGATGGCCAAATATCAGCTGAACGTGTAGAGTTAGGGTGATTATACAGACTGAGAAGAAAATAGCCTGCAAAAGTAGAAAATTGTTTATGTAGCTGGGGAAGAGCCTAGAAAAAAGGTTTTCCTTAATTTTCTCTCTTGCTTTCCTTCCTTCCCTCCTTCATTTTTTTGTTGTCTTCTCTATCTAAATTTATTTAATGACAAACTATACCACCAAAAATATAAAATCCTTAAAGCTTCAGGATTTTGTGTGAGAGGGCAGTGTTAAATTTAGAATGGGATCAGTGAGCACCTAGAAAAGGTTTGTTGGGTTTTTTTTTAGGTTGGAAAGTGGTTAAAAAGCAGAAAAAAGTAGGCACAAATGACATTTCCATGAGCACGAATTGATGCAATGTGTTCAGGTCAGAAAAAATGTGTATCACTGTACATTTCCAGCATGAAGCTGACGTTTCTGTCATTCTGCAAAGAAATTTAAAGTGACATTCTTTTATTTTCCAAAGAGACAGCTGCTATAGTTCCCAGCTGAAAATTGGCCTCAGCTGGCATGTAATAAATGGGAAAACATGTAGATAATAGTCATGAAATAGTGAGCGCTGCTGCCTGAGCACTTATCAAATTGCTGATAAGCTGTACTTTCAGCTGCACCTCCAGGTGACACACATGCTCTTTTCCATTTTTGTCTCTTATAACTTACATTTGAAATAGAGTTATGATTTAGTGCATATTATGATCTAGCTGCCCACCACCATTATTTCTTTGGTGTAACAAAGCTGATGAATATGGTTTTAAAAGAAAATATAACATTCTTTGAAGATTTTTTTTCCCTTAGTAAGTATCAGGAAACTGTCAAAAAGTAAGTTCCCTCACAAAAACCAGCTGCAAACCCAGATATCTGCTCTTATCGAACTCAGTCCTGTGAACAAAACCTGTCAGGAATTTTTCAGCAGACTGTTTCTTTGTGATGAATGATACTTCGTCAAAACTGAAGTATTGCATGGAAATGGATTGATTTTGATGCACTTTCACCAAAGCAGAGCTTGACTGGGAGTTCAGACTTCAAGGTAACAGTTTCAGGCCACTTCTGCCCTGACAATAAATATGGCAAACCCTTCTACTGCCTGGAGCTGGGCCCTTGCAAATCTTGCAGCCCATCATTCACCTGTAACTCTTGGGGATGCTGGTCTCGTGGGAATTGCCTCAGGGAGCAGCAAGATTTTCCCACTGTAAAAAATTGTATACAGTGACTAGTCCTAATTTCAAGAATTAGAAGGTAATGGTAGAAGGAATGAAGCAGAAATTATCCACCAGCAAATGTTGATTTCAGTGACAAACCTGTAGTAATCTCTGTTATAAATTATTTATGTGATGATGGAGTGGGTATATCACCTCTGATATTTCTGTTGAAGTAATTCAAATAATACTGAGGACGTAATTTGACTTTCAGGTGACAACATTTTTCTTGTCCTGACTTTCTCTTTTGCTGCGTTGGGTTTGAACTTCTTGTTGTCTCCTTCGTAGCCTCCTGCAGCTCTGTGCTCGACGTCCTGATCACTCAGCACAATTGTTCCTGCTCTTTCCTCCCAGTCTTATACTCACACTGGGCCACATCTCACAGTAGAATCTCAGTCATTTCTCTGATCATGCCTCTTTCGCTGGAACTGTGCCAGGTGTGATCATTCTTTCTCTACATCTTTATTCAGGACTTTATTTGTTTTTCCCATCTGTAGGCAACCACAATTAAAAATAGGGTACAAAAATATGAATATTATTAATGAATATATGTATATATATATATATATATATATATGTGTGTGCTTGTGTATGCATGTGATTTTAATGTAAAAAGTGTATTACAGATATTGTCCTTATTTGACTGTAAATGCCCTCTTTCACCCCTCAACCATTCTTGTCTTTTAATGCAGATTATTCCAGGAGAAGTTACTGTGCAACATCCAACACTCAAGTTCAGGTGCCCAAATTCCACATAAGCCCTTGAGTCTAGTGTTTCATATCAACTTATTGCCTTCAGATGTCTTGGCTAAGCCAGTAAGAAACACTATGCAAAAGTGGCATTTATTACTTTTGCATATGGTCACAAGAAAAAACAGCTCAACTACTTATAGAAATGTACAGAAAGAAGAGATTCTTTCTAAAGAATGTATTCATATCATGTCTAATAAATGTCAGAATGAAAACAGAATTTAGGTTTTTAGGTTTTTGTTAATTGATCAGGTGATTTTCTGCATTCTGCAACTAAATGAAAACAGAAAGAGATATAAGGAAATAATATTAGGCAAAAAAACAAAGAAATGGTCAATTTAATGGAATCAGTTTTATTATAATAAATAAATTAATATTATTTATATTAGTGTCTTGAAACTAGAAGTTTTATGGTGACTCGACCACTGAAGGTGGTCAGTGATGTCTTTACCAAACCAGAAATAAAACCATCATAAGTTTTATGAAATCTATTAACATTTGCAATGTGAAATTCTCTGATCTATTTTTATTACCTTAGGAAATTCTCTGTAAATTTGGTTGTTTGTTTTTGCCTTTTTTAAAATCTTTTTACCTTCTTTTTTTTTTCTTTTCCTTTCTTCTCATCAGACCCTAACTGGAATACTCACAAGAATGGCAATTAGGAATGATGGACTTAGGGAAGGAATTTTTCTCTGCAGAGTAACCCTGTTATGGAACTCCAGAACAGAAGATCTACAGAGCTCTACCCCCCAAAAGTAACACCAGAGAGAGAAAAAAGGGATTGAGACCGTTCTCCCAGTCTTGGCTGCAGAAAGGTTTCAGCTTGAGATTGAAGGTCTGGTCCAAAGAGAGCTGAGCGCTGCAAGGCTGAAGCTCATTTTCGAGCCTGCTGATAGGTTTGGAACCAATATTGCCCATGCATTGCAGTGAGATATGACAGAGTATAATGCAAAAGTTCAGGAATGATGTCTATCTCCAGCTCTTGGATATATAAAATATTGGTGGTACCACTTCAGTGCATCCCAGTATATATAGTGTTATTATATACGCTCCAGGCTTTTACTGAAAAGTTTAACCTATATTACTGAGAAGTAAATAAACTGTGAGCTTAAAGGGAAAAGATATCTTAGATTAGATTAATAGGAACATGATTTTGTGAAGAATAAATACTGTAGATAGGTCAAGCTTCAAATTTAGGAAGCATCCACAGAGAGAAAAATGTCTGTCCTTAAATACTGTTTCTGAGATTTTCTTGTTGCAATGCAAGTAACCACATGGTAGAAGCTGCACATTCGTTTTCTGGGGAATTCATGGTGTGATAAAGAAAATGAGAGCCTCTGAGGGAATAATTGCTTCACCATGGGGAACTCATGCAACTTAACTTGAACTTTAAATCGATCTACTTTCGTATTTGTTGCTGCTGGTGCACAGTATTATGAGGAGGAAATTGTGCAGCCATAAAATGGATGTTTTTTATATTATGCAGCATGCATAATATAAAAATAATGCTGTGACTATTTCTATAAATGTGTGTTTGTTGTGTGTGAGTTTTTTTATCATCTCAGTTCTAAACAAATTTACATAAAAGCCAAAAGTATATAGCTAGATGCTTTTAATTATGAATAGCAACAATTGTTGTGAGACAATGGAAAAGACTTGAATAGTGAAACCCTCCCTATTTTTAAAATGTTTTTGTTATTTTCATTTGTTTCCTGGGCTGCAGAACTGTGATCATTACCATATTTCGATAGGTGCCCCTGTGTGCTCATGCTACGACTGGGCAGAGGGCTTACAGGATTACATGCTTGATTTCCCCTGAAAGCCTCTCTTTCCAGTAAATATTGTGGCAATTTGAAAGGATTACTTTCTTATGTCCCTTTCAATTTTTCCGGCCATTTTTGATTTGATAGCAGCAGCTGGTAGTCACTTAAGGGTGACAACAACACTCTCATCATCTCCTTGTAAGGTGGACACACACTGTGCTCCCCTCATCACAGGCAGGGTTCCCAGAGACGTAGGGTATAGACTAGATAGGGCAGGAAAGAGATTAGTTTTGTCTCAGAGAGACTGTAAGGCTATTCCTTTTCTTTTAGAAAACGTTACCTACTAAATGCCATAATTTCCAACTATTAATAAAGATTTCTAAGTATCAGCAATATGTTCAAAAAGCCCAGTTAATTCAGTCAAAAATAAGGTTTTCCATATTTAAGCCATTTTACAGCCACAATTATTAAAAGGAATGGAAGATTTCCTGTCTTCTGATCTGCATTTCCATCTGTTGTGCTGCCTTCACCTTTTTTGGCAGAGGCCCTCATAATTTATTCCCCATCCTTCAAAACTAAAATACACACCTTCCTTTTACCTTACAGTAGAGTTTGAAAGGAAGAGTGAACCATGTGAAGCAAAGGCAGTAAAGCTACTGAAATATTGCCCCAAGTCATTTTATAACATTTATAGGTCTGGCATTTAGTAATGGTTGTTCCTCTACAACTGTGGTTCATCAGGACTGGGTTAAACATTTGAGACTTCATTATGTACATTTAACTTAAATGGAGGATTGGGGAATTGATCTTTATTCCTCACTTTGTTCAAAAGATTTATTTTTTGGAAGACAAAAATGTGAAGAAACGGATCCTCTTGTAAGTTGAGAGGTGAAGTAACTTGTCCAGTGTCATGTGATAAATCTGTGAAGGAGTTTGGAATTTGACAAATTTGTTCTTAATTCTAATGCTGTGAGTTAATCACATAAACCCCTTCTAGCACCTAAATCAGTAAGTCTGAATGTAAAGTGATGGCTCAGGCATTGTTAATGCTCTTTAAGAGATCCTACTCATAATTTTTATCCTTAAAAAGCAACTTCTTATTGTTGAATCTTTGAGGAATATTTATACTGAAGATAAACATGGCAAAAATAGCAAAACAAGTAATGCAAATACATACTACTTGTTTTGACTCAGCACCAAGGCATCTTTCATCATAAAAAGCTTGGGGATCTCACCTACATATTAAAGAACTTTTCCCCACTACATCTGGGAGTTTGATCCCCTTTTTTTCTAAGTGTGAAGCCCATGGGTACTGATATATTAAGAACCATCAGCTGGCTTTTGTTATCATTTACTGGACTTACAGAATCATTTAAGAGCTCAATGAAATGCACAGATGAAAGATCCTAGATGACTAGTGATCCTTTGAAAAGGCATTGTTTATTGAAAAAATACATAAAGCAAGTATCTAAACACAAATATCTAGAATAAAGTAAAGGCAAGTGTAAGTTTAGGCACAACAAAATTGTAGGTCTAAGAACATCCAGGCGCAAATACCAGTGGTGCTGTTTCAATATGTCTGAGTACACTATAGAAAATACAAACATGTAATGAGTGTTAAAAAACTTCCAGATTTCTTCTTGGCAGGTCTTTTCATTTAGTGGGAACTCTGTGTTCAGGGGCTATCTCAGACTCCAATGGAACTAGAACAAAAAAAAATGTTATTTAAATGTTTGTGTTTGGTGGCTTTTTATAATTTCCAAACATAATGTGAATAGTGAAATTACTTAGATTTTCCCAATTTGACTAATGTTGTGGCTCACAAATGACTTACAGATCTCTCCCTAACAAACTACACAGAAAGGAAGAAAATGAAGAAAATGAATTCTCTCTTGATTTGGTTTGAAGTCATTTCAGAATCTTAAATAAAAGGTAATAAATATCAGCAGAATAGAACAGATTTTTGTCTCTGTCAAGCTGGATAGACCCTACACAGCTTATGCAGCAGGAGCAATAAAATAGGCTTATTAAGTTTTTATGGTTTTCCTGATTTTTGTGTTCTAGGGAGAAATAGAAACAGAATTATATGAACACAGTTAGAAAAAGCTGCTTGTATCAGGCAGAAAGACTGAAATATTAGATTTGGTTTTAGCTTTCTGATATTATTCTTCTTATTAAATTATAAATTATTGTTGATTTAATGCTGTTGGGAATTTCAGATAAAAAATGGATCAGATCTGTACGTATTTTAATATGGGTTAGAATTTGGATTTTATCTTCTTAAGTTTGCTCATCTCCATTACCATTTCCACACATGATCTATGATGTGGGACTTTTTTGTCTAGCCAGTCTGGGTCTGCCATCATATCAGGTGTAGAAGCACACAACAAAATGAGATGTCTGTATTTCACACCATATACAGTTTCTATTTTCAAATTCTTATTATGTAAGGAAAATGTTAAAATGCCGCAGGGACACCATTCACTGTTTACCTTGTGAGTTGAAATGCCTTTCAGATGTGGGAATAAAGTTAGCAGACTTCAACTCAAGCTGCAAAATAATATTTTGTCTTTATACTATCTTTCAAGTACTTCACAGTCTTGGTAATATTTAATTATTTCAGGGCAAAGTTGGACAGGAGATAATCATAACTGCAAGGAGATAATCATAACTGCATTTTGCACAAGGATTCTCATGTTCATCCCTCATGCAATCAGTCATTATCAAGGCCACCCATGTAGTTAGTGAGAAAATCACAAATAACATTCCAATATAACTGTAAGGGACCATTACTTTCCCTGATAACTGGTAAAACCTGCTGAAATGGATGAATGATCTTAATTTAAAGGAATAATTAATTGATTAATTTAAACCCTAATCCTTAATCTTTCAATGCAAAAGAAATTTCACCAGGGATAAATTTTGAAGGACTTAAATATTTTCAAAAGTCATTTTGGCCACACTCAGGGTTTAGTCTGGGCAGAACTGCCCTTAGACGTGCAAAGCAGGATGCTGTGAGGCTTTTGCTGGGAAAAGGCTGTTTGCTGTGGTGGGATCAGGCAGCTGGGAAGTGAGAACTCCAGAGAGAGCAGGTGAAAAGCATGCAGAAATTTAGAAAGAAGAGTGTAGTTTAAGATCTGTTGGGACTTGCAGAAGACAGACCCAAATATTCCATAAACCTGAACATTGTGCTCAAGTCCCTTCTCCCCACAGCCCTTGTGTTCACTTGTTCCTTTTGCATCCAGGCTCACTATTCCTGAAACTCCCTTGCCCTTCCAACCCCACATCCCACCTCTTTTTGGTGTCCTAAACCGCTGTGTCCCACAGAAGCTCTGCTACCCTCTCCTTCCCAGAAATACATCCCACTGCTGTCACAGCACTGAATACACAGGTCAGAATCCTTGAGCCAGCTGAGGCTTCCTAAGAATTGCTTCAAGGTTGAGGCAATAGTGAAAAAATAGTTTTCTGAGAATGTGAGTGGAACTAAAAAAAAAAGTAACATTTTACCACATTCATATTATATTCCACATAATTTTATTTGATCTGACATTTGCTTAATAATCTCTTTTCCTCTGAAACATCTGTTAAAATAGATTTTGTTTTATAACAGAATATGATTAGAAAAGTTACAGTCTCTGTTATAAAGAGATTAAAAAATCTTTAATCTGACAGATTTTCATTTTAATCTCAAACAAGAGAAAAAAATAGTAAGTTGTAGCTGTCAATCCATTGCACTTTTTCTGTTCTTTAGAAAGTGGTTTTCTAATGCAACTCAAAAAATTAAATATTTATAACATTAAGCAAAAAATTTTTTTATCAAAGTGCTTTTCCTTTGTATGTTCTTTTTTCCTCTAGATCTTATGTTCCTATCATAGCTGAAAAATTTTTCCCTCCTGCTATCCAAGTTGGCAACAATTATGTGTAAATTTTAGCTCTGTTTTTCACATCCAGTCAATTGCTAAATCCATCAGTTTTTAAAAGACTATCTTTCCTGCTCACCCAGCATTCCAGCTCTCTCTTACCAACCATGAAACATGGATTTGTCATTTCTCTGCATACCTTGTCTCATGCTTCTGGCTTTTATTTTATCCTATAGTGGTTTTGTCCATCTTTCCATGAGTCAGAGCCATACAATATGCTTTAAAATTCCATTTATTTTCTTTTCTTCTACAAAGTTTTAAAAGTATAGAAGACAATATGTTTATCCAAGAACAATTTAAATAATATTTACAATGTACCTCTAACATATTTCTGAAATTTTCTAGTTATAGTAAGGATACCTTTTTACACCCATTGTTTATATAACTCTTGATTTCTCATGTGTCCTGCACTTCTAAAACCTCTTCTGTTTTGACTCATAGAAAAAGAAATACTTCTCCTTCTTATACTGATACATTCTGCAGGACAGTTAATGGTAAATGGCATCTGACCTAAAATAGAACAAATAACAGCAAAAAAATCTTCAATTCTATATGGCTTTATATATAAAAAGCTTGATTTCTCTTTTTCTAAAGGTTATAATCTATAAAACCCATTTTCAGTATCACTATTAAATATTCTCATTAACTTAAATTAACTTAAACTTGTTACTTTGACCATTCCCTCACCTTGTCCACAAGATTTATCATCAGAAGTTAAAAAACCCACTGTGAGAAAACATAGTTCACCCTGTGAAATTTAAAGTGTAAAGATGTGGTTTTTGAGCACAGTGATATATTCTTGGGAAAGATGCAGAATAAAGACAGTTAAAAATGTCTGCATGCCATGTAAATCTAGCTCCCTAAAATAGTCCTGGTTAAAGTCATGTGATTTTTGGTGGGATTTTTTTGCAGGTTTTTGCCAGGTTTGTTCATTTGTTTTTTTTTTTTTGTGTTTGGGGTTTTTTTTAAACTCAGTTTCAATCCAAATGAACAAATACAGGCTATCTGTGGTCATGATTTTGAAACAAATAATTGTTTGCAGTTTTTTTAATCTTCCCCATTTTGTTGGGATGTTCCTTTCACATAAATATATAGACATTGATGTTACACGCTAATTACTTTTTCACTAAAATTTAAGAACTCTTATATTTTTAATGTATTCCTTTCAAAATTTGAAATAAATAAATAGAAAAATAGAAATTGCTATAATTCCACTTGGTCTCCAACCAAACAGCACCATATACAGACTGTTGGACTTATGTCACCCTTCCCATTCCAAAAAGCCCCTACCAACATAAAAGCTATAAACTGTAAAAGCCAAAGACGAGCCATAACCCATCCCAGAAAGGGAAGGGTGTCTATGGAGGCAGAATTCCAGCATGGAGAACACCAACACTGTTTTGTGCAACAGATTGGATTCAACACAAACTGCACAAAACAAAGAATGGAGTTTGTCATATCTCAGACTCATCTGTAAGTTGTTGAGTTTTTATTGGTTTTGTTTGTTTGGGTTTTTTTGTTTGTTTGTTTTGTTTGTTTTTGGTTTTGTTTTAATTATTACTTTATTTTTAAAGAGCCAATGTGGCTTCATTCATATTTCGCTTTCACTGGGCTGTACTCACTGACACTGGTTACTTGGTCAGCAATGTACCACTTACATCCTCCTTGGGTTTTGCCAAAGATCTGAGCTGGAGGCAGCTATTCAGTAAACATTAAGAGTCTTCCAATCCAAACAATTCAAAGTCGTGCCTTCATTCCTAAGCTTCTATATGAATTTTCTTTTTGGAAAGGAAGTAAAAATTCACGTTTGAGCTATCAAGAAAACAAACAGAAGATTTAAACTGAAAGAGTTCAGAACTCCTGGCTAGCATTGCCACTGAAACTACCATTAGTGTGCTGAATGAGAGTAATGTATTACATTTCAATTGTAACTACAATTTGGAAGTAACAGGTTAGGACATGGATGTAGTGATGTACTATCTCAGTGACAAAAAAATAGAGAAAAGGTAATTATTTTGGAGGGAGAAAGAGACTAAAGAAAGAGATATATTATTAAAAAAATTACTTTATGTTCTTTATTTTATATAGATGCAACAAAGCTTAATGTTTTGGAGTTTTGAACATGTATATTTAGGCATGTCTGAAAATTTTAAATCTTTTATGCCCCTCCAGAGGAAGAAATTCATTCTCTTAATTGTCTCATACAGTAACCAGTTACCAGATTTTTGCATCTCTGCTTACAAAACTGTAGCCTCAACTGCTCACAAAACCAGAAGATTATCTACCCTCCTTCATTTCCCTTGCCTTATTTCTATGATTGTTCCATTTTCCATTGAATTGTAATGAAAGTAACCTGGAAAAACATCCAGTCTGTCTCAGAGGAACCTGGACATATTTCTCTTTGGAGGAATCAATGACTTTTCACAGTCTTTATTAACCCCTCATATCCTGGCATTATTTAACCCAGAAAAAGAAGTCCAAGGTTATTTTCCTTCTTTTCTCAGACAACACAGTACTCTGACTGGAAGCTGAATTGATCTTTTTCAGAACAATAACTGATCTGAAACACCTACTGGGTATTCCTCCTTGAGTCTGAGCAGTTTCTTCCAGTAATTCTCATGTCATTGTACAGTCAAAAAAATTATTTAGGAAGATACTTCCCTGAGAAGGATATTCCTCAGAATAAGCACCTTGCATTCCTTGCTATAATTCCCAGATTTTCCTTTACTTTTGACTATCTGTGTTTTATATTATATGGTGTGAAAAGTAGTACTCGTGTGACTACAAGCCAATAATTCACTCAAGAATCTCTGCTGACATCACAAAATGCATATAGTGCAACTTCAGTGATTTATGAATGGCAGCTGTTCTCTGAGAATGTGCTCAGATGAGTGCTCATTTTAGAGTCTCACTGTTATTTATTAGCTTTTAGCCTTCTGAGTTTCATAAACAAAGTGTGCATGCTTCTCTCTTTCCCATAACATCTGTGGAAACTTACATAATGACAATGACTTCACATTGGTGTTACAAAGCTCCATATGGAATGACCTCAAAAAAAAAGGTTTTAGCAGAGCAATTAAACAATTCAGATTTATCTACGCTATGTAACTGCAGGTACTTTGGCTTGTTAGGGGTTTAGTGTGTTTGTCTCCAAAGCTGAACCAGTTGAGGTCATCCTACTATCCTATTAATATATAGGAGAGCCATTTCTTTACTGGGCTTTTTCAAGATACCAGCCTGAAGGGTTTGTGTATTTTTTCACCTATAAGCTATATGTGGTTTCTGCCCTACTTGCAAGGAGTTGGTGGCAGAAAGATCTCACTGCCCTAGATGAATTTCATATCATCTTTACTATTTTGGCATCTTTGAAGGCCACTGAAAGGAAATACACTAAGTGGAAGAGCAAGTTTTCATCCCTGTTTTTAAAACTTCCAAAATAATGATTTTGACAGCTAGGAAATTATGTGGAAGGGTTTTTACCCAAATATATCCTGGATCTCTTGAGGAGTACAATTGTGTCTGAAATAAAGTTACTAATTACATACACAAAATATCAAAAAGACATGTTTTGGAGAGCATCAAGATGTTGCTTATAGAATTTAGCGGAGCTCTAATCAACAATGCCATAACATGGTGCTGCACTTTTTTTACTATGTCCTGTTCTTATGGCTGCAATGGTAGCAGATTGCACACACCACACTGAGATTTGTAGGCATAGTTTATTGAGATAGAGCTGTATCAAAGATGTCTGCCCATGTACTCCATTATCCAGGATGAAAACTCCCACTAAATTTTCATTTGTACTTGTAAAATAACTAATTAGGTTTTTCTTTTTGACATCTAACTCTATTGTGTGTTAGCTGTCAAACCTTCAGTGGAAAACACTATAATTAGGTCTTCATTTTATGATGTGATTTCACAGACTGAGTTAGAGTAGCAAAAGTTTTGACATTTGATTTTGCCTTTGAAGAAAGCATGATCTGAAGAGCTATTTGTAATACCTTGTGTACTACAGGCTCTTGTCTGCAACAATTAGCAGTAACGTCTCTAGCAGACTAGAACTCTAACTGTTTTCACTTGTCCAGTTGAATGTGGTTTGCTTATGTTTACTTTTCTACCTTTATCAACCTTTATCAGTTAAGCATTCCTTTCTTTTGCTTACTTCAGAACATCATGTATTAGAAAAGGAAAGTGAAAACACTTTTCTAAGTTTCCTTTTCTATTTGGCATGATCTTTACCCCTTTTGCCTTGCTGGTAATAAAATAAAAAAAGGCCTTTGTCTTCATTAGAATAACTTGATTTTTCTCTTTCTTAAGACACTTTAATTGTCCTAATAGACAAGTTGTTCCATGTTTTTCATTTTTGTCCAGTGTAACTGATTTTTAAACACTTTCCAATGCTGTTGATTTTTTGGGGTTTTGTTTTTTTTTTACAATATCAGTTTTATTCCAGCAGTTTCTCACTTGTTATTTGCATGGAAACTTAAAGAACATGCAGTACTTTCTGATGGCATTACAAATCATTACCTACTTGCTCACCAGACAGCAGCAGGAATTGCCCAGAGATCTTAAGCAAAGCCCCGTGGTTGCAGTGTCTCTTCATAGAGCTCCGTTCAGTAGTTGCTGCACCCCAAAGGCTGCATCATTTTCCCTTCTTCCTCCTTCGGTGAGAACTGCTGATACCTTCTTTAGCTCATGATTCTGAGGCTGGCTGTTCTTCCCACTCACTCTGCGTGTATAAGCAAGGCTGCACTGTGTGGAGTGAATTGTCATGGGGAGAGAGGAAGATTTTTGCAGAGTTCCCATGTTTTGTTATTTCACAACTACAAAAGCAAAGGCAAAAGGAAAAGCAAAAAGTGGAGGCCAGAGTTGGTATACCTCAGTGGTATTTCTGAAAGTGTTCTTGCTTTTCCTTTATTTATTAATTAAAATGAACAAAACTAAAAATCAGAAAACTTAAGTCCAGTGCTGAAGTAACAAGATATAAGAGAAGAAAAAAAGAACTGTCTTGGCTAGTTCTTGCACAAGAACAGGCAAACCTCTGCAAGCTGTTTTCCCCAGGAAGAGGTTTGCCTTGCATGTGTAGAGTTGCCAAGTCCCATCTCCTCCCCAGGTGCTGAGAAAAGCTGCTGCAATGCCAGAGCAAGGTCAGTGGTCAGACAAAGGCACTGGAAAAGGGTTTCCAAAAGTTATCAGGGAAACAAGTGAGGATATGTTCTTCCCTCAAACCTCATTCACAAGATGTCATCCTGCACTGCAGAACAAACATAGGTTTAAAGTGACATTATTTCTTCTGGTTTTTAAAACATGACCCACCTTCACTGTTCTTTAGCATGATTTTCACTGTACCCCAGCTGGTTCTATCAGACCAATAGGGAAACTCACTCACTTATGTTTTTCCCACCAGATAAGAAATAAGCACTGAGGAAGCAGTAAAAAGAATGTACAGGTATATGGAAGTGTACAAAAATAGTAGAGAATAAATGTTACACTAAGAACTTCAACACTTCTGGAATGCTGAGCCAATTTCAGCTACAGAATAGCAGGTTATTCTGTAAATCTAAATGTATAGACAGCAGGACATTCCCTGAGGATATCTCTATCTGAGCTACTTGCAGTTTGCAAACTTATTAGACATCATTCATATTTCCACCAAAAGCTATTAGCTGCTGTATAAAATGTTTAAATGCTTCATCTGTGCTTGTCTGTAGGTATAAGAAGCAAATACTTAATACTGGGAATATATACTGGAATCCTCTTATTGAAGATGACTAGGAACTCAGAATAGAACAAAGCATTTAGACAGGGCAGGTTTCATCTCTATAAGGCTTTTTGAGGAGTTCTGTGCTGACAGTTTTTCTGAAGCATGGTTTGACACAGGCATATATATATATATATATATATGTTAAATGCCTTTTTACAGTTCTACATTATAAAAATTCATCCTGCTCTACCAGAAGCACATAAACTGTAGAGACTTTCCCAGTGGACAATCTGGTGTAGACCTTGATAATAACCTTTATCTCTAGTGGACTAAATTTTTCTTCCTCCACCATTACTTAAAATATCCATGCTACAAACCCCTGAATCATTTTATTATAGAAACATTAACACAGTCTTTTACTCTGGAAGAATGCATGGCATAGTGGTAACATCAGTGTTGATGACAGATGTCATTAGTTTAATGACCACAGTTATCTATTGTCATATTTAAGTGAGGTTACTTAATGGAGTTAAATCTACTTTCCTTAATGGCTAGAATTAAGAAACTATGTCACATCTACATTAAGCTTATTACCTGTAATTTGTACAAAGAACCCCATAACTTGAATAATTACTCCTACTTAATATACCATTAACCAAACATTGATTGAGACTTAGTAGAGTCTATTTGTGATTTCCAGATTTGTTTAGCATCCCTGTTTGGCCCTTCACATGTGACTTCATTAATGTTTTATATTTAATTTGGCTGAAACAATCTGCACCAAGCAGTTGTTTCATTTGTGTACTGTGATGACAAAGCAAGCTTGTAAATGGATAATATGCTTAAATATTTGCATATTGTTTTTTCTTATAGTGCTGTGTTATTTTAGGGATTTGACTCTGAGTCCAATGAAATTATTTGTAAGACAGTACTCAGTTTTAATGAGAATGAGATCTATCTTACCTATGCCCACTGACTGCTCCTCCCACTTCCCTTCTCCTTTTAGTCAACTTCCAAGTACAATAAAGACTTCAAAACATTTTCTTTGAATTAAATGCTTCAAATAAGTTATTTTTCTTTTATAACCACCTATTTCTGTGTTTTATTTTACATTTTAAGTGGAACACATAATATAATGCAAAAAATAAAGACAATGTAAAAGATAGGAATAATTTTGCAAATGACAAGGAAACATCATGAAAAACATAATCCATTCCTAGATAGACAAACACTCATTCACTTTAGGCTAATTACAGAGTGCTTCCCCTCTCTAACATTGACTTCAGTAGTATGTGGGAAAAAAAATATCCGTGTCAATATATAAATCTCAGCCATTCCTCTCTCTCTGAGTTCAGCTATATCTAATGTTAATCTTTTGTACTTTTACTTCTCCCTTGAGTCCCAGATGAAAAATAAAGGAGCTACATCTCTTCTGGACAAATTCAAAGACTTTGACCAGAGTTATAGTTGATAAGAAGGAAGGTCGCCGCTGTGGCTCCGCTCTCGTGTTGAACCCACGTGCAGGCCCACTGAGGTGCCACTGAGACTGGCTGGAACAGTGTTTGAATAATGTTGTCACCAAATTTTGCCCACAGAATAAAATTAGCTCTTGAAATGCATTCATTTACTTAAAAGAATTTTTTCCTATCATCATTGTACTATCCCTTCCCCTCCCATAGCTCACTGAAGATGAAGATATCCTTCCCATGTCCTTTCTCTTCCTTTTCTCGTCTAACTAGAAAATCACTTGCTTTTAAAACTTGGTTCTGCAATGAATTGTCTACCAACAAAAGAAATTCCATATTCTGACCGTATCAAATTTACTTTACCATAGATTTTCATTAAAATCTGCCATTTCTCAGCATTTTATCACTTTCTGAAATTTCTGCAGTGAAAGTGTATTAAGAGCACAGTATAAAAACAGAGACCATAAAATGCCATAAAACCCCAAATTTTAAAGCAAAATTAGTAAAACTCTTTGTGTTGTGTATTTATATCACTAAACTTTTTGTCCTGTATCTTGTGCAAAGCAATTCACTGCAGTTACTCAAGAAGGAAAAAAAAGCAGAGTGGTAATGGAAAATAGCAGGAATGTGTAACTGACTCCTTAATATCTCTAAACCACAGGAGAAAAAAATGGTGGAAAAGCATTTATCATTTAAAAAAAAAGTCAATCTCTGAAGACTTTTATAAATTATGATTTTCAATAGACTTCATCACATAAGCTATGCAGAGGCCAGTCCTGCTTGTTGTTGATTAGGGTGCTCTCTTCAGCCATTGTTTCTCTTCATTGCTAAAGGATGTGTCACAAGTATGGAGAATCAAATAGATGATGCTTCTTTTAACAAGAAGAAAATATAATCTGTTCACCATATTTTCAACATATTCCTTAAAGTTCAAAATTTAATATGAAGAAATATTCTGAATCAAACTTCTTAATTGTAGTGAATAGGACAAGATTGTCCCTCAGTCTAAGACAAAACGAAAGGATTTAATCACACTACCATTTCCACATATTTTAATAGGAACTTTGTCTGAATCAGGATTAGGGCACCAGGTATCTTACTAAATTATCCCCTTATATAGCACTATTAATGTAGGCTTTCATCCATGAACCGAGAAATTAAAAATATATTAATACCAAAACCTTTATGATAACTGCATTGATGGACAACACACAGTTTGTATTTAATCACCTCTTATTCATAACATGTCATAATCATCCATCATGGCAGCAAGAAAATTGTCCAGCCTAACTCCTACACTGAATGTAGTAATGAAAATATAACAGGGGAAAAAAGTTCAAGGGGAAACCTCATTGCATAATTGATGTCATGGACTAGTGATCTTACAGAAAATGATGTCTGTATTCTTCACTTGGGTATTTTATTCAAGCACAGATACATGTGTGAAGATGTATAGAAATTACACTTCTCTGACATCTCACATAAAAAATCATGGATTAATTCTCATGAAACATTCAATTTCATTGAACAACATAAAATGTCATCTATCTGATATTTTTATTTTTATTTTGACTTCTTCTAGTGTTAAGTATGTTTTTAAATTCTCAACAGGAAAGGAAGCTGCTACTTGCTATTTAGGAAAGACTTCTAATCATCTTTATTTCAGTCTTGTCCATCTGGATGATCACGTGTGTTCATTCACCTAATCTACCTATATCTGCGCAAAACTTAAGTCTCTGGTCCAAACTAATTCACAGGGCTGATACAACCATCAGTAAAGGAAGAAAAACAATTTCTTGGCAAAATTCAATTTTCCATAAAGGGCAGTCTAACGTAGATGGCATGTTTTGGTCTCTTGAGACTCCTAGTTTTAAAACAACCAAGGTTAAGTAAGATGATGCCAACCTTGTGTAACACTAAACAGTGTGAGCGGAAGGAAAGACAAGGGCAAATTTTACCCAGGACAATTATCACTATGCTTTGTCAGAAAAAGGGTTCTTTCATCTACCTTTCCTAGTCCCCTAACTCGTCCACTAGAGACAACCATGCCAGAACTGAAAGATGCCCTAATGTGAGGGTTGTGTCCTTTTTCTTCCTTATTATTTTGCTTAATGTTATTGGCCAAAGTAGATCTCATAAGCAGGCCTGTTTTGCTTTAGAGCTGTCCTGACCAGCACTCCTGCAGTGTATTCTGTGACTATAACTTATTTTGCATATCTCTGAGGGTTTTGCAGGTGTAGATGACAATGATTGTAACACATTAAGTTCTTGAATGCATTGCCTTGTAATATATTTTAAGCTATAAGAAGTTATATTCCTTTTTTTCTCTTCTCCCTGGTGAGGAGTTTACTGTGTCATGTTCATCCTCTGAGCTCTAGCAGTGTTTTAGCTTTCCTAGTACAACCCTTTTGCCAGCCTTTGCTAGGCAAAGGAGAACTCATTTAATTGTATTTTTTTGTTATTTTTCACAGTCACCTTTTGCTGTGGTTATTTCATTCCCATCTGTACTCACTTTATCAGCACCAGACGCACAGTTACACTGATAAGAACTCTTTACTTCAACAAAGAAACTCAAAGATGTCGGTGAATGATGGTATGAGTCATGGATGCTGCAAATATTGCACTAACAGCATAATAAAATCTGTCATATAGTCATTGGTTTAGTAAATTTATGTGCAGGAAACTTCCATGAACTTCAATGGGTACATCTATATTCTTCCATCAATCAGAGATTTGGGAAGAAAACTATGGTAGTTACACTGGCATGACTTTTACAGTTTCTGAATAAAAAAAAATAATCAGAGATGTTAATGATCTCAGGAAGGACAAGTATAAAATAGAGAAGAGAGTTCAAACTTCTTGATCTGTTAATATTTTATACTAGTCATCTGAAAAATTTGTACCCAAAAGGTGGGTTCTTGCACTAAGTGGACTGCAGACTATTACCTTTATTTTCCCTCTTTTTGTAAAGTATGTGGCTAATCCAGCCTGTGAAAATTTCCATTTAGTTTAGAAATCATGGCCCTTTATGACTAATTTCCTGTGCCAAACTATAATTGCTTTAATTCTACATTGCTGGAGAGAATTTGAAAACAGGATTTCTTTAGAACAAAATTAACTTATATAATGAGTGAAAAGATAAATCATATTAGCTTAATTACAGTATATTAATATTTTTGTTGCATATGAATAAAAAATCAGACACTATGAAAGCAGGTTTCTCATAAAGAGAAAATTTATGGAGATTTATGAAATTTTAGAAACTTGCAAAATTCCATTACTTAACATCTCTATTAAGATCTCTACAAGCATACATAATGAAAGACTTAATTAAATATTTAATAAATGGACTTCTATTTAAAGTCACTTTGATTCATACAAGCAAAGGATCTGGAAGTTAATTTAGAGGAAAGGGACAATCTGTAGTTAAAGTTAGTATTTTTTTCAGGATTGTTAAATAAACACAGAACAAACAAACATTGATTTAAAATGCTTTTAAAATCACTCCAGCTCTGATTTTTTAGATATTTATTTTACTTGAAGTTTCAATGTACTTCTGAACACAGATTACTTGAAAATCTATTATGGATGATCAATTCTTATTTAGTAGAAATTTTCATTTAAAACTGAACCTATTGGAGAGACTACCCATCAATAAGGATGATTTACCTGTCAGGACTATTCAGACTATTATCTCAGAGTTTCCTTGTCTTCTAGTAACCTGCTTTCTCATTGATCTAAGCTTTGAGTAAAAATTTAAAAGATTAATGAACTATTTTGTTAATTTTGGTTTTATGAAATACCCTGTAAAATGTAGTCATGGTCCATGGCAGGATACATCTGTTCTCCTACTACACAGAAAGGAAATATCAACATACTATATTTATGCACAAATAATTTTCTGATGTTTCAGCTATTTTTTGCTATTCAGTTATCTCAGAATTCTCCTGATGCATGGGGAAAATTAGTTGGTGATATAGGTGAGTGGGTGAATGGCATAAACACTTCATTTTGGACTGGCTTGTGTACTTTACAATTAGTTTTTGCTCCAGTGAAATACCTCCTTTCCACAGACTCTCTTTGTCATGATGCTCTAGAATGGCGGAAAAAGTTTCTGTTCTTTTTTCTAAGACATGCAAGATGTGGAAGGGAAGCTGGTGGAGGAGTTGACAGTTTGGTTCTGTCAGAACTTCAGAAAATTTGTAAGAATCTTATTGTCTGGATAAAGTTGCCTTCTAGAGTTTCATTGTTCCTTGTGGCAGTATGGTGGTTACTTCTAGCAGAAAAATCACATTGGTTATGTGCACGCAGTCTCTTCCTCTGATCACTTGATGTGTATGATCCAATGTGATTAATCTAGTTGCTTAATTTAAGAGAACTGGACTACCCTTCTAGACTCCTCCAGAGAAAATTTATTGTCTTTATTATACATAGATGGCAATATAACACAACTGCTTTCTTTAGGAAGATGGTCTCAGTTCCCTCTTCCCAACTTTCCCCCACCCGCTTCCCAGCCCTAAACACATATCTGGCTTTAGTAACCAATTTACCAATTGTGTAAGTTGGCCATAAAAATGTGAAGTGAGGATGACATTGATTAAACAAGATATCTAGTGATGGCAAGGTGCACTTCCTTTCATTTCATATTCAAGGGGAATACAATGTC
The DNA here is from genome assembly GCF_036250125.1 of Pseudopipra pipra. Lineage (NCBI taxonomy): Eukaryota > Metazoa > Chordata > Aves > Passeriformes > Pipridae > Pseudopipra > Pseudopipra pipra. Next base: position 144,205,175 of record NC_087549.1, on the reverse strand, counting down.
ACTTTTGCTTTCAGATTTGCAAATGGTCAATCATAATGTCAAAATGCATTTGGCAGAAATTGTCAATCAGAATAGATCCCGAAACAGACAAAACCTTTTAACCCAACAGATCCTAAAATGTTTGCAAACTATGAAATTTTGAGATTGTTGAGACTATCTTTTTGATATAAAGATTTTGTGGAAGAAAACTTTCTGAGATCAGAGATTATGTTGACTATGGTAACACTACAGTAATGGATGATCAATCTCATGCTAAAAAGACAGTATTTATTTTGTATTTATTTTCACAAGAAGAAAGTTAATATAAAAAATTTCAAGTTAGGAAGATTTATCAAATATATTTCCTGAAAAATGTTTTATGACAGGATTGGTAGCCACATTTTCTTAAGTATTAGCAAATTTTTAAACATTTTGTATTTTATCACAAACTATGGAGCTTTTTCAAATATTTTGAAAGGCATTTGAGAATGATAAGAAACAAGAAGAAAGGAAAGGAAAAAAAAGCACTAATCCTGGGTTTTCTTAACCTTACTTAAAAGTGTAAGGTCTCTGACAGATTGGAGTGGCTCGGGGGATTGGTAATGGGCTATGGAGTTATATACCTCTAGGTCATCATCTCAAATCTGGAGTGTTACTAATTAAAGACATAGCACACTCTGTTATTTGTATTTTTAAGGTCTATAAAATTCTTTGGGCTTCTTGGTTAATGACTTGAATTAAATTGATTGTGAAAGGGAATGTCTGTCCTTGAATGACTTTACTGAAGCCAGAGGTAAGAGATTATTTTTCAGTCTAATACAAAAAATTCTGTTGTTAGATGTAGAAAATAAATATTTCAGCTCTTAATACCTTAATTGAACTGATGAGGGGGTGATTTTTTCAGAAATAAAGGTGAGTAGGGGCACCTTGGAATATTTATAGGCATCTAATGTTACCTGTCCAGCTATCCTTTGCTTTCTTCCTATAACATTAACTATTCATTTGCACAAAACTCATACACATATTCCAGTAACATAATGCTGAATGTGGAAACAGAATCCAAGCAGAAGGGAGATAGAAGATACTGGAAGAAAATGGCAAGCAGACAAATACCTTCCTGTAAACTGAGAGAAAAAGGAATAGTGAGAGAATATGAAAATCCCCATATTCTCAGTCTAAACTTATTTTAGGCAACTGCTGTGTCTTAGGGAGTATCGAGAGTTTGGGGTAAAAAACAAAGGAAGTTTTTCTCACACATGAAAATTGATGGAGGGGAAAACTGTGTTATTTTAATTGCCTTAGATCTCAGAGTAATTAGGAATCCAGCTTTGCACACAATTACGAAGTTGTCTCTGGTCACCCAGATGATTGAATTCACAACTCATTTCAAAAGAGTTTTGATGCACGTAAATGCTGAATTGAGAAACTTCTTAGATAAACGATTATTACAATGCTCCTTTGCCTCTCTTTGCTGCCACTAAGTACACATTTATTACAAAAAAAATTCTTCTCTTTGTTGGAACATTTCTACTTTTGTAAAGAAATTTCAGGATTTGACAGAAGACCATCATGAGTTCTCTTGGATCCCCTAGGAATACGAGGTATCTCATCTTTTAGAAGCTTGTGGAAATTACATGTTTAGCTGAAAACTACCAAAATGAATATAAGTTTTCAAGTAATGAATAGCATGACACCTGAACAACAAATAGAACTGACTGCATTTCCACCTTCTAAAGGGTGGAACAGCCCAAAACACAAAACCAGGAAATTCAAGTCCTTAAAGATTTCAAGTTCGTCCTTTGTGTGGGGGTGGTGGGGAAGTGAAGGAGAAAGAGGGTCACATGGGACTCTGAGGTTTCCATACTTTCCCCAAACATATTCGCTTTCTTAGTTTGAAAAAGTTCATTAGAAATGTTTACTTCTAGCAGGTTAATCAAATGCAGAAGGCTGTCACTGAAGTTTAAATACTGCTCTAAATAAAAAGAAATGCCTTCTAAAATTTTCTGTCTTGGTTTCCTCAAAAATCTATATCATTCTTTTATATAGGTTAACTAAAGTGCTCAAAACTATGCTCAAAAATGTCCTTTCTCTTGTCTACTTAACTTGAACTCTTTCATCAGCTTGCTCTGAAGTTTGCAGTCAGAACCTGCTCTACAACAGATACCAGTTCTGTGCCCGGTAGTCTTAATCAATGACTTTCATTGCAATCTTCCCCCCCATGCTTTTAGAAGCATGACCATCTCTGAAAAATGTTGATAGTTCTTGGTGGTTAGCCTCTGGGGACAGATTTTAGGCACTTCCTGAAAATGGCAAAACACACAACCATTGTCCCTCTGTTTGGCTTTGCCTATGGAGAAGGAAAAACAGGAGCACCTACCATATGTCCAATCAACTCAAGTTTTCTCTGCCAAAAGTGGAAAAATAAACCTCTATGTTTTCAGACATTTTTTGTTCCCGTTCATGGGATGCAGGCAGAATTTGCCACAGTGAGGAATGAAGACAACATGATGTTCTCTCCCCATGTCCAGCTGGAACCAGCCTCTGGACTCCTCTTTTTGTCAGGTCATATCTTCCCATCATGATTCCAGATGGTACAATTTTTTCCCCTCTTACATTTTGTCCTCAGCTCTGAAAAAAAAAGGAACCCAAAGCAATGTTCTATTGTTTTAGTGTGAGAGCTCTCTCTAGTGGTAAGGATATTATTTTATTTTATGTTTACTTGAGTTATAAAATATCCCAAAAGGTGACTTTTGTCCACACCGGAAACGTTGATATGGCATTAACACTGACAAGTATTTACAAAATATGTTCCTAAATTTTTGTACCACAGTTTTGGTTTTGTACTAACATGGCTACAAAGTGTTTTCAACTCAAACCAGTAAAATTTGTCTGTTTACATCTCAGCCACTAGAACCTGTAATTGTTCTCAGTTTGCAATCTAAAACATTCTGGTGTGGAGAACGAGAGGACACTGAGAATACAGACTGGCATTCTGTGAATCTTCATGGGAAAGTACAGAGTGAGTAGGTTTGAAAACAGCCCTCATATTAGGATGAGCAAGAAGTTCTGTTAAGATTGTTCAGCAGAGGTGGAATTAAGGTTAGGAGAAATATTTCAGGTGTATAAAAGTGAACTTTTTTAACAGTGGTTGCTGATCAGGATAGAATTTCTTCAAAAAACATTAGGAATCTAGTCAAATCCTATCACAGAAAAATGTTCACCAAACATAGAATAAGGGAAAAAAGACCAAAATGGGAGAGTGTTGAAAAGAAACAGTTTTTAAAAACAGGAAGAATCCTTATGCTTTAAATTACATATAATTACACTTCTGATCATTTAATTCATGTACAAAACAAATTTAGAAAGTATTTTCTTGAAAAAGAATAAAAACTCAGAAAAAATGTCAGCTTTCCATTGTATCCTCTTAACATTTGAAGTTTCTCTTTTAAAATTGAGAAAAATGAAATTAAACCCAAATAAAATGTTTAAAGTATAAAAAAATTTGAAGCTGATCAAAATAATTTTTCTGAAATAACCTTTTTCACAAAATTTTGATTGAGAAACCAGATCAAAATTCAATCATGTGAATAGTTCTATGTAAAATGTCATTTTAAATAACTTCTGAATCAAACCTAGGTACTGCTGTATCTAATTTAAACTTTGGACTTCATTAAAATTAGTGTAGTCTCATTCAAATAATCCTCTACAATAGCAGTTGACTGGAAAATTGCCTGATTGTCAAACTGAAATTTAACTTCTGAACTCCACACAAAATAAAATCTGCCCCAAACCCTGAGTAACAATACTAAGGGGTGTACACAGTGGTAAAGATAAATATATTTGAATTGTGTTTCCCAAACTATTAACTTATTTCAAAAATTATCTTTGTCCTGTATTTCCCATACAGTTGCTGATGCTCTTTAACTATGGATGCATATTCTTAAAAATATTCTCAAATAAATTTTGTTTTCCTCCAGTGACCAGTTACCAGGTCTGTGCTAAGTCTTACCAGGGGAAGGTTGCTCTGAGGGGGATGAAGATCTGGGCTCTACTCATGGGAGAGCTCGTGCTTTCCACTGCTGCATTTTATTCCAGCAGAGCTATTTCCCCTTGGTGCAATCCAATTTTGCAGCCCTGCCCAGTTGCAGTGGTGGTGGGTATGTGTGTCCCTGTAGGTCTCATTCAGAAGCCCCCAAAATCTGAATTCGTTTATTCAAAAAAAACCACTCAGACTAGTGAGTATATCTGAATGACATATTCTCCCTGACAAGAGTAAATTAGCACATTTTTATCTGTAAATCAACTCAGATATTCCAATGATGAACAAGTACTTGCAGTTTCATTTCTGCTTATCCTTGCTGACTCTCAAATTATTCTGAAGCCACCAGCATTTCTAAAAGCAAGGCACATTGATTTCCTCATTATATTAGGAAACGGCAAGTTAAGCAAATTTCAGAAGTCTTTTCAAACTCCAGAGTCTGTTCAGAAGCGATAAGACAAGACATCATATTCAGCTCTGTAAGCTTTTGTGTGGAGATAGTTCTCAGCAAAAGTATTTCTGTCCTGAGGAAAAAAAAATAAAAAAGAGAAAAAAAAAGAAAGAAAAAACTATTTCCTTTTCCAGATGGAAAGGGAAGGGGAGGACGGAATCTTCAAATTTTAATTCATGTACTGCAACTGCTTTACTTGCTATTTTCTATGCAGGAGAAACAAAATTTTGTATGCTAAAATTGACTTTTACATTGCAACCCACCATGCAAAATTGTCCTAACCTCAACTGTGCTTATCAAAGACATACAGACAAACTAAATAAAAAATGAAATTTAATTATCACTGTGGCAAAATACTTGTGTTCAAAAAAGAAAAAGGCAATGATTTTTTCACCAGTAAAAAATTCTAATAGTGTATGTGTGAAAATCATCTCAACAGACGAAATCTTTCTGCATTTGTCCAACAAATGACTTACAGCGGGTTCATTTATTTTATTATATATTCCCTAGTGAACTCAAAATAACTGCTGGTTATATCACATAGCAGTAACCGGCTATATTCAGATGCTGTATTGCAAATACAAACTAAGTACTTGCTGCCACTTACTGCACTGGACCAGCTAGTATGATCCAGGTGCTGTATTGTAATTCGGGTGTTGGTATACGGTAAGCATATAATATGAAGAATGGTGATAATTCTCTGTAATGGTAATAATTCTCTATCATCTCTTAAAATTGAATGATTTTTAAAGGGAAATGTATGGGGGAAGGATATCTACCCAAAAGACAGTCTCAGTTTCTACTTTTATTCCAGTTAATTCTACCTATCATGTTCCAAATGAACGTCATAGTCATGGGTATAAGCAGAGTAAATGTCATCCCTTCATCTCTCTTTTTTTGGGGTTTGGTTTTGTTTTGGTTGTGTGTGTGTGTGTATGTGACCTGTGTAGGTCTAGAAAAAAATAATTATTTATCTAAAGTTGCTTGGGAAGTTACAAGTGTCCAACGTTTTCAGGAAAGTCACCCTTTGTGCTGTGGGTTTTCTGTGACCTCTGTAGGGAAAAGGAAATGCTACCTGCAGAGTTTATAGTGCCACTTTAAAACCTCATGGTGCAAAATATTTTGAATAATATCTTATGGAGGAAAATTCTGTTCAAGAGAACAATGGGTACAAACATCATAACAACACGGTATGTACAAAACAGCATGGCTGAGTATGGGCAAATTATTCTAAGGGGAATAATACAGCTGTCTAAGCATCATTCCTCTAATAGTTTGATGTTAGAAACCTTCTGGTTACAGCAAACTGACCTTCTTTTGGGGTAAATACATTTTAAAATATATATTTATCTTGTTTGATGTGTACTCATTCCTTGAAATAACAGTGCTCATTCGTTTGCTCATGCAGTTGGCTAATTTTAATAGACAGACATCTACCCTACCAATTTACATTGATTTGCTGGAAAAAAAAAGGACGTGCTGTCCTGAAGTGCCAAACATCTACAGAATATAAGGTTGTACAGAGGTCAAGTGACCTTACCTCACATCTGAAAAGACACAGTTTAGTTTAGCTAAAACATGCAGTTATACAGACTCCAGGTGCACTGATCTCTGCTCCTTGAGGTTTTGGCTGGTGCTGTGCACAACAGCGAAATGTGTCCCACAGTATTAGCTGTGAAGAAACAGTGCTGAGCAGACAAGGAGGTCCATCAAATCCCAAAACCAAAAATCTTAAAAGGCTGGGTAACCAAGAAACAACAGCAGCTGAGCTGGAAGATGTTTCACCTACATATGTCTATGCAGCCATTAAATCTTAATTTTTGAAGGATGAAAATGCCAGCCCCTGGGAAAACATAACAGTAACTTAAAGAACTATAAATTACAAGAAGGCTATGAGTGATCTGAAAGGGCAAAAGAATAAAAAATTGAGGTCTCTGTGGAGCCACATGTTTCTGAACTGTGTGGGAAATTCTGCACCTTAAGCAAAAAAGGGTAAATGTCATTAACATACTTTTCTTTGACAAATTAGTCCTTCATTTTTGATTAGCAAAGAACTTAGTACATTTGCCTTTGGTTTTCCTGTCTGTCAAAGTTACTTTAAAAATGAAAATTTCATTAAGACCTAAGTTCTTCCTTTATAGACCAGCATATACACAAAGACTGGAGATTTAGTAGGATTTAGTTTAGCGATAACTTTACAAAGTTTACAAACTTGATATCCTAACAGTGCCTAAAGGACTAAAGTGCACAGTTACAAAATGCTAACAAAACCTGCAGTGAAGTTCATTTTTCTCCATGTCATAACTCAAAATGCCCACTTTTCTGAAGGGTTGTTTTTCTCAGACTTTTTTTTTAGATTAATGCAGATCTCAAAAGTAGTTTTACTTTTAGAAAATCACTTGATTTATTCTTAAGTATTTATCTTTTTTTTCTATTGCAATGCTTTAATCCAAGTCTAAAACATTTATTATATGCACATGACTGTCTTCAATAATCCTTATGCATCTTCAGTCAAATGACTTATTATCTATTCCAAAATAAAATGGCTTTCTGGGCAGGTTCTTCACTCCTAATGAAGGAAAAAGGTACTGGGTTTGATACCATTAGATAATAGGTGCACACAGGTTTTTTGACCCATATGTTTATATAATTTTTGTTATATTATATTTGTGCATGCAAATTTCCAGAGTTTATGATCATTTGGGTCATACGCTCTATTTGATCATTGCTATCTGTTTTCCTCATTTACATGCAACTTCACTTTTTTGAATGACATCTTCTTGATTCTAATATTATGCTTCAATTTGCTGTTTAGTTATGCTATCTTCCTTCTACGCTTTCTCAAGTTTTTCCCAATAGCTGTTTTCTGTTGCCACTGCGCTCCCAGTATGGCATCTTCAGTAACATTAATATTAAACTTGGGGATTCAATTATCTTAACTATCTTTTATTCTTCTGCATTTTCACATCATTCCTCTTAGCAAGGTTTAATTAACCTGAGGTTATTTCTTTTGCTTCTCTAGGAATGTTTAATATGAGTCAGTTGTGATGGCAGTTCTGGGGTGGTCATTTGACAGAAGCATGAAAGTGCTCTTTTTTTATGAACAGATTGGCTTTTGTGAACAAATCTTTAGAATCAGAATATCTTGGCATTGAACCAAGTTCTGCACATTGCTCTGAATCAAGGCCAAGGCTGTGATGTTCTTCTGGGCCTGTTATCTGGCCACTCCATGATAACACCTCAAAATTTAATCTCTCACATTCCAGTGTGACATTTGACCATTGTGCATGAGGGTGATTGCAGTCACTCAACACAGTTGCTTTTTCTGCCCTTGGTATCTCTCTGATTTCAGTCAGCATATCACAGTCGATGATCCCATCTCAGTCAGACAATTGGTAACACAGACCCAACACATTTTTTATCCTTTTGAGTCTTGAGATTTCAATTCACACCGATTCTGCATTACTTACTGAGGCAGTTAAGCTTTTTCTTTCCTTTGCTTTGATCTTAAGGCCTTTTAGCACACAACAGAATTTTGTTGACAGTAAAATTATGTGTCTTTCCTGTATATTTTGGATCATGCTATGACAGCGTTCTCCTTGCTGTCTTTCTTCACGCAGGTTTCTGACAGGTCTGTTGTACCGACATCTTCATTTAAGGCTAGATAGTCAAATTCCTCCATCTTCTTCACTTACATTTCTAGTGCTGAAAGAAAAACAGGATCATGCTGGGAATGATTACTGATTTTGATTTGAAAAGGCAATACGGATTGGGGTGGATACATTATCCTCCTAATTTGACTAGTTGTTCTAGTAGCAGGCAGTGAGCTGCTTAAAACTCATACAGAGAGGCAGAACTGAATTTTTCTTTTTGATGCAACAATAAAAGTTGAAAAAACCACTTCCTTAAAGCAACACAATTGTACTTTCTGGTGTCTTCTGCTCCAGCGATCTCAGATGATAATATCTATGAATCTATTAAGCATCCAAATGCCGCAGTCCGAATGGGGGAGGGGAATGGGGCCGCGACACAACACGGATCCCAGACACAAAGGTGGGGTGCAGGTAGAATGTTTAATCCAGCGCGCACGCGGGGTTTTTATCCAGAGGGAAAGGGCCAGAACATAGGGTGGAGCAGGAGACAGACAGGCGGGGGGACAAACCAGGATTGGGCCGTGGGAAAAAGGGAGGAAAGGGCAAATGGGGGCTGTCTCCTGCCGCAGCTTCTCCAGCCAATCGGCAGAGACGACAGAGGAGCGGGGAGGTGAGCAAGCCTGGGCATGCCTGGAAGATACAAATTCGGGGGAAACACACAATGTATAAAGTCCATTCAATCGCTGTACATATTTTTCCATTTCCGGAATTGTTCCCATTCCGATTTCTGGTCCTCGACATCCAAAACTGTGAAAACACAAATTCTGGGCATGGTAACAAAGACAGAAATACTTTATCCAATAGGATATGTATTATTATTATTATTATTGTTGTTGTTGTTGTTGTTATCTCATCTAGGCTACTTCTAACAGGTAATTAAATTCCAAATCATGATATGCCAGTGCCAATAATTATTCTGCATGTCTTTCAGATGTCTGTTTATCAGCTCACTATTGATCTTTACAGAAACAGAGTTAAGAAGAGAATTATCCTGAGTCCCGAAGTAGGACATGGCTGCCAGCAAACAAACAAAAAAAAAAAAAAAAAAAAAAAAAAAAAAGAAATTACAAAAAAATTAAAAAGATATATTGGCATAGATTTGGGAAGGGAATTTCATTATATTATTTCGTCCTCCAAATACTCAGGAAGCATTCTTATTTTAAGGAAATCCAGGATTTTAACTCTGTAGATTTTTTTATTTTATTAGAAAGTAGAAAAAAATATAGTAGCCTAAGTATATATATACACATACATATATTTCAGTTATATAAATATAGATAACTATTGAAAAAGGGAGGAATGGACTTCTGAAGTGCAACATAGAATCCTTCAAAAGGTAACGGATGTGAAATAGAAATCTTGTGTCCAGGGGGACTCCATCTGCATCTCAAACACAAGCTCTGGTCCGCAGCACAGGCACTGCAATCAGCAGTAGCTTCCTGTGTGCTGTTACTGCAGTATAAAACCCCTTTCTTTGTTCTTGAAGTATCCCTTTAAGGCTAGCAAATGTATGGGTTCTTAAAGTCTGTTTCCCATACACCATTCTTGTGCTTACAAATGTAAGACAATTGGCTCTGGTTAAGGGTTATGGGTGCAGGGGTTGCTGGGGTGCACAGTGGTGAGCCTGGAGGCTCTGCTGCCCCTACCAATGCACAAGTGGTTGAGTCACCATCCCTAGAGCTGTTTAAAAGACATGTAGATGCGGCACATAGGGACATGGTTTGGTGGTGAATTTGGCAGTGTTTGGTTTATGGTTGCACACATGATCTTAAGGGTCTTTTCGAACCTAAATGATTCTGTGATTCCACGTTTCTGATATCAGCTCTCTGAACACATCAGGTTGTGCTGAACCCATCTTCTCTAACATAAAGAAGTGATAAAACTATTCCCATATCTCTATGCCTGGAAATTCATCTCACAGCTTGTTACAGTTTTATGCCTCAGTGTTTGTTGTTTCTTTTGGTTTTGCATTGTAAGGGACAGTTCCCTGAGTCATCTGTCCACTGATCCAAGCTAGTCACTGATTTTCTTAGGTCATACATGTCCTTCAATCCTTTCAAGCTGCACTCACACCATTTCAGGAGATGGCTCTGTTTCTAATGAAGATATACTCAAGCATGAGAAGCAGGTATGGCCTCCTGAAAAGATTGTGTGAATGTTTATTTGACAGTCAGATGCTAATACATCTAAATAAAAAAATAACATGTCATTATAAGGGGATTACAGAATATAGGGACCAATCCTTTTATTTGTACTAGCTTCAGTTGCAGTAGAATTGGGTAAAATCAAAAGGCAGGAAAGGCAGACAAATACAGTGATGATGGACAGTGTGAGAAAGGGAATAGAAAAGAAAAAAAGGAAAAAGGAGAAGGAGAAATGGAAAGGCAAAGGAATCTTAAAATAATCTTATAATAAAATTAAAATCAAGTTGCTGCTAATGCCACTTCTTTGTATTCTGTCTCTTGTCATTGAAATTTTAATAAGACTTTGACTTGATGAGGAAAGCTGGAGAAAGAACACACAACAAATTAAATAGTGAAGTCATTTCCCCAACACAGGAAACATCTCTTTAAGGGGAAAGGAGAACAAGAGACATTGAGGGGGAAAAGAGAATTTAAGGAGCTTGGGCTCCAATTGTGAAAGCAGTTTTAGTAAAAGATTGAATGCCGAAAAAAATTGTAGCTAAGTTACCTACACTCTGGACTATGCAACATGTGCATCTAAATCTGCATGTATATCCTTATAAAATGCAATTTAATTGTTTAGGCAGTCCCACATAAATTTACTGTACATTATGAACTGGAAAACTTACGGGTGCCTTCTCCATGGAGACCGAACTACGTTATCCTGATAATTCAAGTAGATATTACTTTTGTATAATTAGATTATATAAAATGCTATCATATATACAAGTGTTTATTGGCTAGCTTGATGGTAAGTATATATGGATATTGTTCTACAGAGATGGTATTTCACTCCTACTCAAGACAGGAATCCCCCTCACTGTTTTGTATAATTCCAGAAGCCTTCTTTCAAAGATGTTATTGATGTTTTCCGGCCTCATTAGGTCCTTGCCATCTGCTGCCTTGATGACTTTGCAATGAAGGCTGAGTGATTTAGGATACTTCTTGACAGCATCAAAGATTTTCTTTTAACTTCCTTGTTCTGTGCTCTGCTCTATTGATGAATCCCTCTTGCTTTGCCTCATCAGTTGTATCTCCCAATCAAAGTCCCCACACGCCACTCATTCATTTTGATTGTATGATATTTCCTTGATTTCAGCACTTCTGTCTCATTAATAATGCCTCATCCCTCACACATTGTCCATGCTTATTCTATGCACAATTTTTTTTGATCCTGACATATGACAGCCTGTTTTTGAAATCATGTTTCTAAATCTTACCAGCATTAATGTTATTTGCTTCCTATCGGATAGATCACTTATAAATGACTACACAATAGTTATAAAATATTTATACAAACATATTCTGCCAAATTTTTATTGTAGTTTATACTTTGTGCAGATGTAATATCGAAGTTGTAATTTCAACATGCTATGAGGCAATTGTATAACCATAGTTGAAACAAACAGTTTTACCCTAAATTAAAATGGAATAATCACATGGATTAATAACATATATAAGCAAGCACTGTTTGGGTTCAGTTCCTGGATTTGCTTGTTTGTTTGCTTGCTTTTTGCCTTAAGTGGGAGATGGATAAAGTCTAGAAGGAAATATAGAATGACAATACAGCCATTTCTTTAAGTCACAGATTAGTTCCCATTGTTTTTTTTAAATTTGCATTTCAATAACACATTTTAACATACTTCATTATTATTTAAACTATTTTTATTATACATCTATGTATTCTAATATAAACTAGCTTTTCTTTAAGACAGAAAAAAGAGGAAAAAATCTATATGAAGTCTCCAACTAAATGACTTGTACAGCTTTATATATTACCTGAAACTCTAAATAAATTTGAAAAACATATTTAGAAATATGGCAAGAGAAATATGACAAGTCTTCGGAAGTGTGAAAACTTCCATTGGGAACAAATGGGAATAAAGTTTTATCTTTGTTCTTTTAAGACAAAAGCAAGAGGTAAGGATTTTAAATCACAGCAAAGAAAATTTACATTTTAAATTACAAAGAAAAACATCTTACAAACAGAACCATTCAGCCTTATCGACAGGATCTTGGGAGGGCCTAGGATCAGTATTACAGAAATGTTTACATAATACAAACGTCTGTCAGAAAAGATTTGGTTTATGTGATGATCTTCCTTGTGGGGAAAAAAAAAGGCCATGGCAATATTTGATTCTGTGAATACAGAATGAGTAATTGAAGTCTCAATCTTCTGCTAAAACAACTGACTGCAATTAATAAAACAACAGATAGATTCAATTACAAGCAAGTAGAGCAAGTGTGTTCAAGCAGAGAAGGTAACATGCCTGTCTTACCTGCTGTGTTGCTGTATATATCCTTGAAATTCTGGAAATGAAAATTGCTTCCACAGAGCTAGCAGCAGATAACCGCAAGGATCAAGAGAAGATTTGTGGCAGGATTATCCATAATACGAAATGTGTAGGTAGTAATATGGTTCTTAGCTCTGGTACCAAAAGTGATCAAAGGAAGCTATCAGAAAAAGTAACTTCAGTGAAATATAAAACAGTCAATCCAGAAATGAAAAATAAAGAAGACCTCAAACCCCCCATAAAAATGGCAAGGAAAGAACTACTCAAATGAGTTTCAAAGGAATCTGTGGTAAAAATAGTTATGTAAACAGCATCAGTATACTTTGTTCTTACACCATGTCAGAAAGTGTTTGACGTTAATCAGATTTTTGAAATAAATTTGATCTAGTAAGCTAATTAAATGAAAATTTAAAGTGTAATTTTTACCAAGTATAATTGAAAAACATATTTATTAAAAGTTCAGCATGTACAAACTGCTATTAGCTTTGTTGTTTCTGTATATTTTTTCCCTCTACTCTGCTAAGAGGTAAATATCTACCTTACCTTGTGCTATATAGATGCTATTTGTATCCTTATAATTGTGTTGAGGAACAGTTGTCCTGTATCAGGCAGGGTCCATCTAGCTGAGAATATTCCATTTCGTGATCACTAGGAGCGGATCCTTGAGGTTAGCTTATAAAACGTATACAAATCAAATATCAAATACAGAGAAATGTTTTCCTCTCAGTATGTTTCCCTTGTTTTCAGCAAATTTCTACCTGAAAGAATTCCTATCATTTTTGTTTACAAGACTTTCATGGATTTTTCTTTCAAGAATTTACATAATTAGTTTTTGAAACTATCAAAGCTACAGTATCAAGAATATACTGTGACAAAATGTTCCAAGGTGTAATTAAGTAATGCTGAAAGAAAAAGATTTCTTTTAATGGTTACCTGACAATTTTATACAAATCATCTCCATCCCCTTGATCTCTGTTGGGAAAACAGTGACTAAATAATTTCCCAAATATACTCTTCATGGTGTTAATTTCTTTCCTCCAGTCATGTCATATTTGTAGTCATCTCTTCTCTGACTGAGAATAAGACTTTCAGGACTCCTTTTAGTATGTCCTGCTGTAAAAATACATGTTTCCCTATCTTTGGTCATCATCTTCACCTTTCATTTTATCATTTTCAATCTACTATTTCATTTTTTGAAATGTAAGAATCACAAGTATTCCTGATATGTGGGATCACCACAGAATTGTATGTTCTCTTTAAAATAACAGCAAGCTTCTGCCAGGAAAGTAGCTCTGTGCCAGTGTAGAAAGGTTGTTCAGGAACACATTACAAGCTCTTGCTATACAGATACTGTTAAAGAATAAATAAAAATTTAAAGTATTTAGACCTGTAATGTTAGTTACCTATGCATTTTTACAAAAGATGTCAGAATGCAAAAAAACAATTGCATTGCTTGAGGTACCAATACTTTCTAATTCAAATTACACACAAAATATTATAAATTATTGATTTGCTCTCCTACTACTCCCCATTATGTCTCCATCCTTCCAAAATGAATGAACATCTGCTTCCTGCTATTATCTATATACTATTGTAGATACCAATAGATTCTTTGGACTTTCTTGCTCGGGAATGACTGCAGCAAATCTACTTTGGGAAACACATGTTATTAAACAGAAACAAGGCTATGTGTCTGAGAAAAGAGAGAAAAAAACAACGCGTCTCTGTTTTTTGAGGCTTTGTAAAAAGTTGTTTGAGTTTCAGCTGAAAGCATCTCTTATTATCATTTTGTCCAGATTCATTTCCTAAACCTAAATTTCAGTTTCTGGTTTTACTTTTTATTAAATACCACCAACTTTTTACTTAGAAGACTCTCTCTCTTCTCCCGAGTTTGCATGTCTGTTTCTGGTAAAAGATTCTGTAGGAATAGTCCTATTTATGTGAAATAGTTCCATATGTATTCTCTTTCTTTCATCAATTTTGTAAGTTCTTTTTTCTCTTAATGTTTTGTTCTCTGCTTCTGCTAATCTCCACTCGTCGTATTTTTAGAAAATTCAGCTATGTCACTGTGAAGTCTCCTCTTCTTAAATGAGAAAAAAAAAAGCTGAACTTCTTTAATCTTGCTTCATAACTAGTATTAATTTAGCTTATTTCCCTTGCATCCATCTAAAGCAATTATAGTCATTCTTTTTCTTCTTAAGTGCAGATGCAAATTAGGATAAAGACAGTGAGGACTTTTCCTCACCACTTTTTATTCCTAGCAATTTGTATTAACTAGATATCCCTACTTTTCTCCCTCCATGACTCAGAATGAAACATATACTGTATCTTAAATTAGAAAAATGTAATCTCTAACAACCTAAGTACAGTACTTAAATGTCCTTAATCCCTTCTTTTACATTCCCTATAGCAGCTGTTCCCTTAACAGAGTTTCATTCGACAACTTGGATATCTGGCTGTTAAATACCCTTTCCAAAAGCACTCATGCTTTTGTATTCAAACTTTTATAGCCAGAGTTTCCAGTGATAACCTGCACAGCTCTCGGATTTTATTTAGATTACAGTAACTTTTTCCCTACTTTCTTATTTTTCTGCTTTAATTTTTCATTCATAATGAATAAATGTTTGTTATGTCCTATAAAGTTATCCCCCATTAGCACTGTATTGAGCAGACATCCATAATAAATGTCTGTAAAATACTATTTGAGACCACTTCATGTTTCAATAGGAAAAATTGAATTGCATTCTTCTGTTAAATAAAAGGGTTTCAATTAATAATTTTTTCATTAAAAGAAAGAAGCTGGGGAAAGTCTTAAAATACTTTTCCATCAGATTTAAATAATTTCTTTGATCAAACAGTCTACATGCTTTTTAAAAATATTTGGTTTTATTTGGGTGGTAGCTTAACATTTATTCATTGCCATTTCTTTTCTCTAGATCATAAATTTTAAAATTAAGAACCCCTGACAAGAAAAGTCAAAGAAATGCTGACTTTTTTTCCTCAGAAAATAATTATTAAACCAAATGAATACTGCTTATTTCATGGGAGTAATTTAGATTTTTTTTCCACTCATTTTTAAAATATTTAGGATAATAAGTTCAAAGTTCTCAATAACACTTTTTCCTGTGAGGACAGATTGAAAAAAAATCCCTATAAACTTACACTGAGAAGTTAAATACCAAGGGGCAAAAGAGAAAAGTCACAATTAAAAAAAAACATTTTAAACTACATGACCAGGGCATTTCATCTGAGTTAAATGTTATTAGCTCATGGGAAATTATGGGAATCCAACTAGTCCCCTGGTTTGGACAGAATGTACTTTTTATCACCTCTCTCCAAGATAGAAGTAGGCTAAAGTGTATAAACCTTGGGTGTTTTAGCTATCTATATTCAGGAAAAGTTTTGCCAAAGAAATAATTTTAAACTTAGCCTTCCCAATTAAGGCTGAGTCAGGAAGGAACAGCCCCTTGAGTCTTGTGTTATTATTAAACTACTGAATATCAGCAGTATCTCTCTCACAGGCATCATAGCCCAGGTGGATGTAGCTGTGGTGTGGGTGGAATATGGACTTTGCTACAGTGATGTAGTCAGTCCCATCATTGGCCTGTGGTATTCAAGATACGTGTTTGACAACCCCCTTAGCCTTTTTCCTCCTCTTATACTGTCTGCTCATCCTTTTCCCTTGAAGAATTCTACCCGTGTCTCCTGTTTATGAACCGTCAGCTCAGTTGTTATTCATAGAGCTAAGTGTGTAATACGTACACAGCAACTATTCATTAACACACATTACTCTTACTCTTACTGTCATAATTTTAGTTTTGTTGGAAAATGTCTCCAACAGAAACAGTCAGCAGATATTATAAAATAATATATCTCCTTGTTTTCAACTGCATATGTTTTTTTAAATGTTTAAATCTTCAAACGATAATTGCTAGAAAATATTTTTTTAAGTGTTCAATAAATAGAAAGGCCCACATTCCCATTTCAATGAGCTTTTGTTAATGCAATTGGAAATATTTAAAAAAAGTTAAAAAAGCTGAAATTTTATCCTGAAACATGCTGCCCAGAGAGAGGACTCTTTCAGGAAAATTCCTTTATAGCTTAGCAGCAGATCTCACAAACCACGCGTGCCAAGCCTATACATTATTTAATTTTTTTTCAATTAAAGTAGTTCTATTTCTGTACAAGTTATAGATCAGTATTTAATGCACGAAGTTCCAGACAAACTGGATAAAGACACAAGTCTCTCTCCAACAGCTTAGAATGCTACAAAGTGGAAGGGAGCACTTTTGTATGTAGACATGAACTTAAATTCACATTTGCCTCATCCTGCTACTTTATCAACATTAAACATACCACACAGGGATAGGTATTGTATCTACTCAATTCAGTACATACTTGCCACATTCATAGAATTGCTCATTCTAACTAGATCACCTACACTAAACAAAGGCAGAAATCGAATTCATCCTTTCTGGAGTTTATCACTGACCTCTTACTAAGTCAGCAAGAGAGGCTGTCAACTTTTCTAGCAGTAAATATTAATTCACCTTCAGAAGATTGCCAAAAAAACTAATAGTAATTGTAATAGCAATGGCAATTATAGTTATGGATAACATTATTCAAATTGCCATAAAACTAGTGTTTGAAAAGGCCTACTTCATAAGAATGAAAGAATAATCTTAGAATTTCTACAAAAATTCCCAGCATAATCAAGGCAGTCTTTAGGTGATACCAAGCTTCTGCTTGTGTATGATCCCTCCATCCATTACACAAGCCCAGGGCCAAAGAGCATCTCAATCTGCAGCGTGCACATGGGACACAAGCACCCTGAACCTTGGGCTGAAACTCTCCATGGGAACTGTGTTTCAAAAGAGACAGTTTCTGAAATGTAACAAAATATTTCCTGTATTCACTGATCAGTATTCCACACTGTAATTCTCTCATCTAATATAGAGTTTAGCTAGAAGTTTAAGCAATATTGTGATAAGGATAATTTCAGTGGCCCTAGTTCTATTTCTGGTGTCTAATTGAGTATATTTTTAACTTTCAATTAAACTTAATAGGATCTAATTAGTAAAACCTAATTAGATGCCTACTAACAATTTCTGATTAACTGTTTTTTCCTGAAGTCTTAGTGGGAAAGCAAGTGTCCCTGAAATAGAGGGGCTATTTCAGTATTGAGGCGCTGCTCTGTATCCGTAAGGCCTTAAATAAAGTGGTGTGATCACAGACACATAAAAAAAGTAATAAAAATCCGGCTTGGGAAAAAAAATTTCAAAAAATATGGTTGCTAATATTTTCTTCTATTTCACCATGGTTCTGACCAAAGATGTACATATTGCTTGAGTTACCTCTCTTTCTTTTTTCATAAAACTCTGACTCTAAGTTACTGCTGCAGAAAAGGCCACTTTCTCCTGCTTTATTGTCTACAACATGTCCTCAAGGGAATATAATCTTAAAAGTCTTAAGGTAGTAAATATATTATCCATATATATAGTTTGTTGGAGTTTTTTCGCAAAGACTGCTTGTGGAGTGGCAAAAAAAATTAAGAAGTTAGTTCTAGGTGAGAAAAAAACCCAAACTTCTAACCCTCTTTATTATCATCACTTAACAACTATTTTTCACTTAATATTTTTTTATGTTCGTTTGGTTTCCAGGGATTATTTTTCTTCATGTTGTCTTTAATTTCTTCTGCTCTGTATATGAATACAGCTAATGTGCAGCTGTTTCACCAGATTCTGCTTGTCCCTCTTGAAGTGCTCAGATGATGCTGCAGCTCAGTGCTTCATGGTTAGTGGGCACATGTTCAGGTGTCTGTGACTGTGTGCACTGTACAGCAATGAGCTTGGTGGATGGTGCCCATGCATGCTGTAATGGGAGTTGATGGTCACTCTTAGTAAATGTCAGCAGTGGTGGAACTAAAGCCAACAAAAATTTAGGAAAACCATAGTTTAGAGGTATTATTTTGTATTTCACATTGCTTCCTCAGCAGTGGAACACCAAGAATCTATCCAATTTTTAATTTCTTAAACTGTAGTTACTAAAAATCCACTTAGTTTGTGTATACCTCTAAAGACAATAAAATTATTAAATAATATTATATTCTGTATGTACTGCTTAGAAAAAAGGTTCTTTCTCTAAGGATCTTTCTAGTAGACATTCTGCACCGAGTTTAATTTTTCTAGGAAAAAAACCCACAAACATTAATTCCAGTATCCAGATTCTCAGGAACACTGCTGCATTTCTAGGTGCATGTCTAGACTTGCAATCCCAGCTGTTAGGCTCTGTTGTAGCTGAATTTCCTTTTTAAGTGATTCAATCTGACTCAGAGTAGTGTCCAGCAGCTTGGAAAGGATGTTAATGTGATGTGACAATCTTGACATTAGCTGCCTTGGTTAAGGCCAAGAAACAAATCATGTAGAGCTTAACAGATCAGAGACAGCACCTTGAATTTTACATAGAAATGAACTGAAAAATAGTGAAGATTCTGGCTAAACGAAACTGATGCTTCCTGAGTGGGCAAATGTATTATGAGGAGTTTTGTTGTTCTTACAGCATGTGCAGTAAATTGAGCACTGTGCAGTCATGCAGTTCAGCACCCTCAGTGGCTGGGAGGCATCCTTTGAAGGCTACATCTGACAGAAAAGATGATAAATGCCAGGATAAACGGAGATTTAATGAAGCCTTTGGGTACTAATAACAATGGATTTCTTTGAGAGGTTTAATTCCATGGGCATGTCCAAATTTACTCCTTCCCTTTGCTGTACGTAAAATTTTATCTAGCTACTCTCTATTGACCTGGAGGTTTTAAGCCCCATCATGTCTTGGTAGGTGACTGACAGGCACAGAGCTCAGATACAAGAGAGGTGCAGACGTGGGCATTTGGCATAATGCAATTCGGCAGCCTGTCTCCCATTATCAACCAACAGACACTGAATGAAAAAGTAAAGGGAAAACATGTTCTGGATGATCACAGGCCATGAATTGTACAGGACAAGAAGGGGAAGAGAGAACCATCTCACCAGGCTTCAAACCTCCCTGTTCCTTGCCAAGGAATCACTGTGGCTCAGCACTCTCACTTAGGCTCCGGGCCCACACTGTTCCCTCCAGCCTCAAAGTTAAATGTAAAAACAAAGCTAAGTGACACCTTTTTTTTTTTTAATTTTTAAAATAGGGCCAAGAGTATTTAGGTGGTCAGAAACTGAAAGTCTTTTCCCTTTATCCTGCCGGGCTGCATCGCGAGGATGCGTTTAGGCCATAAAACCTCTGACAGCTAAAAGTAATGGATCTTGGCAGTAAATTAGAAAGATAGAAAATGTTCTAGTATCTCCAATTGTTCTTTATTCTTCATCATGGCTAGGCATCTCGAGCGAAGATTTGGGAAGGGCTCTACCCACGTTTGTTGCAAGCGCGTTGGTGGCTAAAAAGGCCAATAGGCATGTCCGGTTGCAAAAGGCACAGCAGAAAGGTGGTAAATTCTGCAAGGCACGATTCTTTCTGCCTTGTCTTTTCTCCTCAAGGGTGATCCTGCGTGCTTTCTCAAAAGCATCAGCAGCGTTATAGATGGTGTGTCTCCGGACGTCCCGATTGGAGGCCAGAGTAGACCAGTTATGATGATCAATATGGCCAAGGCTGAGATGTTGTTTCAGGGAGTCCTTGTATCTTCTCTTTGGGGCTCTTCTCTTGCTCTGGTAGATAATGACAATGAGAGGAGGCCCTGACCTGCTGGTTTTGTTCATCATGTACACTATTCTAACAGAGAAAAAATGGACTGGACTGTAGTACTGTGGTTTGTCTCTATTTTGTTTCAGTTTCTGGAAGTCCAAATAAACAGAGATGATAATCTCAGCAGAGGTGTAAATGCTAGAAGAGCTGCGAAAAAGGTATATTTTACAATTAGATTTCATTTTCTGTGTTTTTATTTTTCTCTTGTAATTCTGAACATTTCCTTCTTCCATTTCGCGAGGCTATCTTCTGCAACAGTAAGATATAAGCAACTGAAACTGGAGGCCTTGAGTTCTACAGATTGGGGCTGGGGGCAAACATGTAGGTGTCCGTAAAACATCATGTAACTTCTCAGGGGTTAATGGTACTGGCTGGAAGTGAGTAAGTCCAAAGCAATGTGTGACTTTGGATGTATATCCAGCTGTGAGTCTCCTGCTGTAACACTGACTCAGAGGGAACAGAGGCACAACTGCTGCTGTGGCCTGAATGTGCACAGAAGAATTGAGAGATGTGCACTTATCAAATGCCCAAGGTCCTTCACAAACCTCAGGGATTTGTAAAGGGTAAATAAGAAAACCTCTGGAAGCCAAATCAAACATACTGAGAGTGTGATTCCTCACAAAGTGTTTGGCCACAAACTCCTTCTGCACTGTCATGACTTCATTTATTCATGAGCAACTGCAGTCTAATTGTTTTGTCATATGATAAGGTTTGCTGGCTTCACAGCTACCAACAGAAGTGACAGAAGGGCTGGATCTCTCCCTTTCACTGTCTCATCAGCTACACGCCTTTGTAACAGCAGTATCCTTCAAAACTAGTAAGTCATGTTTTGGCAAAAGTAATTAGGAATTTTATAAGCTATCACATGAGGATTCAACGTTCACCTCTAGGTCCCACCATCTTATGAATGAAATATTGAAAACAACAGTGAACATGACAGCATGGTTTTTCCTTGGCATAAGAAATAACACTTCTGTGTCACATGTAGATGTTGAGATTGTTCTTTAATTTATAATTTAAAATCATACAGCTACTTTAAACTCTGGGCAAGAATACCTTGTTCATGCTAAATAAAGTGATTCTTCTTTTTAAAAAGCTATTAAAGGTCTAGCTATTAAAAAACGTATGTGTATGTGAAAAATGTTTACACAAGAATATAAAATAGGACAAACTGGAATAGTAGATTCATTTATCTGTGCCCAGGTTAAGGTGTGAACAGGAAAGGAATTTTTTTTTTTATTTAATAGAATATATAATTAAAGTGCTCACATTAAAAATATACTATTAATGTTAGCAATATCTACATTTTTATTATATTCACATATATTTACAACAATGAAATATTAACTACATGTGCAACGTATTGAATTTAACTCCTTAAGGAGAAAAACTTTTCCTTAGAAAATTCTTTCATTAAAAAGAATATCAGGGAGAGAAAAGAAGATATATAAGGGTTTTTTCAAAAGATTAAAAAAATAATCCTTTCCAAAGATCATATGGAGAGCGATGAGAGTTTGAAAGATAAAGCTGATAATCTATGACTCACTTATTATACTAAGAGGAAAGGAAATGCTTTAAAGACTATAATCAGAATCGATGTATCCCACAAGAATTTTGGTGGAAAACAATTATGAAGGTACAAATCAGGTTTAAAAAAATAAATAACACAGTCCTAACAGTGAATTGATCCAGGGAAAAAATGTATGAGATTTTGAAAAATCTCAGTTTTGCAACTTGTTTGCTAGTCTGTGTGCAGAACTAAATTTCAGAAGTAGTTTACTTTAAACTGCACTTTATTATAACTAATTTAAAACATTTCACAAGAAATCTTTTGATATGTTGTGGAGGTTTTTTTGGTGAAAACTATGTATTGCCAAAGGGACTTTAAAAAAAAGGGTTAAACTAAGTGTCATTTCACATATCCACTAGTAAAACCTCACAATGTTACCTTTAAGCTGTGTCAGAAGTTCATAAACTCAAAGATCTAATTAAATATTAATTTTGAATTAAAGCTCCAGAAAAAGTTTTGCTGGTATTATATCCAGTTATTTACAGTGATAAGCTTTTTTCTTCATGTAAACTATATAACAGTGATTTTAGAAAATGTTACACATATTAAGGAATGTAAGACAATTTCAAGTATTTGGAAATAATCATTTCCAGCACGAGTAAATATTACTTACTCTATATGTACCTGTGTGTTGAAATCAGTGGTAAGAAAACTAATAAAAAAATGGGTCACTTCTTCCGCCAAACTAAGTTAGAAAGATGTTGAAGGGCTGTTGCAAGCCAGCAGCCTGAGTTGTTCTGAGTTTGTGTTTTGGAAATGACTGGAAAAAAAGTATGAAAAAGCCTATAGGTAAGTGCTTTAGGTTTATTTTTTTTGATTAGTTGTGGATTTTTTTTCCTAGATAGCAAGTCTGCATGAACTTACTTAAACAGACCATGAGAATCTGGCTATTCTGTAAATAGTAAGTTCATATTCCCTTCACATGACAACTACATTCTTCTGTGTATGTATATTTATGCTGATATACCTGTCACTGAATTACTCTGCACTGGTAAGTAGTTATTGTCACCTTCTTTCTTGTGGAATCAGGTCTCTCAAACTTCATGATGGAGTCAAGTCTCTATGGATGCAATAGCTCTCATGGAAAGGAGCAAATTCCAGCTCAGGTAGGGCATTTTATGTAGTTTCCACTGTTTTGATAAGTCTTAGGCCAAAACTTCACCAGTGAGTGCTGGAATTTGGTGCCAGCATTCAAGTCTATGACCATTCAAATCTTCAGTCCTAAAACAGTCTTCTAAAACAATTACATTTATTAAGGGTTCACAAGGTAACAGAAAAAAAAATCTATTTATTTTCTTCTTCTCATGGTCAAGGTGGAAGTCAGCACAAACTGATGATTGTTTTGCAAGACATTATGCACATGACATACAACCCTGTGCATGCAGTTCTCTAGCATTTCACTTTTTCAAGTGACAGTGAGGAGATTCTCCATCTTTATGGGTTTGTTTCCAAGAATTACAGGCAAGTTTTTGAAATTTTCCATGACTTCTCCCCTAGACTTCACCCAGAGTCTACCTTTCAGAGAAGCATGGTGATCTTGCAGTTCCTGGTCCTATGTGATGTGAAAACTGTTAGCCATGGCTTGGTACAGCGTTCTTTACTCAATAAGGGACAACAGGAAGCTTTGCTGACAGCCCTAGGATAAATTCCTTCCCAACCTAGAGAGCTATGTAATAATGTCATTTTGCTGCTCTCACATTGCTGTATTTTCTTTCTCAAATACCCACCCGGGCTGCCTTGCTAACACGTGTTAGACAGACTGCTTTTCTTTTCTTTATAAAAGACTGCATTGGAAATACATCCAGCGGTTTTTGCAAACATCCTCGAACGAAAGCTGTACCTTTCCTCTGTACATGACGTATGCCATGGAGACAACTCTTCTTCTTGCTGTGTCTCTGCCTCTGTGTGGTATCTTTAGTTAGATAATCACACAATAAAAGGAGCACAGATTCATTTCTTTAGAAAGCTGATCATGAAAGTTGACTTTTTGCATATTCTCAGTGCAGCTAAGAATTATTTCGTGAGTTCTCTGTGTACTGATGATATGAGATGTGAGACTAATACTGCTACAAAAGTGGGAGGAGACACTGAGTTAAAAAAAAAAAAAACCAACATATTTTATTTTCACACTTGTGAAAATTGTTTTAAAATTGTTTTAACACTTGAAATTTTCCCTGTTGTCTCCAGAATAGATGGTATGGAAATAAGCATGGAGGAGGATTAGGAAGCAAATATAATTTATTTATTACTACTTCTAGGACAAATCTTAAAAAAGAGAATATACTTAATTCCACATACTTAAAAGAAAGTGACGCAATATTTTCAGAGAACAACATTAGTAAGAATAAACCATATGCACAAATTTTATTTCCAAGGGAGTATTGCATATTTCACTTCTCATGTATATTCACACACATGGGTATAACATGGGTACATTGTATTATGGATTAAAATATATATACTCTCTTTACTATATCTCTGTGAATCTTCACGTTGTTGGAAAATCATAGCCATGGCCTTTTGGGGGCTTTAAATGGTCTTTTTTTTTGCCAAAAAATCAATCAATAAGATTTCAAACACAGAGAAGTTAATGAATTTTAAATAAATTTGAAAGAGAATCAATTGTGTCCCAGCATGTGGTTTCACACTGAGAACAACATGTTCTCAGGCTTTAGCCTCTCACAGGTCTGTTAGAAAGATCCTGTGCAATAAGACCTGTAGGGAAGAGACACCCAAAAAATCTGTAAAATATTCAAGGATCATCTCCTCCAAGTTCAAGAGTAGTCAATGCCAACTAATGCGAAATTAGGCAAAAATGCCAGAAGGTCTTTGCAAATGAAGAAAGAGCTCATAACCAAATTCAGAGGCAAGAAGAAACCGTACACAGGGAGGAAGCAAGGATGGGAAACATGGGAGAAATACAGAAACATTGTCTGAGCATCCAGGGTTAAAGTTAGGAAAGTTAAAACCCACAGAGAACTAAAAATGGCAAGAGATGTCAAAGTCAACCAGAAGACCTTCTGTATGCACACAGGTGAAAAAAGGGATTTGAGGAAAATGTGGGCCCATTGCTTAACAAGATAGGGCACCTTGTTACACAGGATGTAGAAAGGGCTGATGTACTGAATGCCGGATGATCTCTCAGGGATCTCAGGTCCCAGAGATCATGGCCAAGGCTGGAGCAATGAAGATTTACCCTTGGTGAAAGAGGATCAGGTCAGGGAATACTTAAGCAAACAGGACATACACAAGTCCATGGGCCCTGATGGAGTGCACTTACATGTTCTGATGGAGATGTCATATATCACTGCAAGGCCACTGTTGATAATCTTTGATCAATTATGGCAGTTGGAAGAAGTGCCTGAAGACTGGAGGAAGGTAATTGTCACTCCTGTCTTCAAGAATGACAAGAAGGACTCAGGAAGCTACAGGCCAATAATCCTCCCCTCAACCCCTGGGAAGCATCATTCTATGAAAATTAGATGAGTGGGATAGATGATATTGGTTTGCATCCACCCATTGCCAGTTCCCATGGTAAAATTCCTCAGTGCCAGCAGGGAATAGGTATTCCTCAATGGCAAGAAGGGTGGACAGCAGGACAAATTGCCCTCTCTCCTGGTGTCTGTTGTGAATGACACATTTTTTTGCTGTTGAAATGTACTATCAGTGCACACTGAGATCAGTGCTGAGGATGAAAACTGGTGGCCCTCATGCTGAATGAAATCTTCCATTCAAAAGTGTGTGGGCTGAGCTGCTTGTGACAGGTTCTCATAACTGTGTGCTAGTGCTCAGTGGAACCAACTGCCTTACAGGACTCAAATACACTCTTTGGTGCATCTCAGGTTTAAATGTATGTTTTCTACCATGTTTCTTTTGCTATTTTTTAAGCAGGAAAATAGAGTTTAAATCCAGCGTACTATCCTAAAACAAGCAAAACTAGAGAACCCATAAAAAGGCTTCAAAAACAAAAGGAATTATTTTTGAAGATTGTAGAATGGTTTATAAGAACTTCATAGAGGTTCTCTTTGTAAATGTCGTAATAAAGGTTCATTGATTAAAAGAAATTGCTTCTATTGCTCATAATAGCATCTCATTGATTGAAAAGCATTGCCTGTAATGGTTTCCTCCAAAGCAGCATCTGTTATGTATTAACCTTTCAGCCTTCAGAATCATGGGATATGAATTTCTTGCTCAAACTACTGGTCAGATGACCCATCCATGACATTTAATAAATTGCAACTCTGCACATAGATTCAGGATTTCATAAAAACAGGGAAAAACACATTATAAAAAAGGTACAGTTTTCACGATGCCTGGTACAATTGAGTTCTTTATGTTAAAAGGACAAAATCATCTAAGCTCAGAGTGTAAATTCTATTTAATTTGAAGCACCAAACAAATTTTAAGATAATCATCCAGGCTTTAATGATAAACAGCAATGTAATGATTGAACATTGAAGGAAAGAAAATCTGTCATGTCCAGTTTGTTAGGAAAAATCATACAAGGACAAGGCAGCTTTGATTTTCATGTGTGATTTTCAACTTTGAACTAGTTGAAATGATGTAGTTACCTATCAAACTTGCATTAGCTATAGTATGTGTACATGACTACAGGAATACATTCATTATATGATCTCTACTATAACTTTCTCTTAATATTTAAAAAAGTCTTTAAAAATGCTGCAGTTTATTATTATTAGAGTTTATGAGAGAAAATTTGTATCAGAAAAACATAATAAGGATATTTTTATTAAAAATATTTGATTGTTTTTAGTTGATCTCTAAAATATATTTTATAAATTTGTTTTTCATTCTGCATAGAAGCTACATGCACATCTTAGATTGAGACCTAAACTATCTTTACTAGAAATGAAATACTGTGTGAGGAGGAAGATTTTATTATTAAATGTAAAGTTCCCTTCTTTTCTAATGAGACATGGTTCAAAACAATTCACTGATTGTCCTGCTGTGAAGTTGTGTATAAACAATAATTTAACCCTTAGAGATATTTGTATTTGTGACTCTACAGTATAATATCTGACACAAAACTATGTAGCAAACTATTGGACAAAACAGTTTGTTAAACATTAGTCTTAAGAGATTTACCAGGGGTTCAAGTTCAGGAGTTAAATGTAGTCTTTCTTTAATAAAGGCAAACAGTATACAGACAGCAAAGTTTTAAGCAGTTCACAGATCAGTAGTGTCTGAGTCACATAAGAAGGAAAACCAACTTTGTGATGTTAATGTGCCTTGGTGCCAATTTAATGGCTAGTCCTGACCACTGTGTACAAGAAGTAAAAGCATGAAAAATATAGAAAGTAATAGGATACCTAAGATTTCACAGGAAATTTGAGTATATGAAAAAAAGGGTGCTAAACAAGGAGGTAGGAGGTATAAAAGTAGTGAAGGACTAACATATCCTTAAGGAGGGTCAGTCAGTGCAACTTTTTGTCAAATAGATTATCTGTGTGCAGCATAGCACAGAAACAGATAATATCCAGCGGTGTATCCAAGGCTCCAGTTGGGAGCAGCAGGGTGCTGAGCTCTTTTAGAATCCTAAAGTATAAGATCCAGATAGGCAATAGTGTTTTTATTCTTAAAGTGAGATTTAGGTTGCTAAATCTAGCAGTATCAACCTGAGCCCAATTCTCAACTATAACTTAATGATACCCATTCAAACTCATTACCCATTCAACCCACTTTACACATGAACATTTTCTGAGTACTCAACGTTGCTCTCTGTATGTAGCATTGTCTCTTGAAAAAACTCTGAAAAATGTGATCATTGCATTATCTCAATAAGGACACAGAAATTAGACATTTCTCTTACAAAGTCCTCAAAGGATTCAGTCCAGGAGTTGAGCTCAGAGCCACCTATCACAGATCTGAAGATTAAAGTTCCTCAACTAAAGCACTTTGCAGTGGCTGTATCTTTTAATAGAAAGCAAAGAAGGAACAGATTTGGAGAAAATGCTGTTGCTTCCCATATTTTATAACTGTGCAGTGAGGAGCAACTCATTCTGTATCACCCTCTTCTTTTTGAAGTTCAGGTCCACATATCTCAGCTGTGAGAAGGATATTACTAAAACTACCAGCTGTTAACATAGTCTGAATGTACGTCTAGCTTGGAAATGAGTCTGTGTTTCCTGTCATACAGACTTTGTTCCACTACGCAGGATATATTTCAAGATATCTTAGGCCATAAGAGCACCTGAGGTGTTTGTTTCTCTGTATGCTGCTTCTTCGTGGGTAGTTAGCTTGCTCCAAGAATAATGTAGTCATATTTCACAATGACAGTTTCACTTAAAATGAAGAAACAGTTTTCAGAAGACAAAATAAATTTGAAGCTTCCTCTTTTCCCTTATAACTTGTTGACTACAAGACGTGTTTTCACTAATGCTTTGTCCTGAAGGTTGTGAGTATTTGAGGATGGCAGATAAAAGAAGGACAGAGAGGTGATTTGGTCTGGTTAATGTAACAACTCAAATTCTTTAGGTAATCACTGATAAAATGAGAGTGTACTGAAAGTCCGAAAGAAATAATCTAGTCCACCCAATTTACATGGCTTTAGTCACTACACAGGGAAATCACACACTTCCACAGAGGAACTCTTAGGAGATAGTTGGTCACTTCCCTTACCATCCTTCTATATGTGCCAAAACATGGAATCTAGAAAAGCATTTCTGATATTTCTGGTACCATAACCACTAATACAAACCAGAGTTTTTGCATATTCTATTTGAAGATATATTTATGGACATAAGCTACAGACATAATCTCTTTAAAGATAAGAGATGACAAGCACATTCATTGTTGGCTAGTTGTGGATATTTTTTCATGTACAAGAGACTTTCAATTTCTTTTGGAAGGAACAGAGTTCCTGCTTCTTGAGTGAATGTTATAAAACCTGTCTTATAAGGCAAAAGTTCAGTGCTATCTTTCACGAAGTGATGTAACACTTCAGCTTTCCAGCTGCCTACTCACACAATTTAAAATGAAGGGTCATAGAATCAGAGAAATCTGATGAAGGTTCATTCTAAAACAAGTGAATAGGATCTCTGGGCTGATTTAGTCACCTAGTCCTGCCTTAGGTCTGAGAAGTTCTTCTGACAGCACTGGTCAATAGACTTGTCAAATCTTGAAAAGCTGGATGATTAGGGATTTTTCCATAGCTCTGGACAAATCACTCTAGAATGGAACCACCTTCTCAGGTAGAGATATTCATCAAGAACCTCCCAAGCATCAGCATATGATCACTGCCCCCTGTTTTGCCATTGTCACTACAGAGAAGAGATGAAAACTATCATCTTCTGATTCAATTTCAAGTTCCCACAGGGGGTAATTAGGCACACAATTTCTATTAGTAGACCTAAGTCACCCAGCCACTCCTCATAGCCTGTGTGCCCTAAGACCTAAGCACCAGTGTTACTGAATTCACGGCTTTTTGCAGTGGGCTAGGTGTCCTGAAAAGTAGATAGAGTCAATGATTTTACAGAACACAAGTGGATTTTAAATGCTACTTTTGTAGGCAGATTGGATAAATCTTACATATTACATAATTTGTCACCTAAATCCTTTGGTAAATTGCACACAATAAAATCAATAATGGAAGTCAACTTCCACTCACCATTCATAAAGCTGGCCAAAGTCAAGAAAATTTAATGGTCTGCCAAGTATATCTAGCTCATCACAATACGCTCTCCCTTGAAAAGACTAAATCAGATTCTAGGAATACAGCAGTTGCCTAGAAAAGTGCCCACAGCCAGGAATCAGGGGATATTCCTCAAAGAAACAGAGATTTATGGGTTATGAGGGCTTGTCTCTGGTTTATTAGATCTGCTTGTAACAGCAGTCAGCTTTATTACACTTCTCCATATCAGTTATCAGGATGGAAAGTCTTTATTTTAAGATACATTGAGAACATCCTGTTTTCTATTTTAAACTGACTGGTCCCAGTCACTTATCAAGATTTCCTTATCACTTGCACTTTTAATATCCCAGAGAGATCACTAGGGAGCTGTCAACCAGATTGACTTCACATTATAAAATTAGGACTGTGAAACACTTGTATAAATATTACAGTCACTTTGTGCCCCTTAAGACAAATCTGTAACAAACCTTTAATTCTGGACAATCATTTAGAATTAATTTGACTATAAACCAAATCTCCAAGCCTAAGATGATGTGCTGGTTTAAAAGTAAACTAGCAGGGAAATGAACCCAACTCTCTATGATCAAGTCAGTGCTTGTTCTAGAGCACTGCCAAAGATACCTCCAATTTCTGAATGGCCAGCACAGAGAAGTGAAGGAGAAATTAAATAATTCCAAGACACTGAGCAGCCATGAAGAAAACAAACCCTGGACTAAGTACATTTGCATCACGTGTTTCAGGAAGTTCAGGAAATTAATGAAGCTTCAGAGACCCCCCATGGGGGACATCAAAGGAATTATGTCAAATTTGCAGGTTGTTTTGGGAAGGAGTTTCTGTGCATTGTGGTTTGGTACCAGAAATGCAATCCCTAGACTCCAAGTTAGAAAACAGTATTTAATTCCAGTATTTAGAGAGTATAATTTTATTGGTTAGTGTAAGCTCCAAATTTTGAGTCACAAGTGTCTTTTTGTGAAGTGCTAGAACTGTGTGAACAGATCAGGTTGTTTCGATATACTCATTTACTACAAGACCTTCAGGGAGAAAATGGAAACTTTGAAAATGTATTTTCTTTCTGTCAGTGAAAAAAAATTCATTTGCTGAATTATTTTAACTGCAGGTCATCACTAAAAAGAAAATAAGTTAAATTGTAAACTGTTGGATTGTATACATCATCCCAAGAGAAGTGATTCATGTGGTTAAATTATTTCTTTGTTATATAATTTCACCTTTTTTCCAGGTTGAATGTGTTATATAACAGCTTTCAACTTCTGGATCCTTTAATATTTTCTTTTCTGCTAGATTAAAAGTTAATCTACAATCTAAAATACCTTTCCTCTGTAGAATAGGATGAAGACAGCTCTTAATCTCTCAGATAAATTAAACAGATGTAGAGTTTCTTTATATTATAGCAGGCTTTCCAGACTTTGAGCATTCTTGTAGGTCATTTCCTTACTGCATTCCAATTTGTTAACCTAATTTTCGAAGTGTGGATCCCAGAACACAGTATTGTAATATACTGACAACTTCATGACTGCACCATAATGGGCTATAGAGGCACTCAGTAATATCACTATAGGTATGAGATACACATTAAAATAAAATAAGTAAAAGAATGGTGAAATCTATGCTGAAAACTAGATCACAGGTTAAGTTGTGTCTAGGTTGCAATAGTTTGGGGGTTTAAGAAAGACTTGGTTTTGATGCTGTTGCTTCAATATAAACTATAAACAATATCTAAAGAAAAACCCTTAGAATCATTAGCAACTGACAGATTTTAGGGACTTTTAATGTTTTATTGGCAGTTTACTAAAGAAAGAGAACTTCAGACAGAGGGTCATAAATAAACGGGTCCTTGTTTCTCAGTATGGGGTGATCACAATGAATGATGGAAACAGATTTTCTAGAGAAACTCATATCTGGGAGGAAATGTAACCAGAAACATTTTTGTTTGTATGTCTTTCTATGTCACTGGCAAAAAGAGTCAGTTACTAAATTTTGTATATTTTGTATATTTTTGTATATTTGTATACAAAAAGGAAAGTTATTCAAAAGAAAAGTTATTTTCTTTTTTTTAAACTTTTAATTAAAACTTTCAGGCACTTTTATCCCACATGAAGTAATAAATTCATTAATTTGCCTGAATACTCCTAAATATATAATTGCTGTTTTTGTTGTTGTTTTGGTTTGGGCTTTTTTTTTTGTTTTGTTGGTTTGTGAGTTTTTGTGATTTCTTCCCCTCCATACTCCCCTAACTGTGAGCAGTATTTTCAACATCCATAGACTTTCTTATATTAAAAAGTGCTTTTATAATACTTGCAAGTTTTATTCATGTATTCAGGCAACTGATCTACTAATTCTCCATCATACTTATTTAATATTTTTATTCAATTTTTGCAGTTTAGGGGAAAAAAGTTTGTACAAAATAGAAAATGAGACATGGTAGGCATAACTTCACATATCTCTGAAAATATCTGGGACACAGCTGGTTTAGATAAAGATTTATTCATTTTTGTATTAGCTAGCAATGACTAAATAAACTCAAAACTTTCCAAGTTTCTTCTGAACTCTTTTGAGTGCTAAAACTTACAGTGTCCTACAAGTTTATGATGGGGTTTTACCATTCTTTTTTGTAATTTTTAAGGTAACATTAAACATTGCAGAAAGCAGGCTTCAGAAATGTCTTGAAAATAAACCCTTGATTTTCATGATAAAACAATCTAGTTGCATTTCACACAGTGTGCCCTCTCCTCTTCAAATGTATGTGGGGAGTGAGGTTGGTAAGCAAGCACTAGCACATTTTCTGTCTGGCAGAGACACAATTCTTTTCTCTGGATGCCTTAACTTTATCAAAAAGATAATATTTAAAATTCTTTGGAATCATAACATTAATTTACTTCTCTATAAGTAATTCCATCTTGACATTCAGAACATAAGTGGAACCAGCTTTCCTGGTGGTCTTATTTTGGAGATTATACCAGATATCAAGACATAATGGTCTAGAAATCAGACATGAATTTAACAAAACAGTAATACATTATATGATGAATGTCAAACTGAAACTACGTTACATGTTCCTCCATCCTTATTATATTTCCTCTTTATAGCATGAACAGCTGCTTCCAAGGAAGTCAGTGAGAACACTTTCAATGAATGAATGTATGAGGGAATGAATAAATGAATGAATGTATTTCTGCTGTAAGAATATGAAATTCAGATCTTGTTTCTACTTTTGTTAATTTTAAAACTCTCATTGAGTTCAAAACTTCTCTCACCTTGCTCTGCAAAGGTATCTTTAGCTGGTCCTAGATTTTATAGCATGCATATGATAGAAAAATGTGATAATAACTTATTAGAAAAGACATCATAAATTACTTAACTTTGGTTTATATTTCCCCGTATTCTGGCATCTTATATTAATTTGAACGAGCTATGTTGAATTAAGGTGACAAGCAGAAGAGGACTTTGGGACCTCCAGAACTGTCAAATAGGAAGAAATTGCTTGACTCTGATTTCATTTTAAGAAAGTAACATTATTATTTGGCCCTGAAGTATTGTGGCCATACACTGATAAAATTATCCAGAAATGCCTTAGAGACATCTGAATATTCCCAGTTTGAACAGCAATATGCTGAGGAATAAATTTACATTTTTAGTAGCTTAGTTCTACTTTATGTATCCCCTAAAGGGCAGTGTTGTTCAATATAATTTGTTGAAGCAAAATATGGCTGTTTAGTGTGTTTATTTAACTAGCTAATGCTCATTTGCTTATCTGACACTTAAAGACACTAATGCTGCATTGAGCTTTGTGTCACTTTTATATTATTACCTACAGGGAAAGGAAAGAAATTCCACCTCTTTTTTTGAAACCCTCTGCTAGAATAGTAAAATATCTGATCTCGTGCTGAGGGTGGGGCCTCTCCATTTCTATAATGCAGCAAATGCTTTTCACATGCCATCAAAGCCTCCTTCACCCTCAGTGGAATAGCATGTGCCTTGCCCGAGTAGTGCTCATGGAGTGATCATAAAGAGTAGTCACAGAGCAAACATATGAAGCGTGCAGAGTAAATCCCAATTTACAGCACACGAATGTGCATCCTGAGGCCTTCACAGTGTACACACCTTCCCAAACAGGCAACCTGAGTCAGCACAGTAGGCCTGGCCTATCTCTGCAGAACAGCATCGGGTATGTTCATATTAATTTCCAGGTCCTCTTCCTTCTGCAGATGAACAGTAACCAATGGATGGCTTTCTAGGAAACTACTGTTACTATTGATAAGTAGTGCCCAGAGGATTCAAAGAAGACTGGGCTATGCTTAATCTTTAAAAGCAAGTAAGTAGAGATAGTCCCTATCCAGAGGGATGTCTCATCACATTATAACAATAATATGTTATAATATGAGCAAATAGATGCAGTTAGCTCTGGAACAATGTCATGTTGTTTACCTTAGTAAAATGAGAATGTTTTTGTGGTAGAATAGCATTAGTTCTGGATGCATTTTACCTTTGCAATCCATATCCTGCAGAAACCTCCATACACACAGGAAAGAATAAGTTTATCAAATCTTTACTATCTTATAATACAGTATTTCTATTGCTAGAGTTTTGTATAGACTTGTTCATGCTTACTGGGAGTATGAATATACTTGAGAATGCATCTATAGAAGTCTTTAAGGTACAGTGAAGGCCTGTAGTTTAATATGCTTTGGACTAAATGTGGCATTCTTTTAAATTTATATCCTTAGTGTCTTCCACCACAATGAAAAATCTCAGCTGAAACAAGAGAGAAAGTACTATATTTAGTTTTAAACATTTCTCACTTACTGTGTTCAAACATGCTGAAGTCTCCAAAAATTCTAAGAATGGCAATTATCTATCAAATCATGTCCAGCAGATTCCTAAAATATTTGATTACACAGAATAAAAGAGCATTTCTCATAGGCATCTATGCTAGTTTTGACTGGAATAGAGTTAATTTTCTTCACAGTAGATGGTATGGTGCTGTGTTTTGGATTTGTGCTGAAAGTAATGTTGACACAGATATGTTCTCATTATTGCTGAGCAGAGCTTACACAGAGTCAAGGCCAGCAAGAAGGCTGGAGGTGCACAAGGGGCTGTGAGGTGACACAGCTGGGACAGCTGACCCCAACTGACCAAAGGGATGTCCCACACCATATGGCTTCATATTCAGTATTTAAAGCTTGGGGAAGAAGAAAAAAGGCAGAGAGGCATTTGGAGTGATGGTGTTTGTCTTTTCAGGTCACTATTGCATGTGATGGGACCCTGCTGTCCTGGGGATGGCTGAACACCTGCCTGTCCATGAGAAGTGGTGAACTAATTCCTCATTTTGCTTTGTTTTTGTGAGCAGCTTTTGCTTTACTTGTTAAACTGCCTTTATCTCAACCCACAATTTTTCTCACTTTTACTCTTCAGATTCTCTCTTCCATCCCTTGGGGCAGGGAGGTGAGTGAGCAGCTGTGTGAGGCTTAGGTGCCAGCTGGGGTTAATCACAACAGCATCTTGAATACTTAAAAGCCTATCCCAGCATAGTAACCCTACTCTCAAGTTTTATCTTTTCACCTTTTCTTTTTTTTTTTTTTTTTTTTTTTTTTTTGGTGTAGAAACATTTCCCATAACTTATATTTCCTCAGAATGTTCATTTTGGCAAACAGAAAGACAAATCACCAAGTACTGTTGTCATGAAGTACCCGTTCCACTAACTTAATGTTTTTTTGGTTGCAGTCTATTCATTACCCATACCTACTCTCCTCTCTAACTCCCAATGAAAGACAGTGCACTTCTCTGCAATGATCGTGCGGGACATTTTGAAGAGCATCGTTCTAGACAGCTCTAATCTTCCAAGTCCTTCATATCCACTTAGCAGATATATCCTCCAGGATCCCTCTTTACGTTTCACAGATGTTGGGTGTAATGAAGCAGACTGTATAGAGCACATAATGATATGTCTTGTCATGTGGCATCACTGCTTCCATATCACTCTTCCAAAGTACACATCACTGACACTTTAAGGCCCTTAGGGTAAGGTTAAATGCCTACTTAGTCTTGGCCATCAGCCCAGTGAAAGGCTCCAAATTGCATGGAGGCAGGGAGTAAACTGGACCTTCAAAAATGACTTATGGTCTCACAACTCTACTTGTTCCCTTCTCTTCAAGGCAAAGTGTTTCCTTTCTCATTCCAGCAGGCACGCAGAAGGATGAGAGTAATCTGATCACATATAGCTATTTGAAATGTAAAGATCAGTGTTTGAACTCATTTCCCTAGAATTTTTCCATGGTTAATGAGTATCTAGTCTCTGGTACCAACAGTTCTGGACTCCACTTTTTTCTATCCCTAGACCTGTTAATTAAGTCATATATTTTTCACCCCAAAAATTGAGCATGTCTCATTATGATTGCCCAGATCCTCCTTCTAACCCTTTTTATAGATAAGCATCGCATTTGCCAGTCAACTTGAACCTCCCCAGTTAGCCAGAATGGCTGGTAAATGATGGAAAGTGACTCAGTGAGCATCACTGTCAGCTGCCTCAGTACCTTTGGATGCATCCCATCTGTCCCCACAGACTGGTGCAGCAGGTCACTGACCATTTCCCCTTGAATTATTTGGGCTTCATTCAGCTGCTCATTCCTGTCTTTCAGCTCAGGGGGCTGTGTACCCTGAAAACAGCTTGCCTTGCTACTGCAGGCTGAGGCAAGAAAAGTCATTGAGAACCTCAGCCTTTTCCTCATCCGCTGTCTCTGTTTTCCTGCCACATTCGCTAAAGGATGGAGGTTCTCCTTAGCACTCCCTTTGCTGCTAATATTTTTATAGAAACATTTTTATTGTCTTTTACGGCAACAGCAAGATTAGGTTGCAGTTGGGCTTTGGCCCTTCTAACTTTCTCCTGTGTAACCTCAAAACATACTTGTAGTCCTCTTGAGTTGCCTGTTCCTTCTTCCAAAGGGCATAAACTCTCTTTTTTTCTGAGGTCCAACCATTCAAACCAGGCCAGTCTTCTTCCCCACTGGTTTGTCTTTCAGCACATGGTGATGGCCTTCCCCTGCCTTCAGGATTTCCTTCCTGAAGAATGTCCAGCCTTCCTGGAGTCCTTTGTCCTTCAGAACTGCCTGATGAGGGAATCTGACAACCAGACTCGTAAACAGGGCAAAGGACTGTCACCTTGGACTCTGAGAGTCCAAGGTGACAGTTCTGCTGACCCTCTAAAAGAGGGGTCTGTTAGTTGTGAGATAGTTTCACTTTGCAGGACTTTCTTATGGAAAGGACGGTCTTTTGACAAAGCTGCGTCATAGTCAAATGTCCAGGGAAGAGGATCAGACTGACAGAGCATCTGTTTCTTTATGTGTGAGAGTATATGCTCAACATTACTGCTGCAGTCTTATAACACTCTGTGTAGCATACAATTTCCTTTATATTTTGAGTATTCCATATGGTAAATACTGTGCTGCCAAGCTAATGGATACTTGGAAAGGACTACTGGAGTTTGTGGCATTTTTACTGTCAGTTGCAGCATCCCTGGTCTGCTGATTAATTGTTTAATATAGGGTGTAAATGATATATTACAAAAAAGGACACAATGATAGCTGAATTTGAAAAAAAAACAGTGGCATGTGGATGTACCAATTATAAAAAAATCCACCTTAAGACTGTATTACAGTGGTAGTAAGAGCTTTCAGTTCAATAACATTAAATCAATGCAATTAGAGAGAACAAACTGGATCAATGTGACATCTTGGTGAAGACATGGCCTTATTGTTCAATGCTAGAAGAAAAATCTTTTTGAAAGAACTATTCATTTAACTATTGAGAAAAGGAAAAATATATAATTGGATAAAAAATTCATGCCTTTTGTTCTTTACCTAGAAGATTATTAATAATTGGCACGGCAATTATGTAAACAATCTCAGAACTTTCCATGTGTTAGTGCCAGCAATGCTACTTTTATTGAATTGGCATCAGAATAAATACAGGAGAAAATACATGATATTTTTGCAATTAATAATTGTGCATAGCTTCATCACACTCCTCCCCTCCAGTAAAATTTTTAAACATGTTCTTTCAAATTCAGGTTCTGTCTACTATCTCAATTCTATATGCAGTCTTTTTCTTGAATCATTTGTAAAATATTATGTCCAAATTTTTTTGCACTTGGACTGATATTTTAAAAAAAATCCAAATAGTTGCAAAAATGATGTTGCCAAGGCAGTTTTATCCTCTGAAGACTTTGCTTAGCAAATGGTTATTCTTGCCTGCATGACATGAAATTTCTGCACAAAGGAATCATTCTTTTTGGAAATGACCCTGGTTACAGATTCCTTAGCTTTAGACACGTAACTGTAGGTAAAAGCATCTATTTTCCAACAGAATCTTGTGCTGAAGACACACTGTTAGAGAAAATATCTTCTGAGCAGTATGCATGCATGCATTCATGCATCAATCCAGACAGTGGAAAAGTTGGTTTGTCACCTCTGCTTTTTATAAACATAATAAAGCTTCTTGTGACCACCTTTTTTCATAAGAAACCTGGAAGTATGGTGCCAAACCTCGCATTTTGAATTTTCTTTTTGAATGAGCTTAGGCTGAAAGCAACTCCAAGTTTAATTTATTACATAGCTTGGTTTCATGAGTCCATTCTGCCACCATAACTAGGCTAAACCTGTCATCTTTGTTTCACAGGCAGTTTGAACCCCTTGTACCCTGTGGGTACAAAGACCATTTTCACTAAAGTGACTAGCAAGAGGGCTGTCTCATGAGATATGGTGCAATAATATGATCATTACCATCAGGACAGAGGGGGTAGATAGAAACAGCTATATCCTGTATATCCTCCCATCTGCATAGAGAAAGATTTTTACTCAGGCATTCCCTGAGAGTACATTTGAGCCTATATAATGCATAGAGAGAAGCCACAGATAAGCTTGCAGAAGAGAAGAGTAATGGAAAGAAATTAATTGCTATTTTTTGTTCCCAGCAAGTTGGCTGTAGAGATGGAACAATTATTTTTGTACTAAAGAATACAAAGGGAGTAAAAAGAAGAGAGATAATGAACAAAAATTGCAGCAAGGGAAATTCTAATAAGATATAATTAAAAAATAGAATGATGCAGACGGTGAAGCCCTGAAACAAGTTGATCTCTTCAAATTAGAAGACCCATAACTGCCTTGGACATAGTCCTCAGCCGTTTAATCTAACTTGAAGTTAGCCCTGCTTTGGAATGGGGACTCCAGAGTTCATGTTCAACCTATCCAATGATGTCATAGATGTTTATCCACCTCTGAAAAATAGCACAGATATAGTCTACTTATAGGAGAAGATTACAACATCTAAAGCAACAGCTGTAGCACTCTGCTTCCCACTGCTTCTAAACACTGTGACACACAGAACACACCACAGGCTAGTTTGCCGCAGGATTGAAAGGCTTAAAATCTTTTATTATCACTGTTTGATATATCTGGCATCCCTTGTGACAGGATAGAAAAAATACATGCATTGTGCATCTTTTCTCTAAAAATTTGTGTGCCTTCAGACCTCTGTACATCCTTTGGAGAAAAGGAATTGTATACAATGCTATTCAGCATTTCTTTAAATTTAAATTTCAAGGTGCCATAATACTGCTGTTTAGGCATGTTATGCTCTTGAATAAGCTTGCAGGTTATTTGAACATGGTTAGAAAGGTAGTTTATGACATTCAGCACAAGATAAAACAAAATTATGAATTCCGTGCAGGAACAGTTTTTTTACTGGCTTTCTCCCAATACTGTTTAAAACCCATTATTTAGCTGTTGGCTCCAGCTTCTGTGTTTTGTTGTTTGGTTGAGTTTTTTTTCAGCGTTCTTTTGAGAATAATTTAAAAGAACTTTTCCTACTGTGGCTGGTTGCTCTTTTAGAAATGCTTCATAAAGACCACTGCATCTGCTGATGAAAGTGGTGCTGTATGGTGATATCACGCAGTACTGTTGAAGGGGATATACTGAGAGTGTAAAGATGAAGTCTTCTGAACTTTGTAATTAAAATAAAACTACAGCTTTTTTTTTAAGGATGGCAATATCCTGCCCGTGAAATTCCCAGGAATCTTAAAGTGGTGGTTTTATTTGTAACTGCATAATATTTCAATGAAATCTGTGATGAAATATGCAATTCTTACTAACCTAATAAAGGCCGTTAAACTCTAGTCATCTAAGTCATACACCACAAATAAGTATGGCCTGCAGTACTACACTGAATACAGTAGACTAGTTACACAGCCCTGATTCAGAGCAGCTGATAATCTGGGAGTGTTCTTACATTCTTCTTCCTTTTATTTTTGTTGACCCCAGGAGATACACTCGTAAAAAGACAAACATATTGTGTGTTCTTTGTTTACTCTCACAGAAGAAAGGTAAGAATTCTTAACTGACCTGAGAAAAACTCATGATATAAATCTTTGATTTTTCATTTACTCTTTAACTATAGTCTATGAAATTAATAAGTGTTTTGCAACCTACATGATTTCAGAAGACTAACTAATCTGTTTGATCAAATTAAGTTAAATAAAAGGACAATCACCTGTAAACAATAAAATCTCTAATGTAATTTTAAAATTAAAGTAGTGGATGTTTATTTAAATCTTGTGCTGAGTATATGGATATAATGTGCAAATATATCTCATTTAATAAACCTAGGAGAGTCTAATGCCATCTGTTCTGGGAAACATAGGTCTAGAGGTTTACATCACTGCCCAAGAGAAGAAAGGTACTGTATATATTTAAGAATACCAGGATGATTTACCTGAGTTAAAGTT
Source organism: Pseudopipra pipra (assembly GCF_036250125.1). NCBI lineage: Eukaryota > Metazoa > Chordata > Aves > Passeriformes > Pipridae > Pseudopipra > Pseudopipra pipra. The sequence goes on along the minus strand of NC_087549.1, from coordinate 144,164,835 downwards.
CTGACTTCTCTTTTCCTTACTCTTTATTTTCACCTTAAGTTGCACTATTTTTTGCATTAAATTCACATCTACCCAAAACTAAGCTTAAAAATTGAACTGAAACTCTCCAAATGAAGTAACAGAATGACTTATCCCTGTTGCATGACAAATGTAATCCCACCAACCTACCGATGCCAAAAGTATGGGTACAAAATCTGATTTAAAGAGGTCAAGTATTTCTAATAATTCCTCCTTATTCCAGAATTTGAGTTAAATCTTTCAAAATTTTTCCTCAGTTACTCAGTCTAAAAAAATCAGTTATGAAGTTTGCAAGCAGAAGCAGTCTATTATTATATTGACTAAAATGAAATATCATTTGAAAGTCATTTGAACCATACATCAATCATGACGGCTTGTAAATTAATTAATACAACGTATTTGAGGGTGAATGTGAATGTTTTTTGGTACTTTATTGTTCATTTCTGTGGCCAGGGTTGACCTGATAAAAGAGGTCTCAAATGTTTTATAAACTTTCTTCATAACTCATGTTCTGTACCTATAAAAATAGGTTGCTTGGCTGGAAAATAGGACCAGCTTGCTGTTCTCCCTTGGCAATGAGTGACTTGGGGAAGTTAAGAGGACTGAAGTATTTTATTTTAACCACCCCTCTACCCTTCCTTTTAACCTACTTCTACCCATCCCTGGATATGAACTAAACTCCCTTGCTGAAAATTTTACATGTAGTAATGCAAGAAGATAGAAACAACAAGTGGGTTTTTTTAAAACAATAAATATATTTGGCAAGGATACACCATGGACCGCTATGGTCTTGATTTTGCAGAGAGTGAGAAATCTGGATGCTTTCTTTAATTCTTGTTTTCAGCTCCTGCCACACAATATACATTCTACACACATTTATATCAGCTCCACCATTTCAATGAACTACATTCCCACCTTCAAAACATGAGGAAATAATAACATAAATCCAAAGAAAACCGATCAAAATAGAATATTCTTCTGTATTTACCTAGCTGTACATAATTCTCCACAGGTTATCTTAGAGAACAAAGAGAAACATAGATATTCTGTGTTGTCAAAGTCTTGCTGTTTGCTTGAAAGTCATTAATTGTTAAGTGCTTAGAGCAGTGGCTGTTGTGAAAAACACTTTTAAACTATGGTTTAAATAAATGTATGTAATATTCCAGTAAGAAAATGCTAATATTTACCTATCTGGAGAAAAATATTTTCTTTTACAGCCTTTTCAGGCCTAACATACAGCAGACAGTCTGTAACCATAGCAATCAGCTGTACTGATGAAGAACCCAGCTAGGCCAAGCAAAAAAGAAATTGCAGTGCAAGGAAAGATCTGATTAGTGCAGTTGTGCATGCCACTGACAACATGAGGATATTGGCTCCTGTTGAGTGGAGCTGGTCAAACAGGGAAAGATATTTCAGCAAATGTTAGCTAAAAATTAAAAATTACTTGAGTTCATCTGCGTTCACTTTTTCTGCAGAGCTTTGGGATTCACATGAATTTCTTGCTGAAAATGAGCTTTTTATTTTCATATAAACATAAAACTGAGTATTACAGGCATTTGTACAGAAAATAATACAGGCTAGATGGGTAGTTAATCTATGGATCATATTATGGAAAAAGGATGTCCAAATGACACTAGGAGCTAAACATATCAAAGATCCAATCACATCTTCAGTAACTGGCTCAGATAGGACCTGGCAGTAACTTGAAATTGTATTCCCCTCTGAGGCTATGAAACTTTAAATACCAGTGAACAAGGACATAAAAAACTGCCAGTTGCTATAATTCTGATCAGTCACAATTAAGTTTGGGATAAAAACCATCCAACTAGCAGACCCATGAAAGGACAATTATAACAGTTTAGAGTATCTGGAGTACATTGACATTACTTATTTCTTTTATTATGGTCATTCTTGCTGTCTCAGTATTAAAAATCAGCTGTGGAGAAACTACTGTGTTGATTTGTGAGCTGCAAATTCCCCAAATGAAGTGAGATCTTCTGGCAACTACATCTTCCAGGTTGGAGGTTCCTGTGTTGTGTTGTTCTATACAAAAAAATCAAGTCCACCTACAATCTCCTTCTTGACAATTTATGACAAGGATAAACTCTGTGAAGCAGTATCTACCTTCCATTCCAACGTCCAGAGCTTTCAATAAAAGAAAACCCCAACCCACTATTTACTTTCACAAGTTATTGATACTCTAATTATTTGTAGTAGCAGTTCTGAAGAATCCCGATTTTAGGCAATACAATAATTACATTATGCTACACTACATTAGAAATAAATGGGAATAGATCCCAGCTTAAGCTCCCTGTATGAATACATTTTACAGGTCAGAGAAGGTGACACAAGGCTATCAGGAGTTCCCATTGCAGATAGTGGTCACAGTGCATCTGGTTATTATCCAGTAGCAATGGCTTAGTGGGAAGCATTGGATGACTCAGCAGCATCTGGAAAATTAACAGAACCTACTGGCAACTTTTCCTCCTTCCTTCAAGACATTTTAAATACTTCCTATTAGTGACGGATTAAAACAGGACTGTCTGCTTTCAGCAGGGAGAATTTCCTAAGGGACCACTGACTGAACCTGGCAGAGTGGGAAGAAGCGTGGAGAAAGCAAGACCCACTCTGACATGAAGCCTGCAACAGATCTGGCATTAAAGTCTCTTGACCATACCATATTCCTACAAATATTAAGATACAGTCCATCTGTATGTATTGGCATGTATTGCTGAGCAGAGCCCAAATACCAAATTACTTGCATGTTACCACGTGTTTGTGTGCATACACACACACATGTATGTGCACATACAAACACACACAGAGTCACACGCACATTATGTACTCATTCTTTAAATGAAGTTTAGAAGGCACAATTTCTATATTGCAGTTGAAAGTTTAAATGATCACATTAACATCTTAGCATGAATAAGGTAGGAAACCGATGATTGGAAATCCAAGAGCCACACCTCCTGAAATCTTTGTGAAATTTAATTTAAAAATAAACTTTCAAATATATGTTATACTACTGAGTTGTATATTCAAAGATAAATTAAAAAAAAAAAAGAATGAAAGACACTGACAAATTCTTCTAATACATATTCCTTAGTTAAACATTGAAGTCATGAGGATATATTCATTGGTCTGGAAAGGAAGAAGGAAAAACTACAGGATTTACTTCTATATATTTCATTTTCATCTCAGCTTCAGTTTTGCTAAAGATACACGATGTAGCATTATACTTTGGTAAAACTAATGATAACAATGTTAGGAATTGCAATCAAGACATGGCTTGCCATGTGAGACATGCGGTTAGAAGGGGCTCCCTGGATTAATCCAACAAATTTCCAACAAATTTGCAGCAAACTTCAGATATTAAATTGTTAATTCACTGAAAATTTGAACACAACTGATCAATTAATTCACTCCAGAGAAGCTTGGTTCATGGGGTATTTCTATTCTGGTACTGAAAGTTCTTATTAACTTTATCACCTATGACTTCCTGTGAACTTGCAATTTATCATCTAATAAAAAAATTCTGCTGGTCTATTTAATGATCTTTTGACTTTATAATGGTAAAGCCACCTTGGTTCAAATTCAGCTATCTGTATTTTATTTCTTTTATCTGTGGTCCTTCTATCAGGAACAAATCTGTGTACAGATTTCAGAATCCTGAGCCTATGGGATCGACAATATGGAAAAATTAACAAAGGTAATCTGCAATGGAAATCTTGACTCACTAAAATCAGTCACAAAACAGGCAAGGTGTTACACAATATACAGCCATAGATTAAAAATCTAGTAGAGACCACATGGATTCCAGTTTGAAATTTTGAATGTCAGGTCACATATTTTCCAAAAATACTTCCCACTTAAAGAAAGTACATACTTGAGAGAAATACCCTGTTTCAATTGCTGCTGATATGGAGCCAACCAAAATTCTTATGAAGTTGTTCATGTGGTTAACTATGTTCACTAAAAACTGCATCAGCATTCTTGTCTTCGTTTGTCAAACTTCATTCATTTTGTCTCTGTACAGTAGATTTAAGAGCCCTCTCTTATCAAATTTCTTCTACATAGCAAACATGCCCTTTAACCTTCTCTTTGGTAAGATAAACAGCCAGAGATCCCTCATTCTTTTATAATAGAGGCACATTTTACAGTCCTTTAATCACAGCTTGTCTCTCAGCCCTCTTCAGTTTATTAACACCCTTCTTGAATTAGGAATAGAATTGTGGGAAAAGGATACTTTCGTTCTCAGAAATTCCTCTATTTTTCTGCTTAGATCATTGGCTGACTAGAGTTGGATTTAAAAATACCTCCATCACCCTCTTCCCTTCCGTTGGGCAAATTTCCTGTATATAACAATTATTTTAGTCACCTTTGACTGTTAAATCTAAAAAGTTCCCCTCATAGGGACATTGAATACAAACTTCATGTTTTTACTCATACTTAGTGCTCTTTCATTTTTTTGCACTTAAGCCTCTTTGACACTGAGGTCTCTTGTTGAGTCTCAGGCTGTTCTGGCTTCCAGAGCTGTTCCTCCTAAGGACCCAATATTTTGAGCTCTGGTTCACAATCCTTCACTCACAAAGGAGAAGGAAGATTTCTTCACCGTCAAGATATGGACCCACACACCTGTCAAGCAACACGACTTAAAAGGAATGAAAGTGCATGGAATATGTAAGTAAGTTTGCACACACATGCAGATACATGTGTTTAAGCATACAAGTTCATAGTGGCATACCCACATTGTGACAATTTAGTGTAGAGAAAAAAAAATGCCATGGAAGTCAATTTTCACAGGGAGGCATTAAATATATGACAAAAGGCAGATTCAGTCTTGCTTGACTGTCAGTGAAAATCATAGCTTTAGTCAAGAGCTTATAAAATTCCTTGCTATTTAGTATTTCGAATATTTTCTCTCCCGAAGAATCACTGCATTGACAAGCCCACCTACTTCATAATTATACAATGCCTTTTTTATCAATATGCAGAATGTAATTCTGATTTCCAGGTACAAAAAATATATAACAGAAGAGATTATCAAAAATTAATTGCCCACTTGATTTTCCCAGGATGAAAAGTAAGAAAAAGAATCTTAGAATTTTCCTTGGGGGAAAAAAGGTATTTTGCAATTGCTGGCTTACCCTTCATCAAAATGACTTCTTCTATGTTCGGCTTTTCAACAGCTATAAGACAAAATTTTACTGAAGCAGAGTGTCAGATATGCTTCTCTTTGGTGCATATTTTCTACCTTTTATGAATCCCTATCTAATACATGATTACCAAATCAATGTACTAGGACCTTGGAAACTTTCTTTAACTTATTCTAGGAGTTGAGCTGCTGCATTAGAAATGTTGCAGTGCTCAGCATTTACACGACTGTGCTACTTTTCTGAATATCTGCCCTTATAGAGCCAATTTATCACACCTCACTGTCAAGAAAGACAATAAAAGCAAAGACAATTCTGTGCTCATGAAATTAAAAGTAATAAATAGCAAGTCTTTCAAACAGAGCATGCATGGTACTTGTACACCCTGCAGGGTTTCCTTTGTCTCAGGCATTACCAACAGCTGCAGGTTTTAAGGTCTAGTTGTCACCTAATCTACAAACATAGCCTGCACTGCTTAATGCCCCTAATCTTTGCCTTCCACATGACAGCACTTGACTACCTTTGAATCCTTGAACACAGTGTATTCCTCTTCGTGATATGTGTTTTTAAAATGGTTTTAGCTAATGGAGCTGTTTAATTTGCCTCATGGGTTCCCACCTACCCATGCAAATATCTTGGCTCAATCATGCGCTTCTTCAGCTAATCACCCAGATGTACACGTGTGGTAATTCTGTAAGAACCTGGAAGAATCTTCCTACCGAGTAACTTGTCGTTACAAAGGAAATAGCTACAAACCCCAGTGAAATCTGATGTGTAACATAAAAGCAGGAAACAAATGAGGACAGCCAGGAATGAATTATTTAACAAATAATCTTCCATCAAGTCAAAAAGTGTCCAAAGCTACCGGATTTCATGTTTCTCATTATTAATACAATGGTTTGAATGCATGAGAACTAGAGAAGGTTTTGTGACAGTTGTAATGAGACAATTTGGAAGTACACTTTATCCACCTTAAAATACTCAAAGGACATCATTTTAGATGTATAATGAACTTTTGATTGGACATTTGATATTACTGTCAGGGCTTGAAAATGTATCAAATCATTCCCATAAACAATCTGAATATAAGACAGGGGAAAGATAGTTATAGAAAAGCTTTGACCTGTCTGGTCTGAATGGATTTCATAATTATAAAATGGCCATAGCCACATATTCAATAACAAAAGAGATCTTTTTTATATCTCTTTTCACATGCACAGACACATATATACTCATTTTCCTTAGTCCAAGTTAAAGAAGGAAATCTACAAGCTATACTGAGTTTAAAGGTTAGAACTAGAGTGTTAGGATGCCCCATTAAATATTTGCTTTTCTTTGTTCAGGTATATAGAGTGTAAGATCCCTGGGTTGATGTAACCCCAAATATTAATCAGTATATTGTCATTTAAGCTCATGTTTTAATATTTCAGTGAACTGCTTTTTTATGTCTGTTTTCTCCTCTACACTTCTCTACTTCTTTTAAAGAAGTAAGCATCTTGCATCATCTTTGCCATAAGCTGGTCAGAAAGACTTTTATGCAGAAATATTAGTAAAAATGTGGATTGTGTATTTAGTATACATATTGCTATGTTGCTCCTCAGTCCATTCAGTAATAAGAGTAAGTTTCAAAGAATGCAAAATTTCAAACAAATCTAAGGGAGGGAGCCATAAATCTATAACAAAAATTGCTTTGTACATAAACTTTCATAATTTCTTACCTCCTATACTTTAATATTCAATATTTATTTCAGGAAATGTTGAATTTAATATTAATATCTTCCAGAAATCTAGAAACTCATTATTTACTTTTCAAGTTTAGAAAAATGCAGTCTTGGGTAAAATCTTAGGCTTCTTACATATTTTTGTTTCTTGTCTGCACTACTAGTTACCACTCTTTCAGCTGGTCTCTTAGGCACTCTGTTGGTTGCCTTGTAACAAATAATGAAATTCATTAGTCTATTTTATAAAGAAATATATGATGAAAAAATTATTACAGGTTTCTTTGTTTGTGCTTTTTAAATCTTTATTTACTCTGTGTGAAAAATTTCCCAATTATTTTGCAATGATTATTATACTGAGTAAATTCATGCTGATAACATGATACAACATTTTATCTGTGTAATAAAATATCAAATAATAAATATGATAAATAAAGCACTTGGAAAATCAGTGTTCGAAAAAAACAGGGTTCTTTGGTCAACTGACAGGGTTTAGTGGTCAATTTGTTTACAAAACATGTTAATACTAATGACCTGTGTTTTAAGAAAAAAAACCCTGTAAGTGCCTTTAAGAAAAATGCAGTATTAAATGCTGCAATTTCCTTTTGGAAGTGCACATTTTTCTATTGTTGTTTTGTGAACTTTGTCCTTCTAACTGCACGTTTTATATAGCTTTTGCCTTGGAACTCCCTTGTTTCAATCCCCTAAAACTGTCAAGTGTGACTCCACCTGCTTTATTGTTCCCATAAATTCATATGAAACTAGTAGCTAAATCCAATTTGTGTCATTCTGTCTCTCTTTGTAGCCTATTCTAAATCTCCCAGCATGTTTCACAAAAGTAGAATCCTATTAACGCCAAATAACCACCACTGTATTTTATTTCATGGTTATTACAGTCCTGCTACTGTCACAGCCCTTAAAGAGTCTTGTCTCTCCGTGAATCTATGATGACCAAAACCTACAAATCTCATTACTAGCTTTCTGTTCTTTTTCTGTTCATCTGATATACCTTTCTCCGATGCTTATTTTCTTTTACTGAACTTAGGTATTATAAGTTTAGGCTCAGTACCTTGTCAAGAAATTTGCCAACGTGTAAAGTGCTGCTAGTTAACATGAAAAACCTGTTGACTTAAGATAAGCTAACATATATGATTGGCCTATAAAGCTGATGTTCCTGTCTTAAGCTTTACTGAAGTTCTTTGCCTTCAAAGTGTTTTAATTTAAGAATTAAGGATACTTTATATTTCTTTATTGATTTCTGAGCAAGTGAGGGAATTAAAATATTAAAAACTGGAAAACATGAATTTCAATGGAAGTCCTAAAATCTAGATTAAAATCCATGAAGTGCTGTTATACTCAGGGTAATATCCATGAAATATTGAAACATCATCAGTCATGTATAATTGAATGAATGCAAGATCACAGCTCTTGCACATATAAAACTTAAAAGGAAAAAGAAAATAAAACCAACCAAACAAAAAACCCACAACATTTAAAACCACATCTGTTTAAGGTTTCAATGTAAAATTGAACATCTCCAGATGGAAAGATGTAAATGTCTAGGAAACTCATCTCCACCTGGTATCTTAAATGACTTCTGTGATATATATATATATAGACAGCAAGAGACAAAGAGTATAATGTGTTCATGTAAACTTGTATTCTAAAGCTCCAAACCAGCAACAATTGTTGGTTGGTTGGGGGATTTGTTTGCTTGTTTGTTTTAAATTTATTTTTAAATAAGTATCTTAATTTTCAATCATAGTGTGCAAACACCTTAGTACCTACAGCATGTCTTGCATTACTGCTTATTTCACCCTCTCATTCATGTCTTATGAAAAAGTTCTCTCTTTATTAGTGCAATATGTATAATTAGACTTCAAATCCTGCAATCCTAAAAGTGTTAAAAACCAGCATTTGAAATGCATGATAATTTTTCCAGGAACTAAGAACACAAAAAGGATGTCTGAGGCTCAGGAATGGTTGAGAGAAGAACTTGGAAATAATCAGAAATAATCAGCTTTACGAAGTTACAAGGAATCTTGTGCCTAAAGGGTGTGTCTATTCAATGCAATAGGGAAGATCTCCTTCCACCCATATTCCAAAGACAGTGCTGTGATTTATTAAATTCAGTGCTCTGCCAAATACTAGCATGTGGTTTCTGGAAAGATAGGAATAAAAAAGTGACCTCATATCTACTGGGAGTGCTGCTCCCTAACAAAGCTAAGCTTATTCTCTGATAATTGAAAGCAGACAATTAATTAGGAAAATGGATATGGGAACTTGACTCTTTTAGGCAGTTTGGTTGAATTCTATGAAAAGAATGTGCCCTGCTTATCTAAGTATGTTTCATAAATTATATGAAATCATTGGATGACTCAAAACAGTAGGATTTAAAAAAAAAAATCTCAGAACTGCAAAACAGCTTTTGCAATATGAATGAAAGGAAGTTTATTATGCTTCATGTGATGAAGTGAACATTTACAGCAAATGTGACTATTATGTATGTATGGTTAGGAAACAATTCCTCATACAAACAGTGAAGAAAAATTAGTACATCTTTCCAACCACATGATGCAACCATTTTGCTCACAGACTTTAAAAGACTTTTAGTTTAGGCCGAATGATCTTTTTTTTCAATTATGTTGTGATGTAATATGTTTACATGTTTAGGTCTGAAAAAAAGGGGCTTACATCAGCTTTGAGCAGTGAAGATGGACCATAATGCACAGAGCACATGGATTGAATGTGTAACAAGATCAAACCCACATTTTCTGGGAAGATTTTAGGACATGATGTTTGGACAAAGAATCACTATTATGACATTTAAATACCACTCAAGTCAAAATATTAAAAACTTTACAAAATCACTTAAGTAAGATCTTTTAGACTTTTTTTAGCTCCAGAAAGTTTCTTGTTATTCCTTCCTTGCCCTGAAAATGTTATTTTGCTGTGTATGAAAAAGATGTCACACTGACATAGAATTTCAAGACTGGAAGGGGCTATTATAATTATAAAGCTGGTCTTTGAAAAATAATTGACCAATCATGTTAATTTTAATACCTATTCAGCAAATTATTGCTCTCCTTCAATATTCTACTCTTACTTTAGTTTTCTTGAGGAATAAATACTTGCCACCCTTCCATATAAGTTTTCACAGTGGTTAATTATTTTGCCATTTGCTGCATGCTTAGGAAGTCACTAAACTCTGAATATTTCCTAATTAAAATTTTTAAAAAAAGAAAGCCAAAGTCTTGGGTTTATTGCAGAATATTTTTCCGAAAGGCATCTTCTGTGAGACACAGAAGACAGGATTCTGCCAAAGGACTTTCTATTGACCACTGGAAAGGTGATTCATGAAGCCAGTTTTGGATCTCAGGCAAGACCAGAGCCAGATAAATTAAAAAAACCAGATAACACCTCTTACTCCTCTCCAGTGTGTGGCAAAGCAAATCTACAGTTCATTTCATAACCACTGCAGGACCAGAAGAAAACAGCCACCCCAGAAGCTTTTCAAGGATTATCTAGCAATTTTGTACACTGGCAAAAAGTATATTTCCCACATGTGCCATTACAAAAGTCTGAGTTTAACTTTTATAAATATGTGCATACATGTATATTAATATATGTATGTATGTATGTATACAATTTCACATTGGCCAGAAATATAATTTCAATCCAAATAAATAAAACACTTTAAAAACCTGGGGTTCTGTACCATCCTTTATGCACTCTGCAACCATATCTCTGCCTGCCTCATACTTGTATTTTTCTATTCTTGCATTTTTATTTGTGTTATTTTTATGAGCTTTAAGCACCAGGAAAGAGAAAACCAGAACTTCAATTCTTCTCAGATGTATTACAGTCTGCAGCTCTGGACTGTCTCTTTATATTATAATCCTTCACAGTTATATCCTTAGATAGACTTTACTTCAGTTTTATTCTAGTCTTTGTTGTTATCCTCTCTTGAAATTTCTTACATTTCAGTGTGTTGAGGAAGAGGCCTTTTCAGACTGAGAAAATGCGATTTCAGAAATCTGTTTCATTTCTTCACATCAAAGGAATCTCTATTTCATTCAGCATATTTTTTACTAAACAATTCCTGCTTCCTTTTGTTGGTATTATATCTGCTTTATTTGTTAAAAGGGATATTTAATTATACACTAAATGGATCTTCAGTCCTTCCTGTAACCTGACTTTTTATAACTAGTTTACTGGCCAATAGAATTACCAATTCCCTTACTATTCCTTTTTACTCCCTTCCCATCTTCCACTGTCAGGAGATTAATTAAAACAAATGACTTTACAAAAATGTTATTTTATAAATATCTTATACTGCATCGACATCCATAAGATATTTTTAAAACTCTTTTTTAAATTGTGGGGGAATGTAAAGATTATCTTGATTTTATACTCAGATTTCTTCCCCAATTTCTATTGGTCTTTTTCATGCAAGGATATAAAGACTGCTAAAGCCAGTAGTCTTGGGAACTTATTGCACTACAGATAATTAAAGGATAATTATTATGCTTTGGAGTATTTGATGCAAAAAATATTTTCACTGGTAATGAATGGGCAATGCTGGATAAAAACGTAGGCCTTTAAGAAAATGTATATGTGGTTCTTTCCAACCAAAACTATTCTATAATTCCATTATCCTTTACATTGCTATGAATGTCTGAAATATTTTAATAAGTTCATATACAGTCCACAGGGGGAAAAGTGTACTGGAACAAAATAGAAATGAAGCATTTTCTGCAATCAGTGCACCTAGTTAACTTTTCAGATGTTTCCTATAGTAAAGTTGAATGACAATTTACACAGGGGGGTGCTGGACCACGGTTCTTGTAGCAACAGTGGCAAAACACTCAATAACGGTGCCAAAAATACTAAGTGGCAAAACCCACTGTATCACTTAATGTCTCAATCTTAGTTTTCAACGACACTTTCTGCTTATTTCCTGCTCTGTATTGTCATGTTATTAATAGGTGATCCACAGAAGACTGCTGTAGGGGCGGGCCAAAGGTGGCACAGAGGATGTGCCAGGTACAGAGCCCAAGGAGCATGCCCCAGAGTTAGTAAACTGGTTGGTTAAGAAAGTCACATGATCTGTAAGGATAAAAGGGCGCGCGAGTTTGAATTAAACCTCTTTGTCTCACCACCGCACGAGGAGCATCACTTATTCCTTGTTATACAAGGGTCACATGCTACATATGGCGCCTGAACAGGGACAATTTTAGCTTATATTAAGCGAGATATTTCATCCTGAATCAGGAGATTAGCCGGTGACTCCGGGATCGTCTCGATTTTTCGGAGATGGGAGTCTTTACCGCAAAAAACCTTGACGTCAGTAAACCCCGTGGTCTTAGTGGCATCTAAGAGACGGATAGTTAGTTAGCGAGCTCAAAAAAGATTAGGTAGTGCACGGAAGAAGAGAAGAAAGAGTTAAGGAAGAAGCCGAGAGGTCAGAGCAGGCAGCCGGAGAGAGCGGAGTGGGTCAACGCAACATCAAAGCCGGTGAGTCTGTCTGGAGCGAAACCGCACGTCTAAGACTGATCCCTGGGCGAGACGTGGCTGCAGCTCGGAGCCCCGAGCTGCGGAGCACCTTAAGATCGTCAGGGAAAAGCCTGTTGATTCCCTAAGTGTCGGTCGTTTGGTAAAAGCGGTATTCCGCTACCGACTGCTGCTGGATCACGTGCGAGAAGCTTTCGCTGCCGCCCGTACCATCCCAGCCCCACCGCGCGACCCCCGCATTGCCTTTCTGCCCAGCGGAAAGCGCAGAGCTCCGTGCCCGCTGCACCGCCGGCCGGCACCTAGTGCCTGTTGCCTAGCAACTACTAAACCCGTAGTTTGAAAGTACCCGAGAAGCGGCCGAGCCAAGCACGTGTGCTGGCCGCCCCTGCGCGTCTTGCGCACCGGAGGAGACTGGCCACCTCCTGCGGACCCCTGCCTGTTTGTGAGAACAGTGTAGACCCTTCAAGTTGAGGAAAAACCTTTCAGAAACCGCGGAAACCCCAAAAGAACTTTCTGCCGCTTTTCGCCGCCAACCCGGCGCCTCGCGGCGCCCGCCGAGCCGCGCGCGCCGGGGACGCCCCCGCGGGTGCGGACGCCGCCCCGCGCGGCCCCGGCCCGGGCGCTAGGACCGCGCGGCCCCGAACACGTCGCCGGAGCCGCCCCCGCGGGTCCTAGCCCCCCCGCCGCCGCCGCCGCTGCCGCCGCTGTCCCGAGCCCGCAGTTTGCAGCCTGCGCCTGGACACCAGCCACCAGCGCCGGAGCCCCACGGTCTGCCATCGCCGAACCAGCATCTGCCGAGCCTGCCCCCGCGCCGGGACCTGCCCCGAGCTGCAGCTGCCTCCAGCCGTGTGCAGAACCGCCCACGCCGCCGGAGAAACACAGCGCACCCCCTCGCCGCAGCCGACACAACCCAGACCTCCCAAAAGCCGCAGAAAAAAGACTGCAGTTAACCCAATCTGCTACAAAGGGACTCAAAACGTGTGCTCCCAGCCCCTCGAAATAAGGTAACATAAGACACCTGTTTCCATAGAAACCTCTGATACATTGAAACAAAACTCAGACTCTAGAGTTTTGCTAAACTTTGCAACATAAAGCAGTTTTACTCTGATAAACTCTGCCTGCACGAGGCACACAGAGAAAGACAAACAACCCACACTACACCCCCCCCGCACACACTGCTGAAAGCAAGCACAGCACAACATGATAACACAAACTCAGGGATCATACCGGGAGACACGTGAGCCACGTAAAACAAGTCGCTGGGAAGAGACAGACACTGCCATGCGAACTTCTGACCCCCGGGTCCACACAAGGCAGTCCTGTTACAGTGATGGGGAGAGTAATTTAATGTATTCATCCCCTTTCGCTGCAAATGATCAGCGACCGCGTGCACAGCCATGGCCGCAGCCATTTTCCTCCCCCACTCAAACTGTACTCCAACCTTTCTTTTCCGGCCGAGAGCCCAGCCCCGCCCCCCACTCGCCACCTGCACCGACCACCATCCCCCCACAAGGAACCGGTTTTGCCGAAACCGAAAGGGGGGAGGGATGGGAGGAATGGAGGGAGGGGGAGGGGGAGAGGGAGATGGAGGGGGAGAAGGAGGGAGAGGAAGAGCTAAACATAGTTCCAACGGGAGGGATCAATAGGGCACAGGAGGAGAATTCAGCTAACATGTGGGAACAATGTCTGGACGAGGCAATACGAAAGGAAAACCTGAATATTATTCAGGCTTGCCCAGGCGATATGAGCCTAAGCCAGCCCCCTCAGAGTCGAGCCTTCTATGAGGCCGCAGGAATCCTGAGGCAATTGATAAGTAGTTCTGGTCTGTCCTTAACCAATATATTTAAATATTTGGAGGCATTGAGTTACACCTACCCACTCACTACATCTGACTGGAAAGAACTGGTAAAACTAGTTCTCAGTGACACCCAATATACAGTCTGGTTAGCTGATTTCCAGAAAAATTGTTCTATTCATAGGAAATACCTACAGGCAGACACCACGGCACATCAATCAGGCGGAAAAGCAAATTATAATTTAGATTCACAATCAAAATAAAGAGATAGCCAGGCAAGCCCTAAAAGCTATGAAAAACATTATCACTGCAGATCAAAATGATTATCTGTCCAACAGTGGAGAGTTACAAAGTTATACTGAGTTGAATTTAAGATGTTTGGACCAGCTACAGTCGACTTTAAACAAGCAAATTGAATACAATGAAGCCAGAGAGATGCTGTACAAGCAATTGGCTTTTGAAAGAGAAAATGCAAGAGCTTTGCAGAGCTCTCCTGCAAGGGAGAACTGTGACTTTACTGAGCTAGTGCAACCCTACCAAAAGGCTAGCTCTGAGAAGCAGCTACCTGCCTCTCTAGCTGCAGCTTTAGATGCCCAGATGAGAACACACAAGGAAGTCAGACACACAACTAGTTGTTTGAGTTGTGGAGAAATAAATCACTATCAGGAGAATTGTCCCTGGAAACCCCTAATTGCAACATTCCATAAACACCCTAGCAGCAGAGAAATGACTCAGTTATACCAAGGGTGCCATACGCAAAACAAAAGATGTGCTACAAGTATTGTATTGCTTGTAATAGCATTGCTAGCTGTACTCTTTTTTAGCACTACTGTTCATGTGCAAAAGAGAAAACTACTTAAGGCAAGCCACACACCAATAACCAGCCCCCAAAATAACCATGTACCCTGTACCCCAAAGAAAGGTGACAGGTGGAAAACATTACAGATGCTAACAGCAGAACACGCAGTCAAAACACATGCAGAAGCCCTGCAGATTGGACTGCCTCTATTTAAAAGGTTTCTAGCAAATTTGTCACAAGTGGTAACTGATTCAAAAAACCTTTCCTTTACCATTCTCTGTCACCCTGAGGATGCCCAGAAACCCCTCTTTCCCATCATGGTTTTAAGCAGCGCACAAACTATTCAAACTCACTGCTGGGCTGTACCTCCTCAGGAGATGCAAAATACCTCGATGAAGTATCAGACAGCCATAATACATCATTATGCAGAAGACACATTAATAACCAGTGCCACAAGAAATGAACTGCTAATTGTTCCTGCTGTTTTAACCAAAACTGCCCAAGGTGCAGATCTTCAGTTTGTTTCAGGAAGGATCCAACGACCACAATTCTGGACTTGCCATGGAAAAGATAACACAGCAAAAAAGCTCTACACAGGTGACACAGCTCGAGGTAAAAAACATTTGTATTTACAGGAGTTGCAGAAACCTCAGAAGGCTACCAGTTGCTTAAAACCGGTTTTAGCCATAAACAGAGGGGACCTACAACCTCTCTTTGTGTTGCTAGGGGAGAACTCCAACTTAAAGTCTGACAAATTGTTGATTACAGAGGCAAACCAAAAATTAGAGAATTATACCAAGGTAACAAAGAGCAAACAAAACAGGGGAGATCCTGAAAAGCAAATCTGCCTAGTTTTTGTTTCCAGCAGGTATGAAGCATTGCAGCTTTGTTTCAGTGGGATCAAACTAAGAGAAGCCGCTGTTAGTTCTAAAACAGCTCTTTCAGTCATACCCCACCACCTAAATCTGTGTAAGTTGCTATTGAGTTTGTAAGCTTGTCATTTAGGGCAAAACACAACTGAGGATCTGGACAGAAGAAATCCTGCCTTTACCAACATTCCAGCCTTGAAAGGACAATTTGGATAGGATGACAGCTGAGGACGCTGGATTTCAAGATGCCCTGGCAAGTTTTGGTGGTAATATTTTAATCCATCTCCTTAAGCACAGATTGTGGCAGAAATCAACAGTTTACCTTTAAAGGCCACACCAGATGCAAAACTGAACCAATGAAAGGCCTCAGGGCCTTCACATATGCATCTAAGAAAACACAATATGCTGCAATAGACTTAAAATAAATCCTGCCACGGAACAGTGAGAAAACTACAAGCCATGAACTAAGCTTCTGTATAGTTCTGGACTGATTGTCATTACCTTGGAAAATTTTAAAACAATCCTTTGATGTTATAATTGTGCTTATTATGCTATGAGGTTGATAATCTGTTTTGAAAGTTAATTTCCTTGAAATATTGTTAACCCTTACCTGTTTTTTGAAATGCGTTCTGATTGGTTCCTGTGAGTTACAAAAAATATGATTTGTATACAAATGCACGCAAAATCACATCCTGACCTGCCACAGCCAATGACTGACAGAAACTGAAAAGCTGCTAAAGCAGCAATGTTTAACACTATACCCAGAGTTTTAAAGCAAGCAATTGCTTCATTCATTCTCCATCAGAATACAGGTTCTCTAAGAGACCATTCAAAATAACAATCAATAAAGCTACATCATCAAAGTATGCCACACTGTCAGGAAACCACCCTAGAGAGTTAAATGCAAATGAGGCTTGGCGATCAGAGATATACATTTTGAATTGGACATATTGAAATTGTACATGCAAATAGATATACATTCACAAAACATAACTGCCACTACATTCACTAGACAAAACACAAAAGTGTAAAACACATGAGTTAGTTGCTTAGCAAACCTTTGGTACTCTAAAATGGATTAACATTTATAATAAGCTGTTATCTTCCTATGAAATAGGAAAATTCTCATGTCAAGCATTTCACACTGATCCATAAAACAGTAAAAACACATATTGAAAAACGTGCTAAGTTTAAACAAAAGGGGGGAGAACTGGTGTAACCTGTAAGAACATCTGTATAAAACCATGTATGTTATCAATTTTTGAGTTGTGACAGTGCTGAAAGAAGCAGGTCTGATAAGCAGCACACACCTCAGGCGTTTGTTTCTCCAAAGTTGCTAATCATAGTAAGATTTGATTTCAGGACGATGGATAAGATACCTAGGTTTGTGACATGGAGAGAAAGCTATGCCTAAAAGTTATAGAAAAGAACTCAAGCAAGTTTCTTCCAAGTGTGTAAAACCCTATTTAATTATGTGACCACAGCAACAGGAACCAGAGCAACGCAGAAGTTTGGAAAAAAGTTATGTTATGTTTTCAAGTTTACATTAGGAAATGACCAATGTGGTGAAAAGCAGTCTCTGGAATATGTGTGTGTGTGTGTTCATGTGTGTGTTCAGTGCGGTGGCCACCGATGTATGATATGAGTGTGTGAATGAAAATGGTTGTGTGACTGGTCAAATAATAAAAACCAAACACCTCACAAATAACACTACCTCAGCCACAGGTCGCTTTTGAGAAATTGTAGTTTGCTAAGATTACCCTGTTCTTAAATAAAGTTTGAAATCCCCAGTTATAAAAACCCTCAGATTAAAAAAGTTATAAGTTTATAGACAGTTAAGATAAGCCCCAAGTTAATAAAGTAATTATCCAAGTTGCACTACCCTATAGGAATATAAGAAGGTTTTAAAAGGTTTACATTAGAATTAAGAAACTGAGCAAGCAATGTGCCGGATCACTGCGAAGCTTAGTAGTTTTATAATGTTCTGATTGTTAAAATTGTTGTTTGCATTGTTGTTTGCATTTTTGTTCATACTGTTTTTGTGACTTCTTAATATAATTAAAAGAGGGGATGTGTAGGGGCGGGCCAAAGGTGGCACAGAGGATGTGCCAGGTACAGAGCCCAAGGAGCATGCCCCAGAGTTAGTAAACTGGTTGGTTAAGAAAGTCACATGATCTGTAAGGATAAAAGGGCGCGCGAGTTTGAATTAAACCTCTTTGTCTCACCACCGCACGAGGAGCATCACTTATTCCTTGTTATACAAGGGTCACATGCTACAGACTGCCATTTCAGTTTTGAGTTGACATTTATTCCCATACTGAGGGAAGAGAATTTCATATTGAAAATTATTCATTTTTACTGTCCTCCTCTTAAAGTCCACCTTCCAGTCATCCATTAAACTTAATGTCCCAACTTAGTCTGAGTTTTCCTTTCCTGGAACTTATATTCATCAGTATTTCTTTTCTTGTTTCAGCACTTAAATTGTCTATCTTGTTTGCTTTAGCAGTACTCTTTCAAAATATATAGGATGAGGTTTCCCTGGAGTGCTTGGTCTGCCCTAAAGCATCTGGTCTACACATTAGAGATGTAGGACTATTAAATTTTCCATAGAATCATGAGCTACTCCCTTGGTCAGTTTGGCCTAAAATATTCTGTGCTCTCATTTTGGAGAACACTTTAAAATGGTTGAACACAAATAATCACTGTACGGCTAAGCGAAAAAATAGATATCCCTAGGGCAAGAGAAGGAGTATATGTATTTGTGTGCATATTTAAATCATTTCCCAATTTCCATTAGCAATTTAAACCAGAACTTGATAAATTCATTGAGAATGGAGTTTTATCTTCTGTTCTACACAAAATTTATCAAGGAATTCATATGAGGTAAAAATTAGATATGTCATTTCATAAAATTTGTTAAGCATGAAAAATAATGAAGAAAAAAAGAATTTTCTATTTATTACTGGCCCATCCTCTTTCACTATGTGCATGAGTTAGCAACACACTACGTGAACAGCTATTGTCTTCCTTTGAAATACTTGCAAGATCAATTTTTAGCATGCAGGTGAGGGCTAGTGTCAGAGATTCAGTAAGACTCTCACAAAAATTTACTCAAGGGAAAGAGGCCTGAGGGATCACACTTTAAATTAAGAGAACCTGGATATTCTATTCCAGTGATTACTTGTACACCATCTAGCTGGTTTCCAAAGAGTGTTACAGCACAGACCTTGGCCATGCTTAAGACTATGCTAGTGACAGCTGACTGTGCTCTGGCCCTGTCACCTGTAGATTCATGGGAGACTGTGGCAGCTTAGGTTGACGGTCAACCTTGCTGTTTCTCCAAAGCAATGGCACTTACTCCCTCCTGTTTCTTCCATCTCTTCTTTTTCACAATATTGAAGACCTTTCCCTGCATCTAGGAAGAGTCCTTTCAATTTTCAAAAAGTTATTTCATTGCTAAAACTTCTTCCATTTCTTTGCCTCACTGTTATCATTGTATGTGTGACGTTTAGTCACTGAGACATAATTGTACACATTCCTAAGTGCTCTGAGACAAGGATCATAGCTTTCTAAGTGACATTGCTTTAAATTAGTGTTCAGAATACTGTGTAGACAGACTACTATTACAAGCATATACACATACATAAAACATATAAAAAGCAAGGGTACAAGTCAAGCTACATTAGTGGAGAGATTCTCAGTTTATTAGATCAAATTGTTGTTAGAAAACTCTGCTGTTAATGCAGGTGACACCAGTTAGACAGGGAGAAAGCAGGGTTTTCTTTTGTTTTAATAGATGAATTAGTCAGTGTGTGTGCAGCAGCACGAGCACAAGCTGATATGTAAGTGCTAAATGGCATTGTTCATACTGTGTTAAGCAAGCAGTTTAAAAATATGTTTTATTGATCATATTCCTTCCTAGAGGGAGAACTGCTGATAAACTACTGGCAGGGTTATGACTATCAGGAGATGGGCTGATGTTTGTCTTGACTGTTCCATGTTTATGAAGCCAAAGACAAGGTGCCATGGAAGAGCCATTCCCATTCTGTATTTGTTCACCTTTGTATCTCTTACATTGAATTCATTTCTCTGACTGTGAAATTTTGTAACAGTCTTTTGTCTCTGGCCCTGTCATCACTACAGCTGTCCTGAGTCAACAGCTGGTAGCAGAATCACAGAATATGCCAAGCTGGAAGGGGACCCACAAGGATCATCTAGTCCAACTCCTGGCCCTGCACAGAACCACCCCCAATTGTAAATTCCTTTCCTTATCTCTAATTTCCTCCATTCTTCAATTCAAGTTTCTCATCCTTTCCTTTCTCAACAGCAATCATTCTGCAGTCCCTGTTTCCTTCACCTCCCCACCCTGCTGTATTTGCTGTACTGAAGCCAACCAGTTAAATGCCACGGTGTCATGCACAGCTAACAACTTTGGACTCTTACCTCAGCAGAGTGAAGTGTCGGACAATGAGCCTGGTGTAGCTGTAGCTTGACCTGGTACCCAGGACAACTAATAAAAATATAACATGGGTCTTTAAGAGCTACTATTTTAATGTGATTCTTAATATTCTCTGTGTGGTATCTTTTTTGCAAGGTGTCTTCTTACCAAACCCAAAACCAAAGAAACTCACAAACAAACAAACAAACCCAAACCTCTCAATCACCTCTCTGCATTACATGTTCATCCTACCATGACAGCCTCTTCTTTTAAGGCCATGAGACTCAAAACCACTTTATGTGCCCAAGTTCATGTTTTGTTCTCATTTCTAGGATAGATTGACCTCATGGTTCTGACTGCAAGGAAAGTGACTTGTCCACCTTAGAGAAATGCATGTGTCAGATAAAGACAGAAACTCAAATACTTTTCAGTATTGTCATTTTAATGGCCCAAACACATCAGGGCAACATGTATGTCAGCAGAGTGAACACCATGCAGGCAGCGAGACAATAAAAATGCATGTAAATATGTATGACTCCCAGCGTCCCTGTTTTCACTCCTGATACCCTCCAGGCTACAAGCATACACATATTTCATCCTTAAAAGAGGTTTAGAGATATATTTATGTGACTGTAGGCAGACACTTGTCTCCTCTAGCGGCTTTGACAAAATGGCTGAACACAAAGACAACAGCAACAGCAAAGGCTCAATATCTGATAGAAACAGGATTACAATAGTTTTTAAGGAAGAGAAAAAAGGAAAATAATTTCCTTTTTTTAAAAGAAGTTTGGGATGAAACGAACTACCTGTCAAGAGTGTGATAAAGATAATTTTGTACTGAATGACATTCAAACTTTCCCTTCCTGCTTGTTTTATGAGTAGATGTGCATATTTTCCCCCCGTATTCTCAGTTTCCTCTTTCTTATACTAACTAGGCAATCAAATAAGAAAAATGGTATATTTCCCACTGAATAAATCAGAGCATTTCCACCTAGGAATATTTTCGGTAAAAACACTAAATGCTTGTGGAAACACACATTTCTATGAATTATTAATTTATTTAAAAGGCAAAAGAATCTGAAACAAATATACTTTATTTTGACCATGTACAGTGAGTAGATGAATTGCCTCTGTTTCTGGCTGCTACACAGGTGCTATATCACAAAGTGCTATGTCACTTTTTCCCTGTGTTTCATCTTTCCCTTTTTTAGTGCATTATTCATACTTCATGTAATTTCTTATTTCAGTGCAGTATGTTTCACTCAAAACAGTAATAAACTGATTATGAAAAATCACACAACTGTCTGCTAAAAGTTATGACCTAAAATATTAATTTGAACAGTACTGCTGCTTTTCATATCTTTGCTAACTTTGCGTCATGCCCAGATCCTTCATTTGCTCTGGTAATTCTGAAGAACTGGTTTCAGTTTTACATTAGAGAACACTACCAAAAAAAACAGGGAAACAACCTCTCACTGCTTTTTGATTGCACAAGAACATCTACGTAATGAATTCTGTAGAGTCTACCTTTCTTGTGTTTAAATGTTCTACATTGCTATTCAAAATCCTTTATTATATTTAGACTACTCTTTCCCAAATTCAACAGGTAAGTGACATGATATAGTTGTGCATGAGTCCCCTTAACTATCAAATAAAGTGAAAAATAAATAGGTAGATTATACTGTCAAAATTCTCCCATTACAAACATTTAAACCTCAGACAAATGCCTTAAAATGTGATATGTCTGATAATGCTATGTATTCTTTTAATACACTACTTCCACAGGTACTACTTCTCTTGAAACTATCGCTGACATTCTCTGTGCATTCAGGGAAATTAGGTTCTGCAGCAGGAGTTAATGTGCTATCATGATAAATTTTTCACTTTCAGTGTGAGTAGAATTAAGGTCAAAGATTTAATTGCTAAATACTCAGTGACCTCTAGGATATTATTTTTAACTGTAACAAATATAATCACAAACTAGATAAAGTATTAGCAAAAGGGTTTAAAGGATACTAATGGGAATAGTTGTAATTTTCTTTTAAAAATAAACACCTACACTTGGGTGTATTCAGTTTACGTATTGAGGATTCTTGTTTTATTTAGCTACCCATATCAGAGGTACTGCAGTTATTTTAAAAGACGAATTGCATACATCCATACACATATTTATTGTAGTTTTTGATGTAGTAGCCATAAGATTTTGGGAAGGCTCCTACTTCACTTTACTTGACTTTGAATCAGCATGATTGATGATAGTTGCTGTTTTTCATCAACGGGGCCAGTTTTGAAAGCCTGGAGGACCTACACCTCTAGGTTGCTTGGGAAAAGAGAAAGACAAGAAGTGATGGTTAGATGTTTTTGCAGTCCCACTCTGAGCTGCAATTTGTCCAAGTCAGTCTTTGCATGTCCTTACTTCATCCTTGATATCTTCCATCCTCTGGTATTCCCTTTACTTCCTCCTCCTTCACCTCACAGTTCTTGCCCAGGTGTTTTTAGTAGCATATAGTGCCTTCAGATGTGCCCCTAACTTGTAAAAACTGGTTTATGAAGGCACACACAAAATTATTCTCACATCTCAGCCCTTTTCCTTTGAAAAAAATGCATGTGTCTCTTAAGAAAAGGTGAATTTCAGATACAGCTTTTATGTTTCTACAGATTTGTAAGTAAGAAATGCAGAGAGATCAAAACAACAAAGATAAACAGAAACTTGAAATTACTATAGGACAGGGAGAAGCTAGGATCCTGTTCTTATTTCATCTTAAGCAGTTTGCTTGCCTATAAAGAATACACAGAGTTGAATACAAGGATTTTCTCCTAAGGGACAAGTATGAATGTTAAAGGAAAAATATGATATTGAAGCAATAAATCAAGGAGAGACCCCAAAAATTTATTCTGCCACCATCATCACTGTCAGAAGGCATCAGAATCCTGATGGTAAAAGGAAGGCATCACTGGATGGAATATTTTCAGCAAATGAAGCCTGGTGCCAAGGGAAATTACAGACTTTTCCAAGAATGTCACCCTCATACTCACGAAGCTTTAGACCTTCAGAAAGAAAACTGAAGTTCAAGTAATATATATATTCAAAGTACTTTAACCCAAATGTATCAGGTTTTCAACACTCTGTTCCTCGGACTACACCAGAAAAGAGATTTTGTATATATGTAATTAGCTTTGTTTATGGAATCCCTTTGAATATATACTATGGGGAAAAAAAAAAAGAAAAAGAAACAGTTCATAAGCTTTAAAGAATACTAACATATTTAGTAAAGACAGGTACGATCAGGAAGGACCATTACTTAAGTTTATCTACATTAAAATACACCTTACATACTCACCAAATCAAAATTAAAAAGGAAGGGCCAGTCAGTGACAATTTATGTGACAACAGGGCTGCTATTTAAGGTAAGGAAGTAGATTAAATAGTGTTGTTTGGAAAGATTATTTTTTTTAATCAGAAAACATGCCATATGAATGTCATGAGAAG
Source organism: Pseudopipra pipra (assembly GCF_036250125.1). Taxonomy (NCBI): domain Eukaryota; kingdom Metazoa; phylum Chordata; class Aves; order Passeriformes; family Pipridae; genus Pseudopipra; species Pseudopipra pipra. Next base: position 144,141,038 of record NC_087549.1, on the reverse strand, counting down.
AGGTGGCTTTAAGTGCTCTTTTGAAAGAAATGCATACATGTACTAAGTTTTAAAGATGTCCATCATAAACTTTATTAGAGGGAGATTACTTTTTTTAAATTAAAAATGCTTATTTTTGTTTAGAAATTTTATTGTCTGTCTAAAAAGTTTAAATTAATAGTTAATTTGACCCACTGTTTTGAAAAGGGTTTTTCTCTTTTTGTAATATGACATATCATAATGTACCATACAGAAAAACAGAATCCCTAAACTCTACCACATTGAGCAGAATTATGAAAGTCTTGGGAGGCAAATTCTTAATTTAACTTTAAATTTTTCTGTAGAAAAATATTTGCTTGAAGGAAAAAAATTGGAAAAAACATCATGACATTTGCCCAGATATGATTGCAAAGCTCAGCTGAAAAGTTTTGTGAGAAGAAAGTGAGATCCTCTAACATCCAGGTAACTCCATCTATTCTTACTGTTCAGTGTATAACTTCCACCTGTTTAGACAAATATTTGTTCATCCTTGCAATAAATTTGACATCACTTTACAGCATCAGCTATTTTTACCATCTGTTATTTTTACCACCTACTTACTACACTAAGCCTTACAAAATACCACCCTACCTGTATCATTACATTATTTATGCTTCTATGAAAGGAAGAATCATAGCAAGCTGGAGAACTTTCCTAATGTTTGCAAAGGTAAAGGTAGAAGCAAAGACAGGCACTTAGCCCTCTACAAGTCTGCATAAACCACAGGCAGAACAGTTTCCGTGAGCCGCAAAGTGAGCCTGGTCACACTACTGACAACTAATAACAAGCCTGAATAATTTTGTTGGAGCTTTGAGTGGTTGGTGTTTCTTTTGCTGTTTCCTGCAATGTGACAGCCTGCAGGAACTCTCAGTGCAAGGAGAATAACTGCTAAACGCTAGATCAGTATTGTGAAATGTACTTTTTTTGCAAGGTTAAATGAAAACAGAATTAGACCACTTCCCCAGCATTCTGACAGCCTTTGGGACTGAGAATTTATGCAGTGACAGCCTTGAAACCCAATTTGGATTAACAGAAAAAACAAGCGAAGTCAGTGAAGAATTTTGTCCTCAGCGATCAAGACTTTGTCAATGACTAAGATCTCCTTTTAAATACTAACAATTAAAGATACCTTTGTTGGATTTTACATCAAATCTCTGCTGAAGTGAGAAGGTATCTGAACTTTGTCACCGCATTTTGGTTGACCTTTAGTATTACCTTCCTGATCCTTCGTGTTATGATTTTATCTTGATGATGAATTTTCTTTTTATTGCACATAGAGAATGTGGTGGAGAATTAGTGTCAGCTTACCATTTAACCTCTTCCTGTCATTCACTCCTATTGCCGTTTCTTTAAAGATTGCTATTTATCACTGTGGTATTTCATTTTGACTTCTAAACTTAAATCACATGTATAATCAAACCTTAAATGTTATAATCTTTAAATAAAGGAACTTCCAATATAACCTCTATGACAGACTGTAAATGTGTGTCTGCTCCTGAACTCTACTTTATACTTGAAAATTGTCAGGAATTCCTTTATGAACTTGGGGAGTGGGTGGGGGGTCAACATAAAGTATCAATTTGCTGAAATTTAAACTTTCCACAGATCAAGTTTGAGTGCAAATACAGTCGAGAGGAGTTTCTCAACTAAGAATGGTAATTTTTAACTGTAATCAGAAAAATAATTAGACGGGATGTTGCATTGACAACAGCTAAGGCACGCTAGAACCACGGGAAGTTGAGGTTCAAAACTCTTCATCAATGATTATTCAATTCTGTAAACATAAGTGGATCTATTTCAAATAAAGAATTCAAAACACATATGAAATGTGAGTAACCAGACTGAAATCTGCACTTCATTTTGAACATGACTTTCAAATTCCTGTACCTACTCTGCTATGAAGCAGCTCTGCCAAAGCCTGCAGCCAGCTCTACAACTTTCTCACTTCTACACCTCCAGAACACACAATATGCAAGTGTGTGTCACCACTTCGATGAGAAGACGTCCAAATTGTAATACATTTCCGTCACAATTACCAGATATTTCACAGCACTCAAATGGCTGTATAAAGTGATAGGACAAACCACGTTCTTTAAATTTATAACTCTTCCACATGGGCAAGCAAATGGGTTTCTGTGTGATAAGAGTTTGAGTTTTTAGTACATTAAGCTACTCCATGGAAAGTCATTGCTCACACTTCATGATCTGTACTGTATGTGAGATACTTTACACCTGCAGAGTAAGAAACCACACAATTTTTCTGCAGTCTGCAATCTACTTTGGTTTACTGTGTTTGTGTGTATTTGTATATACATATGCATACACACACATATGTACATATATATACATGTGTGTACTTATATACGTGAGTTTGCACAAGTGTACCAAAAGATGACAGCAAACATTGCAGTTTTCGTGGTCTGTATAGATTGGTTTTGCCCTATCTCTTCTGTTACTCACAGAGACACAGTGATTACTGCTGGTGTATGGAATAGTGAGTGTTAAGTTCTCTGTGACTTAACCTGAAGGCCGAAATGGAGAACACAGCAGTGTCAGGGGATGCTGAATGGAATTTTTCTTCCTATAAAAACAGTTATGTCATTTCACCTTGAACAACTAAGGCAGCTTCTACAAAGATCTTTAGCCTGACTTCAACTTTTTTCTGTCTTCTTTACTGAAACCTCCTCAAAACAGGCAGTGGCTCAAACTTGACATTTTCTAAAGGGTATCAATGACTACAGTGAATTACTGGAAGGTTTCTGTTTCTGTTACCAGGAATTTGCAGTACCATAGAGGATGAAGAGGACAGATGCTCCTTCATGCCATTCATTGTGCTTGATATTTCTGACTTCACATCAAGTTCGGTATAAAGTTCCTAAAATTTCCAAATTTTCGTGATTAAACTATACTAGGTCTGTCAATATTTATTGTCCCTGTGGCTTCTTCTTGTACATGTGGAATTCTTGTTTTATCTCATGTTCATTCAAAGGAAAGGTTGTGGAGAACAACATAATAAATCATGCTGCCAAAAAACAGAAATGGGACTCAAGTTTTTTTTGGACAATAAGCACCTTAATGATTTTTAAGTAAATTAAAATTCTCCATAACTACAGAAGAAAATCTTCTTCTTTCTAGTGCTGCTATTAGAGTCTGTTCACTTTTACACAGTTGTATTATTGGTCAAAACTCCCAGCTGTGAATAGATTTAGCTCCCTTCTTTGCTTGGTTTCTTGTTTTATTACATGTATATTTTTCTATTTAAAATAGTGAAGTGATGAAGACCTTTATAAACAATATAGATTTTTTTAATAAAAAAATAAATTCAGAACTTGATTCCTTTCAGCATGAATTGGTACTATTGTAGTGTTGTTTAAAGAATCCCTCAATCTTTGCAATAGTTTGAGATTAAGATGTTTGATAAAAGCTTATGTGAGGATTAATGATAAAATATGGTCTGCTGTCCATCATGTTTGGTTTTTATCACTCACCATCTTGCAATGGAAACCCAGCAAAAGTGTTCAAAGCTAGGGATTATAAGAGTGCAAAAATTGCCTGGGACCTACAGAATGACCAGGTTGTAATCATTTCTCAAGATCTGCAGATTTGTTCAAAGAAAGGAATTTAATCTTTTTTTTTTCCAAAGCCAACTTTTATTAACCACTCCATCAGGAGGAACTCTTATCCTACAGATCAAGGCAAGCCTAGGTAAAAATGCAGTACCATAAAATTTTTTGTAATATATTTGAAGATTTGAGTAACAAAAATATGCTAATGAAGTAAAATACTACTACTAAGAAATAATAATAAAAATATTGGTACATTTGTCTTCCAGAATTTCTGGTTTGTGTGTTTTCTCTTCCAGTGCACTGTGGTGTCAAGTGTGATGGTACAATGCATGTGGCTTTGCTTAGTGCAGGACATGATGCCTTATTTTTGTTTTAAGTCCAAAACACTCCATAGTAAATCTGAAAAGTACACATTTGTACTGGTATCCATTACCCTGAAAGAATAAGAACTTTCACTAAATCTAAAAGTGATTCATATCAAAATATTCTGGGTTATCAATATGATCTGGGAGTTAATATTACCTCATGATTCTGTTCCTTTAGTACCACACTGATTTTCTCACAATCCTACTGAAAATTTCCATTTTATTTAAAAAGTATGTTATTGTCACCTCCTGTGAGTGAATTTTAACATGTTTAGAGGTTATACTAAAGCCATCCATGTATTTTACAGGTCTACACTTTATGTGTGGTTGCCTCTGAGCTACTTGTCAAAATGGTATAACATAATATTGAAGAATTATACCATGGTATAGGAATATTATTCTGTATGCCTAAACCAGCATCATTAGAAAGTACAATTATAGTTCTGGGATAAACGTTGTAAATCCTTTTTTTAGATGCAGAAAATAAAAGCCATAATCACTGTGCTGCATTTTTGATAACTTGCAAAATTTCTGCCTTCTTGCATGCAGAAAGTACAGTCACAGGGCCAGCTGATATCTTAGATGGCAGCAGTGTTCTGCATGGACACAATGTGTGTCAGCTGGTAAGCAAACTGACAGTTCTTTCCCAGCACAGGTATAATATTATTTGAAACTCAGAAAATCTGTTTGTGATTCAAAGCTTTGAGGTCATCTAGTACTTGTACTGCCTCAAAATTGTACTGTCTCAAATGCTGTAGCCCTTTGAAATACTGGAAGAACTAATTAAAAGTCAGTTGTTTGTTTTAATCAGATTTCATGGGGAAAGTGGGTGTAGAGGTTGTGAATTAACTTGCAAAATGGAAATGCTAGGTGTAATTTGATCACTATAAATGAAAAAAAAGTAATTATTAAAAGTGAATAAACCTTTACCATGGTAAATCAAGAATGAATTGAAAGGTTAGTACAATGACTATTGTAACTGAACCATGTAAGTAGTGATCTAATAATACTTTACTTCAAATTAAAAATACAGTTGATATCTGAAATATAGATGATGAAAACTGCTGTTACCCCTGAAACGAATGGAAGACCATCTACTGATTTTAATGGAAACAGAAAATTCATTTATGAATTGGGTATTTTTACAAGGCTACTTGGAAAGTCACAAACTCATTCTTAAGTATAAGTCATAAAGTGAAGGCTTACTTCTAGATAAAACCTACAATAAGCTATTTCCTGTGTTGATACAAAAGATACCAAATTCTCAGTTAGTTACTAAATTATTTTTTTTAGTAACAACAGGGCAGAATCTCTTAACGAATATATAAAAATGTAGCAACAGAGCTTTCAATTTAATTTGGGTCTCTGTCTTAATTCAGGTAAAACTTTTAAGTAGTTCTTCATATTTAAAAATTCCTACATTGGGTACTGACTAAAGTGCTGCCACAGCTGCTGTCAGTGTCCCAGCTCCCAAGACACTTCGCTGTTATCCTTTTTTTTTTAAAGTAAGACAACTGCTGCCTGCGGAGAAGAGGTGGGGAGATGTATTATAAGCACGACAAAATTTTGCAGCTCACATTTTAGCAGCCTGGTACCACAGCTGTGAGAAAGAGTAATAATGCCTGTTAATACAGTGAGTAGGAATCAAGTGCAGATGGGGCACAGTTAACATAGATAGTACTGTGTCACAAATCTTGCTGCAGCTACTCAGCTGGGTTGTATTTTCACATGGGAAACCAAAGACACTTTCCCTTTCACTCCCTCCATCACCACTTACCTCATCTGGAATTGCTACAAATTTTAGCAAACAGAAAAAAATTATTTTTATTTAATTTCATCCAAAAGAGATTATGAATAAGGGGGTTTTTTTCTACAACTTCCAACATTAAAAAAAAAAAAATTCATTTTATTTAAGAAGACATAATAACATTAAAAATCCTTTTTTAGCTATTAAAGCTTTCTGGACTTAAAGAAAAAAAAAAAAAAAGAGAGAGACTGATGAAAGCCCACTCTGAGTGACCTTGCAGTTTTTAGTAGTAATTTTCATAATTCCTCATTAACCCCAGTTACAACAGAGTTGGAGAAAGAATAACAGACTAGGTTTGAGCTTGGTTGTCTGTGGACAATGATATCAAATGTAGGTGAAAATTAAAGTCAGAATTTGACAAGGTACTTGAATTGTCATGGCCAACACTTACTGAGTTCAAAAGCCTATTTAAAATAATCAAGAACCCAAATATTTTGAGAAAATTTGAAAAGATCCATCTCCAGTCTTTTTTAATACTTTGTCTCAGAGACTGCACTTACTATTTCTAATTGCTCTACTTGAATTGACAAAACTGGAAATACACTGTAGAAAAACTGTACCTAGTTGTGAAAATCATGGAAATGGAAATTACTTCCCCTTCTATATCCATTTCTAAGGAACATTCTTGCAAAATAATTATTAAAAAATTATTGTTATTTAAATGGGTATAGCAAATTGTACTTTTAACAGTTTTGAGTTTTTCTTTAATAACCTATTCTAAAACAAGTTTGTCAATTAAGGAAAAAAAAAGATATGGTTTTATTTGTAGTAGTGCTGAGGAGTCAAGGACATGGGATGATAGAATTTGGTGAAAAATGTCTGTGACATCTCTAGCTAACCTATGGCACTTCGAGAATGAAATTCAATTCATTCAATTCATTTCAAGAATGAAATTAAAATCTAATATCACTTGCTTAGATATAATGCAGGTACTGGTTTAGTATAGATACCGATTTCCTTCTGTCATTCTATTTTCTATTTAAAAAAAAAAGGAACACAATAATAAACAAAGCAGACCTACCCATAGACATAATTTTTAACTTGCATCTCTGCCTTGAATGTTTTCCTCTCAAACCAGTCCACCATCACTTTTTTTAACTCTAAGACAGTATGTTTTAAGTAGCAACATAAAAAATTCAAACCGCAACATATCTATTTTAGTAAAATAAAGATTCAGCTTAACGTGAAACAACTGTAGCAGTCCTGGGCTAGCATGAAAATTTTCTTCCTAAATGTATTTCTTGATTTCACAGAAATAACAGTTATTTCTGTTCACTTTTTCATTCATTGATGTTTGCACAGCTCAGAAACAAACAGTTTCATCAGCACCGGTAACTGAAAGTAAGCCTCTCTTCTCACAGCTTTCTCTAACATCTGCATGAAATGTAGTGTGTAATGAAATACAATTTTATATTTGTTCCGTATGTTAACTTTTAAGCAACAAAATAATCACTATTGATTGGTGATTATTTTACATCCTTTTCTTTCACTTCACCAATTAGTACAATTGTCAGCTCTCCACTTAAGCTGTAAAATTCTTGTTAACAAATTCAGTTCATACATGGATAGCAAATCTGATAAACAATTCAGAGGTGAACAAAACCAAAATGGAGTATATGAATTAAGAGCACAGAACTAGCCATCCAGAAGTAAAGCAGAATGAAAAATAAATAAATAAATAAATAAAATTCAAGCTCCAACTCTACTGACAAGTAATATCTTAGGGAGTGAAAAAATCCCTGCTGACCCAAGCCTAAAAGTATCTCATAATATTTTTGAAGATTTGGGCAACTGTGATTCAAAACTCTGTTTCCTGATCTTCAGGTTAATATGAGTTAATCCTAAAATCTTCAAAAAATTTAGCATGATTGATGACTTATTTTGCAACATCTTCAGAGAGAAATGCCCTATTATGCTTTTCTTTTTCACTGGTTAAATCCATTTCAGTCTTTCAATAGGGGACAGAAGCAAGAGTACATCTACATTTGACAACCATTCACCCAATCTAAGATACATACAAACCATCAAAATACATATGTCCTCCTGCAATCATAATATAAGCAAAAATATTTTATATTTTTTATTATTTGTACATCACTTTTTGAAAAGCATGTGTTTGTGCCCACATATCCTCCTACTGAAAAAATGAGAAGGTCTATCTCCAGAATAAAAGCCAGAAGTGAGTGTTTTAAAAAGTATTACACAATAGTAAACACTACTGAATTTGTCCTTATAAGAATGTAAATAAATTATGAGCTCTGCATTTCAAGTTTCATATTTAGACAGACAAGGTGTGGAACTCTTACCTACTGCAACAAAAAAAGGTACAGAAAAATTATACATTCCTGTTTTTTGTGGGACATCAAGGCTAGAAATAGGCTAAGGCTGGATTGGTCTTCTCCATATCCACCCCACTAAAATTTGTGACCTTGCTATTAAGGATTTTTCTCCTTTATAATCTAAAACAAAACAATTTCTTCAGTCGACAAATGAAGTGATAATCATAAACATATTTTCCAGCCAACTTGTAGTAGACAGTCATTATTTAAGAGACAGTTTTTGCATTATTCAGGTCATGCTTTTAGTACAGGACTTCATCTAGACCGAAAAGAACACCAAATTTTATGTCTTGAAACAAACTTCTTCAACTTATAGTCTTTTCCTAAAACAAACTTAGCCTGGAAACTTGATGAATAAGGAAATGCAGTTTCTCAGAGTTTCATGGTTAAGAAACAATTATTTATGTGAAGAAATAAATCTATTTCTCTACTATCCTAAGCTAACAAAATGACTTTGCAGAGGAGAGACTTTACTCGAAACAAGGATTATGTTCAAAGTAGATACAAACCTATGTACTTTAATTCATTAGCTACATGCCCACAGCAGCAAATTAAACATGTAATACCTCTGTAAGTTCCTTGCTTCTTAGACACTAATCTATTATTGGAAACATTACAAGGTGGCAATACCCTTAGAGATTCTAACAGCTTACCTCTGATAATGCAGACTTGTTTTTTACTGTTATCTTAAAATATTTAAATCCTTGTAAGACCCGTTGTAAACATTTCCAAAATGTCAAGTGCTACAAAACAACTTTTATTAGTATACGTGGTATAACATTGCACAATGCAGTTATTAAAGGGGAAAAAAAATGAACAGGAGGAAACATACAGAGAAAAAAAGTACTTTCTATGTTTAGTTTAAAATGTAGATTACACCACACCTCTGCATTCTGGCAAGTTTAATACGTTGTGAAGGTCACATTGGCATTTTCTGTTGCTTTGCATTAAATGAATACTGTACTTTAAAGATGAGCTTTAAAAGTAATGGATTTACAGTAATCCTGTAAATCTGTTTTGACACCATGAAAAAAATACTAACGAAGAATATTATATTCCTACAAACATTGTTTCTTGCATTTCAGACCTCATTTAAATTCAAGACTTTGTATGGGTACAAAAGTGATCACTAAACTATGAAGAACTCTCCAGCTTTTCTCTTACTGGTAGTTTCCATAGCACAATGCCTGGAATCCAGGTCACTGAAGGCAGAGCAGAGGGCTTCAAGTAGAGAAGTTTGTCAGCCAGCTTCAGTGTACAAGCCATTTAGGACAGAGCCATGTATGAGTTTACAAAGCAGGCTGACTGGCTTGCATCTCATTAATTAAGGGAATGGGTCTCCCTGGCAATATACCAACAAATAAATTTCACTCTTTTTAGCATTGTTTTCTACAGCTTGACATGAACCAAGCCTGTCTATTAGAAAACACCTAATTTTGAGAAAAGAATAGTGACACTCTTTTATCTCTTTTCTGCTTCTACTTTCTAATTCTCGCCAATGTTCTGTTGATTTTGAGTAGAGTGCCAGAAGTATAAGCACAAGAAAAAACAATGCTAAACAAAGACATAACCTGCAGCTCAGGGAATCGATCTGTTCTGATTCCTTATGCGATACTCATGTGCCTCCAAGGTAACAAGCAGGAAAAATATCTGTCTCTAAGAAGACAGACCTAAGAGGTGATTAAAAAATATCAGTAAAGAGTGAAGGAATTCTTCAATGTATACAAAAGTCCTTTAAAGTTCTTGTCTGCAGGTTACACAACAGGAAATGTAAAATCAAGCAAATTAATAGAGACTGATAGCATTGCACTGGCACCGCATCATTTCTTTCAAGCAATATTGTGAGCCACAACACACTGTGTGGTTTACATACAGGTTTTCTGGTTTGATGCTTGGCTTGTTCTGTTTGCTTTGTTATCGATTTTTTGGAACTCTTTTGTGATATATTACATAGGTCCTGGCAAGGTCACTGTCAGAGTCTCCGATTTCTCCAAGTGTCATCAAGCATGTGCTGAGAGACAGGTTGTCAGATGGAACTATTTTAAAGACCTTTTGAAAGCCTGGGCATACACATAGGGACTTCCAATAAAAACATAAGGAAAAATGTATATGAAAAATAGAGCTGAAAGTACAAAAAGTGCAGACGAGTTTGCCTTCTGCTCAAGATGGAGTATCTTATCAATTGCAAGCTTCTTCAATTTAATGAGATTATTGTGTTATCTAAATTATAATAAATTGAAATAGAATATTGCCAACAAAACCAAGGTGAAGAAAATATTACAGAAGAAAAAGCAAAGTGGATAGTAAGCAAGCATTTTAACTGGAAGGGTGGGAATTTGGGGGATCAAAAAGCTATGGCCCAGGTAAGGTTGCTGGCAAAGTGACTTTCAGCACTAAATAGTACACTTTGCTTTCCCACTAGTAACCTTGATTTCAGTCAATGTGTATTATACATGCACACAAACAGAATAACAGTAATGATTTGAACCAAGTTTGCTTAAAGTGTTACTATCTTTGTCATTTGTATAGGAAATCTATAGTATTGTCCTGACAACGTCAAACATTAAAGAATGATTATTGTTCTGTTTTTACACAGACTTACAAGTTATTTTAATATCACATAAAGAGAAATAATTTTTGTATGTTCTGTATTCACTTAAGATTATTATAGTTAAAATACATTAAAGGAAATGTTTTCTTCATTGTCATCTTTGACTTTTTGCTGCTGAGAAACACCACGGGCATAATTAATTGATACCGTATTTTACACTCTCATAAATCCTTATGTATTCCTGAATATGACAGTGCCTCATACAGAAACTAATACGCACTTAGAAATGGCCATGAACTTGGACTAACCTCCTAGAAAAACAGCTGTACTGAGCAAGGTCTCTGGCTCCAAAAGGAGGTAAGTCATATGCATGAATTTGAATTGGATCTGTAGATCCAATTCCACGGTCAGCTGTCTAGCTTTTTATAAAAATACTAAAAAAATATTATTAATCTAATGGGGGTTTTGCCTTTCTAGCATTACATGCAAAAGTTGGTGTGAACATACACTAAGCAACTTCTTACACAGGTCATCTTGTGATGAATCGATTCAGGATGCGAACATTGAACACTCAGCAAACATACTGTTTGATTTAAAGCATTAATAAAGCTCACTGACAGAAGTTCTTGTCTTTGTGAATAAGGAATTATGAATGGGAGAAAGAGGGGCCTGATCACCTCTTGTAACATAATTGACATGTACACAGATAAACCCTTATGCAATATGTCGTTGGAGTGCTTCTCTTACACACGAAAAAAGATTTAGGAAACTTTATTGCCAGCAATATCTCCTAAACACTGAATAGTTAAAGCTGCTGAATCTTTTTAGGAATAGATACATTCCAAGACATAAAATCTGGAACATTTTTACATATGAAAGAGACAAGTTGCAGTAGTTTACAGAAATGTTAAATCATGAAAACACTATTGTCACAATAATTACTATTCCTATAATTACTTTTACTAAGTAAATGCACCTTCTGTTGCCTGCCATGACCTAGGTTGCCATTATGTTCAGATTTGTGCAATGTCAGAGGCAACAAAATGAACCCTGCTCTAAAATCCTTATTGCCTTCATTCAAATTATCTGAATTGACCATTCAGCTTTAGGAACTACCACGTCCTTGCTATATGTTATTTTTGTTGGTATACTATTTGCATGAGCAAATCAAAGTTAATAGTGACTTTCCTGGAATAGGATATACCAAGGAAAGGAGTATTAGATGACATGACAGAAACTGTCGAAGAGGCTTCACATCTTTAAACATAACTTAACAAAAAAATGACTTTTCTTTGGTTCTGATCTTAATCTAAGTCCCATTGTTAGACTCCATGAATTGGGAAAGAAAAGAAGGCTAAATCACTTCAGGTAGGTATTTTTTCATGTGCTAGTAAAGTCAGTAAAGACTGACACCTTTTATTTTTTAAAGCCTAGGTAATAAAATGTCTTCACAAAAATATCCAATGGGATTTTTTTATAAAGAATTGAGCCAAATTCCTAAAGGTTATTAAGTACTAAAAAGATGTTTTTAGGCCCTGATAATCCGTATTTTTACCATAGTCACACAGGCCCTACAATATTCTGCTTCTTCATACTTTTCTGGTCTTTCACTGCAAGCAAAAGAGGACATTAAATGGCAGGTTAATTATATTTGATGACATATTTCTCTGTGGTATATTATGTTATTGTTACCATTGACATGATAGGAGAGGCATATGATGGCAGACACTAACTACACAGTGCTGGGTTTCAAACACGTACCTTTAAGTTCTAATTTAAAACAAAACAAAGCACAAACCTGTTTCATTTCCTCCAATATATTCCATCGAGACTTTGACTACTTCTTAGGAATGAAAATTTATTAAAAAAATTGATTTTGACAAAATTATAGCATTTTCACATTAACTAATTGAACAAAGCTTCAATAGCAGAAAAATGAAGAAATTTTAAGTAATTCTGAAGATCATTTCTCCCTGCAAACCAGACTTCAAACCTGAAAGAGATGTCTTCTCTACAGTGTCAGTTCTTCTGTCTTCTGCACTAAACATGCCAAGCCTGCAGTATAAATAGACCTTGCAATAGTGGGGAGGGGGAAAATCAGGCATGGACAAGTCGATTTCTGTGGTAAAACTTCTGAAGTCAGTTTTATCAGCTTTTTTATATAAAAATTAATTGTTTTTATTATTATTATTATTTTAGAGAAAACCTACAATACTTCAAATGGGAAATGGTGGGGTACCTCAAGTTTTTTTTAACTCTGCCATCTCACATCTGGTCTCCTCCTTGCACTGTCATCAACTTATAAGTCTCTTGTGCAAAATTCAATATTACATGAGTCTTAGAGTTTGTGACCATGGATTACTATGAGAGATTATAAACCAAATTTTCAGTAAACAATGGTAGTTATATTACAAGACCTCCTATTTATGGTCCATAATAAGAGATACACTGTGCACTTGGGGCCTGGCCATGAGATGAGATGAACAAGACATTACTGATGTAAAATTCCCCTGAGGGAGGAAAGGGAAGAGAAGAGAAAAGGAAGGGCGGGGAAGGAGAGGGGAAGGAAAGGCAACGCAAACAAGGCAAGGCAAAGCTGTTTTATTGACAGAAAGCAGTATTGTGTGAAAAACATAACTTTACACTAGAAAAACAAACAAACAAACAAATTCAGGTTTTCTGGAAGCCTCAAAATGCAATTCATTTGTTTTATCAGGAAGGCAGAGATTGAAACAGCATAATCAGGGTGCTGCAAGAATAAGACTTTTCCTTCAAGTATCCTTGGGAGTAGAAGGTGGCTATGGCTCCTCTGCTCGTCTCTTCAAAGGCAGCTGCCTTGAATCCTTCAAGGTAGCAAAAGCTAATAAAAGGAAAGAGATTAGAAATCAGATTAGTTAATTAGAGATGTTTTCACTACATGGAAATTAAGGTGGTTCTGACAGTCACTACATGGAAATTAAGGTAGTTCTGACAGAGGAGAGATTTCACAGGGCAAGTTAACCAATCCAGTTTCATTACATGTACATGTTTGGGTTTTCAAGTGTTTGTAAGATGATGCCTGAAAGTTTGTAACTGTGTGCTAAAAGTACCTAGACACAATTCAGTGCAGAACTTTCCTCATTATGACTCTTCATACGTCAATGAGAGAATTTATAGAATACTGCTGAGCAAGGTGATCATTGGAATGTAAATTTCTTCTGTGACAATTTGAAAGCATGATATTTGTAAGCCCAGTCAGTTTATACACAGAATGGCTTCTAAAAAGAATTTTAGAAAAACTCTGCTGTAAAAAAGTTTCTAATAAATGTGTGTGAAATACTGTTCTTGTCTGGACAAAGTTTGTCCTATTCCAATGGCAGGGACCCTGTTGTCCCCTTATGACTGTCCTCCCAGTAAACTTGTCATTAATGATGGGAAGAGGAAACTGATTTTTTCTACTTCAGACTTTATACTTCATTGACTTTTCACCTGCTTCTCACAAAAATTAACAAATAAATTCGTGATTCTTGGATGCAGACAGATTGGAAAAATAATCAATGACAAAATAAAAACACACTGAAGTGATTCATACCTCTTTGAATTGTGTTTAATTTCACTTTGTAGAATAAGGATTTAATTAAAACCAAAATTAGATGGAAAATTTTATTTTGTTCTTAAACCTTTTCTTTTAAAATTGAAATTGCCTATGGAAAATTCTTCAAGATATCCTTCCAGCAGATTTTTTTTAATGGAAAAAAATTATTATTCTACTAAATCTAGTATTTGCTGCAAGTTACCATGGTAGCAAAACAGCAATCAGTGCTACTGAAAGACTAGACCAATGTCATTCTGTATGATTAGATCTGTTTCAAAGCAACTAGACAGTATCCATCCTAATGCTCTTAAGTTATTAAGCATTTTACTTGCATTTAAAAATAACATACAGATTTTTAATTTCAGGAGATAATCAGAGCCTGCTGGAGAAATAACGGTGTCTTCATTTATATTTTAGAGGAGGTAAACACATGATCAAGCGAGTCAGATGCACTAAGAAGAGGAATCAAAGGCACAGTGACACAGGGAAATGTCTGCAATTTCAGCAGTGGCAGTTTGTTTAACTCATTTGAGAGAACACAATCTGAAAACTGGGCCAGGCAGGTTTGCTCCTCAGCCAAGAGTGTTAACCACTTGAGACCCAGCTATAGACCCCAGACCATTCCCTCCACCTTCCCACAAAGCCCTTCATAAGGAGGGAGCACCACCACTCTTGATGGGAAGAGCTGTTCCTGTACCACCACTTCCTGTTGAAGAGCTTTGGGCAGAAACCACAGGCTTGCAGTGCAGCAATGGCAGAATCACAGATGGTTTGGGTTGCAAGGGACCTTAAAGATAGTCTGGTTCCAACCCCCCTGCCATGGGCAAGGACACCTCATGTTAGGTCAGATTGTTCAAAACCCAGTACAACCTGGCCTGTAACATTTCCAGGGATGGGGCATTCACAACTTCTTTGAGAAACTTGGTTTAGTGCCTCACCACTGTCACAGTAAAGAATTTCTTCCTAAAATACCTAATCTAAACCTACTCTCTGTCAGCATCCATGCAAAAAGTCTCTCTGTCTCTGTTTTGTAAGTCACCCCCTCTTCCTCTCACAGGATCTGTTGTGACTGACTGATAGTACAAGCCCCCCTTCCCTTATGCTCTGCCCTCCCTTTCCTCACCTCAGTCAGGCAGGGAGCTCAGCTTCCGTCAGGAACTGAGCCTGGGTGCCCATCACTACTGAGCAATGGTGAGGGTTGGATCTACAAAACCACAGAAAAATTGGGTTAGAAGAGACCTTGAAAGGTCATCTAGGCCACTACTTCTGTGTTTAAGCCTGGATATTGTAAGAAAGTAGTTTATGAAACTCATCTACAATCTAGGCAAAAGCATACCAAAGTCAGGAAAGTTCTCCATGGTGGGGAAACTTAATGCAGTAACCTCTGTGCAGCACATCAAGTTACCAATTTTTTGTTTCTGGGTGTTATTTTGAGTCAGATGTTTATTATTGTGCCTAATACCCCCAACTGTACGATAAGCTTGAAATAGACCCTGAAAAATACCCTTAGAATGACAAAAAATAAGACATGGAGATAGAAACACACAGTTGTTTTAAGCCTGCTTGTTTCATCTGCTCCAAAAGGGCAGCTTTAGTGCCATTAAGTGGTCTGCTGTTTTTCTCTGTTCTGAGTAACCACAACAGGGTCCTACGAAATGGTTGAGAGACTTTCTGTTTTAGCTGTACTGCAGGAACCAAGACAGTGATGTGGGACACAGGTACCCACACGGCAATTCTGAAACTCTAGTGTTAAGCATAACACAGTGACCCACAGTTAGTTAGAAATCAGTGTTCACTGACCATATATTCATACTGACAGCAATGTTAGGAAGGAGGCAGAAGCATGGAGAGACAGAAATAGTGTAAGACCAGAGTTATTTGGCCTTACCTTGGTTTAAACTGCTGATGTTTTCATGCTTTAAAGTACTAACTTCAAGTACCATCGTTTTCAGGTCATCACAGGTTGTTTTTGCTGTTGTTTCACTTCCTGCCTGAGTACATTCACACATCAGCATCCACTTCTAAGCCTTATCAGTACTTTACCCGCTATTGCAAACATTGCCAAAATTCCTTCTTAAGCTCTGAAAGTATTTTACTTGAAGTTTACTGCTTCTATTTCAGACTTGAAGGAGACTTGTGTGTCCAAAACGTTGTCTGTTTTCTTTCCAATTATATTACTTGATCCATAAAAGGTATCACTTATAAGCCTTGTCCTGCTTTAAAAAAAATCTGTGAGTTTCCGTGTAAGTTAATGTTAGGAGCAATGTTGTTTCCTGACAATACACGAGATAACTGAAATTAATTGTTTGCAGTCTTTGATGCTTTGCAATTAGTTAAAAATCATCAATAATAAAAAAAGCAGAGATGTATGTGTATTTATAATATGAATGAGATACTTGAAGATATTATGAAATCCTTTTGATAACCCACCTGAATATTTTTTGTCCAGACACAGACACTCCAAGCCACAAGGGCTGTTCAGACACTAGAGGTGGGACAAGAAGGTTGACTGAATTCACTCCAATGTTGCAAAAAGCTGCTGCCCACGGAATATGTGGGCAAAAATATGTTTGAGCATTAATTGTGAAAAGTGAATGGCATAAACAATATTTGTCTGGCCCATTCGCATGTACCTGTGCAGATTTGGAAGAAAGGAAGAGCTTGTCAGGCACTGGCTGAGGAACATGCAAGGCCTGGTTTTGGTTTGGGCATGAGAACAGGTGGTGTTCCCTGCTTATGGGGTCCCAAAGTCTCCAGTGCCTAATGTATCAGGCTGCAAACTGCTCTATTTTCTTCTTTTCTAGCACTAGCACGTACTCTCATGAGGGAACATTTTGGATATCCTTGAATTTCCCTAGACCTCTTCTCTTCTTTGAAGCAACCTGACCCTTGGGCTTACATTTCTCTACTAATAAAAAAAATTACTTAAATGAAACTTCAAAATTAATATTAGTATGATGGGTATTGATGAAGCAGCAATACTCTTTCTGCTTCACAGAAAACATGCATTAATTCATCTCTGGCTCCAAGAACTATGCTCCTAAAAAATTTAGCTGAAGTTTTATTGAGAGGTTTTTATGACTGACAAAACATGTATTTCATATAGTCAGGATGTTTCTGTCACAAATCCTGAATGTTTTACTGTCAATATTCAATCTTTCAGAAAAATTAGCTCCATAAAAGCAGTCATAAAACAACAGTAAAAGGAATTTGTCTTTACATGAAAATATACATCTTGAAACAAATAGTTTTAAGCAAGGAAGAGGATATTTAAAAAAGCATTGGTTCACTCACCATAAAATTTCTTCTGTATAATTATAACTGTCAAACTCAATATAAGAACACAAGAATTCAATTTGCTTAAATATGAATTTTATAAATATGGAAAAGGATTAAGAAAAAATAAAGACATTTCATTCTGTCTAATATGCGATATTTCCTCAACTGATAATTTTGGTGATTAATGAACTGAACAACTACATTTTGTTTCTTGGGGGTTTTTCTACACTCTAGCAACTGTTAGTTGTCGCTTTGAGGTACTGCAAAATTATGTATGGCAGCTGTTCATTAAGAAGATGATTAGTACCAAAAATACTTACAGCACATTTTTTTTTTAAATGTATCTCCATTTAAGGTACTATCTTGTGATACACTGTCAAACAGATAGCTGTAGACATTATAAACATTACAAATGATTGTGCCTCTCAGAATTGATGGGTGAAAATATACAATGTTTGTATGCAGCAACTCCTGGGGAAATAAAACTCCAACAGCTTTTCATATAGCACTAGTCTATTACTTATTAACCTTCTCTAATGTCTCATATTTCTAACAGAAGTAAGATATATAAAATTTTAAAAATTCATCGTACTTGGCTAAGTCACAGAACCACACCACATAACAACTAAAACCCATTGCTTTTATCCTAAGAAATATTTCCAAACTGTTGGACCTCAATTTTACTCTTCCAAACTTTGCAATAAATGAAATGAGAGTTGAAGAAAGTGTTTATCTAGTGAAGGTACTTTGAACACAAATTCAGGCAAGAGAGAAATATTCAAAAACTGTGACTATGAAATATCAGTGATTGACTTAAATCTGACAGATATACTTAGATAGACTTATCAAACTTATATTTCTTTTATGTTTTTATAACTCACCAGATGATCTCTGCTGTTATCATTCTGTGTTTATAGTTCTTTATAGGATGTAATGGGTAAGTGAAATTCAGTTCAAAATCCATCATCATGAACATCTAATGAAGATTGGCATTTTACTTTTGTTGCCTTAGAGTATTAACTTCATTCAGTTAAATATGTTGCAGTTTCTCAAGACATTCAAAATAATCTATTTTATCTTTAATAACTTCACCAAAGTAAACTCTATTCTTGCAAGAACATTTGCAATCATCTAGTCTGTGTCTTTTACAAAATATACTTGTAAACAATAAATGTTGTTAATTCACTTTTTTTTTTTTTGTGAAATCAGTAGAAAAATTCTTCTATTCATGACATGACTTGCATAAGCAGTTCCTAACCATGTTCCCTGAAGGAATTGCACTCCATATCCCATAACTGCTTCATCTGTGCAGCTTGATAATGAGTGTGTGTGGAGAATAGTGAAGTACAGTATATTCTCAGGCAAGAATTTATAAAGTAAATAAATAATAAACCTCATTTTTCCCATCAATTCAAACCAGGTAATTTTTAAAGCACCATATGAGGACCTGATTCTAAATTAGCAGTCAAATTACGAAAGGTAAAATGTATGTTCATTGCTCAGTGGATAGGAACAGCTACTGGCAAATGCCAAAGTAATGTAGGGATTTTTGTGTCAGTCCTACCCAAAGATGTCCCACAGATATGTGTCTAATACAATTAAGGTCTGAAACAACACGGTAAAATTCCACCTAAGAAAAGGAAAAAGGAAGGCACACTTCATTTCTCCCAAATTGATAGATTGTTTTTATTTTTCCTTCAGAAGACAAAAGATTTCATAAAAAATTTACAACATCTTGTTTATGTAAGGTCAATAAACAATGTCCTGTGGAGATATTTACCTTTCTGTCTTTCCTGACCCTATAATTTAGCCATCACTTCTCAACACAGATACAGATATGCACACGCACACACACCATGAAGGTTTTCCACAGAACATTGAGGAAATGTTCTTCAAGAGGCCTTGAAGGACTTTGGAGTTTGAACTCTCAGAAAGAGGAGGACCTAGAAAATGAGAGCTCATGTTTCTTGGGTGTATGTTACACGTGCTACCAATGCTGGCTGTAGCTGATATGTGTACAATTTTTTTATATAAATATTTCATAAAAACAAGTACCATCAAGCTCTGCAGCAAAAGTAATGAGGTATAATTTCATTTTTTTTTAACTGGAAAAGGAAAGCAATGAAGATACGATTGTGCCTCTTGTTTCCTGCTAGGTGTGTTTAGATGATTCCCTATGCAGCACCTGTGTCTGGAGCTCCTTTTACTCTCTTTTGAGGAACCTGAGGCCTAACTCTAATATACTTTGGTGATCTCAGAACTACAGCCAAGATATTGCCATCCATAGCCTAGAGCTACTCCAGAAGGAAGTAAAGACCCCTCTGAGTCTGGTGTCTAAAATGCTTAACAACTGTTAATTTTATTGGCAGTTTGGCAATTCAATGCCTTTAAAACTCTGCTCTATTTTTACTGGGTTAACAAAAAGTCTGGCTGAGTTTTGTTTTCTCTATATAACTTTTCATTATAGTATTTTAGTTTTACATCCAATGTCTATTTTATATCACTAGAGAAAGTTTTAAGACTTTCTATAGTGTAAGTTATATACCCTTAAATACAGCCACTGTCACTTTTGTAACCTCTCAGCTTACACAGACAATACTGCCTCCACTTACATGCCAACAAGTTATTTTAAGATAATATGCATACGTTAAATTAATCACTTCCTTTGTAAGAATATTTAAAATCGTTCCAAGCTTAATGTCGGTAAGGGAGAGTATTTACTTAAAGCACCAACCAAAGTTTCGCCTTTGTTTTTTAAATAGCTTCACAAATTGAAGGAAACATTACAGAAAAAAAGGTGATAATGTTTCTCTATTCTTGCTTCAGGCACATAAATGTTATTTCCTCTGCAATGTCATGTATTGACCATCTGAAACTTGATAAATCAGAAGATAGATTGCAGTGGAGCTCTATGTATTTAAGTATCAAGCTGATCCATAACTTTCACAGCAGCCAAAAGCCATTTCTTGTCGCTGCTGTCCAGAATATATCCTGACAGTTCAGTGGGAGTTTCAGTGCCATTTATTTTCAAATCAATACTCAATTACTAAGAGGAAGATTCACTCCCTTGCCCATTTTCAAGATGAAATTATGGACTAGAGCAATAACACTTAGTCAAGGCAAGCCACTGTCCATTAACTCATGATGCTACCAAAAACCCATCCAGACACTTTATTAAAGCTCAGTCTTTTTTCAGCTTTTAATTAATCATTGTGAAAAAGGCCTTTCACATTGTGACTGATGACCAGAGAAAACAATTTTCTCCTAACTGCCTTTTAATTTCAACTCTGGGAGTGCTCATTGACTGAATCTCACAACAACCCATCAATGCTAGTTTTTAATGTGTTTTCTCCTTTGTTATTGAGAAGAATGGAGTGGCAATGAGGCTTTGTGCTCCTCTTCATAACTCAAGTAATTGATTCAGTAAATGCCTCACATTTGCTAGTGGATAAAAAGTGCTGTCAATGTAGATAGTAGGTACTATATAAATTACTCCATTAACAGGAAATAAAGCTATTTACAATTTTTAAAGTGTAAAGTGTAAGTGGTTTTTAAAAAAAAAAGAGGAAGGAGTACTTCTTACATGTCTGTACAGGCATTTTTTTTTCTGTAAAGGCTAGTAATAGGATACAAAGGATCAGAAAAAGATTAGCAGACTAAGGCTGCAATCCTGCAGCAGTGTGCCTATGAGAGTAGTCTATTGCAAAGTATTCTTCTTGAAGAAGTTCAGCACTAAAAAGTAACTCTTGCAGAAAAATACACAGTACTCAACAGTGGTCAACTCACATAAATCTTGCTTTATTTTTCTGTTACTTTGGACACTGGAGGATAAGAGATGAAAGAGACTTCACCGAGAAAAGAAGAAAAAATTGAATTATAAGCAAAGAGATTCATTGTATGTGTTTGCAGAAGCAAAGCGTTCATTGAAACTACTTTGTATCTTCCAGAAATAGAATTTGCCTCTACATTTGACAGTAAAATCCAGGAAATGTGTATCTGCTAAAGCAGTGGTGTCATCAAAGGATGGTGGATAGAGTAAAATGTCACAAGTTGATATATTGTGTATACTGCTGTTGACCTAAACCAATAAAAGATACTTGAAAAGAGTTTTATCTTTACATATTTACGTAGGATTATTTTATGTAATCCTATGTATTTTTATGCATTTAAAAATTAAAAAAAATCATTTTGTTTTAAAAATGGATTATCTGTGGATATTTTCCAACATATAAAGCATGTACATTTTCTGGCATTGTGAAAGTGAAAGGAAAACTTAGCTATTTTATCAGTTCACAGTAGAAAATGGACTGGAAATATAGGGAAGATTCACAGAAATTAAAATAAGGACAGCCTATTAAATCTGCCAGGCTGGATTCTTTTATAACATCAGATACTTTATTTTGCATGTTAACCCTAATCATTGAAACTAGTAACTTCTGTTTGTTACCACCTTCCTTGCAGTTATACCAAAGGCTAATTACACTCAGTGTCTTATCCTTGCTTTAATTTTTCTGACCAAGCTGAGGTATTTGATGCTTCCTTTTTGGTTGATGAGGTCTTACCAACTATCACCATCACTCTTTTTGCTCACAGAGACACTGTTTCTTCACTGTAATCCTTTCCTCTTCTCCTGAATTATTCTTTTGAAAAATCAGATTAAGCAGGTATGGCCTGTCTATTTTTAAAAGCAGTTGAAATAGTTTTCTTAACTTTACCCTTGTATTTTTTATGGCTGTGAGAATTGATAAGCATGCAGGTGCCTCAGATACCAAGCCATGGCCAAGGTATCAAAGCAGATGTGTTTTAAAATCGAGAACACTACAATACCCTACAAAGATCCTGCAGCAGGTGAAAAAGGAGGAAGCACGTTTTGGTGGTTTTACAACACCACCTTTGGCATGCACATAACTTTTCCAGGCTGTGTCCTCCCCTGTGGTTTATGGCCTGCCTTACTCTCAGCAAGGGCCCCTAGGCATGTCGGTGAGAATCTTCTGTCTGGTTGAAGCAGAGGAGTTATTTCTCTACAGACAGACAGAGAAAACATACACAGCACCACTCCTGAGAAAAAACTCTCTCCCACACTAGGTCTTCCCCAACTGCAGAAGCTTCCCTGAGCGAATACTCCCATCTTTCCCTCCTCCCCAAAATCTTCCAATTTTTATCCTATAATAACCTTGTCATCCATGGATTATCTATGAGGTTTTTTCAGATTTTTAGAAATGAATTTTAATTATCTCATAACTTTTAATTGATACTGATTGTTAATGATATTCTGCTTCTTTCTGCGTCCTTTTTTACCTCGAATATAACTCTTGATTTTACCACTGAAACAAATACGCTTTTAATCAAAGTTATGTTCTTTCTGGATTATGAAATCTTTTCTTGGCCATCTATAACTTTCAATTCTCACTCGTTGCTTTTGTTGTTGTTGTTGTTGTTAGCTAAGTATTTCTTCCATGGCAGTCTCCTTCATAACTCCAAATTTTCCTAGGCTTGAGAAAATTAACTCTTTTACAATGGTAATATATATTACTGTACCCACAGTTTGTTTATCAGTATATTCCAAATGTAATCACTTGTCCCAGTCAATCAGATGTTCCAGTTTACTGTACCTTTTTTGTAAAGATGAATGGAATCAGCTATTAGTCATGTGGTGATTTTTTTCTGGAAAATTATATATGTTTAGTAGAAAGTCATCATAACATTAGAACAAGTTCACCAGGGAAGCTGTGGTTCCACATCACTGGGAGTGTTCAAGGCCATGTTGGATAGGACTTTGAGCAACCTGATCCAGTGAAAGGTATCCCTGTCCGTAGCAGGGGGATTGGAACAAGATGATCTTCAAAGTCCCTTCCGACCCAAACCGTTCCATGATTCTGTGGTTCTACGTTGTATTACTAGAAGCCCTAAATTCCAACACTATTTCTCTCAATTGCTTGTTCATCAAAATATCCTGGACTTTCTTTCAAAGCTCATTTTCTTTACAGTTTAATTTTATTGTACATAACAGACTTCATCTGAGCATTGTTTCTCAGATCCATCCATCTGAAATTATTAAACAAGTGGATCTTTTGTCCCCCTCATGTAGGAAAATCACAGAACAGACTTTTCTGTTTGATTATCAACAGTGTCCTTCTTTAGACCTTGAATATAATCTGACGACATAACTCTCTTGTTTATCAAGGAAATCAAAAACTTTCCCATGTCCTTATGTTACATGTGGAAGCATTCAGTATATTTTGTGTGGTCACATTTCATATTCATTCTCCTAATATGGCATCAGACAACTGAATGAGATCTTCCCAGATGTAGTTAATTCTATGAAGCTGCATAATGCAGATCTAGAATGAGCCTATCATCCAGTAAGGATCAACTTTTGTGATAGATGATAGAGGGAACCTTACACAACCCGTGTCTGCAAGCAGTGATGGATTCTGCTTTTGGGGAGATCACTAGTTCCCATCATGCATCAATGCCCTTAGAAACATCTGTGAGGAATTCATCTAGAGTTGTATTCACACAATTATGCCTGGGTTACCATGGCAATTCCCTAGAGAATCTCTGACAAGGATAACATCGCTGCTGTGAACTTGGACACATCCTGAATTGTGAAGTTTATAGGTCAGAAGTTCACCACCAGGCACCCTATTTAAAAAGCTTTCTCTGAACAGGAGAATCAACATTGTGTTCAATACCAAGGAATGTTAGAGACTAAAATATTTGGTCTGCCTTTGTTAACAAGAATCTTCACTGTTCAATCTCCACCCTGCTTTACAGCTACATACTTTAAAGTAAAGAAAGTACTCCAAAAGTGCTATTTTAGAGTCAAATTCTTTGAATAAGGTAGACAAAACAGAGACCCTGCATTATATGACTGTTGGCATATCATCCAAAATTATTAGCTGTTAAAGTGATTATTACCTGCTCCCTTTCACTGTGTCTTACTTTGCAATGCTTATTTAAGTATCAAACAGTGCCTTGTGCCACTTCACAGAATCACAGAATAGTTAGAGGTCATCCAGTCCAAAGCTCTGCTCAGAGCAGGATTGCCTAAAGCAGGTTGCTTAGGGCCATGTCTAATTGGGTTTTAAATGTCTCCAAGACTTGAGACTCCACAACCTCTCTGGGTAACTCGTTCCAAGACTTAACCACACTTACAGTAAGAAGTTTTTCCTTACTTTTTTATTGTCCAACAGGAATCTCAAGTTGTTTTCTACAAAGTTGCTTTTCAGTCAGCCCACAGCCTTCCCTGCTGCGTGGGGTTATTCTTCCCAAGGTGATGGACTTTTGTATTTTCCTTTGCTGAACTTAATGAGATTCCTGCCAACCCATTTCGCAGTTTGTCAACGTCCCTCTGAGTGGCAGCACAACCATCTGCTGTATCAGCCTTTCTACCCACTTAGGAATAGCCTGCAGCCTTGCTGAGAGTGCACTCAGTTTCATCATCCAAGTCATTGATGAAAATGTAAAATGGTGCTGGCACCCAGTACTGACCCTGGAGTATTCCTGGTGTCCAGGTGGACTTCATGGACTGATCAACCCTCTAGGCCCAGCAGTTCGGGTCATTTTCAATCCACTGTCCACTTATGAGCTCTGTACTTTGTTAGTTTGTCAATAAACACATTATTGGAGACAGTGTCTCCAAGCTAAAGTCAAGAAAGCCTTGCTAAAGCCCTGCTAAAGTCAAGATAAACAACATCCACTTCTCTCTCCTGACCCATTAAGCCAGTCTTTTTATTGAAAAAGATTGTATGTTGGTCATAGAATCATAGAATTTTTTAGGTTGGGAAAGACCTCTAATATCTCATCAACTGATCATCATCAACTGATGGTCAGGTATGATTTCCCCTTTGTGAAACTATTCTGACTACTCCAAAGCACCACTTCTCCTTAATATATTTGGGAATTGTATCCAAGATTATTTACTCTACCACCTTGCCTAGTATCATGGTGGGCTGACAAGCCCGTATTTTCCCTGATCTTCCTTCTTGTCCTTCTTGAAGGCAGGTGTGATATTTGTTTTCTTCCAGTCTTTGAGAACCTTCCTCTGTTGCCACGAACATTCAAAGACAATCAAAATTTTCTTACAGTGACATCATCCAGCTCCTTCACAGCTTGCTGTAAAGAGTTTAGACTGGTGTTGATGAAGATTATGAG
Source organism: Pseudopipra pipra (assembly GCF_036250125.1). Classification (NCBI taxonomy): domain Eukaryota; kingdom Metazoa; phylum Chordata; class Aves; order Passeriformes; family Pipridae; genus Pseudopipra; species Pseudopipra pipra. The sequence goes on along the minus strand of NC_087549.1, from coordinate 144,115,382 downwards.
CCCTTTGTCTCCTGCAAAATAGAGATGGCTTGTTACTGATACTGTCTAGTCTTCGCTATGTATAAATGTAGTTTATGTTATCCCATATTCTCCATCATGTTAATCTTAAATAGCAGTATGGAAAAATATGTTCTGTGAAAACTACAAAAGAATTTGATATAACATATATTTAACAGACTAAATCAGAGTGTATAATAAGCACTTGGACTTGGAAAATATTTAAAATTCTTTCACAACAGAAAATTTAATTCAGTTCTAGTAAATATTTTTGTAGAAGGTCAGACGTAGTAAGACCTCATTTATGTCTTTTCAAGAATACAGGAATTAAATTTGTTTGGATTTGTTTTCAGAAACTTTTGAGCATTGTTCGGAGTTCACTTGAGTGCCACATTGCCTTGGAAACATCTAACAGAATTCCACAGACCAAGTTACATCCCCCACTTTTTTGGCATTTGGCCTGTGATAAGGCAGTTCATCAGAGAAGTTACAGATTTTGTAGATCTTCACGTGAGCTCCTGTCAGTGCGGTAGTGTTTTCATATAATGCAGTCCCACCAGCCAGCCAACTCTGCTTCCATCAGACAGGTCTGTGCTCTCTGCTGTTGGCCAGTGGCAGGAGACTCAAGACAGAATGTGTATCTGTCAGCACAGTCACTATTTGACACGGTTTCTGAAGGAAAACACTAGTTTAAACCCACAGGTATTGAGAATGATGTCATTATTTTATATATTATTTTCGGTTAGAGAATAAAAAACTACACGTCACTCTCGTGTATCAATTCTAAAACATGTTTTTAAATAACTTTTGTATACAGATTTCCCATAGACAGCTGCATTTGGAGTAGAGCACACTCCATAGAATCATGGAATCATAGAATCATAGAATCAGATGGGTTGAAAAGGACCTCTGAGATCATCAAGTCCTTTTTCAAAGCTTGTTTAAACAATATTTTTGAGACATAGTTAAAACAATAGCACAGTTGATTGATTACTGATGACTGCATACTGTAGATAATTAACTTTCAGAGAAATTTAAATCTCTTGTTACATAATTAATAAAATATTTATGAGAAAGATACCACTACTCTGTTTTGGATAAACAAGGAAGGGCACTTCCCAAGATAATTGCTTGATCCTGCCTGTGCCCAGCATGCACAGCACAAGACGTTTATTTATCCAAAACTGCTTCCCATAGACCCTCACAGAATTGTGTTCAGGTGCTAATTTTAAACACTGGAATGTAAAGACAAGCTAACAAGAAGGATTTTGGTTGTGGTTGTTCAGCTGGTGGGAATACAGAACAGCACAGGTCACTGGTAACCAGCTGAACTCTGCTGCTGAAAGAACAGAAATAAGATAAACAGTGCTGAGGCTACTGACTTAACTCATTGAAAATAATGGTGCAGCTGGTGTCAAGACATTATTTTAAATATCAAACAGATTTTGCAATCTCTGTGAGGCATAAAGGTCAGGGAATGCAGAAAATATATTCCACATTCTACCTATTTTAGCATGAGATCCTGTAAAAATAATTCTTCTGCAGAAAATCACCTTAAGCAGAAGGAAAAAGGAAGTTAGATCTGCATGATCTGCATCTTGTCCAAAAGTAAGCTACTTCTTTTTTCTACTTATAAGAAGATTACTCTATTTACAAAGATTATACTAATTTAGGAAATATTACCAGTGCTAAAAATGTAAAATACATCGTTCCTAAATACGATAAATTTCCAAGTAAAATGAAACACAAGTGTTTCCTTTTACCTCTTATCTTTGAGTTTACTCAATTTGCATTGAAATATTAACACTCAAAATCAAGTCTACATGTGAGGTTTTTGATTTTGGTGGGATTAAGATTTCAAATTAGGGGAATCAATAAACTTCTTTTGACTGTCACTACAGGTAAACAGAGAGAGTCTTGGATAAGAAATTCTGTAGAAGAAGACATGGCTCTGGCTTTTCATACAGGAAGAATAAGAAAAATGGAGTTCAGTTTTTCCTTTCTCACTTTCCAGAGAAAGAAGGAAATGCGGGGACGCTTTCACCTTCAAGAGGATTATTTCAGCTTCTATCACTGTCCCTCTAACACTGAAGGAAACATTTATTCTGAAACAAATGCTCATGTAGAGCAGATTGCCAGCTTTCAAGTTAACTCTTAGTAAATGGAAGAGTTTGAATTAGTTCACGTATGCTAGAAATTAAATATGTCACCAGAGATGCATTGAAGGTAGATTTTAAACTGACTTATAGTCATTAAAAAGAAGTTAAGGAAGAGAGATCAAAATACAACAATGGTATGATTTCAGAATAAAAAGCAAAATACTTTAAAAATAATTGTATTTCTGAGACACAAAATCCCTCAAAATTTTATGTCAAATAAACTTTTTATGACCATGATGTCAACATGAAAAAATAATCAAGCTTTCATCATCATCCCAAAATTAATCTCAATTCATTGCGAGATCAGAATAGAATTTTAATTCATTAACAACATAAAAGCAAATATGAACCAGTGTTGCAAACCTTATTTTAAAAGTGAGTGCATTCTGTTAATCTGTATTACAAGAGAGAAAGCAAGAGAGGGGGAAGAAGAGAACAAGAAATGAATGAAAAAAAATCATAGTAAAGCAAAGCAGAAGCTGTCCATGGTCTCAAATGATATAAAAGCTTTTTAAAAAGACATAGCCCTGCCATTGGGCCTTGCTAGAAGGTGCATAACAGTCCTACAAAGAGCAGCCTACACTTATTTTGTCATCCTCACAGAATTACCAACGTCCCTTTCCGCCTCAGTAAGCGCCTACCAAAGGGGCTTATTCCTGTTGAGTTTGATGGGAGTGGACAAATTTGCTTGCAACAGCTTGAAACTTGGTTTCAGCTGTTTTATTTAATTAGTAGGTAAGTGTCATGTGTTTCTCCTGCATTCTGCACCAGAGTGTGAGGTGTGTGCTTCACCAGTGTTAATGTCATGATGCTGCAGTGATTGACTGGGGGTCTGCTGTGCTGACTGTCATACAACTAAGAAATAAAAACTTGGTGCTCACTCCAGGAAGTTGACTGAGAAGGGAATTATGGCTTGGTTTCAGCCAGCACTACTTTTGATGTGGCAGTAGAAGGGCAAGGGGAAGTAAGATGGTTAAAAAGAACCAACAGTTCCAAGGGGCAGTGTCTCTTTATAACCTCCATGGTATCTCTCTGCAGGGATAGGGATGTGGCAGTGGTTGTGAGATGTCTGAAAAGACTTTTCAGATCTTCCTTACAACGAGCTACATCTGAGAGATCTTTTCCACAGTTCCAGTTTTGACTCAAATTTTGAAACACAGTGTTTCCTGCTTCCAGCAATGAATGGCCAACAATTAATGCAGGACTTTTTTTTTTCTATTCACACAGTTCGTACAAAGGGCTCTCATGCTTCACTCATGCTTTCACTTGCAGACATTTCTGCTGACTGTTAGGCCGTGCAAAATGATAGAGAGCCTGTTTATCATGAGATTTTGGGAGGCATGGTACCAAATTTTTTTTTATTAAATATTTGCCATTCATAGTGTCAGGGTGATGAAGCATTCTCTGAAAAGCTCAGAGGACACTACTGCTCTTAGTTTAAGAGCCATCCTCATGTCTCAACCAAGAACTTTATTCTGTCACAGGTAATTTGGAAAATTCTGACTTGAAATTTTAAAAAAAAAAAGAAAGGGGGGGGGAGACTATGCTCATTTTAATTCTAATAATAATTACAGGGAGGGATTTGGTTTTATAGCAGCATCTGTCAGCTGTGTCAAGAGAGAGCAAGTTCAGGTAGGGAGGGAATAAATGATGTTTGAAGGAGTATTTGGGGAAAGGCATTGATACTGTAGCCCCAAACTGCAAAGTAGCTGTGTTGTGCAAATGTTATAATGAATAGAAATAGAGCTGGTTTTAAGGAATAAGAGCTCTTGTAAAGGTAAAAAATATCAATATTTTAGACAAAGATCAAGATAGTAAAAGGAAACAGCAGTCAAATTCAGGTACTTAGCCAAAGGAACTATAAATGTAACTGAATAATGCTAACTAAAGGTTTGTTCAAAAAAGCCTCAAGACTGAGAAGTCACTCCTCAAAATTCTCTTTTTTTTTTGTACAAATTATGAAGAAAAATATTTTTAAATGAACAATGAATTTGAACATTTTTAAATTTATTTTCCAATTACATTTTTTGGGGGAAAGTGGAATATTAAAAATATAAGCATTTACATAAGTTATAAAACCCACTTCATTTGAATAATTTTAAGTGCTTTTGGAAAATTTTCAAAGAAATATTTTCAGCTCCATTTTTAAAAATATTTCTTTCTCTAGTTTAGATAAAAATCAACTATTTTTGCTTTTAGAAAGAGAAAATTTTACAGAAAGTTGATTTTTAAAACCATCTGCCTGATCTTTTTGATGGGCACAAAAAGAAACAAAGAGATTAAAGCTCTGATTTTAGTCAAAAGATGAACTGATGAAGGTCAGTTAACTAAACCTATTAAGACAAAAGTTGACTGATACTTAATACATGAGGAAATTTAAATACAGGCAAAATAATGGATATATTAATAGAAAAACATACATGAAAGTTTTTTTAAGAAGAATGCATGGTAACAAATGACATCATGTCATTTGGAAAACAACCTATCTAAAGCAATCCAATAGATGATTTGGTTTTAACTGTATGGCTGAGGAAAAGGGTGACACAAGGTTTGTAAAGTTTTCTGCTCAAATGGTTGTTTTTTCCCTATCTCAGCAAACTGGTCTAATAAAAGGTTACTTTCTTACAAATCTTACATCCAAGGGACAAGCTGTCTGTGGATACCAAAGGCAATAAAGTCAGAAAGCATCAAATCAGATAAACAGAAAACAAAAAGAAAAATATTTACAAATGTTTCAAGAAAAAAAAAACTTGTTTTCAGTTGGCCCCATTTTCAGGCAGCATATGAGAAAACATGTTTAGTTCTGCTGTTGAAGACAAGAGATTCTCAAGAGAAAACTACACACAGTGATCTAAAAGCCAAATGCATGTGTATGAACACTTGTGTATATATAACATTTATAGAGATTATTTTCTAAGGAATATTTTATGATAGAGCTTTGGGGGAAAAAACAAACAAAACCCCCACAAACAAACAAAACAAAACAAAACCACAAACAAATCCTCAAACTAAACAGATATGCAGGCTCCTGAGTATAGATTACGGGAAGGAATTGTTAGAGCTGTGAGCCTGGGATTCTTTTGGGTATGCTAAAACTAAGCCTTGCCCAGATTTTGGAAGATATAAGTGATAATCCAAGTGATATTTTGCTTTTCTTTTTTTATCTGTATTTTTTCTGTTATTCTTGATTGCACTTAGAGACTTTTCTTTATGTCTCTTTATTCTTCTCACAGAGACATACTTGTCTGTGTAATCAAATAAACTAATTTTTCTGCATGCTGAGTTTCCTATACAACATGAAGCTCATCCAAGTCTTTCCATTCATACCTCCACATAGTTGCATACATGCATGTATCTTTTGCTTGTAAATGCAGAATACACCAACTAATATATCAGCTCTTTGAAATATTTGCATTGATTATTTCTGGATTCACATAAAACACATTTTAGAACTGTTTATGCTTTCTGAAAATATACAGGTGGAAAGAGATAAAAATGCTTTCAGAATGATAAATACTGATAAAACTGGCATAAATTAAAAAAGTGAACTTTTGTCCTAGTAAAAGCAGTTACTGTACATGGTGATGTGATTAAACCATCTCCAAATTGCTGATGTCATTGCTTTCTCCCAAAAACCCTCCCCAAAGAGAGGGGGAGGTGCAAATGTGGCTGTGTATAGTTAAGCATTTTGGACCAGTGGACTGCTGACCTCTAAACCTCCAAACCTCCAGGGGACCATCCTGCACTTCTCATCAGCCTGGCTTCAAGCTGACTAATGGAAGAGCATCCCAGTACCACTGCTTTGAAAGATTTGCCCAGTAGGATGGAGCCACAACTTCAATTCCCTTGCAGCCCGAGGGGGCTCAGACTGACATTCCTGAGGTAGAGCCTTCATTACTGCATTGCAGACCCAAACCCTTTTTCTTCTTTTTACAGCACAAGGTATCTTGCACTACTTTATATCTGAGGGCCTGAAGGCAATTAGAGATGTACAGGTACTTTCTCATCCAAGTGTACAGGCTGCTGGCTAAAACAGTTGTTGGGGAAACATGGACTTGGAGCCATGTAAAGTGTCACAGAAAACAAATCTGAATCTCTCCCACTTTATTTATCAAATTAGATAACTGTGAAAAGGGAGAATAATTTCACCAGTTTCTTCATGGAAAAGCAGTGTTGGTTTTGACCTCTGGTCTGAATACATGGAGGACCTATGAGCATGAATAGTTGAAGTCAACTCCCTGTTATCCTTCATATAGATGCCTAATAGGAGCAGGAGCCCATACATGCCAATGTGCTTCATCTTTCCTGCTCTAGATAGGTCCTTTTTAGTTTGGGTCAGTCTTGCATTGACAGATGAAAGGCCACATCTTCCTATGCATTACAAAAAGAACTGAAACTTTGGCCTGCATACTGCTCCAAAGGTTAATAATCTAAATAAAAAATACCATAATGCAGTATTTCACTCAACTGGCACTTAATGGGAAGTCAAAGAGATAAACACATGATTAGGGACTATTTTAAACTAAATTTCCAGTAACTATACATTTATATACAAATCTTTGGTTAGAGATATAACATTAATAAGATAAAAAAAAGCAGCTAAATTCAAAATTAAATTAATTACTTTGGGTTTGGCTTTCTATAAACGCAGTGAATACCTTACAACTACCAGAATTCTAAAAAAACCCCAAAACCAAACAAACAAATAAACACTGAGGTTGAAAATCCACAAATCATAATGTATGAGCTGGAGTACAAGGAGACATGTTTATTCCAAGTAAAGAATTTATGACATGAGACTGATGTCCAATTAAATTTAAAAAATAACATAATGTTTGAAATTGCTGTGCTTAATACTTACCACCCCCTGCATAGTGTATTGTTTAAATATATTAGAACAGAATATTCTATTAAATATTTATTAGTAAATTCAATCATGACAAATTCTTTCCCCCTCATTCAATGTATAATAGTGCAGCAATCAAGCTTCTTTTGTTTTACAATAATCACTGCATCAGCAATCTCTAATTATATATAAAGCTTCTGAAAAATTAGAGAAGCAAAGAAAGAGACACCTCCTTTGGTAACTAGTTCCACTTCATTTCTTCTGAACAATTAAAATACCCATATACATTAACAAGATGGAACATTCTGAGAAACAGGCCTCCAGTAGCAAGGGTTTCAAACTACATTATATGTGTTTGTTTTACTTTGTGGGTGGAAGAAGATTTATTATTTTTTCTTTATGAATAAACTGAGAACATGCTAAGACAGTTTTTAATGTTGTTTATTCTTCCTCAAAAATTAGATTGACTACATGGTTTAGAAAGAATTTGAGATATCTCTACATTTTTATTTCAATAGAATAAATCTTTTCTAAGAGTGTGTTTAACTTCAGAAACAATAAATTTGTTTGGAAGACCAATTTGCTTAGCAGGAGCACAGAGTTTTAGCTCACACAGGGCTGATTTCTGAAAGCCACAGAAAGAAACAAAAGTTGGTATTTACAATTCCATTACCAAGCTGGATCAAGGCTTCTCATCATGAGCCAGCAAAAAGCCAGGTACGCTTTGAGCACCAGGTGCTTTCAGATGCTGTGGAGACACCAACACGGGGCCAAACTTAAGGTGGCTCTATGCTAGATAGAATCAATAACAAACACAGCTTCCACCACAACAACAACAGTAGCAGTAATACCAACTACAACATCAACAATACAATTAGAGCTTTAAAAAAACCAACAACAGCAATATAATTAGTACTCCAGGGACACTAGAATTCATGAAGAAATTTTTACCACGTAATGTGCATAATCCTTATCTTAGTAAAAAAGTCTGTGAAAAGAACTCCCTTAAAAAATGTTGGTTGTGGTAAGTAAATTGTAAAACGTGACACGTGTCCCTTGTAAGGTGATTTACTCGCTTCTCTGTTACTTTCTTTTCAATTTCCTCCTTGATTTACTTGTCCCATTTATGTCTGGTCAAAAAAGACACTCCTTGAAGGCAAGGAGTGTCTTTTTAGCATCTATCAACCAGGAATCTGGATTGGTATTAGTAGGTGTAATAGTAATTCAACAAAAATAATCTTTTTCTTCAGGATTTAATCTCTGGAGATGCTCAACATAACCTTGTTCTGTCACAACAGCTGAAGAGCAGAGGATGGGGATTTTCTCATTTCTTTATGTAAGAGTTATTATTCAAGGACAGGATTGTGAAACATTGAAGATATCTCCATTGTTTTGGGCTTAGACATGAAAGGCAGATGAAAAAGACAAATATTGTGAGATTGTTATTTTTTTCAGCACTATAAGAAAAATGAGACCTGTTAAAGTGACCCCAATTCTTACAGCTCTTCTTCCTTTGGCCATGTAATTTGTCCATCTCCCTTTTCATGGTGCTATAACTTAATAGAATAGCTATATCATGATGCTATATCTTAATAGAATAGCAATGAGAAAACTCTGACAGAAAATGAAACAAAGTTCTGGCAGTTTCAAATATTTTAATGTAATTATAGCAGAAGACGTCAATGTTTCTGGAAGCTACAGGAAAGCTCTTTGTAAACAGAATGTGTTCACCTCATTTATAATGATACCTAAATCAATGTCAGGTACTCAACTAGGAGTTAAGCATATGTTTGCACAGGCAGTGAGAAGTAAAAGATATTCAAAGAAGAAAATTGGATTGATTTTGTCTGAAAAGAAATATGGAATAGTTCATTGAAAGATAATTTTCTGCTTTCTAATGAGGGAACCTGAGCTCTGTCTTTGGATTAAGATTTGGAGTGATGCTCCAAATCTCTATTATGTTCCACTTTAGTTTTTTAAAGTGACAATCATGCTCTGGAAGTATCACTCTCTGCTTAATCTGAATTGTAACAGCAGAACAAGGAGTTTGTTATACTGTGAAATTTGTTCTGTGGCCAGATGTACTCAGTACTGCCTTTGAGGCTTTTTTCCTGATGAATTCAGCTTGTGGTTTTAATTTAATAGATTTTTTTAAGATATTTTGTTAATTTTTCAGTGAAAAGTTTGAAATAGTGAGGATGTTTTTCATTTGGTATCAATTTTTGATGAAGAAAGGATGTGGAAAAATAGATAAATACAATGAGGAGATGAAAGAAAGTCTGGGCCACATTATGTCAGGCTCTCTCCATGTGTAGAAAAGGAGAAAATATTCTCAGAGTTGGGGGAACACCATGTTATCATTTTCTCAACTACATGATGGAAAATGCTAGCAAATACTCACTTCCACTATGTATTCCTGTTCTAATCAACTGTCTTGGGCAACTGTGACTTCAAACAAACATATTTTTGCTTATTTTCCCAATTGATCAAAGAATTCATAATGTATAAGCGATCTGAACAAAACCTTTGAGACTATATGAATTCAAGTTATAAAAAGTCATGGGTAAATTCAAGTAATAAAAAATCCTGTGAATTTCTTGGATCTCTAAAAGGTCTCAAGGAGAAATCCAACATCCCACCTTAAAAAAATTGCAGTTATTGTTGCAAATATTGTTCATAATAAACAATTAAGACATTGTTTTCAATCAGTGTCCACTTCAGTCTCTCAAATTCATTCTTTTAAAACTAACTAGAGGGTTTATATTTTTTTAAAAATAATTTTTAAATATGGTTTTGGAACAAAGATAAAGAATTACAGAAAAATAAAATTTTATTGGGAAGCAGAGAAGCCTCCCATGAGTGATTAAGTGCCCTTATTCAGTTCAAGGGTGAAGTAAAAGACATTAAAACTCTGGGAGGTCAACACTGCAGTTTTGTTCACACAGACTCATTGAGCCTCAGGCAATACACTGTGGTTATAGACACTTTCAACCCTGCTCAGTTTGTGTTTTGTTTAGTTAATTTAACAGATGTGCATAGCTTGCAATCATGATTTTGTATCTATTGTACTTTTTAATAGTCTGGAGAGAACATAAATGATGGTGGGTCACTCCATCCTTAGGCAAGTTAGATAAAAATTTGACTATTTGAAAAAGTGGCACTTCTTCTACTGGCAAACTGAAAATTACAAGTGTTCCTTCTCAACATTCTTCTTCTGCCCCTTTCAAAGCTATGTAAAGTCCAGGAAAAGATTGGCTTTTTTAAAATATATTTCAGATTTTAAACCATTCTCACATTTTTGCCAGAAAGGAAAAACGGAACTACTTTTTTTTTCTGAGCAGTTCTCCACATAAGCAGGGGATGTTCAGTCTTATTAGTGTTCAAATAGTGTTAAAGCACAGAGATGGGTTTCCTGCAGAAATGAATCACTACATGTTTTTCCTTCAGACAAGGCCAAGCCTTGTCAGGATTTGTTAGTTGCCCTCGTTGGGATGCTGTGTATTTTTAGTATGGTTCTAGTAAAAACCAGTTCATATCTCCAAGGCATATATTTGTCAGGGTATTCTGATTATTGGAACCTGACTATTCCAGTGGTCTTCTATCCTCTGGCTGCAAAGTATCTAGCTGTCGGTTTTAAAACCAGCAAGACCACTATCTGCTATCTGAAAACCTTTGACACTTGAAATACATTTGTGAAGCTTCAAAGCATCAAAGTAAATGTAAAGTGAATATAAAAAAATCCATCTCATAAAATTTCTTTTTGAAATATACCAAGGACATCAAATATTCAAAAAGCCAGAAAGCAAAATAAATCAACATCATAGCATGACAGGATAGTTTATGTCATTTAACAGAAATATAGGAGCAATGCAGTATCTGTCCATAAAACCATCAGTGGGCATTAAAGGAATGTGCTTCCTTGGAAATGCATTTCTATTCATCTAAATGTTAGTGTGTTTGTCAATGAGTAACTCATTTCATCCTTAAATTTTTCACTAAAACACGTTGCCACCTAGACATGCAAGCATACACAGGAGAACCTCTTTACCAGTAACTGGTAACTAATGACTGAAACAAAATTGCATAAACAGAGGAACAAACCCCAATTACACAGCAGTTCCACAGTTTGTCCTTCTTCCTTGATCTATGTCCTCATTTGCCTAAACATTTTTTTAACTGACTAGAAGTTTGAGGTGGGAGGAGAGTTGTTGTCGAGGCCAAACTGGCTGGACATGGCAGCACACATATATCCCAACAGAAAGCTGCTGTGCTCTGACCACAGCCTGCCTCCAGCAGCTCTGCCTCACTGTGTTCCCTGTGTCCAAAACACAACTTCATACTGGGAATTGTGACCAAAATTAACTCCACCCTTGCCAAAACCAGCACCGTCCATCTCTCAGAATGGTCTGACTGTAACTAAAGACAACCTTTATTCTATCAGCTAAAACAAAAATGAAAATAATCTGTAGAATATCGTTCATCCCAGATCTGTCTAGACATCTCTTGAAATATTCTTCTAGTCTCGTGTTGCATTGCTACTAAACACTTGGTTAGGTTTTTGAATTAGTTGCACATATTTGTAATATAGTTGTAGTTTTGTCTTAAGGACACAATACAGGACAGTATCAAAGAATCTGTTGATATACCTCATCTGTTGTTTCACTTAACCAGGAGATCAGTTCAAGTTTGACAGACGTTAAACTTACAAATCCATGTTGTTCTGCTAATCCTGAAGGTTTAAAAAGGTAAATTAGCTTATGATATGCCATAAAATTCTGAAGCCCCAAGCCCTCTTTTATTTTATTTATTGTTCTGAAGGTCACCTGGACATCCCTCATTCTTTGAGCATTCCCAAGGGTAATAGGGTAGTGGTTATTGAATAGCTTAGGTTTTTAATGTCTCCTGGGACTGACACTGAGTACAATCAACCTAAACTAAACAGTTCTTCTCTCCCATATTTTCTTTTTTAGCTAAGTTTCAGGCCTTAATTTCGTTTGTTTTCTTGTTTATAGAAATTAAAAGGTAGAAAGTTATGAATATTTCTGCCTTCTCTATGAAATACCAAATTTGTTTTCCAACATAATCACATGATGGAACTCTCTTATTTATATTTTTATGGAAATTTCTGCATCTATTTTTGTTATCTACAAATCCATTTTTCATATTGTCAATTTTCATTTTAGTCCTACTTAATGGGGTTTTTTTGAGTGTTTTTTTTGTTTTCCATATATTTGTTTTGATTGTGAGTCTTTTCTTCTACTTTTTCTAATATGTTCTTTCTTTCATACACTTGAAAATTTTGGTAAAACCATTTGCTTTCCTTTCTATTTTATGCTTCAGAATGTCTTAGAATATGTAGTTTGGTTTTCTGCCTTTAGTACCACATATTAAAGATGCAAATTCACCTTTTGTTCCTCAGACTGTCTTCTCCAAAGATCCTTTCTAATAATCCCTGTGCATGCTGAATTCTGTTCTTTCCTTTTCCTGCTTTCGTTCTTTCCTATTATTTTAGTTACAAATGCTCTAACTTTATGGTCACTTTGCTATCCTCAGGCATTCTCTGAGGTTTTGGTAGTAATTAGATTTAATGCTGAGAAGTTAACCTGTTACAAGTAGATAGAGAAATTTCATCAGTGTGAGAGTGCGCCCTTGTAAATTTAATGGAGTATGAGTTTCCATGAATGGGTCAGATAAAATATCACAGCAGCACTGCCAGAAATGTATCATCTCTTTCTTCTCCTCCAGCTGACAAATGCATTGCTAAGTTTGGTTCAAAACTGTCAGTGATGCTTCTTTTACTGGAATTTGTACTGTATAATCCAACAAATTGAAGTTGATATTCTGCATGGAACCTTCACCCAGAAAATTACAGAATTAGCAGCACGTCTCTAAATAGTTCAGAGAGAAGGAAAGACATGTTGGGAAGAATAGGAGAAAAATGTTTCCCCCTCCAAATGTAGTTTCTCAACTTTCTGATTGGGGAAGTGCTTCAGTGCAAGATCTGACATTAATCAAGCAAGTGTACCTATCTGTGCATTGCTTATATAATCATTACCATGGTATATTGCATCAGCTGCTTGAAGGTATGAAACGGATGCAAATGCATAAAACATATACACATTTATTTATATGCACATTCTTATGCATTTGGATTAGATCCAGTAAGGTGCACAATATTTAATTCTTGCTGACATCAGATGCAAGTCTAAATAATGATTTAGGTTGTATGAGCCCAATTCTCTGCTACTTTTGTCCTTACCATTACCAATAATCATTTAAAAGCTGATTAGTCATCACGAGTTGAAGTAGTGTCACTTCTCTCTGAGTTATATTGCCATGAGTACATGTGACAGAATGAATAGTTGGCAGGGCGGGGTCAGTTGCGTAGTGGGTGTATTCCATGGGCATTACGTACATTTCTCAATTCATGTTTGTACGACTAAGTGTTAAAAAAAAAATCATTTTGGGTATCTTTACAAAGCTAAGCATTGCGAATGGTACACTTCACTTGGGTTTTGCCCTGATCCCAAGCACTTGATATACCCTACATTCCTGTTGGGTATTCTCTATTTCTGAACCAAGAGAAACAGAGCTCAAGCTTTTGTTCCTGATAAACAGGTTTTAGCAAGTGGATCTCAGTAAGTCTGAAGCATATGCTCTTATAAAGGCTGTTTATAAGTCTTCAATAAATAACAAATTAAACATATTTATGAAACCTATCATATTCCTGCTTTTGGCCTGTCACATTCTCTATTTCACTTCCCATTTCTCTCTCTACATCAGAGACAACATCCAAATAACTGTAGCTAAAACTACTCTAAAACCAAGTTTACAGTTGAAGTCTGTATCTTCATAGCAAGCAGCTTCTTACGTTTGTAAATCAGAAAGACAATTTCATGAACCTGTATTTAGTTACTCTTATCTGTGCAAATTTGTTGTTAGGTTTATGCCTCAAAACAAAGATAATCCATCCTCCCTAATTATCAGGCTGAGAAACATCAAATGCAGAGGTCATATGCCCCACCCAAGACAGATTTTTCTGATTTAAAACAACTGGTAGAAATTTAGCTTGATGACTCATAACATATTTTCAAAATAACACTTTATCAAAGCATGACAGCAGCTGTGAAATCTCAGAGTTTCTCCTCTATCCTCTATGACACCTTGATAAGGCAATTACAGCATAATTACCTTAACAAGTGGCATTACAGGAAATTATTGTCATTCTCCTGTTAAAATAACACATAATCATCAGCAAGTATATTCTAGAATCCCCAATCAGCATCTGATTAGCTGGAGCTAACTCAGAAAAGAGAGTGTAATAGGTGGGCAATAATTGACAAGTTACTAGAAAAGGGTAAAACATACCTGTATATATACATATATATATATACATATAGGTATTTAGACTACACTGTTTAGACTTCCTTAAGGGTTAAGGTGGCACTTTACCCGATCACTTCTAAAACAGCCCTCTTCAAAGATTTTATTATTGTTATTTTACATGTAGGAAGAAAAACCTAAAGATTTTCTAAAAATACTCAGGTAAACAGCCAGCTTAATTTAGAAATAAATACCTTATTCATATTTAAATGGCCATACTTGTGAAGCTGGTTAACTGTCTCTACATTTCCTCCAGCTTTCTGCTTTATCATGTCAATTCGTTCAAGGTCGATAGCACCTTGCCATTTATATCATTATGATCTATGACACCACTTCCAGTTTCATGTTACCTTCATAAAACTGGATTATAGAACCTGCTTTTGTCTTAGATCATCAGTTGTCTTCTTGGATACAACTGTACTGTAGCAGTTGACTACACTCTGGAAGATCATTAAAAATGGGGTTTATAACCATCATGCCCCAAGCTCTATTTACAAAGGTGATGCAAAATAACATTAACCATTACAATATGTGTTCTAATTCTACTAATCATAAAAATTCATTACTCTTCAATGTGCAGAAAAGATTTTCTTCAATGTTACATACTTTCTTGTTTTAGAAAATCTTCACCCAAACCCCAGTAGCAAATCTCACACCATGATGATATATAATATGCAATGTTATAAATGCTTGTTCTCTAGAAGCCAGTTAAAGGTCTCAGACTCTGAATAGGTGTAATCCAGAATTAATTTCCATACCTTAACTATAATCAAGAAGAGCAAAATAGGAGGGCATAGCACACATAACACCAGCACGAATTTATTCAAATAGCTACATGGCTCTCATGTTTCAGTGTAAATCTGTTACATGCACTCACACATATGGAACAATGAGGTAGATATCTGCCTTCATAGGTACCCAGAGGCTTTGTTAAGAATCCTCTCAGGCAAGGACTGCACACCTAACTGCTAGGCTTGGTGATTTCACAATTAATGACTCCGCCTGCAGTACTCATTGCAAAATCAAACCTACAGGGCTGGATTTTGCACAAAAGATCTGCCAGATGAAGAGATAGTTTATTTTTTTAACTCACTACCTTAGTAGTAGAGTGTTCATTTAGGATAAGTAAAAGTAATCACAGTTAAACACCAGACAATGGAACTGCTGGAAAGACTATCGGCAACAGTGTGTCCAGGAGAACCACAGCAGTGATCACCCACCTGTACTCAGCACTGGTGAGGCTGCACCTCGAACTCTGGGTTCATTTTTGGGCCCCCCACTACAACAAGGACATTGAAGTGCTGGAGTGTGTCCAAAGAAGGGCAACTGAGCTGTTGAAGAGTCTGGAAGGTAAGAAACAACTGAGGACTCTGGGGTTGTTTTGTCTGGAGGAAAGAAGTCTCAGGGGAGATGTTGCCACTCTCTACAACTACCTGACAGGAGGTTGTGAGAGGTGGGAGTCAACCTTTCCTCCCAGGCAGCTAGGAATGGACAACGGGGAACGGCCTCACATTGTGCCAGGGGAGGTTCAGGTTGAATATTAGGAAAAATTCCTTCACTGAAAAAGTGGCTAAGAACTGGAACAGGCTTCCCAGCAAAGCGGTGGAGTCAACATCTCTGGAAGTGTTCAAAAAACAAGTTGATGTGGCATTTTGTGATATGGTTTAGTGGGAACGGTGGTATTTGGTCAAAGGTTGGAGTGGGTGATCTAGGATATCTTTTCCAACCTAAATGATCCTATGGCTCAAACTCCGCTCTTGACACTTGCCCATTTTGATTTTAGATATCTGAGTATTCAGTGGGATGGAGCTGTGCAAATCTACTAGCATCTCTAGGTTATCATTATGTGTTACAGACTCCACTTTGACAAAACGAGTGTTTTCCTATCTGATATATTGGTTTTCCTATTACTGTGCTTGTATGTACAAATCTTTTTTTTCTGTATCACTTACTATTTTGCATATGTGCAAATATTGTGAGAGGAAACTGTATTTTACAGTGGGATCTTGGCAAGGACAGACACTGAAGTGTTTTAGAGTTGAGGTTTGGATTTGTCTCCCATTTACTTGCCAGTGAAATGATATTTAATTCAAGTCACAATAAAATTTGATGTGAGGTCAGTGGAGGCAAATAGGCACCTCTCTGAGACATCTGCATTGTGATGACATGAACTATTAAATGGCTAAACTTAAGCAAGAACAGGTGCATCCTATCATAAGTCACTTTTTTTTTCCTGCCCTATCACTAACTTAGACTATAGGGAAATAAGAGAGAAAGTGAAATCCAGGAGATGGGTCATTGTCTTACATCTCAGGAGACATTATGTTTATTCCAGTACCATAGAGCTGCAAGAAGCTACTGTGAGAAATGACTGAGAAAATACTGCCTACATATTTCTGTGAGAATGGACCAAAGTGTTTGCAAAGGCACCAAGCAAAACTATATCTAAAGAAGAAAAGTGAATGCTGTTTCTTTTTTTTAGTGAATCTGAAATATAATTCAGTGTCAAAGGTATTACTCATAAAAGATACCCTAATTTTAAGTTTGAAAATACATATTTAAATACACAGTAGCAGGTAGAATTATTTTAAGTGCTCCTCAACAGTAGAATCTAAAAATCATTCTCCTTAAAACAGTGTTTTAACTGTCAGTTTGAAAAAGGAAACAAAAGAAGAAAGCTCCTCAAACCAGTGAGTCAAGTTTTCTTATTAAATGTGAATGTAGGGCCTGGCAGTGCTTCTGAATTTGCTCTTGTGGGAGTTTTTTTTTTTAATGGGGATTGCTTGCTACTTTGCTCTTGTCAAAATAAACATCAAAATGTAAAAGGACAAACTGTCATGTTTAGAATAAAGAATGTAACTGTCCATGCATACGTGGGAAACTGTTTGAACAAAAGTGCAGCTGGTGAGAAATGAAGCAAAATTAATAGTGCCTTTGGAAGCTCCAAGTGAAAAATCTATTAAATATGATCCAAGGTCATAGCTTTCAATGCAGAGAGGGAATGAAACCAATACAGAAAAGAACTTCGTTTGCCATAAAGCACCCTGTATTTAGAATGAATGTGCCTTTAAATAAAAGCTGCTACAACTAATTGCTAGTTAGAAGCCTTTCCTATCTCCATTTTGAGTAACTTTCTGTTATATTTTTTAGTCGAATATGAAAAAAATAATTTTCATAGAGAGTAAATCTTTTGATTTCTTCCAAATTTGCCAACCCATCCATTTTCTCCTAGAAAAAGCTGATTAAACATTCCTAGACTGAAAACGATAAGTTTGTCATCCTATATAAACTCCTCAGTTAATAACAGAACTTTTATACCTACCTAGCAACCTGCCCCAGCTTAGCAAAAGCCCATATGTGTAAGGCCCCTCTGATTTGAAATACCTGGCTTCAGTGAGGTCAATATTTTGTGTCCCTCCCTGGTAAATAAGACAACCTTTTGTTTTAACATGCACAAGATGCATGTTAAATTGCAGGATAAACGTATACAGGTAAGTGTGTGTGGTGGTGGGAAACAGTTTTCCCCCTGCAGTTATAAAATGGTAAAACCCCAGGGGATGGTGACCCTTGAAGTTTTGAGGTTTTACCCAATGAGAGCTTCTGCAAAATATAAACATATCACAAGCAGAACGGAAGAGAAGGTGATGTTGTAGTTGTTCTAGGAGAAATAGCCACGTTATGAAGCCATGAGGAGAAACAACAGGAGCCCCCACTGGGGGCTGGGCCCCCCCCCAGCCCCCGGCAGGGGGGCTACAGAGATTTGGAACAGTGTTAAGCTGGACTATGTATCTGTGGCTATGAGCTGGGGGATGTTTTCCACTGTGAGCCACAGCAAGTGATACTGAAAGCAGCGGCAGACCAGCAGTGACCGGAGAAACCGTGGCAGAGAGCCAGCAGAAGATAAGAAGCAGCAAACAGCATGCAGCCAAGGAAGACACAGAGTTGTCTGAGAGAGCCGAGAGAGAGCCAGCAGCAGAGAGAGCACAACTAAGCTCAAACAGAGACAGAGTTGGGGTAAGAAACTGAAACCAAACCCCCCAAAATCCCTTTGAGACCCCTCCTAGGAGGAGGGAGATGGACTGCGGCTTGAGAGGAGTCGTTGAGTGCAGCATGCACCAAAGAGAGGAGCTGAAAAGCTCAGGTATCCTGAAAAGCTGGACCGGGACGATTAAAGGAATGCAGAGAGGGTGACCTTGGCCCCCCTCGCCTCTACTGCCAAGCTAAGCTAGCAGCCTGAGATCAGAGCACAGAAGCTCTGATAGAACTCTTGAGGCAAAGGCCTCCAACTGAAAGCTGCTCGAGATGTTCTGACTTAGGGCTGAATCCCCTGAGGAAGGGACCTTCATGGGGGTCTTACACTCCATGATATGACGTGGTGAAGCGAGTTTTGTCCCTGCTACACAGTCCATGGAAGAGAAGACCCTCGCTTGAAGACAATGGGCCGAGGGGCTTGGATACCCCTCGTGAGTACTGGCAGAGATCCAGATACAGATGCTGCATAAAAGGAAGAGAACCTGCTGACTTAGAGACTACTGCTCTGAGAGTGGAAAGAGATCTTTTCCTTCTTCCCTCCTGGACTTTTATTTGGAGGGGAGAAGAGATTTGATTCGTTGTAAATACTTTTATGTCGTGGTAGAGATAGCTAAGATTGTATATAATGTATTGTAGTATTTATTTGTACAGTCATTGTAATATATTCCCTTTCCCCCATTCTGAGATGGAAAAACCATCTCTCACACTGGGTTGAGATGTGGGAGGGGGTTTGGACTAGGGAATTAGATTTTTTTGGAGCTCTCAAACCATGACAGTGTGAGAAGGAAAAGCGAGGCTGAAGTAGAGGAGAGCACTCTCTGTACATGTGGAATGGGAAGGGGAACAACTCCACACAGTTCTGGAGGCTCATGAAAAAAATAAGGCTTAGTGTTTGCCCCCAGGATACTTTTTCCCTGAAGGATAAATCAAATTAAAAATGTGGAGGTAAGTTGTTGGGGAAAAAAGTATGTTTAACTTTACATAAAAGAGATTTGAAAATGAGGAACTTATACCTTTTTCATACTTCATTTGCTGACTCCTCTTAAAACCCAATTTGCTGTGAATGAGTCATGGACATTCAAGTCAATTAAATCTATTTGCTTTGGTGAGCAATCCACAATATAGCACTACTTAAAAGCTATTTTCATTCATAGGTAACATCAGCAATATAATTAGGGTTAATTCCAAACACATATCCAAATTTCTTTACCCTTGTGATACCATGATCCCCGTTTCAGAGGTAAATAGCTCTAGTATAATTGATATTATTTTCAGATAATAAAATAAATAAAATCTTCTTCAAAAACAATAAGCAGAAATCATGCAAAAGGCAATTTGTAATATACTTTTGTGATAAAACCCCTTGAATGGAAAAATCTTGTTGAGATCGATAGGGTTGAAGACAATATAAGTAGGATTTATTAAATTTTGAGAACTTTTGCAATCAGAAACTTCAGTCTGCTTTGTGTTACACAGAGATTATTTTACTTTTAGTATTTAGGAACACTTTTCTGGGGTAAAACTGTTACATAATAGTTTTGAATAAAGGTTCTTCTTTTGGTCCAAGGAAATCAAAATGGTGAGTGCATATAAGAGTCTATCTGGTATAAATCAGTATCAATCTGAAGATGAGCTAGGTTTTTTTACACAGCTAAATTTTTAGCTTGTAGAGCTTAACTTCATAATACAAAATAACATAAACAATAAAGACTATTAAAAGTTGATGAGTCTTTAACTAAGATTTAGTCTTTGCATAGTAAATAAATGCCAATACTGCAAAAGTCCAGAAACCTTTCTGCATACAAAATTATGATTTAATGTCCAGGAGAATTGTCAGTTAACTGAGTAACATCAGTTCTTATTTTTTATATTGTAGCATAGAAAATGCAATAATGTATACGCTAATTTAAAGAATGTTGTTTAAAAATCTCTCTGAAAAATCACTTATTTTTCTTGTTGCTAATAAGAGGGAAAACACTGATACCCCACAAAATGTTCTCATGAGTAGGAAAATTTTTTTAACGTATGATTTAACAGCTTTGGATATATACTTTTAATGTTGTCTCCAAAATGTAACAAAAAGCCTTTTCAAAAGTCTGATGAATCACAAAATACTATATTGGCCGATTGTGATCTGTGATGAGGTAATATTTTCCATATAATCATGTATACCTCTGATAAAAATATAGGTAATGATAAATATATAATCATGGGTGAGAGTTGACTGCAATAGGTCATGATGAAGATTATATTAGAACATGTCCTCTCAGTGGTGTTCATCTGCTCGTGTCTATTGTAACCATGGAGATCAGAGATGTCACTGGTGGAGACCACTGACAAGTGACATTCCTCAGGGGTTGATATTGGGATAGGCACGTTTTAACATCTTTGTCAGTGACATGGACACTGGGATTGAGCTGACACCAAGCTGTGCAGAGCAGTCAAAACAGGGGAGGGGAGGGATGACATCCAGTGGGACCTGGACAGGCTTGAGTTGTCGGCCCAAGTGAACCACATGACGTTCAACAAGGCCAAGTGGGAAGTCCTGCACTTGGGTTAGGGAAATCCCAAGAACAAATACAGGCTGGGTAGAGAATCTTGAGATTGAGAGAAGTCTTGAGGAGAAGGAAGGTATTGGTTGACAAGAAGCTCAGCATTCAATGACTGAGCAATTTGCACTTGCAGTCCAGAAAGTCAACTGTGTCTCGGGCTGCATCAAAAGTGGCGTGGGCAGCAGGTCAACTCCACTCTCATGAGACCCCATCTGGAGTACTGGGTCCAGTTCTGGGACCCCCAACACAAGAAGGAGATGTCGGAGTGAATCCAGCAGAGGCCAGGAAGATAATCAGAAGACTGGAGCACCTTGCCTATGGAGACAGGCTGAGAGAGTTGGGCTTGTTCAGCTTGAAGAAGAGAAGGCTCTGGGGTAACCTTATGGCACTTTCAGTAATAAAGGGAGCCTACAACAAAGCTGGAGAGGGACTTTTGACAAGGGTATATATAATGACAGGACAAGGGAGAATGGCCTTATACAGAAAGAGGGTAGGTTTAGATTTCATATTAAGAAGAAATTCTTAATTTAAACCATGAGGTTGGTGAGACACTGGAACAGATTGCCCAGAGAAGTTGTGGATGTCCCACCACTGGAAGTTTAAAGGCCGAGCTGGATGGGCCTCTGAGAAACCTGGTCTAGTGGAAGGTGTTTCCTGCACGTAACAGGGTGATTGGGATTTTTAAGGTCTCTTCTAACCCAAACTAGTCTATGATTCTATGATTTCATAGCATATTATAAAGTACTGCAAAGAGGGGCTGACAAAATCCTATAGAAACAAAGAATGATCTCACAGTATGTCATGTATTAACAACATCACACTACAGCTTGGACTCTTAGTTTCATGTCATTATAACATAAAAGTGTTCTAGATTTTACTTGTATAACAGAGGAGATTATATAAAATATATACATATTTTTCTCCTAATCAATTTTTCAATTATATTACAAAGATGCCTATCAGCTGCTATATTAAAAATTATTAATTTCTTTATAATTTCGTATTAGCAACTAGGCCATTTCTATAACTCATCATTCATAAGGCTGTTCCTAAAGTGTATAAGTCTACACATGTTTTCTTGTTGGGTTTTAAATATAATTTTTTGCAGTCTCTCATGTTTTTCCTTAGCTTTTTTCATGTCCTTTTGCAAATAATACATATGGTATCAACATGCAGAAAAGAACTCCAGATTTGTTTGCACAGCAAAGGAAGATGAAATCTTTTAAGTTTTTACTCAATATAAAGTTTATTTCCACTGGCTCAAGGGGGTTTTTGCATTCATTTCTCTGACAATTTAAGTTAGCTTGCATTAGTAACATTACACAGTATGCTATTTCAAAGGAGCACATAAAAGGGCCTTTGAGAAAGGGTGTTGTTATTCTAGTGCAATTCTGTAATGGCAGAACAAAAATACTTTGTGTGTTTCAAGATACCTGATGCTACTAACTCCCAAACATACTCTTTCAAACAAAGGAAAAATACCTGGCTGCATAGTGCCAGATGAGGTTAAATTACTGTGTAAACCTCAAATGCTACAAAACCTCTTAATTACTAAAAAATTAATTGACTAAATAGTCATAATCAAACAATTAAAAGTGGATGCCTCCCTCCTGTTCTCCTTTCCCATCTCTCTCTTCCCAAAACAAATGAAAGGAAAAATTCTACCTGAATGTGAATAGGATATTTTGTAGTGATAAGTAGTGCTCCTGTCAAGATAAACTAGAAAGGCAGAAAGGATAACGAAAGAAGACATCTCTGCTGTGATAAAACATGATGAATAACATAAAGGTAAGGTCGCTACACAAGTTGTTGAATTCTTAATCAGCATATTTTTCTATCTTGTGTTTGATTTCTGGATAGATGTATATTATCCATATCATTCAGCAACAAGTTCTTTTTCACAAATTATTAAAGAGCCTCAAACACTTTAAACATGGAATCAAGGTGAATTATATACCAGGTTAATTGCTCTCACCTAGCCTGTTCTTTCTTGCTCTTTTAAGTTAGACTTTACATTTTCAAAATACAGGGATTCCTCCTGCTAGAAGTTTCCATCCACCCCCCAGTAAACCTTTGTACACTTGCCAACATTCTGGCACACAGTTCTGTTTGTAACAGACTTCACAAAACTACTCATATGTTAAAAACAGAATCCACAGTGAAGGATTTTCACTGAACAAACCCAAAAATACTCACCGTATTGACAGACTGTATTTGCATCATCCCTACACTGGTGGTCTTATTTTAAGGACTCTTCTCTTTTTATCTTAACTCTGGCTGAGCACAGCTATTGATTTTAAAAACTATCTTTTTGCAAATGACAGCAGAAGTCCACGGTTCCTGGGATCTTTCATTCAACCTGCGCTGCAACTCTCTTTTTAAATGCATTTCACTTTCAGCTAAATATGAACATTAACTGAACTACACCTTTCAGGCCTTTGCAGCATTAGATGAATTTGAGATAGCCCAGAGCCTTTCCTTAGATTGATGCTTAATCTCTGTATTGTATTTAAAAATAGCTAAGATATTTTTTCATTTTATGCTACATCAACGTATCTCTTAAAATCACACTTGTGCTTGAATATATAAAGAAAAAGACAGTCTTCCTGTTGAACGTCTTATCCATAAATATTATCCTTTTAAGCAAATAGCAGTTTAGTCTATGATTGAAGGCTTATAACCTTTCTTTTTCACTCATGGACAAGTTGCCTTTTATGTGCTTTATCCAGTGCTGTTGCAAGCAATGGCACAGCTGTTTAATATTATTGTTGCAAGATCAGACCTCAGACCTCTAGAATAAATTTTCTTCTTCTATATGGAGTGGGTGAAAGAGGAAAAGAAAAGGCAGTTTTAAAGACCAAATTACATTTCAGCAAGCTTTTCTTTCAAACTGAAGCAACAAATGAAATTTCATGGTTCAGTTCACCAGTGTTTAAAATGGATTACTAATATGGATTCCCACCTTCAGAGGTAGATTTTGTAAAGCAAAATTTAGACCTTCAAAAATAACTATATATGTGCTTCATAAATTACTGAAACCTCACATAAAGGAGATTTGATCAGTAGAAAATCTGGCACAGCATTACAGTGAAGACCATAACTGGGTAATATTTACCCAAGCAGGACCCAAGAGCTTCAGGTAAGACTGGGATACATATCACCTCTCGCTGTGAGGCAGGAAAATAAGACAGATTACAATTATTTTGGGGATGTGTTGATTTCTCCCCATATATGGAAACCTTGAGAAACCACCTTCACCGCCTATTTTCAAGCAAAGAGAGCCCAACTCCAATATCACAGAGTTTATGCCAGTTGTTTTTAACTTCCGAAAGAGGTATGAGCACTCTCTAAAAGACAGGATCCTTAGTCAAAGTACATTGTTAACTGAAATTATAAACAGGTGATGATAATTAACAATTATCTTCTGTAAAGAATTGTCTGAAGTATTCACATTACAGATCCCAATTCCCTTTGATTGCAAGCTGCTAGCAAATTACATGGGGGTTTTTTCATTCTTTTCGGCAATAAAATTTTATCATGGATAGGATGGTGAAGGATCCTCAAATCTTAACTAAGCAAGGCCAGATTTTTACAATTACCCTGAAACAGACAGACTTTGAAGAACACAGAATGTATTAGTAGCTGCAATCCCTTTCCCTTTTTAGTTGAACCTGAAGACTTCTAAAAATTTGCCGATTTCATTATAAGAATTCAGTACTTATTAATTCACAAAATAGAAGTTGCTGGAGGTTTTTTATTATTTATTTAGTTTGATCTGAGTTTATAAACAGTTTCTGTTGATAACTTTGTATAGGCATCAAGCTTTGTATTTTGCGTGTTCTGAACATGTGCATAGGTAAATAAAAGGAGGAAGAAAATAAATGCTTCAAAATCTTTTGGGCTTATAAGGATAATTGACCTCTATTTAAAACCAGATGCATGTAGAAAATAATTATGTTATATAGAAACAATGTTGAAGGACTAACTAATGCAAGTGTAGTGGATGGTGCCAATCCATTGTTGACATTTTGGATGTGATAGAGAAGAACTACAGAAGGAAATAAACTGATTTTCTGCAAAACCTGTTGCCTTCTTCCTGCGCTTGGAACTGCAGGTGCAACTAGTGGCATGAAATGTCATGGTAGCAGTGCAATCCTTGACCAAGAAGAACATGTTCAGAGTTTATCATGCTGTTTTCCCTTTCAGACTAACTAAGGAACATTGGTGGCCCAGTTAGGATCTTGATCACTCGTTCAGGAGTGGAATGCAGTACACAGACTTAGTCCTATGATCTTGAGAAAACACTCAAGTTAGAGACTCTTAGAAGTGCTTAATGATCAAGTAAAGTATGGCCAGTTCTCTATATTCGGTTTTTCTGTCTATTAAATGAGTATCCTTGTCTTTTGGCTTCTAAATTATTTGGAGAAATTCTCCTTTACTGTGTGACTAGGCACATGGTATAAAACATTTAATGTATCAGTTAGGGCATCAAATACTATAACTGTACAAACTCTTGCAAACTGGACAACATGCAGGAAATTACTCTTTTGAGCAATCTTAACAGCTATAAATTTTGTTCAGCTCAAATGCAGCTCTAATTGACCATATGCACTACATGCAAATTGATGAAGTTACATCCATATGCAAAGTGAAATCCTGCTGAATATTTTGGAATTAGTTGAAAGACAGACTTGAAAAATGACAACTATTGTCGTAGATGCAACAGCTTTTATTCCTGAGCATGAAGTCGTGTGGTATGGGGCATTCCTTTGGTCAGCTGGGGTCGGCTGTCCTGGCAGTGTCTTCTCCCAATTTCTGGTGCACCCCCAGCCTCCTCACTGGAATGGCAGCATGAGCAGCAGAAATGGCCTTGACACTGTGCAAGCACTGCTCTGCAACAGCTAAAAATCCATGAGTCATCAACACAGTTTTGGTTACAAGTCCAAAACACAGAACCATAGAGCAGCTATGAAGAAAATTAACTCTTTCCCAGATCCAGTACCAGTATTAAAACTTATTCGAAAAGCAACAACATTAGTTCCTTTCTTGAAGTCTGCTATGCAGCTGTGTTTTTTTATTAAAAAAAAAAAAGAAATACTAAATGTATGCCTAATAGAATGCATTTTTTCAAGTTTCCATTTATATATAATTCTTGAAATGACCTTAGAATGTCAGTGGGGTGAATCTACCTTAATTTGAAATTCATTTGCTCAGTGACTGATTTTGGCAACAAAGTAGAGACTTCAACTATTTGCAGACAGTTTGTACATAAGCTGTTTGAAAACCTGGGCAACTTTGCTTACATAAAACAGATTTTCTTTTCAACCCTTCTTACAGCATCTTCAGTTTCCATTAAGATATACTGTAAAGAAATGAGATACAGGAGGAATTGCAGGAAAAGTGAGTGGCCTGTACACATAGCATAAACCATTAATTCACAATTCATGGAGAAGACAAATCCTCTTGGCATTGTAGGAACTGCAGTGCTTCGTATACTTACACTTTTTCTCAAAATCACATGAAGTTATATCTTAATGTAATTCTTGTTCACTGGTTCATTTTGAACAGACAACAGAGAAAGACAGATAATGAAATAGATTGTTTAGAATGCAGAGATTTATCAAACAAAAATACAGAGAGCACATGAAGATGAGATGGCTCTAGACATATATCCAGCATGGGAATGCTGATAGTGTTTTCAAACCATACAGTGGACAGTTGCATAAAATTTGCATGCCCACCAGGGGTGCCACTTGTTTGATTCAGTATCTGCAGTGCAGCTTGAACTACTTACAGGATTCCTTTCATAGTTACTGCTATTAATTTAGTGACATCCAGCATAATGAGAGCCACTCCCTTTAAGTGCTGGCATGTAGGTGTCTGCATGACTGTTGGATATGCAATTCAGTAAATAGTACCTGGAGTGCTGGTCAGTAGACCAGATAGAATTCTCTGTCTCCAAGTCACAATGGCTCATTAGACACCACAGACTCCATTGATTAAATTGGCTGGATGTCCAGTGATTGAAATGGGAGCTTGGACCTTTTGCTCCCTTAAGAGAAACCTAAATTCTTGTGCATTAAGTGTAAAGACTCCCACATATGAATTCTAGGATGAGACTCCTTTTACCCTAAAGAAAACTTCAATCCATGTCTAGCAAATCAATGCTCTGAAGTGATGTATTTTCTGTTTTGACTTTAAGGTGAGTCTAGGTGATGGTTAGCTCAGACAACCATCGCTACGAGACAAATTTTTCCCTGACTGATTAGCCTGAAATTTAAATTAAAATTTTTAAACCATTTCTTGGGTTTTTTTTACCCATCTTAGTATATTTTTGAATGGGGGCTGCTCAAGTTCTGATTTATAAACTCCACAAGAGGTTGAAATTGTCCAGATAAATTCTACTTTTGGTCTCCAGGGAAACAGCAGTTTCCCAAAATGACTATGTGACAGCCTTAACAAGTGTATCAAACCACTGGTCATGTTTCATATTATGTACAGCATGCCTCTAAGCAGACCACACAAGAAAAACAATCTGAAATAATTTCAGTCTCCTGTGAAGCAGATTTATAATTTTATAATACAAAATTCTCTACTTAAATTTTTACACTGTTATATCTATCCTGAACTATCTGTTAGAAGAGGAAGATACACTATATACAATGCTTTAATAATTCAGAAAATTTTCACTGTGTACAAAATTGCAGAAAACCACTTCCCTCACAATTCTGTCCCATATTATTTATCTAATACTTCTAATGTTTTGAATAATATTTTGACTAATATACTGTGATTTTCACTTTTCTCTGCTGTTGTCTACTAAAATAGTCTAAGCATCTGTAAACTGCTTCTAAAATGTATTTTATAATCTTTTATATCCTGCAAAAAAATATTTCTTTTTCAGGAATCCTCTTGTTAGATCCTTAGATTAGGAGGAAGAACCAGGAGCTCCTGATATCGATATCAGACTTTTGAATCAAACTTTTCAATTTTTTTTTACTTGTTAGTTACTAGTTACTGCCAGACAGTTATGATTAAGCAATGGCATTATGAACCTTGTATGCTTGGCTAATCTTTCGTTCCATGGAAAAGGGAAAACAATCCCAAGATGAATGGGCTGTCTGGACAATAGCCACCAGGAGTGAAGTCAGCAGTAACTGGGGGAAGCTAATTCTGGCAGTGGAAGATCATGACCACCAACTCATGGACCACCTACTAAAAATGGATCCCAGGCTCAAAAGGAGGGAAGAAATATGCATGTGAACCAATGAGCATGAGACTTGAGAGACATAACTAGCAAATAGGGCATTGAGTACTAATTAATAAAAAAAGTTATATCATTTGTAAGCAATCAACGTCGATGCCTTTGTTTTTCAATGTGTATAAATAGTGTAAAGTTTTGATGACCAGCCTTTTGGGGGTTACCACCTAGCCCTCTACTTTACACAAACTAGAATAAAAAACTGAAATACTTTGCTGCTTTTGGGACATTCTTCCTGATGGGCACTTCAGCAAGGTACTTCCCATAATGCACACAAAAGATTGATCTTTGCAGGCCACGATGGTGGAATCACAGAAAACATAGTCTAGATGGAAGACAGCGTATTGAAAAATGAAGCAGTACAGCTATAGCTCTACATAAAACTGGTGGCTTTAGAGAACAGAAATTATGCTTAAGGTGACCATCATTTAGTTCAATGTATTCTGAAAGGAAATATGTTCTTCTGTAGATATTGTGTAATGGTGGGGGTGGGTGGATACACAGACATGCTCACACACATGCACACACTCTCTACATCGACATGCAAATGTAAACCAGCCTCCATACAGACAGTGGATAACAGTGTCGTTTAATGTCAATATTATTAAGGCTATTGTGTTTTCAATATCTTCTGCTTTCTAAAACACGAACTTGAACACATTATTCACTTTTCTACTGCTATATGCTATTATTATCACCCTGTTAGTTTGATTATAAACATAGGGCATTTATAATAAGTTGTTTTGTTCGTAATTTCTTTTTCTTACTCCCTAATTGTATTACAGGAGAATTTCAAGGATGATACGGAAAATCTAATGTGAATATACTTATAAAATGTGTAAAGCTTATCTAGTCATAGCTAGGGAAAGACCGTAATTCCATTCTTTATTGATCTCAAAGCTGGTTAAGTCCCTTGTTGATCTCAAAGTTGGCTGTGGTAGTTACGCTTTAGTACTAGAGTTTATACAGGAAAGAGAACCCTTTCCAGCCTGGGATGTCAAATTCACTACTTACAAAAGGACAGATAATAGATGATTACTGAGTATTAGATCATCAGAAACAGATGGATCTTGTCACAGCTTGTGGATGGCCTGTTGTCGTGAAGTATGGATAAGATTGGAAATAAGATCCACAAATAGAAAATAGGTTTGCTGTCATATTTCTAGTCAAGCAAGTTAAACAGTCTTGACATAGGAAAGAATATTCTGACAGTTTAACAAAACTAGTTAAAGAGTTCAAGCCAACTGACCTTTTTCAAACACTTACATGTTTTTCAAAAATAACTCCTTTCAGAAAAAAATGGTAGTTACAGTTCATGGATTACGTCCTTCTCAGATTCAAATCTGCTGACACCAGTGGAATTATGTACATTTAATCTTTACATTAATTATAAGCTAAATAGTAAACAACTATTTTCAGTGAGCAATGCTGTAATAAATTATAAAATTAAAATCCTTTACAAAATAACTATAATGTTTCTCTACATATATGGAAACAATCATGTTTATTTAATCTCTGAGAAGAACAGTTTGCTTCAAAAATTCAATTCTTGTTGTGCTACTGTCTTATTTTGAGTTATTGAAACCCTGCAACACATTTTTAATACAGTTCATTAGTTTTCAAAGTCTACAGGTTAGAAGGAAGCAAATTTCTATAATCACACATGCAACCTTATTAGAATTTTTTTAGTTTTGCTGATTTCAGCATGCTTAAAACCACACAACACAGCCCTAAGCAAAATATGTACAATCTAGCAGAAAAAGGACAAATTATTATTTTTTCCAACTATGAATTTTCTGTTTCCGTGGCTAGAGCTCAAATGATTAATAGTAACACTTCTTTTTTCTTGTAGCTTTAACCTCAAGTCAGAGTTAACAATTTATGTGTAACACAGAACTGTTCTAAGGAATTTCACAAATTTTTATAGGAAGCTATTAATGCACAGAACTGAAGTCACTATTTCACAGGTAAAGATATAATACTTGTGAGGATATTTTTTTTTTTAAATAAAGTATCAATGCTGCAATTCAAAGTACATGGGTGAAAGTAGCCATTTAATCATAATTTCTTTAAACATATCTACCACTTCCATAACTGCTCTAATGAACTTAGGAAGCCTGGCACATAGTCTTGATTTGATGTCTTTTTAAGGTAAGTATGATACTGTGGTTTCTGAGTGGGGGAAAAAAAAAAAAAAAGGAAAAGAAACTCTAAAACTAAAATTCCCAAGCTGGCTCCATTCTTCTCACTATGAATACGGTGAGGGACCAGGGTTGAGACACAGAAGTTGCTTTAATCCCTGCAACATGTGAGAGCCAGTCGCACTGATCTTTCTGCATTTGTATGGATAGGAAGACCAAGGACCAGGTGGATGTCTCCCTGTAAGCACATTTGGAGGGATACTGGCTGCTGTACAGTGACAGAGACCCTCAGGGAAGCTGACAGGGTTCCCGAGGCTCCTCCTGGCAGTTGCTAATGATGTGAAAATCGCCACTGATGATGAGTGCACTGGCACTGAGGGTCAAAAGAGCAAGAGAAGGATGACCATAACACTGGAAAAAGGAGCTGAACATAAAAAAATGTGTTTTGCAATATTTATTTTTATTATTATTAATGTTTATTAATAATATTTATTATTATTATTATTACTTTATTATTGTTCCTTTATCTGTTACAATTTGATTGAGTATAATATTGACCAGACTCTTAAGATATAAGCTATAATAAATAAATTCTGGAATAGGTGTACTTCCTCTTTGACCATAAACAGGATTTTGAGCCTAACACGTTGTCACATGAAACATCCTTCTTTGTTTTAATTGCACATTGAAATCTTCTAAGTCATGTCTATAATCCTCAGAATGCAGCACCCATTGACTATTTTTTCACCATTTACCTTGGTTTCTATATCATATCATATCATACAAGTAATTATTTCTGATAGAATGTTTTTCCTGCATTCACCATGGAAACATTTTCAGAGGTAACATTGCTGCAGGAATGCTGATGGTCATTTAAAGAAATACATGAGATAAATACAGAAAAATAACTGTAAGTATGCTATTCCACTTCAGGGTGGTGAACTAAATGTTGATGTACTTTGTCAGAATTCATATTTCTGCCCTTTAACATCCTTGAGAAGACAAAAGGCAAAATAGTTATCATTTGTTCATTAATAACATTTGGAGAACAAATCAGAAATTCTGCTGATGCTGATATTTCACTGGATAATATGATGCCAATTGCAAAAGAAATACCATCATGCACTGTGTTTGAGACTGAGCTCACAGCAGGACTAGGGGAACGACCCCAGATCCTAATTAATGTATTGCAATTGAAATTTCTTTAGTTTTTTGTCAGTGTACCCAGCTTGAAGGAGAGAAGCTCAGATCTGAGTCTGCAGAGAAAAATCTTTTCCTGCTTGAACATGATTCTTTGTAGGAAGCTCTTAGTATTCACACTTTTTATACAGATTTGTTTTGTTTTGCTTTGCTTGCAGCTAAAAATGGTGCTCAGTTGGGATTATTCCTTATTCAGCTTGTTAAAAACCACAGTGAACATTCAGAAAGGGTATCCAAACTCTCAGTTAAGAGAAGAATTTCCCCAGGTTGTTTTTGGGTTTGGGAGTTTATTTTTTTCTCAGTCTCACATAACAGATCCATAATCTTTTTCATTGCAAGACAGGGAAAATATAATTAAAATTTGTATTGCCTTTCTGTGGATGACATTTTCTATGTATTCTGCAGTTTATGTCAGTCATGTTCATTTCTCTGATGAGTATCTGATGAGTAAAGCATCTAGGATTTGAGTCTTAAAAAGAGTTTAATTTTTCTTCTAGTTATACCTTTTCAATAAAAAGAAAAATTAACCTTGTTGATGGAAGGATCTTTCTTTTATGCAAAATACACTAAACGGCATCATGTGAAGATTTTCATGGTCACCATGAAAACTTATAATTTTTTAGCTGGTTTTCAGTACCGATGACTAGAATTGCTGTACTTTAAAAGACAGTATTCCATTTTTTTGAGGGAGTTATGCTTTTAAAATCTAACCTATGGCAAGCAATATATAGACTCAGACTTCTGCGTCCATAAGAAGTGCAGCTCATCTTATTACACTGATCTGCTCATGCAGAATCAATTATCTGTGAAGAGCAAAAAGAAGGTAAGATATTTGATGCTGAGCATGTGTAAGTTGATGAGGTTATTTGATCACTCAGTTAAGGCTGGTAAGGCTATCATACCTTTATATAAAATCCAAACTTCATTGTCTATCACAACTTTCCAGCTAAAAACTATGTGTTCCTTGAGGTACACAGAGGTTCAGTTCAAGATATGGGAGGTGGTTTGACTTTACTTTATACTAGATAATTCTAAATTAAACCTAGCAAAAATAAACAAGGAATAAAGCAAATTAGACATGATAGAGATATATAATAATTCTCCTGCAGTAATTTTCGTATGAGACTCATTCATTTTATGAATCAAAATGAGATTTCCTCAGGGCCACAATCTAGAAATCAGCAAGAGCTCTTTGGTCCTAGGCACGTCCTCACAAACCACCACCCAGAATAATGAGTCTGAGAGCAGAAAACAGAATGCAATTTTGTCAGGAGGACATCTTGAAGAAGGAATCAGAACTTTTTTTTTCCCAAAGAACAGGTGTCAAAAGGCTCTGCCATAAGAACAATTCTGCCTTAGTTACCAAGGTAATCGAATACACTTTTCAGTATTAGAAGTCCTTGATATTTAAACAGTGCATTTAATTTATGGTTGCCCATTTATATTTATAATATGAATTAAACTGGACTTAACTTTTACTGTCAGTGATCCATTTTATAAAATTGTATAAAAAGGGGCAAAATATTGCCACACATTAGAAAACAAAGGCTAATTCCTGATTTTCTAATCAGTTGTCATTTTGCTAAATACTTAAAGAAATCAGCAGTATATGTCTTTTTAAGCATCTATAGCTCCAGATATACCTATTTTAAAAAGCTATTTATTCATCAATTTTTTCCTAATACATCAATTTTTTCCTAATAGTAATAACATTATGTTATAATTATCCTTGACTCATCTTAAATCTGTGCAACAGAACTGACTTTTAGAGATTTATTTCTGAATTACTGCAGTCTGGCTGAGCCTCTTATCCCTAAAATAATGTTTCTATTTTTTTTTTTTCAGAGTTGGTTCTTTATTAATCTTAAAATGGGGGAGGGGGGTGGAACCAAAAACCACCAAAACTCAGCCCCACATAGATGAAAAAATATCACTAAAACCTATTAGAGATATAATTTTTATAACTCCAAAACACTCTGCAAAGAGTATCAGAGTGTTTGTTCTCTAAAGAGCTGAGCTTGCTTTGATCTTTCCAGAGTAGTAAAGTAAAGAAATCTGCTGAAGCACATGTTTCTTTAGGAGGAAATTTGCTAGGTAATAACAGATGTTTTTCTTTGACTCAGTGGATCAGTCTTTGGGTGCAGAGAACAGGAACATCTTGGAGCATTATAGTCCTGTTTCCTTGAGGGTTGTGCTCTGTGTGTTCAGAACTACAGTTTAGTCACAGTATGTTCTTCATTGATTAAGCATGAAGAGAGTAATGAAAGCAGCATTGATCCCTGCAGCACTTACTCTAAAATCCCCTGGGATCTCCGGAGAACCATTACTTTTTTTCCTTTTCAAAGGATTATCTTTAAACCAAATGCTCAATCACCACTGTCTTAAACAGCAACTTAAGAGCTGGCTTGTAAGGCAAGGTATTGAAAGGAAATTTTTTTCCAAGTATAACACACAATTTAGGATCTAGTTCTAATGTCATACGAGCAACTGGAAGGTAAATGTAGCTACAGTGGTTTATAGCATAG
This sequence comes from Pseudopipra pipra, assembly GCF_036250125.1. Taxonomy (NCBI): domain Eukaryota; kingdom Metazoa; phylum Chordata; class Aves; order Passeriformes; family Pipridae; genus Pseudopipra; species Pseudopipra pipra. The sequence continues at coordinate 144,081,286 of NC_087549.1, read as the reverse complement.
CTCAGTTTTGTTTTTTAAATATATTTTCATTTAACTGTGACATAACTGATTTGGCTACAGTATCCAAGAGGACAGGTTGCAGTGTGCCTCACCTTTGGAGAAGTGTGCAAGAAATTCAGTCATACCAATAATTCATATTAGAGCGTGAGAAAAAATATGTGAGGAAAAAAATGGTCTGTAGAAGTTGTCTACAAGGTATCTCATCAGCAAGTGTTTTACAAAAGACCAGGCTTGACACGAAGGAATATCAAGCTCCCACTGTGCCACTGGTTCTGCAGTAGTGTCATGGGAACTGTTGAAAGCATTTGACATCAGCATGGGTGTGCCACAAATCTCTCCTCATGCTTAGGTAATGAAACCAAATGAATATTTACCTACATTTTGGTTGTAAACCCCATCATAGTGTGAAGTCAAAAATTTCTTTTATCAGAAACAAAAATCTGCACCTGACAGTTTTGAAAAAATGAGAATTCTTACGGAGGTTATTGAGAGTGATAAAGCTCTGCTAAGCTATTTCGTAATCTTACAAGCTCTAGTAGTACAGCTAGAAAGTTGAGGAGGTAAGATGATCTTCATGGTTTCTAAAAATTTACTTTTCAGGCAATTGTAGAATAGAATAGAATAGAATAGAATAGAATAGAATAGAATAGAATAGAATAGAATAGAATAGAATAGAATAGAATAGAACTTTGATGAAAGTTTTCCATCCAGCCATGATGGAAGCAGTAGCCACTTGGCTACTGCTGAAGAACTTCACCCAGTGAAATGAAAGTTAGAAGTAATTTGAGGTGGACTAGGGAAGTAACACTGTGTTTGGGAACAAGAAAAGATCAGATTAAAGGAGATTCAGTAGGTTCTGATGAGAAGTTTATCCAAATTTTTTTCTTACCAGTAGTAAAAGTATTCAACATAACTAAAATACCAATAGCAAACTTCAGACATGGCAAAGCCAGAAACTGTTTTTTTTTATAGTAGATGTTTTCATTGTGATATTTAAGTTTGGAGCTACAATTTTAATGCATTTCTACCTAATAAAATAAAATACAATGTAAATTGATTTTTTTTTAATTACAGAATCAGTGAACAGGCAACAACATAATTCACTGAGTGAATCTGGAGATTTTTCTCTTGTAGTGAAACTTTGACACTGTGGATTTTTTTTCAATCTGTGAAAGAAATCATGGTGCATTTGCCTTTCAGGAAGGCTGTCATAAAAGTTTTACTTAAAGTTTTTATTAGTAGCTCTGAAACACAGGGATGGCAGTGGGAGATTTGGGTTCACATTTTGTTTGTGACACCGGTTTCTGAATCAAGTCGCTCAGATCTCGACAGGTGATTACAACATTGCTCAACTGGATCCATAGCCAATGTCTGATGGAATAAAGGGGGTTATTTGCTTATTATCTCATGAGAGCAATGGGGTAAAGGAGGTGTGAGGTAGGAGTAAGCCAGCATGATATGAGAGAGGACTGATAGCTGTGCACTACCGGCACACCTAGGGGTAAATTGCTACTGGGTAGAAGACGCAATCATTTACTGCTGGAACAACATGGCAGTGTGAAAGCTTTACAAGCAGCTGTGTCATCTTGAGACAATCCAACTTTTTTCTGCACCTCAGATTTCTTTCATTGCTTCTTCAAACATGCACAGAGGAATTTATCACTGAGGCTTTGGGAAGCTTCAAATATGGTGTTATGATCAGGTTATGGAGGAATTTAGATCGCACGAAGTCTTCTCCTCACATGTAAGATATACAGAATATATATTTTAATTTAGATATTTTAAGCATCTACCTTTCCTATGGGTCAGGACATGAAGTGACATTGTAAGAGATCTTTATAGTTTAGTGAATAACTGAGGAAAATAGAACCTCTGAGTCAAGTCAGGGCTACAATTGCCAATCTGAGAGGCAGAAAGCAGTGTTGGACAAAGAGGCAGGGAGGATTAAAGAAAAACTTTGTTTTTCCTGTTTTATTTTGAGACAGAAAAGACATTTTGTCATAATTTGACAGCAAATATTACTAGCCCCTTACTTGCTTCTCTTGCCTAAAAAGTAAAATCAGATTTTTCCTTTACACCTGCGCTCCCAAATTTCCTATCAAAGCTGGCAAAATTTTGGAATATGCATAGTGTGTGATTAAAATTCTTTCATAAGGGAGTGTAAAATTTATCTATCATATAACTATTACATACAAAATATAGAGGTTATATTCAGTGGCATACAGTTGGTGTACAGAAGTCAGTTGGGGTTTGAGAAAAAGCATTCTTCATGAGTTATCTAACCAAATCATGATGAGATCTTGAAAGCAGTAGCTCCCTTATTACCATTCATTAGGTCCCTGTCTGTGTCCAGGAGTTGCATGTGTCCCATGACAAAAATTTAATTTCCTTTAATTCATAAAAAAAGGGAAGGGCTTCTCCACAGCAGTCTACAAATAGGATAGGAAGTGGTTAAATTGGGAGACTGGAGAATATACAGAATCCTTTTTTTTTCCTACTGATAAAGTGGCATAGAGATAGCACCAAAGAGTCTCTACTTGTCTTTGGAAGTGCTTAGCTCAGTTTTTTCACTCTTAAAAGCAAAGCAGATAGACTGGACTTGAGGCAAATCCCTGAGGTGTTAGCATTGATCACATTACCTAGAGACCCTATGGTGACAAATTCATTAGAGGTCAAAAAAAAAAAAAAAGAAGAACACAGCAAAGTAAACCCCTAGAAATTGTTTTGCCTCTGCCTTCTCCCTCTCATTGCCTACCTCCACCTCTGTGCATTTGTGAGAAAATATGGATAAGTTATTTGCGAAAAGAAACAAGAGGAAAGTTGTTTTGAAATGTGTAGCAAGACTTGGACCTATTGATAGAGTAAATCCATAGTTTATGAAACAAATAAAAGCATTAAAATACAATAAAGAAGTTCCCAATCCTGAAAATACTTGTGCAGTTATTGAACTCCAAAGGACTGATTACTCATGAGCTTAAACTTAAGCATATAATTAAGTATTTCCAGTCTTGAACTTCAAGTCATTCTCTGGCTGCTATTTCAAGTACCTCCCCATACTTGATGTTAGCATGGAGTGTTGTGAACTTTTTTAAAAAGCTGAAAATAATTTGAATAAGTGAATTAATATTTCCTTAGAAAAATAAACAAGCAATAGATAAGTGTAATGAGCTTAAAGGGCAAGTTGCTTATTTTAAAGGAAATGATGACAATTAAAATGCAATTTGCCTTTTTTATCAAATTTTTAGGCATTTAACACCTACATATTAAATCCCTTTCCTAATGACTTACCAGTTTTAAATACTTTGCAGTAATGACTTATATAATTTCAAGTGGTTATTTTCCATACTTCATTACTTTCCCCCAAATGATCATTGATTTGATAATTAGTTGATATTTTAAAGGCTGAAGACGTGATGTCCTTGAAAATGTTTTAAGTGTCTTGTTCAGGGCAAAAATAAATTATCATCTTTGAAATGCCATTCACTAGTAATTTTAGTGGGCTTTTTTTAGTCTATTACCGACTGAGATAGTCTTTCATTTTATATTAATTAGCAGTTTGTGGCAAGATACTCAGAAATCAACACATTGCACCAAAATTTCATGCAGTAAGATATCTCCCTGTACTCAGCGGGTAGCTGTAATATATCTTCGAACAAAACCCATATTTTACTTGATGTAAAAAGACTTCCAATTTTCACTGTGTCATTTCTGTTCTACATAACAAATTAACACACTGTATAACTTTTGTCTCCTTCCCAGCAGGCAGGATGCATTAGCACAAGATTTCTCAACCTTTTAGCTACTTTTTAAAAGTTGTTTCATAAGTGTTTTGATCAGACTCTAGGAATTCATCTGACCTTTTTTGAGAAGTACTCCTTGAAGGACAACATACAACATACTACAGGAGTTGGAGCACACTTTCCTTTGAAATAATCCTTCTGTGTTCAGTGGAACTAGACACATTTAACTAACTTTTAACATGTGTATGTAAACCTATAGACTTGAGGACTAAACTAAGTTCTTGTTCAGCAAGAATAAAAGCAGCAATTAGGTCCCCACCGTTTGGGTAAGTGAAATATTACTTTCAGGCAGCTCTGCTGCTGTGTCACCTGGACTGGATGCTCTCAAGAGCCAGGATAAATTGTTGGCATATCATTGAATCATAGAATGGTTTGAGTCAGGAAGGAGTCATCTACTTCTAACCCTCCTACCATGGGCAGGGACACCTTCCACTAGACCAGGTGGCTCCCCATCCAACCTGGTCCTAAACACTTCCAGGGGTGAGGCATCTACAGCTTCGCCAGGCAACCTGTTCCAGTGCCTCACCCCCCTCACAGTAAAGAATTTCTTCCAAATATCTACTCTAAACCTACCCTCTTTCAGTTTAAAGCCATTCCTCCTTCTCTTGTACTACTTGCCTCTTTAAAAAGTCCTTCTTCAGCTTTCCTGTACCCCTTTAGGTACTGGAAGGCCACCCAGAGCCTTCTCTTCTTCAGGCTGAAGTACCCAAACTCTCTGAGCCTGTCTTCATAAGAGAGGTGCTCCAGCCCTGTGATCATCATCAAGTTGACGGAATTCTTTGCCACTGAAAGTTTGTATGAGAAAATTCAATCATCAGATATCAAACTCTTAATGATGTCAAAAAGTTTTCCATTTTTTTTGTACATGTAAATTTGCATTCGTCTGTTTAGAAAAGTAAATTAATCTTTTTGAAACCTCTAGCAGAATCTCTAGCAAAAAAAATACTCTTACATAAAACTTAATTAATTTTCTTATTTCTGTGGTCTCTTTTAAATAAAAAAACTCAAGAAACTTTCTAGAAATTTTCTATTTTCTAATAATTTAAAATAAAATGAGGTTTCTATGTCTTTAAGATTTTCATGTATCATGAAGAATAGTTTTTCTAGACTATAGACAATTATCAATATTCTAAATTAAAACAAGTAGACAAAATTAGAGGCAACACTTGGTGGCATTAACAAAAACAAGGATAAAAAGATATGAACATTTGTAAGTTAATTAAACGCATTCTAAACATCATTTATATGCCTAAGTCCCAATAAAATCAATAAGAGTTATAGCCATGCTTAAAATGAAGTATTTGCTTAAGGAATTTGTTGATTGGGGTAATAGAAGGTATGAAAGCACATTTTCTGTTACTATGGATTAACACAGATGTACTCAAGTTCACTAATCTATGGCTTACATTCTAAACCAGTTAGTGAAAGAAAACTGATTTTTAATGGCAGTCTGGCAAGCTTTATCCATTATTTTTTTTTATTTATACTATGTGCAGAGAACTTTCAGGATGCAAATATCTTAATTCTAGTTCTGTTTGAGGGTATTTCCTTAGATAATAATTTTTTGAAAATTGTCTCAAAGGGACTAAGAACAAACTTAACTTATTTGCCTTATTTTTCATTTTAAGGTGAGGAAAAAGTTGATCAGTTAGTCAAGATCTTACTGTCTATTACTCAAAGGTAATGTCCATTTCCCCATTGCAGCATTCCACAGTTATTGTGTAAGTGGTGTAAAAATTTGGCCTCTGGTGCTTTGACTGTTGATGATGTTTTTTTTCTAATTTAAACTACATATTTAATATTTTAATTACAATTAAAGAGGTGTTTTTTTAATTTCTGTTTCAAGTCACTGGAAATTACATGAAAAGGGAGTTCAATTATAGTCGCTTGGTTATTAAAGGACATTCCATCATATTATAAAGTCTCCTTACAAAATCCCTCTGACACAATTTGCCTTTCACTATTTCGCTGTTGAGTGATCAACCAGAGTAAGAGAAATCTAATTTATATCAACTTGTTTATTAGTGAGAGATTACCAAAAGTGAGTTTCCTGGGCACCTAACTACCCTTACCACAAAAATGGATGGTCTGGCTCCAGATTTCTGTGTCTATCTGTTGAACCTCTGCTATAATAAAGAACCATTTACACCCAAAGATAAATTCTCTCTGTGATAGGGTAGGGATAGGAAACCTTTTGATGGTTCGGTTTTCCATTTTCTCATTGCTAATTTTTGCATGTGTGTGTATAAAAACTAGATACAACCTTTAGATAATCATCTCAGTAATGCACAGACAACTGTGGTAATGGTTCCCATTTGACTTTTATGTCTTGTGCTAAAAAGACAAGTTAAAATGCCAGAAAGTTTGAGGGCTAAGACTGGAGAGACAGAACAATGAAGATTAAGGAATGTAGGAAATGTATGTGAGGGAGAGTAGGAAGTAGTAAAGGAAAACCCCGGGGAGAATGATCTGTACAGGAAAACACTTGGTTAGAGTGAACAAGAACTGAAGACACATGTAATGTATGAACTGAAGAAGAAAGCAAAGGAAATAAGGATGCAGAAAGAAAGTTCACTAGAGAAAGGCCATTTGCTTCTAAATGTATGATAATGATATACCATTATAGTACAGTATGGAACACCAGTGACAACATCCCTGGTTAATAATAAGGGCCTGTAATAGTGCCTTATGATACTTGTTATAGACAAATTGCACCAAATATAGTGAACCTGTACTCACTGACAGGTTTTTTTCATCATGAAGTCACTATAGAAGACCAACACGGATGCAGATTCTAAGATGAGTTGTGGTTAATCTTCACATCACTGCTAAGAAAAAAACACAAACCTATTACAGATTTGTGATGTGCAGGGATCTGTGATTGTGAATTCACTGTGAATTGACTGGGATGGCTACGGCCTTTTTTGTTTTCTAGAAGTCAATATTTCTGACAATCAAAGTGCAAGTTATTTTTTTACAGAAATTTGAAAAAGCAAACCTTATTTGCTAACTGAAATGGATCAGAAGTTACTTTTGTATTTTTTTATATTCCTTGAATCTCAGACTTGTTGCTGCCCTCTTCAACAAACTGGCATTTAAACATCACTTTCTTAGTGACTGCTTATAATATAATTATGCTTATCAGGTCTATAAATATCATTTTATGGATGTTGTTATCCTAGTGAACCTTGAAAGTCTCAGAGCTCCAACAAACTTGGCTCATGTCTGGAAAGATCAGGGCCAATTATTTGGGTTAAAACAAATGCAGTTGTTTAGCTACTGAAACAAATATCTTACAGTCAAATGCTGAGCTGAGATTTGAATGCAAATTCCCTCTGCTAAATAAATAAAACTATTACATTAACTTTAACAAGGAAGTTAAAAATATTTTCTGTTAGGTTTATGTATGACTCTTAGACACCAGTGTTCTGCACCATAAAACTGTTGGAGGACAGTCGCCTACCACAGTATGACAGGCAGCCTGTGAGGCAGAGACAAAGCACATGCTGGTTGATGAGATGGGGTTTAAACACAGGTTTAAAATCAGCTGTGATACTTGGATACACCTGCAGCTTAGCTTTACCAATACACCCCCTAGGAAGTGAACCTGGGAGTCATGACAGGCAGATCACTTATATTTAAATTTTCCCATCTGTAAGTTGCCACATTATGGAGAAGAAACTAGGGAGAGATCAAGGTGATCTGGGGTGGAGCGCGTCTCTCAAATGGAGAAGAGCTGTTGCAAACCCACATCCTTAGTTACAACACTTAGGAACTTTGGGAATTATTCTGTAAGGGAAGCTAAATAAAAACTGTCAAATGTACATTCAAATCATGGGCTTTTGTGCTTGAAACACTTTGTTTTTCCTATTTCAGTTCAAAGCCTGGCCTTAAGACTCAATAAATATTTAATTTCTTTATCATTAAGTTTTAATCAGGGTTAAATTGGGAAGTTAAAGATGTTCTGCTTCTACATATATAGCAAATCCAAAGAAAACAGTGAATGAGCTCACCCTGACCTGCCTATGCTGTGGGGCACCTGGAAGGAGTCGCCCTCACAGACATGGTGAGCAGTGGAGACAGAGGGGACACACAAACTGTGACAATCCCAATAGGTCATGGACAGCCAAAAGCAGACAAGGGTTTTCTCCAATTCTGGCACCCTGAAGTGTTTAAAAGTAAGGGTCAGAGCATTTCTTGGAGATGGAATTGGGTCATCACTGTGAAAAAGGCAACATGACAGTTTCAAAATTAGGTCCCCTTAAGTATGCATGTGTGCTTTCACTCTAGTGGCCAGGATTGTGTTTTTTATTGCTTTAGCATTCTGTCTAGTTCTGGCACCATCCCTTTTCTTCTTCTTCTTGTGTCCCCAACATTTGCAACTGGCAGAGTTCTATGCACCCATAAGCCATAGCTGAATGTTTCTCTAAGTTGTCATCTCTCCAGGTCTTGCTAGTTGTCTTCAGTATGTCCAGAAAAATAGGTTCTGGGGACTTACACATTTATTAATAGTGTTTTCCTTTTATAACAGTAACATTATCACATTACTAAAGAGTCCCTAAAGAGAAGAGAAATCAGTGAAGTAATATGTGGTTAAATTCTAAATTGATATTTATTTGTGTATCAGTACAAGTATTTGCACACAGGTAATAAGAAGCAGGAACCAAACAGCTCTATCTGCAAGATTCAGGCCTAATTCTTAGAAGAATCCTGTTCTTCATTAAATCAAAAATCTCTGTGAGATTTAAATAAATAAATAAATAAATAAATAGTTCTGTATCTCTGCCTCCTGACAATGGCATCATGTGGTGACCTCTCCCTTCTCAGGAACAATTTTTTCTTCACAACAGTGGTGTGCATCAGTCAATAATTTCTCCTACTTTAACTGTGCTTAGAAGTACGTGATACTACCATACCACCCACACACCCTCAAACTGTGATACAATAATTAAATATACTTCTGTATCTGACCTAATAACCAGGCTAGACTGTGTGAATTTATGGGAAGAGAAAATGAGTACAAAAATAATTCTCATCAAGGATCAGGATAAAAACTGACAATGTTATTCAGAAATCACTTATGATTTCTAAAGGATCTCTCACTTCTATACCACCAAGAAAGCAGTGAGACGTTAAATTTACAGTGTACCAGAGAAAGAAAAAAGGGCCATTCTTAGAAGGGTATTGTATTGTTGATAAAAAATTGCATGCAGAATTATATCACTTTGTGTTAGAGAACATCACAATCAAATGTTGGCAACATCTTACTCTACCAACATGGGTGAATTAAGAACGGAAGCATTTTGCAGTTGATGAAACTGAAGGACAAATAATTCCTGGGTGTTTGGTTTTGTCGTGGTTTGGACCTTGTTTTCCCCAGAGCCTAAGAGAAGTGGTAGACCCCAAGAGGTGGAAACCCTTAGAAGTTTTGAAGTTCTGCCCAATGGGCGCTCCTGCAGAAATGTAAACATATCACAACCAGACCAGAAGAGAAGAGTTGTAATTTTGGGTTGTTGAGAAGTGGTGGCCATGTTGTGAGCCACGAGGTAGGGGCTCTGTGCCCCTTGGGGCCTCTGGCCCCCTCCCAGCCCCTGGCTGGGGGGCTGCGGGGACCTGGAACAGCATAAAGCTGGGCTAGGTGCCTGTAGTTATGCCGGGAGAATGTTTTCTCCATGGGCACAGAACAGCAGCCGGGACTGACCAGAGAAACGGTGGCAGAGAGCCAGAGATAAGACCTGAACTGCAGAAGCAACAGCAACATGCAGCACCACAGAGAATAATAATATAATAATTATTATAATTATTTAAAATAATTACCTGAAATAATAACAAGGGATGTGACAGAATTTTACAAGCAGATTTTACGAGCATGTTTCTTTTCCATGCTTTCATTCCAGATCTTCCCTTACTTGAAAAAGAACCCAAGCACTGACCTGAGCCTCTCCTTCACCATCATCCACAGCTCTTCTTCACCTCATCCCAGTGCCCTGACCTGCCTCTGCAGCACAGCTCCCCCATCTGCCATTTCACATTGCTCAATGTGCTTTAAACCACTTGCCTGCATTCATAGCTCTGAATCATCTTTCCACAGGTACAGAATGGAAGAAAATGAAGAGTGCACGAACTCATTCATTTTCAGATTATTAGAAAGTCTTTATATTAATCTTCTCATGCTCTCCTCCCACATTCTAACACATATTCACCCCAGGGAGATATACTCCCAGCAAGAAGCTATAAATATCCCATTTAGTTATGACATGCTTTAAAATTAATTTCTGGAAGCAATCAGAAAAAGCAAAAATCAGATTATTTAACTTCTTTTTGCATTGATAAGAAGATGTTATCCATTAAAAGAAACTTTTACACAGTGGGCAGATGAATCTGTAAAAAATATTATTTTAATAGCATATTATTTAATGCCCAATTACAATAGGACTCTGATAGAATATGAACAATAGTAAATGAGTACATTACTTCTCAAAGTTTTTGCACAAAGAATAACAAATTGTTTCAGAATGCTAGTAAAAATATTAGTTTTATCAGAAAATTAATCTTTATTGAAGATTTGAGTGACTATAATTGTGTAATTGAAGCTAAAAAATCTGAATGGAATAGAAAGAAGGAAACTGTCTCCAGATTTATTAGAAATTCTGGTTTATGTACAATAGAAAATTAAAGGCTAGCTTTATCCAGTACAGACAAAAGATGGAAGAAACCCTCTTTTGTGTTGGAAGTTCCATTCCAGCTATTTCTTTTCTTTCTTGACATGGAGAAATCATGTTTAGAAATGTGATGGTCTACAACACATTTTATGCTCTATCAGCTGAGTGTGTCAGTAAAGGCAATAATTAGCATCAAGGGGTTTTTTCCATTATTCTGCCATACTTGCAGTACAAAAGGTCAGTACTTCACAGGATCAGAATATGCTGAGTTGGAAGGGGCCCACAAGGATCATTGAGTCCAACTCCTGACCCCACACAAGATCATCCCCAAGAGTCACACCATGTGCCGAGAGTATCATCCAAATGCTTCTTGAACTCTGTCAGGCTTAGTGTTGTAACCACTGCCCTGGGGAGACTGTTCCAGTGTTCAACCACCCTCTGGGTGAAGAACCTCCTTCTAATATCCACCCTAAACCTCCCACGATACAACTTCAGGTCATTCCCTTGGGTCTTGTCACTGGTCACCACAGAGAAGAGATCAGTGTCTACCCCTCCTCTTCCCCTCACAAGGAAGTTGTAACTGCAATGAGGTCTCCCCTCAGTCTCCTCTTCTCCAGGCTGAACAGACCAAGTGCCCTCAGCCACTACTCCTATGGCTTCCCCTCAATGCCCTTCAGCACCTTCTTTATTTGAAGCATTGAGCTGTCATGATGTAACAACTACGTATCGAGCCAAGTGAAGGTATAAAAAGCAAAAGGCTATACCTGAAGCTGTTAAACCCCCATTAAGTCTTTTATTTATTAAAGATTGTTGTCTCTCTGTGTATGTGACTTTGAGGAACATTCAGCTAACATTTCTGACTCTTCCTTATTACTGATCTCACTAGTTCATTCGTTGGTATCTCAAAGGATGGGAAGAGGTATATGAAATCTGCTCCTAAGAGTCAGCTGAATGGTGATTGTGATTTTATCATTAAGATTTTATCTGTTTAAATAAAAAAGCATGTTTTGAGCCTTAGCATATTTTCCTACCACTGCAAAGCTAAAATGGTGCATCATTTTATGCCTAGTATTGAGATAAAGACAGAGCAGAAAATTAATAAAAATGTTGACCTTCCTAAACTAATATTCCGATTTCCAGGCTAAGGACAGCATAAAGGGAATGCAGAGCATGTATTTCAGAATGGTCATTTTGTTATTTCTTTCATCTTATAAATAAAAATATGCATTTTGTGCTGAAAACAGAAACTTTCAGAAATGTTAATGATGAAAGTATTTTGACTAAAAAAATTATTTGGCAGAGATGAAAACCTTTCCTGTGAACAAGTCAATTTTAACACCTTTTCCAAGCTTAGAAAGCATTTTACTATTTTCTTCCCTTTGTATGTATGCGTATTGTACTCTGAAACATGAAAATGACTGAGTCTTGTTGAAAAGTCAGTTCTTTATTCTACAAAACAATATCATATCTATTAACAGATTTCAGTAGTGACTTGTGATTATGGACTGACCTGCTTTGGATAAATCAGACTGAGCAAGTACAAGGAGAAAGATATGTCAGAATCAACATTTTTTGAAAATCAAGTTTCTTTGAATTGGCTCAAGCTAAAGCTGAAGGTATGTTCTGGACCTTCCAAGAACTTATCCTCCTACCTCTACATACTAGGTTGAGAAAAAAAATGCATCTACAATGAAGAAACAACCTCACATCTTGACCGTCACTGGATAAGTAACAATTTCTTATACAATCAGCTCGAGCTCAAATCAGTCCAGCAGTTTAATTACCTAGGTAGCCTCATCTCCTCAGATGGTAAGATTGATGGAGAGACAACAGGTTAGCAAAGGCATACAGTGCCTTTGGAAAACTCCATAAGTTTGGCAAAATAAACACTTGAAGAACAGCACAAAGATCAGTGTAATAGTGCTGTCTATTCTTTTATATGGATCCGAATCATGGGTGATCTACCGCCACCACCTACGACTCCTAAAACGCTTGCATCAACTCTGCCTCCGTACAATCCTAAACATTCACTGGTCAGATTATGTGACCAATACATCTGTTCTAGAACAAGCAGCAGTCACAAGTATTGAGGCCATGTTGCTGAGAACACAGCTGTGTTGGGCAGGGCACATCTCCAGGATGAAGGACCACCACCTCCCCAAGATCTTGCTTTATGGTGAACTTGCCACCGGCTGCCGCAAGAGAGAAGCCCTGAAGAGAAGATACAAGGACTCTCTGAAACAACATCTGAGCCTTGGTCATATTGATCATCATAACTGGTCTACTCTGGCCTCCAATCGGGAGGTCTGGAGACACATCATCTATAACGCTGCTGCTTCCTTTGAGAACACACGCAGGATCACTCTCGAGGAGAAAAGACAATGCAGAAAGAATCGTGTCTTGCAGAATATACCACCTAAGGAGTCCTTCTGCTGTGCCTTTTGCAATCGGACATGTCTATCTCATGTTGGCCTTTTTAGCCACCAGCACCCTTGTAACAAACGTGGGTAGAGCCCTTCCCAAATCTTCGTTTGTGAAGCCCAGCCATGATGAAATACCAACTTCTTTTAAGTCCTTTTAAACCTAAATATAACTAAATGGTAACCACACTTTTATCCCATATTATAAGTGCTCTTACTTCATTTCAAATTACTTCTTGCTTCTCTTAAATGACTATGCAGAGTCTTGCCCTTTAATGAGAATTCCATTATTATCTTCCGTAAATTCTGAGTTGATTAAGCATAGTAGGCCTCTGAAAGATATTAATTTAAAAACAAAAGAGAAGAGGTAATGAACTGTGGAAACACTTTAAGGAATTAAAAATGACATTGAAAAGCACTTAGTAAAGTTCTTTATTTGAGTTGAATTTTCAAGTCTTTCACTTTTTTATGAATTAATGAAAAGTTAATTGTAATTATATATTTATATTAATCCACATACAGACATGTAAACCATCAATAGTCATAGATGACGGGTACTGTTCTCATTTTCCACTTCTTGTTATGGAAGGTTCAGTCTTAAAAAAAAAGGGTGTTAAAACTGAAAATCAATTTAGACATAAAAAAACCCAAACATAGCCCTCATTAGACTGATATGATTTTAAATCAGTGAAGAAAAGTTACACCAAGAACAGAAAAAAGAAAGTGAAAATGTTCTTTTGTCGTTTGACCTTCTGCCTCTTACCATGTGTAATGGATGAGACTCCTCTTACCATGTATGATGAATAACAACTCATTTTCATTAGCAGAGGCTCTGAGACATATCTGAGCTGGACCTGGGTTTGAGAAAAATGTCTCCAGACTTCACCAAATAATTCACTAAATGGTGGTGAAAATCTCCTGTCCTTCAGTTTTCTGTGTCACAGAGAGTGTCACTGATATTTACAGTAGCTATTAGAAGTTAAATTGGAGAGTTCAGCCCTCAGTTTCACGTTATCGTATAACATCAACAGTCAGATCTTTAAAAATATCACAGAAAGAGCATGAACATTGTGAATTGAAAATGTTCAGAAGAGATTTATGCAATTTATGAGCAAAAACCCTTTTTGTTTCTAAATGGGACCTCTTCTGCTGGCACACCATAAAATTCTCCAAGAAGAAGGATCGTACATATTCCAGACTCCATAATTCTATCATGCCTATTCTATATTCCTTTTCACCCACATTCAAGGCTTAGCTACCTTCAGATAGGGCTTTCCCAGGACCTCTACAAACCCTCAGAACCATAAGGAAGGATCCGCTGTGGTTACAACAAAAGACAGAACTAAACTCAAGCATGGAGGACAGCTGACATATGAACTGATGACACAAGATGCATCTTTGAAAGCATTAACAAGGGATACATAGAAACAAGGAATGATTATAGAAAACTTGTGTCTGTGGGAAACCAGTTTAGTGATCAAAAACCTACGAAAAAAATATGTCTTTAGAGCAATACCTAGAGGTGTGAGAAAAAAATGTTAATAAACCACTTCATTACTGAAGATGAACTTGCCCATGTTCCAAAGAGGAGAAAGAGACTAAATTAGGTCATCAAAATCTGTCAGGGAAAAAAAAATTCTTTAACTTCCCAATCCTTCTGTAAAGCTTGTTTGAAATTTGCTATCTATTGTAGCAGAACAGAGTCAATGTTTTACTGTGGGAAGGCAGATAAAGTGATCATTAAGAGCATCTTTCTAAAAGGAAACCATGCTAAACAGAAAGGTGATGATTCTGAGGAAAATTAAATAATTAGCCAGTAATTTGCTAAGAATGAGTGCAAGACTAAGCTTATGAATTAAATTCCTACTGGTCGTGCCAATAAATCAGAAAAAAAGAGGGCAATTTGACTAATGGATATAAAAAGATAGTTTCCTAACAGTAGTCAGGATAAAGGGACCCTGCATGTTAAAAGGCTTAAAAGTCTGTTTTACAAAAAAAAGGGGATTTTTTCTTCATATTTTGCCGAGAATACACTTACACAAGTCAGAAGAATCCAAGTGAAAAGGAAAAGAGCCAACTCTAAACAACTTTCTACAATACCCAAGATGCCATTGCTTAGATAGTATGCTATAATTAATCCTTTCAGGTTCCCCTGTCATGGTTGTGCAACATAACTATGGGTTGTCTATCACCTACTGACTTCTGCAGGTGAGCAATTATTGCAATAATTAATACTTAGAAAAATTACCACACAATCCTGTAAAGTTATATATAAAGACAACTTGCTAGTTCTGTGAATTTTGCATTGTCACTCATATCCATATTTGTATTACTTCTTTTCCATATCAAAATTATCAGCACAATATCACATCCTGCTAAAAAAGATCACAATTTATTCAAACCTTCTTCAAACAAACAAATATTTAAGTGTAAAGGATATCAGAAAGATCACATGAGGCTTGCCAAAACAGAAAATGTAATACTTTACACAAAACTGCAATAACCAGATTAGCTTGGAGTAACAACTGATGATGGGAGAACACAAATAAATTTTTTCTCTGAGATACGAGAGAAAAATATTTGTTATTGTATTTGTTTATAAATGTTGCATACAGATGCAATATGTACAGAAGAGTAAATGGTATTATCCTTCATATTTTTATTCCCATCAACTCATTCAATTACACTTGGAATTGTTTAATCTCTCTTTTGATCCTGTTACAGGTTCTGTATTTCATAAGAGACAACAGAAAACAAAACAATTACTCTTATACAACATTCAAGAGCAACTTCTTTAATTGAAAATGAGCTTATATTTTGAGGTGCCCATCCTTTCTTTATCCTCCCAAACTGTGGCTCGGGTTGACATACGAGCTCCACCACACATATTCACAGTTCTCTGAGTAACTTAGTTTTGCCCTCCCTAAAAATAGTCATGGTACTGATAAGGACTTGAGTCCTTTAAAACTTACATTCTCAGGCAGCATTTGATTTCCAACAGTAAGATGGCAAGTAGGACCATATTGTCTTTCCTTCTAACCCAAGGAGTTTTTATGAAACAAAACACAACCATTTCTTACACCTAATTTCCTAATATGATAGCATTCCTCTTCTCTTTACCTTTTTAGTGTTAGGTTAGCCCACACTTCTGAAAAGGGAAACTGAATCTAAGGCAGCCTTCAACAATAGCTGTTGTCTGACTTGTCCCAAGTCATGGGACAATGAGACAAAATGATTGTTGCTGTCAAGGATTTGGGAGTACCCAACATGAAGAGTCAAACACCTGTATACTCAAGTAAACTGAAGGATGAGATCCCAGTATGTATTTTACCTTTATGGACAACACCAGAGGAATAGTAATGGAAATAGAAAAATCACAAGTGGATCAACAGTTTTAGTTGGGACACCTATGTATTAATGCAGTGGTAGGCAAAATGCAGATGGTCTACAGAATGAAATCTTCCTGAATATCTGCTATGCTCAGGTAACACAGTTACAAGTATAAATCAATCAAACCCTTGGGCTTCAGCAGCAGCAGGTAATGCTGCCAAACACAGAGTGTGATTTATATAACATTTTGTTTTTAAGAATTATGCTGGCAGCATTTATCATGTTCTCTACGAGACATGCCAGTGTATTCCTGTATTTCTAGAGCTATGTGAATTTCCAAGGATTCAGAAGAGACTCAAACTCTTCCCTACTCATGTACAGATCGGGTTTTTTTCACCACCCAGAAATTTTTCTAACTGTATCTCTCAGCTGACCCTCAAGTGATGGCACAAAGGAAGCATATGCACCAGCAGACACATGTACACCAATATAAATTGAAATGAGATTTTGTTGAAAGCTATTTAAGAAATCACACATAAGGCACAGGAAGTGTGAACATGAAAGCATAGCAGTCAGTCGTCTTTATCATGCCCTGCACAGTCAAGCTCTGTTTTGGAGAGTTCTCCTACGAGAACAAGTCTTCTTTATGACTGGAAAACAAAACAGCTTTCTGCCCATACGAAATTGCCTCTGTTACTCAGTATTTTAATGGGATTTAATTAAAGGACCCAGCAAATTTCACTCCTGTTACTCTATGTTTTGGGGTCTTTTTGTCCAGAGGTGGCAGGGTTTCAGAAATTTAGGCTGTCTGGAAGGAATCTTGTATGAAATTAAACTTCCATTTTCCACTTTCCCAAATTGCAGCTCTCTAAGGGTTATTTTTACTGCAACACTGACAAAAAAAATAAAAAAAATACAAACACTTACCAAAAAAAGCTTGCATTTGCAGCAAAGTGTATTTCTAAGCTAAACCAAACCAAGCATATCTTTAAACAGCAGAACTGTGTTCTAGAACAGACCTATATATTTCTCCCTGACCAGTAGGATATATATACATAGTAGTTTATTAGCAATGACCAACAACCTTTCATGTTTATTCTTATCCAATGTAGCTCGCTGAAGTACTTTTATTTTGCACTATACTAGAATTCCTTTCTCTCTGAGTTTTAATCATATGAGAAATTAGATTGAATTTGCATTTACACAGCAAATTTTATGATGTAAGTTTCCTAATATACTTCAGCTTGATACTGCAGTGAATTACATTATCCCTAATGGGTCATCAGTTCTGAGGTTTAGTATTTAATCTTGTTTTATTATCTTCCCTAACTATATTCCATACCTAATTTTTCCCTGAAATGAGCATTATTGATTTACTCATTAAATACTGTCTGTTCGGTGTGAATTTTTCATCCAAGAAGTATGATGAATCCTTTTTAAAATAATGATTATATGCTGTACAATACTTGAAATACTGTCTTCCTGAGATAGTTTTCAATGGATTGCAACTAAATACATTGTACACAAAAAAATCCTTGTACCCTTTCTGCAAAATGGCATCCATTGATTATATCTCCTCAAAAATGGAACAATCAATAAATTATTATATTTCTTAAAATTAAGCTCATTTCAGGGTGAAGGATTATTTTTTTTTGTTTTGTTTGAAGGTGGTGTTTTGTTTCTGTACTACTTCAGCTTAAAAGGCAACCTAATATCACAGAAAACTGGTTAAAAAACTTAGAAATATTTCAAAATGCAATTTGTATTACACAAAAAAAACCCCCAACAGGTTGGATAAAATGAGACTCCACTAATCTAAGCTGCTGACATACTATATTTTACAACTATTTAAATTTTCAAACCCAGTGAGTGAGTCTGAGGACCTAAACTGTTTTGTCATAAATGAACTTTCTGATAATTTTCCTAAATGCCCGGTCAAAAGGATTTGGCTCAAAAGCAGTTAATTCTGGTACAGAAAGATATAAACTTTTGTCAAAGTTGTCCAAAACTGAAGAAAATATCGCATTCAAATTCAGCTACAGAAAAAAAAACATTTCCATAAACCATAGAAATAATTTATAGTGAGTTGTTTGATTCGGGTCAATATATTTTAATTTATTGAACCACACAGAAATATTTTCAGAGCACTTCAACTGTAAGCATTTTGCAATTTTATGTACTCATATTCATCCAAGGAATCTAAGGTTTTACAAATTAAACTATGTGGAAATTAAGGAAAGAAAAACCTCCCATATGAAGACAGTTAGGGTGTGCACCAGTCTGCCCAGAAAGACTGTGCTTCCTCCAGTCCTGACAGTTTTCAAGACCAGACTGGATAAAACCCTGAGCAACCTGCTTTGACTCGCTGGAGAGGTAGAGACCACCTGAGTTCCCTTCCAGTGTGAATTATTTTATGATGTGATTATGTTCAATATATAACTAACAAATTAACAGGGCTATTTTAGACTACATGTTTCATGACATTTCCCATTATAAAGCATCAAAGTATGACTAAAACGCATTTTCACCACGTGTATAACCTTTTTTAGTATATTTGTTAGTATGGAGGTACTAATTCCTCTCAAAGCCAGTTACAACTGGAAAATGTTAAACTGTTTAGTTCAGCACAGCTGAGCTTCCAGAGGTTCATTATATTAAGAATTAAAAACACTGGGGTGTCAGTAGGAAATGTTACCTTTTCAGTATTATTTAATGACACTTCATATGGTCAACACAAATGGGTAATCAGCTTGTAATTATCTTGCCATAATGCTATGGAGGTGCGCATTATTAACTTTTGTATACTGCTGTCACGAAACAGAGGAAGCAAAATCAGTAGTTACTTCTTGCAATCTAATCCTGTTGTATTAATTGCCAAAAAAAATATATGTGCATGACATATACTCATTTTTTCCTCAGTAAGAGTTATCAGTTACCACCAAATGCCTGATTACTGGAGACAGTCTCCAGACGTTCTTCTATTATTTGTGACACTAATGGTAAACACAAGAAGGAACTCTTCCCTTACACAGGTGGCATTTCAGAGCATGCATATATATTTATATTCTCATTTATTTCCTTCATTTTACTCCATGGACCAGTGGAGCCTGCTTGCTTAGCCCAGCATAAAGCAAGTTGCATATAGTATTCAAGTTAAAAATCATCAGTTTCACTTTAAAAACAGTGACATTTTAAAAAAAGTTAGCTAGAGTGTACACATGTGCCAAGTAATAATTTAGTCTCTGGAGTACTACAACATACTCCTTTGTTTTCTTTTTTTTTCCCTGAATGATAAGATTCAGGAACAAACTTCCTTTAAAATTCACCTCACCAAATGTGCCAAGAGAGGTCTTTATTAAAAAAAAAGTACAATTAAATGTTTTGAAATCTTCCAAAAATCATCATGTACAAGCTGGGAACACTAGTGTCCATTTCACCATCTGATGTCTGGTATTCTTATTAGCAAAATGAGTCATGCCACTGCCACCCTCATTTTCTCTTTCTCCCAAAAGTCTTGTAGACAAGCAAGACACGAGAAGGTGGCTGAAGGGGACTGAGTGATGGCTCCTTTTGTTTCTGGGGGAAAAAGCATGGAAATCCTCTGTTGCTGCACAGTGATGAGCACAGTCAGCAGTGAGAGGGGACTTTCTATAAACTTCACTAGAGATTGCAGACAAAGAGGAGCAGAATCTCCTTCATTCCTGAACTCTGTCTGGTCAATAAAAAAAAAAAGGAAACTGATGATACTTTTCACTGGAGTTGTCCAGCACCAAGAAGATGAAGATATTTATGAAGATGTGATGTGACTTAAAGAAGAAAACATACATACACACACACAGACATACACATGTATGTGGCCACTGCAAGTAGAGCGTATATGTGTGTTGTCACTGCAAAATAATGGACCAAAGCAAAGACTGCTATGTTGTAAAACAAAAGGATTGAGGTTGGAAAGAGATGAAAAAAAAATCCTGGATCAAATTTCATTTTCCAATGACAAAATTAAACACTACTTACACTGAGCTCCAATTCACACCATCACAGAGAGACATTACTCCAGGCCTTTAGTGTCTTGATGGTGACAAAAGTTTCAGAAGTACAGATTAAATTTATTCATAGACAGTTCAGGCACATTTGTTCTTATGTCTTTTAGGTCAAAGAGCTTTTTTTGCTATATAGTGCTCACTTCTTTGATAAAACAACTAATGTCAAGCTCTAGCACATGTATATTTTTCATTTTGCTAAAATAAAAATGGTATTTCAGTGTCATCTCTATTTTGACCATCCTCATAGCTCTTGCTCAAGCTGTTCAGGTTACAACTCATCCTTCCTAAGTGCCAACAGTGATGGTTGTACTCAACATCAATTTGAGGTCTCATTGGTACCTTGAACAACAACTTTAATATACCTGTATCTCTATACAGTGATCCACTGATAACTAACTTTCTCTTTCTATATTATTTTCAAAAGATAAGCTACCAGTTTACAGCAGTAATTTCTATTGTCCCTAAACTCTTGATGTTGTACTCATTGTTATTGAATTTAATGTTCTCCTTGCATTGCTTCCCACTTATTTTTTTCTCCTCCGGGTGCCTTATAAAGCAGCTTTTGACTTTATATATCAAAAGCGTTTATATATATATATATATAAAGCAGTGTTTTATATATGTAAGTGTTTATATATCTAAGTGTAATAAGTCCTTCTCTGAAAGGAAGTCCTAATGAAGAATGACTTTTAATGGAACAGAAATCAGCTGGCCATCCACTAAACTCATATAGTTTAGAGAGGTATGTTCACATGCCAAAAAGAAGCACGGAAAAAAAAATCACATAGAAAACTTTGGGGATTCTGAAACAATCTACAGTTCCAAGCCAAGATGAAAGATTAAAAAATCTAAAAACATTGTGAATTAAGAAATCCAAAAGAAAACCAGATCAAATAAAATCAATCAAAAATATTTTAAACAACTTCAAATTTTTATTCTAAATTTCATATTATTTTAAATTAAATTATTGTATATTTATCTTATATTAAGAGATGTAAAAAAATTGTGATGAAAATACACCAGTATTTTCACTAAATCTAGTGTTTTAAATAGCTTTTGCACAACTATTTTCACATTTTCACTGAAGTCTTACCCAAAAACATTTTGACTCATCAACAAAGACAAATATGGTTTCTTCTATAAAGAAGCTAGGAGCTCTGGAAGATCGTTTTCATTGCCCAACACATCAGACTATGGCAGCCCTTCCCATCTCCATTAATCCAGTGATAGTGTTTTATTGCTTTCCATGGATGACTCCAAATGAGCAGAGAAGAAGCTGCTCACACATCTCTTCTCAGCAACAGTATGGAATTTAGTCCTTCTTTTTAACCCAAAGAATTATAATTGCATAGTGGCCAACTGAGACCCTAAATTAAATCTATATTTAAAAGCATTTCCAGTGCATTATTAGTAATGGCAGCCAGAACAATTTATTTGAGATCATACCTGTGAGACTCCAGTAGTTTATGAATATTGTTAGAGTAAATTAAACCAAAGATTTTTGTAATATATTTTTTCCTCATTGTGGAGAATCTCAAGCTGAACAAATACATTATTAATCTGGTGTAAGTTTAAGTGGGTACTTAATAAAGCAGCCCAAGCTACACAAAGATCATGGCAGGCTTATAATTGTAATTTCTTTTGAATTGGAAACCTCCTGCTATTTCCTGAGATATTTCTCTATTATGACTGTGATGTAGCACAGCTAACACTGGACCAAATCCTTGGGGCTACAGGCACAGATGCCATAAAATACATGTGTCAAAACACATGTATATTTATTTTCTGTATTTGTGTATTGAAAGCGAGATAGTTCCGTACCCAGACGATTGCTAACGTGCCCCTTTACTTAATTAGTGCATTTAGTTCAGGGTTAGACTCTCAAGGAAAAAAAGTTGGGATGGTGTCTGCTCAGCGTTTTTGGGTGTTGCTGCCTACCGGGATCCCAAGGCAACAAAGTGTGTGTGCCTGCCCAGCCCCTGATGGGACTCTCAGAGGTCAGTGAGTCAAGCAAAGGGTGGCCTGAGCTCAAAAGTAGGAAATATCACAAAGATCACACCCTGTAGGTAATAATAACATGCTCAGCTTTGAAGAAAGGTGCTACCTGCAGTCAGGTTTCACAACTGTGGATATCCAAAAGCCAAAGAAGTAGGAGTTGTTTCCATACGTGCTGCTTCATCAATGTGTATGTTTCAAAGAAGAGACAAGACATAGTCTCGAGTCCAACAAAGCAAAAGAGATATTTGAGCCCACATCTTGGTGTTCAGCACGAATGGGATGAAGGACAATGTTCACTAACCATAAGCTCTGGGGCTGAACTAACTGTGTTCCATGGTCCAGGGAAGTACAGGAGATGGGGAAAGTGAAAATCCTGTTGTCAAGGTGTGAGAAAGCATGTGAGCTAGACCACTCACAAGAGAAGAAAAGACATGGACAAAAATACCTGTATTGAGAGAGCAACAATTAGTGGCTCAAGGTTTCAAAAGGAAAAATAGAGATAAAAAGGTAAAAAACGCTGATTGAAAAGAGCATTGAAGGGCAGTAGTTCACTGACACTGGAGATCAGGTACAAAAAAGCTGAAGAATAGTTCAGAGTACAAAGAGGTAAACATATGTTTAACAGCATCTCTTGGGATTTGCCATCAATAATTATATAGTCATTGAGTAGGTGTAGGAAAGCTACAGTGTTTGGTGAATGTTTGTACTTGTTATAATCATAAAAGATTTACTCAAATGTTAGCTTGAGATAAGAAAAATAATTTAAGACTTTGAGTTTCCTATGTTTACAACGTGTGCAAAAAATTTTTTCCATGTAATGTGTGCTATTTTTATGACTTGCTGATAGCTCTCTCTCCTTTACAGATCTGGAACTATTGCACTAATTCTGCAGATTTTTTCAGTCCAAAACAAGTGAAGAAAGGTAACTGTTTTCAGGAAAGAAACTTAAAAAACTGAAACGCAACCTAGTCGGTGTATTGTGCTATCAATTTCTTGCATCTAAATTAGAAGACAAGTTGCCTGAATCCCCAAGAAGTTGTTGTACTAAAAATCTTGCTATATGCAAAAGGAACATACCCAGTATGCAAAGCCAAGAATGTATTATTAGTCTAACCTTGCTAACTAAATAAGGTTTTTAAGAAGGTGAATAAGATTTGTCCAAAACTTGAGAAAAAAATTACACTATCACTGAGTCAACATATACCTTTGCTTTTCTGGATATCCACAGTGTTTCAATGACTAAAATATTTCTATTAATGTGTTTATTTTAGAGAACTGCACCTATTCAGCCTTGAAACTTGTCTTCACTGGCTTACCTTTTGAAAAACACTTAATCACCTTATCCAAGGAGATGTACAGGAACATACACATAGGATATATGAGAAATTAGGAGCAGAAACAGAATTTCTCTGAAAAAAAAATGTGTATAAGCTTCACTACAGAGTTCCTAAAAATAATTATTTAAAGTTTTATAGATTTATGAGACAGATCTTCATCTTCTTATCACTGTTTCAACTCCAGTGAAACCAATGGATTTACATTGACATCTACTGAAGTTTTACTCCACACAACTAATTGAGTCAGCTAGGAGTATGGTGTCAATTGAAAACTCTTAAATAACAATTACAGGTCATGCTTCTAAGATTTTATTTCACGTAAAAGAGAATCTTGGAAAAATAACTAATGAAATTGCTCCAGAGTGAAACTCATAGTGCTGCAATTTAGAAAATATGTGTTACTGCACAGCATTGTGCTAGAATGGTATACCAAATATACCATTTAACTGCTTTTTCATGCTTGATAATGACCCTTACCATGTGTTTTAAAGATGTTGGGAGAGAGGTAGAGAGGGAATTAATATATAAAGTTATACCAGAGAGAAAACAATGAGAGGGTTATTTCCTTTCCTCTTCCATTTTTCCTTCTTTTTCCTAAAATGTATGGATATGTAAGCTCTAAGTAATTCATCCCATCCTAAACATAAGAAGTGGAAGGACGAAACTCACCTGAGCAGGAGTTAGTTCTGGCTGAGAAGACAGCAAAGCTCAACAGCTTCAGTAACAGTACAAGATTGCTTTTCCTTTGTGTAATGCCATAAGACCAGGATAATAGAATAAAATGTCTTTCTCTAGGGAGTCCTCACCCAGCATCTGCAGACTCAGGTGCCTGTGGGATCTCACACTCAGGTTATTAACCAGTTTCCACAGTTAGTATTCTGTTATATGTAACACTTGGCAGCAAAAGTGTTTAGGTACAAAGCTGGATAACAGAATTCTGCGGCAATCACTCTTTGAAAAATAGTAATAAGGAGGTATTTGCAGCTGCTTTCAAACTCTTGTCCCTTAAAAAGTTCTTCTGATGTTCTGAGCCTTCTATATCCCACTTTCATTCAAATATTTATGTCTTTGAAAACAGTATGAATTATAGAATCACAGAATATACCAAGTTGAAAGGAAACCCGTAAGGAACAACTCCCTTCTCTCACAGGACCACCTAACACTAAACCATATCACTAAGAGCATCATCCAGACACTCCTTGAACTCTGACAGGCTTGTGGCTGTGACCACTTCCCTGAGGACTCTGTTCCCGTGACCAACCACCACATCAGTGAAGAACCTTTTCCTAATGTCCAAACTGAATTTCCCCTTATGCAGCTTCATTTCATTTCCTCAAGTCTTATTGTTGGTCACCAGAGAGGAGATCGGCATTGCCCCTCCGCTGCTCCCCTTGAGGAGGCTGTAGACTGTGATGTCATTGATAGTCTGTGCGACAGCCAATGTGTTGGACCACACACAAAATTATGCTCCCAACAGCAGCAGCTTGCCCCCATTTTCTTTCTTTATTTTCCAAATCTGTTTCTTCAGATCTAAGAAATTCCACAGGTCCTGGTGTGTATTCACAGAATCATAGAATATGCTGAGTTGGAAGGGACCCATCAGGATCATCAAGTCCTTGCACAGATCCCAAGAAGAACACAATGTGCCTGAGAACATTGTCCAAACACTTCTTGAACTCTGACAAGCTTGGTGCTGTGACCTCCCTGGTGAGGGGAGCCTCACTCAGGGTGAAAAACATTTTCCTGATATATAACCTAAACCTCCCCTGACTCAGCTTCAAGCCATTTCCTTGAGTCCAGTCACTAGTCATGAAAGTGAAGAGACTAGTACCTGCTCCTCCTGAATATTGAAGGATACAATGAGTCTCACTCTCAGTCTCCACTTCTCCAGGCTGAACAGACTGAGTGACCTCAGCTGCTCCTCATACAGCTTCACCACCAGATCCTTCATTATCCTTGTGGTCTTCCTTTGGATTCTAATAGCTTAATATCTTTCTTATATTGTGGTGCCCAACACTGTCACAATATTCAAGGTGAGGCCACCCCAGTGCAGAGCAGAGAGGGACAATCCCCTCCCTTGACTGGCTGTTGATGCTTTGTCTGATGCCCCTCAGGGCATGGTTGGCCCTCCTGGCTGCCAGGGCACTGCTGACTCATTGTCATAGGTTTACTTGCTCTAAAAAACCAAGCAGGGAATTTTTCTTTCCCCTGCCTCACTGCAAAAGAAAGATGTTGAATGGGTCTGTGAGTGTGGATCAAATATCATTTTGACTGTCTTAGAGGTGAGGCTGTGCTTTTGGAAACAATACCAGTTATGTGCAGTCCCCTCACTCCTCACCTGCCTGTTCTGGGTTCTGCTTTTCCTGGAAAAAGGAAAAGTAGTGTTTGTTAGAGCAGTGCTCTGCTCTGGTTCATTGCATGGCTGCACAAACCTGTTTTTCAAGATCTCAGTTGGGCTGAGTATCAGTAGGTAGGAAAAGCAGATTATGTGAAATGGCACTGTCACTAAACCCATGAATGTATAAGCTTTAGACATGCACATTTTGATTGCACTTCATTGTTTAGAGTATGTTTTACAATGCCATGATAATTTTCACGCTGCTGCTTCAAAGCCTCTCAAAGTCATCAATATATTGTTTGCATTGTTTCTATTGGAACACTATTATAATAGCATAACATTAGTTTATATTGCAGTAAGGTATTTCCATATTAAGTCATTTGAAGAACATATTAGTTTTTTTTAGCTACGGTGTTGAACTGGGAACTCCTTCTGTTTAATCATGTATTTCTGTAGAATCAAAGACATATAAAGCTGAAAACAACCTCAGGAGAGCACCATATCCATTCCCAGCAATTAGACAGAATGAATGATTTACAATTCCTTTCTAATTTACTCTCCCCAATACCAAATTTTCCTGTGTCATGGGTATCCGCATGAGGTTTTTTTTATTTGCCTACATATCGTTATATATTTGTTATATACTTGCTTATCCAAACCGTTTTCATGTTGTTTCCTAAATCATTGATAAAGTTTGAACCAGGTGAAAAACAAGACTCTGAGAATGGCCTGCTTATTAACAGTTCTCTATTCACATTTATATTATTATGGGACTTTTTTACAATAAACCTCAAAAATCATCACTTAGCAATTTTTTAACCCATTAAACATACAACATTAATTTTTTTAAAATTTTCTTTCTTTTGAAGCTAAATGTCATATACGGCATGAAGGAAGTAACAATGTGAAATTGATTCAGATTGAGCTGCTTCTAATTTAATAATAAAATATGATACTATCTGTTAGACCTGTGTCTTTTTTTTCTTTAATTAGAAGTGAAGGATTTGCTTATCTCTTCAGCTGGCCTGTGACAGCCAGAATACCTCAAGCTGGCAAAGGGCAAACAAGCACTCTAATTTTGAAAAAGCATTCTAAATGTCAGATTTGTCATTTGTTGCCTTGTATTCCATCCCTTCCTTCTCCAAAGAGTAAGTAATATAAAGACAAAAGTTGCTAGTGTGGATGGAAAGATGAAGAAAAATTCCGGTATCCCTAGCCATGAACTACAGACCTGTTCAACAGCTCATCTTGACAGCAGATGGACCAGCAGTTGAATTGGCTCCATGGTTTCCTGCTCTGAAGGATACCTCAGAAGCGACCCTGCAGTAATGACTGTAGAACTAGGTCTCCCTGTCAGGTATAGGCTTAAAATTTGCATCCATGAAAAAACCCTCAAACCGTTACTTCCCTAGATTAAAATTGTTTTTATTTCCTACTTTTGCCTAGGAGGATACATAGAGGGGAGGAAGACTCTCCCTGTCACAGGTAAAAGTCCAAAGAAAACAGGGCAGTGGTATCCTTCAGGGTACCTAAAACTGGAGACTGGATCAAGAGTCTCTAGAGTCGAGTCCTCCAGTGTAAAGCTATACAGGGTCAGGCTGGCTCCACTAACAGTATCAGCAGTGTCAAATATTAGGATTCACAAAGGATTCAATCCTGATCAGATTTATCTGCATGATCTCTCAGAAACAAAAGGTCCATGGCTTCAGGAAGCTTGTGTTTTCACAGATCCTCTTATGTTAAATTTCTGTATGAACAAAATATCATAATATTCATTTTCAATTTAGGCTGTGAATACAGAACATATCTTGTTGCAAGAAAAAAAAAAGGACTCCTAGACCAATAGTATCGAACCATCATAGAATCATAAAGTCAGTCATACAATCACAGGAAGGTTTGGGCTGGAATACACCTTAAAGATCATTTAATTCCAAACCCCTCAGCCATGGTTAGGGACACCTTCCTCTAGACCAGGCTACTCAAATCCCCATCCAATGGCCTTCAGCACTTCCAGGGATGGGGCATCCACTAGCTTCTCTGAACAACCTGTTCCAGTGCCTGACCACCCTCACAGTAAAGAATTTCATCCTAATATCTGATCTGAATTACCCTCTTTCAGTTTAAGGCCATTCTCCCTTGTCCTGTCACTATATACCCTTGTAAAAAATCCCTTCCCAGCCTTCTTGTAGGCCCCCTTCAGGTACTGAAAAGCTGCAATAAGGTTACCCCAGAGCCTTCTCTTCTCCAGGCTGAACAATCCAAATTCTCTCAGCCTTTCCTTGCAGGAGATGTGCTCCATCTTTCAATCATCTTCATGGCCTCCTCTGGTCTCGCTCCAACAGGTTTATGTCCTTCCCATTACAGATTGGGTCTCACAGAGCAGAGGAGCAGAATCATCATCTAAAGCAGAGCTGCCCACTCTGCTTTAGATGCAGCCCAGGACACGATTGGCTTTCTGGGCTACAAGTGCACATTGCCAGCTCATGTCGAGCCTCTCCTTCACCAGCACCCCCAATCCTCTATGATATCCTCTATCATAGCTTTGAACTGTGCTCAGAACTTAGCAAAAATGTGCTAAAAATATCAAATTGTTACAGTAGATATTTATATGGTTTATTCCTCACAAGTACTCATGTGTGTGCGTGCGGTCATGTGTGTATCATGTCCAATTGTACTTTCATTTACTCATGCACTCAGTATGCCTGGCTGTCTTGCCAGGAATATGAACTGTGTGTGCCTGGAGGAATTAACTACAATCCTTTTCATAAAGAATCCAGTCTCTCTGGCAACACGCGAGCTTTAGTTCCATTATCTAAATCTTTTATCTCCCCTTCTTTGATTGCAGGATAGTTTTCATCTTTATATTTTTCAATGAACGAAGTGCAGATGAAGTCCTCTTACATGACAGAAATATTTCACCTTTTCTGTGAAATTACCCTGAAGGTCTCATCAAAGACAACACCCTCTGAATTATTTGGTGCCTATGTTAAAAATAGTAATTTCCATTTCATTAAAATAACACAGACCCTACTGCTAAGACTTCACTCCTGTCCTTTGAATTTGTGTCCACTGAAAACAGCTCTTTTGTAAATATAATCATTATCCTCCTTTCTTAAAAGAATCATAAGAAAAGATATTACCTCTTTCTGTTTCTTTGATATTTCCTTCTTACTCATAAAGGAATACTGTCACATTCTGCAACTTGTTCTTTTAGGATAAAAATTCTTATGAAAACTTCCTAAAACCTAAAGAACTGTAGTTATGTTGGGTATTCTTTTGGCAATTCTCTCCCTTTTTACATTAACACAAATCTTGACTACCCACTCCTGATCTTTTTGTCACATTCACTGAATTACTTTAGAGTGGATCAGAAGTACTGTTAGTACTAAACTTGCTCCTTGTTTGCCAGTACGAGACTGGGAGTCTGTCACTCAAGAAATTTTGCTGTCACTCCAGCAGAATTGGCACAGCTTGGTTGTTGTGTGTGCTGCTTTGAATGCATTTCCTTAACTTAGTTCCCTTAGTCCTCTCCACATGCTCCTTCTTGCCCTCTTTCAGTCCTGCAGCTCCAGGATCACAGCCCCTGATATCCCTGTAATATCACTGTCCTTTTCCTCATGCAGGCTCAGGCCAACGTACATTGGTTCATTTGTCAAAATCCAAACAGGTTGTCCTGACTGCAGTAAATAAAGCTTTTGTTGCAGGCCTTTTGCATTGTAATTGCTTATCTTTCTGGGAATAAGGTCATGTCTTGAATGCCAGATCTTTGCAATCAAAATTCTGGCTTTGTGACACATACTTTGTGCTGTGCCTGGCTGTATTTACTTGCCCAGGCCACACATCACTGCCTTAACAAGCTGCTGAGTTCCTGCGGAGCCATTAAACCTTTGTGCCTCATCTCTTCCTTTCTCCCTTCCAGGCTTGTCACAGCTGAATCACACAGCCCGTGCACAGATAGTATTCCAAAACAGGGTTCCATGAAGAAAGGAGAAGAAAGACAGAAAGTATATTCTCCTATTTAGCACCCAATAAATATTTTCTACTCATGGTATGTAAGGTTTATAACCCAAACTCAGACTGCGAGAATGAAGCAACATATCCCTAACACTGCCTTCAAAATCATCAAAAGCAGCAACGGGATGTAATAAGAAACTTGTTAAAATAACAGAACCCACTTTTCTCATAGTTATGTTTCTTTTCCCATAAAATACTTTATATTTATATCCGAGACTATAATAATTATTGGTCATTATAATTAGTCTAATACCACTCTCAGATAAAACCAGAATATCTAACATTTGCAGAAAGAGTCTGATATTCTGGGATTTTTTTTCTGGCTTAAAAGAATCTTAAAACAAGGATCTTTGAAGATTTTTGGATAAAGCACATCATCTTGGATTGTTTTATCTGTCCTCTCCTCAAGGATGAAAAATATCTTGCACAGGATTTTTCAGAAAATTTATAGCTAGTACCAGACACCAGTCAAAGCAGGGAAATGCAAATTCTGAAACAAACTTTGTAAAATTCTGGGTATGCTGCTTTACACTGTATAATTCATCTTCTTTCTTTTATCCTGTAGTGTGGGGCTGAGATGCCATGCAGTATGCTCCATCTTTGCCTATCTCAGGCAGCACTAGGATGCACTTGCTTATCATCTTCCTTGATACAGTCCATCCATCATTTTAATGTCATTATTTGTCTTATGATAAATTCTGTCAAGATTGGTAAAGTATGATTAGATTTCCAAACTCTAAAATAGAGACAGAAAGGTCTCTTTAAAGACTGCTGATAGGTAAACAGAAATTCCAGAAATCTCATCTTGTATGTTGAAGACAAAGAGGGTCAAACTCACCACAATATGGGTTTAAGGAACATAGCTGGGCACAGAGTAGAAAGGTTGCTAGGGACACTGAACACATATTTTGCAGCTTTGTCAATCCCTACCTGTTGATGCCTGCTAAATGATACAACCTAAATTTTCATAATTATGCAGCTCAAGAATAAGAACTTCCTCAAAACAGAAGCTCCTTAGTAAGATATAGTCAACTTTTCCAGTTAAGGTCAAATAGCCTCAAGAGGTAAACTCATCATTTGATGTGATACACAGTGTAATTAAGTCATATTTGTCAACAGAAACTTCTTCCACGATCGTAGAAAAAAATCCTAGTCTATTAGTCCTGAATGGAATTGTGCCTTGTCCCATGCATACTGTCATGGGAGTATACATAGTCATTTTGCCTTTCCCCTCTTTCTCTCACCTTAATCTTCTTTGGATCTTCTACTCTGGAAAAGGTGGGAGCCTCCTTCTTCAGGTACTACAGAGATCAATGTATCCGCCAAAGTCCTGTACCTTTTTACACAACACATCATAGCAGAAGATGACCCACTGCTAGTAATTGGCATATCACATTTTGGCATAGCAAGAACAAGATGGTCAGACTGCCCTTGCCCGTTTCTCTTTCCAGATGAGCAAATGAGAACTGGGTCATTTGCTGTGACCGTCAGACAATTACAACCCTTGCTCTGAGCAAATATCAAACACTCCGCTCAAGAGATATTGTGCCTAAATGTTCTGGCTCACAATTGCCAGCTTTAGTTATTAATTCTACGGTAGGTGAAGCTGAGAGATAAATTTGGTTATAGAAGATTTAACAGAGGTTATATTTATTAACCCTTATTTAATCATCTCAGCCAAGCAAACAGCTTTGATCTACAGACTAGAGCTATAGCTCAATATTTACACCTTGCATGAAAATATGGCATTTAATCTAATCAAGTTGGCCAATGCTGAACATGCCACATTAAATGTTTGCTCTACAAATCTGGAGTTCATTCATTCTGTCATTCTAATTCCCGAACCCAATTTGAAAATAGTTTGCATTACATGCTATCTTGCAGCTTTATGTGTTTGCCTACTAAACACAGGTTAAATGACCTTGTCTTATGAATGTGACATTGTTAAAATCCAAAAATAAATGCAACAGTATTATCTACTGAAAGAAAAACTAATGCATTGCTAACAACAAAAAGACAAAATAGCTCTCCATGTATAACAGGTTTTTTGCTACCAAAAATAATCTTGCTTTTTTTTTCATCAACAGAAAATGAGCAGTTTCTGTGATCATCGTAAATTTTTCTCTTCCCACTCTAGTAAAACCTTTCAAACAGTAAGTTGAAAGACGGAAAAACAAACGGGGAGACAACAAAAATAAACAGTGTAAAGTTAAAATCTCTAAAAAAAAATTACATTCTAAAAGAAAGCAGTGAAGCCTGACTCTAATCTCTCACAAACCTGTTGCAGTAAACCAGAAGTAATTCTAATGATCTTGAAGGAGGTACAATGGGAGAATGAGATTACAGTTGAAGCCTTATTTCTTCATTGTTTCTTACTGGAACTGACACAGTAGGGAAAAAATTTGTATTCAAAAAACAAACGAACAAACAATTTCACCCCCATCCCCACCCCCAAAAATATAGTATCAAAATGGTATCACAAGGACAGAGCTAATAAAAAATTTGTGTAGAGTTAGTTTTAAAACATCTGCATTTTTTTACTTGCAGTAGGTTTTTAATATAGTCTGCCCTCACAAGTGCACAACATCTATGGGTGTGGAAAATCTGAACTTGTATAAAGAGGCAGAATTGTGCTGGTCACCTCTAGAGGAGTATCTCTGTGTTTCTTCAAAGGACTGGTGACCACAGCAGGCAACTGAAGTTGTAGGAAGGGCAGGTCAGGACATGCCCACTCCATGAGACCATGATGGCACCATGCTGTGCTGTGAGACAAACCAACTCCCAGACCCAGCCCATGTACTCCACGAAACTCTGCAGCATAGACCGACCCTTTGAAATAGCTCTTATATTTTCAGCCATACTTTACTCAATTATCTACAATGAAACACAGAAAATGTTTCTGTTCTTCTTGTGCATACAGACATATCAGTATTAATATAAAACTGGTTTTCTTCCAATACACAGTCCTACTGCTTCCCTCCCTAATCTTTTTTTGTAAATATGTATATATGTAAGTACATGCATATAGGTTATCATAAACAGTTTCAAGAGGAGAATATCAATATCATTGACAGAATAATACAAAGATAATGATAAATCAGACTATATATTACAGAAAGAAAATTCAGTGATTTATCCATGCTCATAAAGCCAGAGCAAACAATAGACATCCACACTTCGATTCACCTGCTCTTAGATACCTCAAAGTTTCAGTTCTAGAATCACAGCTACTCAGTCTATGTTCCTCTTAGGGCCAATGGAGGAAAAAGATTAATCAAAGCAGCTTTCATCTAATTTTAAAATATTCTGGAGGTCTAATTCTCTCCATCCACTATAACAGCATCATAGTGCTTCCAGTTCAGCCATAAATAAATTTCTACACTTAAAGGCATACAGACCCACTCAAAACTCGGGATTCCTATGCTATATATTATATAGGTGGTGTGTTGCATAGAGGGAGAGAGCCGTGTTTCTCTGTATTTTTCCATTGCTTCCATTGATATTTCATTCTTTCCTTCCCTCCACTTACAAAATACCTGACTGTTAAACACGATGAACTATTTTATTGTTAAGCATTTAAAAAGAGATAAATGATGGTTTGAATGTTAATGCACCAAGGTAGATCAGAATCTTAGCACTGTTAAATGGTTTCTGAGCCACTAGAGCATAGCGCCAGTGCTATAAAGAAGCACTCCCTGATGGATTGTTAGCAATACTCTAACTCTTTTCAGGACAATAATATTGACTTCACATTAGATAAACATGAATCTTCTAAACAAGAGGTGAATACACAGGAATCAGCCTCTTTGTGTCTAGCAGCTAAAAGGTGGCAGGACACACTCTATAGAGTTTAATTTTAACTGTAATTAGCTTTTGCAGTGAAGTGCAGTAAGGTAACAAATGAAGTACAGCACTGCAACACAGGACTAAAGAGAGAATAGAGGAGGTCATACTCTTTACCTTGACAATTTTTGTTTGCCACAAAACCCATTATTAGTAAAGCACAGACATTAAATGACCCTTATGCTTTCAAAGAGGTAGTTGTGTGAGATGAAAACAAAAAAAACCAAAACAGTGACGTATTTAATCCATAGTTTTAGGTTGCTCAAATGTGAATGCTGACACTTTCCTCTTTAGCTGTAGACCACTTATTCTGAAGTAGTAATTCAATGGCTTGGAGAAATTGCTTAGCAGTTACCAATTGGATACATGGTTTGTGACTCCAGCAGAAGTCAGAGACATCAGTGAATTTTTACCTTTACAGGTGCAATTTTCTGTCTGCTAATGAGAAATAGAACAACTGAATATTACAAATTAATTTATTCAGAACTTGGAAGTATAATTTTGGTTTTATTATAATTCTACCACACAGTAAAATTCAGAAGTTTAGTGCTTATGGTAACCAAAAAGTAGTAGGAATATAGGAACTAGAAATCCAGACTTGAAGCAACCATTTAATTCCAGTTCTGCTATTACTTAACTCAGTACAGAAATCTGAGGCTTTTTTACTGGAGTCTGCATCATTCCAAGAAATACAACGAAAGAAAACATTGCTGAAATGGACCTCACAAGGCAGGCTAATCCACGCTTGTGTTCCAACCTCAAATCAGCATACTGAGTTCGTGAATTCCACTTACATTCTCAGTGTCTACAAGCTCACTGAAAAATCCTTTTCACAGAAGAGCTGTGAGGTAGTTAAAATATTCGCTGGTTGCATACCTTCTCTATACTCCACTTGGTGTTTCATTTGGGTTTCATTTCAGCCTTACTTGCTGGCACTTTGAAAAATTCTTACAGGTAAATAGGGATGTTATATCCTTCCTCTACTCATACCTTGCCTCAAAAATCTCACTCTTAAACGTAAAAAAAAGTATGACATTAATAAAAACATTAACCCCAAAAAATATAAGTGTTACTTTTCTTTGGAAATTTCACAGAATCACAGAATATGCTGAGCTGGAAGGGTCCCACAAGGATCATCAAGTCCAACTCCTGGCCCTGCACAGGACCATCCCCAGAAGTCACACCATGTGCCCAAGAGTATCATCCAAATGCTTTTTGAACTGTGTCAGCCTTGGTGCTGTGAGCACTTCTCTGGGGAGCCTGTTCTAGCACCCAACCACCTTCTGGGTGAAGAACCTTTTACTAATATCCAAACTAAACCTCCCCTGACACAACTTCAGGCCATTCCCTTGGGTCCTGTCACTGGTCACCACAGAGAAGAGATCAGTGTCTGCCCCTTCTCTTCCTCTCATGAGGAAGTTGTAACCGCAATGAGGTCTCCCCTCAGTTTCCTCTTCTCCAGGTTGAACAGACCAAGTGCCCTCAGCTGCTCCTCATACGGCTTCCCCTAAGGCCCTTCACCATCTTTGCTGCCCTCCTTTGGACACTCTCTAACAGTTTAATGTCTTTCTTAAACTGAGATACCCAAAACTGCACACAATATTCAAGGTGAGGCCACCAGTTTCATTACATCTTTAGAGGCCAAGTGTTTCTTTGTGAGCATACCAATACAATCTCCCACTTTTGTATTACAATTGTTCATGTAGCCTTGCCATTAGCTGCATGGCTTCTGCGGCAGATGATCAAAAGGAATTTTCCAAAGCCCTGAAGGGAAAAATATTCAAAAAAATCATACGCAGCACCAGTACTTTCAAGAATCTTGAAAATACTTTAAAGTCAGTAATTATCTGAAGTTTGTAATGGCTAGGGATTACAGATTATTAAAGTATATAAAAATAAAATGCATACACTAGAACCATGTACTTTTTATTAAAAATTGATGCATACATTGAACTGTGCTTTAAAATAAATGTTGCCTGATATTTATTTTGTCATTACTTTGCTCTGAGGTATTTTCTAGAATATTTTATTATATAAGCCCATACCCCTAAGATAAATCAGAATCATCCCAGTTTCAAATGAGCAGCACTGAGTTTAAACCAGTAGAAAATCTAGCCAATTTTCTTCATCCTTTTACAAAAAAGCCCCTGCATGCAGCACAGAACCTGTGTTTGAACACAAAGAAAAATAAGATTTTCAGTGTATGCACAGCAAGGAAAATTACTAGCTTTTGGATATTGAAGATTTAAGGGATATATGAGAAGCTTATGAGCTCTAGGACTCTACTATATTGCTCTGAAACCTGCACTAGGATAGGCATGATGAAGAGGTTTAGCAGGATGCATATTAGAAGTTGGAGTAAGCACATTGCAACCATGCAATAAAAATTATAGCAGACAATACAATATAATGATTTTATGAGGCATTGAAAGCATCCAAAAGAGCTCATCTCAAGTTTTGCTTATGAGTAAATTATTAACTTGGTTTCCGAGCACAGACAAGTTTTCTGCCTCTTCTCATTTTCTTTTTTTCCCTTT
The DNA here is from genome assembly GCF_036250125.1 of Pseudopipra pipra. NCBI lineage: Eukaryota > Metazoa > Chordata > Aves > Passeriformes > Pipridae > Pseudopipra > Pseudopipra pipra. The sequence continues at coordinate 144,044,961 of NC_087549.1, read as the reverse complement.
CTTCTGGCCCATCAGTTTTGGCTTAAGAAATGCTTCATAAAAATATATATGAAAACTCTTTTATAATTCATTTAATGTTTGGAACAACCTGAACAGTGACTTCAAAACTTTAGAAAGTTTTTATTTTAATCCACTCCAAGCTCAGACCAAACACATTTTTTCCCAGTGAGGGAGGATGGGACAAGAGGGGTTTGTTCTTCAACATGATAGAGAAAAGAGAAGCAGATCTTGAGAATCAGATAGTTAAAAACAAGTTGGTTTAGAGCTGATGCCAAGCAAAGAGGTCACCTTGCTCTAAATGCAGTACTTCAGCCTGTGCTGCCATTTCAAAAAAAAATTTCCATGCAAAAGCCTGGATGGAAAAATGTAATTATTAGAGTCCTGCTAATTCAAGCTATATCAGAAGTGGTAAAAGATGGACCTTAGCTCCCCAAGAACTACAAGGTGTGCTGTCCCAGGAATGGAAATGGCCAAAACAAATGATGGAACCAAGACAAAAAGCTGGGAGCGGGGATGTGTGTTCAGGTATTGCCTTTTCTCAGGAGCAGGGACAATGGTAACAGCTGAATTGAGAAGGGCTTCCCATACATCCAGTCTCCTCAGAGTTCATACCAACAGTTGCTGATTGCATTTTTCAGGATGCTGGCTAAGACAGGGTATGCAGGTGAGTGGACCTATGGCTCTTTGCTGCCCCAGCTAACATGTAGACATATAAATGTAAGTATCTAAATATAGGCCCTTTCTGCCAGGTGTTTATGGCCCTGTTAATTTCAGTAGAAATCTAGGCAAAGTAGAACTTATATCTGATTTAGGGGAAACTTTCCTATGCATATTTCCTTTCCCAAAGATAGTATAACTCCTCTTATTGTGAAGATGTATTAAATATATCAAAGAGCAGTAGATACTCAGAACTTTGTGGTAAGACCATTAATTAAAATGTCCACATTTCTCAGTTGTGGGGTTTTTTTCAGATAATATTTCTGCATTTACAGTATGGCAGCAAGATTGAACCACTGGAAAAAAATCATCAGGGAACATTCAAGAAGTATCCACTTCTATCAGTGGGTAGTTACAGCGTTTTACAATGGAAATCACTAACTGGCCAATCTGAGGATAATCAAATAGATAGCTGGTAATGATCACAAATAAACATAAGATTTACCACAAAAGTTTGCTGTGGAATCTTGTGGCACACTGTAGAGTATCAGTGGAAAATGTCACTGTCAACTAATATCAATTTGCTTTTTGCTCAGGGAAAATTAAATTAGACTTGAATGAATGGCTAAACTGGCTAGGCAATGCCTGGCATGAAAATAAGCAAAGACAGATACAGTGCAGGCACTGAATAGCTCAATGACCATAAACTCACCCAACAGCACTTATGGAAATTTATCTAATTACTTGATAAGAGGGGAAAATAAGAATCACGAGAGAAAAATAATTCAAAATGTATTATGCAGCTTCTGCATTCACCAGCTGTAATATGTCATTTTTAAAAACCCCAAAATGAGTGATCATTCTATAAACCTTTAATTCAAATGTGATATCTACCATATGTATGTGGAAGATCAAAAAATCTAAACTAGCAGATAAGTATATGACTTTTTCAAAAGCAAAGACTTTCTAAAAGGTGCCAAGTGGGCTCATTTTATTAAAAATGTTAACATGTAAGAGATTAAGAAATTTATTTTTTTCTAAAATTAACCAGAAAGATAGAAATTATGTTAAAATGGAAAATACTATGTTTCATCGTCATGTGCTATAGTTCATACAAAAGGATAACTTTTTTAACAAGCCAAAAAAAAAACAAGCCCAAAAACCTATCACTGAATAGAGCTTGAAACAAGGAAAATAATTATCACTGAATATCAAGAAAGATATGAAAATAACTAGGAAGAGAGACAGGAAAATTGTTCTTTCTTGAATGAATATCTGGTGGCAACCTCAACTTCTGGGATTTAACAGCGCTGCTGTACAAGTACTGCAACAAATGTTAGTGTGAAATATTCAGTGAACAGAAATCCTTACTATTAGGTATTTTATTTCAATTTGGGGAAAAAAAATAGTTACAGAATCCTGCATTTTGTCCTCCATTCCTCACAATGGGATTCTTTCCACCAGTTTCCAGAAGTTGTACAGGTCTCAAAAGACTCCAATAAAAATGTTTCTCAAAAAGAAGCAAACGACTTTTTTTTTTTTTAACAGCACTTTAAAAAGTGCCACTTTCGATACCTTCTCTCTGCTACCTAACAGATTCTTCTTTTTTTCTCCCCAGAAGATGTAGCTCAACCTTCCCAGCTGGTCCTGGCCCAGCTCCCGCTCCTTCCTGCAGCGCAGCCACGGCAGTGCCATCCCTGAGCCCAGAACACCAGTCAGACGCTCACACCATGTCAGCGTGGACTGAAGGCACAAGAAAAACATCTGTCAGAGCCAATTTTCTGTCTGCTTGAGCCCTTCCATGCCAAAATGATTCTCCTCACCAGTGTGCAGGCTGCTAAAGACACCAAGAGCATATCACCCTTTCTACAGCCCTGGAAGATTTTAATTGTTGAGGGGGAATTGTTTTTTCCTTCAGGGGGTTGGCCAGCACAGTTTTTCTCTTGCTTTTAAAATTAATTTTCTGCTTAAAAAAAAGAACTGAACTCCTCATAAGAAAGATAGATGCAGAAACAGGAGCAAAAATATTGTCTTCTTCCTGGGGAATTGCAATTCTGTTATGTGGCACACTACTTTGAAATATTATAGGGAGCTTCATAGTTTTAGTCCTCAGTATTTTTAGTTCCCAATTATGAAAACACTTAGCTATTTCACCCCAACTTGTCATAATGGAGTTACATAAATGTACTTCAATATCTACAGGATAGGCTATTTATTGCCATTCTTCACTTTTATGGCCATTTTAAAGTTACTACTGTTCTGTCTCAAATACTTTATAATTAGCCAGTTCATCACAATATCAGATCCTGGATTTTATTTAATGATGATATTTCTACTGTTTTGGGTTTTGTGGCTATACTTTCAACATAACATGGAAAAGACAGCCCATTTCCTGAGAGGCTGAAATAAAGAAAAGAAATTGAAAAACAGGAGAAAAATTAGTTACATCTCCTTTATAGACAGGGAACTGAAGTGCAGAGACTGAACAATGTTGCCAACACTTTTCAGAGATTTAAGGTAGAGGTGGGAACCCAATCCAGATTTACATAATCTTAGTATAGACTCATACTGTATTTTTTAAAAAAACTTGAACCTTGGGGTACTTTTTTTCTAACTAGCCACGATATGTTTGAAGTTCTCAAAGCACAACTAAACTCCAGTGATATTTTTGCATGCTGTCCTTTGACTGTAGTAAAACAAACAGAAATACTTTTAACAAGCCAAGTGAAAATCTGCCTAACCTTATAAATAATTCTGGAGTAGTTTTGTTTGAGTTCCAGGCTAAGGTTAGAGTTGACTGTCATTTCATTATATTGCATAAGGATATCACATGGTGTAAATTTTTTCCTTAATAGTCTGTGTGTTCTGGAAGTTAAGTCATAGGTGATTTACTCTCTAGTGAGTGTTGTTAGTGCAGCATATTACACACTTGGCTAGCCCCAGTTCTTATTCATGGCTTTTTATTTTTATTTTCAAGGATTAGACTAAACCACATATAGAGGGTAGGTAAGAATTTTTATTCTCTTTCATACTGCTGTGCTTGGAGATATGCAATAGAGAAACACATTAAAAAAAAGGTTAAATTGCAGAAGCTTCACTTTTTTTACTTAGATACTCAATACTAAAGAGGAATATACAAGGAGGTTGAACCCTTCAGCTCCTTTGAGTTTCACATCTGTGTCATGCTTTATGGATTGGAGAAAATTTTGCAAGTGTGAAGATGTGGAATGAAGCTGTGAAATTCAATTACTATGCTTTGCAAAATTTGGGAATCTGTGCTGACTATCTAATAATACAAAATATAGTGACTGTCTCATTTTCCTTGTTGCAGAATACATCTGATTTTTTCTCTTCCTGAAATAATTCCTTTCTACTATTAAAAATAATAAAATCCTTCAGGCTTTTTCATCCTCCAAGAAAAGAAGAAACCTTTCTTCAAAACAGATAAGAGATCTAAGAGACCATTTTTTACAAAATTTGAAAATCTTAAACTTTCTTTTTAACTTGCACAGAAAAAAACCCATCATTTCATGATAACTTTTTGGCTGATGCGAGGTAAAACAGGATGTGATTAGAATTGAAAGCTATCCACTTTTATTTATCCCTGCTTCTCTGATTTAAAATGAAGCCTGGCTGTGTGCAGATGATAACTGTGAGCAAAGGTTGACATCAATTGGAGCTGTAGGATGAGCTGTCTCTGTGTGGGGGAAAATATCACCTTTTTTAAAAGATGCCAAGTGACACTGACAAAATAGACAAGGCAGTCTAGATCAATGACATAAAAATAGTTGTCATATAATGATTAGTGAACTACCGCTCATAATAATCTCCTTCAATAGACTCCTCTGAGGATAATGTTTGATTATTTGAGCACATCATAGTGTTAATTATGGTTAGGCTGAATTTTACAGTCTAATTTGTATTTTTACAGTATGTGACATTTGAAAGCTTGAGGTAATTTTCAGTATCTTATTAGGTGTTTAAAATTCAGTTTGTAGCTTTTGCTTCAAACAGTAGCCTTTTAATTTAGTACCTCTTTAGCAGAGTGGGCTTGATATGGAATAATCATTAAGGTAGTCACTATATCTATAGGGAGTCTCATGGGAAGGTGTCTATCAATTTTCCCCTTAAAAGAAAAAAGGTGTTAACAGTCATAAATCTAGTTCAGTTCCTTTTTTAGCTGCAAAACAGAGGAGATTTATCTGACAGGAACCTGGGCTATTCTTAAAATCCTCTAAACTATGGATGAATAAACCAGTTCAAGTAAAATACTAACATAGTAATATATTGAAGACATATAGCCTTATACATCAAAAGCCCAAAGAATTTAACAAATATTAATCTCATATATGCATCTGTCTGTCTTTCCCTTTCCATCCATCGATCTAGGATATGTCCAGTGAATCATGATATTTGCACAGCACACAATTAAGCCTTACCTTTCAGCCTTGAGATGAAGAGCTATTATCCTCTATCCTATACAAAACACAAGAGAAGTATAAAGAGAAATACTAGCAGAAATATACAGACACATTCAAAATATGTACCACAAAACTTGAAAATCGACTATCCTGCCCTATGTGGTGGGGCGGGGGATTCATCTCACCTCATTTCAGGTGTCTGTAGTAAGTGACCTGCTTCTTTCTTTATGAACAGTAAGAAGGAAGAGGAACTGATTCCTTTTGTCTGTTCTTTTAAGGATCAGATGGCTTGTGCTTTAGGGGGTTTATTGCTCTCTACTGACTGCAATGGTAGCCCAGAGGATCTGACCAAAAGGGGTTATAAGGTGAATCCTTACCGCTGGCTTATTTGTATCAGATGGGCTTAAAACAGAGTGAATCTTGGTCCATTTTCAAGTTTTCTGCTGAGGAACATTAGCTTATGACATTCACTCTCCAGCCTGTACTAGAACTGTCAGTGCCAAGAGCAAAAAACCTGCTCTCTGGAAATCTGCATACTCAAGCAACTCAGTGTTTTACTTTGAATAATCTTTTTGACATTTCTTGAATCCAAAACTCTGGAGCAGAGCTATTAAATGTCTCGAGACAGATCTGAACTGGAAGATTTGGTGACATAAGATTTAACGATCCTTTTCTCCTGCTGCAGGTGCTCCAGGCTCATATGTTGTGTGAGATCACAGAACAGATTCAATAATAATGGGATATGTTACTGTTGCAGCTATCTATGTACTTACCTCTAAATCATCACTGTTTCCAGCTTTCAAAGCAAAGTTGGTTTGGAACAACATTATATCAAATAGTAAGAAATCAAAAAGTGGTAAATATCTACTTTTTTTTTTCTGAATTAAATAGCTTATCTATTCCCAATATAACTATTTAGGATAGCCTCTAGAATAGCTAATGAAGAACTGGAATGTGAAAGGCTGTCTGAACCACAAGAATGTGAGGTGAACAATAAGTGTTTATTCTCTGGATCTTTCTTTAGATTAACACTGTTAATACAAGTGATGTTACTGATAAACAAGCTTCAATTTTGATTGTATGTTAAAATGAACTATTAATTACAGAGAAGAAATCATCAGAACATCTATGCAAAATGTAAGCTGAATTAATCATAATTCTTCACTTTCTTTTAGTTATCATCATGTCTTCTTTGTAGGCCATGGTTCTCTGTCATAAAACAGATTAGCTTCTTTTTAATTGGATTGGGTCCAATGGGCTCAGATTGATTTGCTTCAGTTCCACTTTGAGGAATCACAATCATTTCCATTACCACTGAAATAATTCCCTTTATTCCTGTTAATTAGAGGTGGGACTGGTTACACCCCTTACTACTCACGCTGCCCACTGATTCCTATTTGAGTGAACAAGTGTTTAGCAAACAATGGATGGTGTCTGGACACGAGCACATACAATTCACTTTACCCCATTGACACAAAACATTTTCAGTGATGTAGAGAATGGTATCAAATTTCATTCATTTGCTCAAATGTTCTCCCTTCTGGAAATTGTCCATATTTGCCTTGAAATGACTTTTAAAGGAGATTGCCAGGCCAGAATAGGACATCCACAGGCCACTGTGGACAGATTTGGCAGTTGTAGTTGTTTGATCAAAGGGTTTGTCTCCACAATGCCCCCAGCTCTGTTCAGTACAGGGGACAACCTTGCTCAAGGAGCACACTTACACAGACCCATCTAATGAAGATCTCTCATGTATTGCCAATGTTACAGAAGTTGGAAGGCAAGCAAGGGCTGAGCTGAAGATAATGGAAAAAGAAAGGAGAGCTCTTAGCTTTCATGAAAAAAAGCATGACCAGAATGTTTTCATGAGTGGTTGCTTTCTTGGTGCCTGGCATGAGATTTTTGGCAACTGATTTGAATAATGGTTTATTATTTACAGTTTAATTAGTAGGAAATTAGTAGGAGCTTGCAAAATGTTTAAAACATATAGATTGTGTCAAAACTGAGCATTTAATTTTGACTGTCTCTCTTCACCTCTAAAAAATGTGAATGTTTCTTCTTATTTTAAAAGTGCTGTTGTGAAAATCAATTAACTAGTACTTGTGAATCTCTCAGATACTTGAAAATTTCATATGAGAAAAATGTGGATACTACACTAACATTGGATATTTTAAACAATGTATGACTGGCATTATGATAGGGTTACATCATCAATCAAAGAGGAAAAAATAAAGTAGTGAATAGCATGAAAAGTACATCTAGTGGGATGGGCCAAACAAGGATTCTCTGAAAAAAAAGTCAAGAGATCATCTGATAACAGCTTGATTATCTACTGATATACTCAATGGGGATGAAATGAGATTGGATAGCTGCTTTAAGATTTCTGAATATTTCATGGCTTAAATTACCTCATCACTATTTTTTTTTATTTAATCTATCTCTTTTTTCTTTTTTTTTTAATGTAACACCAAAATGTAAAGCCGAGTTTCAGATGAAAATGAAAGACATTTAGATTAGTTTCACATCTGTACCTTGTAACATTATGGCTTGAATATGTTGAGGAAAGACACTGATGAAGGACATCAGCAGTGTCTGCCTAAAGATAAGGATTGTAGTTACCATTTATAGTGAAGATTGTGCTTATTTGTACACGCCTTCAAGATAGCAGTATGTTTCTCAGACTATGCAGTCTGTATTTGTGGGTCGATACTTTGGAATCCCTTTTGTTTTGCTTCCTTTAAATATTCTGTCAAACAATTTTGTTGACAGGAGTGTTGAAGGTAAAAAATCATGAGACTATTAAGGAGCATTTAGAGAAGCATGTTTGAGATGAAGAACTGCTTAACAATACAGCTCAGATTCCAAAATTATACATCTCACACAAGCACGGAACAAAAACTTTCAGTGTGACATCTATTATCATTCAAATGTCTTTAACTTTGAATGTGAAGTGTACCAATAATCTGCTTTATCAGAAATATTTGTAGAAACAATTCAACACTATATCTGAAAAAAACCCAAGATATTTCACAAAAATGTTAGCTCTCAAGGGTAATCTTTACAGAAAAAAAAGGAAAAATAAATGTATGATTTATTGATAACTACTAAGGCTTCTATACGATTCAACTGATTAACATCTTTCCCAGAGCTTTTTACTGCAAATAAAAAAAAGGGGGGGAGGTAGTTTAAGGCCTGAAGTCCAGTGCAATTCATTAACAAGTTATCCAAGTCCCTTCACTAGTAAGTAAATTAATTCCAATTTCTTTCAAAAGAAAAGTCACAAGATGCTACCCAAAGCACCAGCAAGGCATCCATGTGCCAAGCAGATGGAAGATGCTCAGTGTGTCCTGGTCACACTATTAGATACAGGGAAAGTTCCCAGAAAACCTTCCTTCCAGGAAGATTCACTGTAGGAAGCAGCTACATTTTCTGGCTTTTCTCTGGCTGTCCCCACCTGCCCTTTGCACCCCAGGACCTTGCATTCCAGCTGTAACTGAGATCTGGAATGAAGGTGTATGACGAGTAAGATGCCACAGCAAGAGAGAAATAAGTGTTTCACCAAGTCTCTAATCATGAAACTCACAAAGATCGGGATATTAATATGTGTGAATTGTCTCATCCCATCCAGTATAACCTGCATCCTTACCATCACATGCACAAGTAGCAAAATTCTTCAGGGAGAGCTAAAACAGGTCTGGAAAAGAAGGAAAAATGACAATTGATCTGAATTACATCCACTGATGACCACAGACAACAGCCTAAAGTTCTTTTGCTTACTAGTGAAGGAATTCAGCTAACCTGATAATAAATTGCACTGATTTTAGCTGTGGGTGTTTCTATGGTGACAGGAAAAGGGTGATGCTTTGAAGGTTCTGAGAACAGGCTCTGGACAGCTAAGAAGAGACAGTTAGGAGTTTATTTAAAAAATATGTTTTCAAAGAGAACTATTTCTTTTGTTGAAAGCTCCTAATTAGATTTATGATTCCAGCGCTAAAGTGGAAAGGTTAATATGGTAGCATTTACTGCTGTGGATACTGATAGCAAGCCGTACATGCTAATTTCAGATTATTCCCCTAGGTAACTTGATTATTACTATTATTAAATTGCAGACCTTATTGGGATTTTTAACTGTTCTCTCCATAAAATTGGCTAAAACATGATTTTAAAAAACCACTGCTGAATTTCCTTCATGCCTGTTTTGTTACTGCTGTTTCGTAAAAATGACACGAATATTTTGTAGTCCCAAAAATTACTTTATATCTCCTATGTTTCCATGACAATAGACTAAATAAGGGCATTCTTAATCACAGTATTTTGGAAGTACAGCCAAATTTGAAAAGCCGTACTTGATATAATCTTTCTGTACAAACTGTTACCTTGAAGTCAATTATGGGCAATTATTAAACTCAGTTGAATAAGAACATTAAAATTGAAGTGATACAGGGGACAGATTAATGATAGGAAAAGTCAGAACTAATAGCATCTTTCTGTGCTTATTCAAAAGCATATATTTATGTCTTAATCTTCAAAACATTTTGTTTAAGTTTATCTTTGTAATAGCTAGCCTAGATCTGTGTAGCCCTCTAGGGAATTAAATTTGTTTCAGATTATGTGGACAAAGCCACCTGTGCATCGATTCATGTCCCAGCTAGCAGACCCTTCAACAATATCAAGCCAAAGACCTGGAGGCTAGGAAATACAATTTTTAAAGGTGGTATTTCTCCATCTTTCACCATGCTTTCAGATCTACAGTGCAAAGGCAAAGACACATCCTGTTACATTGAAACCGTGGTTCAATTCTTTACATCAAAAAAAGAAGGAGATTAAGGGGGTTATAGTCCTGTAGCAGGAAAATTAGACTAGTAGAGAATCTAATTTTATTTTTTACAGATGAAAATACTGCAACACCCACTGTGGATGAGGAGGAATCATTGCTGTTGAGTTTGAGGAAAGAGGGACAGAAATTGTGCTCCAGGAGGTAATTTTCCGTACAATGTTTATGATATCTCCAAGGGATGTCTAGATACCAACTGTACCTCTTACAGGTGAGTGCCATTCACCACAGTTCAGAGGAATAGTTAATACTTGATTGATCTGAACAAACAACAGTTTTCAAAGGAAAAACTCAAAAAGTCTAAAAAAACTCTACTGTTGGACATGGAGTCTGAGATATTTGAGCTTAAAAATGAAATTAATATTTCCTTTCCAGTTGTGAGCCAAAGAACCTGAATAATTGAATATAAAAAATGGGCAGAAACATCTCCTAACACTTATTGTCCAGTTCTGCCCAGACTGATCTGTGGGAGAAAGTTGACCTGTCCACTGAGCTGCAGACCTAGCCTGACTCTTTTACATTGTGAATCATAATGAGAGGTAGTCTATACTACAGGAAAACAGTTCTACAGACACGGTTAGAGCATAAAATCCTTCTCCTCTTTATTTCTCAGTCATTACCTTCATTTCACCCACCTCCACATCAATGCTTCAGCTATTAGGACTTGGCATTTGCTTCAGAGGGTGTTAGCTCTACTCCTTGGCAGGATATTACAACTGTTTGTAACAAGCATTAAAAAACCTAAATTCTTTTGGGATTCAAGCAGACAGAATGGAATATACTCACTCTGAGAGACACCTACTCACTCTGAGAGACACCTACTGAGAGACATTTTCCTGTGTTATCAGGATACATCGAGGACACTGAGAGAGCAGGCTAGGAAAATTACCTGATTTGAACTCATTTGATGGGAGGTTAGAGAAAGTTCCAGCCTCTCATTTCACTTGCACTAAGAGAGAGCAGCTTTCAATGAACTTCTATCCTGATGTTAGGTTATAGCATGGAGGAGGTTAAGTGATATGTATGAGCTGTTGGATCTACATGAAATAATCAAGTACATCTAGATCAGTTCTAGAAGGTGATAAATATTTTTGCTATCTGAAGGGAGGTCATATGTGATCTCAAGATATCTGCAATTTCCAATGAAGAAAGCCAGTAAAAGACAGTTTTAGGGAACACAGAATATTGATTTCCAGTAGAGACAGAAACTCTTATTGTCTCTTTTACAGAGCTTATTTTATGGATTGAAAATGCCTAGGTCTTAACCCTCTCAGGTTGAGATGAGTATTCTTGTGAGGAAACAATGTGAATGAGAAAAATACTTTGAAAAATATACATTCTGCTTCATACTGGTGTATATCACACAGCTACAGTACAATATTACTATGATATGAATCCATGCAAATTGAAGGCTGGGCCCCCAAAATACCAACTTTACCAATACAAATGTTGCTTTGATTAAAATAGAACTTTAGCTCCTCATCCTGAAGGAGAAACCTGTAAATAATTTACACTTTCCAGAAACTCAACTATCTGGTTTAGTTATCCAGCAGAAAAATAAGCATAGAGCATAGAAGCTTTATTTAAAATTTACATTGGATGAACTGCAGCTAGTCTAATTTTATTGATTTGCATATGATATACATTAAAAATTAAAAAACTCTTTTAATTTTTTGTAAACTTTCCTTTAGATTCATTTAAATTATTCACCAGTCCTAATGTATCACAAGCAATTTCGAAGCTGATGCTTCATTAGCTGTCACAGAGCTACCCACATTCATTGCTAATGTTCATTGCAATTACTACAAAAACTATTAAACATTCTTGAACGGGAGAGTGTCACTAATCTTTTCCCCTGAACAAAGACTTGTCTGTGACATCTGGAACCTGGTTTAGGGCCTTTTGTTAGCATATCATTCACTGTATGGTAGACTTGTCAGTCTAAAAATCAAGAAATTCACATCCTCTTCCCCTTCCTGGATACTTTCCAAGCAGATTCCATACAAGAGTTTTCTCTCTGAAATGTTTTTATACAGGTTTTTATCCTAATTTCTTCTCCACCAGCTATCCCAACCTCTCAAAGAGAATTCTCTGCTACCTGTACCTCTTTTCCTTGAGAAGAGCTTCAGTTGCTTTTATTATACTGAATCACTTCCTAGCTGGTTTTAAAATTTGCTTTACTCCCACCCAGACACCTATCTCTAAAGGAGCTGCATCTCATAACACAGTTTTCTTAAGATTAGACCCTACATGAACCCAGGCTGTGCTTTGAAAAACACCCTAAAGAGTTACTGCAACTCAAATCAAATGAAGGCAGGGAAATAAAGGAATAGTGATATAGACCCTTATGCAACACAAAGACTAAAACAGACTAAAAGTAAATAAACAAAAAAGCAAAACTCCACAAGATATGAATTACTCAAATAAAACTGGACTTTTCTATAAATAACTCAAGGGAAGTTAACTTACGAGGAAATGGATTAAAACACTTTTTATTTAATGTAGGACAGGGAACTAAGAACTGGCATTTCCATCCTTGAAGAAAAACCCCTTCTCTGTTACTGTAGTGCACTGCTATATACTGAGATTGGATCAAGGAAGAGATAAGTCCAAAACTTTCCTCATTTCAGTATATCTTTTTCTAAACAAAGTGGTGTGCACAACTTGTGGAACTGTCCTTTGTGTGCTGTATGAATGACCACAGAAACAGAATGGAACCTCCCTGCACTTCATAAACATAAGTTTGGTTGCAACTCCTACATTTACCCGTCACTTACACCAAGAAGCAATGTCTTGGTTCAAACACATTGACGCTGACAGAGAGACGACACATATGACCAGCATAAATGCTTACAGTGCTCACATAGCCACTCTACAAATACCTTTACACTGAGAGAGATGTACTTAAAAGAATAAATCCATTTTAGGTTAACATAGAGCAATAAAAGTGGTTATTTCTGTCTGCTGATTGTAAAGGCAGATCAGAGCAACTAGCTCAGGTGCTGGTACCTATATTGAAAATACAGAAAGTAAGGTGAGCTGAATATCTGGGAATACTTTCCCTTTTTTCAGGGCGTTTCTTTAGGCTCCTGCAAGCTATTTCATATTCAAAAATTCTTTTTTATTTCAAACTAGAAGAGGGGGAAAAAAGCTAGAGAAAAAAAACTTGAGAAAAAAAAAAGGTTGGAGAAAAATGGTATTTTCTCTTTTCTAAATATATATTTTTGTATCAATGGTAAGCAGAACTTTTTAAATGTCTTTCCTTGCTTTTACTTTACATTTTACAATCTCTCCCTATTCCTGTGATACTAAAGATTAAGAGGTTAAATTGTCTATACTATGGTAATCACAAAACTGTTTAATCTAGCCTGTTACATTCTTCCTCCTCGCACAAGGCGCTTGTAATCAGATCTGGGCTTTTTGGAGATCAAGTAAGGATAAAAGACTAGAGAGACAGAAAACAGGTACCAAGTAATTTCCAGGCACATCCCTTGTAAATAATACATTTAGAGGAAAGGTATATTTATTTTTCTCTCATGATGGTGTTCTCACTGTTTTGATACTGCATGCACTTATGCAATTTACAGAGTAATTTTATGGTTGTTAGTAGAGATGAGATAAACCTGATAGGAAAAAAAAGACACACCAAGGATCTTCCGAAAACTCAGTCTAAATGCTGAATATTATCTAACTATTTATAGAGTTCAGATATTATACATTTCAACTGCATGAAATTATTATCCTTTAGATCTTAACCCACTGATTCCCTGCTGGATTGATCACATTTTTTGCTGAATGAACTGTATAAAAGTAGCTCTGGCTTCTGCTTTCAGCATGTGACCATGCTGTAGCTTTGTAAAATGCACATGGAGAAACCTGTAAGAAGAATGGCTCATTTAATGGGAAAAAAGGACTAGAAATGAGACCTAGGGCTGGCCTTTGAGGGTCAAAATCATCTACCATATTTCTCTCTCTTTACTATCTTGTAGGAAGAAGCAGATATCGAATTGTTAAAACTATCATCCCCAGTCTGACAGCCTCATCCTGATCCACATGAATTGTCATTGTTTTGGCCTTTAGTAATGTGATACAATGTCAGTAAAAGCTCCTCTGGAGCAGGACTGACATCAAAAACAGCCCTTCCTCCTTTCCTTCCCTCTAGAGTGTCTTTGAGAGCAAATATGAAACTGAAAACTAGTATAGCATGACTTCAGGAGAAGCGAAGAGCATGAAGAACTCCATCCACAGAATTCCTCTGCACCTGGGACAAGGCAACCCATCTGTGTGTATAGACTGGGGAACAAGAAACTGGAGAGCAGTACTGCAGAAAAGGACTTGGGGGTCCTGGTCAATGGCCAGTTGAATATGAGTCAGCAGTGCCCTGGCAGCCAGGAGGGCCAAGCGTGTGCTGTGGGGCATCAGGCAAAGCATCGCCAACCAGTCAGGGGAGGGGATTGTCCCCCTGCACTGGGGCAGCCTCACCTTGAATATTGTGGCAGTTTTGGGCACCAAATATAAGAAAGATATTAAGCTCTTAGAGAGTGTCCAAAGGAGGGCAACTAAGATGGTGAAGGGCCTTGAGGGGAAGCCGTGTGAGAAGCAGCTGAGGTCACTTGGTCTGTTCAGCCTGGAGAAGAGGAGACTGAGGGGAGACCTCATTGCAGTTACAACTTCCTAGGGAGGAAAAGAAGGGGAGAGGTACAGATCTCTTTACTCCCATGAACAGTGATGGCACTCAAGGAAACAGCATGAAGCTGAGTCAGGGGAGGTTTAGGTTAGATATCTGGAAAAGGCTTTTCACCTAGTGTGTGCTTGACCACTGGAACAGGCTCCCCAGGGAAGTGGCCACAGCAACAAGCCTGTTGGAGTTCACAAACCATTTGGACAATGGTCTCAGCACATGGTATGATTCTTGGGGTGTCCCGTGCAAGGCCAGGAGTTGGACCTGATAATCCTGAGGGGTCCCATCCAACTCAGCATATTCTATGACTCTATGAACCATCGTGCATCAGGATCTCAGAAAAGAATTTCCTATTTAAAGACAGATTAAAATATAAATCCCTAGCAATAAGTAAAATGTAACTAAAGTGTTCATCACTGGTATGTTGACATATCTGGAACAGCTGGAGAAACAATGTTGTCATCTCTCCCCTCAACTTGGTCTGATGGTCCTAAAATAGCAGACCTGTATTACTGAGCACTTGCAAGATCTAGGTCTCATCAGATGTCACTATTCTTAACAGCAGTTACGCGCCCAATTCCACCAGTTGACGGCTTTTCTGTGGGATGCATGTTTTTCCTGAAAGCTGGGTATCTCCCAGCACACACAGATCAGCCTGGTCCCTTACTGGATACCATTCCTAGCAATCATGTTGGCTGCAATTGGAAAGCACCCACCTAAAATTAAGAACTGGATGGAAGATGATTTTAACATGCATTTTCCAGGGTTTTTTTTGTGAACTGATCTGAAGAGGAAACTATTAATTCAGCCAGAGAGATTAGCAATAGCAAGTGCACTACTGAAGACAACATCAAGGATCTCTTCCTTTCCAGCAGCCTGGCACAGACAGCCATGTGGAACTTGAAAGCCTCTTCTACATCTTTAAGAAGCTTTTCATTTTTCTCTTGTGCAGTGTGTCCTCAGTGTTTGGTATTATAGATGAGCAGCCTGTGACCACCCCTCCTCTTGGCAGAGCTCTCGTGTAGCGCCACAGAGCTCTGGCACTGCCGGCATCCGCAGAGTGCCTCCTTCCCTGACCTGTAGCCACCGAGATTACAGAGCACATTATTTCCCCGTGCAGCTCTTTCACCTCTCACTGCAGCCATTTCCTACACAGACACAGAATTTATATAAAAAGCTTTCCTCAGCTTTCATCAAATCTAGGTTGCAGGCCTATTTCGTAACATTAATTCTCTCCCTCACCAACCGCCACATCAATTCAGTACTTTATAAACTATTTCAGGGATCCGATTTATCAGGCCTGACAGAGCTTCACACTGAAATAAACAGCACTGCCTCTGCCGAGCTCGCTCAGTGGCTCCTATTTATCATTATTTAATTCAAGGGCCTAAAATTCTCTGACATTATTAATAGTAAGATGAATCACTGGAAAACTACAGAATCTGTGACCAACGAGGCTGAAATAATCCATTTTGGTGAAAATGTCTACGTGGAATTGCATTCCCTGATGGGTAGCTGCTCTGTCATTAGCGACTCCATATGCATGGGTGGTAAGGAACTGAAGCATGAAGTCCCCAAAGAGTGGGATACTTCAACTGCATTCTCTTCCCAACACTTAACACCAAAGCAGAAAATAAGGAATACAGCACAGCTCTAATGCCTCTGTCAGTTGAATTTAAATGTACTAATTTAGTCCTTTTTGTACTTGATTAACTTTAGCTTGTCTGAGGTTGAACTTTTGTGTTAACTGGACCTGCAAATCCATTAGTTCATTATGAGGACTGTATTACTTAGGCACCTTGAGGAGAGATAATCAGCTGCCTGGAATGTATATGAGCACTTGCTGCCTTAATTTGGCACATCATTAGCAATATTTTTCTATTTTGTTTAAATGAAAGGGATTGCACTGGGAGTTTGTCCGGGGTCTATTATGAATAACCAGCCTTATTCAGCAGCTGTAAGATGAAAAAAGAGTTAGAGATTGCAGAATTTGTTTGGTTCTCTGTCAGGAGCATTCAGGGAACCTGGGGAGGCAGGTCTGAGCTCTTTCCTAGAGGGGCAGAGCTGTCAATCCACCTCCCTGACAGAGGTGACCAAAAACACCTTGACGAACAGAGGTGTTGAATAACTGAAGATGTTTCATAAAATTCCTTTAAAAATTAAGAATATACAAAATTTTAAAAAGTATGAATTTAAAAAATCTTTAATTCCTTAAATTCACACTTCAAGGGGAGAAATTTACTCATTGCTGTTTTGTTATTCACTATAATTCCCTTGAACTCAAGCAGTTTTCTTCCGTATTAGTGTCTGGACAGAGGGTGTAACTTTTGAGAAGAACAACGAAGAACAAAGGACCGAGCAGACACAAAATTCCCCTCTGAAGAATTTCTGCAATCGTTCTTGTTCAGAAGATTGCCTCCTAAACAATTAATTGTTCATCCAACACAGAACTCCCAGAGCTGAAATACACACCTTCACCCTTGCCCAGAGTCTGTCTTCAGGCAAAAGTCTGTGTAAATGACATTACTAGTTTGGTTTTCTCTGTTTTACACAATTCCCCAGTGCTGTGTTAACAGCGTGACATCCTCAAACACCTGCAGCATCATCCTGCCATATGCTGGGGTCTACAGCTCCTTTCAGCATCATGTCATGAGAACACCATTCTGGAATGTTGCAACCCAGCCTCCCATTATTTCAGACACTTAGAACTGAAAATGTGCAAAACTAATATTAACACTGTAGAACTAAGACAAGGATGGGGGCAGGGTGGGGGGAGAAAAGCCAAGTGACACACAGCATGGATAAGTCCAGTTTGTTCTGGACAGAACTGTCCTTTAAGCATTATAGTCACTCTGTGCCATTTGGTCTTGTCTCTTGGAAGCAATGATTGTTTCCTGAGCCTTTTTGTTTTGGAATATACTGATACCCTGAGAGACTATGATTTGAAGTTTTTTTTCCCAATATGTTAAATGAGAAATCAAGCCTTGGACTTTCATATCACACCCCACCATAGTGGAGACAACAGATAGGTACAATTTTATATTTTCCAGATGACTAATCTGGAAAATATGCTGAGTGCTTCCAGCAGGTCAGGATTTATTAGTAAAATACACAGATATTTAGTTTAATTATACATTTTCAGATGCAGAAAGTTGAGCGATATCAAGATCTGTGGGGTTTTTTGCTTTCTTTCTGGGAAAAACCTAGAGAGAATTACTGGAAAAAAAAATTAGGGGTTTGGGAACTTCATGAATATACCAATATACTTAAAGGAGCAACAGCTTTTAGTATTCAGTCACCTTTGTGAAGTAGAATTAATTGAGCTACTGAGGACTTCTGTCATCTCAAATATCTTCTAAAGGAGATTGTCACAGAATCATAGAATAGTTTGGGTTAGAAGAGCTCTTTAAAGGTCATCTGGCCCAACACCTCCTGCAGTCAACTAGATCCAATTGCTCAGAGCTCTGCATTTTCGGGGATGGGACATGTGCCAGAGTTTCACCACCCTCACTGGAAAAAATTTCTTCCTTATATCTAGTCTAAGTCTAACCTTTTTTGGTTTAAAACCGTTATCCTTTGTTGTATGAAATTTGTTTGCAAAGGTTTTATTCCTAGACTCTATAGTTGATTATCATATATTTGGTCTCTGCTTAACTTGGGGCTGAACCACAGTGACTCACCATTCATTCCTCTACACCTTGCTTCCATGTGGATTCCCGCAGCAGTGGTGTCAGATGTACAAAGGTGCATGGAGCTGTAAAAGAACAGCAAGAGGCAGATCCAGGCATAGCACATCTCTCTGTATGTCAGCAGGTCACAAAGTCCCAGTTTGTGATTTTCAAAACATTTTATTAATAGGATTGGAAATAGAATGCAAAGTATTTATTACCTATGTTTTCATGTGCTGTCACTATCATCATACAAAAGAAATACAGATTCTTGATATTAACAAATTATATATGGTGAATACATCTTTTGTGCACTACAGAATACTATCAGAGAACTCCATTTTGGTTTCTTATACACAGAAGAATTATTATGCTAATAATGTGTAAAATGGGGATTTGGGGCTTCAGTTATAAACTACCAGAATTCCCGAAAGTAGTTTAGCCTGTATGAAGATCCACATTCTACCTAATTTTAACCAACCAGTTCATTAATACTTCTGAGACTTACATGCAAACTACAGAGCCTTCTAAAATTTCTCTTATCACCAATTAGGCTAATCCCTCTCCCATGCTGTGGAGCTTTTGGAATGTGTACATTAGCAGTTACTGCATGTGCAGTTTGAGGTGAGACTATTACTGTTAGTGCAGCGGCTCTGTGAATGTCTCATGAACATAACTGCAACTATGTCTATTTATAAAATTCTCTCACTATTTAATTAGAGGTGGGATTTTCACCTTCTCTTTTATTTCTCTCCTAATGAATGCAAGGTTAACTCCCTAAAACACAAGGAGGGAAGGGATTGTGCAAAGCTCCAGAGAAGATACCCACAGCAAGAATTTACAGGCAGCTGTAACTACGGTGCATGAAATTGTTCAGTTTTTGTCACATTTCTGCCTTACCATTAATCAGGTGCTGTCATAAAATTAGGTAGGGAGGGTTTCATTACCAAGTAATTGCTTACAATTTTCTATGTCCAGGCAATGGCATTCAGTTTGACACATAGCAGATCAGTCATCAGAGAGGTGGAAAAAAAAGGTTACATCATGGAAAGTATCTTGGGGCTGCTTTGGTCTGTCAGGGGCCTGTTCTTCTGCATGTAAATCCCTGTTAACTCATGTTAGTGAAAGAAAAGATATTTACTTCTTTTGGTCTTTTTTTGCTGTATGTGGAAAACGTATTTTTGTTTGATGAATGGCCCATTATTTAAATTGTACCAAAACAAGTAGTACAGCTGCAATGTTGTTAACAACCAAAGCTGGTCTACAACCAGCTCCCACTGCCAGTGCCTAGTTCTGCCTGCTCCCCTGATTTAATCGGGGCCTGGGAATTTAGTTTGTCTTCCTCCAATGGCTGAAGAAATGGGGAGAAATGGCCCCCAGCACAAAACACTCCGCCGTCTGTAATTGATTGCCCTCAGCTCAGATTGACTGAGTGACTGCCTCTGTAGCATTATATCACTATGAAATAGGTGATCTTTTTGGTTAGTCATTCCCAGACTACACCTGCTCTGAGAATCAGTGATTTAAAAGAAGTTTGAAGGCACTAAGACTTTTAAACTCCAGCCCAATTGATTTCAATAGGGCATTTGTGAGCTAGATTTCTTTGTTTCATTTATTCTTCTTTTTTCTATATAAGATGATTTAAATGACTTTCCTTTCCTGCTTGAATGGCAGTAGAAGGAAATCTTCTATTTGTTTCACTAGATACAAGTCTGTTGCTGTAGGGTATTATTGTGACACCTTTACTCACGCTGAATTTGATTCCACACTTCAAGTGAAATTATTACAATCAATCATAATAATGCTGAGCCAAAATAATAGGACAAAATGCAGCTACTGGCAAGACAGTGCTTGGGACAGGTTTCATTAATCCATACTGGTATGTCACATTCATGCCACGTTTTATGTTCAAGTATCAACAGCATCCAGAAGCATCCAGCACCATCTCAGCAGTTGCATCCCCCAGTACAACAAAAAAAGGACATAAATTATGGATAACATATGTCCTGAGGGTTTTTTGTTAAGATTACGTGAATTTTCCCTGTCACTTCTGTCTATCAGGTGTTGTCTGTCACTCCTGCTTCACTCCAGGTCCTGTTTGTTTGAGAGCCCACAGCACACACATCAGCTTGCTCTGATTTTGGCTGCTGACATGGTCATACACCACCAGTCTCACACCAGGACAGTCTTCCAACATGATTCGTGCCAGTCACAGACTTCTTACCACAGAATGGTCCTGACACACCACAGAGGCAAACACGTCTGTTCACATTAGCCCAGGGACAAGTTTCCCCTATAGAGTTCTCCACAAAGGTAAAAATTTTCCCCCATACCACTGATTTTCTGAGAAAATCTTGGAAGAATCACCTCGTATGTTTAAAAGAATAGTTGAAGTCAATCTCATAAATGAATATATATCGGAGAACAAAATATTACAATAAAATTTTAGAAAGTGAGCTGCATATAAAATTATTTTTTAACTTTTCAGCCTTGTTTCCATTTCTTTAAATAATTCAACCAGCAGCAGGCACTTACAGAATTTCCCTGTAGGACTAAGGCTTGTTGTCCCTGTCAGATTTAAAGGATCTGGAAAAGAAGTTGCAGGCAAAGAGGGAAAAGAATTTTAGTGAAAGTTACAAACTGTTAAGAGCTACTTTAGTTGTAATTTGGAATGAAAAAGGACAACTGTGTAGAAAATAATGCAGATTTCATGTATGTCTTGAGATTTTGTAAAAAGTTTGAGACAAGTCGAAGTGTTAAGATAAAGTTAAGATCTGAGATTCAAAAAGACATTATTAACTAAAAATCTGATAGTAACTTTGTGGTTATTTAAAATATTTTGATTCCAAACTCCATTTTTTGTCAAACTCTTTCCTTCTAGCCAAAACAAGTATGAAATTTGTGTTGGAAAGTCACTTTGGACAAACAATGAAATTCACAGAATGGTTTGCTGTTGGACTCAATATTGAGGCTCTTTTCCAACCTAAATGATTCTATGATTCTGTTCTATAAAATAGGTCATGTCACCAGGAATATTTGGAGGTCATCTAGCCCAGCCTCCTTCTCCACTCAGGGCCAGCTTGAGCAGGTTGCTTATGTCCAGTTGGATTATGAGTCATTTCAAGCAGGGACACTTCTTGCATGTGTAAGCCTACACACATACACACACACACACACAGATGTTTGCATTATAAACTTCATTCCATTAATTCTAAAAATTCATATAAAGATTAAAAAGAGTGGCAAAAAAGATTTCTGCATAAGAATGAACAGAAGCTGCGCCAATTTTAGTTTAGAGAGGGACAACAAAGACATGATAATAAAAGAAAAATTAACTTTTCTTAATGTGCTATTATTTACCTAACCAACTTGTGAAACACATTCCTAAGTATATGGAATTCATAAATTTAATGGAGTTATAAGAGGATTTAAGGCAAGTCTTCCAATACAACTGTTAGTTAGGTTTTGAAACTGCTGAACTCTCTAATGCAGCTCCTTTTGGATTTCTAATAGACATTATCTTGGATTTAAAAAAAAAAAAAGGCAAACAACCTTTTACAGGAACTTTTTATATCTAGGGGGAAAAGGAAGAAGAATAAAAAACAAATCAGACAAATACAAAAATACAAACAATTTTCCTGGGGAGCAAGCTTGTTGAATCAGCAGAGCAGGTGCCAAGCCTCAAGCTATGTGTAAGTACACTCACTATGTGAGACCTGATGCTGACACTCACCCATTCTTTGCTGAAATTTAAGGGACTCCCCCATGGCACACAATTCACAGCATCCATTCTCTTTGGGTTCTGTCATTATGCTAAAGATAACAGTATTGAAATCAGCTTGAATAAGTACAGAAACAGCTGAATTCTTATGAATTACAACTAATGACAGAAAAATGAGAGAATGCAGATAAGGGCACTAAGGCTTTCCCTCAGAGGAACCCTATCATATATTTTAGCAGTCATACAGAACACAGAGAGGAATCTCTTTTGTTGTAGCTCTGTCATTTTTACTCTCTGGACAGCTAGCTTGAGCCTGGGACAAATACCGTGGAAAGGATGGTAACTAAATAAAAAAAAAATAGCATATATCTTATAAGGAATGCATCTCCTCTCACCATCATAGGTACAGAGATTGCCTGGATTTCCCCAAAGGAAGTTCCCCTTGTGCATTATGCAGAACAGGCTCCTCTGAAATCTCCACTCATCTCACTTCACTGGAGCCATACCATTAGGAAAAACATGCAGTGAGTGGGAAATGGCAAAACTCCTCTGGACAAAAAGAGCAACTGAAGAGGAATACTCTCATCTCATCCTATTGATTTTCTTGATGGGATAGATAATAGTCCACATGCTCTAATTTAGCATCCAGATGCCTTGCTGCTTTTCATGACCAAATATTCTTTAAAACCACCACTAGCTATTTCTCATTTTCCATGTTAGATTTACGTCCTTTTTTATTGTTTGTTGTTTTGTTTTGTTTTGTTTTGTTTTATTTTGCAGGCTCTTACCAGTTTCATCTCTGATTCTTTTCTGCTACTTGAATTTCTCCACCCACTTACCCTACCTTTAATCTCCTTCACATCCTTTGTTTCATTATCTATGCTGTCTTTCCATACATTTCCAGCTCTCCAAATTCCTTGATCTAATCTGTGGTCCATGTTTTCTTTCAATACCTCTTCATTAAAAACTACCTTTAAAAATCTGTCTGCAAAGCAATACCAGCAGAGCAGAAGCCAGTAAATTAAAAAAAGGAAGATGAACAATAATTACGGAAAAAACCCAAAACTTGAATGAGTAATATCGTGCAGCCATTTTGCCTCTTCTCCATCCTAACTGATGCCAAAAAAGAGCCTTGTTCACTGTACCTGGGCACTCATTTGTCAGAAAAAAAAAAAATCAGAGGTTCAGGTTCTTTAAATACAGTTCAACCATCTTGCTTTCCAGTGTAGCATTAGCATATTAATAAATCTATAAATACTTCAAAATATTAATGATTTTTTTAAAAAAAAACTTTAATGAACACAGCTTCTATTTTGTCATAATTCAGGTTCCCAATAAGGAGTCCTAGGATGCTTAGCGATGCAGCAACAATTTTCAGGTTATGTTTTCTGATGAAGTCTGAAAACAAACTGCTCTGCTCTGAGCTTCTGGTTCTGCATATAGTAGGATTATAGCAAAGCAATTCATACTGCTCTACCTTTAATCTATATCAACAGGAGGGCCAATTTAGTTTGTCTAGGGCTGGTACTTAAAAAGCCTGATAGATGTAACCTGTGAGAGGCAAGCAAAATAAGAGCAAAGAGGGTATTAAAAAAAAAAAAAGGAAAAAAGGAAAGAATATACATGAGAATTTCCAGATTTGTGGAAGGGATACATTTGAGTGATGTGATGATTTTGTCTCCAGATTCCAAAAGGCTTTTTATATATTTACATTAAGAGACTAATGACCATGAATTGCTTCTGCTTGTGAGCCAAAAAAAAAGTCTCATAATTTTTATTTATTATTTTAAACCACTTCCATACTTGTCAGTATAAAAACATCACTTCTGCACTACAGAAAGAAACTATTTACAAAAAATTATTTTTTTTACAGCTTAAATTATTAGAATACTTGCATCACTTTATTACATTTTGTTCTGGGACCTTGCATAGTCATCTTTAAATCTTAAACTGTATTTAAACATTTTAAAATAAAAAAAAATACATCCATCTTACATCCATTTCTGTTAAACTTAATCTGCTTACCATTTTAGCTGGTGGTTCTGTGAAATATTTTTATAGTATTTCCTAGAGGTGTTACTTTATTTTATGTTATTCTTGCACACCAGAAGAGTAGGCATTTCCTAGCAACTCCACTTAATGGCATAGAGGCAGAGTTTGTTACTTCATCTCTTCACTCAGCTCTGAGTGATATGCCCTTCCCAGCTAGATAATGACGACTTATTAGACCTGTGAAAATTAATGTTATTTGTCTGGACGTAATAGAATGACAAGCCCGTGATTAAATGCTCTACTTCCAAGATGCATCCTGTTGCATTTGAGAAGTACCTCTTTGCAGCTGCTTTTTTCTTTTTTTCCTTTTCTTTTCCTTTTTTTTTTTTTTTTTTGGTACTGGGTAAAGAATATAGTATGGCAAATATTGTTAAATATGTTTGGGTTTTTTGCCGAGGCCTGAACGCTGGAGCTTGATTTAGCGTTAAAAGTGTATACTGTGTTTATTTGGCAAGGTTTCAGTAGCAAAGGGTGTTTCAGGAATGGCCTCTGTAAGAAACTGTCAAAAGCTGCCCCCATTGCCAAAAACAAGACAGCTCCTTTCCCCAGAGTACTTGACACTGTGCTACCTGGACAAGTATTTCAAATACCAGTTATATGTGTGCTGGTCAATGAAACAGGCATTCTACTCAGACACTAAGAACAAATGGTACAAGTACAGTTCACCTCCACAAAAATAAACTTTCATACTTCCCAAAACAGACTTGCCACGGCCAAATTGCCTATTGAGATTGTCGAGCGGCCCATGTTAATTCTCAGACCCTTCTGCCAAATGTGCAGGAGACCATTGGTCAAACTAAAATCAGGTCAGACACTGACAGCCACCAATGAATTAGCAGTATAGGCAATCATATACCAGTGCTCAGGCCTATGCCCTTCTAGATTATCACTAGCCATAGCCCA
The DNA here is from genome assembly GCF_036250125.1 of Pseudopipra pipra. Classification (NCBI taxonomy): domain Eukaryota; kingdom Metazoa; phylum Chordata; class Aves; order Passeriformes; family Pipridae; genus Pseudopipra; species Pseudopipra pipra. The sequence goes on along the minus strand of NC_087549.1, from coordinate 144,020,024 downwards.
GGTAGGTAAGGTATAAGCTGCTGTTGTCCTACTCTTTCAAATTCATAATCCTAGCTTCTAATCTATTTTTCATAGTTGTTTTTTTTTGGGGGGGGGGTTTGTTTTTGTTTCTTTGTTTTTAAGGGGCTTGTATCTTCATCTGTTTTGTATAACTGTGATAAGTACTCAAGCCCACTTTTTGGGGTGTCAAAATTTTCAGCTGTAGAGCCAGCCACTTCCTGGAACATCTCTGTAGCTCCTACTGGTAGCCAGCATGATCAACAGAACCTGAAATCAGATTTACAAAGGACCTCTTTCATTGTATCCATACAAATATTGGTGATCCACAGGCTACATGTCACAATGTTAGCTCTAAAAATAATACATTTCTAGCATGCAGTGGAAGCACAGAGAAATAGATAATTTCGATCAGAAAGCACCAAAGCAGATCTAATCCAACCATGTCACTCATGTCCAATCAAGTCTTGAATGTTTCCATGGCAGGAGATTCTACAGTCTCTCTGGACAACCTCCTCCAGTGTTTGACCACCATCATGAGAGATGAAAATGTCTTTTAATGCAAAACTGGAAAAAATGCCCCATTAGCTATTCAGAAACTGGAGTGATTCCATTGAAAGTTCCCTTCTGAAGAACATAATTAAGGTTTTATTTCAGATACCTGATAGGTGGAATGCAGCTTATAAGCTGTGTCTATAAAATGTCACAGATGTTTCCTCTTCTCAGACTTTCCTTGGGAAGTGGATGCTGCTGGATCCCAGTGGTGGGATCAGCATTTTCTCCTAAGAAGCATTGTTTATCAAATCATACAATGCAGAAAAAGATTGTGGTTTTTTTATTTTCTACCGATCTCAGATTTAATTTTCTAATTTTCTGTGGTGGGAACAACTGGAAGTCACACAAGTAAGCTTTTGTCCATAAACCAGGAAATAAATTTAAACTATTACAGAAAAAAATGGACATCTGTATCATAGTCCTTCCATTTCCCTTTTCCAATTTACCAAGTCTCTTTTCATGTGCAACCTGAGCTGTTTTAAAGGTGAGCATTTTGTTCATTGTGAGTAGGTCTGGGAAGTAACCACGCCTCACTGCTCCTGATGCTCTTCAGGGGTTGTAATTGCCTGCCTGGGTGCTTAAACATTTGGAACAGAGAGTTCTACCTCACACTTTCCCAGCACTGAAGGTGCTAAGATGGTCTGACCCAAATTGCCACTTGGCAATCTATCTTTTTAGTACCTTCATAAGGGATCTCTAATCTCTGACAGGAGATTGAATTAATTTACTGAAGTATGTGACCATATTTAACAACCTTTCTAACTCACCCGCTTTCTGGTTTGGAGCCAAGATTTACATAATTATTTCTATTTTTGAGCTGTCAGGATTGACACATTTCCCAAATGCTTACGTTTAGCCATTTTTAGCTTACACTTGCCCTAACTGAAGTATAGTCCTTCACCTCTAGTTTTTTAAGTACTTGATGGACTTTTGTTCTTCAGGGATTGCAAAATATAATTCTATCTAGATAGGCTAGCAGTCCACTGAAACCTTTAAATAACTCTGCTCTGATTATATCAAACACATCTAGGGATCTTTAATGCTCTTTTTGATGTAAGGCAATTTCAAGAATTACAACAAATAATAGGCAACATAATTTAGTACTGTTTTTTCTCTAACCAAGTTTGTCAGAAATATTAAAAACTTCTCTCTTTGAAAACTAGAAAGTGGATACTGCTTTTTTTCCTCTCTATTTTTTCACACTTTTGCTCTTTTTTTTTCAAGTGGTACCTGAAGAGTGTGAGGAGGTTACTGCTTGCTGAAGGACACTTCAGAAACCATGCACACACAGACACACTTGCTCTAAATGTTTCAGAATGCTGTTATTCATAGATTAACTACAATTTCAATGCAGAAGGTTTAATATCAAGGGCAAGCTTCTAAAATGTAATGGACTACATATAAAAAACCCCAACACACACAAGATAATCCTTTTCAGCAACCCATTAAGGTGTCATATCGAAGCACACAGAAAACTGGTGGCTGTCATTGTTTGGGATCTGTTGCAGATCACAAAGTCACGTTGAGCAATACCTGTAACATTTCACATACTGACAGATTATGGCAGATCATGTGGATCCAGTACAGTTTGAGAGCATGTAGGATTACATATTTCCATGGTGTAGTGAGTAATGTGTTTAATATTTTTCAGCAGCTGTCTGCTGTTGCTGTACAGAAGAAAAAATACAGAAAAGCTTGACTTTTTTGTTGTTTTTCCTTTGGATATAATTTCTACCTAAAGCAGCTTCAACAGTTCCACTCCACATTTAAGAACCTCTTTCACCAGTGGGCTTTATTTGAGCAAGTGAAAAAGGCAGTAACATCCAATCTATAAGATGTCCTTCGTCCTTCAATCCAGAAAGCATCATATTTTTCAAGAAATCCTGTTACCATTTCTCCAGCTTCCTGCTGGACTAAATCCTAACAGTTATATACAAGAAGGTTGAATTGAGGTCCTACAGATAACTGCAGATCAAATTTCTTACTTTCTGCTTAAATTTTGGGATGAATACTTTTTACGTATACTCGACTCTCTGAAATAATCTTATATTTGTCTGTTGTTATATTTATATACAGCAATATATTTGGCCATATACTATGTGTAACATTTATTTTTCTTTCACATTTGAGGAACAAAAATTCTAATGAGACAAATTACCCTGTAAAGCTCCTTTGCATGGGGGAATAGAGCCAGATGCCAGAAAGCACTGGGGGGGAAATTAATATTATGATGGTATGAGAGCACTTTAAATTGCTGTACTCTCCCAGGGTAGGAAAAGGAATTTAACACTCTTTCTTCTCAATTCCATTTTTTCTCAGTCAAATCTCTGGCTGAGTAACACTATGGTGAATAATAATGTATGTTAAATAAAAAATAATTTTAAAAAAAAATCAAAAACCAAAACCCTGTGAAGAGGGAGATAAATATGGTCTTCAGTCTTAGTGTTGGCTCTGCCTCTGTCATTGGCAGACAGCATGTGGATAATGGGAAAGGCAAGTGATGGAGAAGTCCATAATACAAAACAAAACCATGTCATTATATAGGACATTGGCAGAACATGGTTACACAATAAATTGGCAGTGTTCTTTCAGTTTGAATAAAGAATGAACACTTGTGCACTGTATTATGAAATTGATAAGTGTCTTTGAGCAAATTACTTCTTTATGCATCCATTCCACCATCTGCGATGTTATGTAATTACCTCTAAGGGGTTTGTTTTTGTTATTGTCTTTGTTTTTCTTTTTTACACTAAGGTTTATGTTGCTAAAATTCATAGAGTATTTAAGGTCCTCACCTGCTTCAAAACTTGGGATTTTACTGAATGACAACCTAAAAAATGGAGAGAGAGAGCACTCAACACCTCCTCAGTAAATAGGTTCTACATAACATGGAATATTTGTCACATTTCTGAACTTACCACATAAACATATAGCCATGATCTAATGTTTTAAAATAATGGAAAGCTTGTTAATCTCTTCTGTTGACCTCAACACTGGTGCAAAGCCTATTGATACACAGTAGGCAAATATGTCAGATGTATAGAGGATTTGGCTCATTTGAGAAATATATGTATCATGGCAACAGAGTAAATTTTTATTTAAAGTGCATTTACTTCCTCCTTTTTTCTTTTGTTTTTGTTTTATTTCTCAGAAAGTGTCACAATAAAGGTTTAATTTGATTTAAAATACCTTTCCAGGAAGAGTTTTTCCCACCCCTGTGTATTGATGCTAACTTTCTCCAGATTCTTCCAACATCTGCAGAAATACATCCCTGCTGACTGCTGGCCTTGCTGTGACCTTACTACCAGCCAGAAGATATCCCTGCCTGAAACCATCAGGCAAGGTATGCCACTGGTGTGTCACTTCTGCACTGGACTGCAAATGGTTACTAGGCAGGATGGGAAAAGACATTTCCATGAAGCTCTGGGAGAGATATCATTACTGTAAATGTGAATATGGATATCTCAAAGCATAGGTTTTTAAATGAGCCCATACTTTAATTGCAACAGTGGCCCTATTAAAATTATCCCCATAGTGACTTCAGCAGAGTGAATCATTGCTTTTCCATGTGCTGTCACCAAGCCAGGCCCTGCAGACACCCAATCATCCATTATCATGTAACAAAAGCCTCCAATGCAGCTTGACAGATCTGATGACTCCACAGTATTGCAGAATGTGCTCTGAACCATACAGGATCCTGGGCTTGGAGAGCAACCCTCTAGCCCACCAAATCCTAGAGGTCCCAAGGAACAGTTAAGAACTTCAGTCTCAGCAAAATACACCTGGAATTTGATTCCCAGTGAGACAGAGGTTAAGGCCTACCTGGAATTCTTATCTCCCTTATCATTAATACACTCCTTCCCCCCAAAAAAAAATCCCATCCTAAAATAAGTTTTAAAAAGAGCTACTGAAAAAAACACTCACTATATTCTTGCTACTTGATCAGAATCACCAACTCAGCTTCTACCATAGCATCTCTGTAGCCCTTAATCAATAAGAGAAAAGAACTATTTTTATGACAAAATTATTTGAATATTAAATTTCAAACAACTGGTTTTCTAATTAATTTTCAAAGAAATGGAGATAAAAGAATAGAGAATTACAAGGATTTAATCAGAGAACAAAGTCCAAATGATGTGTGCAATGCTGAAAAAAATATTTAGCCACATCTGTTACCAGTTTGATGAAATATTCTACAGGAGCTATACAGGATTAACTGTTTAAGGCCTGCTCTGCTTTATGATAAAGAGATTGAAAGACCAATTTCCTACTATGGCTTTTCAATGGTAGAATCAAAAGCAATCTTTAAACCCGTGTGTTCATCCCACCAGAATCTGATAAGCAACTGTTTGAGCTACCTAGCAACTTTATCTTCACTATATGTGCAGGCTACCTGCTCAAGTAAAAATGTCCACTGCTGAGACAGCATGCCAGGAAAAGGCCGATTGGGATCATGGAAATATGGCCATGGTGTCAATCAAGCTGTATAGGAAACACAGTGAGAAAATGACAAAGGGCAAAGAGATGCATATACTTTTCTGGGACTGGCTCTCATAAAGAGCTGTGCTTATTTCAGAGAAGAGAAAAAAACTTCAGCAAAACCAAAATATCTTGAGAGAGTATAAAACTAAAAACTACAATAAGCCACTTTGGTTTAATCTGGACATGTGCCCATATTGCCTTATGCTAGTACAGAAATTTATCCATGGGCAAGGCAAACACTGCAGGCTACTGAGACACCTTCCAAATCATCTCTGGCACAGCAAAAGAACTGCTTGGACCAGCTTAACCACATATTTCTTTCTATTATCTTACTTTATGGTGCACATTCTATGACACTGGTTTAAAAACACCACTGTGGCTTTTGCTGGGTAGTCTTGATGACTCCTTGGGAACTTTCCCCGTGATTTTCACTTTTCCCTCTCCTGCAACCTCTCTTCAAAACCAGCAGGAAGTATGGTGTCCAGGCTTGTGTGTTCATTACATTTTGGTTCCCAGAAATTCTGTTTGCCTTTTATTAAATCCACAAGACATGCAATGATGCCAAGATCATATTTCCTAATGAGAAGTCCCTTTATTCCTGTGGCACATCTTCTATCAAAATAGCGGTGTGTTTCACCCTTGCATACTCTTAAGGACAGATTATTGTACTCACAATTTTCAACATAGACAGAGGTTTAACTAGAATTAGCATTGTTGCTTTCTTTTTTTAATTTTAGCACCAAGAGTTTTTATTTTTTCTGTGAATAGAAAATGGGAAATATCTCACAGCCCATTAAACAAGCAGTTTAAGTCTTCAAGTGCTGCACTGAAGCACAGTCGAGAGGAGCAGCAGGTTTAATTTGCACTGATATGCTAACAAAACTAAGGGTCTGGCAAAGCTTCTATTTAAAATTCTTTATGAAATCTCAGATAATCAGTTCACCACACATAGGTTGTTTTTGTGGGGGTTTTTAGGTACTTGTAAAATAACTTCAAGGACACAGTGCTGACTATTGTGCTTTTCTTGCAGCACTGTTAGGTTTGTTAACCTGTAGTCAGTCTGGGAATTATCTTATTGCAAACTCTGCAACTCGTATGCAAGATGTTTGGACTGTAAACTGCTCTGACAATAAACAAGCTATAATCTCAGATCACTGCTTTGGTCTTGCCTCCCAGCTAGACCTCAGCAGCTGTAAGGAGTGAACCACTGAACTCAATATAAAAAAATGATTTACATTAGCTAAGGACTTTCAGGATTTTACAGTTATATATTTTCAATTAGTTCATATGGATTTAAAAATTTGCTCATAGACTTCTCTGAAACAAGGAATTATGGCATTTCATTATGCAGTGACATACATGTCCTGACAGAGTTTAAAAAGTGTTTGGACAATGTTTTCAAGGACATGGTGTGACTCTTGGGGATGTCCTGTGCAAGGCTAAGAGCTGGACTTGATGATCTTTGTACACGCCTTCCAGTTCTGCATATTCTGTGACTCTGTGATATGTTGGGGTTTGGTTGGAACTGTCCAAAAATTTCAAAAGGCTTTTCCAGTCATTTCTATTCTCAGTTGACAGACTATGATGGCTCTAAATCTTTGAATATCTAGGAAGATTAACCAAGTGTAGACATGGCCAGAATCCTTTTAGACAAACGTTTACCAGCTATAATACATAAAAAGCTTTTCAGAAAAGCATTTTATTCCAAGGAGGTAAGGCAGTGACAAAACAGCCAGCATCCATACATAGAAAGGACCTCAGAGTGTTAGGAACTGAGTTGGGATGTGAATGCCTAAATAGTAGTGGCCTTGCTATGTTAGGCAACTTGTACAGAAATCAAAATGAGAGATGTCAGCTGCCCAGCTGGCTCTTTTCTATTCAGCTGTAGTTAGAATGATTGCGTCATAGCTGTTATTAAACACAGAAATAAGACCTTCTTGCACTAAATATATAAGTCCTCATAGCTTGAGCTCAAGAATTATGATCAAGAGTCAGGTGGCAACATCCTAGCTCCTCAGTTTGGACACATGAAAACATATACAATGCTTTGGCCAGTGGGTCATGCAGACAGCTGGGGAGGGATTTCCCTCATTAAATCAAACACAGGTACTTACTGCAGGGTGAGTTGTCACATTACCCAGGCTCCACTGACAGCAGCAACTCTTTTGACTATAATAGCTTAGACATCTAGTTCAAAGTTTGACACTTATATTTAGGCGTCTTTACCTGAATCTGAATCCTAATTCTGAATTCAAACGACCAATGGCAGGATCAGGACAGAGTTAAGGAAAACAGAGTTACTGCACTGTAGCTGAAGAGAAACTAGAAATTCAAGGCTACGGAGAGAGAAGATGAACAATCTGAACATTCTGCTGTTTAATAAAAATAAAATGAAAAATGCAGCAGACAACTCACCATCCTCCCCAAATCTGAGTTTTTTGGTAACCTCAGGCCACAGTTCAGTCATTGTATAGAAAAATTTGTAATTATGCATTCAGCAAAAAGAGTAGGAGTATTCCAGATGGTAGAGAAAAAGTGGTCTTAGTCATGCCCCAAAGAAATTGTAAAACTTGTAATAATATTACAGCAATTAGAACATAAAAAAATACACTCTGGGAAAAAAGAAAACAGAGGGTCCCAGTGATAAAGTCACATAATTAGTCAGTGCTGCTACCTCTGGATGCAGAAAATCAGGGTATAACAGTAGTTTATCATATTGAAGATGAACCGCTACAGAATTCGGATAATAATTTTAGATTTCCAACACTTTTTGTTCTCTGTAATGAAGGAGGAAATTAAATGGATCCAATAGAGCCTATTTACTGACTATATAACTGTACAAGTGCACGCTTTAGTGACCTACACCATTTTCCTACAGAAGTCTGTAGCTTTTCCAATAGAGGACATGAAGATTACACATGGACGGTGTTTAAAAGGCAACATACTTCAACCTCTATTAAATTTGACATGAAGACTTTGGTTCTGATCATGTATCAAGAGCTCCACAGGGGCACAACAGAGTCTTGTGTAAGACTGGCCCAAAAGCATCCCACAGCAGAGCTGTGATTCAAGGCTTCACAATTAATAGCAACTAGTTCCTATGGTCCAATCCTCATTTGGTATAAACAGATACTGAAGTAAATAGCTCTGTGTTGATTTAAAAAAAAAAAAAAGTAGATTGTTTTTTTCTTCTTTTCACTATAATGTTTTGCATAAAAAGCAACATGATAATAACCAAAATCTGTAAGGTTGCTATTAGGTATGCTTGAAAACATTTTATACAGTTTTATAGAAGAAAAAATATAATGACAAAAATTTAAAATTATTACCTTTTTTTTCAGGGTTTTAGGTTTGGATTGTTTTGTTTTGGGTTTTTTTTCATAGCATGGCATACTGCTGAGATGCTATCTGTATTCAGGATAATTTTAACTTGGCTACGTGACAATTTCAGTACACAATATGCTCATGCTTTGCACAAATGACTATATAATGTTTCATTAAGGACTGTAAATACCCATCAACCTAATCACAGAAATGCTGTTTCAGTGATTTTAGGGCCATTTAATCTGGGCTATGATGGCAGGGATGAATAGCTTTATTTTATTAACAGTTGCTGTTGCAATTACACTGAGGTAAATATTTTTGTGTAAAAATTAAGCAGCCTTTCCTTTTGCCCTTATGCTTTTGAGCAATATGAGTATCCTTCTATAAAGAGTCTTTCCAAGCCATAGGAGTGCTTTCCTTCAGACAGCTTTCTATGTTAGCTTTCTGCTCTCCTCAAGAAACCAAGATCAGCTCCAACCATGTCATGCTGTTTTCACCTCTTGTTTGCATCTCTGCTTGAATTTTTTGTGATGACCAAATTCCCTTTCCAAAACTATACTCTGTCATTGGATTTGTTCCTTCTGGCATTAGTAGTCAAAGACAAATTTAGATAGTTCCTACTTATATATATATGTGTGTGTGTATATATATATGTATGTGTATATATACATATATATATATGTAGGACAAAGTCAAGTCTTGTTCAAAAACATCACTTAGCATCTGATGTAGCTCTTCTAACAGAACTTTGACACTGAACTTGATAATAGAGTATTGGATTTTAAATAATTTCAATAATAATCACAGTTATTGAAAAGGAGAGTTGGAAAAAACCTTGTACAACATCCAACTATGATTTGCCCATCCACCGTGGATGCTGTAACCTACAACACTCATGGCCTACTTTTTCCCTAACCTTATATCCTATAATTCTTCTTTAATTTCAAGTTCTCATTCAAAATGAAAGGAGTTTGGTGTCTCATGTGCTCTGTTTGCAGAAGAGGGAATAAGATACCTAATGAAGGGTTGAAGTCAATGATAACATGTAAAATAAACTCCTTCAGCATCATTTAAAAAAAGACCATCTCTTTGATCTGATATTCACTGAATTCATAGGGAGGTTTTTTTATTTTTATTTCAATGGATAATGGTAGAGGTTATGAATGTCTTGTGCATATGCAAATCTCCAGTTACCCTAAGGTTTAGTAACAGATATATGTTGAATATGAATATGTTGAATACAAAGAAATTCAAAATGCTTTTTAAATAATTACTTTTAAAAGACTACAGTAATAATTATACCATACACATAGGAAGAGTTCAATGTCCACAAAAAATGCTAACAGTGAACTGTACAGTGGTTAAGAAAATGGGAATAAGAAGGTTTTTGAAAATACAGTGTGTCTTAAGAATTTCCTATCAGGACTTTATCCTTTAAAGAAGACACATTTAAAGATTTGTGACTATGAGAGGTACTATTGATGACTCTGGCTGCATTTTTAATAAAGATAAATCTGTATATGGCAGTGTAATCAAAGCAAAGAGATAAAGTATATTGATCTTACTTTGGAAGACCTAATGGAGACAAGTAAAGCCAAGACTGAAAATGTCCCAAGAAGTAGTGGGGCAACTCTGCATCATATTAACAAGAAAACCCATCCACCATCACACACCTTGGGTACACCAGGGAAATGTTCCTACACACTGAATGAAACCTCTTGGGAGGGTAATAAATCCTACACAACAAATTATATGCTAACAGGTTCTTAGGGGAATTGAAATAAATCCTCACAACCGCTTAGTGCATAATCTCCAGATCAGATTCCCATTCTTCTTTAGAGGAAAATAATATATTGCTTCTTATACTCTCTGCCAGCCAAATGCTATATATCAAAGTTATGAATGTAGTTGAAATATTGATCCTGAGCCAAAGTGAAACTAAAGGAAAGTTTAATACATTCCCCTGTATTAGGAAAGAAAAAAAAAAAAAGTAAGTCATGAAATACTAAAAATATAACTTCTGGTCAAAGGAAATCTAGATAAAAATGGAAATTAAAATAGGAAACAAGATACACTCCTTGCCACTTGTTTTTATTCCTGAAAGTGAAGAATGAAAGCTAAGAGCTGATTATTCTACATAAACAGCAATAACAAGAACTAAAGCATGGAGAAAATATTATCACAGGGATAAAAAAAATAATGTTGTATGCAAATGTGTTTAACAAAGAATTCCTTGAAAAATGAGATAGAAGATTCCCATTAAATGGCTATAGCATAAAATGGCAAACACAATAACTGTAAAGCAGGGCAGCATTGACTCTTGAAGGCAAGCTCAGAAAGTGAGAAAGTATATGCAAGAATGATTTTTGACTGCAAAAATCTTGTTAGCTCATTCAGAGGGAAAGGTTTCCCTGTCAGAGGTATTGCAGCAGCCATCCAACAAAAATTGGATCTTCTACCCACGCCTTCTGCTGTGCTGTTTTGGGCTGGGATAATTCTCTTCACAGTAGCTGGTATGAGGCTATGCTCTGGGTTTGGGAGGAAAACAGGGCTGATAACACAGAGATGTTTTAGTCAGCGCTGAGCAGTGTTGATACAGAGTCAAGGTCCTTTCTGCCTCTCACCCCATCCCACCAGTGAGGAGACTGGGGGGGCCCAAGAGCTGGGACAGCTGACCCCACCTGACCCAAGGGATGGCCCGCACCATAACACCATGCTCAGCAACAACAGCTGGGGAAAGAATAAATAACAGGGGAACATTCAGAGCTATGGTGTTTGTGTTCCCAAGTCACCACTATGTGTGATGGAGCCCTGCTGTCCTGGAGATGGCTGAATACTTACTTACCCATGGGAGCAGTGAATTAATTCCTTGTTTTGCTTTCCTTGTGTGCACAGTTTTTGCTTTACCTGTTAAACTGTCTTTATCTCTAACCACTAGTTTTCTTACTTTTAGTCTTCCAGTTCTCTCCCCCGTCCCATGGAGGGAGAGAAGTTCTAGACAAGACCTGACTAATTGTCTAGTTTGGCATACTGGCTCAGAGATTTATATCAGGTTCTTGACAGTGTCATTCCCTGGATAAGGATAAGAGAGGCAAACATGGTGAAAAGTTATGCTCACACTCTCTGTGCCCTTGATTTATTTCAAGTTTTATCTTATGCTTCCCCTGCATGGCCTGCAAGTTTGATAGCCCTGGGCTAGTGAGCAGAGGTATTGTAACCCTTAGGTTAGCTTTATGTTACACATAGGGTGTTTTCTGAGGGCCAAATAAGTCTGTTCTTAGATTTCAGGATGGAATAAAAAATTCTTAGAGCTACTGAAAAACAAGTCCAAAATACTCAGAAAAAAAAGAAAAAGTGTCTTGCCAGAAGATTAAATACTACAAGATAAAAGTGCATATTTTAAAATTGAGCATTAACAGCTTTCAAAAGCAAACAGCTACTTCTCCATCCCCCAGCAAAACCACTGTCAACTTGTCTGCCTCCGTGGGGTTAACTGGAAACAAAACAAGTTGTTGCAGTAACAGAGATAGTGCTTGGGAAAGGAGAGCATCTTTCATCCACTGCTGTAGAAACTTTTTCACTTTAGAGGAAACTGCTGATCTGTTCTCATGCAAAGAATTATGCTGGAAATAAAGGACTTGCCTACAGCAGAAAAGAATTAAGAAAAGGATTTCAAAGGGAATAAATAACATTCAGTATGAGAGAGGGAACCCTCTGTGATCTCTTAGCACTTTGCTTACTAACAAGAAAGAAAGTTTCTAAAGATGCTGAAGGGTAAAATCAAAGTAGGATAATACCCTAATTGAACTATAGGATAAAAGAGAGAAAAGAGAGGAAAGAGAGAAAGGGGGGGGGGGGGGGGGGGGGAAGAAAATGGGAGAAAGAGGGAAAGGAAGAAAAAGAAAGAAAAGAAAGAAAAGAAAGAAAAGAAAGAAAAGAAAGAAAAGAAAGAAAAGAAAGAAAAGAAAGAAAAGAAAGAAAAGAAAGAAAAGAAAGAAAAGAAAGAAAAGAAAGAAAAGAAAGAAAAGAAAGAAAAGAAAGAAAAGAAAGAAAAGAAAGAAAAGAAAGAAAAGAAAGAAAAAAGAAAGAAGGAAAGAAGGAAAGAAGGAAAGAAGGAAAGAAGGAAAGAAGGAAAGAAGGAAAGAAGGAAAGAAGGAAAGAAGGAAAGAAAGAAAAAGAGAAAAAGAGAAAAAGAGAAAAAGAAAGAGAAAAAGAAAGAGAAAAAGAAAGAGAAAAAGAAAGAGAAAAAGAAAGAGAAAAAGAAAGAGAAAAAGAAAGAGAAAAAGAAAGAGAAAAAGAAAGAGAAAAAGAAGGAGAAAGAAAGAAAGAATCACAATCCTTCAGGAAATTTAGAAATAAAATACTACTCAAACGGTGTATATTTTAGGCTCTACAGCTCTACAGACAGGAACTGAGCACAGCCACCCAATTTGCAAACTTCTCTGTATGAATAGAACTTTGGGCTTTGGATTTAGTCTGGCCAGCAAAAGCAGGAGCTACAGAGGAGAGGGGCAGAAATTATCACCAGACTATGAAAGTCTTAGTATCATGTAGCTGATTTTTCTATGCTCTTCAGGGAGGTCATTTCAGTTCATGCATGATGGGAAGGAAAGTTTTGTGGAAATATTAAGAGACTAAATATTGCAAGATTTCTTGTCAATGAAGAATTTCCTAAGAAAATAGAGTAAAAACAATAAAAGGGTTGTTAGGCAGTAGAACATCTGTTTCTATAATGTGAAAATAAATATAAATAATTTTGTTACCAGCACCCTTAGAGGTCCAGAAGATTCAGGAGGAAAAAAATTTTCAAATTTGTCTCAGTGTGTAATGGAAAGAGTAAGGCTGCTTTAGAACCTTGATTGTGGTACAGGCTTCTGTTAGGTCAATTCAGTCCAGCTAACATGATTCATAGCTTCAAGTTAGCTAAAAGATGCCAGAGGTGTTGGTGATGCCCAGACGTTTACTTAATAAGCCAAAACCTGTTGTCTCAGCTGTCACACTTTACCTTAACTTCACTAGTCTTAAAAACTGCTGTGAGAGAATCTCATACAGACTTGGCTTTCTACAGTTGTGAAGACATAGTTCTCATCATAGTGACCCTCAGAAGTTCAGTTAAAGATTATTTACTTCTGTCTGCAGCTACTGCTTCCAACGGGCAGGAAAAGGCTGACAGATTAATCTATCCCTTCCTTAGCCATTATAATTCTACTGACCTTTGGCAGACCAAATATAAAAATAATTCATAACTAGTTTTTATTTAGATAGTTTAGTTCAGACTCTGGATAGCTCTGTGTGCTGTAATTTTCTACTGTATTTGTTCCCTACCGTCTAGCTTTTTCAAAAGTTTATAAACATCAACCTTCAAACCAGTCTTAGGACAATTGCTGCAGGATTATCTCAGTTGAGAGAACTTAAAATACTCCTCTGTGGGTCTTAACTCATAAGACCTCAAGTTATCAGAGAGTACTACATTTTAGAAAATCAAATGGTCTTTTTTTTCTTCTCTCCTTAGATGGTCATAATATACAAATAAGAATAATAGCATTAGTTTTATTTTATTTTCATCCAAGTAAAATTTAAGATTTAGAATCATTCGGTTACTGATGACATGTGGTCATAATCCACATTTCTACCTATTATGGAGTCTCATGTTACTCTTAGAAATGTTCTAGCATAATTCTAGGCTTTTTAGAAGAAGGAATTTGTAGGTGAGAGAATGGGTTGTTGGCTCTTAGTGGAGGAAACGTGTTTATAAGGGGGCCAGTGTGCACATTCATGCTGTGCATTATGTACACTTAGAGGTAAGAAAATTGTGCTGCTCTTCACTTGTAATTCATTGTTATCCATCCTCCTCCTGCCTCTTTAATTTCTGTTCTTTACATTCACTAATGAATCATGTTCATACTCCTTCTGTGTCTCACCCAGACATTTTCTCTAATGAACAGAGAGAGAAATGACAGATGACCTGAATGCACATTAACCCTTTGTCATAGTTTAACTCTGGCCAGCACACCTCAGACACTCACTTGGTGGTATAGGATGGGGAAGAGAAGCAGAAGAGTAAAATTGAGAAAACTCATGGGTTGAGATAAAGACAATTTAACAGGTAAAGCAAAAACCACGCACACAAGCAAAACAAAGGAATTTTGTTCACCTTTTAACATGAGCAGGCAGGTGTTCAGCCAGGAAAACGGAGCTCCACCACACCTAATGGTGACAAATGCCATCATTCCAAACATCCCACTCTTCCTTCTTGTTCCCCTCAGCTGTGATTGCTGAGCATGGTGTCATATGGTGTGGGATACTCTTTTAATCAGTTGGGGTCAGCAGTCCCAGCTGTGTCCCCTCCCAACTCCTTGTGCACCCCACAGCCTCCTCACTGGTGGGATGGGGTGGGAAGCAGAGAAGGCCTTGACACTGTGTAATCCCTGCTCAGCACTAGCTAAAACATTAGTGTGTTATCAGCACTGTTTTCCTCACAAATCCAGAACACAGCCCCATACCAGCTACTGTGAATAAAATTTCCTCTATCCTGACCAAAATCGGTACATCCTTCCACAGAGGTCACTGATGCAACAGAGTTCAGTTATTATAACAGTAGCACAAAGAAAGAGAAAATTTTATACATTTTAACAAATAGGGCTTCACCAATGCTCATGGAAGAGCTAAAAAAAACATAAAATAAATCCTGGAGATGCAATCTCTACCATCAAAATTAGATGAGACTAGCAAAACATGCTAAAATAATTGCCTCACCAGTCTTTGCATTGCTGCTGTGACTTATTCACTTCAAAGCACAGCTGAAAATGAGTCTCCTAAGATTCCTAATTGGAAAAATAACACCGGTGAGACTAAATATATTCAGCAACAATTTGTTATGG
The DNA here is from genome assembly GCF_036250125.1 of Pseudopipra pipra. Lineage (NCBI taxonomy): Eukaryota > Metazoa > Chordata > Aves > Passeriformes > Pipridae > Pseudopipra > Pseudopipra pipra. Next base: position 144,004,785 of record NC_087549.1, on the reverse strand, counting down.
TCTGCCCTCTAACGGCTGCAAGCCTGAAATGGGCACTGGGCAGTGAAATCGTGACTGTAAGCTGCTGAAGTTGTGGAACTATAGTTGTGGAAGTGCTTTTTGGGCTTTCCAGTTCAAGTACAACAACTGCAGCAGTCATGGACTCCAAAGAGAGAAAAAGTGCTGAATTAGGACCAGATGACTGGCAACCTAAAGAAATGGGTTACTGACCATAGCAGTTTAAAGCACTGTGTCTATGTTAAGTATGTGCCTAAACTCAGTTCTATAATATCCTTGTTTCCTGGGCAGAATTTTCTGCCTTTTTGCAAACTGTGTCTTCTTAGATCCAGTCCTAGATTTAAGTACTCTAGTTGAATGAGTGAAAATCTTTTAAGGTCTCTGAGTGCATCTGACTGCAGTCTGAAGGACCTCTTGTCAGATATAAAGTTTTTAGTTGTGAAAGGAACTGAAACACCCTCAGGCTGCCCCCAGACTGGAATGTGTGTGTAAAAAGTTGTATCATCACCTTTTGCCCTCAATAACTCATCTCCCAGAGAAAGAAATGTTTAACCACAGAAAGAATCTAGCCTAATGCATGGTCCTTTTTGATGTATCTTATGAACCCAGAGGGAATGCTGGAAGGAAGGCTTATGCTGTCCTAGTCAAAGAAAAGCCGATGAAAAATACCTCTTGTTATGAGCTAACTGCTTTAAATGATTCTTTCTTAGTTGAGGAAAAAAATGCTAGAAAATTCTCCCGAAGATGAGTATCAGTAAACTGATACCCTTCCTGTAAATGGCCTTATCAGAAAAAAAATAGTGAATGTCCATAGGAGCTCAGAAAAAGAAAAGAAAAAAAAAGCTAAAAACCAAACCAAACAAACAAACAAAACCAAACCACAAAACAAACAACCAAAACAAAAACCCAAAACAAAATAAAAACAAACAAACAAAAAAACCACAACAAAGCCAAGAGGAAATGCATGGGTATAAGCAAGATTTTTCTTTGTGACCAGGAAAGGTAAGGAGAACCACTGTCAGCAACCTAAGAAACCAAAGACCAGCCTTGCCCACTTACTGTCAAGGAAAACATGATGTGGACAAAAGATGTGGCAGGTTTCATTCCAAACTCCATTTGCTCCCTGAACTACATCAAAGACAACACACAGACTAAAGAAATGCTACATGAAGATCTAAAATAAATGCAGGTATGACTGTTTGTACTTTGCTGAAAGCAGATGCATTTCCAGGAGCATTAATTGCAATGCAAATTTTTTAATTAATTTGTTAATTTTTAATTTTTACTTATTACTATTTTTTATTATATTATAACAAACTGACCCATGCAATATCAACATCAAGAGACATGACAAAATTGAAGATGCACTACTTATTATGATATCACATGATACTTTCACATATATGTGGCAGTTTACTCTGAAATTACTTTAATTAAAATGCACTATCAGTGACAGCTACTGTGGTTGTGTTATCAAAAGGAAACTGTCACAAAAATGTAATTTCTGCTGTTGAACTGTAAAGAATTCAGCCTTCTTTTTGGTCATGAAATTTTATGCTGGCATCCTATCCCTGTCTTAAGTTGCATCAGAACTAGAAGGGCAGTATCTTCGCGGAAGGAAATGAAACATCAGTCATTTTGCACCATACACAGGATACTATGAAAAACTGAATTTAGAAGAAGTCAGCTTAAGGCAATTCATGAGTTTTCCATCTTGCCTTTTTTTCTTTCTTTCCTTTTTTTTTCCTTTTCTTTTTTTTCTGTTTATATTACTGGGGCAAATTACAAGCAATGGAGATTTCAAAGATCAGGAAAACTTTACAATAATTGAGTGACAGGAGTAAAAGTAAATCCTGAAAAAATATAATAAATTCAGGCTATGCCTTTTACATTGGCTTATTTAGGCTGAAATTTTTTATTTTGGGTTATGGAAATTACATGCTTTTGGATTTTTAATGCATAATTGTTTGTCTGAAACAATTATAAGAAATGAAAAACACAGTGAGAACTCATCCTCATGCACGTTTGCAAGGAGGATTTAGACACTTGCTGCTACCTCTGAACCCTTTTATCCTCAGTCACCCATTCAACTGAAAATTGCTTAGAAATCTTGGTGTTCATGTAGGAGGGAGTTAGTCATGTAATATAGTAGCACTCTTGCAGCTACAGGCTCTGTAATGCAGTGGCAGTGGGAGGGCACACACTTTTACAGGAGTCGTTCCTTTACACAAAAAATTATTGTGCTGAATGCATTGGAATACTTGTGGCATTAGACAGGTCTAAACTGGATTGTATGTCCCTGACGAATAGATTTTTCTTAGCTCATAATTTATAAAAGAGAGGTAAAACAAAATATAAATCTGGCTAGCACATTTTGTGGATAAATGAATAGTAATTGTGATATTGCTATGCAAGCCAGCTCCACAGAAATTTTAAAGACAAAATGGACTATGGTGATCATAGTCTGAGCTTCTGCATGACACGGGCCATTGGACTTTTATGATTTAATTCCTCCTTTCACCTCTGTAATTCTGTTCAAATCAGAGTAAACACTTTAGAAAAATACTCAGATTTTATTTCAAACTCCTCAGTGATGCTCTCCCACCATCCATGATGAGTTGCTGCCACCAATACTTAATTAACCTTTTGCACAGGTTTTAGTTTCTTTCTTGCTCTAGTTCAAAGTACTTACAAATTGTGCTTTTGTTATCCTTGAAATTCTCTATCCTTTACTGAACAAAGTGGACAACTTCAGGAACTTGCCATAAGGCATATTTTCTGTTCCTTTGACCATTCTCAAGGTTCTTCTGTACAACATCAGAAGAAAATAAAGACAGTTCTCTACTGCTGTTCTCTACTGCTGTTCTGGGTCCCTCTTCTAAGGACATACCTCTACCACTACTTCAGATGAGGAATTTATATTACACTAGTGAGGTACCACAGCCCTAAGTCCTTTTTTAGAATTACAGTTTTCCAGAAAGGAGTCCTCCATCAGGGAATATGAACTTCAGTTATTACTTTAATATTTGCATAATCTGAAATGCATATAATTTTTTTATGCTCTCTAACAAGTGAATATCAACATCTTCTCTGTTATTTGCCATTTAACCTATATATTGTGATAGCTACAGTTGCAGCTACTGATAACTTTATAGTTTATTACATGTCAGAAGTTAAAAACCGATATGCTTAATAACAAAAAGGAGTTAGGTAAAAATTAGTCTGCAAACCCCCAAACCACACCAGTATGATAACTCCCTATTGTGTGGCTGATTAATCCATGTGGTTTACAAATATCCTATGTTGATTTAGTGCTGTTAGGCTTTCTTAGTGCACCACAGTATGCAAAACCTTGTGGAAGTCTGACAGTATCATATCAACCAAATCTGAACCTTTGCAATAACTCACTTGAAATCCATTTGGTGAGTTCTTTCCACAGATAGATGTTGATAGGCATAGATTGCACTGAAGTACTGCAAAGGGTTTTTAGGTTCTATTCTCTATTCAGAGTTGCTGGTTGATGATGTGAGATCACTTTGCCTGGTGGTGTTAGTATTCCCCAACTGGTGTATATAACCACTATCAATATATACATTTGCAAATGTAAAAATCTGGTTTCTATTAATGATCTTGCATGAAGCTGATAAATTCACTTTTTTCATACCACCACAAACACACTGTAAAGCTTGGAAGTGACAATGAATGAGACATAAATACATGCAAAATTAAGTGGTTATAAAGTAAACAAAGCATCTGAAAGACTTGCATCTGCAGTGCAAGGCGAGACAAGCTCTCTGCAAAACTGCTGTCACTCCCCATTCCCAATCCCAAACTGAAATGCTGAACCAGATTATCAGATCCTGAAATTTGGTGCAACTCCACTAAAGCCATCACATTTAAGACAAAAATGCTAACTCAAAGATAATACAGAACTTCTTCCAGTTGTAATACAGACTTTATGACAGTCGTAATCAGGTATGAGAATATGGAGTTGGGAAAGAGAGAAACCTTCCTCATACAGAACAGATGTCCTCATGTTGTCTAGTCAAGGATACAAAATAATATAGAATGTGGAAGAATTGAGATTTTTTTTTTTCAGATGAAGTAGAACAGTTCTTAAATAATTTGAAAGGAAAACGTTTTAAAAAATAAAGAGGTTAGATGTAAATAAGTAGGTAGTCCTTTTTTTTTAAATTTGTATTAAAGGAGAGCAACTATAAATTCCAAATAAAAGGACATGTTTTTCAAATAATTAAAGATGTGGTTTCCTTTCCCTCGGTTCAATGAAAGTTCCTGCTCCTCACATGAGCACTGAACTGAAGAGACGTCCTTCTTGGGTTTTTTGTTTGCCTTTGGCCCTCAGTGATCGATCTTAATAAGAGAGTTTGAGTGTATTGCTCCCTTTGCCCCTTTTCCTTCCTACTCCGCACCTACTTTATGATCTGGTAGTGAGGGTATTCTTTTATAAAGCGGTAAACAGAAGTCTGATCCATCTCAGACTGAAGAGGAAATTGAGCTGAGGTCTAAAATAGCCCAGGCAAGTACAAAAGCTATTAAGCCAAAGACAGGCAGCAAAAACTTGTCTATTAAACTTTTTTTTTTTATATATTAAAAAAAGGATGAGTTCAAACTTAGCAGGCTTCCTAGCATGGACTAGGGATGACAGGAATGAGGAGAAGCACCAAATGTGCAGTCTTGAACCAAGTATCTCTGCTTTAAAGGCAGGCTGAAGCTTGGCACACATTCCCCATTGATAGCTTTAAGACACCTTTGCTCACCATCTAGGTTTTCCAGTTTGTTTTTGATTGCACTTATTCCTCTCAATTGTCTCTGAAGGTATGGGTAAGTGTCTCAGATGTTCTGAGTCAACTTGCTGGAGCTGAATTTTTGGGTGTTGAGATTCCTAAATTCAGGGTACTAGAAGCACAGATTGTGATGATTTTCCTCTGGGCTGAAATAACTTCGACATCTGGCATTTAACTATTTAAACCATTTGAACTCATACTCATTAACTAAAATACCAGGTTTAAAATAGAATCTTTAAAAAAAAAACCCTATGAATAAATTTGCTTTGTAACTTGTTGTCTTTTAAAGTACATTTTCCATGTCAGAGTTCAAAGTTGTTAGAGCAGGAAAATGAGCAACATTTTCCCATCGCATGAGATCTGGCTCACTGGTCCAACAAGTAGCAGGCCTCATGGAACCAAATTCTGCCATGTGCTGTTGCTTAGAGTGTTTATCAATATGGGATAAAGGAAATAACTTCTAAAGAGCCTCAGATGTTCTCAAACTATTTGTTTTACAGTCAATGTCAAAATAATTAGTTTCTTTAAAATCTTTAGTGACATCATTTATGTACAGAGAAAGTGATTACAGTTGAGAGACAGTCCTTTGGAAAAATATCAAGGAGCACTTCTTCCAGTATAATGAATTGCCTAATATGTCAGCTACTCAAATTTCATTAAAGCTGATTCTATCTCCTGCAAAGGTTTATACAGAACTATGGCATGGCCAATGGTTACAAGAAAAGCAGCTGACAAAACTATTTAACTACAATACATTGTGCAGCTACTGTAACTGCCATTAAATGTTCACAATATTTCCTTGTCAACATCACTGCTCTTTGTTTTTTTTTTTGCTTGTGACTTTTTTTTGTCTGATGATCTTACTGAACTAGGGAACTTTCATATTTTCTCATACATTTAAAATGGCCAGTCTAGATATTCTGACCATCAATATTCTATGGTTGCAGTTTTTTGTTTGCACCTCTTTGTATTGCTGCAAAAGCAGCAGTCAACACATTCATGTGTATATATTATATAGGGGTAAAGAATAAAAAGCTATCTTTTTTTTCCTTTAATCTCTACTTCTTTCTAGTAGAATCATAGGCCCTTTCAAAGCAATAGCAAGATTTCAGTAGGGTTAGCTTTGACTTGCTGTTAATAACCATAGAAAATTTAGACTTGGAGATATAATAATAAAAATAATTTTAAAAAATTAAAATATAAACAAACAAATCCCTCTCCTTCCTTTATTAATGAGAAGCAAAAAGTGGGCACTCTCACTTTTCATGCAAGTGTAGCCCACCTGCATTTTATCTAGTGACTCTTAGGAGATCCTTGTAAGCCTATATAAAGTTGGACTTCTCTATAGGGGAGATTTTCCCTGGAAAGTTGAAGAGAAGATGAAAGAACAGTGTGCAGAAAATTAAAATTTCTAAGAGACGTGTATTATTCAACTCCTTGTGTTGACATAAGGGACTCTTTCCTGAAAAGAGGTGTAAAGGACAAGAATGGAATCTTGTGGACCTCTCTGTGAACCACTTAGCCCCAAAGCTTAGTAAAGGATTTGTCTTCCTGGAAATGTTTGACAAATATTTCAAGGACAGATATCCAAATTGCACAATAACACTATTTATGAGAAAGTGTTGCTACTTTTACCTCAGAAAGTAGAGAGGACACATTATGGAACATTTTTTCTCATAAAATAAGAAGGTAATTAAATGGACAACTGTGAAAGTATCTGGACAACAAGTATGTTAGTATTTATTTTCTACATATCCTTTTGGGTTTTTTTGAAGGTGTCCTGGTTCTGGCCAGGACAGGGTTAATTTTTGCCAGGAGGGTCACAACCAGCACCCAGAGGTTATTCAATACCACCTCACACCATATGTGGGGCAGAAGGGAATGGGTCCTTTCCAGGCAGGAAGCGGGAAGTGATCTATCAGGGGTGATGACGTGTCCTGGGTGGTGAGCACTCCCACGTGAATCATTCGCCAATATTGTGCACTCTGTTATTAATATTGTTGCTGTTACTGTTTGTTTCCTATTCCATTGCTGTTTTCCAGTAAATTGCTCTTCTCTCAACCCATGATCTTTGCCTATAGTGCCTCCAACTCTCCTTTCCAGCCCACCACAGAGGGGAGGGACGAGTGAAGGAGTAGTGCCTGCTTTGGAGTTTCAGTGGGAACAATTAATTGGGGAATAGCATTCCTAAACCATGACACAAGGTTATTAATTCTTTTTCATTAAGAAGAATTTTTAAATAATTATAGACTACTTGAGAATTTGGGGGGTTCTGCAGAAGAATGAGCATTTAATTTAATGATTGATAGCTGGAATTTGAACTACCTAGGTATTTTTTGAGAGGCAGTAGCTAAATTGCAGAGAGTTTTTCTGCCAATCATAATAATATCCAAGACCATGGGCATCAGATTGATATTGACACAGTCCATGTTTGGAAAAAACACTTTTTTAGTCTCTTGGGATTTTTATATGAGATTATACATGAATTTTACAGGCAAGCACATACATTTTTATATGAAAATATAATTTCTGTGTTACAGATGCATCCAAGACCTCTTCCTTTGCCACTGAAAAACACAATTTCTAGTCTGGTTTGATCACAAGCTTTTAGACCTTTAGTCTGGAATAGATTGAAGACCATCCTTGACCTTAGATAAAGCAGTATATGACTAGTATATAACATGGACATGTTGCAACACAAAGTCAATGTAAGTCTGAAGCAGAGCAAAAAGCAGAACATTCTCTGTTTCATTACCAATAACATAATAATTTAATTTTTGTAGAAATAAAGATATAAGAATGCAAGTGAGAAATACTTTAGGAAAAAAATTAATTCGTTGATTTTTTTTTTCTCCAAACATAAGGTGTTTTATGTTCTCTCAGTTCTCTTTAACATGTGGTGGGGTTTGGCTCTCATTGCTGGCCATCACTTTTACCTTGATTTACAACTGGCCCTTGGTAATTTTTATGCTTCATCAGATGCACTTTATTAATTAACTACCTGGAACTCTACATATTGTTGCCACAAAGTAGTTCTTGAAGAACCAATGTATGAGCTACAGAAGAAGATGAACTTGAAGTCAACAACTTGGTGGCTTAGCTGTTTCAACAATGCCACAGGGAACAAGATTTTATCATTCAGTAGACTCCACTCTCACTTTGGAATATTCCCAAGGTCTATTATAAGGCTGCTCCACCTCACGTTTCCATCAATAAGCTGCACTGAATATAGCAGACAACTAGTCTTAAAAGTGAGTCTCAGAGGATACCACTACTCACTACCAGAATCAGGGATACTATTTTAGGACTGTCAGTCACAATGACAAATCATATCTCCCCAGTCTCTCTTCTCTACTGTATTTTTATATCACTTCTTTTTCCATGTAATTCATAAATCCTTACTTTCTGGTAAGTCTTTTATGTGACACTTTATCAAGTGCCATTTTATGATACTGATAATATAACATATATCTTTGACTCCCTTCTATTAGGTATTTCTGTGACAGGAGAAGATTATTTTATTTATGTATTTATTTTCAAAAAATAAGCTAAACAGGCTGGAAAACAATAGGAAATGGGGAAGGAGAAGGGTAAGAAAGGGACAAATTTCGATAGTGGGAATGCCAACAGCATGAACAACACACTGAAAGATATTCCTTGTGCATTCAAAGTATATTCCTTGCTCCAAGATACTGTGAGTTGTAGATGAATTCATAGGAGAAATCTGTAAAAAAAAAAACATTCTGCTCATCTTATGATATTACAAAATAGGTTGAAAAAGCAGATATTCATACAGAGGACAGTTGAAAAACATTGATGTTTTGAATTTAAGATGGGAAATGCAATAAAGGTTCTCATTTTTGTTAAAGGTTTGATAAAGCTGACATTGTGCAAATGAGTCGGGATTTCTACAGCAGTCACAGTGGAACTGTAGCCATTTCTAAATTTTCATACAAATGCCAAATCACAATACTCAGCAAGAGGTGGCTTCAGAGACATGGATTAAATCTGAATGTAACCACAATGTTGAGAGAAAAAAGTGCTGTTGTCCCAGTTTGCAGGTCCTTTGTTGTCATTTGTCTTGGAGAGCACCAGCTGCACCAAACACTGCTGCAAGATCCACTACTGCCACCATATATGCACCCAGCTGTGTTCAATCTGCCTTCAAGGGGGTTTGAACTCAAACAAGGGGGTTTGCTATCTCCTTTGTTTTAACAATATTATTGTTGCTGTTGTTGTTGATATTGTTGTTATTTTCACTGTCATTCTGAGGTATCACTTAAGATGTACCTCTCAGACCTGTTCAGGGGCCTGCAGAGATCACCAAGAATGACTGTTCTCTCTCTTGGAAGACACAAATTTCTTGCAAAGCCAATACTGAAAGGAGCTGTTACTTTCCAAAGACAAATGTCTAACTGAGAAAAGTGTGAAGGAGGACAGACAGACAACTTAAAAAAAAACAACAAAAAACCACCAAAGGCTATAGAGTCCTTGGAAGGAAAAAAAACAAACCTATAATAGAGACAACCCAAGAAAAAGAGGCTTTTTTGCTAATACTGAGCTAATTTAAGATATTTTTACTACTTTATTTGACATCTTTCCTCTGTGGGAGTGCTAAGGTAGCAATAAAAATGTTTTAGGATCATTCCATTTGGTCATAACAAACAGGGTTGTTTGAAAGAGGAAGGCAATTAAACAGACATGCTTGTTTATATTAATACAACTGTTCTTCTTGTCAAATAATCTCAGTTAAGTCAGCTAAATGATTTCACATCTGCGTATTGGCTCTTTAAAAAAAAATGAAGAAAGACTGTTTCCTAATATTAATGCATCTAACGATCGATACCTTTGGCTGAAGCCGGGCAAATTGCCAGCAGGTAGTGCATACATTTCTCTGACTTCTCCCAGGAATGTCTCCAATTTGTAACATGCCTGCTTTCCAGATGGTGATCTCTGGAGCCTGCTGACCAGGCCATATCCTGGGCACACAGACATCCTCAGGCTGACTGCAAGACCAGTTCACACGGTTTATGGAGCAGCACAGACCCAGTGTGGTTACAAAGGCAGACTGGGACACACAGGCAGTCAGAAGGAGTTTTCTGCTACTGTGTAAAGCTGCACTAAGACAAGGGAAGGAAAAGCTGAGTGGCAGGCAAGAAATGCAAGTGGAATTGAAGTGACTGCAAACTGGCACTGATGAGTACTATGTTTACTGTTCTTATCCTGTTGCATACGCACTGTAACAGAGACCCTCCAACACCTCTGGGGAAGGACAGGTTGTGTTGGTGAGCAGGAGTCCACATCCTTGGCACCCTCTCTGCATCATGGGTCCTAGCATCCAGAGGTACCTGACATTTAAGTCCTTCCATGTCACTGATTGTCACGGTTTAATTCTAGCCAGCCACTAAGTAGCACACAGCTGTTGGCTCACATGCTCCTCCATGGGGTGGGAGGGGAATCAGGGAAGGAAAAAAACCCTCAAGGGTTCAGATAAGAACAGTTTAATAACTGAAATCAAATAGAATATAATAATACTAATTATACTGGGATATAATAATAATAATTATAATAACATAGAAAAAATAAAACCCAAGGAAAAAAAAAACAAGTACTGCACAATACAATTCCTCTCCACCTGTGGAACGATGCCCAGCCTATCCCTGAGTAGTGATCAGTGGCTCATAGTCAGCTCCCCCCAGTTTATATACTGAGTTTGATGTTTTGTGGTGTGTAACATTCTTTTGGCCAGTCCAGGTCAGCTGTTCTGGCTGTTCTTCCTCCAGACTTTTTGTGCACCTCCTCACTAGCATGGCATGGGAAACTGAAAATTGCTTGATTAGAGTAAGCCCTACTTAACAACAACTAAACCATCACTGTGTTATCAACATAATTCTCATACTGAATTCAAGACACAGCACTGTACCATCTACTAGGAAGAAGATTACCTCTGTCCCAGCTGAAAGCAGGACACTGACCCAAGGCAGAGGTGTATCTTGGTCTGGAGTTCTCGACACAAACAGACTTTGAATATAATGGGTGAGGACTCTCCGACCTCATGTCTATGTAACTGTTGTTGGCAGTGTTGAGATAAATGATGAATGCTGTAATTTGCAAACAAAACAAGTTTTATTTATTATTTTTAGCAGAATTTTTCCACAGTTAAAAACTTACTTGATCAATACACTGTGAGGTAATGAGTTAATAACTAATTCATCTTTATATGACAGATAATCGAGAATCACAAGGCTATTTCTAGAGTCAGAGAAAATACTGCTTTAACCAAACTGCTGAATTGTTGACTTCCAATATGTTTCTCTTAGAACATCTTTATATTATTTTTAAATGGAACTTTAATATATATTTCAAGCACAAGATCAATGTGAAAGTATAGAAATTGTTCTTTAATACTGAGTTTGAATAATACTCCCAAATTAGCTAGTGGAGCACAACTACCAAGATAGATCAGGTAGAAAAAGAAAGGAACAGAGCGAAAGTAACATGAAATATATAAAGGGAGAAAGGAGAAGGAGTTGTTCTTCTATATTTATTTATTTATTGAGATCTGCCTGTCTTTTTTCAAACACAGAAAACCCTTTATAAGAAAATCTTTTCTTCTCCTCTGCGAAAAAAGTCCCAGTACTAAATGGAATTAGATAACATGCCAGACAAGCACTATATAAAATCCTTATAAAATAGTACTTATAAAAGAAAAAAACTTTAAATATACAAAAAAAAAAACTGTAAGAAAACCAATTCAAATTTCTCTTTGCTAAATTTCAGTTATTTTTAGAAGAATCTACTACAGTCATTTTTCTCTTAGATTACTATACCAAAAACGATAAATTATTTCAATGAAATAACAGTTGCAATATGGCAATATCAAGAGTGAGTCAGTGCAGAACCAGTGGGTCTATCTAGTTTGCAACCAACACTGAAAAAGTGCCACAGGCATATCAACTATAAACTCATTCTGAAAGATCTGGCAGGCTATGGTCCTGAACATGACAGAAGCCTCTAAGTGTTCTTAAGACATTTCTTTGGGACAAAAGACTAAAAACACCCTTTGGTAAAGGTTAGTCTAGCAGCAGTTCCAGGAAAAAAAAAAAAAAAAAAAACCAACTTCCCTGAAGATAAACCCACCTTATCCCAACTTTGAATATTAGATTTTGGGGAGAACAATTTTCATTTTTCTTCTTGTTAAAAGGAAAAGAACTGAAAAAAAAAAAAGGGGTGGTAAAAGAGAATGAGTGATTTGAAAAATATGCAAAAATAGTCAAGAGTATGTGCTTCCAGGTTTGTGCATGTTCCCTCAGTTAGGAATGATTTTACAGCCAGATGACAAAGACCCTGACAATAGGGCTTAATGACAAAGCACACGAAAACCTACCCATGGCAGTTTGACTGGCATTTCAGCATTATTATATGCAACTGAGAGCCTTCCAATCAGCCAGAACAGTGGGATCCACCGAGGAATCATGATCAAGTAGCTATTAGGCCAAATGGTATTGTCAGAATTCCCCAATTTATGCAGCTTCTTTCAGAGAACTGAGTCCTGAAGCTTCCAAATATCAAAAGGGTTCAATATCGAATAGAACATGTATTTAAGGAAAATTGGCCCTCAAATTACTATGCTATTGTCATTTGTTCTTTTCCAGTTCACTTAAAGGGTAAAGCGGAAGCTATTTTTAAAATCCAATATGAAAAAAATTACAACTGAAGTTTCTTTAGGAAAAAAGTTCATTTAACCAGCTGCATCTTTCTTTTGTACTCTGTTCAGATGTTAACTTGGATTATAGCTTCCACGTTTCTCATGCTTTTTTGTTGTCTGTCATTTACGTTTTGGAAAATTTAGCACAGTTTTGGATTTGAACTGATTTGTACTCCTTTGGCCAAGCCTGGGGCCCTCCAAACTCTTCTGGAAAAGCACCACATCCACAATCACTCTGGCAAAGGTCTGCCTGGATTCCTTTCAAGTAACACAAAAGCTGTGCAGAGTGTTATTTAATGCCTTATCTTTTTCTCATTGAAATCTGCTGCAGAGCTCCAACTGACTTTGCTGGGAGCAAAAAAGAACCCCAAATGCCAAACTGATTTGACTACTGCTTTAATAAGAGGATTTTGCAGTATGCAGTGCAATCCATCTATGTACAAGCTCAGCACTGGGACAAGCATGCACTCTGATGGTCTGCTTGGCCCCTGTTCAGCCGGCCCGCTCTTGCTGGCCGGTGCATCCAGAAGGATGTTGACGCTCAGGTTCCCTCTCTGCAGCACTGCAAGTGCTTCAGACCACAGTGAGGAGAATGCTGTGGGGTTCAAGAAATACAACGCCTCATGAGAGTAAATGAGCATCTCACACATAAGGTTTTCTCATCTGGGCATCCATGTAGAGGCTTGTCATGAACAGCTGCTTGAATATTAAGCAAAAATTACAGAGCAGTTTTCACAACCCAAATTGCAAATTGTATTGTACAAGTTGGATCTTTATTTGGGAAAGGAGACTTGTAAGCTGTTGGTGATACAGTCTATATTTTGCCTCAAAAATTACTATCTTAGTATCTAGTATCTACAAGAATAGTAAGATGAAAGAACAACATTGAAGGAGAGTTCAAATTACATTTCTCACATTTAAATAGCTTGCTTGGGAATTCACTTATCCCACCAGGAAACAAGCCCATTAAAAGACAAAAGCAGTTCCCCCTTCACACGGATCTATTTAGATCTGTAAGAACATGAGTGCTAAAGAAGGTAGAAAGCCTGAGGAGTAGAAAGCAAATAGGAGTGCCTTGGGATGGACCTTTTGTCCACCTATCTGCAAGCCTGCACCTTCATCATAAAGAATCTGAAGGAAGAGATGTGAGTAGGGAGGATGGAGTCAGAGAGAAGGCACCCTCATTCTCGAGAGCCCCACTGTGGCTATACGAGCCTCCTGCAATAGAGCTGCAGTGTGAAGAAACTGTCTTCAGTTGCCAGTTGACTAAAAGAAAATAAGCAACAATATTGAAAAAAGTTTTCCGATATGAGCTGACTATTTCTATAGAATATTTCAATCATTTATGGCACTCAGCATCTTTGAATTTCATCCCTCAAATGCTGTGACTGTGTTATGGTCACATATATCATCATTATTTAATAATAAGAACAGCTGTAATAATACTCTTATAGAGATACTTGCTCTTGCTAATGAAACAACTTTAATTTCCTTAAGAATATTAAAATTACACAATTCCCTTCTAGACAGTTTTAACTACTCTTTCAAAGAATCCTTCCCTCCAAAAATACCTTGCCCTTTTTGCAAAGCAATAGTTACTGTAAATGATACAGCTGTACTGAGAGTTGTTAAGATCCCCAAATGGTGTACAAATGCTACCTTAACTAGGTATGTTGATTAATAATTGTATTTTTCAAGCACTATTCTTTCAAAATGAATGATTTTTGGGGTGCTATAAGGCACATTTCTAAACCAGACTTTAAAATTAACCAGTTTGCTTCTGCAAGAGAAGATCAGTGGAACATTCCCCTCCTTCCACTCCAGGGAATGTTCCAATCACACTTTGCACTCTGGAGCTGTCAGGGTTTTCACTTCTGAAAATTAAAAAAAAAAAAATCAATTATTAATGAATGCAGGACAAAAAGAAGATTCTTGCACCTCTTCACAAAATAAAACTCGGGGAAGAATTCTGATTAAAAATCAATTCCAAGTAAAATCATCCCTCTCTTTATTGGCCATTACTTATATAGATGTGTACAAAGCAGTTTAACATTAGGTCTCCCAAAACCATCACAAAAGAGGCAAGTATCACTTGCAGTGGTAAGTTAATGCATTGTAGGTCTGTGGCCATGAAGGTTATGCCATCAGTTACAGAAATGCTGTCTGCAGAGGATATTATATCAATTGTCTTGTTTTCTTTATTAGCCTCATGCAAAAATGAAATCAGAGACTGCTTATCCAGAGCTACAAAGGCCCATCACTTACCCAAATACGCAATAAAACCTACTTTAATTAATTTTATTGTCTGTCTCCTAGAGACAGAATGAAAGGGTTAGAAAAATGTGGGCACCTCCAGTTAAAGAGGCATTTGCATGCATACAGGGAGCAACACAGCCTGATAACTACTGCCTCAGTGAGCTGGAATCAGCCATAAATGGTGCTGGGATTGCTCAGGGTGCTGCAAGCCATACTGACTGGTGTCAGTGGAAAGGAGTGATGGCCACACGAGATGCTCACTGGGAAAGGGTTAAAGTAGACTGTGGATTTGGGATCCACTTACCACATTTTAAAGTAATTATTTTTCAGTGAAGATATTATCTTCAAAATAATCTTCTTTCACAGGGACTCCTTCTCCTCTCCTTCGGTGCAGACAGCAGTGGGTAGTAACATTTTTGGAAACTGTCTTGGTCTATTAACAAAAAGAATGAAATGGAAATGTAAGTTAGAAAGCTAATTTCCATAGGCTGTGCCACTGATCATGAGTTCTTTGTAAGAGGCACAATGCTACTGATATTCACACAGAGTCACCCAAAGGAGACCCCATCAAATGGTGTGATTAATAAGGATGAAGCAGGTAAGCAGCCACTAGTTTTGTCAGTAAGCATTGGTGTAAACAGCAGGAAGCAAAGACAATGCTTAGACTGGGAAAATACATAAAAGAGGACTCATGGAAAGAAATAAAATAATTGACAATTTTTATATACTTATTAATGAGTTTTGCCTCTCAAAACTCTTAGTTGCAAATTTGTGTGGATGCTGATTGATATTTGTTTATACACAAAGTATCCCTTTTGTTAAGGTAAGTGGATGTTTCCCGAACTCAGTAGCAAAGGTTCCATCACGTGTCATGTCAATGCAAGAAATATATTATCAAAAGAATCATTAACTTCATATTTCAAAGGAGATTACAGTAAGTTTTCCTTTATTCTCATAGGTGTAGTTGTAGTCTACGATGTAGATGTAGTCTACAAGATGTAGTCTCGTAGATGTTGCAGTCTCCTCTTGCAGCTTCCCCCAAGTCTTGATCTCCAAGCAGAAGAGCACGATGTGCAACTAAGGTGCCAGTACTGGTTTGCATAAAACTGAAGCTAAACTACTACCTGGTCTTACTCTTAGATGAGCTCAAATAAATACGACTTGATGAACAGAGGAAAAGGAGAAGCAAAGATTGACAGTAACAGTTTTGTTTGGTTGGAATGTCACACTGTTCACTAATCACCAGTTTAAAAGAAAGTATAAGTAGATGAAGAAACAAAACGTGATTTGGCCTATTGATTTTCATTCTGACCCATAGTGGGAAAAAAGAGCAGTTAAATTCCCTAACTCAATAAGAATCAACTTTCTTTGTATGAAAGAGGTTTATTTATTGAAAAAATTAAATCAGTCATGAAGATAAAATAGCAGATCCTCAGATAGTGTTAAATGTTGACCTCAAGAGAACTTACAGATAAGTAAGTAGACTTTTCACCTGAATGAAAAAGTCCTGTTCTGTCTGCATCTTAATGAATACAGTGTGATTCAATATTTCTTTTTGCCTTTTGATGGTCCCTTCCAAAAATATTGGCTACTTGTAAATAAGTTATCACATAGCTGAAACAGTAGAGAACACAAAGAATAAAGTAGGGTGCTCAAACAAGGGTTACAAGAAGGTCACTGTGTGCTGTGCAGTCTCTGCTGCTATGTTGGTCCAGCCTTATTCTTGTGACTTTTTCCAGTAATTTCACTGGAAATACATGTGAAGCAAGGAATATGACTATCTGTAAGAATTGCAAAGAATGTCATGCAGTGATTAGAAACAATCTTTTCTATCTCCAATTAGCCAGATACAAAATTTTAGCATATTCTGAACAGGACTGTATTTGCAATGCACATAGTCTGTTTGAAATGTCTCAACAAGTCTCCAATACAGAGTCTGAGAGATGATAGAAATCTCCCACAAAATTATTTATCTGTACTGCACAGATTGAAGCAAGCTTTGTCCTTTTTATTTGGGACAGTTTAATCAGATGTCTTTGAATATGCTGTGTAAAATAAAGTAAGCCTAATAAACATGCACTGGTTGAAAACTTCTTTATAAGAGCTCAATATTTGTTCCCTTTTCTTAATGCCTTTGAAAGAAACCGTTTGAAGCTCTGTGGTGTCTGAACTTCTCCTGCACTGAAGTGCATACAGAGATGAGAAGAAAAGCCAAGCCGACTATTGTGATCATGCTTTTCTTTTTGGCTTGAGAGATAAGGCTGCCACGTGGTACTGAATTTAAGAAGATGAGCAAAGCAGTGCCATGAAGCTTCAGGCTTTCAATAACACTGCTATATTCATATGACGATACAATAATAGTAAGGACAAAGCCTCTGCCCCACTAAAATATAGAGGGACTAATCCTGTACCACTGAGTACAATAGGAGTTTTGTTATTTACCTCAGCAGAATGAGAATATAGCACAGAGAATTCTATACTCTACCAAGTTCAGTACAGTCAGATATGAAGGTTAAAAATTCACTCAGTGTCGATGCCTCCAGTGCTCACATATCGAGACTTGGTTGTTCTTCATACCACTTCTTCTTTTCTATCTACAGTTTAAAAATCAACTGAGCAAAAACAGTCAGACCTTTTTTTTTTTTTATTGAATGAACCAGATTCTGACTTTGCTTACATTTAGTTAGTCATTCACAAGAATTACTTCATTAAAGTAAATGGTTTTATCTATCTTTAAAAAAATGCATAACATTGCATAATTTACATTTACAAAATTGCGTATACATATATACAAATACTTTTTTTCTTTAGAGAGAGAGAGAGAGAGAGAGAGAGAGATTGCTACACATATAGAGTACATATTGAAAGAGAAATTGTTTTATACATGTTGTGTAACTTTTAAGTTTTTTAAACTGTGATACAACCATAGGCTGTATTTCAGAAATAAGTATATTCTAGCTATAAAAGATGGTAGTTTTTCAGATCTAAAGTAATATTTCAACAATTTCCTAATTCATAAAAAATGGAAGCAGTCAATGAATTGGTAGCAATTTCTTTCCCACATTGTTTGACATATTTTGGTCAAGTCCAGATAGGGAAAACATATTAAAAAGGCTAAACTCTGGATGTTCATACAGGCTGGAGAATGAGACACTGGAAAGCAGCACCATGGCAAGGGACCTGGTCAATGGCAAGTTAAATACAAGTCAGCAGTGCAAAAAAGAACTGAATGCATTGTTTCAAAATGTGAACAAAATAAGATTGAATCACTACTTCCTGCTGATATATTTCTTATCTGATTAAATTTGTTTGCCATAACCAACCAAGACGTTTTGTGTTTTCCATGAACCATGCAAATACAGATTGATTTCTATGTGCCAGTTTCACTACCTCTAAGGCAAATAACATCTTACCCTATAAATGGTCCCACTGCAATTGTGTGATTCTTGAGATGTCCTGTGCCAGGCCAGGAGTTGGACTCAATGATTCTAATGGGTCTCTTCCGACTCAGTATATTTTATGATTCTATGATTCTATTAGTAGAGCACAATGTTATCAGAATATTTATGTTGCAATCTGTAGGTTTGATATACAGACAATTTTTTAATCCTGGGGTGGAGGTGGGAGGGATTTGATGCAAATTCACATCTGGGTGCACATTTTATTTCAGCCAAGAGTAGGCAGAAGACTGTTTCTGTTCAACTTGCCAGACCACATAAACCCAGAATTTATGCTCATTTTATGTTCATTGTGGAACAACAAACAGTACCTGTTTTGCCACAAAATTATAATAATATAGACAGACTGCTACACCCAGGTTCTTCTGATGAAATCTTAACGTTTCCTTACTAACAACCCTAAATAAACAAACTGAACTCTTGCCACGTGAATACTCATGTAGTTATGTGTTCTAATCTTGGGATTTAAAATTTACTCCTGAGCACCTGCCTGTCTGGAAGCTGCCAGCAGAACCCAGCCAGAGTGGGTAGTGCTGCCCAAGGAGAAGAGCAGGAAGGCTGGAGATGACAGGAGGTCTGAGTTTGTATCTGTTTTGACCATCTCAAACACACTTCCTCAAGCTACCATTCTGTTTTGGCTCCACCCTTTCTGTACCAGAATTCCTTTGCTGTCGATTGTCAGGGCCGAGGGAACCAATTGGCCTCCCTGTTCCTGCCCAGTCCCCCAGGGCTTCCCCCACCTTGCTGTGGCCCAACACCCATTCCAGCTCCTCAGCTGCAGCCTCTGTTGTGGGTCTTCATCTCCCACAGCCCTGCCCTGCCTGGAAATGAGCCCTGCCAAGCTCAGCCCACCTGTGGGATGATATCCCAGTCAGGGCTGGCCTGGCCCTGTCCCAAAGGAGAAGCTCAATGCCTGGGGCTGCCCCCACAGCCCACCTGCTCCTGGCTGGGCTGGATCACGTCCTGCCAATACACTTCTCCCCATGCATTGCTCATGAACTGCTCACTTCTTGTTTCTTGTTTGTGACCACTTGTGGCTATCTGTGGCAACACCACTCCTTTGTGCCTGGATGACAAAGTGCAAACAGAACCAAGTTTTTCACTGAAGAAAGAGAGACAAAAAATATTAAACACATCCTTCTTGCACATGCACAATGCCTTTGGTGTACAAACGGCCACTGCCCACATGGAGGAGCACCTGGCCTCAAGGAGTCACATGAATGAAAAGCCATTGTGAAAATAATGCGAAAATCAGTACAAAGGCATGCAGCCCCGGTGATTGACCCCAAACAACCCTGGGAAGCCACCAGAGCACGTACTCCATGGAAGAGCACAGTGCTAGCACAGGAAGAGCTGACAGTGGCCAGCAGCTCACAGCCCAGAGAGCATTGTGCTATAAAACCTGTTTGCACAAGACACATTGAGTACAGCGCTTCAGGTTCTCAAGCTCTGTGTCTGCTGACAGAATTGTTTTCTGTATCCACAGAGAAAGAAAATATATTTTGACTGCCAAGATGTGTAGGATGTTCGTTACATAAGGAATGTTTTTTTTAACCTCCTTCCACGTTGGCATTTTATATACAGAAGTTTTGTAACACTTTTAAAATGGGATATCCAGTGAATACTTACAAGGAAAACAGAACATTAGCTAAACTTGTTTTCAAATGTTTTTAATGAGGCTACATAAACTACTCATGTTTTCAGCAAGGCAAATATATCTGATGGTACACAGAATTTATAAACACTGAAAATTATCTGGAAGTTCCAAACAGAAAGAAAAATCCACTTCTTTGCAGGTGAAGACAAAAAAAGTAAGTTTTAGGCATGTTTATAGTACCCTCTGATGGAAATAAGAAGCATTACAACTCCTCCACAAAATTTTTTTTGCTAACTGTAAACAAGGCAAAGATACATTTTTCCAACCTTTTGTAACTTCCTATAAATAAAGTAGATAAATAAAACGATTTTTTAAAATATTAGGAGCTTTTTACACACATAGACAAATCTTAATCAATAGAATAACTTCTTATTCTGGTTTGGCTTCCTCAAGAAAACAAACTATACACAATATGAATTCTTTCTACATAATCAGGGAGAAACCTTCTCAGAGATACACAGGTTTACTCTTTTCATTTTATATTACACATATATTTATTTCTGTTTCATAAGAATTAGAAAAAACATGGTATTTTTAACATTCTGTATATTAGATTATCTATCGGTATTCATCCCATTTGTTTGTTCAGATGAATCACTAACATGCCTCAGAAACACTGGTCAAAATTGCAGAATGTCAAGGGATTTTTAGCAAAATGTCAACTAAAATCATCACAGAATTAGCCTTAAAAATTCATACTCCTTTTAAGATTTAAAATACCAGAGGAAACTTGCCATAATTTCTTTTTCCTTGGCTGACTCATAAAGCACTTCAGTTTTCATCACTAATTGGCAGGTCACTGAGAAAGTATTTTATGTAGTAATATTAGAAGGGTGAATATTTTTGAATTCTGACTAAAACTCTATTTCAGTGTCTAGCAAAGTTTTCTTTAAGGGAAAAAGTCAGTGCATTACTTTTACTTGATTGTGGTGGATAGGCCCTATTTTATAAAGCATTCAAGATCCTGTCTAATTGTTTCTCTCTTGAAAACATCATAATACATAACTAAATATCACTTGATTCTTATGAGCAACAGAAACTTACAACTTATTGTTAATTTTTGTTGAATTAGAAACTTGTTATATTTATGAGAGATAATAAATATCTAAAATAACTTAAATCTAGTTCAAGACTCATTAGAGTGAAGGAAATAATTTCTTTTTTATTTGAGCTCATACCTGTTCCAAAAAGATCTGTTAAAGTTATTATGTTGATAAATATAAATCTGTTTACCCATAAGACACTGAGAGAAAGTAAAAACCAAACTTTATTCACATTCACATATTCCAGCTTGATAGTGGGCAATCACTTGAATTGAAAGAATGACTTTTATACAATCAGTTGTCAGCCTTTAGGGTGAGACTCCAAATAAACTGAAGATAACACTTTTAGTGTTGCAGCCATAACTACATACTGTGAGCCAGGATGTCCCTCCTATTCTTGACTGAAAAATAATGAAGAAAATCTATGTCAGGATTTTCTAAAGGTATTTGTTGTATTAATGAGGTGATCTAATAGCTCACCACTCCTTAGCACAACAATTTGCCTGCTTTTTCAATAAGCAGATACCCCAAAATGATTATTTTTAATTTTCCGTGTGTTGTTTTTCTACTGGCTTATTGTGCAGATTCAGCTCCTCTAGGAACCTGACAAGTACCAGGAATGATGCAAGGGAAGAAATGGAAGCCTGTGCCTAAGGGTAGATGAGAGGGCAGTAGCTCTAGCAGGCTCTAGCAAAGAAGTGAGCTGTTAGATCAGACATTGTTAAATTCACCCTAACAGAGAATTATCCAGCAGCACATATTCACCTCCATGTTTATATTGCAAAATTACACTGCAAGATCTATGAGAGGAAAGATCAATCACAACATACATCCTATATGCTCACCTAATCCATTTGTAGGTCAGCAGAAAAAGAAAAGGCACTAAAGATTTACTTTATATTATCAAGCACAGTTCTATGGCAAATACCATGAGAGAAAATAAAGAAGTAGGAGAGTGATCAAGTTCTTTTGAAAGTGGTCAGCAAAACTGCATTAATAGGAACAGAATTATATTAGAATTAATGAAAACTGAGTATGCAGAAGTCCTGGGAGCTCTGGAGTTCCTAGAAAATGTAGAACTGTGACTTTATTCAGTCAAGCTCAAGTCATTTAATCTTGGTTATGAGTTCATCACCATAGAATGTACATGTCTGGAAAATTAAATGAAGGAGATACATTGTCTGTGGAAGGACTTGTAAAGATCTTAGCAGAGCTAACCTATTGAAAGCTATAAGTATTTGGAGAGGCTCATCATTTTCAGTTATATGACAGGCATGCAAGAAAAGGAGTTACTCTATTGAAATGCCATCTAGGCTAGAGAGCAGACCTGTTGCTTGTCTTAAATATTTCAGTTATGAATGTGTGTGGAAGCCGTAATTATCAGTGAAGCTTCATTGCTCTAGGTCCTGTACAAAAACATCACAGACTTGAAGAATGTGAACAATTAATAAACAAGATGTTATAAATTTGGGACGAAGGAAGTGTTTTCTCCATTTTACAGACAAGGGAATAAACTGGGCAGTTTGAATGATTTGTTCAAGGTTGCAAAAGATATCTGTGACAAAGCTAGGATTTTTATAATAAAATCATGGGAATCATTAAAATTAATCCTATATTACAATTTATTACAAACACATTATACAGGTAGTTCCTTCCATAACAGTACATTTTTTCATGTTGCAGTTCTACTCTGCATAAGAATAAAGGAAGTTGTTCCTAATGAGCTCAATAGGATTTACATCTGTCTACTGAAAAGTCCACCAGAAAAAACACATTCTTAATTTCACAGATTGCTAGAGAACAGCTTCATTGCCATGTATTGAAATTGCAATCTAAGTAATGGATAAGGGCACAAGTATTTCTAAGACAAAAGATGACACTTTTTGTCTCCAAAGATCTGACAAAATTCTCAGTCAAGACTTTTAGACTGGAGGCTCACAAGTCACCTCCATCATATAATGAAACAGAGTGCCATTTGCTACAGCAAGGACACACAAGGAAAAATTCTTTAAAAAGGATTTATTTTCAAAACATAGTTATCTAGAATTTGGAAGTGATGTTAACCTCCAATACAGGTTTCTTCTTTTTCTTATCCGCATTTGAAAATGTAGGCTATACTGTAGCACACAGTTCAATGTGTTACCAAAAGCATACATGCAAACCAAAGAAATCTTGGAAAATAAAGTAAGGCACTGTCAGAGCCAGTAAAAAGAGAAGAGGGAGGAAATTATTACTTATGGCTAACAGTAAAATCTCATTGAAGTAATAGGTACAAAATTGGATCATAAAAGGTTCTTAGAATGTTGGTGTTGTTGAAAATGAGTGGTAAAAAATGAGAATCAGGCTTTCACAGGTATATAATGTACTACACAGGAAGCAACTAATCCAAGTCATATTGTTTTTCCTCCAAAAGAGTGCTGATAAACTCTCCATTAGGATTGCAAGCCCCTCTAGGCTCTGTCAGTCCCGTTATTTAATCCTAAATGAAGTATGTCTTATCAATTCATTCTACTATGACCCTGGTCAAGGTTAGATGAGGGTCTAGCTATAAAAGAGCAGGAGGTAGCAAAAAACATTATTTTTCCTTGACAGGCTAAGAAAGCAGTGATGTGCACAGAGGTAAAAATTCTTTGCTGCAAATAGGTTTCCCCAAATATGTTCCATTTATTCACTAAGAGAATATTTTCATTCTTCAAAAACATTTTAAAATGCTGGAACATCATAGTAGGCTTTTTCTTTCCTGTACTTTTTAAAGTTGAGATAAAAGCAAGGATTTTATTTTTTTTAGTAAATCCTGTTTATGGGAAATCTATTTAAATTAATGCCACTCTTTTTTCAAATGTCTTTTAGAGTCAAAGAAGAAAGTGAGTCACATGGCAAAATTATCCTGCATGCTATTATCAGAGGAGATGAGTCAGCCCTCCTACTGTTTGTTGATGTATCTGTCTAGTGAAGAGGGGGGAAAAAAAAGGAGAAAAAAATCCCTACTCTGGGGAACTTATCAGATCACAATACTTTGTAAAAACCAAGAACTAAATAAAAATTACTTCTTGAGAAGTGTGTCAAAGTGTTGCAACCCCACTATATGCTTTCCTCTGTTGCAATGAAGTCTAAGCAAACCTTCTCTATTCATATTCTATTTCATTCAGCCATCGGGTGCAAAATGTGCATTTTTGGGTAGGACATTGTGGATGCATACCCAAAATTACACTAAGGGGGCACAGCAGCACAAAGCATAACAAAGTCAAGAAAGCCACTAAATTGTTGCAATTCTTAAGAATACTGTCACTTTTTGCTAGAGGGGCAGAGCACAACACAATGTATTTCAAAGACCCCTGGGCTAAATTGCCACTTGAAAGATGTAGGATTATGATCAAAGGTGTCAGATGGATTTCACCAGGGGTACCTACTTTGTATTAAACTACCTTGTGCAACCTTGCTGACTTGTGCAACCAAACAGAAAACACAATAAAAGTTGTTTTGTTCAAGTGATGTCCAGCATTACTAGGATCAAGGTTGCTATTTTTAAAGTCTCTTAATTCAATATTAGGTTATACTGTCCCTATTAACAATAAGGTAGGCTTGGTAGGTGGACTTGAGTTCTCCTCGTACTTAGTATAAGCTTCAATTTATTGGTTGGATGTTAGCCAACAATTTAATTTATTCCATGCTCCTAGATGACAAAGCTCTGTCAACAAGGAAAATGAAGAGAAATAAGAGATAGAGGCCATGATAAGAAAAATATCTAAGATTAATGCTTTGTGAAACCACTTATTCTGTTTGAACAACTGAATAGCTTAGAATCTTCATCTTAGCTGTCCTGACAATGTCCTACTATCATGAACAAGTGGAATATGGTATCAGACTCAGAGCCCTGTGACCCAACCAGTCTTGTGTAAAGCAAAGCTTTCTACAACCTGATATTTGAACATCAAGTAGTTCATTAAATGAAATGTTCTGGGGAAAAAAAATAATGTTTTGAAGGAAAAGAGACATTTAAAAGCACTAGTGTTCATAGTAACTGGTTCCTTGCACTTTGAAAAAAATGACTATCAGGGCTAAAAAACCTCTACTTTTATTGGGCCTGTGATGGACAGAGGACTATGACCATTGTTTTAGGAAGACCAGATTAAATTGTAACTGCTCGTCTTTTGTTTTCCTTCCTTCTTCAATACTTATTTCTCAAGCTACCGAGATTGCCTCCAGACTCACTCTTTGATCACCTATTCTATGAAGAGGACTTAGAAGATCTATTTAATCCTGTTTCACCTGGGCACTTCCAATACTAGTCCCTGTGTGAATCAATATTGTGGAATCCCAGTTGTTCAGTGAAGTTTTGTGCACCTGAATGGTATTTACCGAGGAAATGTCTATGTCGTGGAATGAAGCAGTTGGAGAGATGTGGATTTTTATGACCACATGGCACAACACAGCATCAGGTAGGCTCAGCCATTCCAAGTCAAGAACACCCACAAGCAGCATTTATAGTTTTACTTATTCAGGTGCAACAACCAGTTCATAAAATGAGAATGTCAGAGAGGACACACTGGAGAAGGAACTTCCCCTTTGTGTGAGACTGTTGTCAAGAAAACTTCATGTACCAACTAGCTGCTTCCTAGGGGAGCTTATGCAGGGAAAATAACTCTAACAACACACCACTGTACAGGGCAGGCTCAGAGTTCAGAAATCCTGTCAATCCTGTATTTGTTGACACATCATAACACAGCACTAAAAAATGAAATAAGGATTGTCACTATAACCGTTAAATGAATATAAATACTTACCTGTATATTAGAATCATAGAATCATAGAATCGATTGGGTTGGAAAAGACCTCCGAGATCATCGAGTCCAACCCTTGGTCCAAATCCAGTCCATTTACTAGATCATGGCACTCAGTGCCACATCCAATCTGCGTTTAAAAATCTCCAGGGATGGTGAATCCACCACCTCTCTGGGCAGCCCATTCCAATGCCTGATCACTCTCTCTGTAAAGAATTTTCTCCTGATATCCAACTCAAATTTCCCCTGGCGGAGCTTAAGCCCGTGTCCCCTTGTCCTGTTGCTGAGTGCCTGAGAGAAGAGACCAACCCCCACCTGGCTAGAACTTCCCTTCAGGTAGTTATAGACGGTGATGAGGTCACCTCTGAGCCTCCTCTTCTCCAGGCTAAACAACCCCAGCTCCCTCAGCCTCTCCCCATAGGACTTATGCTCCAGTCCCTTCACCAGCCTTGTTGCTCTTCTCTAGACCCGCTCCAGCACCTCAATATCCTTTCTGAACTGAGGGGCCCAGAACTGAACACAATACTCAAGGTGTGGCCTCACCAACGCAGAGTACAGAGTACAGAGGGGACGGATCACTTCCCTGGTCCTGCTGGTCACGCTATTTTTGACACAGGACAAGATCCCATTGGCCTTCTTGGCCACCTGGGCACACTGTTGGCTCATGTTGAGCTTCCTGTCAATTAGTACCCCCAGATCCCTCTCTGCCTGGCTGCTTTCCAGCCACTCTGTACCCAGCCTGTAGCACTGCATGGGGTTGTTGTGGCCAAAGTGCAGGACCCGGCACTTGGCTTTATTGAACTTCATCCCATTGGAATCAGCCCATCTCTCAAGTCTATCCAGATCCCTCTGCAGAGCCCTCCTGCCTTCCAGCAGGTCGACACTCCCTCCCAATTTGGTGTCATCAGCAAATTTGCTGATGATGGACTCAATCCCCTCATCTAAATCATCAATAAAGATGTTAAACAGAACCGGACCCAACACTGACCCCTGGGGAACACCACTGGTGACCGGCCGCCAGCTGGATGCAGCTCCATTCACCAGCACTCTCTGGGCCCGACCCTCCAGCCAGCTCCTAATCCAGGAGAGGATACACTTGTCCAAGCCATGGGCTACCAGCTTTTCCAGGAGTATTGATTTGTTGCAGGACATTCCTCCATGCAGTCAGAAATGGTCAGTTTAAGGGATACCCAGAACTGGCAGAGCCAGAGGAGTTGGAGGGTGGGACGGAGCCAGAACAGCACTGTCAAGACCTGGTAGAGGGTCTTGCCTTCCTTCTGCTTATCTGTCAGAATTTTTTTCACCCTCTCATTTACTCAAAGACTTAAAAAAAAATCTAAAATATTCAAATAAAAATGTAAAATAATGGAAAAAAATTAAACAACTCTTTAATGAGAGGCAAGTGTTCAATCAATAAGTGGTTTTGATGTTGTGCAATATCATATCATGATGAAACTATTCTTTTAAAAAGAAAAATGTAAATTATGCTATCTCAGCTCTTCAAATAGACAGAAAGAGTGAGAAAATAGTGAAGTAATGTCTGTGCTATGTAGAAGACAGTAGTAAAAACAAATCTGCTATTTTAAATTTTTTTTTAATTATGATGTACAATTTTTATTAAACCAGGAAAAGAAGAAAATATCTTTCCCCTCTCCTGTTTATGAGGCATTTATACTTTTTCATGACATTTAAGACATAATATTTCTTTTTGAAACCATGTAGTATGGATCGTAGCATGAAAATATCTTACTAACATAATTAAATGATCTCAATTGTTCTGAAAAGAACTTCTTTGAAGGAAAAATAAAACAGATAAAGGCATCAGAAGATCATTGTAATATCCTATCTAGCTGCTGCTTATATCATCCAAATTCAGATTTTTTTTCCTTTGAAAGCTCCCATACCCATGGCAGGCACACACAGGGCAGTAAGTATTGTTACACACAATATTTGTTTAGCCATAGGTTGACATATTTTTTTGAGCTTGCTGCCTGATGTACTCACAGAAGTTTTGTGTATATATATATATATATATATATATATGTATACAGATAAAATTGGTATGACATGTCTAAATTCTTTCATGCAAATGGATATCTGAATGAAATAAAAAAAGGTGTGACTAGAAACAATATTTGATTCTATTAAAACACACAAAATATCTGTCTAAGACAAAGATGTTGATTTACGAGAAAGAGAAAACCAACAGTAGTTCTTGGTCTTTTAAACATACAGCATTACACAAGGGATGAATTAACTCTGTGTACATATCCCTGTGTGTGTATATGTATATAATTAATATTTAATACCATGGAAGATGAACCCTAGTGACTCTTGTTGCAACAGTCTAAGAAATCACTGCCTCTGTCTGTTCCAAAGGTATCCTGGAGGACACTGCCCTAATTGCAGAGTAGTCAGTAGAAAATATGAGTCTGAGCTGCAGGAGTTCTCACACAAAGTCAGAAGCCTTTGTTCAATCCCAGCTTGACCAATGCTCTACGATGCCAGAGTGGAAAGGTCCTGAGGCACACACACACACATACTCCTTCCTCCAGCTCTCACAGAGACATAACCTGCAGCAGATGTGTGAGTACAGACAGCTGAATTGAAAGACAGAAAAAAAGTTCTTTAAAACTCTTTTTCCACAGCCCTGAAAGCAAGTTTCAAAATATCTCTCTCTCCTAAAGGTTAAGCCTAGCTATACACATTAGAAGACATATAATAGTATTTTGAGAGAAAACACTATTTATTTTTAAGAAAAAAAATCCCTCTTATTCCTTTCACAGACTGGATCCAGAGAACGTTTCTATACTGTATCTGTGCTTTCTGCACAGTTGATTAGTTATTTATGTACAACTCAGACTGCACTTTTGTGCATACAGCAGAAATCTTCATTGGTTAACACATGCAACTATATCTAAATATAAGCCTAAAGTGAGCTGCTGATTGTGGATATCAATCCAGCATCAGTCTGGTTATAGTTTCAAAATTTGGTCAAGTAAAGTGTATGATCCAATTTAAGACCAACACTAGAAATTCATAAAATCAAATGTAAAGGCTGTAAGATGGCTAAATTTGAAGCAGAGAAGGAGGAAATGAAATGCAGACCAAAAGAAAATGAGGAAAGTGAGACTGATACACAACGAATGTTTAAGATTTCGATTTGTTCATTAACAAAAGTATTTGAATTCTGTTGGTTTGTTTTGGCTTTCTCACCCTTGGCAGTCTGCAGAACACCCAGTTTGCACTCCAGCAAGCAAATTGTTACATGCTGTTTTCAAATGCTCATGTAGTTTTTTCCAGTGTTCAGACTCTGTTCAGTGTAAACCACAGACAGATTTGTGATGTCATGCTCACAAATCAAGGGGAACCCTCCTTTCCAAATACCTCCCTCTAACTTTCATTCACTCATCACACTCAGGAATTGCACTAGTACAAGGGAAATATATTTATGACCTACTTTATTTTAGAGAAAGATGTATGGGTAATGCATAATATTAACTCTTTGACAAAACAAAGCTAATATTCTCCCTCTTCATCGACATTCTAAAAACTATAATAGGATGGTAGAACAATTGCTCTCATTCCAGCTGGAGGCAAGTACAAAAACATGTTATATAAGTTTAGAGGTTTGTCTTTTTTGAGGTGTTTTATGTGAGGTTTCTTTTGTTTGCTTGTTTGTTTGCATTTGGTTGTTTTTTTTTCACAAATAGCATAAACATATTCTTGAGAAAAAAAATCCTGCTATTTTCTGCTTACAGAGTTTCATCTCACTTCTGGAAGAAGTAGACTAATGTGGGAGAAGTATTTTAATACTGGCAAAAAAACCCCTGAAAATCTAAATATTCCAACCTTAAGATGCAGAATGCAGAAATTTCACATGAATCTCAGCACTTTTATAGGGATTGCTGCATCTTAGTTGGGTGCAGTTGTTAGGAAATGCACTTCTATGGAGCTATTTTATAGTAACAAGGCTCTGCCATGATTCTGCAACACTACTAAAGTTGCCTCAAACAAGCAATTAAAATTAGAATTTCGTTCATTTTTTTTATTCATTTTCCTTAATTTCTTTCATTTTTACTTCTTCTACTGTTTTTTTTCTTCGTGCTTTACCTGCTGTCATATTGTAGTTCTTTCTTTTTCTCTGTTTCCATCGATAATGTTATGCGAAATCAGTAGCAAATACTCTCTTTTAAAAGCTTATAGTGAAAAAAATCAGCAAAACTGACTGTTAATCACAAGCATATTGTGATGAATCAACATCTTCTGACCCAAATACATTCAAGTACTATTTTGTCCAGTTCAAAAGTAGAACAAGACAGGGGAATTGCAGGTAGCATCTGCTACATGGTATTTCTTTCATACCATTGTGGTAAGTTTCAGTGTTCTAAGGTGGAAAGGCCTACTAGCAACAAGGCATGAAAGGGGAATGAGACACTAGAACTAGTGAGAGCACAGGGAATTTGTAAACCACTGATGTGTTCATTATTTATGTATTTTAAAATGTCCACCTAAACCTCCAAGTCATTTAAATAGGTCAAGGAAAAACAAGGAAGAGCTCCGTACAGGAAAGAATAAAAGATCTAGATAATCTAAAATTATAAAATATACATCAGAGAATTAACTGTAGGAGGGGCTAATTCAGTTTCATTCAAATACATTTTATTAACCTTATATTGTTATTACTCAACAGTAAGTGTGGGCTGCTCCAAAGGGAAAGTGAGCTAGAAGCCAAAGGTCACAGCAAATCAGGCAGGGGCAATGTCCCACAAGATCCAAAGAAGAAGAGCAGCAGGTCTGGTGATAAACAGCATTATCAACCAGTCCAATGATCTCCAGACAAGTCCTTAGGGATGAGGAAGGCCTACAGCCAGGAGAAGGCAAGTCAGCAACGTAAGGTCAGGATCAGCAGTCAGGCACAGGCAAGGGCCAAGCCTGAGCTTAAATGCAGCTCCTGAGCCAAGGGCAGGCATTGCATGGGTGAAGATCCCAGATGAGACTCCTTACAGCTATTTCTCACACAGCTCATTTCACAACAGTCTGATCCAAGTACCTGAGAAGGTCTTAAAGAAGTTCCTTGTCAGCTAAACTGTGAGGAGTGGGGACTGCTGGTGCACTCAGGGCCATGGCACAAATCCTGAAACTCTTGCTGCTGGTGATCATCCCCCAAGTTCAATAAGTGTCACTATCTAAGACCCATTTGGTTTCTAACGTGCTGTTTGGAGTCAACTGCAAGTGATTTCTCAGGGATTCCCATGCCACCAGATGATACTCTGAAGTGCTCCACTGACCCGCTAGGGTTAGAGGCAAAGCTTGTTGAAAGTATCCCATTGAGTTATGCCAAATCTCTGAAGGTATTGTTCTTCTACACAGACCCTTAGGGAATTACAGGATTTGTAGATGTAAAATTAAATTTCTAAATGTCTATCTTTAAAGTCTCCCTGGAGGAGTGTTAAGAAAATTCATCTCTGGGTATGTATCTAGAAACAGATACTTGAAAAATGATCATGCAACACTACGAATCAATAGAGAGAGAAGAAAGGGCAAATTACAGGTAGACAGAGATGGGAATGTAATAATTGATGTTACATGTTCGCACCTGAAATATTACTCTCTAATCTCAATTTCCACCTGTGTATTTGTTTTAAGAAATAAATTACAGGTGCATAAAGATTCTAGCTAGTGATAGGGATAATTGAACATGCCTATTGCTTGGTGAGTAGAAGAACAAAATCAACATCTGCAGTCTTAGCTGGAAACAACCTGAACATAGCCAGAATTCCGGTGTATCATCAGGAGCAACACAGGAGAGTTGGCACATGGCCCTCAACACTATTACCATCAACATATGTTTCTATTATAATGAACTTCAAGCTCATTTAGAAAAAAAAATTACATCTATCAAAATCAAATGGCCAGCTGAATGTTTTCATGTAAATGTTCTTTGGAATAGGTTTTGGCCATTCAAATGCTACCAATGAAAAATATATGCATGTTACATCGATTGGGTGGTCTCTCCTAAGTCTGTCTATGTCAGCAGTTATCCTATTCCCTCCCTTGCTGAAGATCAGAATTGGGAAAGGAAACATATAAGCCTGGAAACAGCACTGAGATTATGAAACAGGAGACATACTATAGATATTTCACGTGCATTGTGCAGCATTGTGCAGAATTTCTGCGGCAGAGAAATGGGGGTTGTTTCTGAGGATCACTCTCCAGACACTAGTGTTCTCCAAAATTATACCTTTTATCTTTCTGCTCATATTCTTTGTGCTCCTTATCCAAATAAAACACTTCAGTGCTTGTTACCAGATCTAGATGTACCTAATTCTTAAGTTGAGCATGTGCCTAAGTGTTTTTCTGAGTTGGATCATAAGACTTTCTCCAGGGCAGATGGAGCTCAACCCTGGCCGCCCCTCCCTCCTTCATGCCAATAGGGGTCCAAAGTCAGGTGACACCAAGCCTATTGTCTTTGTTAAGAATGCTTCCATCCCTGGAAGTGTTCAAAGCCAGGTTGGATGGAGCCCTCGGCAACACAATCCAGTGGGTGGCCTTCCTGTCCATGGTGAGGGAGTTGGAACTAGATGATCTTTAAAATCTCTTCCAACCCAAAATGTTCTATGAATCTATGAATTTAAGACAAAATGTAAAAGTATGGACATCAACTATTTTAGGTACGAGCTTTAACAATTGAGACAACAATTTTCCTTAAGACGGATGAGATGATTTGACCTTTTTTCATTAATTTACTTAGCTTATAGCACCTGCACTGCTTTGATGAATGAAAAATTTCAGAGTGGCTATATATAAAGGCATCTTCGGTGGGCCACAATTTGACAGGTTTGACTAGTAGTGCACAAACTGGAATCAAATGGCAAGACCATGGAATGGAATCCATACTTGTGTCAGACAGAGGTTTTAACCTGGTGCAGTATATTTGATCTACACGAACATGTGATTTGCACCTGGAAAAAAAACACAAATCCAACTACAACTTTTTCTCATGAAACATTCATCTGCATTATAGCTTTAGCATGCCCTCCATATTTACTACAGCTAAACACACTTTTCATCAGTGTTAGTAACAACAGGAAAGTCCCAATTGAACTTTAGGAAGACTCCAGAATATCTTTCATGGAGTCAAAACTGATTGGGGAACATAGCTTTTGTGCTGCAGCATGTGTGTGAATAGAAAAATGGGATTTCCAACTACAGAACATAATTTTTTTTTGTTTAAGCTTTATCTGATCTCCTGCTTTCAGTGGGTTTTGGTTCCAATTCTCTTTGATCCTATAGAAGAAGCAGTTAATTAAAAGACCTCCGAACACAAATAGGTTCAAAGTATTCCATCAGAAGTCAATGACTAGAGCTTACGCCTGATCCTTAATCATCTGCATTTCCTGATGAATGAAACAGGACACAGTGTGAATTCCAAAATAGTCAAAGACTAATTTTTTACAGTTCTGGAAATGAATGTTTTCAATTATTGAGCAAAGACATAACAATTTACATATTTCTGATATTTTATTTTGATATGCGTGTCTCAAATGATTTTTCATCTAGATAAGTTATTGACAAATGAAAAATGAGTGCCACTCAGTCACACTCAGTTCTTTGTAAGAGAGTTTAGTCATGCACATTAATGTCTATGTATTCCTTGTCATTCACAGGCATTAAAAGCAAATCCACTCCTACTTAGAATTCAAGGCTGGAAAACCCCTGCCCATGCAGTCACTGCAGTTTCCAATCAGTAACCATCATGAGGAGTTACGCTTTTCCTCCACATTTCACTTTTGGTGTACACACACCCCGGGTCACTCACTGCTCTGGTCAGAGATCTGGCATGACACTTACCATCTTTTTCAGCTACCCATATAAAGAGTCTAACTTGCAATATCTAAGATAAACTACATAAAGGTGTAGACTACTGTTAGGAGTCAATTTTGCTGAAAATTGATGTTTAGAAGAGTCGCCTAAGATTCTTGATTATTTTATAAATTACAAAAATGCTTACTTTTTAGATTGAGCTTCTAAAAGAAACCCGTGTGCACTTGTTTCCAGGTGATTGACCCAGCGGGCGAAGAAGGGAAAGAAGGATGTTAGGATAGAGAATAAAAAAATGTCATTTGTCTTCGTTAAAACACCTAATCCAGAAATGGTAAAACCCACTAGTCTCACAGCATTTCTACCCAAAAGGGCAACTGCATGCAGGACGTTAACTGAGTAATCAGCACACCCTGGCATTTAAAAGAAGTAGCAGTAAAAGGTCTCATTGTTATACTCTTCATAATGAAACCATGAAAAGGCATTAGTCTAAAAATGATTACAACTAAGCTTTGCTGAACCACGATAGGTGCAGGGTTCAGTGTGTGGAGAGATTAAAGCCGTGTGCAATCACTGCCTAGAGACTGCACGTCATTTCACATCAATTGGCATGATGAATCTTTTACATAATGTGAATCACAGCCTAATTGTGAGTTTGATTGCATCTACTGTTGTTCTGATCACACAACCTCAGCACAAAGAGGCGAGCAGGGAACTAAGCTATTGTACGGAGTTAAAGGAAGAAAGAAAAGCTGTGTAGCATGAAATGAAAGTGACATCTCACAGGATATATATTACTAAAAGTTGCTGAGCAATTTAACAGCTACATGTAATATATATATTGACAGTATCAAAAAAGGCAATTAGAGGAGCATCTCTTCCACCAATAGAAATATATCATTTCTGAAATCAGCAGGCTGCTGCCAGGAAACTCAGACTGGAAGCCTTTTTGCCAGAGAAGATGCATTTAAGATAATAAACTCTCCATTAACTGCAATGCAGGCAGAATGTAACTAAACCAGGATTCTCAGAAGAGCTGGTAGAAAAACTGGTACTATATGCTTCAAAGATATTTCTAAAGATAAGGTTCAGTCATGGATTTGTTGTAAATCATATTGCAAAATGAAGCAAAAATCTATCCTCTATGGAAATTATATTACTTCTATTACCATAGGAGCTGAGACATACAAAATCTGTAATGTATTTATTTCCTAATACCATTACAACTATTGTCTTCACTTTATAAAAGTAAAATAGAATGTCAATTAATCAAGAAACTTGTCCTAACCCTACAGAAAATCTACAGGACAGCAAGTGATGTCACCCAGATGGTCAGGTAGCAATTGAGTAAGCTAGTTACTGGTAAGTGCTGGATTCTAGCCCTTGCTTCCTTGTTAGGGAACCACCTGGATATGGAGTACAAGGCATTATGACATTCATTACAGAACTGTCATATTTCTCTGTCTTGCAGGAAGAAGAGAGAATTATAGAATCATCTTTTTAGTTTGAAAAAGACCTTTAAGATCACCGATCTACCATCTAGGACTATCAAAGATTTGCTAGAGTCAAAAAGAGGTATGATCATTGCAACTCAAATGTTAGGCACTTATTTCAGATTTTAGGTAGGAGGCTTCACATCCAAAAGCAATTTAACATTAGTCTTTGTATGACAGTCTACACAGAGGAGATGCAAATTCATTATGGTTATAACTGATTAGCTCAACTTCGTAGGCCTTAAAGTGCAGAAAAATAGTGAGAAAATTACAGGGTTTGCCCCGTCAGTTGCTTTAGTATCTAGATCACTGTTATTGTATTTATTAAGGATTTGCCTAAATCCTTCCCCAAAATCTGCAGAAACCAAATTTGGAAATGATTGGAGAGTCAGCAAGACATTGTAGGGGAACAGTCAAAACCAAAACAAATCTGCATAAGCTGGCAAGAGGCATGTCCTGGAGAAATGTCACCATAAGCCTGTCTTTCCTTGAGAGAAAAAAATGGCAAAATGGCATCAAAGCCAATTTCACAGGGAAAATTCTTCTGATTTTACTCTCAGTTTTAATGTCCAAGAAGGAATTCTCAGTCCCACGAGAGCATTAGTGACTCTAAATTTTTCTGTTACCCTCTCATTTTTTAAATACTTTATATGTTTGGGGCCACAGAAGCTTTTTTCTTTTAATTAATTAATTTATTTATATTTTATTTATATTTTATTTTTATCTTGTAGGGTTTTTCTCCAAGGCAGCCCACTTTTTCTCTTAAAGTCATTACAGCTAAAGACCAGGAAATAATTTCAAGCTTGGATTATGTTCAAGTGGTTGATTAGGGCCTTATGTTTCTTCGGTTTGATTTTAGAAGAATGTGTAAAGCATTTGAAATGTTTCTAAAACAAATGGACAGAAATAAATACCAGTCAAGGGTTGGTACACCAGTTGATATAAATCATAACTCCAGTGGTGGAACTATGAGATTTTACCTCTGCTAGACAACTGCTCCAAGGCTGCTGGAAATAAACTACCCCTCAGTGCAGAAGTTTGCGATGCCAGCAATTTTTTCTCTTACAAAGTTGATAGCTTAGCTCTAGGATAGGATAGCTCTAGGATAAGCTCTAAATGTTTACTGGGCCAATAAAGGTATTTGCATTAAATTTGTATTTTTTAAAAAATGAAACTCTGATCTAGCAGCTTTCTTCTAGATGCCTCTGCTTGGCATATCTCTAGCATACATTTGAAAGTTTTTGATGTAGAATCAGTCAGCAGCTACTTTGCCTTTAACATTTTCTGACCCACTACAGGGTATAACTTAGTGTAATTAAATTTTGTAAATCTGAGTATGGAATTATCATTGTTCCTTGGGGATTTGGAATCTCTCTGTTAACAGAAAATGTGTTAATATCTCAGTTGACACTACAGTGCACATTGATGTTTACTTGGGAACTATTTGGCAAGAAAACTGAAATATATTTCACCATTTACAATCCAGATATTTAGCACATGGAACACCCAAATCTGGTAGATAAGTTGTTTCTGGACTCTTTTTTTCTTAGAAAAGAAGTCAGAAATAAAGTTGATTACAATGAGGTTCTCCTTCTCAGTTATCTTACTATGAGAACTACTTAAAACCTAGGAAAATGTATATAAAAAACCATCGGTCACAGGATTTGGTGAATGCTGGCTATCCTCATATTAGCAAAAAACTTTACTACAAAATCCTCAGGGAATTATATTGGTGTATCCTTACCATACAGAAAGATCATTTCTACAAAAGGTATTACTTGTAAATGCCATTTGACTTGTCAGGTATAGAAGGAAGATTCATAGCTCCAGTTGTAAACAAAGAGCACCCATTAATTAGTTTCCCAACACAAAAATACGATGAGATGCAAAGACAAGTCAGTGGCTCATGCCAGATGCCCAGGTAGCAAATCATAGAACTGGACACATCCTGAACCATTATTGCTGGCATAAAAGCCATGGAGTTCCCGAGAGGCAACCAGTCAACCCAGACAGGCCCATTACTGCAAGTAGCATTAAATTAAACTGTGGCATAAAGAGTCACTCAATATCTCCAACTCTAACACATTGATTCACTGATTAGTTAAGCAAAATACTGCAGAGAGCTGTGTGTGCATTTAAAGTACTACACATGCATAGGTCACTCACATGCAGCATTAAAGTCAATAAATTAAACATGAATCATTGGGTAAGTTAAATGAATTGCAACCCATAATCATCTAAGTAGCAACAAGGCATTCATTTAACCTGACCTAGATGGATTATATAAAGAGTTATTAAATATAACAGGAATACAAATTGCAAGTTAGAATCCTTGGAACTGTTTTCTGGTTGAAGGAATTTTTATAAGAAGCCAGTAACTGAAACTATGCATATGTCTGATATTTTGGGACCTCCTTCACTAGACACTGTTTTATTGGTGTAGTTTATATGCAAATAAGATAATGTGACACTGTAAATAATGCAGCCACATGATGGCCCACTCTGAAATCTTGTGCCTTGTCTGGGATAGCAGGGTGATAGAATACAAAGCAGTATTGATGATGAGTATATAGAACAATCAGTTGAGTCAGGTATCTCCAGAACTGCAAAGCAGGCATATTTGGCTCAACAAAGTGAAGAGGAAAAGGTTTATTTGAACTTATTCTGGAATGAACAACAGTGACTTAGATTTGTTTTATCTTTTTATTCAGAATGATTTCATGGTTCAGAGAGAAAAGCTTTAGTTCCTTCAGTCAAAAGATTTAGGGTGGAATTCATCTGACTGAAGGCAGAGGCCTGCTCTTTATCTGTCACCCCAGTCTCCATGTATAATCAGCAAAAATCTAGTCACTATAGACTACAAAGTCTAAATCAGAATTCCTCTAACTCTAAAACAGGCATTTTAAATACATCTGATGGATTGAATCCTAAAAAGTTCTCTTTCTTTAAAATGAATATAAAGGGAGGTTCAGAAATAGCTGTTGGTTACATATGTCTAAGGGAGACGAGGTGATTCCTATTCCTAGAGTCTGCTCTTGGTTTTCCTACTAACCTGCTGCATGGCTCTGGAAGTCTAAATGCTATAAAAAAAAAAAAATCAAGAAGGCTATTTTAGATGTCATTACTCTATTGATGACATCTATTGGGCAATATCTGTACCTTTCAGGCATCTATGTTTATTCACAGTGACTCTCACTTTTAATCTTTTTGTACCTATGCTCTGCCACTCATTCTGTCTGTTTTGCATATACATTTGCATTTACAAATACAATATTTGTATACATCTATGTATTTGTATAGTCTTTAAACAATAATGTCCTACAGGATAGAACCTCAAATGTGCCTCTTTGTATAGCACCATACAGATAGTAAATAATGAATTTTTTAACTGTTGGCATCATCTGAGGCTAGAAAATTTTCCTTACCAGCTAATGTGAATAGACCATAGGATTTAAAAACAAAAGCCACCAAATTATTCTTTACAGTGTTATAAAAGAAAAATTCAATGCCTCACTGTATATCCCCAGCTGTACTTGGGAGGTGACAATGAATACAAATTTCATGGGAAGGTTACCTGAGGATAACAGCAAAAGGAATAATATAAAACCCCTGCCTAAACTTACACTTGGAAAAGTATTGTGGAAAAGTGAAGTGAATTACTAAATTTATTTAAAAAAAAACCAAAAACCATAGAGTCAAAAAAGAGGTCATTTTAGATTTACAGGATGGGGATGGTCACTTCACAAACAGGAACAGAGACAAGGCAGAGGTATTTAATGTGTTCTTTGCCTCTGTCTTCAACATGGATGACAGACCAAATGTGTTACAATACCTTGATTTTATGACTTAACCATAATATTTTTTAATAGAAACTTAATTTAGTCACTAATTACTAGTTGGTCACTATACTACTGTCCAGAAAATTTGAAAATTCAAGATGCAGAACACTACTCAAGGTTGCAACTGATAGTCTCAGACACCAGCCCAGAGGCAGCCTGCCCTGTGCACACTCCTCCTGGCCGTACATGCTGCCTAGTGTCAGAATTCTGCAGGAATTTTGCATAACTGTCTGCTAACATGGCAACCTATGGTTCAGTGAAGTCTGGGAGCATAATGTGATCCTATCGTCAGTAATAGAACAGATAAGAACCTACTGAAAGTAAAATTTGGACAATTTCAAGTTAATCTATATTATGTCCTGAAAGAAAAACAACAACCAACAAAAAAAACAAACAAAAAAAACACAACCCCCCCAACAACAAACAAACAAAAAAACCCTGCTTTTAAGATCATATCTTAAAGAGATTAAAAAGTGTTTATTTTTAATTCATTTACAAGAAAGTAAATACAATCATCAAATTTAGCAGGCTTACCTGAAATTGGTTGTTGCAAATACAAAAGGGAAAAGGACTGACAGAGGATCACTGAAGGAGCATGTCTGTAAATTGATTACTTTTAATTTCTGTGATACTTTACAAAATTACTTTTACTTATATAAGTCCAATAAAGGCAAAATTAATCTCCAAAGAAAAACCCTGAATAAAAGAATTTGGTTACAGAGAAAAAAATGAGAGGAATATTTAGTCAATTTTCCAAACTGTCTGCAGTTTTGCATCACTAAACCAATTTATATTATTAATGATTCAGAATTCAAATATAAACATATTTGTAGAATCATGGAATCACAGAGTTACTCCAACTCCCCTGCCAGGGGCAGGGACACCTTTCACTAGATCAGTTGCTCAAACCCTATCAAACGTGGCTTTGAACACTTCCAGGGAAGGAGCAGCCACAGCTTCTCTGGGCAACCTGGTCCAGTGGCTCATCATCATCACGGTAAACAATTTCTTCCTAATATCTAAACTAAACCTACCCTCTTTCAGTTTAAAGCCATTCCCTTTAGCCATGTCACTACAGACTCAGGTAGAAGGTCTCTCTCCGTCTTTCTTATAAGCTCCTTTAAGTGTAGAAAGGCTGCAATAAGGTCTCCCTGAGGCCTTCACTTAATTATTAATAGAGAAGATTGTAAGGAAAAGTTATTCAGAAAGGTTCCCAAAAACCTCATGGTGGCAGAATATATGCTGTGGCAGTAACTGCAGTGGTGCACATTTAAGGCAAGTATAACTCTGACTATTTGAATGCATTGTAAATTATTATTTAACAGAAGCCAGCCACAGTAATGAGCTATGTGCCACTGCATGACCTCATCCAAGTTCAATGCCCATGCAAGCAAATTAAGCAATATTACACAATAAAAAATTAAATAAAGTTTATTATATTGTCACTATAATATGTCATTATTTCACCAAGTGTCTGGGATTTTACCCATTCATTTACCTATTTTATTCATTCTGGATCTCTAGCACTAGTGCACAAGGAATAAATGCTTTTTGCATCACAAAGTTGCATAGCACAGCTTGTCAAACAGCTTGGTTACCAAATAATATCCCATTTAAGTCAGTGCTAAAACTTTTATTACCCAAAGTAAATTACTGCAGGTCTCCAAAATAGCCTATACTGTAGTCACCCTCCATGGCAGCAAATTATTCTGAGTTAAAATCTATGTTGCTGTGAAATTAGATTGGACTTATCCAAGCCGGATGGCTTAAAGCTATCTTGAGTGTCTTTTTATTACAAAACAGCCATTATGGGTGGTACAGCTCACAGATTTAGACACCTAAATTTAGATGTTTACATGCAAGCTAAGGTCCCATTACAATCAATACCGATCTAATCAGATAAATTTACTGAAACCTAGAGATCTATTCAGTCAACCCTAAAATAGACAGTTACTTTTGGATAGTTATTTTAGGCTATCCATAGAATTTTCCTCAGCATAACATGAGCATAGCGCTGCCTTGCAACGCAGTATCAGGATCTTTAGTTGAGTGATCCCTGACATAACTCCAGTACTGTTACTCTGTTATCCAGGCTTTGCAATTTCAATCTTCATGTATTGAAATGCTACTTTGTTAATTAATTCCCTTGATTTGGTTACCATATAGAAAGAAAGAATCAAGTACACAATGGTTATTCATTTCAATCTCAATTTGAAACCTCAAACTTGAAGCTTGGTTTATGCACAGGGTATCAATCAATCAGTGGGGAAATAAAACACTCTTTCCTGGCCAAAGGTTAGTATCCACTAGGGGAGACATAGTGTCCTAAAACATTTAGTGTATAAACCAAAGCCTGACATTTCAGATAATCCCTTACTCTCCCAGCTGTAGAACACACTGAAAATGCCCTCTTAGTCTTTCACAACAGACCAGGCTGCCCAGGACTTCCCTTCAGGCTGTCATACTCGTTACAGCATACAACAATACAGTTGCTTGTGCTTAGTTGAACAAATTCTTATTCTAGAAAAGAAAAATAAAAGATAGAAGACTGGCAAAATGGAATTAGAAGCTAAATTGATAGGAAAGGATATGAAGCTATACTTTGAAATAAAGATTTCAGGACTTGCTCAGAACATGCAAATTGATGATATCAGCTTGTCCCTTCACAAAAGATATAATCTTGTCCCTTTTTTTGACCCAGGAAAATGATGCAGAGATAATGGAAGTCATGATCAGAGCAGTAATGTTATTAATATGTCCTGCTGTATGTGGGACCTCAAGCAGATCACGAAGATTAAGTTAGATCTACCACAACAGACCACTGGGTCACATATGCTGCCTTCTGTATTAAACATGTCTAGATGTTGTTATAACAATGTTTTACCATTCTCTGTATCCACTAGACCTTCCAATAAATAGTGTCTTCTCTTATGAGAGACTTCTATGTCTTTCTACCTTCTCCAGCTGTCAGCACATGCACAGCAGACCAGAGGCCAATTCTCTGTACAAATCTGTGCTCACTGGAAGGCTCTGCAGACCTCCAGAGAGCTGTAGCATCATCTACTGCACCATACAAAGTCTTAGTTGGCAAAGTTATACCAGTGCATATGCCAGAGAGATAAAAAAGTCACCTAGTAGCTTTGAAATCGTTTCTATAATGTGGCTTATGGGAGGTAGGTGAATATTTTGATCTTTTTAAGTAACTGACAGCATCAAATGCAAGTTTCTATGAAGCCAGTGACATAGAACTTTGTAGACACTAATGGGTGAATTAGCTTCTAAATTTTATCTGCCAGGAAAGTCTGGAATCTGGTAGTCTGGGAGATTAAGTCATAAAAATTTGAGTCTGTAGAAAAGACCCTACTAGCCCATAGTAAGTTTCAAAATTTATCCCAAATAGAGTATAACATTTCTGATAATTTTAATATCATGCAAACAACTTTTATGTGAAATTTGAGAAGGCATAATTAATAATTATTTTTAAATGCTGAATTGCCTTTATGTAACCTATTATTTGTGATAAAAAATTAATATTCTCTAATATTACATATATGTGTTACAGTTTAAAATACTGTGTGCATTTTTCTTATCTAAATACACCTACAGATAGTTCCTGGCTCCTCCATATTCTTAAAACTCTATCTTGGGGTATTTATGTACACTAGTAAGATCTTTCCTGAGTCTTCTTTACTGAATGGAATTCTACTTAACATCAACAACTAAAAGTTATACCTCTAGTCAAAACAAGTCATATCAATTCCGAGTGCTTAGTTCTGCATTTCTCTGATGAGGTATTTCCTCAGCAGGGCAAAAACTAAAAATCTGAAATGAGAAACTAAACAGGACATAGTGACTGAGTGCTTTATACAGGCTTGCAGTATTTAGGAATGGTAAGTGCATGTCAATATTGATTTTGGAAGAAAATAATTTCAGTCCTATAAATGCAATGACTCTATAATAAGATCAGTTTAAGAGAAAACCAATTTTGATAGCAGCTGTGAAGCCTACTGCAACCAACAGACCAAAATCTATTTTCACTGAATAAGCATGGGGAAGAAAAAAATCTTACTTTACTAGAATTTCTATATATTACAAGAAAATCAGTCAAAGAAGTGACAAGTTATCAAGTACTTATAAGTCAGCAGCTGATTATCAGTTGAAGAGTTTTACCTAGTTAAGTCAAATGCACATTTCTTTGATTGCATTCAAAGCAGCATATTGTGCATATGATTGCCTGCCAACGATTCTGATGGCAGAAGGATCAAGTCCTAATTTTCTTCAGAGGGCTGCCAACAGGATGGCAATCGAGCCTTGTATCTTAGCATTGACTAAAAGATTACCCTGCCACCAGAGAAGGGTATTTCACTCGTTATGTACAAATCATTTACAATGCATTTTAAGCCACGTTTATATATACATTATATATTATATATTTTATCTCCCCAGTTCATTCCTCCAGTTTCTCCTTGTTAGAAATCATGACAGCATTTTGCCTCCATCAGGGAGAGCAGGTGAAAAGCTCCAGCCATTCTATGCACCTGCATTAATGCTAAATCAGCTCTCATGAATTGTGCATGAGATCCAATACGTTATAGTCATTAACTCTGGCACAAAGTAAAAAAGCTTCTTTAGACAAGACTTTCCTTTACCATGTCAAGCCAGGAATAAAAACTCCAGAAGGTGGTGAATCAGACCCCAAAGATTTTTTTCCTTTTACTTGTACTAAAGGATGAACATGCTAAATTAGGAAACATCAATTGCAGGAGAAAGGAAGAAGAGATGAAACCGTGACATATAAGCATTACCTGTGATTAGTTTAATATATAAATTGCTCAGTTGTCCATGATCTGTAACAGCAACTGAAGATTTAGAGTACATTTATATCCATTACAGGAAGAATAAGCATTGTAATCTACATGCATTCCCTTAGTCTACTAATTGTATTTTCTCCCTGAAAAAATTTAATATTGCCATTAAACGAAAGAGTCCATGAGTACAGGGCTGTTCTTCAGCACCATAAAGTGCTATTTGCTCAGTGATGTGCTTCCCTCTAGTGTCCACAGACTCTACACACAACCCGCAAAACACCTGGGTACGAGTTAAGTTAATTTTCAGTGGTGATTACACACTCTTATTACTTAATATCTCAGACTGAGGCTCCAGGTGAAGAGAATATAGGATCAGTTTCATAGATTAAATTCGTCACACACCAAATAGCAGTGTAACATTTTCCCCTTCTCATATCTCAGTTTTTATATGAAAATTTAACTGCTTTTCATCTCTTC
Source organism: Pseudopipra pipra (assembly GCF_036250125.1). Taxonomy (NCBI): domain Eukaryota; kingdom Metazoa; phylum Chordata; class Aves; order Passeriformes; family Pipridae; genus Pseudopipra; species Pseudopipra pipra. The sequence continues at coordinate 143,960,639 of NC_087549.1, read as the reverse complement.
TCTTTGTTTTTAATCTTTTATTTCTTTTTTTTTTTCCATTCTATTTTATTTTAGTGATGCCAGACAGACAGGTGGCTTCTTCTCCTTTAATATTAAGTTTGTGGAGACCATTTAGGATGCAGATATAAATGCAACTAACATTAAAGGCAACTTTACACTGCACAGTTAAGTAGTCAGATTATTAAACAGCCATGCCAACCAAAGCAGTGGACTGATTATCACTCCTCCTGATTGCATATCTCCCCAGAAAAATCTGTATTGTTCCATTTCAAGAAAAAAAAAAGAAAGCCCTGCTTTGGTTATTGGATCGGCCTGGAATTTTCAGTCAGTTACACAACAAAATTACTTGCTCCATATTGGCACTTTGTTTGATATGAATTTTAGTTCGAAGTTTCATGTCCCACTTTTTTCCATGATTATTTACATCTTTTATTGAGTGTCATGCAACTCAAAGTGATATCTGTGTGCATCATTTCAGCTATCATTCTACAAAAAGCCCAGCCAACAGAGCCAGTCTGGAAGCACAGTTTACAGCAGTTCACAGGCCATTACATTCCTGACAGAGCAAAGTAATTGATTCATTTATTTTATAATTGTTTTCTCAAATTGACTCAAAATTAATGCATTGTCTCAGTTCAACAAGATAAAAAATATTCTGAATCAGATCAATAAAGTCAAAGCAAATTATCACATTAACATTTTCCCTTTAGAAAATAAAGATAGTCTGGAAATGACTTTTCAAATTTTAAATGGGTAAAATTATGATTTTCAGTTGCAAAATTTGCTTTGGCAAAATGCACTCGTGTACTTGAATACAACAATCCTCTCAGTAGCCATATATACTCTGACCTCTTTTATGATAATCATTATTTAGCCTCTCAGGAGTTTTCAGCCAGCATACTGAGATTCTTTAGATCATGGTGTTCCTTCATAGTTACAGTCTACAGATGCCAAGTTTCTGATCAAAGTGTGTGTGTGTTAGGAAGAGAGAGAGAATGTCTTTGAAATGCTGACTTGCCTTTAGGTAACACATTTCTGTCGTATTGGCCTTTCCTGTTTCTTTGTGTACTAGTCTGGGAATTTTATGAAGTCAGTACTTTCCTGTACTTGCTGAAATAGTGAAGTTTCAGAGCTTCATAAAACACAAATGCCAAATTGCACTGAAAAGCGGTAAAAATGGATATAAGAGACAAAGAATTTCAAGTCCCAGATCAAGTACCTAAATTTTATCTGCTCCAGGGTAGGATGCTGTGAGAGATGTAGGGAATAAGGGAAAAGCAAGTTTACAACTTTAGGAAAGATTTTGCTTTTTAATGAGTCAACTGAGCTTTAGAAATACCACTGCAGTCTTAAGAGGATTCAGAACAGAATTTTTGTAAAACCAGTTATCTTTATAAACATTATCTTTCTCTCTACAGCACAGTGCAAAGTGTGCCAAAGAAGAGCAACAGAAAAACTACTGCTCTTTTCTTATGGATGTTCTTTTTTTTTTTTTCGTGTGGTGGAGGCTTGTGTTTGGTTGGGGTTTTTTTAAGCATCACTTCCTCACTTCAGAAAATAAGGCTTATGTGACTTTACCATGTGGCAGTCCATCTGTCCATGTGGCAGTTCTCTGACAATCATTTCAAGCCAATTTCAAGTAATAAGGGACAAGAAGCCTATAAGATATGAAGAACTTGCAAGACTTAAAAAAAAAATAAATCAGTCACGTAAAGAGAGAAAAATTAAATATCCTTGTAGAAGGAAAGACTACTGTACACAAGACATATAAGATCATGAGCTCAAAATATGTCTTTAAACAATCCACATGTGCAACCAGAGCTAAACACAACATGTATGCCCAGACAGTGGCTAGACAGTAGCTGTGTGAGCAACCAGAGATATGGCAGAAACTGGAGGTACTACAGAACACTGGCAAGAAAGTGGTGTCATGGAAGACCTGAGTTATTATGAAAAATAAAATGTAAAAAATCTGCAGAAGATCATGTTTCCTTAAATCTGCTGCTCATGGAACAACTCCTTGACAGTTTGCTACTTTTGGAGGAAGGCTCAAGGGAGGATCCAGCTTCTACTGTCATTCATACTGCTTTCCTAACTGTACAAGGTTTTTCTTCATATTCTTGTGGAAAAAAAATTAGGAATGTATGAACTCAAGTTTCATGAATTCTGTACCACAAGACTAGATTCAACAGACATTACTTTTATTTATTTTCCTTTGTGTGGAGCTGTGAAATTGCCTTTCCCTAGCAATCAAGGACAGAAGAAAACCCAAGAAGTACAGCTTTTCTGAAGATAAAAAGAACATAAGAGAGAGGTCTGTGTGTGTGGGAAGAGGTATAGGTCTTAACATGGGACATAGAGTCTGGGTTCAGTTTCCACATGACTTCAAACACGTCAAAAGTTTCTAGATACCTATTTGGTTTAGAATGGCAGGTAGTTACACCTCTGCAATATCTTTGAGGAGCCATGATTAAGATACTCATCCCTAAAATCAGAATAATAGCATTTTTCTCTATCACAGGAATTATGTACAAAAAAAATGTATGTTGATGATGATGAAGCAATCAGATACTGCTGTAATCAGTACCTTCAATTGTATTTGGGATGGCTGATGCAGCCACTCCAGAGGCAAGGAACAAAGAACTGTGAAAGACATTCTCTCTAAAAAATTACTTGTAAAACTTCTGTTGGTTTCCTCAGACAGGAGGTGATCTGAGTCTTGGTCTAACACTACACATACTTGCAAAGAGAGCCATCATATCCCCGTGTTCTGTTAATAGCTGACTTTCTATGTCCCCTTTTTGTTTCAGTAGCTCTAATAGCCTAACTCCAGTTCTGCTAAGCTGTCCTGCCACATCCATAAAGCACCAGCTTTCTTCTGTGCCCCTCTAGTGCCTGCACAGCCAGAAGCTGGTTCAGAGCTGTGCAGACAGCGAATGCCTGGCAAGAACCTGTGGGTTCTGTGGTCACCTGGCAGGATAAGGAGGACAGTTACTTTTGTACCTCCTATACAACCCTTTTCTCACAAAACATTATTGCTACTCTCTTTTCATATTTCTGAATTTCTAACCTTCAAATTGAAAGATAGTAAGGGAAGGTCCTTGCAGCTCAGCAGCCCCAAAAATATTATCACTGCCATTGCTAGTAACAGGCTACAGGCTTGAACTGGATTTTCAAGGTCCCAGGACTGAGGCTCAGCAGGCTTTGCTTAAACTTGGCCTGACAGGACTTTTCTTTCAGCTTGTTAAGATGTAACAGTAATTTTTCTGTGTGAAAGGGTTGCTATGTCTAATTAGTTGTATTGTTGCTTATGTTTTGATGGTAAACCATAGCTTTTCTATTGACAGATTGACAAATAATTCGCTGTGTAATGGGAAATATTTCTCTTTTCAGCATAATACTATAGTAGTAGAGCAGCACAGGGATGGTATGATAACACTGGGAACACAAGATGTAGTATAGAGGATTACAGGCATGAGGGTGGTAAGGAAGAGGCCACAGAGTAGCACTGGAGACCTCAGGGATTTAGATGGTTCATCAGTCGTTGGTTAAAGAAATGAACATATGGAGCTGGACAAAACCAGTTTAAGGGGTCACAAAGACAGCAAAGGAGAAACAACTAATATTTTTTAAATGGTTTACATATAAAATTTGGATGTAGTATGATGCTGCAGACATTAACAACAAACAGGGTGTCAATCTGTGTCAGAAAGCATGAAAACAGCTTCAAGTAAGCACAGAATGAAGACCATCAACATACTTACCCAGCAAAGCAGAAGAAACCCTACCATCAACAACATTCTTCCCCAAAAAAAAAACATTGGAGCATGGAACCTTTCTGCAAAACCCTGCTCTCTGCCTTGTTTGTGAGAAAAACTGGACCCACTGATCCAGGACCCAGAAGGGCAGTGGATGGGTGTGCATAACAATTTTAAGCAATTATTACTACTGAGACCTATTTGCAGTAATAATATTTTTTCTTTTTTTTTTTTTCTGCATTTATTAGATATAGCAATTCCTTTGATCATCCTATAAAGATTTCAATAATACCAACAAAAAATTCTTGGCTTTACTTATAAGGCATTTCCTTTTTGCATTACAAGATTTTGTATTTAGCAGAGTGACAGACAAACAAGTACAATGGTTACATAAACTCTCTTTCTTTGTATGCCAGGCTTAGAACTGAGATCCAATTGCAACCACAGGGTAGAATGCACTCTCTTCTATCTTCCTTTTTTCTTTTTTTATTTTTTTTTGGTCTTGATACAACTCTGCTACAAAAGACTTTTGTCAAAAATTACAAGAACTAAGCCTTTCTTTCACAGCATCAGTGTGGATACTTTCACATTAACAATCTAAATAGCAGCACTAATTCAGCAACAGACTAAGAGACTGGTGGGTTATTCTAATTTATTTAAAACTGAATTAAGGGAGATTTACTTCAAAGCATAAGAGAAACTTTTGTACAAAAAAGATAGTTGAGATTGGAACAGATTAGATGTGGAAGTTGTAGAAAAGCTTTGTAATTTGAGCTTTTTAATTACCAGTTAGCCAGGCTACTATGAATGAATAGCTCAAATGAAGTCAAGCAGTGGGATGGAGCAGGCAGCCTCTTCAATCCTCTTCCTGCTGTATTTCCTGAGATAATTCTATGCTTAATGCATTAACATTTATTTCCTAGTTCACGCATTTTCCCTTGTTGTTGTGTCTCAGACTAAGACTAGAATTTCTTTTTCATTTTATGGCACAGAATGCAAAGGAACATGGAAAACCATGGTGCTGCATACAGAAACCATCTCACTGAGTGAAAAGCAGCAGCTAATGCTTCTGTGAATGCCTAAATCAACCAACTACTCCTGGATGTATAATTTCTTCATTTCATTTCATAGGATCTGATGGACTGTAGAATTTTTATGACTTCTTTGAGACTCTGAGCATCCTTGTAATGATGACAAAGAGAAAGAACTTAGCAGTTGCTTCTGAAGTGCGGGTATGGCTGACATGCACAGGGCAAGGTCATCTGGATTGTAAGGATAGTTGGTTCAGAAAGGTGTTTAGTTAATGGTTATTCAATATAAGAGACATGGTCAAGGAATGGAAAATGGTTATAAATTGAAGACAAAAAGACACAAATTGTAGCCAGAAGAAGATAACTGAGACAATAGCAAGGATCAGAACTCTTACTGCCTGATGGCCCATTCAGATGTCCCTGTTCAGCCTATGAAAGGGCCAGACAGCACTTTGTAACTGATATGAAAGCAAACACCATGACTGGGGTCTGATAGGAAAGACCGAATGTCTTACAGAATATTTGAGGAGGTTTGTGGGACTGCATGAGACTCATCAAGGGCATTTTTGAGGGGATTGTAGGAATCTGACGAGCTTACTACGCAATACTTAGGGAAAAGGACAAAGGTAGTGTCAGGGATCACTGGATTGGGGAGGAGCAGCCATGGAATAGTGAAGAGAGGGAAGGACTAAAAGACGGCAAGTCACAGATAAGCAGGAGGTGGGTTAGGAGTATTGTGAAGCCAAGCCTTGTACCTAGCATCTCCATTAAACTCTGTTTCTACCTATGTTCTCTACCAGCATGTTCTTGTGCTTTCTATTCTCTGTGTGTGTGTGCATGTGCATGTTTGTTCTGCTGCTGAACTTCAGGCCAGACCACCTACCAAATATAAGGTCACATCCAGACGGGCCCAAGCGCTGAGCAGTTGACAGCACGAATGGAAGAATTCTCGTGATGGATCCAGTATATTTAGGTTTTAAATGTACTGGTGAAACTGCAAAAAACAGGTAAAATGTCTGAGCATCCTATAGGCCTCACATCAGTCTTTTTCTGCACTGAATATAAGCACCAGCATAGTCAAAACACAGTATACAAAGCAGCTTGTAGAGTTACTAAAATTACACATAAATGAGTAGAAAAATGTTATATACTTCAGGTTTATGGCAATATCTTTAGTGTCTCCACAGGCTCTATTTTGATCTGATTAAAAAAGATTGGAATAGTATAAGAAAATACTTTAAATATATTGAGTAAAGCTGTGGCAGCAGGTTGTTACCTAGACAACTTGAATCACCTCAGTGCTAAATCCAGACACTGGGAGAGTGTGACCAATATAAATTCTTAGGGCCTTCTTTCAAAATTGACAGTCAAAATGTAGGTTCTAGATTTCAAACATGAAAACAGGCAAATTAAGACTGGTCTGACCAATATGTACATAAAGAAATAGTTTTTACATTTTATTCCTAGACTACAGAATTAATATTTGAGATTTTTCTGACGCTATAAATTATACTTTGCTAGTACAACACCGTTATTTGTTGTCATTTACAATTTGTCCTAAGAGAAGGAAAAACACTAAACACTTTTTTTTTACAATTTACATGCTATTTTGAACGTCTAGTATTTGACACCTTATTTTTCATGCAGATTGAGAAAGACGAAAATTTCTGTAAAAACAAAATACTCATCCATAAACAAAAGACTCTTATAAACACAAAACATGCATTATAAGGTATGAGGGGTCCCTCTGCTGGGATTTTATGTTATTCCAGTCCTGAGGTACAATGTACACAAAAGCTCCCCCTGCATAGCTCAAACTATTTTTGAAGCACATGGCAAATAAATTAACACTTCTGCTAGTCTAATTACAGTAATTCTTAAATTGCTGTAATGTGCACTGATAGGCAAGACAATAAACTGTGTCATAGACATTTCTGAGGAAAATGTGTCAGCCATATTCACATACATCTAAGCTATTGCAGAGACATCTAGATTTCAACTGCAGGAAAAGTTATACAATTTTCAAGGAATTCATGCTAGTTGAGCCCTGAAGATATGTCAGTCAGAAATTTAGCACTTAGTTCTTCAGAATATTATAAAAGCCTACACAGAAAAACAGACTCGATTGCAAAGTCTCCTTTCAAACTACTCAAAATCTTAATTCCAGGTGGAATTTCAACATTACAATAACGAACCAAACAGTCCTGACAATAAAGTGGAAGAAATTTAGGGAAGTAAGAAATGGTTCAAATAGCAATTGTAACTGAAACACAGATGTGTAAGAACACTCAACTTTGAGACTAAAAGAAATATAAAATAAGTAAAGTAAGATAACACGGGTGTAGCAGGCTGCTCTTCCTACGTGGAGGTAAAACAGTTCCAAAAATACCCTATTTGCAAAAGTTATTGGTGATGGGTGGACAATGGGGGTCACACTGCTGTTGGTGTTGAAGAATGCCGAGACCAATCTACTTCATTAATCCCAAAGTTAGACATTCTGAGAAGAACAGCGTTTCCTGACAGAAATTGGCACCGATGAGGGTGTGGCAGACAAAGTTCCTGATAAAGGAACCAACTAGTGATAGCAGTGATAACAGCTGGCCCAGTGACATTTGACTGATAGTCAATCACTTTATCCTATAAAACCCCAGTACCACTTTCAAACAGCAGGTCCTTCTAACAAATCCCTTCTTGGAATGTGTGTGGAGATTCCTCCCTCAAGTGAGGGTGCCCCTCAAGGCTACTCCCTGAGGCTGAGTTGAAGGAGTTGCCCACAGTCATTGGTATGGGTGAGTGACATCAATCTCTTCTTCATAATTATTTTGGTAGATTTAACATCATTACTTCAATATTGCTCTAATAATTAGTACATTTTACTAGTAGCTGTATATATATATACACTGTGTAGTAAATAATTCTGATTAAGATCGAGTCTAATCATTATCACTATTCATTTAAATCAATAGTTTATTATATTTATATGAATATATTAGGTTTTCTATCCTTAATCCTGCAGGATAAAGCTGTGTAAAGGCTCAATTGCACCTATATAATACTTTAGACATAAACCATTGATTAAATCTGGGGCTTAGACTAGCTTCAGCTGCACCTAGACTTTTCAGAAAGCAAGGGGGTCCTTTCTGCACCCCTTCAACAGGAGGGCTTCTTTAATAAACTTTGTCTGAAGCTCCTATTCTGCCCATGACAACAGGTAAAGGCAATCTGTACCAAAATTATTTTCTAATTAAATTTATAAAAGATTCTCCTGGCATGGTGCTACTCAAAGGATTGAAAATAGAAACAGAGAGATATCCTGCCCATAATGCTATCAAACAGTAATTCTGCCGGGAATCGTGTCATAATGGGAGGCAAGGAAACGTAATGGAAAGAATAAACAAAAGTGGTCAAGTACATGAGGTTATTTATAAAAAAAATAATTCAAGGAATTAGTCAAACTAAGGACTTCAGAGGTCTGAGGGTGGAGGTATCTTGTTTCTGTTAATGGTCAGGAATACATCAGCAACAGGTCCAGAAAGGCTGAGAGGTGCTCAGCTGCCCCAGCATAGGCTGTACGATATCTGAGACACACAGGTGCAGCACAGAGCCAACTGACTCCCTGCAGTGAGGGTTTGCTGCTGGCACTGATGGGTACCTGAAAGCACACATTGAATAGAAAAATGAAAAAGTATGCATCTGAAACGAAGAATCAACAGGAATTCTTTAAAATGTTCTGTGTATATCTCAATTCTTCCAGACAGCGACAGTTCCTGAAGTGCTTCTCCACAAAACCTTACTGGTGATCTAGGGCAGGTCATGCATTCCCAGTGACCTTTCACTGCAATAGGAACATCACATTTCACCTTCATGTTTCAACATACTTCCTGAGGTGTTCCCTTTGTACAACATCTTGAGTTCCATTTTCCTCATTTTATTGTGTTGTTTCAGGGATAACCTGTTCTCCTTTAGAAACAATTTGTGGTTTTCTACATACTGTAACAAGCATGATGAAATATCTTGCAAGGTCTCATTTCCTGTTGTATGTTGAATGTTTTATTCATTTCAGCTTGAAAATTTTTTTGCAAGAGAGAGAAAGTGGAAAGGAGAGATGAACAGAAAACTTGCTGGATGCAAATAAAAATCCCTCACTTCAGATCCGGACTTAACACTGTAATTCAGTATCACTTTGATGCCTTTTTTTATGATATGTCATGGTTCATGTGGGGAATAAGGTGATGAAGACCTTAAGAAAATGTCATTTAAGCACAGTCTGTTGTTTAAAAAAAAACATTTTGCCTGCTTTCTATTCTGCAAGAAAATGTCCTCTATTCCCTTTCTCCTTTTCAGTCTAGGGCACCTAGAGAAAAGATTTGCATTTAATTTGGATTCTTTGAATCAAAAAAATAGCTTGGAGAAGTCTTTAGATCAGTACATATTACACCTACGGTGTGTAGTATAGGACTAGTTTAGAGAATAAGAAACCTTATTTCCTGGAGCTTTTCACAAAAATACCAAAAGGAACATACTGCAGAAACAGTCTTGGCTATTTGCTGGCCAGTTCTTATCTGGACTATTACCAGTGTATCTGCTGAGGTTTACTGTGAGTTACTTCTTTTCCCACATATATATTGGAGTTTGGCAGCATTCAGAAAGACTATTTCATATTATGATCTGCTTCAACTTATTAGTCAGAATATATTCTTTATTAGATCCACTCAGAAATATTCCTCTATTTATTTAAAAAAACCCCAACAAGTAAACAACCAGAAAAAACCCCAAACCAAACCAAATCAAACCAGTCCCTAAAGGACAGAGAAAGCTAAGTTTTAAGTATTGCTTTAGGAAAAAACATATTTAATATTTCTTATAGATTAGTGGTTATGGAATTTACAGCTATGTAGTGTTGGTGTGTCTTCCTAGACAGAGAAAGAAAATTTTCAGATCTTGCCCTTCTAGGGTTAAAAATACCAAGTAAGAGCAGGAGACAGTCTCTGCCAGAATAAACCATCCCCACACACGGGGCCTGATAGTGTTACTGCACCAACATCGCAAACAAAAGCAGTTTTGAGGCATACTGCATCCTCAGCTGGCCTTCAATACCATTTTGGCATCTCTAAATTAATTTTCTTCAAATGGGGACAAGAATACAGACACAGGAAGGGAAATGGTGTTGCTTCATCCCAACACAGATTCGCTTCTTGTCACAACACGGTTTGGGCATGCACTGAGAGGTAATAGCACATAATTACTCTGAGGTGTCTGAACACAGCCTAAGAGAATCAGGAGCAAAAGTTCCATGGAAAATGTACCCACTTGAAGTACAGAGTAGGCCTTGTAAATATTAAGGTTTTGATTGTAAATTCAGTCTTGTAATCCTAGTTAATCTGAGGACCTTTACTGAAACACATGGTACATTTATTATGTTTTTAATTAAATATAAGAACATCCTGGCCTGGTGAGATTCAAACACTAATTCACTAGATCCAAATAGAAAAGAAAATTATTTCCTGACTGAAACTACTGTTCACTTGCCTGGAATGCATATTCCACATTTAACATCTTCAGAGAAGGGAAAGCAGCTGTTATACAAAGGGGTATAACACTCAGAGTAAATATTGGGAGCTGCAAGATGAAACAAGTATGAAGATGAATCATCAGGAATGTTTGGCTGAGCCTTTGTAGTCGTATTCCCATTTATCTAGAGCACTCAAATGGCAAAAAGCACAATGACCGTGTGATAGTTTCAGACTCTGGCAAATTGCATTCAAAGTTAAAATGTTTGAATTTATATTCTGTAGCTCTTTCTGATTACACTGTTAGGCTTGCAGATTCCCAGACCTTTGACTAAAACCTCTTTCTCCATGCTTTTGTAACTCATTCAACTAATTTTAATACCTTAGCAAGGGTTTTGACATGGTGTTCCAAGATAGCCTTTAATCAAACCAGTGAAACACAGTTTCAATACACAGGCTATGAGGGGAAAATTGACTGGGCAGGGAAGGGGTTGCAATCAACAGCATAAAGGGTAACTGATAATGAATTCCCTACAGTATTCCTCAGGAGTCATCAGATCACAGAATTATAGAACTGTTTAGGCTGGAAAAGACACAGAACCACTCACTGCCCCAGCATGGAATCCACTCCCTCAGCTCAGCTTTGGTGGCCACGGGGCAGCTGCCTATGCTGGGACCGGTACTTTCCATGTCTTTTTTAATGACCTGAACAATGGAAACTCAGAAGGTTTGTAGAGAATATCAAATTGGAGGGAAGCGGTCAGTACAGGAGGGTGGAGGAATTTCAGAGGAATTTCAATGGACTAGGGATATGGACTGCTATCGTATTCAACAACGGCAGATGGAAAGTCCCATACTTGGGATGGAATAACCGCACTCAACTGCACACACTGAGGGCTGCCAGCTAGAAAGCAGCTTTGCAAAACGAACCTGTGATCCTGGGGGGCATGAAATGAATCAACATTGCATCCTTCCAGTGGAAAACATACTGGCATCTATTAGCAAGGGCTGGCGAGCAGGTCCAATGATTATTCTCTTCTATTCAGCACTTGTGAGAACTCAGATGGAGTACTGTGTCGAGCTTGAGCTGCCCAGCACAAAAAAATATTGTCATACTGGAGCAAGATCAGCAAAAGGGTCACCAAAATGATTAGCGGGCTGGAGATGAGTAGGGGCTGAGACAACTGGTTTTGTAAGCCTGAAAGAATGAAATCTAAAGGAAGGTCTACAACTGTTTGAAGAAAGGATATGGAGAAGACAGAGCCAGACTTCTCTTGGATGTGCAGAGTGATAGGACAACTAGCAGTGGACACATTGCAATAAAGGGAATTCTGACTGGTATTGTGAATGAAAAATCATTCACAATGAGAGTAATCAAAAAAATTAAAAAGAGTATGCAGAGAGAATGTATCTCTTCATAATGGAGATATTCAAATATCAGCTGGATACACATCTGTGAAACCTGCCCTAAGTCTGGCCCCACTTTGAGCAGGGAGTTGGACCAGATAATTTCCAGAGCTCTTTTCTCATCTGTTTTATTCTTTTAAGACAGATTCCTCTATAGGCAAAGTTATTCCATCTATTCTAGGTTGAAGTGACTTACCCAAAGTCTCTCTCTCTTCATTGCCTAACATTATAGAAAATATATTACATAAATGCTATCTTGTAGATGACAAATATTACACAAAATAAATTCAACCTTCCTTATTCTTCATCCAGGAAATTTCTCATTAAAACAAACAAACAAGCAAAAAACCCAAAACAAAAAAACTAGACAAACCCCCTCACACTTCACCCTATACAATGAGTTTGTTAGTTATTTAACACCCAGAACAATCAGAAATTTAAAACAGAAATTCTGGAGAAAAACAAACTAAACCTTAGATGAGAAGTATGAAGAAAATTAAGTAGAAATAATCCCATAAAAATTTACTTTTTTGCATACAAAATTCATTTTAGATTTACAAATCCATAGGTCATTATAATCACAAGCTACACTCCTTAGTCTATATACCAGAAATTATGTTATAGAACCACTCAACAATGATTTCTTTAAACACTTAAGCTTTTGAATAGATCCATTAGGAGATGGCCTTGGCTAAAAACCTCAAACACTTGTCAGCTGAGATTAATCAAAGAAAATGATGTTGATCAATTTGAGAATAATAGATTTATTTTACCTGTTAAGGTGTTAATTTTTTTGGGGGAAACTAAATAAGATACTTCAAGCAGACTGATAAATTTATATATTAGTGAGGTTGGACCCTGGCCCAGAGCTACAATTTTAGCTGTTAGACATCTAAGCCTGAGCTACTCACTGTAGATTCCTTTTATACTGATAAACAGCTAGACCTCTCAAGAGAACTACCCTGAGAGAGCGTCTAAGTGCCAATAAATCACATTCTGGAATTGCCTATTTACCTTCACTGAGTGCTAAAAAACCCTCAAATTACTAACTCAGAGTAAGGGCATATTAGTGTTTTGGGTCAGGAGTAAGGCAAATCTCAGATTGTGAGTGGGGACAATGCTTTCATCTGCAACAGAAAAATACATTCCAGGATCACAACTGAATACTTCTGTTGAGACTAATCAGGAATAATCCCTCTGAAACCTGTATGGTATAGATCTCCACTCCTCAGAATCAATTGGTTGGGTTCTACATGTTCATTCCTACTGCTTGCATCTTTATCTAACAACAACATAGTCCTTGACTGAACTTTAGACCAGTATGTTTAGTAGAGATTAATCAAATTTTAAAAATTCAGTCACAACTAATTCATGTTTAAGACTACTCATTTATGCCACTATGAGGATACAGATTATCTTCCAGTTTTCAGAATGAGATGTCACTGAAGCTCTCAATGGATTTCATAAACTAGAACTTGTCTTCATTTATTTATTTATTGACTTGAAATAGAATTTGAAAAGTAACCTTCCTGTGATAGACAATGCAGAAGACCATAATTTCTCCAGTTCCCCATGTTCTTCAGTGAGATTCTGTCTTGTAGGCATGATAAGAATTCTAATAAACTATTTGAGTGGTGATTAAGCTTTATTTCAGGGAGAACCAGGAAGAACCAGGTCTACCAGACCTGAAACAGTTTCAAAAGTCACAGACTCTTGCTATTCAATTCAGATGAAAGTGCATGATAAATAAAATGATTGAATCAAAATAATTTTATCTACTGGAAATCTCACTCATGGACAACTGGGAACAGATGAGGGCATAACTCACTGGTGATGGACTTAATAATTTATTTCTATATAACTTTATAGTATCTTTGTATTTAAGTTATTTCTTATATTTTTGTTGCTGTTGACTTCATTTTTTTCAATGTTTATTCAGCTTGTGGTGTTCCTTTTACCTTCACTGTATCATAAATTTTTATAATAAAACAAAATAACTAAACTCAATAAAGATGTACTAAGTTTTGCCAGGTGACATCATCATTTTAACCCAGCATGACATAACTTAAAAATGTACTTTTTGCTACTTTTAGTATCCAGTGGAAAATATATGCTGCAATAGTGCTAGACATTGTAGGAGTTTTTCTGTCAAAATACATAGGCCAGTGAGATGACTGTGCAAAGTCCTGTGCCTTACAGTAAAGTAAAACTTAAGTGACTCACATTTTCCACTCAGTTATATGCCAGGAGTATGAAGAATAGCCATCAATTCCAACTTGCAAGATCCCCCCAAGATCCACTTGTGACAAACACATCAGTCCCACATGAAAGGTAGCATTTTGGAAAGCAGCCTTGAAATCAAGTTTGAGATGATTAGTAGAAGTTACGAATACCTTGTAAGGCCACTCCTTGCCACTACTGAAAGTGTATTCTCTGGGGTCTTGAATCCCTCACAGACCAAATTAGGCAGCTGGCCTAAGGGTTACAAGGCTTTTTTCCAGGCTACAAAGCCTACTGAACTTAGCATATGGCAAGGAAATTGGACATTAGGAGGAATATTGGACATTAGAAGGATTTTTTTTCACAGAAAGGGTGATTAGATATTGGAATGGGCTGCCCGGGGAGGTGGTGGAGTCACTGTCCCTGGAGCTGTGTTAAGAAAAGACTGGATGTGGCACTTTGTGCCATGGTCTAGTCAACAAGGTGGTGTTCAGTCAAGGTTGGACTCGATGATCTCAGAGGCCTTTTCCAACCTAATTAATTGTGCAATTCTGTGAAATGGCCAGGGGTACACTAAAAGGAAAGGAAAGTAGATGTGTCAGACTTTCTCTCAATGGAGAGTCATGAAGTGTGGACTGGCTGTGAAATTCCCCAAGTCTCATTGTTAAGTCATGGCCAGAGATATTCCATTCACTGCCAGGAAACCCACTAATGAAATTCTGTGAATTAAATAAAAAGATCACCCCAGTCTGACACTGTCAGGCATGCAGTGTACAAACAATTGTCCATTTCATGAAATGGAAATGTAAACCAAAACAAAAACTGAGCTGGGCATTAAAAAACTTCTGCAAATTACTGCAAATTGAGGTGTCTAATTTGTAGGAAGGGTGGAGAGTATTTTCCAGCAGCTGGTTAGAGTAAAATGAAACCATTCAGTGCTACTCTGAACACAAAAAGTGAAAGCTGGGAATTGAACATCATGATTTTGCACAGTGAAAAATGAAGTCTATTAGGCAACTGGAACAATCTAAAGCACAAGAAATTAGAAAATTCAGTATAAAAAATATTTTAGCTATGTACGTATAGGAAGACTGCATATATCTGTGTCACACTACTGACACTGCTTTCAAATCCTATGGTAAATAGATTAAATATTTATTATACAGCCACAAGTTTTTTCTACTCAGAAGTGTTTAAAAAAAATGCTAACCTTTCAAGTTTGTTTGTTGATTTTCTTTTATCAACAAGGTATGACTTCACAATTTTTAAGGTCTCACTTTCCTCTGTAATTAAAAAAAAAAAAACAGTCACTATAAAAGTTTGGTTTAAAAAACTTCAACTACTGCCATTCTCAGATCTTCTGGAAAATTACTTATTTTTTTTTCTGTACAGTAAATGAATGCAATTAATATTTACACATCAGTTTAGAATATCTTGCAATTATATATTCACCATTGAAAATATCCTCCTGAATTCTGATAACATCAAGAATTAAAATAAACATATCACATTTTATCTTTGATTATGAGATGGGTAAATACGCTACTTTATGTTGTGAAATATTCTGGGACTTGTGAAAAATTGTATCTGTAGCTAACCATGAAAATCATAAAGCTTTAAAAATATCTAATAGTTAAATGTTATTTCAAATACCTCTTCTAAAAAACATGAACTCCTTTGTGTTCAAAAATTTAAACTAATTGAAAGCATGTTTCTTATACATTTCTATTTAGAAATAAAAGTTTCATACTTTCATGTTTCTAGGTTGTGTGAAAAGTTAGATATAGCTTTCTAAAACTAGACCTTATAAAATGTCTTTGCAATGATGATGTGTTTTCCTATAAGTACCCTGTTTAAAAAAAAAAAGAAATGAAGATTCAAACTTGTGTTTGTCACTGCAAGTCAGGACAGAGCTCCTTATTACTGAAAATCTAAATAATTGAGTGACTTATAAATATCTTCTAAATGTCCATTTCTGGGAACTGAAAAGAAAATGGCTTCATTCTCTTCACATGTTTTCTCCTCTTCCCACTCATTTTGCACTGAAGTTAAGCTTTACTAAAGTAAACTGCAAAGTGTGCAATATACGTAGCAATTTAAAAATTATCTTCTACAATTTGGCCATCTGAAAATAATTAAAAACATTAATGTTTATGAAATTTCTCATTAATTTAATTCAGGCCTTTTACAAAATCAATGGATTGAGGTAGTCCAAAACTCTACATTAACAATTCCAAAACTACCTTTGTCCATTTATCACAGTGTGAAGAAGCTGTTTTATTATACCAACGTACCTACCTTGTGTGCATCAATCCTTCATTTAAGCATACCTGCACAAGTGCTATAAGCCTAAAACATTTTTTTACAAATGAGGTTTGCACCCCCTGGATTATGAGGCTGCATTACATTAAGCAGATGAGAGTTCTGGTCTTAGGTCTCTTACAACAGATTGCAGGTTTATTTGCTGGACTTTACTTAAATATGGGTGACTTGCTATGAATTTTTAAAGAAATGAGTAGCCTTATGTTTTCCCAAAAAACAAAATGAAGACGCTTAGTCTCTGGAGACTTCCAATTACACCGTAGAACAGCAAAAATGAGGCATTTGTTTTTTTACCACACACTCAGCTACTTTGTCAAATTTTCAGATAAGAATGAAAAAATAAAGCAAAAGTCATTGAGAAACCATCTCAGATGTGTCCATACTCATGTTATATTTTTACAGACTTAAAAATCCTCATTTCTGGAGAGGTACTTGAGAACCAAGGACATTAAATTTTCACTGAAAAAAACCCTTCTCATTTTAGATTGTATTATTCATTCTTCCTGATTGACCCCCTCTCTTTTTAAATCCTAAAGTTTTACATGCAATAATTAGTAAGAAACTACCAGCTTCTGAAAGGCTGCAAGTCCTCTGATCATTTCTAATTTCATTCAGAAGTCATGTAATGAAATTTTCTTGCAGGTAGTTGGTGAAATCTTGTGAATAATGGAGTTTTTCCAAGTTATAGGCTAATGCATATTGACCATCTATTACAGTGCACATTACATATATATTTGGAAGGGGGGAAAAAGTAGCTATAACAGTAGGCAGTAATGGCTGCTCTATAGAAAGGATTATTTTGGAACAATTCCAAAAATAATTGAATTCATATTAGATTCCTGAATTATACACTTATGTTCAAAATTTCAGTTCTGAAAGCCTTAGAGATGCCTGAATTTAATAGAACTTCAGCTTTTTTAAGTCATTTATTCCATCCATGGAATGTTCTTCCCCTGTGCGCTACTGAGCCCAACCAGCACCTATCTCATGTTTAAGCATGGAGTGGATCCAGTGTCTGACAATCTGAAAGGAGCCATTCTGGTACTTTATGAAGACAAAATGAATCAGCTCTCTAGAGAGAAGTCGATGAAGTTTGCTTTTAAAGCATATCTGGGGAAGAACAGTAGTGCCTATTGCCCACTGTGTAATAAATGAAACTTATTCTTGGACTGGAAGGCTGTGGCAGCTCTCACATCGCCTGTACTGCCTTAGTAAGCAGTTGAGGAAGGCACAAGACTTAACCAAACATAGCAGATAACACAAGCTGGATGGCTATTATGTTCATCCCTTGTTGGTACAGGGTACCCTAATCTTCAGGTTATACTTTATTCTAAACTGAGGGACATCACCCACATTTCTGGCTGTTCCTCTGTAAATATACTTTTTTTTTTTGGAATAGAGATATCAAGTTAACACAATGGTCAGCAGTTCTACTTGGATGAGGGTGAGGTTCTGTTATAGCCTCTCCAACAGTTTATTCTAGGTTAATATCTGAGCATCTCTACTGTCTAACCAACACAGGTCCTGGGTTGACGTACTATGGGGTAATGTTTAGGAACACCAAGCCTTTCTAGCATTTGGAAAGGGAGCCCTTTGATGGAGGACACTGCCTTAGGTCTTCTAATCCATCAACTAACTCACATCCCACAGGGATATGTGATGGCCTAGAACACGATAACCCAGCACACCACCTGCCAACCCCATTGTCCTGTGCCCTACATACAATATGCCTCTGAAGGGCCTGTACTGCATGGGCACAGAGCATCTCATTCATAATAAAACTACAATGAATGAGATGTCAATTAACATGAACATGTCAGCCAGCCAGCACCCAAAACAAACAATTAATAAATCTTCACTCTCCTCTCCATGTGGACATGGTAGTCTCAGAAGATGTCCGTGACCAGCACCAGCAAGCACCAACACAATACCAGGGTACTGATGATGAGCAAGAGAAGACAAAAAAGACAAACAATGCCTGGCTGTGTAGGCCCTTTATGTTTTTATCCTACACTGTAAAGCAAAATAATTGCTCTTTCCCAAAACATTTGCCCCTGTATTCAATCACTCAATCATAGAGCAGTTGAGATTGGAAGGGAATCCCAGGAGGTCACCTGGTCAGTAAGCAGCAGACACTACCCATCTCAAAGAAGAACCAAAAAATTTCCTTTTCAGCTCAGTTTCTCAGTGGACTTATGTTTCAGATCTGTTTTATGGCATCTGACTTTTCCAGGTACCCTTTCTGGAACCTTTGTGCCCAGCTCAGGAGCCTAGACTCCACATTAGGAAATATGTAAAGATAATGAATATTATGAGGCTTAAGAAGTTTGCAGAGATTTGAAAATCGGTAGAGTTTTGCTATAATTACGTTTCCTTCTTATTTTATTTTATTTCTGTTTCTGTTACTTTATTGGCCTTTCTATTCTTTCATTAATGCTTTCCCAAAGCAGGAATTTCATCTGTCAATCACAAAACACAAGGTTTTCTGATGAGAATTTTTATACTCCTGTATGTCAGTAAAGGCTTTTTGTGCATCTTATCGTAACTGTCAGTCATTTATGCTTTCAGCATAGAAATACTTTGGTTTTAATTGCATTTACCTTTAATAAGTGAGAAATTATGCAACTGGATGGGAATTAAACAGTTAATTGATCAGGATCTTAATTTTAAATTTCGAATGATGAACTGTCACAATTTACCTAATAGCTGAACTGTATAGCTAATTAGCAGATTTTCCAGAAATATTTTTGTATTATTTTCTGACAGAGTTAATTAATAAAAATTAAATGCTAGCAAGACTTACATTCATGCGTATAGAAACAGTTTAACAAAAGATGCGAGGTTAATGCAAAGTATAAGATGTATGGCCATGATTTTTAAAATAATTGATTTTTTTTTATATATTTTGAATATTAATATCATGATTTTCAGAGACTGAGTGATCAGCACTTCCAGGAAGCCAGGCCTTTTGCTAGTGCCTTGGTCTGGATGCCAAAATAATGACAACTATAATGCTTCATATTACAATACTGGTAAAAGAGATTATGTAAACCACAAAGTTCTTCCAAACACAAACTCCGGAATAGTCAGCACATAGAGACTGGTCATTGCATTGCACATTGAAAACTGTACACTGAAAGAAATTAATGAGAATTCCAAAACAGATGTATAAATTTCAGGAATGGAAAGCAGTGATTATTAAATGCTATGGAAGGAAATGATACCAAAAGTGGCAATGATTAACTATTCTCAAATGACGTTCAGGCCCCATCAGAATGTTTAACCAGAATGTTTGTACAAGTATAATTATTTTAATTAGTGATGTGGTTGTGAGAACATCTGAAAAAGAGGTAGCTTTGTTTTACTGTCGTTTTCTGGCTTTTGGATCACAATTCAATCTAGCTGAGTTAATACTTTCTGAAGAATGTTTACTCTGGCTCACATCTTATGAAAAAAAATATGCAGAAACTTCTAAAATCATCACGTCCACCTTCCAGCACTGGCACACATTGGATTGCATTATACTTCTCATGAAGTTATAAAGGTTGTGTGTTAATACAAAATATAATTTAGCACTACTCCAATTAAAAAATTGTATCAGAATCTAAGAGGTTGGGAACTTTCCGAATGACAATTAAATATTGGTATGTTTCAAATGGTCCCTCTATAGTGGATTATCTCTCAAAACAGCTGTGCTAAGTATCCTGCAAGGCCTGGCCCTGGTGAAATCAGGAAGCCATCACTCCTCTGCACTACTTCTTGAAATGCAGGGAGGTTCCTTCAGCTTCCTACAAATATGAAAGCACAAGATCTTCGGGGTGACGTCTTCAGGCCATGTTGTCCATAATTGTCACTCTCCAAAACCTACCCCTACCACCTACTGATGCTACATACTCAGAGGTTCAGAACTCAAACAATACCTTTCGAAATAAAAAAAACCACATTGGTATGCAATCCAAATTTAATCATGTTTTCTTTTCTTCTAAAATGTAGCATGCTAAAATGAGAGAATACTGACAGTGAAATAAAAAGGAACTAAGACCCCATAATCATAATTTGATATTAAGTCACCATTGGTATTCTATCAATACCATTGGTATTTGATATTAAGTCACCATTGGTATTCTGTACTCTCCCATGTCTAATGTCCTAACAGTCACAAACACTACAACCTATTACAAAACTTCATTTAAATTAAGAAGTGAGACAATTAAATAGTGAAGGGTTTTTTAAGCAACCCAAATTTCTTACCCATGAAGCATCAGGTACCTACGCCAGTCACAAAATACTAGTATTCTCTCCCCTTTCTGGTAAATATTTTAGTTTTCGTTCTAAGCTATGATGAATTTGCAGGACAACTGCCTTGTGGAAACCAAAAAGAAAAATGTATATTGTGGAAACATGGTTTACATCATGCTGCAGCCTTCTCGACTAAGAATGGTGTGAATGGTTAAATTATGACAGGAAAGAGTGAAAGCAAATTTTTTTTTGAGAGCTATGATGCAATCATTTCATTTATAGGACTTTACCTTGAAATTTCAAGTAGTGAGGTTAGATGTTTAATTTCCAAGATTTTTGGATTCCTTTTCCTGAAGAGCAGGAAATTACTTTCTCTGAGACGTCACTTTCACTTTCTGCAGGTTTCTCATAGCCAGTCACACCTTTGCAAATAAAGCCAAAAAAAAAAGGGTGGGGTGGAGCAGAAACACCTCTCCCACACACAGACTCAAACAGAATGGGATCTTCTAGCACAAGGAATTTTTATAGTTCCATAAAAATACTGAAAGTATTCAATTACCTCATTTTGAGAAAATGGGCTGCTGTTCCTCAGTCAAACCAGAAGAAAGAGGCCAAAACACATTTCATTTTTTGTGTTTTTCTTCAAGAGAACATATTTGAATTCCTAACTCACACAAATTATTACAAAGACTAACAGAAGGGAACTGGAGGCTCTCAATATGGTTATTTGATCAGTCTTCTGAGAAAGAACCTCCACCAGCAAACACAAAATAAAGAAATCTTTTGAAAGCTGATGTGTTTTAGCTGCAGCCACACTGCACTCCTTCCCTGAATACACTCTCCGAAGTGGTCCAACAAAATTTTATCATAGATACAATAAAATTATTGAAAGAATACTTACAATTTAGTTACAAGACACTACCCTGTACTCTTGATCTCTCAAGAAGCCACACTGAGGAGAGGAAGAAATGAGAAGGTAAAGATAAGGAAGGTAGGCAACATTCATGCAACTCTTCTCCTCCCCCAAAATGCTTCTCTGAATTTTTCCTATTGAAAGTCCATTGATGATGTAGTATATAACACATATTTTATAATTTCGATGTCGAATCATGTAAATTTTCACTCAACACATCTGAATATATATATAAATCCCTGAGATGTAGATCCACATCTGTAGTATCAAGTTAGGTAGTCAGGTGGCTCACACTGAAAGGTGTGATCACAGTGAAATAGGCAATGAAGCCTGAAAATGTTCCAACTTCCAGCAAGGATGTCCACTTCGTCCTATTACTAGTGCCCTGTATTCAGTCCTGACACAGCATTATCCTAAGACAGCAGTACCTTCAATTTTACCCTGCCCTACTGTTTCATGTATTTTACAGTAAATATTCAAGTCCTGTATAAAGAATCTACTGCTGAAAAGATGTTCATGAGACATCTCCAATAAGGCCTGTTTTACCACACACACGTAACTACTTATTCGCAGACAAGTAGCAAAAATTGCCCTTAATTCCAGATGTTAAGTTTCTTATTACAATTCCTGAAGATTTATGAATGGCACATAGAGAATTATCATCCACTAGCATTAGTAAAGTAAAATTATTCAGGATGGGCAGGTGTTCATTAAAGGGGCAAACTGATAAAATGTTACAAATGAAAGATGCAAATATGATTTTAATGAGCTTTCCAAAAGCTGGATGTTGGGTATCTAAGGACTTTTAAAATTACAAGCCAATCCATATAAAAAGAGCTTTAAAAATGTGGTGCAAAACCCCTTCTGTCTGCAATGCAGTGCTTAACATTTGGCCAAACTATCACCGAGAAACTTTAGACAGTAAGATGAAGGAGCTCTGACAGGTATGAGATAACAAGAACAATACAGTTGGATAGTAGACCTACTTTGAGTGGTTTAAAATCCCCAGGGAGAAAACTTAATGAAAAGTTTTGATATTACTTGTGGAATTAAAATATGTGTCTATATACATGTGTGACGTACATATATGTGTGTTCATATGAGCTTGTGCTTTTACAATTGAAAGTAAATAAAATAATTATAGAACTATAAATTTAGAAGTTCACATAGAATGAGTACCATTAAACCTTACTGTTCAATATTACTTACACAAGTATAAATTACGTGAAGTTACATGAAATTCTACATTCATATTTTAAATACAGAAGACAATGCTGTTCATATTTAAAAACTGTGCTTTGTCACCTGCACCTGAATAGTTACAAAATGTTAACAATAAAGTTACACTAAAATCGAGTAAAATTAAAAAATAACATTTTGTTCTACAGACTTCAGCCATTTAGTTTTTATCTGTTTAAATAAAAACTTCAAAACATGAATATGACACCTATATCTAGCCTCTCTATTGCCTGGAAATCAACACACCTGAAAGGATGGAATACTGAAAGAAGTTAGTTTCATTCTGCATCATCTACTGAGAGGAGGTGGTCAAAGATTTTTAGAAGTGGAAGAAGAGTATTTAAAAGGGACTCAGCAGACAGAATGGTACCCCAGGAGTCCTACAGAAGTGCACAACCAGGAGCTGAGTACTGTCCACAAGGTAGGCTTCTTTGGTTTTCATTACTGATATTTCTAGATGAAATTAATTAACTCATTTCATTTTTTCCTTTTTGCTTTACTACTGTAACACAAAATGAGAAAACAAAATCTGACTAAAATACAACCTTACATTTAGGAGCAACTGCTTTAAATCATGTTACGAGTTATAGGTAACAAGGTTACAGGTTACTACACAGCAAACTCCTGGGGGAAAAAAATCTAACTTTAATTCATTATTAGTAGGCAATAGTTTACATTTAGTCAAATTTCCTACAGCAAATAATGCCAGTTTTCTGGACACTGTATATGTTTATCCATATAGAAACGTAAGAGAAAGTATTTCAGAAAAACAGAATAGGATTTTAAAAAAGAAAAACATACATGCAATCCTTTCCATATTATATGAATAATACAAAAAAGGTTTTCTTATAGAATTTTTTTCTCTTTATACATTGGATAAATGTATTCAATTTTTAAATGTCCCACCATAAAATCAGAACTCTTAGGCCTATCACAGTACATTAGTAAATACAGAGCGTAAGTTAACAAGCAGAAGCAAATGATCGGGTACCCTTGTGTGACTTAACAAAACTGTAAAACCATCCTGATTCTATTAAGCCTTCTGTCTTCTTCTTCTAGTTCCAGAACTAGACAATGTATTGCCCCAGGAGCTGCTTCTTCCTCTTAACTGTCTGCCTTATTGCTGCATCCCTTGGTAACCACCAACGCAACAGCCACCGACGGTGCTTCGAAAGTGTGCAGTGGAGTGAGCTTTTACAGGAGATTGAGGAGCTGGTAAGTCCAAGTGTAAAACACTGTCACAATCTATAGACGTCATTTTCCACCTTTCTTCAGTTTAGGTGTAAGGAATTCTCAAATGTGTAGTAACTGCCTGTTACTACCCCTGTGTACAGGGTTTTTTTACATAATTAAAAAGTTATGAGTCAGATGCCCCTTCTCTACAAAGCCCAAAATCTTAAATTTAGGCTTTTTAATTCACACTCATCCCATTGAATATATGACATTTGTGTGTCTTGCCAAGAAGAGCTCCATATCCTCCCCAGAGCACTCATATATTTTAGAGGACAGAGTCATCCGGGATTCCCACTAATTGGCACCATCTGAAACTATAACACTGTAATGTCCTTTACCGTAACATAATCCCATTGAAAGGAAAGGACATCCACAGTTTGGTACAAATACTCTCTGAAGGTGTTTTTGAAATCTGCTATATGGAAAGCATGTTTCCTTTCCCAATTTGGCTTCTTTTGGGGCCTGCTCTTTCCTCAGCACAGTACACACAGAGATCCCTGGAAAATTTGAGAAAAGGTAAAACAGGTAACAAGCAGCTATTTTTTTCCATTTTAGATAGACTTGGGAACATACAAGCAAATGAATCCTCTACACACAAACTCATGAGATACAGTGTCCTCTGTTGATGTAGTCACTTGAACATTGTTTGTTAAGAAGCCAATCGAAAAGTGACTCTAGTATGAATTGTTTCCATAGTAAACTTCACATGCTTAAAGTTTCTACACTGATGTTTTCTTTAAGAACAAGAGAGGTTTTTCTTTGGAGTGTGAGGAAGTGAGCAACGAGGATTTGTGTTTCCCCGAGCAGATGCTGAAAACAGTAAGTAGAAAAATATATGAAATTGGTAATATCTCATTGTAGCAGCTCTACCTCACACAGCCCATGCACCTTGTCATGAGATTTCTACACTAGAATTATGCCATACTATAGTACAGGTTTAAATGATAAATCTGACTGTCGACTTTTCAGTATAAGTTCTTTTCCCTGACAGGCTATTTATTGAAATCACCGTTTTTTATCTTTTCCTATTATTTAAGTCACGATGCCACTTTTACAAGAATAAAGGCTATGTGTTTTCTTGTTAGTCCTGCTGTTCAAAGGGGAAAATTAGTTGGAATCAGTCTGGTAGCCCGGGAACTACAAGAACAGCATAACAATCTCAGTTTCAGTCAGAAGCAGATGCCATAAAGGCAGGGCAGGGGTAATTTTATGTACTGCTCAGCACATACATGCACTTCGTGTGCACAGTTCACTTTCAGTCCAGGTCTGCAATGCCACAAAATAAGAAGGTACTCGTTGAGAGTGTGGTACTGCACCCCAGCAACTCATTTAGCTCGCTTCCAGCTCATCTCTTCAAGGGAGGTTCTAAAACGCACCCAGGGAACAGAAGGGACAGACGACAATATCGGCCTCTCTTGTACTTCCTCTTCTCTGAGGTAGAGGGAGCTCCCCTTCATCAGATATGGAGTGTGCTGGGAGGAAAGACTTGCACAGTCTCTTGTCCTGGCTCTGAATTCAAAAGATCTGCATTTGACTCTTGGCTTTTTATTGACTATTAGCTACACATTGCACATATCTAAGCATATAAATGCAGCCCAAAAATGAAAGATACATTTACATTACAAAATAAGGGTCCACCTAATGAAAGCAACTTGAAAAGTCTGGAATTGAAGCAATTTATGAGTTGCAACTGGAAATTGAACACACAATTCCCGATTTTCAAAGAAATACTGTCTTTGCAATGCATATTACTAGCTATAATTTTTTCTACTAAAAGAATTAGAAAAGCACAAAAACGTGGTGAAAATTGTCTAAGAACTTATGATAACCAGACTCAGGTAGCTGAAAAATTAACTGACATTTAAGCACAAACTTCAGAAACCAAATTTCTCTATACTTATTTTTGGTCATCACAGGTTAAATATGATACTGCAGCCATTGTTCATATAGTGCATGAAATTGCTGAGTTTTTCAAGAGAGCAGACACTCCTTTTCAAGATAAGAACACTTTTCTAAGAGGAATGTATGAGGCTTATGCTCAGCTCAAGACTTGTGTAAGTATAATTTTTTTTATTTACACTGTATGATATTCAAGTCAGATATTCATGGTGAATAAAACTGATAATATGTATGCTGAAAATGCAGTAGAAAACCTGAAAGACTACATTTTCAAATAGTGATACCTAAACATCTTTCTGCAAGTAATTACAGGCATCTTTCAGGACTTTTACTGACCTCTATGACACAGGCAATTTTAAATTCCCTCATTTTATTTATGAGCTTATTTTGAGAAGCGATGCCTAAAAAGCCAGTACTGAACTTGCTTCTTCCTAAAGATTGCACTAGTTCTACACAGAAATACTTATTCTCACTCAATATGAATTTCATGTGCTTTTCTTTAAGTACTTATGACTCCTGTCAAGACAAGTTAACATAAAGAATTACATGCAAACTGTAGGCAAAACATTTCAGGAAAATATTAGATTTGCATTCAGCCTATTTCAGCTGAGTAAACTACTTAAACATATGCACAAATAGTTAATTCAGTTGGGGTCAGCTTAAGAACTACTTACAGAGGACAAAGCCTCAGATTTACTGTAGCTTCCCTAATGCCTGTGCCAGGCACCAGATTTGCTAAGAAACCTGCAGGAGAACAAACTTGGATATATAAATGTAGAGCCTACTGTACCCTTCTGTGTTGCTGGGGAGGGAACCCGCTGCACTGTTCTATAGGGGAGGGAGTTTTCCATGACTGGACATTTGCCTGAGCAGGAGCATCATATAAGCACTGAACTAAAAAACCCACGCTGCTGCTTCTGACTAGGCCAGGCCCCAGGACTAGATATGTACAAGAGTGGGCAATAACTAGTTCTTAATATTTAAATATATATATATATACACATGACAGGTATATGCACATCAATAATTCTTTTTTTTTTACTGATTGAACATAATCCCATTGGTACACCCATAACATCTCATGTCAATGACCACCAGGTATTCTGAAATCCATTTCCTTCAAAGACAGCATACATAAACAAGACCAGTATTTGTCACAAAACAAAAAAATCCATAAACCCTTACCTTGCTTTGAACATTGATATATGCATTTCCTGATCTCTCTGTAAACACAGCAAGAGTGTGCTACACTACCTTTAGCATTAACACATTCAGCAGGATTGCATATGGCAGCATAATTACAATGCTCTCAGTCAAGGACTGTATCTATCACAGGGCAGTGTTTGAACTTCTATTTACTGTTCAAACTAACAGTTTCTTTTCCATTAAAATAACAGCTGAAGCCCAGACTTAACATTATCCACGAATCTATAGTGAAAGAGTGCTTCGAAAAAATGGATAAATTTGTGGCCAAGGTAAGTAGGCTGTTTCTTTACTTTCAGCTCAGTTTTAGGGATTTTAAAGATAAAGAGCAGCTTCTTATAGAAGCAGTCCCACTGCTGATCAGAGCTGTATGAATCCGTGAGATTGTGCCACATTACCTCACACTGCAGATTTTCACTCACACAAAATCTTTTGGTCCACATCCATTTCAGGGTCAATGTATCATTTAAAAAAAAAATAAATAAATCTAATTCAGCACCATAACCCTTTGGCATATAAAGTCTGTGCCTTTTTAGAAAAACTTAACCTCACATGGTTCAGGACTAGCCATGCATCTGATGATGGAAAAGCAATGATCATCACATATACCAAAGAACATTTGTATTTTAGCTAGACTTCCTAAAATTAATCTTTTTTCTTTAATTTAAATAAATTATTACATACTTGTTCTCAATTCACATTTTGTTTCCCATAATATTGGATGTTATTTTTTATGAAACAGTTAATAAACACCTCTTAATAACCTTTTCTTCAGTCAAATGACCACTGCGTTTGGCAAGAGATCCATGCACTGTCCAGAGAGATACTCCAAAGAATTGAAAACTACTCCTTCAAGAGAAGAGCAACACATTAGCAAAGTCAGTTTCCATCCCTTCAAGGATCTACTATCATGTCAAGATCTAAAAATTAAAGGAAGACGCAGACAGTTTGCATTTAGGACTATAAATAAGTTAATTTATTTTTGTCAAGATATTTTTCTAAACTACTATAAAAACTTAAGCCTTAATAAAAATGAAGCAAAAGAGTATGCCAATGTTTGTGTTTATTTGTTTTACAAAAAAAAAAGGAAACATTTTTCATAAAATAGGTATCATAGCTATGGCCCTCCAAATCTTGTTTTCGAGCTGAGTACATTCATCAAGTTATGGGAATACAAACCTCTGACAGTCTAATGCTTTTCCAATGTCCATCTCACACCACTCATTTGCACTCTTGCACTTTTACCACTGCAGCTACAAGGTTCCCTGGCCTTTCATGTGTGAAAAGTTATGCCCGTTTCCACAATTCCACACTGCCAGGCCTCCACGGCCATTCAGGAATTCCGAGTTTCAGTTTGGTCATCCAGATGTAAATATTATATATGCATATGTGTTTTTAAAAAAAAACCAACAAAACAAACAAACAAAAATCTCTACATCCTATGGTACAGACAAGACTCCAAACAGCAAAACACCTTTAAATGCTTACATGGTATCTAATAGGCACTGGCAGCACTGCATACTGGCACATTTTTCCAAACAGCTCACTGATTATCTGAAAGCCTGTAAAAGAAGATAACTTCTATGAAACTGACAGTTTTGAAGGAGAGAAACGAGGGATACAGCAAATGAACAGTGTTTTATAACATCTTTTAGTGGTCAGATAAGCCTTACTCCCATGGTTCTTGATTTCTAGGCACTGGTTTTCAACCTGTCTCTTCAGGGAAACACAGATGTTATAACAAATCTTTTGAAAAAGATTCTAATATTCATACTTAATTTAGATGGCTTAAGAATAAAAAGAGTAAAAATATTCGTAATACCATTCGTGTGTCAATTTCTTACCATTCTTGAACATTGGACATCAGTTTTGTTTGGGTTTTTTTTTAAATGTGGTTTGAGTCTTTACAGCCAGCCTAGCACCTCACTGCAGTATGACATTCCCAAATCCAAATGATTCCCTTAGCTCTCCTTTCAAAAAATGGCTTCGGGGAAAAAAAACCCAAACAAAACCTTTATGTTTTACAAAGAAAAATAAGAGTAACCACTTAACCAATATTAACCCTTTTAGTTCTATCCCTTTCTCACCACGTTTAACAACAAACACAGCTGTGTTGTTTCATGGCACATTCATTATACTGCCTCATTCATGCATCATCTGAATTGGAAACTGTTCACTCAGCTGAGACCTGATCAGTGTGCAGAGAGTGCAGACAGTCTTCCAGCTGTAAAAAATAATCCCTTGAAGTTGCACAGTAATCAGTACAATAATCAAAGATCTTCAATGAATAAATTCAACTAAGGCAAATGATAAATTAAAATAATGAACAGAATTCCCATGTCTTTGAACCAAGGAAGTGCTTTTGCACCCACTGCACTGCACTCTAAGGCAGATATTGGTATATATTAGTGCAGTTTGGATATGGATCTGACCTTTCTATCATAACCAGTACAGTGCCAGTTTATCTATACTGATAGCATTAAATATCTAAAAAGAAAATAATAATTAAAAAGGTAATTACCATTGCCTTTCCAATGTGTTCCCTTGAATATAGTTCCATTTAAAATATATGCATATTTATTCCTTAACATGTAGACATCTGTAAACTGAGTTTTGGTAGGATTATTATGCTAATACATCTGTCTAAGTATTTATTTTAATAATAGTTGTAACCTATTTTAATCAGATTGGAAAGTACACCAATTATTTAAAGTATTCAATGCAGAAAATATAAGCAGACAAAAACAACTTTGCAAAAATAAAGGAGTGAAGAGATGCACTGGACTTTCAAGCGACAGCTAGTGACTCATTTGATGAATGCATCATTTTTACAGTGTCTATCCCAACCTCTTGCCATAGAGGAAGACTGAATAGTACTAGGAAGTTTTTAAGTGTCTAGCAGTGATACTGTGCATTTCAAATAGAAGCCAAGGACAGAAATTTTAATTCCTGCTGGAAAACTTGGCAACCTTCTTATATGTTCAATGAATAAAACAATCTGTGCTCTCTTCACAGGAATATATTTTTCTGTGTATTCACAGATATGTGGGCAAAGCAATATTAAAGAAAAATATATTACACTGAGACATCTCTTATCTTCTGTCTGGGGGATAACAATCACAAATCATGGCCACAATCCACTCTGTATGCCAGACAGCAACAAAAAATTTGGACTAGCAGGTATAAGGCCTCCGTTAGGGACCATTCCAAGGACATCTCTCTCCAGCACAGGGTAGTACAAAAATACCTTAGCAAGGTTTAAAACACTTGGCTATAACATGATAAAAACTGAGGCCAGAGCTCATAGTATCAGTTCTTGACTTAGGCTGTGAAGCAGCCTTGATTTTATACAAGAAAAATGCAACATGAGTCAAAAAATACCAGTGCATACATAGCTCACTATCATGAGCAGTTTATTCAAATTTTTTTTTT
Source organism: Pseudopipra pipra (assembly GCF_036250125.1). NCBI lineage: Eukaryota > Metazoa > Chordata > Aves > Passeriformes > Pipridae > Pseudopipra > Pseudopipra pipra. Next base: position 143,930,233 of record NC_087549.1, on the reverse strand, counting down.
CCTGAAAAACTGTATTAGAATTGCTAAAAGTCTCTATGCTTTGGGAAAAAAGGACAGAGGTTATTCAGCATCTTCTAAAACACTAGTTGTTTATTGAGAAGAAAAGAGGAAGGCTGGAAGGGAATTATTTTTAAAAGCACGAGAAATAAAAACATGAAAAAAATGTTGATGTTAAACACCCTACACTTTTTCTCAGAAAGTTGTAGATACATGATTAAATATACATTGTCTTATTTATCATATTTTTGGGAAGTATTTCAACATGAAAGTTGAAATACACTATGAAACAGAACCTTTTGGAATAGATTTATTTCTTTCCTCCATTTGAAGTCACTAGGATGCACAAGTTGAAAAATACAACTATTTTAGTCCAGCAAATATGACTTTATCTGCCAAGAGGAATTTGTAATAACAAAATTTAAGAGTAGTTTCTTGTACCAGTTGAGTATTCGTACAGAAAATTTCACCTTAAAATTATCTGTGTAAAACCTCATTCCTGAGCAGTAGCCTTGATAATTACAAGATGTGTGTATATCCTCAGATGTAGCAAATACAATCTTTTAATTAAAGACCATTTTTCAAGGGACAATACTGTCATACCACATTGTATTAAATACCATTTTTACTGAGACCAGATTTATTAATGAGTCTCTAATTCCAAGCTGTGGAAGAGACAAGAGAGTGGTCACTCTTTCCAACATACATGCAGATCCATGATGACTTTGGAGGTTTGCATGACTGCATTCTTATTTCCATAGGCTTTTCCTAATATTACACAATGTAATTTGATTTTAAAATCTTCCCCAGTCTGTATCAGATAACTAATACCACATTAAAAGTCTGGTGGTACCCTCCTTATAGCCTGAACTAATTAATTTAATGAAGCACATAACATAACTTGGCTTGTGGCTCAGATTCAGTGCATATATGTTAGTGTATCCAATATGGTAAGTGCCTGTAGCTGTCCTTGACCCAGCTATTACTCAGGATAAAAGAACCTGGTGGCAAGCACATGTGAAAATGGAGATATTTATGTTATTAGCATACGACAAACCAAATATACACTAGTCATTTAAAGTCTGAAGTTTCAAAACATTCCATTTGCACAGAGGTATCTCAACAGGGACACGGAAGAGCAGCATGATACAAAGTCGTGAATGGGAGAATTCTGCTTACTGGTGATTTTATCCATCTATGGCAACTGAGCTGTTCAGGCAACACAGGAAAATAGTAGTGCATCAGCTTAACATGAACTTACAGCCGAAAACAAGAAGAAATGAGTGCCACAAATCAGCTTCTAGACTTTAATGAGAATACATGGCTTTCAGTTTAATCAGAGCTAACCACAACATAGGAAGAAAGCAGCCCCACATTGACATTTTATGTGATCTTCACTCTGAGACATAAGAGAAAAAACCTTGCTACAGCAAGGCCTGTTGCACGCTGGGGAAGCTATTTGTAGCTAATAAGAAAAAAATACCTGCCCTGAATTATACTCCAGAGAATTCTCTTTCTTCTCTGATCATAATAGAGAGCTTTCCACTTAGCTTAAGCCTGTATGAGTCAAGAGTCCACACTGAGTATAAAAACCCTAACACTTTATGGTGCTTTGATGAAGGGATAATTTTGTATTGTTTTATTGGACTTTGTCAACAACACAGTCTTCATGTGACAACCTTATTGCTGTAATCATCCTAAGCCTAGATGTTTAGTTTGATTTAGACAATTCTAAAATATTTATAGAAAAAGATGTTAAGGATTTTATAACAGCCATGTTGCTTCTTCCAATTTACTTTTACTACTTCATCCACTGTGATGATACAACATTACTAAATTTCCACTTCTTGAAAGTCCAGTATAAGTTAATAGCCCCATTGTCTGTAGCTCCTTTCGAATATCAAAATGTTTCTTTCTAATAGAAATTGTTCACAGACAACACTCTTTTTGACAAATGGAACAGCAGTTCTGCAATAAAGAGGTTGCACTTTATGATAAAAGCTCTTTTTCTTTCCTATTGCGTTTTTATATTGTTTTTATATCCTCTCCATCTTACTTCCTGCTTCACACACATTTTCCCTGCACGTGCTACAACTGAACATTAGAAAAACCCAGAAATGTCTTGCTGAGATACCAAATCCTTTCCGAAGTAAGGCTTTCCTTGCAGCATGAAGGCCTGAAAATATTTCTGTCATCAATGATCTGAGTTTATAAGACACTGACCAGTTTACCTGCAACCCCAGCTTTCTCCTCTAGAGGGGCAGGTCTAACACAGATCATCATGTTTGACTTTTGTCCAGCACAGCGGATTCACGATTGCCATGGACACTTGGCTCCCAGTGTCTCTACTGATAAAATTACACAGACAAGACTTCAAAAACTGTCTGGACACAAAATCCTGTGCAAAGTGCTCTAGGATGACCCTGCTTGAGCAGAGAGGCTGGACCAGATGACCCCACAGGTGGTCCCTTCCAATGTTACCCATTCTGTGATTCTGTGACTTCCCTCTCTTGTCACAGAGCTCTTAATGTTGTTGGATAGAGCAAATTATTACCTCAGATACTGCTCTTGATATCTAAGCACAGTCCATCTTTTTGTTTTGTGGATCACTTCTGCCTCTTAAGAAACAATGTAGATAATCCAGGTAAAACTGCCAGTGAATATTATACATTGCAGATAAATAATGAAAATACTAATTATTTACATTCCTAATATAAGCAATAGACTGTTCTAAGTTTCTAGTAAGTTAAAATTCAAATATGGCCCTGTGAATGTGAAGAGAGGGAGAAGTTTAATTGTGTTCAATGTATTTATTTTTTAAATGGCTAGATCTAGCTCCAAAACATGAATTATTAATAAAACCAAAACACTATACCACTTCAACTAAACTGTCATATGGTACTTTCTTACAAGTGAATTCTTTATTTCTTGTCAAAGAAATTTTCTTATTAAACTCTCCTGTCCTAGAGAAAACTAAATGAAACCTTTATTTTTAAGTACAATATCTATGTGGAAAAATTATTCAAAGTTATTTTGAAAACTACTTCAAGACTGCCTCATATCTGATATCTCATGCAAATGAAGTTTAACTTGAAGGCGTAACCCACAGCAGAGCGGAAACTGTGCTGCAAACATGACCATGTGAACTCATCACAAGGCTGGGAAGGTTGTAAAACTGAATTAGTTCCATGATAAAGGGACAGAACACAAATCTCCTCCCACATGCCCTTTTAATGGGATCCTTGTGCTGGACACGTGCTTGGCAGCCTTTCCCTCCAACGCCCATAATACATCTTTCCTGTTAAGTACAGTTATCACTATTTCTCCACGTGTTTGCCAACTGACTGACAGCTGCTTGAGGGTGCCAAGGAAGGGACTGCTGCTCCAGACTTGGCTCCATAGCACCAGACCTACTCTACAAGTTATATTCAGTTTCATTTTCAGTACTGCCCTAACTCCATAGCAAAATCCTACCCCTCGGTGACATCATCTACAGCAGCATGGACTGTGGCCTCCTGCACAGATTTCAGGAGCATTCTGGCCCTGAAAACTGCAAAGGAAATGCCTGCAATATCAGTTATTTTGGCCTCTTCATGTATCTAACAATTCTTCTATCTAAACAACTAGGTACCCCCTTGTGTTTGACTCTCTGCAAGCTATGAACTGTTTCCTGCCTGCTCATTAATCACAATCCTGCACTGACTCATGCTGCTCACCCTGACAGCCACACAGTGAAGATTTCCTCTCAGGATTCCAAGTTCCTAAAACTACACTGGTTCTTTCTTAAAACAAAATTATTTTCAGAGCAGCTGTAACCAGGTTGGTAGGGTAGCCATGCTTGTAACCTCTGCCAGATGTTTTGAGCCTGTTACAGTGTTCCCTTCCATGGGATTCTATACCATACTCCAAAGAACAGTCACATCCTACACTGGGGCACAGGGGAAGAGGTCAGTCACATGGATCTTCTGATTCCCTGAGGGAAAAAAGTTGAAGAGAACTTTACTGTAACACTTGTGAAAGCAATGTGAGACCTGTGCCAACCTTCCTTGGCACTTAGACACAAAGAATTTTGGAAACAAGAAGAAAACAATTGTTTACCGGCCCAAATAAAAGAAAAATTGTTCTGAAATGTATGCCTTCAATCATCTGCTTATTTGCAACTGCACTTAGAGATAAATACTTGCCTTCTAATCCATTCAGCTAAGAAGTTATTACACACATTCATCCCCAGTAATTTACAAAATTGAGTAATAGTTACAGAATCATAGCATAATTTATGTTGAAAGGGACCTCACAAGATCTAAATTCAACCTCCTGCTCAAAGAAGGGTAAACACTGAATCCCAGGCTTTGTCCAGTCAGGTCTTGCAAACTGCCACAGTAGAACTTGTAAGAAAAGCAAATATTCTTCATATCAGTTCACATTCTTTTGTGATTCCTGACAAATTGCTTTTATTGGTGGCAATATGAAGGTTAAGAAGGCATTAAAATGTTCTTCCTAGCAGACATTTTCTCTGCTATATCTGTTCCTGTCTTACTTATCCTTATGTGATTGGTTTTATTCTGTGTTCTGCTTATTTAACTTTCAGTTATCCACCCTAGTCTGGTCCTACATATTGGAAGGGATCAGAGTTTCCTGAGGTAATAACTTGCTTGATTTATATGGTACACGTGTGACCCTCAAGGACTTGTGGATCCCAAGCTAAGGACAGTAACATTGCAGCAGAATTCTTTCAGGAATGGGATGGGAATTCCTTTCCTGCTCAGCTACCTAGCAAAATGGAAGCACTTTGCCACAGGTGTCTGATTGGGTTTGGTGAACACAACCTTGTGCCACTAAAATGGAATGAAGCTTCACAGGAGCAGACCATCAACCTGGAATTCAGCTGATCCCTTTCTTGCCCAACAAAAATTATTTCCCAAACTCCCAATGACCCCTCCTATTCCTGTCTACTCCTTTAGAATCCACTCCAGCATGTCACAAAACTGAGCTGTTGCTGTAAGCTAACTTGTCCTTTTGGTTTGGAGAGTAAAATTTAATTTGATTGAGTTCTGAACTCAAAAAAGCAATAATGAATAGTAAATATCCTGACAGATAACCTCTTGTATCATGTTAATTAAGGAGTTAATTTTTCATCTATCTAGAATATTCATTTTCCTTTGCAGTAAGAAGGATTTTCTTTTTAATTACTCCACTCAGTTGCAGTTATTGTACCTGCTCTTTCAGCAGTTGTTTAGTTGTTTGTTTTTTTTAAAGTGCAACTATTTAATACACAATATTGAGATTCTACAGACAAGATACTGTGTGGGGCATTTGGTCTCAGCAGCAAATAGAAGCATTCAAGGTCAAGGAAACACTGCCTTTCTGGAAGGGAAATGATAAGCCTAAGATCATTGACTGTAAATATTAAACATTAAACATGCTCCAACTATGCTTGATCCCAACAATCACCTTTCAATTTACTCACAATATCCTGATTATTTTCACATAATGATCTTAATGGTATTACTTAAAAAGGATTTTGGTCACTTGCAAAAACAATCAAAGAAAATTTTTCTTCATTAGAATTCTAAGAAGTTCCAAGGAATTATAATGCAAGTAAAGAAAAAGCAAGAAGCCATATATTTAATATAGTCTTGGCACTAGTTCAAACTCTTAAATTTTATACTCCATAGAAGTTTACAACATCATTAATTTCATAAATAAAAACAAAACTAACCTGTTTTGGATTTTTTCCTCAGCTCTATTTCATAGTTTAAATATGTTTCTTAAATTCTCAGCTGTGCCTGTCAAAGTATCTCTAAACTGTAGGTTCTGGCATATGCAGCATGGGGTTTTTTGCTTGACTTTCTTTGTTTTGTTTTGAGGGGTTTTTGTGCTACAGAATGAGAGATTAGACTTTTTCCGGTGTCACTCTGTGCATCGGATGCATACATGTGCATTTTCCCCAGAAATCAATATTAAATACATCTTTGCTAACTAATTAAATTTCACTGACAAGGAGAAACGAGATATTAGTAATTCCCCTTCCAGAAAGAAAAGAGACCACATTGCATAAGGCATCCAGACTGGCTTCTTGCAAATTAAAATTACTCCAACAGTCATTAAAGGTTATTTTTTTAATTCCATAAATAGAAACATTACATATTTTTCATTATCAGTTACGATACCAAATCAGTGTCATATAAATATTGAGAAGCAAGAATATGAAAATTGTACCAGTTAACTACTATACTAAAACTAACAAGAGTGAAAAAACTCCTGACACTCTTATCTTCAGTGTTAGGAAGAAAGAGGTGGGAAGGACGTTGAAAGTAGTGAAAGCAAGGAGGAGAAAAGGAAAATAGATGATAGGAAAACACATGAAAGAAAGAAAAGTAAGGTTGGAGTGGGGAGGAGAGAAGAAAGCAAGCAAGCAGATGCTAGGAAATGAGGTACTGACCTACCAGGGTGCAGTATAAGTAAAAATAAATACGTCCTCTTAAAGAAAAAACTTTGCTCTTATACATTATTCATGACACTGTAACAGAATAAAACAACACACATATACACAAAAAAAAGTAAAGACTGCTTCTTGAAGTGCAAATTATTTAGACCAAATACCTAACTTTATTGCTTTCTCTAAGTACTTGCAATCTCTCATAGCCTGATGGATGCTAACACAGAAGTTTAACAATTACCCCACAATCTGCTCTATTACCAAAATGGCATATCTAGTCTCATCAGTCCTTCAAAGAACTTTGTGGCACTGTACTCCTCAGACAGTTTGTGGAAGAGATGAAGATGTCCTGTATACATTCCATTTAGAGTAGTTATGCTCTCCCTTCACCTCACAATCCCCCAAATCAATGTCTCCATTAGATTCAGGCAATTTTGAATCCTCTTTCAGCCAAAAGACACCACACTGAATAACAAGAGCCTCTGAAGGACTGGGGTCACAGTAGGCACAATAAAAAGTGCAGTCATATATCACTCTGTCCACCTGAGCAGTCTATCACTAATGGCTGCCTGAGGTCTCCACAACCACGCAGATTATTTTAAGAGTTGCTGGAGCTTCCATTTCCAGGCAAGCCACAAAGCTGCCAAGAAAGCATGCACAATCTCTATTGCCAAGAGTGAAATCTATCCTCAAAGGGAAAAGAATCCCAGGAGAAATATATATCAAATTCATTGCTTAGTAGTACAAATAAAAGCAACATAAATTCTATAACTTATGCAAAACCATTTGGTAAGTAGGAAGCTGAGTATTTACACTGCAATGCAGAGCAAGTCCATCTATTTAACTCATGTGTATTAAAAATATATAAAGATTGCAAATCATAAACCACAGTTTCAATCAGTTTAATTTAAGAAAAACTAAAATTCTCCAGTATCACGAGATCTGTTGCATATCTAGGGGAATTCCTGCATATTTAGGGGAACTGCTGCACATATAAATATTTGGGAAACTGCATTTTTAATTCATCATATCAATAATCATGTAACTACGTTTATATTACCTTAACTATAATGCCGTGTTAATTCTGGATTATAAAATTCTAGTCTTCATGGAAGGGAATGACCATTGTGATGTTTGCAGAAAATCAGAGCTTGCATTTAGAAATGAAGTTACACTTACCAAACCAATTGAATTAGATCAGATCATTACTAAAGTTACCATTTTTTAAAATGTAGTTAAGAGTACATAAATATAAGCAGAAAAACATTTCTGTAATTTTCTGGTTGTTTTTCTTTTCCACATAAAAATTATTTCCAAAGTCATAAAACAGGGGAAGAGACTACTGGTTCCTTAAGGAGCCCTAAGTCACACAAATCATACACATTCTTTATCTCTCCTAATTCTTTCAGAATTTTCTCCCTTCCAGTTACCTCCATCAGTTCTGCTGAAGGAAGAAAATAGACAAAGCTTCAGGTCAAATTGTCCATTTGGCCCCAATCCACATAAGCACTTAGTTGATGTGTCCTGTATTCATGCCTTTTTGGAAACAAATGGCTAAACACTATTCCAATCATACTCAGCTGAGGAATATGATATCACAAATCTTCAGAGAACTTCTTAGTATCACCCACGCTTCAACAGAAATGACCTCCATGTAAAATTCCACAGTGCATATCTTTTATATACATAGCCAAACAATGACAGCACATGACTAGAAAGACATGACACACGTGACTCTATGAGGTAAGTTTTGCCCATGTGCAGTGAAACTTTCCTCCACAATGTGTCCCATCAGTCATGAGGACATTTTTCTGGACCAGGACACTCCAACACTCCTGCTGAAGCTATTGCAAGGATTCACTAAAACAGAAGTACCGTACAAAGGATAGTATCATCTATAATCAATTAGTTAGGGCACTCATCTACAAGTTTTGCATTCTAGACAATGTTCTAAGATTATTTTTCATATTTTTACACTAAGCACTAAACAAACATAATTCACATCCCATAAATAGTACCGATTCTCCTTGATATCCTAAAATCATTTACACTACTGAAGAGAAAGCTGCAGAAGTGCCACTTTCTGAGAATGCCATCAGTAGCCTATATCCTTTTAATACAGATTATGAACACCTATACATGGCCCTACCCATTTCCCAACGAGACATACACCTTTTGGCTCGCTTGTATGGTGCGATGGTTTTGGCTGGGGTAGAACTAATTTTCTTCACAGTGCCCAGTATAGGGCTGTGTTTTGGACTTGAGCTGAACACAGGGTTGATAATACAGAGATGTTTTTGTTATTGCTGAGCAGGGCTTATACAGAGCCAAGGCGTTTTCTGCTTTTCGTACAGCCACACCGGGGATGAAGTTGGGGGTGCATGGGAGGTTGGGAGGAGACACAGCCAGGACAGGTGACCACAGCTGACCAAAGGGATATTCCAGACCATATGGCATCATGCTTCATATATAAAGCTGGGGGAAGGAGGAGGAAGGGAAGGTTTGGAGTGATGGTGTTTGTCTTTCCAAGTCACTGTTCCCTGCTCTTCTGGGGATGCCTGAACACCTGCCTGCCAGTGGGAAGCAGTGAATGAATTCCTTGTTTTGCTTTGCTTGTGTGTGCAGTTTTTTGCTTTCCCTATTAAACTGCCTTTATCTCAACCCACGAGTTTCCCAGCTTTTATGCTTCCAGTTCTCTCTCTGATCCTACTGGTGGGGGAGTGAGTGAGAGGCTGTGTGGGCCTTGGTTCTGGCTGCCGACAGTCTCAAGCTCACAAATTGTCCTGTGGTACCAAACAATGGCTCACTGTGGAAGTTTTCTAGGTGAGAAAGGCTTATGTATTCTTCTCCCCCAAACCAGGAGAAGTACTTTAGTCAATTGTATGACTCATTAATCATTTAATTAGCATGTTTCCTTTAATCAAATCATTAGTCAGGGTTTTTTCCTGTTTCTGAGGGATTTTTTCAAACCTCTGAGCAATTATGATGACATGTATGACTAGCATGGCTCAATTTTTCCAAAGAGAGTATATCTGACATGACATATCTTTTATAGTAACATACATCCTTTTTGATCTGCAATAATTTTGGGTGGTGTTTAGCTCAGTCATGAATTTTTCTACTCAATAAAACATGAAGAGCACACTTTTAAATTAAGAAGTGGATTCCATGTCACATCAAATAACAGTAAGATGCATATTAAGGAGCTTAGAACTTGGTTTTTTTTTTTCCCAAGAATAAAAGTTTGAAAGTTAGAGACCCTAGAAACACACAGCATGTTAGTAGTATTTGTTTGATGGTAGCACTGAGCAGTGAATTTAGCAGCTGGCAGCAGGAAGAAATAAAAACAATGCCACATAATGACCCCGCTGAGCACAAATTTAAAATTTTAGTATGTGTCATTTAAGAAATCATACATGAATTTACCAGAGAAGAAATAACTATCAAGCCTAAAGACCACAGGACATATTTTCCATATAATTACTTATTGAACATTTTCCATAAAACCCCGGAGGCTTCAAAGCTACTGTGAGCTGAACAATAGCTTTTGGTTTTGAAGCTATGTTACAACATTCCCATTCAAAATGTTTTGGCTAGGAATTAATTTCCTACTGATTTATTATATTTTACATTTAGATTCTAAGATAAAAACACAATGGAGGAAATAACTTCTAGAAAAATACTGCTAAATCATTGCATTTTTAAATTTTAATTAGGAACAATAATAGTTAAGTAAACATAGCAATTACATTTGTGCTTTTCAATTACAGAAGGCCATTCAAGTACCATTAAAAAATCTTGTAATTTTATTTCAGTGGGAATTTACTCAATGCCTTAGATTTGTACCTAAACTGTCAACTGCAGAGTCAGGTACAGCAAATTCAAAGCAACAGCCGTTTGACGTTCAAGAAAAGGTTGTACTTCATGTTCAATATATGATTTTCCTTCATGATGAATATAGTGATGTTTTATCAACCCTCACTGAAAAAAAGACAAAACATCCTCTCTAGATGACATGTACAGCCAGGGAATATTGTAGCACGAGGAGTATGGGAGCATTATGGAAGAAAGCAGTCAGCTCTCTTAAAGAAATCACTGTCACCATCTGCCCAGAAATGATAGCTCAATGACTTACTCGTTCCTTCTTTTCATGCTGATCTGTGCATTCTATAACTAACCTGTTAAATTTTAAAATGCCAGGATTTCTGTAAATCCTTCCATCTCAATTTTTGTTCTCTGCCTGGTTTTTAATAATATTAAAAAGTTGAATATACAGAAGTTATTTGTTGTTATGATTCACAAGTGTCATGAAAAAAACAACAGCTGGGCAGAAGAGACAGTTCCTCTAAGTGCCTCAGACAAACCTGGAAGTGTGGGCTTATGTATCACCAGATGCCAGAGAATCCACACATGTAAGAAAGGTCTAGCTGTAGAAAATAGCTAATTTCAGTTGGCTGGAAATTCATTCATTCAGCCCTATTATTCCTGCAATAATCTCATTTTCTTTGGGCATAACTTGTTCTTCCCAGTTTAACCTAATTTCAATGGAAAATGCTGTGCCAAATGTAGTAGTGGTATTACAGTTTCACAGTTCAAAGGCAGCACAGTGGCACAGTAAGTGGAGGTGGGTAGCAATCCAAAGTATTTTAAAGGGTCAATCAGGATTTTTTAGTTAGTGATAAGATTCAAAGATAGGCAGATAGGCTTTATCTATATGGCACAGGGAACAAACAGGCAATGGGAAAAGGATACATCAGAGCACCTGCAATGGGCAGTATCAGAGAATAGTCAAAACACATGGGTCCCCTCCCTACTCCATGTAAACCGATTCTATTTAGTGTTACAGTAATGGGACAATTATAGCACCTAATGTAGCATGCAAATTACCTGCTGAGGTTTTATTCAGATACACAGTTTCTTTTTATCAGTTTGCATATCTCGAAAGAGCCTATTCTCTTAGTGTCAGCATGATTTATACATGTGTACCTAGCTCCATTGCAAGGATAACCCACAAGGCAAAGTAAGAATGTTTTCCCCAACAATCTTCAACACTTAAGCCAGGCAGTCACTCCTTTTAAGATTATAGGCAATTGTATTGCTGCTAGATATTTATGTATGTTAAGACAGCCTCAGGAACAAGCAGTTCCATATCCTTTCCTCTCCTCCCACCTCTTCTTTAATGACCTGACACAGCCAAAACACAATTATTCCCCAAGAGCTCTGCTGAAGAACAAGGAGCAGCTATAATAAATGATGAAGACAGTGAAATCAGAGGCAGATTCCTAGTTATACAACAGTGATAAAATACATCACTTTTAAGTTTATGATGTACCATTAAGCAATTGGAGAAAAAAAATACTTTTGGAAAATAAGCATGAAGGTTGTATTTGGAAGCAAGAGGGACAAGTCTACTTCCAGATAAAGTGTGAATGCTTTGGCTGATGCAAATAGCCAACTTTAAAAAATGGTGAAATATCTGCACCAAACCAAACAGAAGAAATAAAAATCTTCCTCCAAGTGCTGCTGAGATGACAATGGTCATTGGTCAATGACCTTAAAGTAGTCATAATAGTTTCTATTAGCAAAAGACATTCCTATTGATTTACAGGTTTGGATCAAGTCCCAGATCACCCAAAGGCCTTAATTTAGCTTTTGTAGACTTACTCTCCAAGAAACTAACATGACTCCAACTCAAACAAGAACCCTTAGAACACAGTGTGACTCCGTGGATATTTACATACTTCTATAACAAAAGTTCACCTTCCTTATAATCTGTGACTCAGAGCTCTCTTCGGATTCAGGAAAGGTTACAGTAAATTCCCTGTAAAATCACTATTGTTCGTGATATGCAAATGATTTGGCAATAGGTCTTTTCTGTTGTCAAATCACACTCATTTTAGCCTCTGTAGATTTGCAAACGTGAGCTGCCCACACTTTAGGTATAGACGTCAATTTGTAGATATGGCTTCTTCAAACATTTATTGAGTAATTTTGACTCAAAGTACTCAAATGACTGTACTACCACGTTGGTCTGTGGGAAAGACGACAGGATGAGCACGTGTATTTTTACAATGTAAGTTGTCTATGATGTGATGAAGATGTTGAATAAAACCAATAATTATTACAGCAATTAAAATATAAAACTTGAGTCAGCATTTTGATGCAGTTCCAGACTCTCTCCCTAAACTGCTTTATAATTTTGGGCAAGTAACTTAGCCCGATTCTGCAAATACTTTTACTTACGCTAAGTGCCACAAAGAACTGTATACAGGATAAGGTAGCTTTATTTGCTTAAATTACCAAAACTGGGAGCTTAAACTGTTTCTCTGACCATACACACTGCTATGATCAACAGAATTATTCTGTTGTACCCTAGTGAGGTGCTGCAATACAGTGAGTTTAAGAGAACACTGTTCTAGGAGTATTAAGCACTTCCCAAGAAATGCAACCAGTGTCTAATGGGAGAACAAGGAAGGCAGAAAGACTGGGATTCCTACTTAGAGTAATTTCTCCCAAGTGCTTTGCCTGTTGCTCTCTTAGCCTCAATCTCTAAGCTGTAAATACTCACTGAAATAAATTCCTTTTCATACTGGCTCCTGAACTTCTATTACGGCAGAAGTGAGATGCCTCAGCAGGGAGACACACCTGAGGAGGGATGAGAAATAAAAAGAGAATGAGCAGAGCTCCGGACCAGTGAGTTTCCCTGCCTGCCGAGGGCCGGGCCCTGTGATACGGCCCCTTGCCAGACGCCAGCAGGATCGACTCTGCCTATTGTGCATTCCCAGTGGGAGCCGCGCTCCGTGCTCCCCGCCGGAGGCTTCCGAGCAGGCGTGCGGAGGAGGCAGAGCCGCCTCAGAGGCTTCAGGCGTCGAGGAGCCGACACGCTGGAGGCGGATTTCCCCCTGGAACCTGCGCTGACGGCAGCCCCAGCACGGCCGCGACCGCCAGGGCGCTCCCGCCGAAGGGGCTGCCCAGGGTTCCCGCGGGCGCGGCGGGGACACACGGCGCTCCTCAGCCGCTACTGCGGGCGGGATGAGCCAACTCCGGCCGAAACAGCTCCCTCCCCCGCGCTGCAGCCCTGCTGAGGCGCCAGCCACGTTCCCGCATCGCCCCCACCTGAGGCGCCGGGGGGCAGGGAAGGGGGAGAGCAGGAGGGAGGGAAGGCGGCGCTGCCACCCCCGCCTCGCTGAGGCGCCGCCGCCGCCCCCTCCCACCTGCCCGCGCCCTCCGAACGCCACCGCCCCGCCCCGCCGCGCTCGAGGCCGCAGCTCGGCCGCTCATTGGCCGCCGGGCCTGTCAATCACCGCGCTCGCTCAGGGCCGGCGGAGGGCGGGGCTGCGCGGCGCTGTCAGCGGCGCGCGGGGAGGGAGCGGCGCCGGGGCACAGGCGGGGGGCGGTGGCGGCGTGAGGAGCTGCCGGGCTGTTGATCCGCTCCAAGCTCTGCTCGGCTTTTTCTTTTTTTTTTTTTTTTTTTTTTTTTTTCCCCCCGAGCATTTTTACACAGCCGCTCGCTCACCGCAGTTCTTCTGCGGAGGTACACTTATCGGTAGCTGCACACCTAGCACGGGCTGCTCGGTCTCTTTCCCCGCAGAGCCCGAGCGCCCGGTCCAGCGGAGCGCGGCCAGACCCCCGCGGCCAGGGGCTCCCTCAGCCACCGCGCTCTGCCTCGCCCGCCCCTGCAGCGCCATGGATCACCAGCCCAAGTTCTTCGAGAACCTCTCGGGCACCGGGAAGGCCATCGGGGTGCTGACCAGCGGCGGCGATGCCCAAGGTAGCGGCTCACACCGTTCGCTCCGGGAGCAGGGGGAGGATGAGGGGAAGGAGAACGCGGGGGAGCTGCGGGCATGGCGGGGAGTGGGGCAGTGGAAGGAGAGGATGAGGAGCCCCTCGGGGGCGGTGTGAGAGGGACAGGAGGGAAGGAAGGGCCTCCCCGGCTGGCAGGACGCCCATGCGGGAGGCCGGGGGTGCCGTCGCAGCGTGGGCTGCCCCGGGGCTGGCGGCGGGAACCCACAGTGCAGCACATGGAGTGGAGAGAGGGCTCCGGGAGGGCGCCACGCGGGATTGCCGTGCTTCTCGGCTTCCTCTTACCCTGCTGGCCTTCGAGCCGGCTCTCCTACTAAGAGCATTTAAAAGATAAATAATAATTCTGTGCGGCCTGGGTGCCTGAGCTGCAAACATCCCCTCAACCATTCCTCCTCCCTTGCTGTCTCGTCACGTTTCCTCTCAGCCAGCCTAGGCAGGGGAGAGGGTAGAAACACTGCAGTAACTTTTACCACCAAGATGTCTCGTCCCCTCGGGAGGTGGTGGGGAGAGGAGGGTGAGGAGGGATGGCTGATGCGAGCGGGGGAGGAGGAGGTCGTGCCGCTCTGCACGGCGGGTGGGAGGGAGGCTGCGCTGCTGGGGCTCTGCCAGCCCTCGCCTCATCTGCTTTTCGCTTCCTTCTGGCACCGGGAACACGTCTATGTGCCTACCCGTGGTTTAGAACGCTCAGATGGCAGTTTACTCTGCCCCTCTCAGGAGTACGTAAGGAGTCTCACCTCCTTAAATCTCTTCAGCGTAGAGGGAGTCGTAGCTACTACAGGACAGGGCGAACAAAAGACCTACAGACATTGAGAGGGAAGGGGAAGAAAACAGGCTTCATCGCAATATACCTAGTCAAAAATTTAGGTTTTTCTACACTTTCGTTTCCCCTTTTCTACCAGAAAACCTCCTTAATAGTTCGAAGTTTCAGTTAATTAAAGTTTCAAACGGGAAATGCGCCGTGCGATTCCAGAGGACTCTTGCTTGCGTGTGCCAGGAGAATTGTTCAGTGATGATTGTTTTTAGCTCCTTCCCTAAAATTATGGTTATTTTACTTTTTTTTTTCCCCCGGGAGTATCTCGAAACTACTTTCTCTTAAGAGAAAAAGCGGCACTCATCTGCATTTGTGAAGAGAATGGTGGGTGGGGGTCTCCTTTCTGCTTGGGCTTGGTGGTCTAGTGACCAGTCTCTCGCCAGCTTTTACACGAGCTGTCGGGACCAGCCCGCAGCCCCGGCCAGGGAATCCTGCTCGGCTGCCCCGGCGGCAGCAGCAGCCTCTCCTCTCGTCTCCTCTCCTTTTCCCCTCGCTCCACGGTGCGTCCATGTGGCAGTAGCTCGCATGGACCAGTGTCTCCGCGCTCCCTCCCACCGCCGGTGTGTACGTGATCCGCTGCGAGTCGCTGCAGATTCCGCCTCTTTGCGTCATCTGGGCTGGGAGAAGCATCCTCCCTCCCCCTGCCCGCAGAATAACGGGGAGCCCCCGGGTTTACCTGGGATTATCCGAAACTCTAATCGGGATGAAAGGGATTTGGTGCCATCGGAGAGGAGAACGTTGCAGTTCTGGAGGAAAAGCAAATTGATGCGTTTAAAAGGCTTCTTTTTTGCCCCTGGGTGGGGTTACACTTGTTCAAGTTTTATGCACGGTTTGCTCTCAGTGACATCACTTACGCTGCTAAATGATTCTAGGAGGGACTGGGAATCGGGGCATCTCTGTCTTAATGATCTGGTCACCAAATCGCCATTTTAATTTAAAAGTGTGGCAGGGCACTGCCTCAAGCAGCAGTAGCATGTTCAGCAAGAGGCTGAGCCCTTCAACTTGCTTCCGCGTGGCTGGAGATTATATAATGCAGCAGCAGATGCATCTCCTTTTATAAAGTACTAATCTGCACTTGCCACTATGTGAATTAAGGCATTTAAAGGACTCGCACAATCCACATCTAGACTTTATTATCTGGCAGATTGCCACTGAAGCATATTTACAGGGAGAGTTCCAAAGTAACAGGCTGGGAAAGTTGCTGTCTGAGGAGTGGGGTTGTCACAAAGACCAAACAAAGTACACTGGGTGCCTTCCAAGCTGGTTTGTCGGCAGCATTGTTGTCCTAACTTAGAAGAACAAGGAAATAAAAACCCTAACATTTTAGAACTTGATAATTTCTGCTGAATCACACAGCACAGTTGAGGACCATAACCCTATGTAACCTACCTATCTTGGTAACAGCATAGATGTCTAAAACATGCAACCTCAAGTCAGTTTGCAGACTAGATTAGGAGTTAAACAAGGGACAGAATGAGTCATGCCCTGTCAAGGTCATTTGTCCTCTGTAGGACAGAGTGTAAACCTGTGAGAGAGGTTAAGTCCTGAAGTATAACGCAGAAGGAAATATGCTGCTATTACTGATGTTTCAAAATAGTATGTTCAAGCAAAATGTAGGTGAAGCAAAGCTACTAACTCTGAAGTAGGCAAAAAAGTTTTAATATTAAAAACGAGTTCCAGTCTCCTGTTTTGTTTTGGATTTGTTAGACACTAGAAATCAGAGTATCTAATCCAAACTAAACTCACAAACAGTTGAGTGGAAAAAACACCCATTATTGTTGCAGTAAACACATAATCTTCATATCAATAGGTGCCATGATTTAGATTGGGCTGTAAATCTTAGTGCAGATTAAAATATACATGAAATTATTTTAAAATAGAAGTTACTGCCTTTGCTGTTATTGTACTTCTTAATTTAGAAGTAGCATTATGTAAATTACACAAGCCATTCTATTTGTAGGGCTTGTTAAGTTTTCAATTACTTCCCCCCATTTGTGCTATTTTCTTGAAAGTTTTTTTTTTTCCCTTTTCTACCTGTAGAATGTTAAAGACTATAGAATGTATACGTGTTATACCGGGACTCTTATGGTTTAGTCATTATTCTTTTGTTTGGTGGAGTTAATTTATCAGTGAAAAAAGACTGGTATTTTGTACACCTAATGTGTATAAGTACTAAACTTGATAGTCCATCACTTTAGCTTGCTAGCTGTTAAATTGTGAACTAAAATACTTCCCACCATAATTATGAGTGCCTTGAGAGGCAAAGAAGTTTTGACAATTGATTCTCTATAAATATTGGGTTGGTTTTCTGGACTATTTCTAAATTGTAGTGGTTGCAGCTCAGAAAAGTGGTTTAGTAGATGGGTTTTAAGTCACGCTTTTGTTTTCCCTTTGTGGGATTTTCTGGCCATGGTCTGCTTCAGGTCATGAAGTACACTGCTTGTACTTCATGTGGGTTACCAGTGGCTGCCACAGACAATTTTGGCCACCGTAGGTCACTTATGTTCCACAACCTCCAAACAGGTGCTTATTCTGGGACTGTGGTAGGTACAGCTTCACAACAGGAAGAGTCATCTGGGAGCTGCTGGATAAAGGTGATTGTGCACTGCTGGGGAAGGATGTGTGTGTGGCTGCTGAGCTGCTGCCCAGTTTACTGGCTCTGGATTATTGTCTTTGAATATGACCATGTTATTTTTGAGATAAGCTCAAAAGATTCAGTGTTGTGGAAGACAGCATAAGTGAGGGACATAATGGTCGGGAATATCATAGCCCATCCTGCTGAAGTAACGTTTGAGGCATTACAGGGTTCCCAACATTTCAAGGCATATTTAGTATAGTGGTGTAGGTGTATGGCTCTTGTCCTGGTAACTTAGATTGGAAGAAGAAATCTTACCACTGAAAAAATAAAAAAGCTCAACTCACTCAGCAAATACTGGGTTTAGAAAAGCTTAAAAAGAACCCTATAGCCTCTTGGATTCTGGACTTTTGGAGTACCATAGACCATGACTGTGGAAGCAAAGACCTACGTATTTCTGCTCTTGAAGCATTACAGGCTTCCGAGGAACATGATGAGACATATTTAACGTGGTAGCACAGATGTACTGATCTTATCCCGGTGGCAAAATGTCTTTTTTCATCATAGGCCACTGAACTAGTACAATAAAATAAATAAGTTTTTGGGTTTTTTTAAGGCAGAAACAAACAAACCCAAACAAACAACCCACACTCCTCTTATGTTGTCCAAATTACAGAGTTTTATTTATTAACACTTAGGTGATTTGAACATATTCACAAGGAATTTTTGAATTCTGGCCCCCCCCAAAGGCACCCAGCTAAGAATAGTGCATACATATAGACATATGTATGAAATCCATTTGTATGTGTCCATAGATACAATATTACAAATAGTATTTGTGTGTAAAATTAGAAATGTAGTTATTAATGAATGAGTGTAACTATTTCAATGTATTTAATATTTCTGAGGAACTGCTACTATAATTAGTGGATTCTGTGATTGAAACTGGTCTCTTAAGATTTTTATTTTAGTTTTTAAGAAGGAAATAAATATGTGTTGTCTAGATGTTTTGCTGTTGTATGTGTTTGTGCACTAGAATGTTCTGATCTAATACAGCATTACTGTTCAGAAAAATTGTATAGTATTTTCTTCAGGTATCTAGAATAATTACTGTGATTATATGCAATAAAATCTGTGATGTCATGTCATTATATGCAATAAAATCTGTGATGTAATTAAAAGTAAATAGAACAAACCCAAATTGTTTTCTTCAAGCTTTGTTCAGTTCTTGTACTTGACTGATTTTCTTTTGATGATTATAGGCTCTTACATGCTTACTGACATAGCCATTTACATATTTGAATAAAGCCTTTTTTTTTGATAATGTTTAGACATTTTCCTTGGTGTTTTTTGCTATATAGTCTTGTAAGTCTGAATCTTTATTCAGTGCTTAATAAACATATGTGCTAAGTCATTAAGCCTGTGTTAAAGCCAATGTTTATCTTTAAAATTGGTGGTACTTAAGTATTTTTTGATGCTTGTCCAAGATGCATAGTTTTGATTTTTCTTTTGTATGGTTTGTATTACAGTTATTTATTTAAAGGCATGTCTAGCTGACTAAAGTGGGGCAAGCTGGGCTTAAACACAAAACAGTGCAGAACCTCCTCTGTTGTAGTGGTGCATATGTACGTGGAGCAGGATGTAGGCACAGGAGAGGAATGCTCTTTTGGAGGCAGAGATAATTTAAGGACTTCTGCAGTACTGTTTGTAACCCTGCTATGAAAACTAACTCTTCTTTTTTTTTAAAGACAATTGAATAGGCAATATCAAAGACAGTAAATTATCAATTTTTAAGTTATTCAGATGTTATGTAAAGCCCTGTAAGTAGTTACAGTTTACTTAATCTTTGCTGAGTCCAAAAGAGCAAAATGAATCTTTTCGTCTTTCCAAGGCTTCAATGCACAAACAAGTGGTAATTCAGAAAGATTTTAAATAATTCTTATGTTATAAAAAAACCATACTGGTTTTACTCGTGGCTTTCTTTTGAGGCTGCTATTCTAATCCTGTATGTTTATCAGGCTGCATTTATTATTCAGGACTAAATCCATGGTTAACTCAGTAAATCTCTTTTTGAGTAATAAACATATAATTACATTTCATAGTTATTATGGTAATTCATAAATACTGTTGTAAGACTCCACAAATTATCAAATATGGCAACGTTTTATTAGACAAGTTCTGCAGAGGCTTTATGAAATTTTGTGTATTTGCAGACTTCAATTACTGCAACCAGTGTATTTAGATTTAGGCAGCCAAACTGTAGCAAGCTAAAGCTTCAATGTGTTAACTGTATTTTGTAGGTATCAAATTATGACATGCTTTAGTCTTCAGCCATTCTGAAATCTAAGCCACTTGCTTAGGAGCCTACCAGGAGACACCCAAGTCCTTTTTCTGTATAAGGAGATAAAATACAGATCACCAAATAATAATAAAATGTATGTTGTATAAACTTAAAATGTTACAGTGGTGGTACTGGGAAGATGCTTTCTGTCAGTAATCTGTGGGGCTTTTTTTTCCTGGGCTTTTGCCCTTTCTTGCAGCAGGTAAATTGTGAATTTTACCCATTTTTCATTCAAGAAACATGGAAACTGGAAGGTATTCACTAAGAAAGTATGTGGCTGTATTATGAATATATATGTAGCAAATACATATAGGTACATATATAAAAATATATAATATATATATATATATAAACCCTCCATAAACAAACCAAACCAAACAACAGCAACCCTCCTCCAAAAAAAAACCCCAAAAAGCCAAACTCCAAAAAAAATTTCCCTGCCAAGCAATGACAACAAAAAAGCCTCCCACACAACATGTGCACTAATAGAAGCAAGCTGTGGCTTTGGTGAAAGGAGTACTTTGTGCTGACGTCTTCCCTGTTTGTGGAAAATGGCAGTGCTGTGGTGGACTGTCGGTTTGGTCAAGTTAAAGGTCTTTGTCTCCATTTTTCAGGGGACATGGTGTGTGAAGGGGGTGGGGGTATTAATTTTGTTATGAAAACTGTTTCCCTGAGGAGATAACTCTGCCCTGTGTAGTGATATGTTTCATCTGAGATTTAGCATGCTAACTTTCTTTTCAGTACAGGCTGTCAGATGAGATTCTCTGCTTTTCTTTGGCATCATCCAGTTCTTCGTCTAAAGCTGTGCTTTTAGCTGTCTTGGCATTTGAGAACTTTTTCCAGCTCTGCCGCAAGGCTGACTCTGGCTGAAAGAATTCTTGCTGCTATTTCCTAATACAGAATTGATTTAAAAACACTGTTACTTGTTGCTCTTATCTTACGTTGAAGTGACATTACAGAAACAGCAAAAGCAACTTTTTGATTTTGGCAAAGTTAATGTTTTTAGTTTCACATTGGTTACCTTCAGGGACTTCCCCGTGTGTTCTTAAGGAATTAATCTTAGGGAAAACCTCTGCCTCATTCTTTATTTAGACAGGCTGACTATTACAGCTCAGTATTTTTTCTACTAATGGTAGATACTATAGGATACTTTGTGGCTTGCTGTGTTGTGGGTTTATATATTCTAGGTACCGGCTTTTTTATTTCCAGAGAAGTGAACACTTAACGTCTATATGAAACATCAGAGCTGACCTGCTGCTTTGCTATTTTGTTATATTTAGTGCATCAGATTTGGAGAATTGGTGCCCAGTGCTTTGGATTGTCATGTGTCTTGAATCCCTTTTCAACTGATGTGCCAAGGCTGTTTCTTTGTCTTCATGCTTTGCATAATCTCTTGTGTCTGTTATAGTTGTATGGAAGCAATTAGTGTATTACTTTTCAAAAGTTCCTGAATAATGGGTAAGGTAATGCAGTATCTGAAGGGATGAGTCATAACAGAAATTCATTTCACCCATGCAGGGACACCAGTGGAACTTCCAGTGTTACTCGTGAGGTTGTGTTTGACCATGGGACTTTAATGGAAGATTTACAGGAGTAGAATTGTCAGATGTCTGTGAGCAGGGAATTACAACTTTAGCTTGCAATTCTGGAAGCAAAGTAGCATTTAGACACTTTCTATCAAATGAGCCTATGTTGCATTTTTTATGTTAATTTACTGCTATTTCTGTCTTTTTAAATGAGCATCTGTCCAGGTCAACTTTGACTCTGTTCCCAGCAAAATATTGTATGTATATAACACCTGTGTTACTTTGGAAATCTCAGAAAAAAGAACTGTTACAGTATAATTTCTCATTTCAAGAAGCTAAGTTTTAACTAGCTGAATGTTTTGCATTTCAGATAGAAAACTAATCATTATTGTGAAATTAATTTGCCTTCTTATTTAGTAGCTGTTACTTTTACAATGCTGTTTTACAGTCAGCAGCAATTTAATCTCTGATTAACACACATACTGGCATCCACATAATTATTGTAACAAAGACTAGGTCTGAACCCTTCGTGCTCATGGGCTGATTGCACTGTCATTAGGCAAATTTCTGTTTTAATAGATGCTGGTCATTTTCTCTAGGAAAGAATTAATGTTGCCTTTGTTTTTAAGACAATATTTGTAGCATACAGAAAATATTGGATGACCTATAACAATGTTTTTGCTTTTTCTTCCCAGGTATGAATGCTGCTGTGCGCGCAGTAGTACGCATGGGAATCTATGTAAAAGCCAAAGTCTATTTTGTTTATGAGGTTAGTTTTTTGATTTATTCATTCTGTATTTTGTCCTCTGACTGCACTTGAGTTTTTGTGGAAACGTCATGGAGATTAGTTTAAATTTAAAAAAATCTAGATGCCATTCCCTTTCATCATATGTTTTATTTAGTATTTTTTATTTTTGTGGAAATTTACTTTTCACAAGGTGTTCTGAAAATATGTAATTTAAAAGTAATTTTTTAAATGTATGGAATTCTTCATGTGCTACCAGAAGCTTGAAAATACTGAGAAAACCAGAGATGGTTGTCACCCAGCAGTGAGCTGTGTATCTGTGCACTTGTTAGATGTTTGACTCCATTTATTGTACTTTATAAATACTTCCCTAAACCCGTTTGAACTACTGATTTTTAACCTTTGCCTTTCCTCAGTCTATTTTCCCAGTGTATGATAAGGATGTGTCATCACCCTCATTTCACAGACTGTACAACTTGGTTTTGATCAAGAGTACTGTCAGGCTGATGCCATCTGTCCTGGCTAATAGGTGGAAAGTTGTTACTAAAAAAAGTCAACCAACAAAAAACCAACCAAACGAAAAAACCATCAAAAACCTGACCATTAGTGGTGTGTCCAGACATCAGAATTTTTTGGTTGAAGCTTGTGACTATGTGTGTGTAAAGATTGTTACTTCTGTAACAATTATGTGATACGAAAAAATCATGAGACAAGTTTAATGTAAATGTGTAGGTAATACTTATGTGTATGTTTTACTGGAAGACTATGTTAGAGTTCTGTATAAAGGATACTTTCAGTTTTTATATAATTTGCTGTAAATATATTTAGTAAGAAGTCATTCTGTTCCCACTGGAATTCCTGTACAAATCCTTAGTAGTTTGAGATTATTACAAATCATAATAAAAAGTTGATATGGGGGAAAACTTGATAGACAATATTCCCAGTAAACTGTAATTTTAATGTTTAATATAAAAATAAGGAGTACCAGAATTCATAGAAGTGCTAGGAAAATACTTTGGTTTTAGTTTTGTGCGTGCCAGATATACAATTTATCTTTTAAAAGTAGCTACTTGCCCATTTTTTTCCATGTCTGCTTATTCCTATGGCTCATTTACTAATGAGATGCAAAGCATATTGAAATGCAAATAAGCAGAGGACTGTGCTCCAAAATTCTTTTGTACTACAGTGCTACACTAAGTTGCTCTGAACATTTAGTGTGTGCTAATTACATGGCCAATCTCTGGAATTCCCTCAGTGTTCAGCTGTTTTGCATCTGAAGTGGGTCAGATACTTGTCTGGAAGTAAGGAGGGGTTTTTGGCCATCTGTAGGCCAGAACTTGGATTTGAATTTATTTTAAATTAGGTTTGACTCAAGAATTACCACCTCTTTTCAACTTTTAAAAATTTTTTTGTATCACAGAGTGTATTCAATGATAAATTTCTAGAGAAATTTGAATATTTGTTTTTTCTGAACTTAGCAAAATAGTTATCATGTTCCTCTCTGAAGTGTTAGAGCTTGCCAGAGTGAAGTCACAGATATTTCTGAATGAAAAGCAATTGTAAAAATCAGGTCAGTGTTGGGAGTTTTGAGTTACCATTATATATTGTCATTCCATCTTCAATGTAACAGTGTGGTCTGGGACAAAAATGCACATTTCACTGTAAGTATGGGCTCTGAAAAAGATCTTTGCTTTTAGATTAGTCCATTCAGTTCTACATTTTGGGAAGTACCCAATGCTAAGCTTTATTCTTCTCTGACTTTGTGGTAATTGAAATATGAAGTCAGTTTTCTTTCACAATACATCCAAGTACTTCAGAGAAACACAGCTACAAGCTTGGAAATGAAACAGCTATTTAATTTCACACGGTTGAAATAGGAAACAGATGAAGGTGACAAGTGTAGTAGAAGGTAAAAATCTTAGGGTGAGACTTGTCACTAATGTTCCCTGTTATAAGCCTTTGAATGATGTATACAGAGATGTATTTTTGTGTATACTTGAAGTTATGTCATACTTTCGTTAAGGTGTTTCTTCTAAATTACAGTTTATCGAATGCAGACGAGTGTGTTAAGCAAAGAGAATAGTATATTTTTGGCCTACATTTTGAGTACACATTTTAACTAAGCACACTTAGGTCAGGGGAAAGTGATAGTTGTATTGAAGTTGCTCTGAAAAAGTGAAGGAAAACCTGAAGTGACAATATCCAAAAGGAGAAAAAAGTTTTCTTATTTAGATCCAGAAATTCAGTTAAAGGTCTCAGACTTTTCAAGCTTACTTTGCTGTAGTCGTCATACACTCTGTAAAACCGTCTTCTACAGGTGTGGCCAAAACTAGCTCCTTATTCTAAGTAAAACAGTAACTTTGTTTTCCTTCAGTTTCCTAATTCCATTTTGCTTCATTTCATGATGAGACAGTACCAAGATAAATAAAATTGATAATGATTTAGGTATGTCATTTGGTAGCCTTTTTTAAGTTGGTTTTACTAAAACCTAAAGAAAGAAACATTACGTATTGGAATTCATGGGCTATTTGGACATACTTCAATTCCCAAAAGAAAAAAAAAACCAAACCAACTTACGTGAAAATTAAGACTATAAAATAATTTATATAAAAATATAATTTGTTGTATACCATTTATATAATTAATATAAAACCCTGTAAATTTATAGCTATAAAATACAGTGAATTAAGGTGTTTTTTAAAAAATCTTAATTAATTAAAATTAACACATTTCAAAATTTTGCTGTTAATTTGTGGAAGAAATGCTTACTCTATCCAGTTGCCATACTTTTATGTGTTATACATATTATCATCTTAAAGTATTTAATTTTAGTATATAAACAGTTTGTAGTCACTCTTCTTGACTAGCATCACATTGTTTCTAAAATCTGCCCCAGTCTGAAGTAAAATTTGAATACTCATGGTTTAATTTCACTCATGCTATGAAAATCTTGGAGATGGAAGTATGTGTAGAGTTCCAGGCTGCTCTAGGAGGCTAGTTGACTTTTTTTTTTCACTAATCAAAAACTATTAAAGTCAGTTTGGGGGTTTTTTGTTGTTGTTGTTTTTAATTGAGAATGGGAAGAAAAAATGATACCTCTCATTTCTGGCAACTCGTTTTAGAAACTGAGGTCTTAAATATTTTTACAAATAACCTGCCCTTTTTCCAGGATTGAAGCACATAGTTCCCACTGGATGCGTGCTCTTACTACTAAGCTATGGAGCTTTTAGATTCTTCATCTTGATTAAGAGTCTTTTTCTCCAGAGGCCAGCATTGGAAATGCAATGGTACGGCAGTCACGGATTTCTGTGAGGAAAACTTCATGTCTTTTATGTGGTGGTCTGTGCACTCAGTGACACTGGTATTTTACGTTGTCAAGCAGTAGCTTAAAAATCTCAGTAAGTAAACTCAAATAACTTAAAGCCCCAAATGTCTCACATGTAATGTATCAGAAGGTGGCTTGTTGTTTTTCAAAAGCTCTTGTCTTGAGAGCGTAGACTGGAAGCAAGGTTTGCTGTCCCTGCTACTCTCTCCAGGAGTTGCAGTGTGTATGTATGTACCTGGTGAACATTTGACCCACAGAGATTTCCTCATGTTCATCTCTGAATGTTCAGATTTTGGATAAAGGAAGGACAAAACATAAAATGGGGCACATCTTCAGATACTGCTTTCTGTACTTTTGACAATTTATTTTTTCCATTCTTGCCCCCTAGTTTAGTATCTTAGTACCCAAGCTGCTATTTTTAGCATCTAGGTAAGGATTTATTATTTTTTTTTAGTGTAAATTGACAGATTCCCACCCTCTTTTTATTAAGGTCTGTATTCACATCTGCCAGTAACTTTCAGTAACCGTACAACTGTAACAGTGTTGAACTATTTCTTAACCTAATGCAAGTTAAATTCCACCTTTAAAATGGATTGTCCAGCCCACCAGTGTTGTAATAACTAAGGTGATAAATGGAATCATGATCATTATTAATACTTCAACTATAATTAGTCATCCTTTTTTTTTCTCTTTAGATTTTCTTGAAAGCTGTTTTAATTCTATAGGTTAATAGCATGGAAAACAACATGGAAATTCTAACTACATTGTTAGAGGTAGCTTACAGATACTCCTCAGCAAACAACTGAATTAGGAAAAGCTAATATAACAGTTCAAATAGATCAGGATTCCAAAGGCTCCCCATCCTTACCTTGTAAGGGGAGGAATTGTTAATGCATCCCCAGTTCTCAGTTGTGTACACAGATATGGATTCCTGATCAAAATGCATGAATTCTTTCTACTTTAAATATGCATGTTACAGGAATTGGTCATAGCTCCTCCTTAGCCTAGCTATAAGATGTTTCAAATCTTACAGGCAGTTTCCAATAGTAGTTCACCCATTGGCTTTTTTCTGTTTTAGATTCAGTAATATGTGAATTGAGGATTTTAATCCATGAGTCTCATGATATGCATTATATTGCAGTTTCTGGGGTGCATGTCTTTTGTTTTTCCTCTCAAGTTAGCTTGTTCAGCTTAGTTCAGCTTACTAGAGTCAGTGTTACGAACTGAGTTAAGGTACACCACCACACTACTCTTTCAGGTTTTGTTGCTTATGGATCTTTGTGTTGTTGTAGTTGTCAATAGCAATAAAATTGGAAAAGCTTTCACTCTATTAATGAATGATATAAGGAACGTTGGATTCTTTGCTTTTAAAAAAGGGAAACTAGCAAAACTGTGATGAGTGAACTCTAGGAATTTATGAGCCTTCATCAAGCTCAGTGGAGCCACTGTAATGTTTCTTCTCTGTGGTGACCAGTGACAGAACCCGAGGGAATGGCATGAAGTCGTGTCAGGGGAGGTTTAGATTGGGTATTACAAAGAGCTTCTTCACCCAGAGGGTAGTTGGGTGCTGCAACAGGCTCCCCAGGGAAGCAGCCGCAGCACTAAGCCTGACAGGGTTCAAGAAGCGTTTTAGCAATACCCTCAGGGACACGGTGTGACTCTTGGTCCTGTGCAGGGCCAGGAATCAGACTCAATGATCCTAGTGAGTCCCTTCCAACTCAGCATGTTCTGTAATTCTTTCTGAAGATCTTTGCACTTTATCTGAGAAAGAATTTTTTTTAAGTTGATGTGTAAATTAAGCATTATTCCTTTTCCAACTTGCCCTAATTTTGAAGAAATTGTGTTGATGATGTCTTAGCTTCAAGTCACTATGTGTATACCTGAGCATCCAGGACAGTATGTCCTGTATGTAGGGGCCTACAAGGAAGCTGGAGAGAGATGCTTCATCAAGAGCCATAGTGATAGAAAAAGGAGTAATACGTGCAAACTGAAAGTGAGGAAATTTAGGTTAGATATAGGAAAAAATTCTTTGCTGTCAGAGTGGTGAGTCACTGCCACAGGTTGCCCAGGGAAGCTGTGGATGCCTCATCCCTGGAAGTGTTCAAGGCCAGGTTGGATGGGCCACTGAGCATTGTAACAAGATGATTTTTAAGGTCCCTTCCAACCCAAGCCATCCAATGTTTATGCATTAGATACATGTCAAAGTTAGCTGGAGAGAGTACATAATACTGAAAAGGTCTGTTGGATGATAGAAATTAGAGACAGGTAGTTTTCCATCTGGATGTTTCCTTGCTCTTACTTGATCATCTTATATGTAAGTTAATCAGTCAAGTCTCACTGAGCAGTAACTTTTCTGCTTTCTGCTTGGAATCTGTACTAGAATCCTCGAAAGCTTGAGTAACTTGTACTTTTACTATGCCCAGGTTATCTTTATGTTTTTATCCTCTCCTGATAGTAAGGACTCAAAGTTTGACATAGTATTCATATAACGTATATGGCTTTTTAAGCCTCTGTAGGCTTAGTACATTTCACAGCTTACTGAATAAAATCTGCATATACTCTAAATCATGCCAAAGTAA
This sequence comes from Pseudopipra pipra, assembly GCF_036250125.1. Lineage (NCBI taxonomy): Eukaryota > Metazoa > Chordata > Aves > Passeriformes > Pipridae > Pseudopipra > Pseudopipra pipra. The sequence continues at coordinate 143,902,092 of NC_087549.1, read as the reverse complement.
ATGTCTCTAATTTATAATGTCAGCTTTGCTGTCTTCTGAACTCCCTTCTTTTTCTAGTTCTACCTGATTTTTTTTTTGAGAACCCTAAAGGTAAATATGTACAGTTTTGCAAAAACTGCATATTAAAAAAATGGTAACTAGTTGTTCCTTGGCATGGGGAATATCTACGTGTGATCTAAAAGTGGAGACATAAACATTGTCATGGTTATTTTTGTTTAGTGGTTTTTTGTTTCTTTCTTTAACCTAGAGTATTTTCCCCCTTGGATTTAAATAAATGTTAGAAGCTGAATGGTAATTTCAGTTTTATTCTGGTGTCTCTGTCAATTAGGATTTTCCAGGTTAGAACTTTGCTGTGTTTTCTTATTTTTTTTTTCTAAATCAGTGTTCACAATATCACCTAATGGAAAAGACTCTACAATTGTCATTCTGCTAGTATTTATGTAGACAGGTATGACAAAACCCTTCAGCTGCACATTGGATAGGTTTCCTTCTTTCTAATAAGTGTAGTTCTTTCCATAGTACAGCATGCAGTGGTTTCTGAAGACCATTTAAGTTAAGATATTAAGAATTTCTTAAATGTATCACTAAAAATTGTAATTTCTTCTATTAAATTTCTTTATTTATTATGGAACTGCCTCAAAAAAAAAGATTATGTGACTTGATTTCTTTTATGAAAAAATTTTGGTTATTACTCTTTATTTTGTTTTGCTTATACCAACTTGGGGGGAAAAATATACAATGTGTTACAAAGGTAGATTCCTAAGATCACAACCTCAGGCTGAGGTTCTGTTTTTAAGAAACGTATTTTATAATGTGTTTCAAAATTATTTGTGTGTTTTTTTTAAAGTTACTATTTATTCCTAAGAAAGGAGTAACACATTGACATTCTAGTTTAATAGCTGTTTAATCTGTGTAAAGTATTACCTTATCTTCAAGTTGTCTTTGGAACTGGTCTTTTAGGAAAAGCTTTGCCTTTTTCCCCCATTAAAAAAAGCAGTGATACCTGCTTGAATGTTGTTTCATTTAAATTGAGTATTTTTTTTATTCAGTGTTTTTAATTACTTTAAGTTGCATTGAAATTCACAAGGTGAGTATTACTGCAGTGGAAATTTTATGCCGTTTTTAAGTCAGATTTCTGAAATCCTTCTCTTTCAGGGTTACCAGGGAATGGTTGATGGAGGTGATAATATTGTAGAAGTTTCATGGGAAAGCGTTTCAAGTATCCTGCAAGTGGTAAGTGTTAAGGGGTGGGAGTGGGACACAAACCCTCTTTATTTAAACAAAAGAATCAAAATTTTAGACCCAGCCAGCCACTGTAATTATGTATTTAAACTCTGATGACTGAGTGGCCAGCATGTACCACTTTCAGTAGAGCCTGATTTCTACAGTATGGATGTCTGATACTCTAAAGATCTCGGTGTGGTCTTGTATTTGGTGCACAGAAATAATCTTGAAAACCTTTGTCCTAGATTTTCAACATCACATGTCATTAGCCTCCTAAAGCCATATTGAGAAGTCTATATTTAATAAAAAAGGCATTATAGGGCCAAAACATGAAACAACTGTGTTTTGTAAGGCAAATATTTTCTTACGAAACCCTGTTGGCTTTCTGTGTAAGTGGATTTGGAATTACAGTAATGGATGTAATTACAGTGCAGTTCTGCAGAGCTCAGGTAATACCAGTGACTTTGTACATTTTTATTACAACGTTTCTGCAGTGTGGCCTTTTGGATCTCCTCAGCTTTTGCTCAGCATGGTAATGTTGTTACCTCTTCCAGAGCAGGTGCTATGTTTGGCGAAGAGGCCTTACTGCTTGCCAGGCTTTCTGAAAACTACCTCCAGGTGAAGCGTGGGTTTCTTTGGAGCTTTCTGTAAAGCTAATAAACATAAAAGAGTTAGCAGAGACTTTTTTTTTTTTTTTAAACCAGTGCCCTGGAATACTGTGAGATATTTTGTCCACTGTATTTTTTCCTTTTTTTTTTTTTTCCCCATGTCTGTCTTGCAGAATCTGTAAATATCAAGTTGAAAGGGACCCATAAGGGTCATTGAGTCCTAAATCTGAACAATATGACCAAGAGCATCTTCCAGGTGCATCTTATGGTTAAGAGAAAATTGAGTTACCCTGGCTGAGCCACACTGGAGTATATGCAGGAGCAGGATTTAGGCATATCCTGTACATGTATATAGGATAGATAGTATTAACAAAAACATCTGAGCTTGGTGGCTAGTAATTCAACAGACCAGCAGTGAAGCTGAGGATGTACCTTACAGAATGTGTTTAGTTGTTTTGACTGGAAAGGTTTATCAGCCCAACATATATTTCTGTTTAATCAGAACAAGTAGTACATCGTTTCAAATATATAATTTCTTTTCCACTTAGACCTATGTTTTTTCTAAGTTTGAAAATACCTAGTTTAGATGTGTTTTTTAGTCCTGATTTCTTTTTAAGAACATCTTCATTTTGTATACATCTAATTTTTTGTCTGGAGGAAGCTGAACTGCTTCTATTCCATTTTTTTTTCTCCCACTGGCAGCTGTGCAACATAGATGGCAAATTAGTGCCTAAGACTGGCTTGAAAGCTGAATCATATATTGATAGGGCAGATCATATCAGTACAATGTCTGCAGATTTGAAGCTCAAATTTAGATTGGCATGACTGATTTATTATAAGTTAAAGTGAAGGAAATGTTTATGCAAAAGTGAGCTAACCATCTCCGGATTTGTTTGCAGGAAAGAAAAAGTTTTTGCAGTCTTAATTGATATTACTTTTTAGTGTGACAATAAATAAGGCAAAAATTAAACTTCTTGAGTGACTGAACAACATAAACACAGAAGATGTGTAAACAGTGTGTTTTCAGCAAGATGCCCAGGAATTTTGTGAAGTGACAGGGCACTTCAGTCATTTTTGAAAATAATAACTAGCATTTCTGAAGGAAGTTCTTTGAATCATATTAATAAACGCAGCAGATAATTATAAATCAGAAAATTTAGCATTAGTCTGATCTATAAGGCATTAAAGGCAGTTCTTTCTGTAATTCAGTGGAATGACGATAAATGCTAATTTTGAATTTTAGGAATGTATTTTTTCTCTTACTGTAATATATTTCATGATATTGGGGGGAAAATGTCACACTAAGGCAAATTCATCTAAATACTTAGCTACTTAGTATATTACTCTCACTAATGTCATTACATATAAGTAACAATTACCCTATTTATTGTAATGCTACTGAAATTAATCCCAAATCATTTAACATTTTCCTTCTGGAGTAGGTGTTTATCAGTAATTTTTTAGTGTTTTTTTCATTTTTCCCCTGTGTATCTGTTCTCGAGAACATAAATTCCCGCAGGTTTGTTAATTCTTTGTTCATCATCACTTTTTACTCAGAATTAAAGATGGATGTTATGCCCCAACATTCGTCGTTAATCCATCTTAAAAATATACAGTAATATACTGGACTATAAACTAAAGCTGCTGTACTTCCTTTTCCTAGGGAGGTACAGTTATTGGCAGTGCACGCTGCAAGTCCTTCCGTACCCATGAGGGCCGCCTGCAGGCAGCCTACAACCTGGTGCAGAGGGGCATCACTAATCTCTGTGTGATCGGGGGGGACGGCAGCTTAACCGGCGCCAACCTGTTCCGGGAGGAGTGGAGTGGACTTCTGGAAGAACTGGCACAGAACGGTAAGTTTGCCTTTAAGACCCTTTAGGCTTCCAGTCCGACCTGCAGGGAAGTTATGCACCCTAAACTATAAATCCAGAAACTGTATCCAGAGAGTACTTCTAAAGTTCAAAAGTCAAATACATTCATTCTAGGAAACTGTATGATATTCTTCATAAAATAAGTTTTTGATTTCCGTACATCCTCTCATGCATATCATAAAGGTTCGAAAAAGACAAATAAGTTACTGGGCAAGAGTCTGTGTGCCTTTTTTCCTCTATTATGAGTCATTTTCAGGATCTGAGCTTTGAACCTTCTGCTTGAAAAGCCGTATGCCCTCATATCCAAACTGGGATGGTAATTCCTTTCCTGCAACAAGCTACACGTTTGGCTGTTATAAAATTATAATGTCACTATTTTTTTAAGATCAGAACATTATGTGGCTGTTGATGAAAGTACATCCAGCCCAGTAGTTGTCTTTGACAGCATCTAAGAGAATGCATAGGGAAGAGTAAAAGAGTAAAATAATGCTGTGTTGATATTACATGTTATTCATAATATGTAAATACTCTGATAGGTTCCATCCATTTCAGCCTTCAGGACTTCCTGAACCAGATGCTATTAGCAGTCCTTAATGAATTTCTCTTCCATAAATGTATACAGTCTACTTGAAAGCATACAGAGTTTTGCCAAAAGCATTGTGTAGCAAGGAGTTCTACAGCTTCACTGAATAATGAAGATTGGGAAGAATCTTCTTCTGTTTATTTTGATCCTGCTGGCTTCTAGTATCGTTTGATGGCCTGTAATTTTTGTATTAGAGCAAACAGTGAACGATCAATCCTTCTTCCTCTCTGCATGCCACTTGAGATTTTACAGCTGTCTTATTTTCCCTTCATCATCTCTTTTTCTAGATGGAAGAGTCCTAGTTTGCTTATTTGTTCCCTGTATGTAAGTTCTATACCTTTGATCATCTTTGTTGCCCTTCTCTGAACCTTTTCCAGTTCTACCATGTTTTGAGGTGTGGAGGACCACAACTGCACCCAGTATTCAAGATGAGGGCAAACCATGGATCTGCACAGTAGTATAATGATCTTTGTTTTGTTCTCTATTCTCTTCCTAATATTTTCTAATATTTTGATTTTTTTTTGACTGCTATTGAGCATTGAAGCTGATTTATTAATGAAAACAGCATTATTATATTATGCTGGAAATAGCATTATTTTGTTTGAAATGTTAGGGTACATTTTTCATGTGTCTTAGTTTACATTTATCTGTAATGAATTCCATCTGATACTTTACTGCACATTGTGTCTTGCTAGTCTTCTTCATTCCTTCTCAGACACTCCATACTTTTAGAACCCAAATGATTCAGTTTAATCAGTAAACTTTGGCACCTTGCTGCTCATTCCCTTTTCTAGGTTATTGCTGAGTGTGTTGAACAGTGCAGATCCCTGTAGAACTCCATTGGTTACCTTGCTCAGATACAAGAACTTGCATTTACCATGGCCCTCTCTCTCTTATTTTTTCCCCTCTGTTTCACATTATTTACTCGATGAGAATACTTCTCTCTTATATGGTGACTATTTAGTTTCCTCAAAATCCTTTGGCAAAAGACCTTGTCAATGGCTTTTTGGAAATCTGAGTACAATGTATAAACCATATAGCCCTTATTCATGTATTAAGTCACCTTTGGAACTCTAGAAAAGGTTTGTAATGCATGGTATACATTCATAAAATACATTTTGATGCTTCTTCACAATGCTGTGTTTATCTTCATGGACATTAGTTATATTTTTCATTATGGTTTCTACTGTTTTTCTCTAATATAGACATTAAACACACTGATACATAGTTTATGAATCCTATATTAAAAATTTGGTATTATATTTACTACCATCCCATCCACAGATACTAAGGTAGTTTTACGTGCTTAAGCAGCTAAGGTACTTCATCCTTGAGATCCTTTAGAACTCGTGGATGATGCAGCATTTTCACTGGTGTCTTGGGAGACACAGCTAAGACTTAGAAGCTTTTCTGTTCTGTTTGCTTATTAATAATGAAATCAAGAGCCTTTCAGTGTTGCAGAAGAGAAATCTTCAAAAGTTTGATGCTGGTTTTTAATTGTTTACATATGCCCATAATCACATCCACTTTGCATCCTTTTACTTCTTCATTGCATATTATACACTGAGACCACAATTTGAATAATACTGTGTAAAGTCAAAACCATCAATTTTAAGGTTAGTTACAAAACTTGATAATTTGCTAACGCTTTGAGATGGACTGAAAAGCTCTTATTTCCTTCCTTACTGTAAGGAGTTCTGTGCAGGATTGTTTTGTTTGGATGTTTGATTGGCTTTTGTTTGTAGTTTCGACTAACCTTGTTACCTAAAATATCTAAACATAATTTAATGTTTGGATATGTTTAATTTACAAAAGTAGAGCACCCAAGCAATATGTCTAATGAATTTTTTTTAATAGTTTTACAGCTCTTTCTCTGGATACTTCTTTACAGGAAAGATTGATGCAGAGGCTGTTAAGAAATATGCTTACCTTAACATTGTGGGAATGGTTGGATCCATAGACAATGATTTCTGTGGCACTGATATGACCATAGGTACTGACTCAGCTTTGCACAGAATAATTGAAGTTGTTGATGCCATCATGACCACTGCTCAAAGGTAAATTGTGCATATTATAGAGATTGATAACAAATATACAGTTGTTCATGCTTCAAATCAAAGTTTGCTATTGCTGTACAATAGTGAAGGATTTAAGTTAATTTTAAAGAGAGATTAGGTAAGTGGGATTTGTGAGAATAAAAGTTCTTCTTGACTTCATCTTTCAAATGTCTTGGTTTCTCTCTGTCTTTGTTTTTTCATCATTGCTGTTGCGGCAGCACTTTAAGCATGTGACTGTAGAGACTACATCAGCTTTAGTGTCACACTTTGGTTTTTAGTATGTTTCTAGTCTTTCATAGTCTATTAGAAAAGATCCAGGCACACTTTGAATAGTACAAAATAGCATGTTTGTATATAAGCTTTGTTTCAGTAAAATTAAAGCAATTAAATTAGTAATTTTTTTTAATACAGGTATATCATTGCAGTTCTTAACTATGGATCTTCATCATTTACATTTTCAGTAAATGTTCACATCTCCTAGCTGCCCATACATGTTTTTGAAAAAAGTAGTAGTGAAAAGAAATAATGCATTGGAAGATACGTAATTTTAAATACATTGTTAGTGTGACCTTCTGTTTTGCTAATGAATTCTGTGTTTGGTTAGCATGGTAAACACAGGCTGTTTCTTGATATCAGGTTCAGTTAATTTGCTTTCTTATTTTTACAGCCATCAGAGGACATTTGTTCTGGAGGTTATGGGAAGACACTGTGGGTATGTGTTGTCTTCAGCATTTTGTGTCTTGTACAGGTATAATTATGAAAGGTCGAGAAATATGAACCATAAATATCTAATCATTTGTTCTGTTTATTAGGTATCTAGCTCTGGTTAGTGCCTTAGCCTGTGGTGCAGATTGGGTATTTATTCCTGAATACCCACCAGAAGAAGGCTGGGAAGATACAATGTGTGTTAAGCTTTCAGAGGTAATCAATTAATATGTTCGAGATTCCCTGATGACTTTGCAGATGTTTATTTGAAAGTAGTGATTAAAAAATATGATCAGGACTTTCAGGAAGTCTTCATTTTTTGTGTCGTGCAAAGTTCTCCATGATCTTGAACATAAGAACTGCATTCTGCAATTTTTTGGAGGAAATATATGACCTGCTCTGGGGATTACATAAAACTTCCTATGTAAGCACTGTGTGTACCTTTCCTCAGTAATTTGATGTAAAATATTTGAACTTCATCAGTAAAAAAACCTGTATGAAAATAAAATGTATGAGAACACTTCAAATATTAATGGTCAAATATAAGAAGTATTTCCTCGAATCCTAGAAGCTTAATGTAAAGCAATTGATTATAAAATTGTGCTGTAAATCCTTTTTTTGTTTTTTTTTTTTTCTTTTAATTACATGGTTGTGCTTTTATTATAGAATCGTGCACGAAAGAAAAGGCTGAATATTATTATTGTAGCTGAAGGAGCTATTGATTGCCACAACAAACCTATAACATCAGAGAAGGTTAAGGATGTAAGTGTCAGCATCCCTATGATACACACTTCTGTTCTGTTCATAAGATGGAGCTTGCTGTTAACAATAACATTTCCATAAAGTAAATCTGTTCCTGTAAGGTAGCTCATTACACAGTTGTATTTTTATATTTGTGCTTTGTATTCTGAATCCAAGTCCTCTTAAAGAGAGTCTTTTTTAGAGGCTATTAATTAGAAACTTTTCTCCTTGTAATGTAACATAGCAGTTCAAAAGCACCTGATTCATGGGTGCCTTAATTGATAGAGAATTGGAATTCAGCTCAAATCAGTCTTGTAAATCCTATTTCACTCTGTATGTCTTGTAAAAGTATAATACTGGTCTGTCTCACAGTGAAGTTATACTATGTGCTTTGGACAAAGTCTTATCACTTCTAAATGGTTGCTTTGCTAAAAATCTCATTTGTGTCTAGAAAAAACTTTAAAGCTGAAGTTATTCTGCTCTTTTTATGAAGGGTCCCTTAAGAATTTGTAAAATAGTCATTGGCAGAAAGGAGCTGTGACACTTTGGGTTTACCTGGGGTTTATCTGTCCTGTGAATATGAAGTTTTGTTTTCCATAGCTGTCAGTTTGGGACAAATCTTTGACTTCATTCAGAATTGCTGTTTTATGAATTAAAATTTAGCACCAAGTGGTGTTAAATGTACATAGCAGCAGATTACTGTGCATTTATAGAAGAAACATTACTTTCTTGCTACAAATTTCAACCAGTTAATACATTAAAAAACTACGAATACCAGGAATAGAAGATTGTGTAACTTGCAAAATTTTTTTCTACTTTATACTATTCTGTGCTTATCCCTAACCTTACATGCTCACTAAAGATATATTAATAAAGCATATCTTTTGCTGACTTTAGCTTTGATATGTAACAGAGAAAATGGAACAAAAGTGACTGAAAGAAATAGTTTTATTATCATACCTTTTACTGTCAGATAAGGTTAAAAGTCATCCTCACTGAACTTTTACTCAGAATCTTTTGGGACATGTAATCTTGCACATAAATTCACATGAAGTGAATAGAACACTGCAATTGAACTTACTTCAAGTATTAGAATATTTAGACCTTTTGTAACTGTGCAGAATGAAGCCATTGTAACTGTAGTTAAATCATTACATCTAAGCCACTGTTTTGCCATTATAAAATGTTCCTTTAAATTAGGAACCTGGAGTTTAGGTTAGGAATAAACTAAAAAAATTCCTGTAATATTTTCATTATTGTTGACATACTAATGTATAGTATATGTATAATTTTATTATTGCAATGGCACATTGTGTGTAAAATAATGATGGTGATAAACCCACTGTATTTTGAAATTCTTTGCAGCTCGTGGTTCAGCGGCTTGGTTTTGACACCCGAGTTACTATCTTGGGTCACGTGCAAAGAGGCGGAACCCCTTCAGCTTTTGACAGAATTCTGGTGAGTGTTCCTAAAGTGACTACTCATGGCACCACATAGTACAATGACATTTTGATTATTTATTTGGGATGTGGTGGTTCTTTACCTGATAAACTTCACACCTCCAATTATTATCTCACAGTAACTGTCTGAATAGCTCAAATTTACAGTACTGAATCACTTTGTGTAGAGGAATCTATATTAGGATTAAAATGCAAAGCTGTAAAAACAATCATCCGTACTAAATGGTACTGAACAGCCCACAACATTCTCATCTTGCCAAGGAGTAACTGGTTTCAGCTCGATTCAATGAGAAATCAGGACCATTTCTGTGACTGGAAGCCTTGTGCTTTTTGCTTGCTTGAACACTCAAACATTATCTGTTTCCAGGCAAGTCGTATGGGTGTGGAAGCTGTGCTTGCCCTCCTAGAAGCTACTCCAGCTACCCCTGCCTGTGTCGTGTCCCTGTCTGGAAACCAGGCTGTCCGTCTGCCTCTGATGGAGTGTGTGCAGATGGTGAGTTTATGGTGGCAAAAAGCCAATTTATAGTTGTTCATTTACTACAGCAGACTCCTGTGTACAATAATTGTCTGTTTCGTTAGGACACTAATGGGAATGTGTGCAGCACTTTTCTGCATTTGGGAATAAGTAATGAAGGTCACGTATGTTCTCTGTGTGTTATTACTTATTTCCAAACTACTAAGGAACAAAAAATAAATTTTGTTTCAGATCTTCTCATTATATTGGTATAACAAATTCTTCAGATGCTTGCATTGATTTACGCGTCATACCCAAGTCATGTTTCTGCACTAAAACTGCTCAGCTTAAACTGAAAAAAAGAAAATGCAAAACAGATACATTGATTTTTTTTTTTTTTTTTTTTTTTTTGTCCCAGGAAGGCTTTAGGTGTTTCTTTCTACTTTCTTCTTTTCCTGTACACTGTAATTTTTGCTGCAATAGAAAGTAGCTCATAAATTGGGGAAATATCAGTATTTTTTCACTATGGAAATATATTAATATATGGGAATATATTAAATAATCAACTTCTTGTGTTTTTTAAACATACTGATTAATCAACTTGTTTTTCCAAGACTCAAGAAGTCCAGAAAGCCATGGATGAGGGAAGATTTCTTGAGGCTGTGAGGCTTCGTGGAAAGTATGGCGAATGGCTTATATCAATTTATTTGCTTTAGAAAAGCTAAACTGCTTTGCTGTTCTGCTGGAATGTGCCATTTTATTTTAAATATTTTACTATCAATATGATTTTATGTGTTTTGAGAATAAGAGAGGAGACAGAAGAAGAGTTGCCTAAATAGAATAATTGAAATTTTTGTTTACATATAAATGTGCAAAACAAAGAAAACTGTAGTTCACTGCTGTATCAGACTAGTGACTGATAGTAGGCTGACTAGTCACAAAGTAAAGAGCTTCTGTGCTGTATGAGCTGACTGGTAGCAACCACACGTTTGTTTATTCGAGGTTTTGAGGCCAATCCTATGAGCTTGTTTGTAAGTAGCTGGTAGTTTTCCATCAGTGATGTTAGAGGGAGGTGTTCTTCACTCCTGTCAGGAGAGCGCTTTCTGTTTCAAGTAATTTGATAGCAAAATGCTTTATCCCCAATCCAGAAAACTAATTTGCTAGCTATGTAGTTATTTTATATTTTATTGCTGTTATCTTACAGGATTGAGTATTTTTCTGTGTTCTCTCATTTCCACTTTTTACTGTGCTTTGCATTTGTAATAACAGTGGTATTAATATTTCACCAAGTGTTTCTTTAAAAGAACTATGAGTTGAAAATTTTACTATTTCATTTGCTTATCTTACTTACTAATTTATTTAGGAGCTTTGAAAACAACCTAAACACTTACAAATTACTGGCGCACAAAATACCAGATGCCGAGCTTCCAAAGGTAAGGGAGGTTTTTTGAGTGTGCAATGCATGTCTGCTTTTGGGGTATCCTAACAATTAGTGGTTTTTTTCTGCTCTGCCCCTCATCCTACCTTAATACTCCCTTTAGTTTATAAAATTAGTTAAATATTATAGAATAAAGTTGTGTGTTGCAAGCATCTTTCTCTCTAATAATAAGTATCATTTTTTCAAAGTGAAATACCACTGTAAGTAGAAAATTTCTGTGTAGACAGTTTCTTTCTGTCTTGTATGTTGGGCCCCAATTGTTACAGTGTCTGGTCCTGATAGTTACTGTTTTGCCCTCTGTTCCTCACCATGGAGAGAAGGAAGGGAGATGTAATCATGATTAAGACTCTAAAAATCCTGAGATAAAGGAAGATTCAATATTAAAAGAATTCTAACCTAACCCTTCCTTTTGAAGGGCAAAATCACTTGAGCAAGGGCAAGTCCAGGAATTCATGGGATAGAATATTGAAGACAGATGAATCACCTTTATCTGATCTAATAAGTCACTGTGCATAATACAGTAGTGGACATTTAGTTCTTTTCTTTTTAGCTCCTAAGTTTTGTGTAAGAATAAATTTCAATTTACTAGGAAGCAGACACTAAATTTTGTGTGCAAACAAATTTTAGATGGGATTTTTTTTTTCATTAAACGTTTATTGAATAATTCTGGGTTTGATCATTGTTGGTGACTGTGTTACCTCACTGGTTAATTCCTCTTTTAGTTGTGTTTTGTGACCATTTGTTACTTTATTTTTGTAATTATGTTGCTGTTACATTTTTTAGATTTTTTTCCAATTAAATAATTGAGTAATGATTACTAATATCTTCTCAATATTATTAAGGATAAAAATGGCATTGAAAATATAATAATGACCTAAGACTGACCTTCAAAAGATCAAGGAATTGAGGATTTTTTTGGTGGATATTTAACATTTTCTTTGCCAGATCAGGTGTTTGAATGGTGATTTTTTTTGATTTACCAATGCAAATTCAGGACTATTAGCTTTCGGGGTTTTTATTTTGTTTTAAAATACTTTGGCCATACCTTCTTGTGATGTAGGCTCATGTAATTATTAACTACTTGGATCTGACCACACTAAGCAAATTTGTGCTTCAGTAAAAGAGGTTGAATGAGAATTAAAAAGCAGATGAAATGTGCATGTCACAGGAATTGAGGAAAAAGCTGAACTGATGTGATCAGTAGAGCCAGCTGAATGCTCTGCTTCAGCAGCGCTTCTGCACGAGTTTGGCTGCTTCTGTTTCCTTTGCATTTTTCGATTATTCTTTGATTGTACCAGAACTAAAAAAGAAACCATGTATATTTTGTTTTGGGTCTCTTTTTCTGTCGGTTTGTTTGGGGGTGACAAGGGAGTGGTGTTAGTTTTTTATTTGCTTGTTTTGGTTTTTATCAGGAGAAATTCCCTGATCATTACTTGACACCTATTCTGTTATTTTTGTTTTGTATTCCCATCTTCCAGGATAGAGCTAATTAACTTCTAGCTCTGCCAAAGCACCAAATTACTACGGTTTTGTCATATCAATAGTTGTAAATGATTTAGGGCCGTCCTTCTGATCTAAACCATGATGGATTTTAATATATTATGTGCAGGTTGTCAAGTTTTCTTGCATTTTGCTTACATGGTTTGTTGTCATTTAAATTCTCTTTGCTAAATTTATGCAGAGTGGTTAAACTTTCCCAAAGTTCAGGCATGTAGAGTTTTAATTCTTTACTTTTATTTTGCTCTTGGTATTAATTTCAAAGGTGTAAAGATTAAACAAAACTAATAAGTAGCAGTCCTTCATTATTTGGTTATGGATTATATCTGTTGTAAATCAACACTTCCTGAAGTCAGTGAAACTGTATTGATTTATACTGCTGACAGTTTCTTAATCAAAGAGAGTGGCCTGTGATTTATCTGAAAATGAGAATTCCGTTTCAAGGAATGTATGATATACAGAAGATCTACATTTCATGCTTTGCAGTTAAAATTTAATCCACAGATGCTGATTAGCATTTTACACCCAGTTGCACTCTGGCTTTATGTACCAAAATATTTATTATTTCATGTTACATTTTAAATAGAACTTTCTCTCTTACGCTGCTTTTGGTTTAAATTGCAACTGTATTTTTTTTTGATTTTTCAGACTTTTCAGTTCAAGTAGCTGCTTACCTGGGATACTCATTAAACTTGGGGGGGCACTATATAAGCAGTTATTTTGAGTCATTATAAAATACTTTACAGATTGCCATCATCTGAGAATGTATGGTACTGTGAAAGATGCTGAGTGCTCCTGTTTCCTACTAAATTATCAGCTGCTTGAAAAACCTGGCTAATAGCTTAATTTGAAAAGTTGTCTGTTCTGCTCTGCATGTTACTGATGATTCACATAAATGGTGTGGTGCTGGAATCAGCTCCTACTCTTTTTTTTTTTTTTTTTTTTTTTTTGGTGTTCAGGGCTTTTTCCTAAAAAAAAATATTACTGCTTTAATAACTTGAAGCTGGTTGAATAACACTGGCCACGCTGGATGGAACTCTGAGTGACTTGGTGTAGTGAAAGGTGCCCGTGGCAGGGTGGTTGGAACTGGATGATCTTTATGGTCCTTCCAACCCGAACCATTCTACGATCCTGTTTCTTGAACATAGCTGAGCTAGAATATAAAAACCTGAATAACTTGCAAACAAAATGAAAACACGATAAAGCCTTACTTAAGAACAAATATTCTTTTCTTTTAGAACTGTTTGTCTCTGATATTCTACAAGTGGGGAAATACATGTCTGTATCTTCTAGTTAACTTTAATCTTCAATGGGTTTAGGGGCTTTGAAATTTCCTTTTCTGCATTCCAGTATTTGGCAACTGTGTATGATGTACAAATTAACCATGATGTAGAAATTAAAAGTGCTTATTAAGTATTATTTTTATCTTTCAGACTAATTTTAATGTGGCAGTTTTAAATGTTGGTGCCCCTGCAGCTGGAATGAATGCCGCAGTGAGGGCTGCAGTGAGAGTTGGCATAACTGAAGGCCACAAAATGTTTGCTGTCATTGATGGATTTGAAGGTTTTGCTAAAGGAAAGGTCAGTATCACATGTGCATTAGCTAGTTATGTGTACCACATCCCACATCATCACCTTTGTTTGTTCTTAGGAGGCATGTTCTGTCATAAGTGCTGTGAGAACTGCTTCTGTAGGTTCTTTAATTTCATAAAGATATATAAGACCCAAATTGTAACTATATTTCTCAACTATTCGAGTCTATAGTCATTTATGCTGAATATTACTAATCACATGCTGCAGAGGTACAAAATTAGTTCAGATGAATCCTGTGTTCAAATTTTGGTCAATGTCGAGCATATTGTAGGATTTCCACAGAATAATTTCTGATTCTGAACAGTGAGTTGTTTTATCTGTGTTCCTTTACTATAAGAAACTTTGCAATGGAGCTTGTTGAGGGAGGAGGCTTCCCCCCCGCCCCCAGATGAGTTAGATTCTTCTATTCTTGTTTTAAATGTTAAGCATCAGTTGGTATACTGAAGAGAAACTGAATACAAGGCTAATGATGTCTATGCCTAGCTGGAGCCACAGATCCCAAAACTAACTTCAAACACCTAGTTTTAGGGTTTTGTGTTTCACATTCAATAGGAGAGGATGTGAAAATAAGATCAAGATATCAAACAAGGAGGCAGAGTTCACCATAGTCTGAAGGAAGAAAGAACAAATTGAATGGAAAGGGGTTCAAGAGAAATTAAGTTAACCTCTTGATGCTGTTTTCTTTCTTTGCTGCTCAGTTTTAGTGATGTCTGTGCCAAAAAACTTGTTCCAGCAGTCTTACAAGAAGTAGTACCTGGTGTTGGCTGCAGATCAAGAGAAGTAACTGGATAATTACTTAACAGAATCTCCTTTGTTATTTCTATTCAAAGATAAAGGAAATCAGCTGGGGAGATGTTGGAGGCTGGACTGGTCAAGGAGGATCAATTCTTGGTACAAAACGGTAACAAAAATATTTTTCCAATTGATATGATGAACTCTAGTGTTTTGGGGAATTTTAGAATCATTGTATTCCAGCTTGGGTATCTTTATGGTACTGAACCAACTCTGAAGAGAATGAAAATGGGAGTTGGAACCTCAACTTAAAACTTTCCTGGGGTCCTTACACTTTAAAGGATTGTAAACCTAGAATTTCTTTACAGCTGACATGATTCCTTAGTGGTTGTCTGGAAGAGTTATTTGTATGAATAAATATTTTAAAAAAAAAATATTGTGTTGCCTGCTCAGTTTATGATTTCAGCTTAATAATTAGTTCATATTGCTGCAGAGTCTGTAAATTTTTATTTTTCTTTTGGTTTGATGATTTTTAGTACTCTTCCGGCAAAATATTTGGAGAAGATTGCTGAGCAGATGCGCACGAACAGCATTAATGCCCTTATGGTTATTGGTGGATTTGAGGTACACTGAAATATCTTATTATGTCTAAGTAGAGTAGAACTCCTGCCAAAATGAATAGACTGTTTCAGTTTTTACCCAGTCCTCATGTAAAATGCATTTGGTTACAACTGTAATTGATATACAACATAAATAGTGTTTAGGATCAGAAGTATTGTGAATCAGTGATTCTTTGGAAAGCTGACAGTCGAAACAGTGACTAGAACTGCTAAATGCATAAATAAGGTGAGCTTGCATTATATTATTTGTGCATTAAAATACAATAAACCAGTGACTTCTATAGTGCAAGTTCCAGTCTGTATTGTATCAATACGTGGAACATACTTGCAGAAGTTCTTGACTTTTAGTAGTAATTGCACTATGGTTCCTTATTTAGCCACTCTTCTCACATAGTGCATTTCAAAATCTGTAATTGATCTAGAGAAGTATGTTCTCTTTTTTTTTTCTGTATTTTGTGTTTGCTTTGTTTTACAAACATAGTGAATTTTTGAAATCTTGATTCAGGAAAGTATTTTGCCAACTCTTAGCAGAGAAGAACATGCTCATTGCTTCTAGATAAGGAATGAATCATCATTTTTGTCCAAGCTGTTAGCCATGACCCTCACTCAGGAATATTAAAATTTTTAAATGAGGAGGAACAGTAACTGTGCAAATGAGGCGTAACAGTAACTGAAGCTTGGGGAACTAGTTTGTGTTGTAAACTAGTTACATGTAAACTTTGTTACATGTAAGTTATATATTCTCTTGAAGATGAATATTTATTGTTTGTTTTCAAATGTATACCCATTTTTAATGCTCTCTTTTTTGTGTCTGTGTTAGATTTTAGTAGTTCCTTAGTGCTCTGACTTGCTGAAGTGTGCTGTGGTAGAAATGGCTCCCTGTGTGGCCCTTCCCATTTTGTCACTCCAACTCTGCCCTTTATTCACCCTAATTTTTCACCCAATGCCTGTACCCAACAGGCTTACCTCGGACTTCTGGAATTGTCAGCTGCCCGGGAGAAATATGATGAATTCTGTGTTCCAATGATTATGGTTCCTGCAACTGTATCCAACAATGTACCGGGTTCAGATTTCAGCATTGGTGCAGATACTGCTCTGAACACTATAACTGATGTAAGTCTGCTCTGGTGTGTGCACTACTAACAAAGCAGTTCTGTTTAAAACTGATTCAATTGGCTAGAACTGGATATTTTTGTAGACCAGAACTTTGGAAATGTAATCTGGAAAATTACAGTTAGTTGATACAGCCACATTCATGACACCTGTTTAAAAAAGAGGAAGTCCAGGATCCCAAATACTTCTGTTAGATTTCCCTGAAACTACAATGACCTGTAAATTTTTGAACTACAAAATAAGATAACATCTGCCTGTTGTGTACTAAAGCTGAGACTTGATGATTTGGTGCACTGTAGAGGGGAAAATATCCCCACCCATTGTACATAAGAGTGTCAGTATACCCAGCTGCAACAAACACTGAGGGAATATTGCTCTGTTCAGAAAGAGATCCTTAGTTATGTAATGTCTTTATTCCTCAAAGAGAATATGTAAGGTCCATATTTCTCTAAAAATAGGAATTACATTTATTCTACTAATAGTAGATGTAATAAAAATGTGTTATCAAGTACCTTTTAAAAAATCAAATCCAGTAATACAATATAAATTAAAAATTGCATTATTAATCTATTATGAAGGAAAACTTCTTTACTTTGAATGTGACAGAGTGCTGGAGAAATCTTCATAGAGAGGATGTGGAGTCTCCTTCTCTGGAGATATTGTCAACCCACCTGTGTAATCTGCTTTAGCAGTGGGGTTGGACTAGATGATCTCCAGAGGTTCCTTCCAACCCCAGCCATTCTGTGGTTCTCTGGTTCTCTAATACTGAACTCAGTTGGGCAGAAAGCATAGTCAGCTGGACAAAAAGAGTTTCAAGTTGCTTTTGAAAATTAAATGACAATTCTTCTATCATTTAGCTGTATTTGAAAATTTTAATCATGATGGTATTTCCAGAAATTTGAAGGATTCTTCAAATCCTGCCGACTTCAAAAGCATTACCATAATTTTGACTGTTTTGTTTTTTTTTTACTATGCCAACATAAATAATTATATCTTTAGCAAAAGAAACCTTTCAATTAGGAAATACCAGTTTCCTTAACTGTTGACTTAAGATTGTAAGCTAACCAAAATTTATTGAACATATTCTTTATAGACAACTTAGGTTAGAAATGTTGATGTTGTTTCCAGTTCTGGTAAATAAAAATATCTCTCCAAAATGACTGATCACAGACTAAGGTGAGTAAAATGATTGTGCAAAACATCTGCTTTCCTTCTTCTCTTACCTTCATAAGCTTTGTTAACTTAACTGATTTCTTTTTATAGGTTATTTCATGTAGAGGGGTATATTGTACTCAGTCTCTCTCTCTTTGTTACTTTAGTTTGCTTTATATTTAGGTTTCTAGATATCATTTGCCTTCATTAGATAAAATGTCATTATTTCCATATTTTCAATGCAGTAGTTGAAAACTTTTCATAATTATATTTTTTTGCTAATAGCTTCAGTCTTGGTTTTTTTGCATTTTATTTTGCTTAGATTTTTCTCAGAAATAAATACAAAAAATACTGGTTCTGCAAGATTTAGATTCAGTGGAGTGGAAAATTAAATTATTAAATTTGGGTGTTTTTGTGGGAAGTAGCAGACTTTTGCATTGGGGAAACATTTCTGCTTGGTATCTTTGCAGCTCCGATTGTTTGAACGTGGTTCACTGAAACTGCCAATGAGAAAAATCTATTCAGTAATTCCTGTGTCATGCTCAGATCAGGTTCAGTAGGAACTGAGCCCCGTGTTAAATGCGACCGATAGGCTCGATACACATCACACAATTGACTGTGGTAAACCAAAGTAGGAGATGGATAATTGACATTAGATCTAGTTTGTATATAGTTTTTTATTCTTATTACCACTGTTAGGTCAATAAATGCATCATAGTTTTTGATGTTCTCAGAGTAGTAGTACTCCTTCTGAACACCAAAATGTCATCACACTTAACTTTTCTGTGGTACTGTTCGTTCTTGTAAGATCTTGACAACTTGTAGTTAAGGTAAGTACAGTTGTAGTGGGTAATAAGGGCTTGTTGGTGTTTGGCATTATTAGACACCTGTCAGCTGTTTATAACTTGTCAAGGCATATAAATGGTACCTCAAGGCTTGTATGTATATATTTAGGCATACCAGATAAATTTTTGAGGATGGCAGAATAAGAACACGAACTTTGAGTTTTCTGTGAAATGGGGTATCACTAAAATAACTACCACAATAAAAATACCTATATTTTCAACTTTATGTTACTAATTCAGTGAAATGAGTAGAATATTGTTTCAGATAGCAGACCTCAGGAATGTGACAACCAAGAAATGTTAGGTTTTTTCTTACAGAACTGCGAAAGATGGAAATTTCTTGTCAGATGCAAGTTGGATTACTTAATAGCGATCAAAAAGAGACCTTAGCAATACATTTTGCAGGTGGAACTGAAAAGCACCAACCTAGTCTGTAATTAATTAAGCAGAATGAATTAAAAGTTAGACTCTTGCAGCAAGTGACCATGGAAAGGATAAAAATTTAATTTGAAAACAAAACCTACTGATAGGCTAGAGGAAATTGATGGAAAAAGGGATAAACCACAACAAGGTATGGAATAAAATTCATTTGATTTAGAAGATGTAGAAATAAATGGGGGAATGAAAAAGGTATTTGCTAGAGAAAAATGGAACCTGAAAAAAGAAGAGGCTAAAACTTTATGTGTTTCTTTGACAACCTGTCTTTTCCTGTCATCAAAGGGAAGGGGGTACAGACTGATGAATTGCTTTTGTGGAAAAAAAAATAGCAAACAGCCCCTGAGGAGCAATGAAAGCTACAGTTAGATTGCCTTAAGGTGGTCTCCACACGTTTCCCTTGGAAAGCACAGACTCCTGTGTCCTCCCAGTATATGTGGCTCCACATTACTCTGAACTAGGAAGCTGAAGATGAGCCTGCCCAAGCTAGTTACTTTTTCATCTGTTTCAGCTGTTCAAACAAGCTGATGAAACAAGCAACAGCTGATGAGGAGCAAGGGCAGTAACTCCAGTCCCTTCCAGGGCGGTTTGCATTTAGATACAGTCAGCAAACCAAAGTCCTTGCTTGACTGCACATATTTTTATAAAAGCATCCTTGGTTACAACAATAACCTTTTAGTAACATAAATTTAATAAAAGAGTGGGAAATGATTAAACCACTTTATTAATATTATCCCTCTATGATCTTACTGTAGTAATTCTGTACAAAAAATAGTTATCTAGGAGTTATTAAAACCATTGATCACTTGCTTACCCTTTATAATTAAGTGACCCTACATTGAAAGCATTTTCATATTTTGCTGCAGTGATGTTGTTGCATACAGTCATCTAATGCTCATGCTTGGTGAAGGTACAGTCTTTGGATATGTTGGCTGAAATCACTTGCATCAAATAAAATGTCAGTATTTAATGCAAGTAAAACATATCTTAACTGCATCTTAACATATCATAAATTCAGACTAACCAATTATGTTAGCTATTCCCCCAAAGCTCCCTTCGACTTGGTTTTCCAGAAGTCTCAGTATAACACCTTCTAGAGAAACTCATGTTTTGCAGATCTACATGCGGTTTTACCAAATCACTGTGAGTTTATTTTTTTGGTAGAAATGAAAATTCACAGCAGCCTGACTGAGTTGAGTTGGACCAGGCAGTTACAGAAAAGTCATCAGTGAGGTCTCATCTACTCAAAAAACCAAAATCCCCACATTTGTTGTTGCTGTGACTATATGGCTTCTCAGCTCTATGGGTCTGAAAGTTCAATATTTTAGGCTGTGTTTCTGCCTTAAACTGGAGGTACATCCTAGCACTGAGCTTCACTGAAAGTTGCATTTACAAGACATGCAAGAAGAGATAGATTTCAGGAAGTCAGTTAGCACTTATGCACCAACAGCCAAACATAACCTTTCCTCTCACTGAACAGGATCTGCTCTATCTATGACAAAAGCCTAGAGAGCAGAACTCTCATAGGTGAATTTTTTTCCCATTATTTTCTTCTAAGTTATTGCTTAAATCAGTCACTGTATAGATATGCCTGGACATACCTTGATAGTTAGCTAATTTTGATCTGCAATAGTTTGCTTCTCTGAACTGATTTGAGAAATTGAGAAAATGAGACTTCTGTGAACATTGGTCCTTTCAGGGAGAAAGATGAAGAGAAAGTAGTGTACTATGTAATCAGGCTTTCTTGTGGAGAGTCATTACATAGTCAGTTTGAAAAACTGTCACACATCATGAGATGCTGATTAGATTAGAAATAATTGGAATAATTTAACTAAAAAAAATTTATTTACTGACTTAAAACAGCTGCAAAATCTTAACCTTTATTTTGACATGATTATTTAGTTTGTAGAGTCTTTCAAAGGACCTACAGCTACTTTTCAAAGAATCCTTGAACTATACTTGCAAACTTTATTAACTCATCCATGTGCACATGTTTCTGGATTTTTCTGGGCCTATATCCAGTTTATGTGCATAAAGGCAGATGTGTGATGTTGATAGAATCCTTGAAGACATGGGCAAACTTTTTTCCTTTTTTCTTGGTGGAAATAGATGTGTGTCTTGATAGGATAACATAGTTTTTTAAAAAAGCATCTTTCTTTAAGCATTTCTTTCAAATGGCAAGGGTTTTTACTGGTTAATTTTTCTGAGCTCCTTAACACGTATCAAACGTGGTTCTTCATGTGCTTTTTTGTGGAATTGTTTCCAGTCTGGCCTTATGCCATCCTTTTCTGCCCAGCTGCTTCAGACCTCTCTGCAGTGCACACTTCACGTTCAGTCTGTGCTAACTTGTACTAATCCTCTGCGTTTCTTGAAAGAGCATTGTGCCAATGCAACCCCAGTGCACTGTTGTGGTATGAACAGGATATTTTCCCCCTCCCCAAATAATCTCACCAATTGTATTTGCTCGGGCCAATGGACAGCCACGTTTACCATCACATGCCAGGAGTCATTAGCAGAGCAATCCAAAGACAAAGAATGTGTCACTCACACTTGTACCACTGCTTCAGGCCTATGAAAGTTGTCTGCAGCTCCAGGAGGCACGTTCCCGCTTTGAGGAGTTTAGCGTTCCTATCTGTGTGTTGCCTGCTACTATTAGCAACAATGTGCCCGGCACAGACTTTAGCATTGGTGCCGACACTGCCTTGAATGCTATTGTGGAGGTAAGACTGCATATCTTTTGAAAGTTATGATGATAAAAATGCATAAGAGGAGGGTACTTAAAGACCTTGAAATGTCTAGTTTTCTAAAGTAACTCAGTAACAGTATTTTTTTATGGTTTATATTTAAGAGGTTTTCCAAGACTGATTAAAGATTAACCTTATAAGAAGTATTATATTGTGTATTTAACTTTTGGGTACTCTATTCTGTTCTTCAAGACTGCTGCATTAGTGCTTAGGGTATTTGCTTTTACTGAGAATAAAATATTTTGCTTGCTTTGAATTCATTTTTATCTTATGTATTACTTAGGTAAAAAAAGAGAGCACATTTTATAAATAAACATCCCATTTATTGCATGAACTACTGACCAAGCTCAGTGCAGTAGAGCATTTTAAGTACATGATTAACACTAAACACATGAATAATCCCATAGACTCCATCAGGCTTAACATATATAAGTGCATGTAAATGCATGCATAGCCTAAGCAGTTAAGTCTGTCACTGATGTTTGACTAAACAGTGAAAGGCCAGAACTTGCTATGAGTGAGTTTTTCATTTCAGTCAAAACAATCAGTTTTCTGGTTTTAGCTTTTTCCCTTGGGTACAACCAACTGCTCTATGAGCTCTCTCAGTTGTTCACTTATCCTGTTGACTCTGCTGGTGACACAGCAAAGGGAACTGAGTTGAGGTCTAATTCAAGCAAATGAGTAAATCTGTGAACAACTCTGGATTTTATCAAACCCCTCATTAGCAATCTGTATAACTAATTATGAAGTAATTGGCCAAGAAAGTCAGTCTAGAGATTCCAGGGGGTTGAGAAATGCAGGTTTGTTTTCCTCCGCTAATGCAGTGTTGCTTCTTTATGTACAGTGAAAAAAGTCCAGTAGATAACTGGAGGAGCTATGTCAGAATACAGGATGGCCTGGTCCTTGGGAGCTGCAGGACAGCATCCCTGGGGTGAAGTTGTCCTAAGGTGTAGTGAGGGCACATCGTAGCAATACATCTGTAGGCAGGACATAGGTATTTTTACTTCTCCATTAGCTGCTCTCCCTTAGCCTGACATTTATAGAAGTAGGTAAGTCTGCTAATAGTGACTTCTAATAGTGATGCACCTTTAAAAGTGAAAGCATTAAAACACAGTGGGGCAACAAATGATTCCATATAATGCTGCTTCCTCTTATTGAATTTTTTATTATTAATTGCAATTTGTACAGCTTTCAATAAAGCTCTCAGTAAAAAAAAAAAGGTGTCTAATTTTATTGTGGTTAGTTTATTATTCGTTATAGTAACAACGGAACACTGTTGGTGAAGTTTTGAATATCAGGATTTTTCATTAAGCTGGATCAGTTCATATGAAAGCTCAACTAACAATGGAATTCCAAAGAGTGCTCCAAAAAGAGTCCACTTTCCTTCATGTTTAAGATGTCTGAAACCTGCACCAAGCACTTGAGGTTTGGCCTTTCCAGCCTGTAGAGTAGTATATGAATTAATGGTTTGTTAAAATCCATCTGTGCCATTTTTGTATTTGGGTGTTTCTATCACAGTCATTCTGAGAAAGCAGGAATAGTAGAAAGTTTCTACTCTGTCTTTTGTACAGTCAAGAATAAAAACCCTTCTAAGTAGATTTCAAGTGGTTAGTCCCATAAGCAACTAATGATTTACATCCTTGCTTAGAACCTGGAGATTCTCAAAAGGCAGAAAATTACACTCTACTACCAGCAGCTGGAAAACTTTTTTAGAAATGTTAGGGTTATGTTTTAAGTCTTAAGACTTTAAATGCTTTAAGTCTCTCAAAATGGTGGAAATCTTCACAAGTTTTTATTTACTTAGGGTCTGAAGCCAAGATTTCTTTTTTTTTATAACATAAGCTAAACATGCAGTACCTATCCAGTTTCTGGCAGCTTTTTAAAAGTGAGTTAACACTGGTTCAATTTTGCAGTATTCTGCAAAAATTCTCGTGAAGCAGTATCTGGAATGGGAAAGTAAAGTGCCTGAGCACATTGTAAAATCCTAGACAGGTAAAAAAAAGTGTTGTTTTGAAAAACTGATAGTAGGCTTCTGTGACATAGTTTGTTATGGAGATACTTTCTGCTTAGGATAACAGAATAACAATTTGTATTCTCAATAAATTCATGTGAATTCTGCATCTGTGTGCATCTATGCAAATATAAAAATGAAATATGTATAAATGAAATTACATGTGTATCTTTTGCTAGGTGGACCTAAATAAAGACATACACTGGTCTTAGGCTTTCAGTGCATTAAACTGTATTATGTTAGAAGTTCTAGGGTTTGTTTATTGTTTTAAATTTTCTCAAGTATCAATCAATTATGTGTTCTGTGGTCTGTTAGGTATGTTTTTAAAGATCATATTGCTCACAATCTGAATTTCAGCTTGAAGTGGTATTTTCAGTTAGCTGAATGGATGCCCTGGTTTTAAAACTGAGAAACAAATACCTCAAATCTTACAGCATCTACAGTTACTCATTCAGAAAATCAGTAAGGCATGGGGATTTTTAAACGTTACCGTAATTCAAGTTTCAAGATGACAAACTTCCCAGGTACTTCTGTTTCCATGTTTTACTAAACAGAACTGGTGTTGGGGCAGTACATCAGTTTCACAAAATCCTTCCTGTCACAAAGCATGGTACATCCTATTTATTTATTTCTAAGACAAGGAAATAGGATATTTTTATTTCTCTCACTTGCTTTTTGAAAGGAGGATACATTAATTGACAACTTTAAAATTACTTGGAATGACAGAAAAATTCATTACAGGAGGTGATTTTGTCAAATAGATTTTTGAATATTATTAAAACCTAGAGGTGTATCATAACCTATTTCCTAGTTTCTGCATTTTCATAAGTTTCCTAGGTCTTGCCACACCGGAGATTGTTACTTTCCAAGTCTCTTAGGCAGCTCTAATAAATATTGGTTTTAATTGGTTTCATGTAAGCAACTGATCTTGTAGAGAACATTCCTTATGCTGGTCAGAGTAAGGTGCAAATGGAGATTGCAGTCTTCTTATAGTATGTACCTATTAGTAAAAAAGCAAAAACATTTTAAAACATGCACCAGTAGTGCTTGAAATAAAGATACTTGTGTGGATATTGTTACTGAAAAGTAACAATGCTCAGGACTTACAAAGTTGTAGCTGTTCGGTATGGTTGGGAATGCAATGAATTTTAACATAAAAGAAATAAACTTCAGTGCTGAATAGAGTTAAAGAAGAGAAATTTAGTCATACCAGAATTTATTAAAAAGCTCCATTATATCTATTTGTATCTGTGTTAAAAAACAGATACACAACTGTTAATTCTATTTACAAGCCAAAATGAGTTCTTGTTTTAGTATTTGCAGGAAGAAAATAAATGAGAGTTGATAGTAAAGAAACATTTTATTTTGACACTGGTGTTCAGGGTATGGTTTATAAGAAAGACTTTATTTGGTAATTATTATAGTTAAATGAGTTACGCTGTTTTGGAATTTTTAAATATTTTTTTTCTAAATGCTTTAATTATTTTTTTTCCCAGTAAGTGACGCAAAGTTGCATGACATACAAACGCATTAAAAAATCAAGCTTTTTTTTAATGTATACTTAGAATATCTTGTCTCTGAGCAGACGTGTGACCGGATCAAACAGTCGGCCAGTGGCACCAAGCGCCGCGTGTTCATCATCGAGACCATGGGTGGTTATTGCGGTTACCTGGCCAACATGGGGGCCCTGGCAGCAGGAGCTGATGCTGCTTATATCTTTGAAGAACAGTTTGATATTCGAGAGCTCCAGGTATACAGCAAAAAAAAAAATTTTGCTCATTTTTAAGTATATCCTAAAGTTGTTGTACATCATAATATGTGTTCGTGAAGTAAACGGCTCGTTTAAGGAAAAAAACAGTTTATATTGTGTCTAAAAGCTGTGCTTGTCATGCCGGTTCTTATGCCATAACATAAAGGAACATAGTATTGACACCAAGTTCAGTAAGGACAAAAATAATTGTGTCAGCCATTGAACTCTGCTAGATGAATTGTTTCATTTTTACTCTTTTGATTGGAATGCAGATGAAATGAACAGACTTAGGTAGTTTTAAAATAAAACCAAAAATAGAGCTAAAATAAAAAAAATATATTCTTTCATTATGGTAGAATTGTGTTAGAAGGCTGTTCAGGTCAGGAACTGACCAGTTTGTCAGGTTTGTTAGGTACTGACTGTTACCACAGCTATTCAGAGCATGTCTGGAAGTGTTACTAAAATAAAGACCTCAGGCTTTAAGGATTACAGATTAGGGTGTGTTACATACACAAGCTGACATGGAACTTATCTCCTGTGAGGACTTCAGACTTGTGCAGTAGTTGGTGAGAGCTGTGGTCATGGACAAATTCAAAGGTAAACCAATAGAAATTTCCTGAAAGGCACAGACATGTGAAATGAACCATAATTATCCCCACTCATTTTTTCAGTGGCATGTACTCATCATATCCTATAGGGGAATACCAGCACAGCAGGGTATCCATAACAGGACTGTTGGCAGGACTGGGAGTAAGGCCCCAGCTATGGTCTTCTGTGACAGTTTCTGTATTTTTACATATATCAAGCTTGATGCTGTACCAGTATAGCATATAAAACCACCTTTTTTATTAAAATCAGTTACTTGTTGTATAGAGGAAGATGTTAGTTCTAGCCCAAGATGAATAGTCATATACAGCATGTTATCCTGGATCTCCAAAATTTTCGATTATTTGAATTTACACATAATGCTTTATGTGAAATACTCGACAGAAGTTCTCAAGAAACGTAGGCTCATAAAAGTTGTTTAAAAGTTCTGTATGGCTCTTTGAAAATACTTTTGTTGGTTTTAGGCTAATGTGGAACACTTGACTGAAAAAATGAAAACCAGTATCCAGCGTGGTCTAGTGCTGAGGTAGGTAAAAGTAATTGTAATAGATGGCATCAGTGATGCTGAGCATTTCCAGAGAGGTTGGCTGCTTGGCCACTTGGAATAACACTCCCAAGTTTGTACTCTTTGGTTATTCCTTTAGCATGTGATTTTTACTAAAGCTGTTGCTCCAGAAGGCAACTGTGGAAGCTTAAGTCCAAAACTTACTTCTTTCTGTGTAAATATATTTGCTCTGTAGTCTAATTAATTTTATCCTGTTTCCAGTCTGTTTTCTCATCGGGTTTGTCTTTTATTCTAGATTCTTTCTTGCTACAGGTAGTGTGTACTGTAAATGTGTACACATAAAATATGGCTTTTACTGTAAAAATGCTGCTTAGATTTTAAGAGATAATGTAGAATAAAATACCTTTCAGAAATGAAAATATTTAAAACATATTATCATGTTTTAAAATCCTACCTCTGTAGGCAGCCTGTAGCTTCTCTTCCTTGAGCATTTATTTTCAGTTTGCCAAATAGTGGAGGGATAAAAATTAATACCACCATAACCTGTATGAGAGTACCATTATATTTGTTCAGGTTCTACTAGTTAAATGATTGGGGTGAAAAGTATCCTACATTTACAATATTAGTAAGGAATAGCCTAAAGGTGCTATTCATTATCCATGTTTTGATAAAGGGCAAAATGATGACACTGGATGTTGATGACTTTTAGTGCAGTTTTTCCTCTGTGTAATGAATTTGTCAGACTTAAAACAGTTATTTTTCACTGCTGGATTCCAAGTGACCTGCCAGTGATGTAAGTGCAGTAACAGTAATGCAGACTGCAAAATTATGAGCAAGTTACAGGGAAGTGAGCATGGAATACTTCCTTGGTCACCTTCCTAGTTCCTTCCTGGTTACAAACTGGTTTCCAGGAAGGCCTAGACTGAAACCATCACACAGGATTACTCATATCAAGAAAATGGGAAAAACGCTTGTCATTCAATAGCTGTAGAAGCATCCAGTACTTCATAGTAAATTTGCTAAGTGTACGTGGCCTTAATTGTTACAGAAATGAGAACTGCAATGAGAACTACACAACTGACTTCATTTATCAGCTGTATTCTGAGGAAGGAAAAGGAGTGTTTGACTGTCGAAAAAATGTATTGGGCCACATGCAGCAGGTAAGTATAATCTTAAAGTTGCACACAAGACTAACTTTGTATGGACAAAGAACATACACTGTTCAAGCATTTCAAAGAAGTCTGACTCAGGATTAAAGAAAAAAAGCGTGGATTTCTGTTTGTAGGTAACTCAGAAGTACTGGGGGTTTTTTTAGCATTAGATTTTATTGCAATCCCTGTTTAAAAATCTAGGGAAAATATGCATAAGATTCTTAATGATTTTCATATTTATTCCTTAAGTAACAACTCCATTTTTTTTTTTATTATTGTAATACATTCTTGTATAACACACTTATCTGCCCATGCATAATGTATCTGCCTTCTGAGCCCTGGAAGAGATGGGATTTCATTAGGGAAATCTGTGCAGATGGATATTATTGTGGAAGAGAGTAGTGGGGCACTCCTTTGGCCTCTGTACTACATTTCTTTATCTCACAGTGCAGCTTGTTATTGGGAAGAAAGGGAGTTTCTGATTTGGCTACACTTACCACCAAGGCTGAGGTGGAGGAAGGGGCCAACAGTGCCCTCCATTCATCTGAGATGTAGCACTGATTCCATGAGAATTCTACAGGTGCTGAACACAAATTTTTTTAAATGCCCTAAATTGATTTCTGTGCTGGGGTTTTTGACTTACTTGTTTTGCTAAGTGGGGGAAATGAAAATAAGAGACAGAACAGGTCATTAGCAGAGACGACTGATAAAACAGACACAGATCCTGCTTTGATAACTAACCCTCACTTAAACTTTCACACAGGGTGGAGCACCTTCGCCGTTTGATAGAAATTTTGGGACAAAAATTTCAGCAAAAGCTATGCAGTGGATCTCCAAAAAACTGAAAGAAACCTACCGGAAAGGTGCAGAAATGTTTGGTGCAATCCCTTTGTTACTGTATTTGATTGTCTGTCAGTATATAAGACTACTCCACTATGCAAACAGACTAATGTTTATTAGTCAACATATTTCTTGCCCTCTTGATGTTTTTATTATTCAGTAGTGCCTTGCTGTGCTTCCTGCTGTACGAAGATTTCCACCTGAGTGAGGTCAATAATTCAGATAGCTATTATATCATCTTTCTTAAAAAAATGCTAGTGTGATTGCAGGTTTTCATGAGTGAAGGAACTGATGCTTATATAGTTACATGTGTTCTTCCTTTTTGTTTCATGCTGCCTTTATGGGAGACAGAACCAGGTAATGTGCCTTCTTTGGGAGTTTTTGTAAAGCACTATTTCCTACAATCTAAAACTGGATGCTAAAAATCAGTCTTATTGTTGCTTAATTGCACTGTGATTTTGTTGGTAATTACCAAAGCTAAGCTAAAAAAGTGAAAATCTAACCCTATTAAAGCACTAATTGATGATCATTCTATTAAGTAATCAGTAGCTGAAATAAAGCTACTGTAAGCTTCTGATTCAGTTTAATTACAGAAAAATGGTATTTGCCCTTGTACATGTGAGAAAGATCCTGAATTACTTCATTCCTTTTAGGAAAAGTATTTGCCAATACCGAGGACTCAGTGTGTTTGCTGGGAATGCGCAGACGCAACCTTGTGTTCCAGCCCGTGGCTGAGCTCAAGAGTGAAACAGACTTTGTGTATGTATACCCTGCTTACATGTTAAACACCTTGGCACAGCCTTCCCTTCTCCACTGCAAACAAACACTCCCCTGCAGTGCTCACAGTTTGCCCCGCCTCTCACTGCTTGGGCTTGGGCTTGTCTTTGGCCACCGATTCACTCTGATTTGTTCTCTGGTCTTTTCCCTTCATGCTTTCTCCTCATCCTCCTTATACTTGCAAGTCTCTCATTGTGAATTCTGGGACTCTGCTGCCTTTTTAAACAACTTTAACAACTTTTTTGTAATTGCTCTAATGCCTGGAATTACTTCTGGTTCAGTTCAGTGCAGCAGCATTTTTGTGCCAAATTCAGTATTCTGACCTTGATTCTCCTTATTTTGGGTCAGTGTTTACATCCCACCATAAAGGTCAATGTCTGATCCTGTTTATAAGGAAGGTGTTTGCCTTACCCCCCGAGTATATCAATCAGTGACCTCCCTGTTTTCCCCACCAGGCACAGGATTCCCAAGGAGCAGTGGTGGCTGAAGCTGCGACCACTGATGAAGATCCTGGCCAAGTACAAGACTAGTTATGATGTGTCAGACTCAGGCCAGCTGGAGCATGTGGCCATGCTCCCCAAGGAAGCAGTGCCCGCACCCATCTAAACACATCACATTTAGATCGTTGTCATAGATCCACATTGTGAGTAACAATGCTTTAGAATCGTTACAGCTTTGTTTTGTAACATTTAAATTATTGTTCCAGCACTTTATGTGAAACAAGACGTTCAGCTGTCACACAGATTTTGTCCTGTATGTGTGTTATGTTTGAGACGAACCCTTGCATCTAATGGAAGAGCACCAGTTACTGATACTGCCCCTTAACAAAGCAAGTGCAACACCGTTCTATGCACTCTGTAAGTTACTCATCTACTGCACTTTGTTTCAGAGTACTTACACCCCAAAACTAAGTGTAGATGGCTAGCTTTGTGTTGAGTTACAGGATGTGCTTAATGTTCCTGAAGTGAAATAAAGTACTGTTGCAAACATCACGTGTGATGTGTCACAAATTGTGTTCACCTGCTTTTAAACAGGGAATGACACTTGGTGGAGGATTCTCTATACACACCAGTGAAGGAAAAAAAACCCTGCCCTTTTTGCTTGCACAGGAATGATAAAGCTATGTCTTGGGGATGGGAGCAGGGAGAAGAAGCTCTAACAACTTGAAGCAAGGTTACACCCTTCTGAATCTCATATTTTGTTTTCTCAGAGCTTCCTCAAGACTAGTAAAAAAACCCACCAATAATGATCAAAAAGAGTAATGTGATTTTTGAAATTAGGCTGCCAAACAGCCAAAACTGTTTCCTCATGCCAGCTTATATTAACTGGACCTTGACAAGAAGTTAAATACTAAACCATGTCATACCAAAATGACTGAATGCTGCCCAAATTTGCAAACTAAATAGACTGTCCCTTGATTCATTAGGGATTCGCCCACAGCACTGCAGTTCACCCACACTCAGCTCAACAAAAGGTGGAATGTACTGTCACAGACTCCTTTGGCTGTAGGTGGCTTATGCAAAGGAAGCTGGAATTACCACACAACAGAATGAAATCTGTCAGTATGAGAGACAGTTCTTTATATATCCAACAGCAGACATGATTTCAAACACCATTTAAAACTAGAGTTTTACATATACAAAAATATTTCCTTTATATATAGTATTCATATGCAATTGGAGGAGTGAGGCTTCAGTAAAAGATTAAGGTCTGTCTTTGCCATGCAGAGCATGTAATTCTTACTCTTAAATACTGTATGGTTAGAAAAATTTTCACATCGTTATTTCAAGGGCAGCTTCTAACTGGTTTGGTGAACACTTAAAAACAGCAATGAACCTTTCAGTGTTACCATAGCACTATTAAAAGTTACTAAAAAAACCCCTAATGATGTAGTCACACAGATTGACTTGTTTTGTGTTAGCAGGGATATTCAGCAGCAAGTCATCGTTTGACCCATGAGGGATCTTTGGTGATATCCGCATTCTCTGGGCCCAGTACAGCTTGACCACGAGTGCTCTTCCCAGCTGCGAGATACCTGCAAAAAAACCCCATAAACAAGTGAGAAGCTGGTGCATTCAGTTATCCATAGCTCTGCTCTCCAAGTTAAAAATATTTTCATCTCAGGAAAAAGTCTTCTTTGATGTGTACGACTTGTTAGTGTTTACTCTACTCTGCAGTAGTGGAATTCTTATGTCTACAGTGCAATTCAGAAGTCAGATACAAAATGCTACAACTTGAGTAGAACCAGCTCATATAGTGAGTGTACTAACACTCCAGTTAGTTTCTGGACCTCTCAAAAGAAAAACAATCTCCCACAAATTCAGAATGTAGGAGGGAGTTACATCTGCTACAGTGCAGAATATAAAAAGCAGGATATAATTAACATGTCTCTTTCTAGGTTACAAAAGAAAATAGTGAAAGTAGTATGAAGGGCCAAGGGGAGAAATCCAATATGTTAAGTATGACAACTTTCACAGACTTCTTAGAAATCAGGTTTTTGTTCTATTTTTCAAGTAAACATCTTCCTAAATTGAGCACAGGCTTACTTGTTTGATACATCAACCAGGTTATCACTGTTGACAGCAAAGAGTTGTTCTCTGTGTGACTGCTTCATTTCATCTGAAATCCCATACAAGAATTGACCCATTCCTAGGGAAAAGAAAACAAAACCCCACATTGCACTGTAATCTCAGTCACAGCCAAGTGCAGGAATGAGTGCAAACTACAACAGTAACACGTGCTGGAAAGGAACAGAGACTACTATCAGGCCATTATTCTGAGACAGTATCTAACTGAGTCAAGAATCAAAGGTTAGAATTGGGCTGAGGTAGTAAGAGTTTCCTATTTAGTAAAAAAAAAAAATAAAAAAAAATTCATAATCTATTCTGGCAAGTGATTTGTCAAAAATCTGAACATAATGGTGGTCTAGCAAAGTTCGGGCAATTCATTATGAAGTGTCTTGGTACTTTCTGAGTAGCTGCAAGCTGCATTTCATAAAGCTGCTATTTTTAGAACTCTTAAAATTTGCAATCAATTGTGATATATGTGCAACATGAAGGTCTGATCACCTTTTTGTACTACACACAGAAATCTGCATACAAATGTTTTAATGCTCTTGTTGGAATACTTGCCTACAGTATTTAAATATAAATACTATGGCTCCTTGAACAACAAGAGAACTCCAAAATAATCACAGAAAAGCTTTCTGTCAGGCAAATAAGCATAGGGGGAAGGTGGCTTGGAAGGACTTCTGTCAACAATTCCAAGCTCCTGCCCAAGGCAGGGCTGACTTCCCAGCCAGGTAAGGTTGTTCAAGTCCTTGTGCAGGGCCCGGTGACTGAAATGAAGTAACAGCATGAAGGGACACTCATTCTCTCTGCATCAGTTCCCAGGCCTATGGAACAGAGCTCTCCATTCAGTGTTCACTGAGTTTGCCATCGCTCTGTTAAGATCTGTGTTCAAATGCCAAAGAATGTTCGTCATCCCTCACTAACACCAACACCCAATGTGCAGGCACTGCACTCGTGTGCACCTAACACTGGTTGATTGCCCAGACCAAAACCAGATTCTGTCAGATAAAAGTCAGCTTCACTGGAACTTTTCTTGTTTAGTAAGTTAGTATTATTAATACGAGCATATTTTAAAATAATACTAATCTTAACCCTGTATACTCTTTACGTATAATAGGAAAGGAATGTATTCTAACTTGGCAAGTTTTGGATTGAAATTCAGATGAGAATGCAGGAGGGAGGGAAAAGTAAGGAAAGTAAAGCAACATGTCAGTAAGCTGAAAAGATGTCAAGATATTACCAAGGCATCATGAGTGTGTAAATATATAAAGAAGATAACATCCTCTACCCCAGCAGACAGATATGCTTTAACTTCTTCAGAAAACATGCACAAAGGGCTAGTGACAGTCACGGTCAATATGCCTGCCTGTGTCACAAAAATAATCCTTCAGCTTTCCTTGAATCAGAGGACAGCATTTCTTTTTATTCGTTTGCATTTCATGTCCTTTCCAAACCTAAAGTTGTTTTCCTCAATCTCCCTCCACCTCCAGCTGTATGCACCTGACATCAAGGAGCAGTAGGAATGAAAAGTTCAGCAGAGAGCCTGCATGCATGTGGTATGTCTGAAAAGAAGCAACAGAAACTGTCTGCTTCATTGAAACTGCAGTTAGCTTACATCTCCCAAGTACAAATTTTATCATCTGACACAGTTTAGCAAACTAAGTATTTTCTTCCCCTTAAACTTAAAAAAATAAATATACACTGGCAGCACTGGGAGGCTGGTGAGAATATACCTTTATCCGAAGGAGCTATCGGTGCATCCACAGCAGCAAACACTGCCAGCTTAGCTTCATCAATGTCTTGTTGTGTGAATTCTCCAGATTTGGCCCATTCGACTGCTTTTTCAAATGTTTTCAAAGTGGCTAACGAATTTGGATCTCTAAGAAGAAAAAGAAAACTTAAAATCAATTACTTCAGTCTTACAAAATGAAAAACCAAAATGGCTGTGTTCTCATTCATAATTTACTATGCATCACACACAGGGGAAAAATAAATTATAAACTTCCTTTTTATATACAAGAGCGGTTTTGGGGTTACTTGGGTTTTGATTTTTTCCCCAGAAGGAACTAGTGTTATAAACCAGGCAGATTTAGAGTTTGAGATACATGGGTGCAGTTAAGTTGCCTAAAAGTTCCAAGACAGTGTGCAGAGAACTGCTCTAATAACAGAGGGTCAGCTAAGCCAGCACTGTTCACAGGGCACTATCAATTTGCTGCAGCAGCTCAGAAAGCACATCTGCCATTACTACCCACACCAGTAATATTTACGATATGCCGTATCTTCTCTAAGCTGCTTTTCCTGCTACACCTGTTTTTGCTCTCTGTAAAACAGGTGCCACAGGTTAACAACTACTGGCAAGTAAAGGACTACTGCCAGGACAAGTCCTACCACGCTGAAGCTTCACAGAGAGGCAAAGCTGCTCAAACTTCAGTTAGGAATCCTGACCAAGCACTGTGCTAGGCTGCCTTTAGGCCAGGAAAACTATTTAAGCCCGGACTCCAGCCACGTGACATTTCTAGTGGGGTTTACAACTACTTTTTAACACTTCCAGTTCAAATTCCATCTGAAAGTGCTTTGGTGAGCCCAATGCAAGGTAATTGCTCTGGACTGACAAAAAAGAGAAGAAAAGGAGAAGGCAGTTCTAGCTCATCACCAGCAATGCCTCCTGCTAAACCTCCAGTGATTCCAGCCAGTCACTGAGGGATACTGCATAACCTTATGGAACATGATCATCCTACTTCTTGGTCTCAAATTTAGAATAGTCTTAAATTCCCCTTTTTAGGGCCTCCTCCACCCAGGACGAAACAAGGAAAAGCCAGTTTTACATAAATCTGGTACCAAGACAGTAAATATCAAAGTACAGAGACTCAACAGTGGTTGCTACCAGCAGAGGTAAATTAGGCTTTCCCAAGGACACCAACCACTGAAAGCAAGGAAGAGTTTATTAAGCAATTAATCTAACTTCATCAGCACTGAATCACTTCCTTGTTATTTCATTCCTTTTATTTCACTTCATCTTGAAAGAGAGCTACAATTAAGTTGAAAATAAGATACAGCCAAGTGCAGTCAGTGGTCCCCTCAGCCATGAACAGGAAAGAACAAACCCACTGTTACCTGTAGGAGTAGAAAGTGAATATGCCATTGTGACTAAGTTTAGCACCTCCACCATAAGCCCCCCCTTTCTCTCTGATTTCCGTGTGTAGGAATTTAGCTGTCATCAACCGAGCGAGGATTCGAAGGCTGGAATAAGAGAAAGAGCAACAGCAAAGATGTTCAGTGAATTGGACAACAGTAATATCCTCAACTTCCTCTAAAGCTCACCAGGATTCCCATTTGCAATTCACTGCTTCTTGTAATTTGCAACAGTAACAACAGCAATACTCAATATCTAATAATAGCTGAATAATGTGACATCACTGTAAGAGTGGCACTGCTTTGGATCATTCCTTAACTATTTCTATTTATTTCACTTTAATGAAATATGAGAGTAGCATTCTAAGCTTTATTACGTGCCATAGGATTGTCAACTTAGAACACATCCAAGTAGGCAGGGCTGTTTATTCCAAGTTAGCAGACAGCACCTCCCAATACTTTACCTCAGCATTTATAGGGCATCTCCAACCCAGCCATGCATCAGTTGCTTCGTACAGATTTTGTAACAAATGCACTGCCAATCATTTTCTATCAACGCTCCTTTTTCTGCAGTCAGCCCAACACTTTCCATTTGGCTTTGTACTATGCAGCACACAGAGAAGTTCCCTGATGTTCTGCTTCCCACCTTGCATAGTCTGGAGCCGTGTAGGGAACTGTCCGAACACATTCCCCAATGTAGTTCACTGGGAAGGGAAGTACAAAATGGGTCTTCATCTGGCATGGTTTGAAAGTAGGATCCTAAGAGAAGGATGGATTATTGTCACCGTTAGCAGATGATGCAATTTATATAATTTATATAATGTAACTAATTGAGAACTGTGGCAAAATTTCCCTAGTTCTCAAAAAAGTCAAACATACAGACACACAAATGCTAAAGCTGCCATTTATCTCACAGTGCAACCAGTGACATTTCGCTTGTGCCCATATCCAGTACACAGAATTGCCTTGGGAAACTGAAGTACAGGGACACCATCCACCAGCTACCCATCCTCACACCCCAGCTTCTCAGTTCTGCAGATCTTCTGTCTCTGCCAAGGAGTTCGGACTTGGCCATGGATTTACTTCTATTGAAAGAAGTGTTCATAACTCTCCACTTCTATGTCATGTATGTACATAATCACAACATCGTATTTCAATCCATCTAATAAATTCTAGACATTGAAAACAGGTTCTGAAACTGTAACCCACAAAAACCTCCCTACTATTTATGACAGCAGCTGCAATATGAACTTCTACTCAAACACCCCCTGCAATAAATTCAATTCTTCCTTACCACCCCACTTCAAAAATTCCAGTCCTCTCCATGTCTCCAGGTGTCTGTAAAATTTGCTTCTTTCCCTCTTTCACAGATACACTTGTTGGTATACTCACTTGAGCATGAATAGACCCTCACACATCTCCAGTAGTTTTAATCCAACCATTTCATTATTCCCCCACCCTTTCTTAACTTCAGAGACCCCATTCCCAGCCCCTCACACAACTCTGGCTGGCTGGCCAAGCAGAGCAGTGTATTTACAGCACTGGTCAGCAGGCAAAACCGTGGGCTGAGCTCTCCCTGCCCCCTTCTCAAAGGAGAGCTCAGGGTATGCCAAGCTGCTTTTCTGTCCTGTAGCCAAATACAGATTTTCATTTTCACTTAATAGTCACTAATGCTCTTCTGTCAGGTGTCATTCACATTCAGAATCATTTAGGGAGGAGACAAAGGAAAGGAAGGGACTAATTGGATGTGATTAAGAAGTCTGATGGCTAGTTTAAGGGAACAATCCAGTCAGAGGACTGTGGAACTGAGGGGCACATTGTGTTTCAGTGCTGTGCCTCTGTAACAGCTTAAGATGGACCATAAGTATCAGTAACAGCCCGGTAATACCAATATCCCCAAGTAGTAATGTACTTACATTAACTAATTTCCTTGTCATCTGCAAACCAGTAACCATTTCACTTCCCACAGGTTTCACTTCTGAAGATTTCTACAAAAGACCCAGTCCTCATATTAAAAGATAATTTAACGATTTATACCAAAAATACAACAAATGCAATCCCTTCCACTCAAACCTCTTTAAAACAATCATCAAACTGTGCCTTCACAAACATAAGCAAGATACTCAATTACTTCTTCGTATTTTCTAAGCAAAAGCCAAATGAATTTCCTTCCAAGAGTAATTTGGCACTGAGAGATACCAAGACAGAGATTAAATGAGGCCCATAAAGTTTCAGACTATCATTTCACTCATGGGTAGGGAACTTATTCCAGTCTCATCAGAAATTAAGACAAATCTGCATATTGACAGAGCAGATCCTTTGTCAACTCTACTGAATCAAGCACTTTTTGTGCCAACTGTCCTGAACACCCTGATAACGAAACAAATTCCTATGCAACTGAGGAACTGCACATCATGCCCTATTTGCTTTTGGCCAACACTTCTAGTAAAGCTCAGCTAAAAAAGAAATTAGTTTTATGCAACAGGGAAAGGAAGAAATTCTTTTTCCACATCCCACGCCAAGGCAGTAACCTCAGGGTAAGGCTTAACAGCTGATCTACAGGATTTCTATTGTCTACTTTATTGCAGTGAAGACAGTCTGTGTGGCAAAACACAGAGCAGCTGATCACAGAGCTGACTCTTGCAACTTTCTTCAGACATCTTTGTATGGACTTAGTATCTGAGTTAAAACAATCTTCTCCTGATTGCACAGTGGTCATGACGCGATCAAGTGAACTGTATTTGATGCCTTAGTCACACATGATGTAATTTCTCACCTCAATCACATGGGGACGAACAGGTTTTCTCTCTTTTTTACTCCTAGCTATGCCCTTTAAAAATTTCTCTACTTCTTTAGATGCTTCTGGTATCTGCTGAGGTGCTGCATTCACTGAACATCTGTCAATAATACATATCAAGTTTTTAAATATGGTTTTGTGTTTTCAGACAGTCTTTTATTATTTTACCACCTTGTCTTTCTAAACATTTTCTATCATATCATCATAATGTTAGATCAGTGCTCTCTGGTAATCTTAACACAGAAAAAGGCAAAATATGCATAATCCAGCATCTGATGTAGAAAAGAAAAAAAGTCACAGTCCAATTGTTTTTCTTTTGCTTGACCTAAAACACCTTTAGAACCAAAGTTGAGCAGTAGCAGTAAAACCACTTCTGTGCACAAGACAGGACTACCTCAGTTTTGCAAATATAAATGTCTCTGAAAGAAATTAATGCCCTCTGTATCTTATCTTTACAGGCAGCCCTACCATGGTTTTGAACAGTATAGATATTTATATAATTTCACTTAGCATTTCATGCTTTCCAAAACAAAACTCTGCAACTTAGGTCACTTCAAACAGACCCAATTTTGGAACTAATGCATCTGACACTAAACACCATAGCGTGTTCACTTTTTACTAATGTCTTTACATTTTCCAACATATGTATAAAGCAGATTTCAGAATGTCACTACTTTCTTTTCAGGAGAAAAAAAAATCCAAACCATACTGTATTAAACTGTTCCAATACAATATAACAGTATTTGTATAATGAGCACCTTTAAGGGGAAAACAAAAAGGCAGAATTTTGAGTATTTCTGTAAAATCCCACAGGCCACTTACAAACTCTGGGTACAACAGTTACATATGAAAAATTGCATAAAATGAGCTACCATAGCTACTATAGTTGCCATTCTGTAAGCAGGGAGAATTTAAATTAACAACATTCTTATAGTTTTTCCACAGACCTTGTTTCAAAGTACGCAATGAGAGGCACTGAGAAATGCACATTCACAGACCATGGCCTCTCTTAACCAAAATGCCCCTTTTCTTTTTTGCTGGAGCTCACCTGATGTTGTCACTATTTAACAAATACTTCTTAATGCGTGGTAGTTTGCGCAGTATTGGTTTAATATCGGACATTTCTGCAATTCTCTTCATCAACTTCACCTGTGTGGGAAGGGAAGGCAGAAATATTACAGATTAAGTCAAAGAAAGAATTAGCAAAACCCCAGCACTGCAATTCCAGAGTTGAGGATTTGGGCCTCACTGAAGGATATTATCAACTTTTCACCTGATCCATCCCACTGAACATTTCCTGCAGTTCTCCAGAAGGGGTAAGGTTTTTGCTGGCTCTAATAGAAGCATATAAATGCCCACAATCTGGAATGCCATTTGACAGCTCCTGGGCAGTCTTCTTAACTAGCACTCTGAAATGTTCTTCCTCGTCAAATCTTGGGCTGAAAAAGAATAGAAGCAGGTCTCATGCAAAAGGACACCAATGGAATTTCTTATACTGAATAATTCATCATCCCAAGTTCAACAAAGAGCTTTTAAACTGTTGGTTGTCCATTTAATTCACTCTATAGTCATGCACTTGATGCAATACTTAGGTTTAGAAAGACACTAAAGATTTAGTTATGAAAGAAATCCCAAAGTAGGATCTCTAAGAAGAGGAGAATGGTTGGGGGAAGAGTGTAAAAGAGAACCCCAAAACACATGCAAACCCACAAACAAACAAAACCCAATGTACTGTACTTGTTAAATATTTCACTCCATAAATGCATCATGTCTGGCAGATTTCTATCCAAGCACAGAGATGAAAAGAGCACACCCTGAAGGAAAAAATAAAAAACAAAACACACAAAAAACCCTTCACACAAGACAACCAAAGCAATGGCCTGAGAAATACACAATAACATTTTATGAAAGTGATGTAATGATGCCAACCTAATGCTAACATCACAAAATCACTCTAATGCAGGCTGTGCTACTAAATTAGAGCAAACATGAAATATGACTGTTGTTCTCACAAAGCAAGCCTCTCAGCTCCTGCTCCTACACTCCTCAATTCCTCCTTCTTAACAGTCAGCAGCAGTTCAGAAAAAAAATTTCTCTTTTTTTTTGCATAAAGAACAAGTAAAACTGTTCTGGGGTGCACCTTCCAGCAAAGGAGTCCCCCTAATTCAACTCCAGGTTCCATGGGGAACAGACCACAGAGCAGATCCCCTGCAAGTTTGAAAGAATCTTAAGATATATTGCTAGAACTGTTATACCCACCACAGGCTCTAATGATCCTGCAAACATTGACATGTTAACAGCACCCTCTGTGTACAACACTACACCATTCTGTCCTCTACCCTCTGCTTCCAAAATGTTTTGCAGCACTCGAAAACATGGCAACAGATGCTAGTGAAGCACTGCCTTAGACAGGATACCCACGTCAAGCACTCCCCTTCAGACAAAATACTGCTACTGTAACTGTCTGATTTATATCTTATACAAAAAGGCACAAGTCCTTTTATACACTAAGTTTTCAGTGCACATCAGCTGACCCTCTACCTGGAAGCCCTGACTGACCCTTACCTACCCAGCTGTTATTGCAAGTGTAACACCTGCAGGTTTATGATTAATTTACCTGTTCATACACATCTAGGTGTGAATCATCTGGAATGATGTGTGGGCTGACAGACATCCCACCTGTTTTCAGTTCTATTTGCTGGGCCTGTTCCCTGTAATCAAGGGCTCCACATCCCATCCTGTGAAAAACGAGAGACATTTGTTTCATTTTCAGTGTATGCCAAAACAAGGATCCATACAGCATTTGCAAAGTACTGTTTAGGACAACACTAATTTAGCAACTAAACAATCTGGGGCATTATCAAGCAAACATAGTACTTCACGCCTTACAAAAGCTTCACATCCAGCTTTTCAATGAAAGCATCCTGTTAATTTAAAATGGTGTATTAAAAAGTGTGCTTTATGTGCAGGCTTCCATATGGAACTACATTAATAATATCACATAAGCTGTTATCACCAAAAAAAGAACATATTCCTCCCAGACCAGGTCACTTGTTCTGCTCTGTGGTCCTCTTTCCCTTGTGGGTCACTGTTCCTGTGGCCACATAGTGAAATCAGACCAGAAGTCTACTCAAGCGAAAACTTCAATTTCTGCTACGCTATTTTTCATTTACAAGGATTTTCCAAGCATTCAGGGAATGCTTGTGTTGACACTGGGCAACAAGGCAATGCAGAGAGTGATGGAAAAGGGAAAATGAGTTGGCAGCTCTTTGGAGAAAAGACCACTTTCAGCAGGAAACCAACTTATCAGTATTTCCCTTCTACAGTAAGAACAGATGCTGAAATTATTAAAGGCAGTATTATTTTGGCAAGCTGTATTACAGCCTGTTGCTTCAGCTTCTAAGGAAGTAAGCCTCTCACTTAGTAATGACGTTGCAGAAGAGGGGCACGTAAGGTTTGAGCTCCTCGGGAAGTGTGTTCAAGCTGGAAACAGCTCGGAAATAAACCACCCCGTTGGTGGGCTGAGCACAGTACTGGACAGGAACTTCATCAGCTAGGGATAAAAAAAAAAACCAAAAGCAAAGAATATCAACAGCTTCCTACTATAAACACACAAAAGCAAAACAATTTCTTACAAGAACTTCCCATTAAGGATAATTTTCTGTTGGCATTTCAGAGCCACCACTGGTTTAAATTTTGCACATTATACTGAACACTGGACTGAAAGATTTTATTGTGTCTGTCCATGGTACATTAGAATTTTTGCCAAATCAGGTCTTTTTTAGCATCAAAATTATACAGTCTTGACACTTGGTCATTTGTGCAGGAAAGTGTCTGTCAGAAATATACTACAGAACAGTATTTACCTCCAAGATGCTGATAGAACTGTAACAATATTGAGATATACCATTTTCTATCATTCCATGGGGTAAGCAT
This sequence comes from Pseudopipra pipra, assembly GCF_036250125.1. Lineage (NCBI taxonomy): Eukaryota > Metazoa > Chordata > Aves > Passeriformes > Pipridae > Pseudopipra > Pseudopipra pipra. The sequence goes on along the minus strand of NC_087549.1, from coordinate 143,860,146 downwards.
TGGCAAAGTAAGGAGGCACTTTCACTGAAGTTATGCAGAATGACAATTATGTCTTTTTTCCAATGGCTCCTGTATGTCACATTCTGTAAATAACGGAGCAGGGAGGGAGTGCAACAAGGAAGGCTCAATGCACCAGCTGCCAATAGTGCTGCACCCTGGGTAAGTCTTTGGAAAGTCAGAAGATTGCTCAAGAGCACTGAACATGCCACTCAGAGATTCCTCTGATTGCAGGGCAACTGGGGAGTACACCCAGAGCAAGGAGCTGGCATCAGGAGCACTCCCACCAGATCCTGGGAAGGGCAGGAGGCTGTTCCAGTCAAGAACAGCCCCACATTGCCCCTCAGAGGCCATGGCCACACTGCAGATCCACTGCAATCTGTCTGATCAGAGGTGGAAGGGAAAGGACCATAACTGTGGACAGCAAAGTGAGTCCCTCTGCTTTGCAAGGAGCAACAGCTGGGCAAGCAGGCAGGTAACAACCCAACAGTGCTGCTCTTTTGAGCACGAAATAATGGTGACACCAACCTGTGAGTGTTGTCTCCAGCACAGTAAATGGGATTTTGGGCTCGATGTCAGACACTTTTAAAGCTGGGAGACAAGAGGTATCCTGAGGTTTGCTTTGAAGAGCAATTAATTCCAAACCTAGTAAGGAGAGAGTATCAGCTTGTCATTCTCAGCTTTTAGTGAAAGTGCTGTCAAAGCTTAAAACCTACTGAGGTGATAAAGATCAGAAAAATGGAACTCTGAAGTTTGGAATCTTCTATCTGCAATTCTTTCAAATATTTTACTGAAACAAATTCTGCAATTATCATGTAACAACAGCAAGCAGAACACTCTTTGTAAATTATCTTTCCAATTCCCTCTCCATATCCTGTTTACAGCAACATGCAATTTAATCCCTGAAGAAGAGACACCTGCCAGTCTGCCCTGTCACCCAACTCTAAACTCTGACCCAGACCTGGCAGGTAAGAAGCTTCTTTCTAACCCATTCCCCCCAGTTCTTACTCAAGTGCTCTGATGCAGGTAACTTCTTGTGATTAATTACACATTTCAGCCTTTCAGATTCTAGCTGGTCACTGTTAAGTACTCTTCAATTTATCTTTGTAAGCAGAAAGTCTCCTCTGATTTTGTGCTCCCCTGTCTCCTGTCTCACACCAAAGCTTCAGAAGATTAACACCACATTCTTGGAGGATTTCTATGACTAGATCACTATATCACTGCCTTCACAAAATCAGATTACCGTCCAGGGTTTCCAAGTTTAAGTTATTATCCAGAAGAAGTTAAACACGACATTACTTTTATAGTTGGCTTGATAGGTAGGAAATGTAAGAAATAAAATTACAAAATACAGGTTTTATAGGTGCATGGAACAGACCTCATGCTCATAAACAGCGTCAAGGTACATGATGGTATGTATGTATCTGAAGGGAGGGTGTCAAGATGGAGCCAGGCACTTTTCAGTGGTGCCAGGCAATAGGACAGGAGGCAACAGGCAGAAACTGATCTACAGAAAGTTCCTCCTGAATATAAGGAAGAACTTCTTTACTGGGGGGGTGATTGTGCATTGGAACAGGTTGCTCAGAGAGGTTGGGGAGTCTCTCTCACTAGAGACATTCCAGAACAACGTGGACACAATCTTGTGCCATGTCCTCTGGGATGACCCTGCTCGAGCATAGAGGTTGGACCTCTGTGGTCCCTTCCGACCTGAACTACCTGAATTCTGTGAATTCATCTCCCATTTAGTGCAAGTTAACATGAGAAAGAACAAGCAAGTTGGTATTTTAAAATAATTTCCTTTTTTCTGCCCTAACAGAGACATTGATCATTCTATTTTTGAGTGTTAAAACTACTAGAATATACCAATAATACACTGTAGTGTAAGCACTGCAGTGTACAGCCCCGTAATACATATACCCAAACTTCCAACAAAAAAACCCATCCCTTTCAGAGCAAATGCTGAAGTGTCCCTGAGAATTTAAAATGTTCTACAGAACATCAGCTAAAAAACTGTGGTTTTAAGCAGTTAGAGAAATAAAAATGTGAAAAGCAAGTTAACCTTTTTCAAAAATTTGGGTTTTTTCTTCTTCAGAAAGTGCATTGACCTTTTTTTCCAGCTTTTCTGCTTCCATTTTAGCTTGTTTATCATGGTAGTCTTCCTCTGGACTCATTGACAGAGTCAATCTGTGCGGATTATCCTGCAGAAACATATCCCAAAACAAAGCATTATTAATTCTGAGGGCAGCTTCCTTGCCTCAGATTATTGCTTCATCAGCAGTAAATAAAAGCAGCCTGTGCATCATTTGGCTTGCATGTTATCAACAGCATCACACACACAGAGTCTGAACTCTCGATTTCATCCAGAACAATCTGCTGCACAGGTGGGGAGCAGAGGCAGCTCACCACAACAACATGCATGAACACCCTTCTGTGAAATTTCAGCACAGACTCAGAATCTCTCAACGGCACACAGGACTCATTAATTTAATTACATCAAGGTTAAACAACTGTATGTAACACCACAGAGCAGCATGCCACAAATTTTATCTGGAGAGTACTCTAAGACGGGGAATTTCATTAAAAGCAGGAAGGTTTCATTAAATACCTCCTTCAACCTGCCCAAGCTTGAATGCACAGACATCCCATATGATATAATATATAATGATATGCATGCCTTATCCTGCTCAGAAATGGTTTACATCAGCCTTGCTGCCACAGAACTCCAGGCATAATGCAAATGTCACAACTGCTGCTGAATTCTTCTTCAGTTATACCAGACTGTGGAATTCTAATATCAAAATTACTCAAGCAGCTTCCATTTGCCATAATACTGGGAGGCCAGTCAAAAGACAGTGACCTCAAAAACTGCCCATTTCAATGTAGGAGTCAAACAGCAACATCTGTCCCTGACAGACACTGCCAATAATCTGGGACAATGTAATTGGATTCTGTTCTTTATCTCCCCCACGCCTCTGTGAAAAGACTACAGAAACCCAACTGAGTATGGAGTTGAAGAGGGAAATGTAAAATTAACCAGCTATATTAAAATGGACAGAACAAATGGCATTCTCTCCCTTGCTCCCTGTCTGCTTTATTAACTTCCTCGTACAAGGCAGAACAGTGCATAATCTTCTGACAGAAGAACATCCAACTATTCTCATCATTTCCTACTGAGTCGTGTTTTTGCCTCAGCCCCCTCAGCAGAACTGTAAAGGACATTCACAAAAATACTGCACCTACAAAAGCCAAAATTTAACAGCTCCCTACTGCCTCCAGACACTAACAATGCCTTTAGGAAAATTGATTTCAATTAAGGCCACTGTCTCTTGTTGCCTTTGAGTGTATGAGAGCCAACATTTACACCAATCAGATTACTTACTGGTAATTACTTATAACACATCTGCCTTTCAACACAATTTAAACAAGTTGACTGGGGGGGGGGGAAATCACAAACAAAACCCCACCCTACCAACAAAACAACAAAAACACCAAAACAAAAATCAAAACAAACAACAACACTCTCCCCCAACTACAACAAAACAAAACCAAACCACTTCTGCATTACTATCAGTGAATTTTTTTCATTTCTGGCATTAGCTAATTAAGGGCTTCAGAACTATTCAGTGCTGTAATGCCTTTATAGATTTTATTTCTGCAAGAACTCCAGAAGAACATATGGACAGGAAAACATGAAAAGAGCAGAAAGTAATTGGCACTGACAGCAAAATTCAGACAGCAGTTCAGTAAACATGAGGAGCACCAAAATAATCTTATTTGTAATCAAATCTTTTTCATGGAAGAAGAGACACACATTGCTATGTCACTATTAAGGAACATATAACTAGGTCTGTAGTTCTCTCAACTTCTCAGCAGGAAACACCCATGTGCCCTTCTGTAGCATCAGGTATCACAGTCTGGTAAAACATTAGCATTTTATCAGTGTTCTATTAAGTGTGGTTCCAAATGTCCAACCAGATAACATTTTTTTCCATTTTGAAAAGCTTTCATTTAACCATCTGAAATTAACATGCTTCATTCCAAGTGCTGCTGTTCAATCTACACCTAGAAAGAGGCAACATGGTGACAAAAAAACAGCCTTCAGTTTAATTTTAAATGCAAAATTCTGATTTAAAAATTAATACTGAAGATAACTTTCCATAAGTTTGACTACCTTAAAATATGTTTTAACTTTCTCCTGAAGAAATGTGGGATTTTCTTTAAGACACTGCCTGAACCGAGAGACTTGATCTGCAATCTTCAGAAGCTCCACTGGATCCCCATCTTGATTCCAGCACGAGGCTATATGCTGAATGGAAAAGAATAATTGGGTAAGCAGGACAATCCATCTGCATTTCTCTAACTAACAGCCCCTGTGTTCCAAAACCACTTTACCATTTATATTTGAATAACAGACATATAATGAGTACTTCTAACATTTTTGGAGAGCGGATAAAAAGCTGAAATCCTTGTTCATATTAAGGGACAATTCCATCATCATCTGTCCCCTGTTCTCTCCATTCTTGCCTCTAATTTTATCATACAAAACCACTGTCTAATTATTATCTTTTTTTTTCTTTTTGCAAAGGTGTCTATATCTGTATTCTGAAAATATATCATAATATTCTTTCCTCCCTCATATTTAAAATAAATTAACTTTTCAGCTCAAGAAAGCAGGAAAAAAGAAACAGGTGGTAGGGACAAAGTAGTATATATATATACACACTACAGTCTATCCATTTATTGTATCCATCAGATGAAATGATTTATAATAAGGTAACTCAAACATGTAATGGGACTTTGGAGAAAGAAGACACTAAATAATCAGAAATATCCCCAGGATATTTCTTTTGGAAAGTTTTTATTCTAGTTTTATTTTCTAATTTGAGACTATTAAGTTTGCTTGAGTTGCTATTGAAAGTTCTTCAAATACACCACAGAGCAAGATACCAAAAGCTTCTGTATTTCTACTCTGTATGAATAGGGAAATAACAAAAAAAAAGGAAAATATAAAAAACCCCAAGAGATATGAAAGAAAAAGCCTTTACTAGAAGCATATAGAGAACAAATCCATTGTTAACTGTCAAAACCACCTTCTCTTTTCTTACTTGTTTAATTACAAGCAAGTATCATAAGCCTTCAGCCTTTTTCAGTACTAACTATTTTTATCTATTCTGTGGAAATTCCCTAATGATTTAAAGAATAGTATTCTTTCAGAATATGCTTGAGTTAGTTCTCTTGAAACAAAAGAAGTCACTCTACTTGAGGCTTCTGCAGGGTCATTACAACAATTCAGTGCTGGTTCCCAGTAGGCAACCTAAAAGTTTAACCAAATATTTAAGAGCATTGCCCAAATGTTTTTTGAGCACTGAGAGGCTTGGGGCCATGACCACTTCCTTGGTGTCACAGTTTATCCCTGGCTGGCAGCCTCACTCAGCCACTTACTCACTGCCAGCACAGCAGGATGAAGGAGGAGAATCAGAGGGGTGAAAGTGAGGAAACTTGTGGGTTGAGATAAACACAGTTTAAGAGGAACTGCAAAAGCTGTGCGTGAGCAGAGCAAAACGTGGAATTCATTCCCTGCTTCCCCTGGGCAGGCCAGGTGTTATGCTCTCTCCAGGACAGCAGGGCTCCATCACATGTAATGGTGACTTGGTAAGACAAAATGCATCACTCCAAACATCCCCTGCTTTTTTCTTTCCCCAGCTGTTGTTGCTGAGCTTGGTGTCACATGGTGTGGGACAGCCCTTGGGTCAGCTGGGGGCAGCTGTCCCAGCTGTGTCCCCTCCCAGCTCCTTGCCCATTGACAGACTCCTCACTGGTGGAGTGGAGTGAGAAGCAGAGAAGGCCTGGACACTGTGTCAGTATAATGAAAACAACCCTGTGTCATCAGCAGTATTCAGCACAAACCCAAAACACAGCCCCATACCAGCTACTGAGAAGAGATCTAACTCTATCCCCAGCCAAAACCAGTACACTTGCCTGTTCCAGCACTTTACCACCCTCACTCTGAAGAGCTTTTTCCTGAATTGATGTCACCTATCTTGACTTTCCTAACACCTTTGACAGTCCCACACACCATCCTTAGTTGCTAGATTGGAGAGACACGAGTTTGATGGGTGGACTATTTGATGGATAAGGAATCAGCTGTAGGACCACATGCAAGCAGCTGCACTCCAATACTCAACATCCAAAGGGAGATCAGTAACAAGTGTTGTGTGTTCCTGAGGGGTCTGTACTGGTTCTGATACTATTTAACACCTTTATTAACAATATACAGCCAGTGGCACTGAGAGCATGCTCAGCAGGTTTGCAGATGACCCTAAGCTATGTGGAGCAGTCGACACACTGGAGGGAAGGGATGCCACCCAGAGAAACCTGGACAGGCTTGAGGTGTGGACCCACATGAACCTCATGAAGTTCAACAAGTGCAAGGTCCTGAACCTGGGCTGGGGCAATGACTAGTAATCAGTACACACTGGGTGATGAATGGTTTGAAAGTAGACCTGCAGAGAGTGGCCTGGGGATGAGAAACTGGAAATGAGACCAGAGTGTGTGCTCACAGCCCAGAGAGCCAATAGTACCCTGACCTGCATCACAAGCAGTGTGACCAGCAGCTTGAAGGAGGTGACTCTGCCTCTCTACTTCACTCCCTCTACACCCCATTCAGCTCTGGGGCCTGCAGGACAACATAGACACTGATCTGTTAAAGTAGATCCACAGGAGGCACTCAAAAATTATCAGAGGGCTGGAACACCTCTGCTACAAAGAAAGGCTGACAGACTTAGGGTTGTTCAGCCTGGAGAAGAGGAGGCTTTGGAGAAACCTTACCATCGCCTTTCAATATTTGAAGGGGGTTTATATGAAGAAGTTTCAATAGCAACTCAAGCCAGGAATTGAATTAGTGTACATTTTCACTTGTGAATCTTGAAATTAAGTTACAGCAGTACAATCCTAAATTCCATAGAAAAATACAGTCTTCCTATTTGGCTTTTAAAAACATACAAGGCATCCAGCCAAAACATACAGTTCCCAGAGCCAGTATGGCATGCCCCTCACAGAAGTAATTAGTGCTACTGCAATCAAAGCTACTATTCAGGCAGAGACAACAGGCTCACTGCCCAATTAAGTCATACAGTGAGGAGTCCAGAGGTAGTTTCATGGCTACTGAAAGAAAAGATGCCCACGAGATGACAAAGCCCCTAAGTAAAAAGTTTTACACACCAAGAGCCTACAAAATGATCCCATATTTTATAAAGATATAGGCAGTAGAGTTTTTTATTCTTAAAAAAACCACACACACAGACTTACAGATGTCAGGGCAAGTCCAAAACTTGTAGACTGATGCTTCAGCTGGATTTCGATTTTGTGAAGTAGAGCTTCAATCCTATCTTCCTCAAATCCTTTCCTTTGGGAAGGGATGATGAGAGAAGGAAATCATATCCATTAACACTAATCACTTTAAATGAAGGTATGAAAATGAATTATATCATCGATAAAGGAAGCATTACAACATAATGTCTTCCCCATTGAATTGAAATTGGTATGAAATAATATTAACATGTTGTGTCATTTAGTGAAACTGCACTAATATCATTAAACTCCTGAAGATTACACTGATAAAAAAAGCTACAATAGAGGAAGTAGCAGATACAAGTTTTAAGAGTATTGAACAATATTACTGGTTCTTTGATGTGTTTATTGTAATGTAACTGAATTTTTAAGGCATGTTATTTTTTATATATATATCTGTATTATTATATGCCTACATATTATTATAGTAATACCTAAAAGACTAAAAACTAACAATATTCTCAAAAATTGAACATTACTCACGCAATAACTTCATCAACTGTTCTAGCAATTATCTGTTTCACAGTTTCAATGTCTCTTTCAGCAATACCCTGTAGACCCACACTGAAATAAGTTTCTCTTGTTGAGCCATTAAACCTAGAATAAAACATATCCAACTCAGTGACAAGTACTAGAACTTAAGTGTTAAATCTGCCAACAAAGGCAGAAGAAGGAGAAAAAAAACCACTCATAATTTCCACATACACACACAAGACTTTAAAGCTAGATAGAAAGAAAACTAATTATCAAAGAGTCAAGAAATGGAACTTAAAAGCATGTTTTGTTCAATTTCAGTAGTAGTAGCCACTGTTAAGAAAACACATGGCAATGGTATTAGAGACAAAAAAACAGTTACAAGAGAAAAGCTGGTATTTGCTGTTCATCTTCCCATTCATTTGTAACTTCTTTCAGGTAAAGAAGTCTCACTTTTTGAGGTGAAAATTTCAGCTGCATATATTACCAAACACATATATTCTACTTAAGCAGGTGAGTGGAATGGTACTTTTAAAGCAGCATTTGTAAAGTAAGTGGTCGAATTGAAGTGTTCCATGAACACCTAGCAGTTCAAACCAAAGCCAGTACACAAAATGTAATAGGTGCTCATCAGCTCATATACAACCAGCATTCCACATCTAAAAAGCACAGAAGGAATTCACTGGTAGGCTCAGGCATTGAATTTTTCAACAGTGATCTCTAGACTCAAACATTTTCTTCTAGATTGATTCATCAGCACAGTCACTGATGTGACTGTAATTTTAAGCGAATTAAAGCCAGCTCACTGTACAGTTCAACCCTGTATCAACAGAGTCAGCCTGGAAAAGGCTCAGCTGACCAGAAATACGAACTAGTCAAAGTACACTTCAGTGTCTAAAGATGGATTTCTATTGCCATGCTCTGGAATATTAAGATATCTGCATGGCACTGGCATGCATGACACAGGACTTGCAGGAAGCCAATGACTTCACATAGAGACTGGCAGAGTAAGACATTAAAATCACAGTGAGCACAGTAAGGTTTCCTACTCAACCCTCTGAGACAGTCAGTGCACTGAGGCATGATTTTTGTCATCCTCAAGTCTAAAAATCAGTCAGATGGATCATGCCTGGAAAGTGCTTCTTTCTTTGTGCATACAATAAAGGCAAAATACGACGAGCAGCTGGCCCTGTGGTTCAGTGAAGACTATCCACCCACCCTCAGGCTGCAGCACGAAGACACTCAGAAGACTGCAGGAGCTACAGTTTGAGTAAGTGTTGCCTCAAATACCCATTTGTACTGAGGGGATGGCAAGCTGATGGTACCTAATTGCACAAAGGTACATTTGTGACAGACCTACCCACTATTAAATCACAGAATTGAAGCAAAAAAAGCGACATGGTACAGAGAAGAGCCACCAAACTCTTCTGAGTAACACTAACTGTCCAGGATGAAAAACTTCAGTAAATTAGGGCACTGAAGGTATATCATGCTTTATACCATCTATCCGTTTTTGTTGGTCATAAGCTTTAAACAATACAACTTAGTTTAAACAAATTTAGCATCTATCAAATTATTTTGATGAGCTAAAAATTACACTTGAGAATGGTTTACAGTTCCCCAGAAGAAATTCTTAATATGTTTCAATATTAAAATAAGATTATTCTGGTATAAACTGCCTGTATGAGAGAAGAGTTCTCCCAACTTAATACCGGGTTTTAACTTTTCTAATACTGCTTATAGTGATGAAATGTAAAGTGTAACACTTACCCAACATCAGGACAAAAATCTGTACCAACACCAGACTCAATTAAGGCTTTGTAAAAAGGAGAATTCGGCCCATCAACCAACAGTGAAGACAGCAGGCTTAGTGTGAACGTTTCAAAAGTGTCTGTAATACTAAAGAAAAATTAACAGTTCTTAAAAACCATCAAGTTACAAGTGTGTGACACCCAGCAAGCACCAAGTCCATTTCAGAACTACTTTTACAAAACAATGTAGAGGGAGTCAGAGAGAAATAACTGTCAGTTATGAACACTGCCCCAGACCTTAGGGAACTAAGAGAGCTCTGCACCTTTCACTTCTTATAACTACCAGTAAAGCAAGTTAAACTGGGCTGCGAGGGGAGATAAGTTAGTAACAGGTCATACAGAAAAACTTGGAAATGACAGGAAATTGAAAGGAAGACAGTGTTACCAAATATCTCACTCACTGAACAGTTGTGTAAAATGCCTGATTTTCCTTGTGTCTATCTGCTAAAGACAAATTTTGCTTAGCAATTAAATTCTATTTACTAAAGCAGGATTTGTCTGACTTTCCCATGGCATTACTTCCCCTAAAGATGATGTTTATCAAGGGGACTGGGGACATGAAACATACCTACATCTTGCTTAAAGTCCCCAAATGAGCCTTTGATTCAGAATTTAATTTTTATACACTTACTCTGTTAACAAGTAGCTGACACTGACAGTTGTCTGCTTGGAAGGATCAGCAGCAAATGAGTCTAAGCCACATGTTACACTGTGTTCTCTCTGGAAAGTAAAATAAATGATACAAACTAAACTTAAGAGCAGAAGTTACAAACAAAAAATGACTGCTTGCATCTTCATAGCATCTTCTTTCTAAAGATTTAAAATAATTTCACAGATACTCACGGGTAAGTTTAATATTCATGAGCAAATATACAAACACAGGATATCTTGAAAAATGTGAGTGGTATCTCAGTTTGTAAAAGTGGACAATAGAGAAGAGGTTGAAGAAAATCTGGCCATAATTAACATTCTGAGCTGGCTTTCAAACACACGCTAAAACTTTCCGGACAAGTCAGGGAGGAAAAGGAGGAGGGGGGAGGGAGAGAACGGAAAAAAATATTTTTGGCACCAATGTTTGGAGGGTTGGGTACCATCAGAAGGAGTATTTCCTGACACTATGTATCAATATTTCTATCAGTAGCACCAGTGCTTCAGATGATGAGGGCCTTGCAAACCGGAAATAATAAACAACTGCATGCAATCATTACTGAAACTCAAAATAAACATAGTTTGTCCCCAGTACCACCAAAAATAAAAATACTTCAGCTCATTTACGCAGTTCTAAACAAAAGAGTAACTCCAGAGGTTGGGCTGAGATATTAACCTGGTATATTCAGTTTCTGCAATTCCAAGACTGGATGTGTACTGTTTCTTTTTATTTAATTGTTTGTGGGGTTTTGTTTTGTTTGGGGTTTGGTTTGATTTTTTTACTTACAGGTTTTTCCCAGAGCTTCTGTTTTGGGATGTCAGTTTTTGATTCAATTCTTTCAAATTTTACCAATGCTTCCTCATGTATTTGCTTCAAATGTTGCTCCAGTGGAAAATTACCATAAGTGAAAAACCTGCATTTCAAATAAAAGATTGGGATTAAGCATCAGATTTCACATGAAATTTAGAATATACTCTGTATGTCATGTGTTTTCCAATAATTCAGTTACATCTTGAGAGGGGTATTACAAACAATGTCTCAAAGTTAAGACCCACCAATTTGGAACATACATAAAAATCACAGACCTCTTGGTAAAATTCCACATTTTTCAGCTGGGTTTTATGCTTTGGAGGCCTCAAAATGCCTTATGATTTTTCTTATGTTCAGTTTTTTTATTTTTAAATTTGTTCTATTGCAGCAATACACAAAGATACAAGAAAAAATATTAGTAACTGAAGCCAGAAACCCAGTGCACTCAAGTTTCAGAGGACAAAGTTCATACAGTCCTCACACATAAAATATAAAATACAATGATCCATGCCTATGATCTATAAAACACAGCTGGGTTCCTTGGGTCAGTCTACCAAACACATTCCCATACCTACAAGACTTCAGGGAACTATATGAGCACGAGGCATGTCTCAGGTAAATCTTATCCCTCAATTAAAAAATCTACAGTACAGTAGAATACTTCAGATGATGAGAAAAACAATGGCTGGTAAATTCACTATCACGACACAAGCTGATGTTCCTTAAGTGAATTAATCAGAGTAACAGATTGAGAACAAAATTAGTACAGAAGAAATAATTATTTCCCTCCATGTAACTTTCAAATTGACTTTTAGCTTAAATACCTTATTAGCAGCAACCAAATTCCACTACAGTAATATGCGATCTGGGAGCAAATTAACAGCTATTCATTTGTAACTTCTAACTTAATCTGTGTTGACTTCAAAGAGGACAGGAACCCCTAGATTCATCTATGCTACCTGTATCATAACTCCTTAACATTATTGCTAAATATGTATTATTGTGCTCCTTTCCCCCCAACCCATGTGAGTTCAGGGTGAAACATCTGTAAACAAAAACCCCCAAAACAAATCCTCATGATCAAGGCAGCAGAAACACCCTTGAAAATTACCCATCTCTCTTTCCTGCCTCAAATCCAACCTCATTGCTCTTCCTACATAAAATTCCTTGCTTCAATGCTGTCCTAGCTGCTGTAGGGCACAGGTTATCCATGTTCCTGGCCATGTGGATGGAAACACTGTACTGGTGGTCTTCCCCTCACAGAAATATTAACAAAGTGCTAAATCACTACGTAACCTAGAAAGTTAGTCCCAATTTCAGATACCTGGAATTGCTTGGATGATAATGTGTGGCATGGAACTGTTTAAGCTGCTCCCATGTAAGATCAGGAATACATAATGGATCTCCACCAGATACTACACCATAAGTGTGATCAGGAAGGATTTTGTTCTGCACGTGCTGTGCAAATATCCTCTCATTATCTGTCTTAAGAGGAAAACACCACATTTCAGTGAAAGTCATCAAAACACATTTTAAAGATAAAAGGTGCTCAATAACAAGGCCTCAGAGCTCCAGCTTACTCAAGAACTCCCTCCTCACATAAGCATTTAGTTCTGCAGTCCCACATACGTTAATAAAACGTTATCGTGTGAACGTAAGAGAAAATTCTACAATGAAATACATTAACAAGGTGCTGTTTTATATGTAAAAAACCTCTGACAGGCTAACTTTAAAAAAAAAAACCACGCCTATGCAACAGACTGTCGACTTTAGTAAATTTTCAAGAGGAATGAGAATCTCTGGTGCAATAATGCACCACGTGTAAGATCTTAAACCAAACATTCACAAAACTTACAAATGCCCCTTTCATTTCATTAAAAACAACTCCTTTGAAGACTAGAGGTGTCTGAGGATCAGCTGGGTTCTCATGTTCTAACCTCCAACCTTCTTGCCTGAAAAATTAAAAACAGAAGTGTTAGGACTTTGAAGGTTTTGTTGATACTTGGGGGCTCTTTTTATACTTTAAGGTTTGCACCATAAAGTGCAGTTTCAAGCTGTCTTACCAGAAATCTAATTGCCGTAGACATGGAAAGAATGCTGCATCCAAGTACACAGACAGGAGATTCTGAAAGTCCTTGGGATTTTGTGTTGAAAATGGGTAGAGTGTGTAATCACTAGCTGCATATAAATAAACATAAAAAAGATCAGCATTTTAGAAAGTCTAAGATGCATTTTACCATCATTTATTTTTAACTTTTCATCCATATAAATAACTGGAAGAAACAGTAAGTATGAAATGTATTCTTGCCGAGGAATACATGGACTTTTAAAATTGCAGCTATTTTACCACAAGAGCTTTGCTTTAGCCATAGATACATATCAAGAATTAAATGTATTGCTGTATACTACAAAGCTCCAGCTCTACTGGGACTTTGTAACTGTCAAATGAACAAGATCTATTTTGTTGTCTTGCCTTGTTAGTTTTTCAGTATCTCACTCAAAACATTCACACCTAATAAAAATGGCTCCCCAAAGTGAAATTAAGGAGAGCCAACAGACAGCCATAATGCAATAAAACCTCATGCATTTTAAGTGGCATTATTCACTTTTGGCTTACCTGTGAATGCATTCATAAAAGTGGACAGTGACCTGTTTAACATTTTAAAGAATGGATCTCTGCAAGGATACTTCTGAGAACCACATAACACCGTGTGCTCAAGAATATGTGGGACCCCAGTGCTGTCCATTGGAGTGGTTCGGAATTGTACACTGCAAGACAGAGAGCACAGAGTGGAATGCACTCATTTGTGAGGAGAAGTCCACCCAACTCCTACCTACAGCTGTGATTTATGGGAACATCATTACTGGCTGACAGCTAGTGTGACACACATCAGGATGCAGAGTTATTGAGTTCTTCAGACTCTTGAGTGCTCAGCCACCTCTTTCAGAGGGTGTATAACCTCTGCACTTCTATTTCTGGAGGTAGTACAGAAGCTCTTAGCACACGAGTAAACACATTTATTTTTACCGAAAAGGCTCAGAAAAAAAAAACAACAAACCTTTGTGGAAGGTAATGGTTGCATTATTTCTGCCTTTGGAAGTTTTCAAGGCCCACCTGCATAAATGTCTGAGGAACTGCACCTGAATTAAATACTGACCCTGTTTTGAGCAGCAGACTGAACAACAGACTTCACGACATCTGTTCCAACCTGAAAAACTCTAAGAAGACCCACAAACCAAGTACTACCCTCTCTGTTCTTACAGAAAAATCCAGTCATGAAGCTAGATTACAATTCAAAAACCACAGGGTGATGCTGAGATTGAATGTGTTATACACATATTAATGTTTACCTGAACAGATTATTGGAGTCCTCCCGAGCCACATGTAAATACCTGGCTCCTGTACCATCATGACTAAGCTTCACTGCAGTCAGGAACAGCTCAGGAACAGCTGTCACCTGCATTGGAACAAAACATTTGTATTGCAGTGTGACTGAAACTGGGTCAAACTGATCATGGATGACATAAGAACGTTCAATTTGTTGATCCCATATATAATACTGTCTTATAAAGAATTAAATAAATTTTTATTCCTATGGTGTGACAGGAAAAAGGCATTATGCAAATGAAAAATAAAATTAATAACCTAATTAAAGTAAACTACAACCAAAGAACCATACTCTTATGGTATAGATAGAAATTCAAACAGAAATAAAAAGAAAATGCATATATTCAAATATCAGTGGCTAGGGCAGTAAAAGAAAAACCAAGGAACCCTGTTCTACCACTAGCTCTGTCACTGGTAATCACTTCTCGAAAACAACCTTTACTTTCTGCTTTTTTTTCAAAAAAGCGAAAAGAAATTCAACATATTATTTCCCTCACAGGTTCTCAACAAAGGTGTTAAAACTAGCTTAGAAGAGAAAATATTGCTTGAATGCGTTTCATAAAACAGCACACAATGCAGTTCAGCTATCAGTCAGGACTTTTAGGAGGACACACTGAATGGTCACACCTGCAGCAGACACACAAGCTCGCAGGGTGCATTATTTACTCTAGAATTACCTCCCTGTTCTTGCTATCTCGCGTTGGCCTCTTTAGCCACCAGCGCGCCTGTAGCAAATGTGGGTAGAGTCCTTCCCAAATCTTCGTTCGCGAAACCTAGCCACGATAATCTCCCTATAGGAACATGTGTTAATGATACCTAAAGAATCTGACTGCAGAAAGGAAGCTACAAGTAACTCCTGCATCATTTTTCTGACTGATCACCCAAAGCATCCTTGTAAGTCTTCAGTGTGCAGTGGCCTCACGTAGGTGCCTTCCAACCACGGGGAAGCTGATGTACACAAACGCAGAGGAACCTCAAACGGCGGGCGACGCTCACCTGCTTCACCGTGAACCCGTGGATGTGCTCGCCCACCCTGTACTCCAGCGCCCTCTCATTCGCGGGAACGCTCTTCCACCTCCACGACTTCCGACTCAGGGACCTGAAACAACACAATTCCCTTTAAACAAACGCGCTACAGCCGCGAGCGGCACCGTCCCTCAAGCCCGGGGTCCCGCCGGCCTCCAGCGAGGCGCTGCCCGTCCTGGGGCCGAGCGGGGCCCGGGGCAGCGCAGGGCGGGCGTTCCCCGCGCGGTGCCGGGCACGGGGCCCCCGCTGCCCCCGCTCCCTCACCGGCCGCGGCCCAGCAGCCCCCGGTAGCGGCTCCACATGGCTGCGGGGATGGGCGGCGGGACCGACGGGCCGGGCCGCACAAGCCGGCACGGTACAGCCCGGCACAGCCCGGCACAGCGCAGCACAACTGGGACCGGGACCGGCGCAGGCGCCGCCGCCCCGCCCGCATTGGCGGCCCCGGGAGCTCCGCCCGCCCTACCCGGGCGGGGCCGCGCCGGGTCCGCCAGCCCTGCACGGAGAGGCCCTGGGGGAGGGGGGATTTTGTAAAGGGGTGTATTTGCCATTTTGACAAGGATTGGCATTGGGTGGGAGGAATAATCTCTTGGAAATGTCTTTGCCTTGTTCAGGAAGTTCTTGGGAAAATCGAAAGCGCCGTTGGTTGTGAGAGACCTTTGAGCAGCGCGTGTTGTTTGCTTTTCCTAATTTAAAAAGCAAACCAACCAAAACAAAACAAACATAACAGCACAATATCCGAGATCAGTGTGTTCCAAGGGTGCATCGCTCTCTTACCCTTGTCTTGCCAGTGCATCGATATGTTCCTGCAAAGACTTGGTGAGGAAATGGGCAAAGTGGGGAACTAAACCTGGCTGTGACAGTCACAGAACCAGCTAAGTTGGAAAAGACCTCTGAGATCATCGAGTCCAACCGTGGGGCTGTGACTGTGTGTGCAGAGCCCCGTCAGCCACACAAGGTCCCGCACAGGGACCTGCACAGTCCAGGTAAGCTCAGAGGCATCAATGCTGCTCTCCCAGTCGATGTAAGAGGGATGTGCTTGTATATGGCTAGGCTTTTATTCCTCCTGTTTTGCAAATGAATAGGATTTTGAGGCAGTAACTTGAAATTTGATTTCACGTCGAACGTTCGTGAGGTTGCCCAGAAGGACAGCACTTGTGAAGTATGGCCACCAAATTACCAATCCCTCGTTCCTGAAGAACCCCTAAGAGCCCCATTATCTATATGGACACAAGAAGCCTGATGCCAAAAGAGACTACGTGGGATTTTAAACAAAATCACAGTAAATGACAGGTTCTCGGCACGTCTCATGCCTTTTGTCCTCAATTCTTTGGCTCTGATGTTAACTAAAAAAAAATTGGAATGTAAGGCATCCTGGGAATTTTTGTCTCCACCATTTCTGACCTTTTTCTCCCCTTCTCTGTCTGGCATGCAGTTGCCTTCCTCCTGCTGCTGCTTCCATCAGTTCCATTAGGGATTTTGTCACCTTCACTGCCCTCCTGCCCTCCATGTCCCTGCTGCTGGGCTCACTGCCCTATGGCATATCTGCTACCTCCCTGCGAACCACATGGCTCCGGATTGCTCCAGCACCCTTCATTTTCTCTGGTTGCCTCATTTGTGTGTTCCATGTAATTTTCCTATTTCATTAATTTTTAAATTAAATTTTAAAAAAAAGCCAATAACTTTAAAGTCTAGATGTTGTGCATTAACCTATATAGCCTGTCATCTATCTTCATTACATATCTTTCTCATTCTTTTTTAAGGCTAGTGAAAAGATCCAGTAACTCATGTAAAGCTTAGATCCTGGGTACTAGCAAATGCAATTTGTTTGCTCCCTGTTTTCATTATACCTGCTTTCCTCCCTGCCTTCCACCATTTCACCTCCTCTGTTTGTCCTTTTTTTCTGTATTTGTTTCAGGTTAGGTTCAAGTCATACCACTTTGATAGGACCTGCTTCCAGTATGTTTCTTTTCAGTATATGTTTCCAGAAACTACGTTTCTAACACCAGGAAGAACCACTCATGGTTCTTCTATATTTTCTCAAGCTAAAAATAAACCATGCCATAAACATATAATGAACAATGTTCTCCAAAGAGTAAACATATTAAAAAAAGTGTTTCTGAGCCTTATGTAGAACCATGAATTTACACCGCATGGTTCAATTTTCGAATATTTCTGAATGTTTTCATATGCTTATGGTTTATTATTAGTCACTAGGTTAACTTGCAGCAATTTTTATGTTAAAGGCTATACTGCTGTTTCTGTTGATTTTTCAGTTCCATACTTTTACTAACAGTTTCCTAATCTGACCATAAGCTTCTGTCTCTTTTTACAGATTTCTTGTCATCAATATTTAGTTTGCTTCATGGTTTATAACATTCATCTTAATGGAACATCAGGCTGGCATTCTGCAGCAAACATTTATTTATTTTTAGTTGATGTTTATATTGGAAGGATGATTTTCTGGCTGTCTGTTTTCATATCACTGACATAGCGTTTGACAGGCAACCTTTCACAAACTTAACCAATCTGAGCAGACAGAGTTTCAAAATACATCAAACATCATTCCTAAACTTAATCACAAGATGGAAGTCTTTTATACTATACCTTGATCAATTTTAAAATATTTTTTTTCCTTCTGCTATTGTCTTGGATGTGTTTTGTACATCAAAGCTTTTCTTCTGTGAAACAGAACAGAAACTGATATGGTACACTACTTTTTTTTTTTTTCATTTTCCTGTTTTGTAAGATTTCTGCATAACAGATATAAAATTATCTTGGTTGACTTGTCTTGATAAATGACATGAAACCATTTGGATTACCATGACCAGATTTTGCTTTCAGTTATTTAGCAACAAATTCTGTGTAACTGCAATTGATTCAAGTGAGCTTTTCCAATGGTGAAAATGAAATGACAATTTCATTCTCAGCATTTGAATAAAGAGATATTTTTACTTAGTGTTTTCCTTGAAAAGATTTTGTTTTTAATCACAAGTTTATTTAATTAGATATTTGGTCTAAGGAGTCCCATGCCCGCAGAAGCTGTTTCTTTCAAAAAAATCAGCTGAACCTTTTCAAGAATTGGAATGCTATTTTGTGTTTAACTAAGCAGTTCAATTCTTTATCCTCTGCAACAGAGGTTGGTCCCTGCTACTTGATAAGACAGACTTGACAAGTGTATCTTATCTTCATGGACAATGAGGCCCAAATTTTGCTAAGTTAAAATCTCTGAAAAATACTTGGCAGATGCTTGTTACAGCAGCAAAACTATATTTGCTATGGTGTCTCCTACCAAGCATGGTACCTTTCTGTCCCCAAATTCCGAAGTGCAAAGCCCCGGGATTAAGTTGGAGCGTTGTGTAAGGTGACGGCAGCCTAACCCAGTAAAGTCTTTTTCCAGTTGCCTTTTAGAAGAGGTTTTTGAGCAAACTTTCTCTGTAATTTTTCTAGATTTCGTTTCAGGACTAGGTTATTCACTCCAAAAGCGTGAGAGCGAATTAATGTTTATATGATTTGAACCATCAGGGGGTGGTATAGCCGGGGCCTGTACTCTAATAGCCAGAGCAGCAATTCTTTACTAATCATCTACTTTTCCTTGTTTGAATGCTTGTTCAAAGCTGTGTACTCAGCTGGGTGTATTCTGACATGTTGAATTAGCAGTGACAGTAAAAATGCCAAATTTGCATCTATGACTACTTTATGTATCAGAAGTTTGTTATGTGAAGAGATAGGTGTTTATACAAGTTGTCCCATGATCAGCAGGTATAACAAATATTGTTTCTTGTTGGCTACATCCATTACATTGAAATAAAGCCATTCCCCATTACCTTTGCATTCCCATATTGCAATGTTCTCAAGAGCCTCTCATCCCTACTATGATTTCTAATTTCCTGTGCTAACAGTGTAAAATCATATAGAACCACTTAGTTTGGAAAAGACCTTTAAGATTTTTGAGTCCAACCGTTAACCTAAGACTGCCAAGTCCATCACTAAACCATGTCCCAAGCAGCACATCTACACATCTTTTAAATTCCTCCAGGGCTGGTGACTCAACCAGTTCCCTGTTCCAATGATTGACAATTGTTTCCATGAAGACATTTTTCCTAATATCCAACCTAAACCTCCCCTGGCACAGCTTAAGGCCGTTTCCTCTTGTCTTGTCTCTTGTTATCTGGGAGAAGAGACCCACCCCCACCTTGCTACAACCTCGTTTCAGGTAGTTGTAGAGAGATAGGGTCTCCCCTGAGCTTCCTTTTCTCCAGGCTAAACACCCCCACTATCCCTTGGCTACAGACCTTTCACCAGCTGAACTGAGGGGCCCAGAACTGAACACAGGATTCAAGGTGCAGCCTCAGCAGTGCCAAGTACAGGGGAATGGTAGCTTCCCTAGTCCTGCTGGCCACACTATTTCTAATACCACCCATGATGCCATTGGCCTTCTTGGCCACCTGAACACTATATAGGCCACCTGGGCAATCATATGCTGTAGTTGATTTGGAGTGATGCATGGGCAGATTGCTCAGCAAGCTGAACATATAATGTATAGACTCTTCCTGCTTTTCCCTCTTCTGAGCACTTCAGCTTTTCTGCTGCTCATCTGTCTCTTTTAGCAAAACGTGGAATTTAATATCCCTGGGACTTCTGCTCTCATCAGGTTCCATTGCAATTAGTTGGCAGAGGAGAGGGGAACTCAATGATAGACAAGCAAAGCATGAGCTGCACGTCTAATTTTCTTAGCAAACCAAGATGTACAAATGATATCAAGTTAAGTAATCAAAACATTCTCCAGTTCACTGACTGTTTCTGAGAAAAGCAAAGCAGTGTAATATTTTAAATTGTACTTGGGTTTAGATTTTGTACTGGCTCTTACACAGCTGTTTAAAATGCAGCACAAAATGCAACTTGACTTACACTTTATTGTTGCAGATAAATACTAAACAGAAACCATCTGTATCTTCTACTGTTAATATCTACATGGTGCTGTAGTTGGCCAACTCTTATAATCACATTCTAGACACGAGACACAATTTTAAGTCTTGTTAAATGTCTTTTTCATGTCATCATTTTGTATCATTGAAGTTAAACTTTAAAATGCAGGTCATTGTTCTGAAGACTCAGAGTCAAAACACTTCAGAAATATTGAAGACTGTGCATAATTTCTTAATTTGCTCAACAACCTTGTTTTCCGTTAATCTTTAAGTCTCATGGTCAAACAATCTCTGCTAACTTACATATGGTGCAGTCAGTCATACTGAAGTAAATAGCATTTCATGAAGCAAACACCAGTGCAGTATTGCCCCGTGGCTTTTTTATTTTATGGTGCTTTCTCCATATCTGTAGTTGTAATGGCAGCCATCTGGAAAGGGAAGTGCAAGTACTGCCACCACCAGAAAACCATCCTGCTGACAGGCAGCTGCAGCTTCTGTAGTCCTTGCATTTCAGCCAGCACAAACTCATTCCTGTAAATCTCCTGGGAGATTTACCTAAGTAAGGTTGCAGAACTGAGCTGGGGTTTTTATCATGCGTATTTCATTTTTACTTACAGTTTTCAGGACATATAACTCACTCTCCTTTGAATAATCCATAAAGTCTTCAAATAGGCAATGTGACCTAATCTGCTGAATGATCTCATGCTTTTGTCAGATGTAAAATATTATCCAAAGTGAATGAAATAAGATGGTTTGAAGTTTTGAAAAGATGTCTCTGGAATGTATGAACATATTTGTTTCATCTTCCACATGTAACCCAAATAAAGAGGCTATTATGATGTATTCCACATAGTATACAGTTCATTATGTTCAGCAACATGTCTCTCCCTTCGTGTATTAAAGCAAAGTATTCTCTTTCATCTCTGTTCCTCATAAAGACCTGCCACCTTTTACTGCTTAATAATTGAAGGCAACCTACTACAGAAGCTTAGTGTTGGATGACTGCCTGCACCAACAGTATGAAAAAGAATCAAGTTAGTATTTTTGATGGCTTTAGTAGTTATTAAAACTGAAGATTGTATGTCATGGCTCTGGGAATCTTTTAACTCTGCCACTGACTTACAAAAAGAAATCCTGGCCTTGCTAAGATGAATGGTGACTTCTGCATCACTATAATCTCTAGTCATCAAGTCTCTCACTGTTTCTCAAAGGAATCATGAGTTAAGATTGCTATTCTTATCTGCTTTACAGATAATAGAATTACATTATTAATCAATAGGACTCAGTAACAATATTAATTTCTTTGTCAGAATCGTGTAGCACCTATGTGTTGACATATATGGGTGAAACTTCTTCTGGAGTTCCTGTAAAGTTGGCACACTTTTAACCGATATGCAAATTTATTTTTATATATTTGAAATTCAAATATGTGTTGATCTTAATCCTTCAGTATGAATTTCAAAACAAGGTAATTTTTCTGAAATATTTATTTTGCATAAATGGATTTCCTGAACAAATGGATCTAGTTTGAACAAAGACTTCTCAGTCCCCTTTGTTGTGGTTTTTTTGCATTTTGACATTTTTTTTTTAATGTTAGTTTTCTTGGCAACTTAACTAATTCAGAAGTGAATCTTTCACAAGATCAGCACATTCTCTAAAGCTTGTTTTTGCTTATTTTAACCAAAACCATATCAAAAACAGTGTAAAGAGCACTCATGATATTAGCATTGTAGCTGCAGTCTCCTGCATTGTTAAAACAAACAAACAAATAAACAAACAAGCAGTATGTCATTGTGGATTGCATCCATATGTATGTGGAATGTATATGTCGCTCAGAGTTTTATCTATTTGGAAGGTCATCTCCCATGTCTTTCACAAACAAATGGAGAATGAAGAGGATGTGAAAAAAATGCTGATCAAATCAAGGACCACTCTGCAAATGGGGTCAGCACTGCAAGGTTTCGGTTATGGGTTTGTCCTTTGATTTTATCAGGGGAAACGACGGCTAGAACTGGACTGCACTAGGGTATGGGGTACGTAGTCACAAATAGAAAAAAATCCAGCTGTGAGGCTATGATAAAAGAGAATTAAAAAGAAATTGGAAGGCTAATTAAAAATCTGTAGCTCTGAATATTGAATCCTTGAAACCTCCAAACACTCTCAATAAAATATATATAGTATTTTTCATTTTACCCTTTCTATATACTTCACAT
This sequence comes from Pseudopipra pipra, assembly GCF_036250125.1. NCBI lineage: Eukaryota > Metazoa > Chordata > Aves > Passeriformes > Pipridae > Pseudopipra > Pseudopipra pipra. The sequence goes on along the minus strand of NC_087549.1, from coordinate 143,837,503 downwards.
TTCTGTACTTAGCAAAACTGAAAAAGGCATTCTGTTTCTGGAGCATCAAATACCATTTTCCAATTTGCCCTATATGTTTAATAAAAACCTTAAGGCCAGGCAGCATGTAAGTGTCAGAAGACTGTCTCTAGAGTGACAGCTAAGCACAAAAGTGAACATGATAATAACTTTGACTTATTCAACTCTTAAACATAACTTAGGGTGCATTCAGATGAGGCAATGTCTAACCTTGGCACACAGAAGCGCTGCTATGGGCCAAAGCTTTTGCCCTCTTGCAGTTTGTGTGCCATTATTATGATAAGCTTTTCTATTGTGATTAACTCAAGCACATGCAGTTTGCCATTCAAAACAGAACCAGCAGAGCTTTCAATAAATGGAATAATGTATACCCTGAATGTCAGATACAACATCAACCATTAGAAAAATCACCATACATGCAAAAATCATTGAATATACAAGCCCCAGGCCTGCTTACAGATACCTTTCTTTCAATAGTTGTATTGATAATCAAGCTCACCTAACTCACAGTTTGCCTTCAGATAACTGTGTTTGGCTAAAATAAACTATTTAACTGTGTGTTATGTAGTGTATCAAGCATCTATGTATATATCATAGACATGTAAACAATTTAAAAAATAGCAAAAATGCAAAGAATACATCCAGCTTGAGATTATAGATTCTGCTGTTCTTATGTTGGCCCCAAACCTTCTTCTTGTACATCAACAGTTTTCAGAGGGAGATTTGATGTAATTAACTCACAAGAAGAACTGCATTTATTTGCAAAACTAAACTGTTACAGTTTCTGACCCAGCTTAACACATTGTTCAAAAATAGAAGATATTAAATACAGCTAAGAAATCAAATATATTTTCAAAAGTAACAATTTTGCACAAATAGGTTTTGAAATAATATCTCATGGGTAGGCTTGTTTTGAGAGAAGATTAATTGGAGAATTACATAATGTTGTTAGTAAGCAATTAAAATTCAACAGAGCCTTAAAATTTACACCTTAGGGAATGCTGGTCAAATTTACACATCTTTCAAAAATAAAAGTACAAACTGCTTCCGAAGTGCCATTACATGCCATGCATATTTAAGAGTTTTCTGTTACATGATCCATTTAGCATTGCTCAAACAATCTTGGGAATACTCTTTTAGTTTGGTGACTTTGGAACTATAAAAAAATTCTTTGTCCTCCATGACCAAACAGGTTTTGTTACAGCCAAACCATTCCTTGGATGGTAATTTTGCTTTCTTCACACATATTAATGGCTCATTTTTTAAGGAATTGCTATTGGCAATGGAGAATTTTAGGTTTGCATGATGGTAGGTGTTGGATCAGTGAAAAGTTAAAAAACTCTCTCATCTTCCACACCTCTGCTGTGGAGACAGTACAAGGAAAACTACAGCATGTGATGGAAAGCTGTTGGACATTTGTGCCACCTGTAGGGAAATTAAAGCTGGCCAGGGAAAAGGTAAGGGGAGGTAAACTGAGACTATGCCATGGGGAGTTTTAGGTGAGATTGAGGATCAGTGCAGAGTTAATGCTCAAGGGATGGTACCGGAAAGTGACACCTGCTCCAATTTGTTCCATGAAAGTCACAGTCTGCAAGTTTATACCTCCAGAAACTCTAGAATCATCTTACAGACAGCTTAAGTGTCTAGATCAATAGTAGTTTTTGCTGTGACAGTTTCATGGTTTCACCCCAGGCAGTAACTAAGCCCCACACAGCTGCTCGCACACACACCCCCCAGTGGGATGGAGGAGAGAACTGGAAGGGTAAAAGTGAGGAAACGCATGGGTTAAAGTAAAGACAATTTAATAGAGGAGGCAAAAGCTGCGTGCACAAGCAAAGCAGAACAAGGAATTCATTCTCTGCTTCCCATGGACAGGCAGGCTTTCAGTCACTCCCAGGAAAGCAGGATTCCATCATATCTAATGGTGACTTGGCTTGACAAACTCCATTGCTCTGAACGTCCCTCTCACCACCTTCCTCCCCTGGCTTTGTACACTGAGCATGACACCATATGGTGTAGGACATCCCTGGGGTCACTTGGTGTCAGCTGGCCCAGCTGTGTCCCCTCCCAGTTTACTCTACGCCCTCAGCCCTCACTGCTGGGGTGGTGTGAGAAGCAGAAAAGGCCTTGTATGTAAGCAGTGCTTGTCAATAGCTAAAACACTGGTGTGTGATCAACACTGTGTCCAGCTCAAATTCAAAGCACAGCCCCATACTAGCTACTAGGAAGAAAATTAAGACTGCTCCAGCAAAAACCAGCACAGACAGCTTCTGGGACTGCACACCACCCCTCCAGCCCAGCACCCCTGCAGCCCAGGAATTTTGGTCGCCTGAACCATTTCACACCTTTCATGAGCTGCAATAAAGGATCTGTGAGCTCAAGAGAGCCAGGGCTGGCTGTTGGTCACCAGGTCTCCGGACGGTGAGGGCTCCCTCCCATATTTTAAAATCTCCTGGAAGCAGGATTGAGTCCTGTTTTACAGTGTTGCTTCTACTCCAGTCTTATTTAAAGCTGATGTTATCACCCTTTCTTATGGCAAAGCCTTGGCTTAACCCCTGCTTTCTTGTCAGTCACCCTGCTGGTTTTAGCTTCCCTGCTTTTGCTGCTCCAATTGCATTATCGATTGGGCTGCCTCCAGAAGGAGCTTTCAGTTGACACAGTTGGCATTGAGACAAGCCGAGCACTTAGAGCTCATTAGGTGGGTGGGATTAGATTCAAAAGCTCAAATCTGACGCTGCAGCAAAGTGATAAAACTCCTCCAATGCTATTCACAATCTCCTCTGAAAATTGAAGGCATTTCTTGCATGTGCAATTTATGATTTTCTTTTTAAATGATCCTGTTTGAGATGTGGATTTCCACTGAAATTATGCAAAATTTATAATACGTGGTCTAGGCTGGATTTTCATTGTTTACTTTTCTAGAAAACTGGCCATGCCATGACAGAGCTTTGCAATGTGATTATTTTAACTTAAAACTAAAAGCAAAATCTAGTGGGTTTGCAAATGGAACCAAAAAGAAGTGTACTTTAAGGTGCCATAAAGGCACTGCCATCACTGAAAAATCAAGCTGGAGGTATTTCATAATAGGAGCAAAAATGGATAGTCTTTCCTAAACCAAGAAGAACAAGATCAACTTTTTCACAGCATAGTGGAAATAAGGCCATGTTTGTGTGATGCAAGACAACACTGTGTTCCAGATGCCAACTTCCAGTTGTTTGGTATGGCTAAAGGGCAAAGCACATTCCCATGCAGAAATACTTGGTGCAGATATACTCAATGAATACTTGTGAAAAAAGGAGCTGTGACTATAGCATGCAAAAGTCATGAAAAGATGAAGCATCCTATGTGCACTTATGGCTTTAAACAGCACACAGTGAATAAAATCACAATACTGAGTGTCCTGAGGATTATTAGGAATATAAGTTTACAGTTATCTGTTATCAGGAGTAAATAACACTGTGGAAAAAATAATGTGTGATCAAAGAAGGGGTTCATTAATTAAAAATAAGTTAACAATCTTCAGTCTTGTATTTTCTGTGTGCTTAGTTTTGTATACCAGATAAAGGCTCTTAACTTAGTTTTGTGAAATAAAATGCAAAGATTGGTATGTAATGACTATTTCTCTAAAGGAGACAGGACCTATGAGAAATGCCATACTTGGCAGCCTGGGCAAGAGATAATCCAGGAGGAAGATAACTGAATTATGAAGAAACAACCTGAAGAGTCAAAGCCAAGACTACAGAGGCTCTGTAAAACTTCTTGGCTGTTACAGCTCCAAGGGGAACCACAAACAAGAAAAGAATGGAAGCCTCTCAACTTCAGATGTAAGAAAACAAAGTTTGAGCACTCACTGACCGGTGAATACTGCCCCGTGCAAAACATCATTCTTTAATTAAAACTCTTCCTGTATGCCAAGGGAGATGGCACTGTGTGGTTTTGCTGCCAGCTAACTTTAACAAATAGATTGCAAGATTCTCTATATACAATATTTTCTTAAAGAACTGGAAGACTGTGGTTGAAAGGAATTAATGTTTCTGCCCTTTGCACCCTTGAACAGAGGGAACACTAATTGTCCATGAAGAAACAGCCAGCTAGGTTTTCCCATGGCCACTTAAGCTGTTGCACATCTGCACAGAATTGTTATAATTTACAGCTAAAAATATATACGTATGTAAACTATGTATTTATTAATTGTAGTTGTGTTTAAAGGCCATGATTAAAGATCAAAATCTTCTTGCACAAAGGACTTCAGATGAAAATGAAAGGACAGTTTTTGTCCCCAGACTGGCTGAGGGAAAGCCAATTAAAATACTTCCCCATCATGAACTATGATTAAACAATGCCTCGAAAAAAATGTAATGAAAACATTATCCATCATTTTCAATTGCAGTTTTCCAATTAAATCAGGGCACAACCTATTTTACAATTAGCATGCAATGATGTCTGTCCGTAGTGGTAAATAAATGTCAGTTTGACTTTGGGATGATGACAGCTTTTATTTTTTAAAATGTTCATGCATGCACGTGTTTGGAACTAGGCTGATACCAAATATGTCCAACTGGAATATACATCCCACTCACTGATGGAATCTAGTTAGGGGTGTTTTCTGTGGGCGAAGTTCAATACAAAGGAAATGGAAAAGGGGCCAATATTGTAAGGATTTTTGAGCTGCACAAAAAATGCTCCATATGTTAGCAACTGAAATCACAAGGCAGAGTGCTGAATGACACAGGGTGGCAGCACAGATTAAGAATACTGCCTTCTGCTCATGGAAAGAATAATAAATCCCATGTCCTCCATGCAGAAATTTGTGATTTTTATTGGGGCTATTTTGTTCCTGCCTTATTGTCACCACATGATTGTTTTCCTTAAAGGTTGTTCACCTCAGGTTGGATTGAAGTCAAGGTAATCTACTCTGGCTTGGTTTAGTACTAAATGAAGTCATTACTGGGTGAAGAAACAAGCTCCTGGAGAATGCTTGTTCCTGAGTGGGTAAAAAGCTCCTGGAGAATGCTTGTTCCTGAGTGGGTAAAGTTAGATGTTCCAGGTGGAACCCTGACATTGTTGAAATCAAATGAGTGTTTTGTTATGGACTTTATGGGGACCTGGGTTTCAATGCTAGGCTAGGATTTTCAGGACATTGAAAGAAAGGACAATGAGATTCAGGCATTTAAATAATTTAGTCACTTAGGTTTGAAGACAGTGTTGCAGAGGAGGGCTCTAACTTGAAAATTCTAATCCCAAATCCACATTCAGTCACTTGCCTCACTGACCTGGTTCATATGGGTTTTTCATGTTTGCACTCCCTGTTGATTTAATACACATACGTTGAGGAAGTGTTTGATATTACATCTTGGCAACACTATTCCTGGAATTCCTGTACTTTGAAGGGGTTCAGTTTGCAAATTTAATATGTTGTTTTAATGTCCATGTATTCCTGTAGTGTAGTGATATCCACAAGATGAAATGAAACTATAATCTCCAGCAGAAGTAAACGTAATATTAATTTCTCCATAGCTAATATGCAGAAATTTGGGTTAATTTCTGTACTCATATCAGCTGCTTTGTGCATCTGGGTTTCCATCCCATAAAGACATATGCAGCTTCTTAACTTTAGGAATGCTAGTTTTTCAATTACAATCACATGAAATTACTTCCGTGTTTAAAGTGCATGTTAGCAGAATCAAGGACATTAAGCAATACACTGTGAGATAGTGAGCATTCTCTAAATTCTGTGACTCAGTGGAATGTAATAAATGAATAACGCCCTTGCATTTTCGAGTCACAATGTCAGCTTTACTCTAATTTAATCCACTGTATTTATTATCTCAGGAACAAAAATCTCATTTGTTAGTAATCTTGAAAAATAATTTTTTTTCTTCCATTTGCTTAGTCATTTGCTCTTCTTTAATGTGCTTTCAGCTCTTGTCCATCCTGAAAAACTCTGTAGTAACTGGAGATACAATGAAATTATGACATCTCAGGAGAAAAGAGACTGAAATCTGAACAAATAAGAAAAGAAAGGATTTTTAGCCACTGTTCATAACTCTTTTCACTCATTTTGAGTGACATCTACTGAGCAGGAGTGTCTACTAAACATTATATGAGAAAATGGATTTTACTTTTTTGTATAGCTAACACTGAAAGTAGGTGCTTTTTTGCGCATTTGATTTCGTCTTCTGAATTAAAAACCAAAACACTTCACCCATCCTTTAAATGCTGCAGTGAAGATAAAGGTCAAGTGCTTTATCTTCATATAAAGATGATTACAATAATCTCCTTATGTATTCCCTTCAAAAAGCTGACTTTTCAGTGCCCTCCATGTCTTTCGTGCAGTCCTTCTTTGCTTCTGGACATACTTGTTTCATTCCCATTTACTGGGAGTGCATATAAGAACATTGTTTTGGTCCAAGTGACTGCACATTGCACCCACTATCATTAGATACAGTGAAGATAATAAAGGAAAAAGAAGTTAGCTATGAGCAGGAAGAATTCTGTGACGGGTTGAGGCAATCTGTGTCAATGTCAAAAGGAGGAAGGGCATTTGCACGGCATTTGTTATGCAGCTCTAAACGCTTTCTTGAATATACATTCTGAGCACATAGTCCCTATGATAGAGGTTGTAAGGGGAGTTTTAACTTTTATTCCTCAGGGCTTCATCCTGCAACGTGGTGTTGAAAGGCTGCAACTCCTTCTGAAATCATGAAAGTGGTGGGAAAATATTAGCTGATTTAAATTCTTGTAGACCCATTGAAGTATTTCTCCTTGTTTCGATAACAGTTTACCCCAGCAAAAATCCTAGTCCTTAGAAGACAAATTTTGACAATGCTAGAAGTTGTTCATTTTTTACAGGATCAGATCAGCAAATATCAGCAGCACCATGAAACATATTCCCAAGGGACAGCTGGGATTTCATACATCTTGAGCATCTGTCAGAATTCTGGTGCTAAGAAAGCAAGAATAATTCAAAGAGGCAGAAAAACCTGAGCAGTAACTACTTTGTTACTAATATTAAGGTGGCATCTGATATTTGAAGGTCTAATCCTGTCATATTCTGATGATCTCAGATTAGAAAGTAAATGAATTTTTAAAATAGCCAACATGGCCAGGGATAATTACAACCAAATTGTCCTCAGTATTTTTTTAAAGAATCATTAAGATAGTAAAGATCATTAAAAAGATTGCCCAAAATAGCCCCAGCTATATTATCTCACCTGCAAGTAAAAGTACCCCAAGATGATTCTATCAGCACATCAGAGCACTGAGAATTTCTATGGAGATGTGAGGTGTAATGGATAATCTGACAAATGTAACTATTATGGTTTGAGCACATCACCAAAATAGCTCCCTGCCTTCTGGAAAGTAACAGTACGTTTTAGAATAGCTCAGACTCAATTCATATTGATCCACATAAAGAATAATGACCAACCACACTGTTTCAGTAGAATTAATCCAATCTCTTTCCCTACTTCCCTTGTTGAACCCTCAAGAGAGAATTATAGATTTCTTATACTGTTATGCTCATTCACTTACTATGTGGCAATGACCTACTTTCCGTTTAACACAGTGAACACAGGACTCTGACTGTATGAACATAGAGCATTAGGCTTATGCATATAGAGTTGTGATTGTCAGAGATAGAATCTGACATCCAATGAGTCTTTGATCTTGAAAGGAAATGGTGCTTATTTGCATCTAAGTGCTTGCAAGCAATTGCAGGTAATCCAAATGCAGAATCAAAGCCAGAGAAGCTTTTTTTGAGTAATTCACATTTTAAAATTCTACGCAAAAAGCAGTTTGGGTTTGATTTGCTCAGAGAGGCATGGGCACTAAATTTGCACAAGTTTACAATAGAGTTTTCTTTCCAACTCCCTGTGACCTTGCCTTTGGTCATTGCAAAAGAAATGTTTATTAATGGAGCATAAAGTGATATTTATTTGTTCCTTGTAAGTCTCTTACTTGAGAAGGGTGCAACCCGAGGGGATGTTGATATTGATTATTATAAAAAACAAAGAGTATGTTTCCTCAAATGCTACAAGCTTGCACATGCACAGGAGAGAATGGAAAGCCAGGTAATGAATAGTAGAAAGTTTTGGCTCAAAGGCTTGTGAAGTACATGTAAACATACCTCAGGATTGTGGGCACATAAGTAGTGTGAGTGACACATGGAACACTGGGCTTCATGGCATGACTGCTTTGGTACTGGGCAAAGCTGTAATACTCCTGCATGTTTTGTGCCAAGAAGAAAATTGATTTGCTTGAAATGTGGAAAATTAGATGATCCCACTCTCAAAGAGATATGTCCTTCATGTGAAGGCAGGAAGGATCCAAAAATCAAAAAAGGATTGGGAGATTTGAAAAGTCCACTAGAATAGAAGAAAACTTCAACTGCAAAAATTCTCTGCAGGTGTAATTTTCACTGGTGGTTTTGATTTGTTTTGTTTTATGGCAGCCTGGCTTTTTACAGAAAGGCCGTTTTAAAATAAAGCTCAGCATTTTGCTCAGAAGTACTGGGCTATATTTTGTGACATTTATAGGACTTTCAGGTTTTGTCTAATTTAGATTCCTCAAAAGGAATGCAGACTTTGGTGCATGCAGGTTTTGACTGAATTCATATTGCAAGGCAGGTTTTCATATTTTTCTTTTCAGTCAGCATTCCTCCAGTGCCTTCCCAAGATTCCTGATGGAGCTGGGTGTTGCTCACTACAGATAAAGTTATCAGGCTGGCTCTAGGTGAGTAATTAGGACTTATCTGCATGAGAACATTTAGCCAAAAGGCAGAGTTTAGCTGTTTGTCCAAGTGTGCATGTGCTAGTTTTTCTATTGTTATACTCTTGTGAAACATGGATGCATGGATATATAGATATATAAATATATATATCAGAAGTTCCTTTATTTTCCAGTTTTATTCTTCTTCTATTTTCTTTGTTTGAGAAAAGTAACATTTTCATCTACAAAAAAATAAAGGAACTATGAAATGAAAAAAAAACCTTCACTTTTTTTTTAATGTAGTCTAGTGATAAAATATCAAGAAAAATGTACATCTTTACAATTTCTGGAATATTTTAAAAATTAATTGTATTTTCTTTAAATTGTTCCCTTTTTTATATTCCAAAAAAATGAAGTTTTCTCTTGAAAATGAGAAAACCTCCATAATAAATGAAAAGCAAGATGCTACAAGACATTTTCAGTGACAGATCCTTAGATTTACTTTTAATGTAGCATATATGACAACATATTTTTAAAAGTTCAGAGCTATGCCTCCATAGCTGCTATTTGCCCTGTGTTATTTGACAATCAAATCTTTTACAGTGCATCAAAGAACAGGATCACTAGTCATTTCTGACATACCAAGTTTCAGATGCAGGTTTACCTGTCTTTTTTAGAGCTCTTTCTGGGGGCAAAAGCACTCATATCACTACTTTTCATAATTCAGAAGCAGCATGGCTTTTCACCTTCTCATAATTCAAAGTACCTAACCAACTTTACTCATGCTATAAAAGTTAATTAGCAGCTATTATAACATTCCTTTTACTTTCTGACAAGCTGTGTCTGTGTGTGTATGTATATATATATATAATTATAGTTTTACATCCTCATTCAGTGCATTGCATCATCTGAACCTGCATGGTAAATGAGAATTACTGTCTCTATATTTTCGAGCTATATTAATGTTCGAAGTCACGTCGAAGTGTCCTTCGTATAAAGAAGTTTAATCCTAGAGTAATTAGGTTCTTCTTTCATCTTCTCTCACAAGATGGAAAAGGGAAAAAAAAAATCCAAACCACTAAAAACATACAGTCGTAGAATAAGTCTTTCCATGATGACTGTAAGCCAACAGATAGACCGCAAACTTTTCGAAGCAGTCAGAAGAAATCCTTTCATGTGGTCTGGATCTCAGAAACCATGTTTGCAAATGTCATGTATGAAATGAGTTATGTTGGTAGTAAGGCTGCTCCACTCCAGCAGCTCCACTCACAGTGCCTTCTGGGTTGATTGAAAACAATCAGCTGGAAAGACCTGCGTACACAGGGAAATGACACAAGTGGCCCTTACTAAGATATGTAATTTTCCTCTTATTATGCTAATTAAAGAAAATTGCCTTCAATAGTACTAAATGATATATCTATATTGGTTCAATTTAACTAATGTTCCATAGCTGCATAGGCAATCCATGAAAGCAAATAATAAGATATGCAGCTAGAATTTATGGAGAGTGTTCAAGGAACTCTCTAAAAGGAGGGCTGAGGTTTACTGTTTCCACACTACAGATCCTGCTTTATGCTGTTCAAGAGATTTTCTACATTCTTTTTCTGATTTTATAATATGACATTTTATAATTTCTGACTCTCCTGATAAATCTAATTTGATGAAGACAATATTACAAAGTGAAAAATGCTATCTGTCTCCTTTGACAAAGAGAAAGCCCATATTTTTTGTCAGAATTATGTAATTTTTTTTCCAAAGAACGAGAACAAATAAAACAAAAAATCTCTTTTTGTCCCAAGCTACTGAAGATTCATTAGGTATCTTTTAAGTTAACATTAATAGAATTTCAGTCTAAGCTGCCTTAACCCTGATTTAAAGTGAGTAAAATAAGTTATGATGCAACTACATTGTGCAATGTGGAAAATATAATGGCTGTTGTCAGAACCATAGTTTTGTGTTCCCTGATTCATTTCCAAACTGTCATTATATCTTTGGGGTATACTTTCATGTAATTTCCATTTGTTTTAGGAGACTAGAGAGCAGAGCAAAATGTATGGTTATTGAAGTGTCCCAGTTTATTTTGAGCATAGAATTATTCTTTAAATAAAATGTAACTTTATTGACTGCAATGATGACAGTTTATTTTTCGGTGGCAACTATGAGAAATCAACATTTTCCAAATGCTACTGTAAAACTATCATTTTTTTTCTCTAAATGTGGGGGATCATGATCTTATATAAAAAAGGGTGCAGAACTTTAGGTTTGTTAATGCTATTTGGTGACTTGATAACTACTATGGTGTAATTTGACTGTATGGTTGTGTTAAGTATAGATGTGTTAGGTTTGGCAACCACAAAGCTTATACCATTGGAGAGAGGATCCATTTCTTTATGTCATGTTAATATTTTTCTAGCACTGTGTGCAGGAGCCTTAAAACACGCCCACCACCAGCTAATGAGTTACAGCCATACAGTAATGACACTATTTTTCTAACAGTCCCAGAACAAGTGCCAAGAAAAGTTAAAGTTAGGCTTTAACCTGTGAACTTAAACCCATGTGGGAAGTGGAAGGACTCCTGGCAATTCCAGCTTGGGAGCGCACCCCGTCACCTACAGCAGCAGAAGGACCTTGCACACTCTTCAACACTTGGAAAAAGATTCAATTTCCAAACCTCTTAAATCTTAACTTGTTCTGCTTGGATTGCCAACAAGTCACCCAGAAAGTGCCAGTTACAAAGTGGTTTCCTGTTCAAGGAATGAGGTGCAAGGTGTCAATGAATTTCATAATCAGCCCCTGAGAGGTTACACTTTGATTAGGTTTTAACCAGTAATCAAAGTTGAAAGATTCTGCCCAGTTGCAGGTTTCCTAAATCGTTAAAACTCCCACCTCTGGGCAAAACTTATCATCCTCAGCTCATATTTTAAGTTAAATGGATATTTAGAAACTTAATTTAAAGCAAAGTGACAGCAGGATGAATGAATTAATTTACTTTGTAGCATTGGCAGAAAAATGGAAACTGGACAAAGTAAAATATTTCAGCTTTGCTGGCAAAAGACTCCAAAAGGAAGACAAGTAGTTGGCTTTTCAGAAGTGCATGTAAACTGTACATTGGGTTGCAGTCAGGTCACCTTGTTTTTCAAGTAGTAAGGTTTTTTTTAAAAGATCTATTTCTCAGAAGTATCTGAAATTCACTCTGTCTTCTGTTTGTACTCTCATTGAAGTTTTATCTGTCTATATTTTTTTCTGGGTTGTTTTTTTGTTTGGGGTTTGTTGTTGTTGGGTTGTGGTTTTTTTGGTTGCATTTGATTTTGTTTGTGGTTTTTGTGACCATATGAGCTATGCACCTCACAGGATTTAATTTTACACTTAGGGCACTCATATTAGGATTTTTTTCAGAATTTTCAAAATACAATATCAGAATACAGAATTAAAATTCTTCAAGGTTAGCCTTGGAGAACCATAAATTTTGAAGAAACTGTGTCACTTGCCACTCCCTGACTGTCATTCATACACCAAATCTATAGATTGTGATTTTCTTTTTCCTCCAGTGCAACGTTAAAACCTTTTAGAAATTGGTGATGGACCAACAGCTTCTCTTTTCTGCTCTATTACTTAGAAGCAGAAGAGAGAAGAGAGGGCAGATAAGCCGAATATCAGAACCAAGGAGATTGCTGGCAAATTACCTAAACTTGGAGAAGTGGAAGATCAAGGCATGTTTCAGATGCACAGTAAAAAGGAAAGGACTGGAAGGCAGACAATGGGGAAACAACTCACATGTTCAGCAGAGCTTCCAAGATCGGCTTAGATGGCAGTGAGCTTTTGGCATACAGAGGGATAAGTATGGGCTGAAGGCCCAACTTTGGATCCCAAGAGTTGATCCAAACTGCTATTACAAATATACATCCTGTTCAGTCAGCTCTACATGCTGATAGTAGATGCCACTATCTTTTGGGAGTAAATCAGCGTGCTATTCTCCGATGTCTTTGGCATGCTTAGCCCCACCTCTGTCTGATCCCATCAGGCTGCCTGCGGGAAATGTTTTGCACCACGTGTGTTCATGCTTTCCCCTTTTGCAGCACACTGGGCATCCAGATGATCTCATGCATTGCGTGTTCACTGTGTGAACAGGTGACTCTGGGTCTGGTGTTGGGTTGAGGCCGTGCTCACCTGACCATACAGATGGCTAAGGAAGGAGGGAGGAGAGGAGGCACAAATGGCAGCCACTGAAATGATGTGTTGCTTGGGAGGGCAAGCTAAGCACTGGGGACAGTTCTGCAAAGCCTCAAAAGGGAGTGTGTTTGCATGTGTATTTGTCTGGGGCAAATCTTGGTCTTTGCATATGGTGACCCCCTGTAAGGCACAAACAGACCTGTGGGTCTGCCCAGGGCCGTGAGTGTGCAGCATTCCCAACTACAAATTGAAGGGAATCTGTCAGAGGAAAAATTGCAGTCACTAGATATAGCATAGTAATACCATTTATTCATAATCTGTCCAGTTGATTCTACTCCTCATATTGTAAATTTTGCCAGAAATCAAACCACTTTGATGAGAGAAAAAAACAAAGTATAGGGAAACTAAATGCAAGGCAGCAAAGATTTGCAAGAGGTCATTTTATGTTGAGAGATGTAAATGATCTTACAGTGACTTCTAGGTAAAATTGTGCAAGCTTATAGATGTTTCCCTCAGAAGGCATCTATCTATCTCTTACAAAATCTATTTATAAAATTTCTTATGTTACCTTTCTTGAACTTCATTTGGTGTAAAAACTCTCTCTGATAATACCATGAAGACTAAGAGATATCAAGAGAGAAAAACCTGAGCTCTTTAGTGAGATGATAGGAATTTATTATTCACAGCTGCATACACACGATTTTGAGTTCTAACAGCCAGCAATTAGTTTAAACAGTAATACCACCAAGGGAAGCATAACTTAGTTAAAATTTACATTTAAATGAGATCATTTGGAGAAATCAAATGCAGAACAATCTGTTATTTTTATATAACATTTCATAGTAGATTTTCTTAGCAAGGTATTCCTCACAATATAGTTTTATTACTTGCTGGTCGAAAATTACTGTGATACATTTGTACGTGTAGGGAAAAAAACAGTCTCACTTACCATTTGTTCATTAACAACCTGATGCAGAAAATTATCTCTGCTCAGGAAAGCATATTAACCACATTTAACTTAACACTCATGCTTGGCCCTGCTGAAAGCTAAGCACGTACTTAAGTGTTTTTCTGAACATGAATTGAAATTCTAAATACATTTGCTTGCTCTCTTCAATCATCTGCTCAGCTTACAGTGATGGAAACGGTTTCTGTTATGAAGCTCTTTGAATTTGTCAGCTATTTTAAATGCTTGTAACCAGTTAAAAAACAATTATACATCACCCTGTGTTAAGACATTGTGGAGACTTTTACTCTAGAGAGGAAACTCTTGGGATTTAATTGTGAATTTTGAAATAAGAACAAAATGATAATTGGATCTTCCTTCTTCTGGGAAGCTCCTTTATTTCAGTTTTTTTTTTTTTTAAATCTGAATTTTTGGCCATTATTACAGTTAAAACCTTCCACAGAATTAAAAGTTTCTAAATAGAGATTATTGACACTCCCAAGTGAAAATAAGTCCATTCAGTTTTGTTTTGATGTTAAGCATTAAGCTGCATCTGCCAATGAAGGGAGAGTATTTCATAGGGTTTCAGAAATATTTTTTTCCAATTTCCCTCCATCGCTGGACTTTCTGTCTGGATTTAAAACATGGAATGTGTAATTTTTAAGGACTCTGGAGTGTTACAGGCTTTCCTCTACTATGAAACAAAATTTCCAGCTATTAGCTTAAATAGGATCCAGACAAGGAGCAGGGGAAAATTTTAGGGGCATAGCACTCTGGAAAAATACCTTGCAAAGAGATTAGCAGAGTAGGACTCTTAACTCCAAACTCCCTGGAGAGCTCTGCCATCCAGCCTGGGGAAATACACAGGTTTCTGTGCTGGGAGGTGATTCCTGGAGTGCCTGTGTAATCCTTTGCTGGAGCTGGCAGGTAGCAGGTGCAGCCTTCAGGCAGCGTGCAAAGGCATCTACAGGAATGTAGCTTGTGGAGTTTATAATCAAAAATATAGTCAGCCAGGACTGTATCTCCTACTGGAAGGGTTGCAAGAGTGTGCATGTATCCATGAGCCACTTTTCTGCTAAATAAACTGAGTAACTCTATGACAGAGTAGACCAGAAGCCTGTAATGGATGACTTCATTATGCATTCAGCACCTAGAATGATCAAGTGTTTCATATAGGACACAGAGTAAGATGGGTCCATGACAGAAAACATTTATATAAAGACTTGATGGAACAAGTAATAATGAAAAACAGTTACATGTGCAGAATAAGAAGGTCTAGAACACAGAGGTAGCTGCACTGAATTTATATTAATAGTGAAGAGCTCTGTGTTCTATTAATAATAGAAGAATCTACTCTTTCATTTCTTATTTTTATCACTATTATTTCTTATTTCCCCCCTTTTGTGTTCCATTGACTTACTGAGTGGTTTTTAATACATCAGTGGTGTGGCATTTTCTGACTAAAAGCTAAACTGGGCGCTTTGAGCTTTCTTCGCACCACTAGACAATGCTAATAAAACCTCTCTTGAAAAGCATGAGGTAAACCTATTTTGAGATGGGTAGTTGGATGGGGATCAATAAGGCCTGTGCCAGCAAAAAAGTTAAAAAACATAAAAGCGAATGGTCTAGGCCAAAAATGATGTAACTTAATGAAAACTTGGCCATCCTCAAACCCGAAACCCAGACTCATCACTCATTCCTGATCACTGCTGCAAGCTCCAGTGTAATAAAACAGAGTTTTAAACAGTCTCATTTTGACATGTTTATGCATTTGTGATGCACTCTTGTCTCCATCTGAAAACGACCCTCTGGCAATGTCAGCAGACAGAGAGACCAGGAGTGGGATAGGCATGGAGGCACTTGTCCCTAATGGTCATCTGTCTGCCTGGTCAAGAGGGAGCAGGGCATTAGAAGGAGCCAGCTCTTGTACCGCTTGTGCTGGCCTCCTGTGTACCCAGCTGTGCCACTTACAGAAAACACTAAAATTCATGGTTAAAAATGTCCCTCTGAGGAATTCTAGCAGCTGACAGCAAAGCTCGAAGTGATATTGTTTGTTCAATTGAGAAATTTCTTTTAATTATCAAGTCAGTCTTCATTACAACCTCATAAATGTTTGGTTTCAATATTTGTTTTCTTTCATTTGGACAGGTCCTTGTGTACAACCACAGCTTTTCTCTCTTCGTTGTAGGCAGAATGACAACTTGTCAGGTTTCATTGTAACAGTTGCCAGCAATTTTAGCTCAGAATTAGCAGAAACCTGAATTTGAATAACTTCTCAGGCTTTAGCATTTCCTTTGTGCAGCACAGACACGTGCAACCAGGATGTCGGGCTGAGTGCAGTTACGTGTGATAAATATTTGGTTACCTGTCTTGATCAGTTGATACCAAATGAGCAAACTCCTGTTGTGAAAATGCTGCAGAATGGGTGATTCATTCTGTTCTGGGGCAGCAGCTTCCTGGCTTTAGTGGGCTTTGGCTCAGACCCTGAGTTTCCAGCAGACTTTCAGATATCCCTCCTGCTGAGAATCTGGATGAGTTAAATTAGAATTAACTCCTTGTTATGAGGGAATTTTACTGCAGGTTGTTCACGTGAAAGAAAAAATCATCTGTAACGGCTACACAAGTACTGCCTCTTTAGAGTCAAGCTTTCTTTGTTATGTCATATGTGCAAAACAATAAGGCCTTCTGCTATGTGGTTGCATCTGGCAAGCCCCTTGCCGGTGGATCCAAACAGGACCTGAATTTTCAGTTCCCAAATCTGCAAGAAAGGATACCTCTTCCTCTCTCCTGTACTTAAGTATATTCACAGAATCACAGAATATGCTGAGTTGGAAGGGACCCCCCTGCACCTGGTGTGACCATCCCTGAGAACCACACCATGTGCCTTAGAGTATCATCCAAATGCTGCTTGACAGAACCTGGCTTTGAGAGGAAACTGATCTTTGCAGGATATGCATATGCTATTTCCTTGCACAAGCAGAAGTATTTGGCCTTATAAGAACAATGAATAAGGTAAATATAGGCTTGATCTGTAATTTCAAGAATTCAAACCCATCAAAGTTGACATGATACAAAGGTACATTTGAAACGTTGCACTTGATTTCGATAACATGACTGTTGTAAAGAAAAAATAAGACTGTCTGTCTCTAGAACAGGACTTGAATTTTTCAGCATTTTAAAAGCAAATTAAAACGGAAACTGCAGGAGAAATCGCTTTTACGGTACATCCCATTTTGAAGAACTTTTAAAAATAACAATATCCTGTTGTAATATTTATAAAACAAAATGAAACAAACTATTTTCAGTTGTTTAAGTGGAGAAGAAAATTTATGCACCTGCTCGACTCTTAAAAATTGCCAAAATTTTGCTTTCTGTTCTGTAATGGAAAGAATAATTTTCAGGCCTTATTTGGAAATCTTCAGAATTTGTATATTGTTTACTTTTTATTTTCCTTTTAGTACTCTCACTTCTGAGATATTCTACAATTATGGAGTGAAACTCAGTATGCATTACATTAAACCAGCTGAAAGCTGGACAATAAATGGCGAGGACATTCCATTGCAGTGCAGGAAGGTATCAGTTTTACGTCATTCTTTGGTAGCAGTTGTAAGTAGTTGGTCCTATCTCCATTGCCATTGAGCATGAAAAGATTATGTTTGTTTTTTCGCAGTCAAAGCTGTTGTAGTGCAGATGCTGGATAGATACTGCTGACTAATCCAACTGTGCTGACTGTGGTGCAGGTGAACAGAGCAGAAGAGAGAAGATTTTTCCTTCTCTAGGAAATGATGCCCTGACTTCAGCAGGTTCTATGAGTATTGATGCCCAGGTCAAGGAGGGGATGCCCAAATTACTCATAAGTGAGCAGGGACAGCAGAAGCCATTGATCTGTCCTTTGGTTTAGACAAGGTGGTGAGTAAACGCAAATGTGGTCTTTACCTGTCTTGTTTAAGGGAACTTTCCTCCTCCTGAACTCTCACAGAGTTTTGTGGAACACCCAGGATCAATGCCAGGCTGTGTACTCACAGTAGTTGCCGAGCTCATTTGTGCTTCAGCAAATACGAACCTGGTGCACAGTCTGACACAGTGTGCTGCTGAGTGGGGATGGGAACTGAGATTCAATCACGGGAGATTATGTTTCTCACTCCTGGTTTTGCTTTCTATCTATTTGAAGTGTAAAATAAACTGGACATGTTCATAAAAAGTTTCAGCAAATGCTTGTTATATCTTGGGTCTCATTTTCTGTGTGTGTTGATCAAATACAGACAGATGGAAGCTGGTGGTGATTTAAGACACTCATGTGGCCAAGGATTGTGCTGTAAACCATATTATAATCCATGTTTCATATGGAAGCTGAAATTCTAGACTGAATTACAGTTTTACTGTTCAAATACAGTGCATTCACTGTCATTTATAACTTAAAAGGACAACTGCAGAGTAAGAAAATAAATAAATATGTGGGGTTACTTGTAGGAAAGCAGAATATTTATCTGTTTCAGCTCGAAAAGGTGTCTCTGGATGTGATTTAAGAGGGAAATGATTGCAATAAATCAAATGAAGCAGGGGCCTAGATTAAAGATGAGAAAGCTAACATAGCCAAGATAAATGCATTTGAGTAAAGTTACTTATTTGTGATATTTGCAAGATGGGGTTCAGCAGCTGGTGTAAGAACCATCCTTAATTTTTCTGCTAACAGAATAGGTTTATAAGGACCGTGTTTCTTGCTCTATAACACCATGAACACTGTATTTTAACTAGAATTCTTTCATATTCTATCTCTTCTATTAAAAGAGTCTGGCAAATAAATTTCAATGTCCAGATCGTGCTGAGGTGTATCATGAACTGGCAAATATTTGTATCCACAATTATAAGTCAATCATTTCATTCACCCATGGCCATAAACTTATAATGCCCTCAGATAAGTCAAACATATTGTATGGACATGTGTACATTTATATATTTATATCTCTGTATGTGAATAAGTGGGTTTGTGTATTTATCTGTATTTATATTTATAATTAAAAAAGTATTCATTTTGAAGCTATTAATTTTATTTTCTGAGGCCTTTGTCTCAAGCAAAACATTTTGTTACTAATATTTTCTATCCTTGGTCTCATTGGAGAGGTCATTTTTAAAGAAACCCCACAAACACAAATGTTTATAATTTTATTTTTTGTAAACTTTGGCCATTTTATCTAAGTATTTTAAAAATATTTCATTTTTCATCTTTGTTCATACAATGAATAGAGCAGTGGAGAAACTCATAACAGAAATTGAAAACACTGGGATAAAAAAGACGAATAAGGGAATGTGATAAAAAAATGCTAAATAACAAAAAGTGTAGAAGAGGCAGATCAGGAGCATCTGTTTTCCCTGTCTCATAACACAGGAATATGGGGACTTTTATGAAATTAAAAGATGGTAAATTCAAAACAGATAAAAAGAAATACGTTGTTGCACAGAGCAGGTAAATATTAAAAACTTCTTGCAAAGAATGCTGTTAAGGCTGAAAACTGAGTAAGATTAAAGGGTAGCTGGATGTTTATATAGTTCCAAGAATATACTCATTTACAATACTGGATGATAATATAAATTCTGAAAGATTTAATAAGCTTCATGCCACAGGTCTGTTACGTTCTTTATCTGTCATAGCTGTGAACTCTGTCTGGCAGGCATCATGTTTCTTAAATGTTGTGTGATCACCTAAGTTTGGTGATTCCCTGGGAAAGGGCTGCAAGTGAGGCTGATGCTCCTACAAGAAGAAGTAGCCTTTTCTTATAGTATTGGTATTCACTTTCTTTGTATTCCTTGGAGGATTTAGTATAGAAATGTAAAGTTTTGTACAGAACTATGTAAAGAACTCATTGACTGAGACTCTCTACACCCAATGTTTCTTCCTCACTACCAAGGAGCTGGGTGGGCAGTAAACTGGAACTTCCAAGGGCTGAGCCTTCCCTAGTCTCTATTTCCAGGGAGGTGATTATAGAAGCTATAACCCGACTCATGATTATGAGCCTTGTGGTGCAGCTGAGATCTTTGGGACTTGTGGGCAACAGAAGGATAGATTTACTTAGGCATCTTTGAAGGAGGAAGAGTGAAATGTAGAGAGTAAACTGGGATAGAACACAGAATTATTCTGAAATGCACAGATCATGAATCATATATTTTCAAGGATATGACTCAATTAGAAAATCCAGCCTCTGTGTATTAAAACAAAAAAAAAAATCAAGGAGCATGGTTTATGGATTTATAAAATTATAAACATTTAACAGTGGGAGGAAATTGAGGTTTGGATTTGCAAAGAAGTACAGAGGGATTAGTCAGATCCTGTTCATTTTAATTAACAGGTGAATTATTTCCCTCTCTCATCAGCACTAAGACTTAGATGACATAAATGGACAGTCTATACTATTCCAGGCCTGGCAGAGTTCCCCTTGCCTCTGGGTACTTGGTTGACTGCTGAGCTTGGGCCTCACATGCTTGGCTCAGATGCAGCAAGCATCTTGGATGGGATTCATGTAACTAGCTGTAAGCATCTACCTTGGACATAAACAGTATGGGTATTGACAAGTAGAGGACATAAGGCCTAGCTCCTCAGTCCTTCTGCTCCTGTACTCATTGGCCTTTTTGACAGACATCTTTGGCAAGTGTGCATTGTCTCCTAATTCTCCACTAGGAACAAGCACCATTCCCAAACCAGTCATTCATAACTTTTGCTCGGAGCAATGAAACACTTCAAAGCATTTTCTTGCCTTATTGCTCTGCATTTTCTTTAAGCTTTTGAACAACAGGTGGAGAGACCTTCAGGACCTCTTGAATCGCTTCTAAATACGTCTCTTCTTCACATTGTAGTTCTCTTCCTCTTTGTTCCTTTCTCTTTACTAAACACGGAACTACAAATTTCTCTTCCTCAAAAATTTTTCATTTTCATTTTCCCTTTTCCCTGTTTTCTTCCCCCCTTGCCCTTCCCTTTCCTCTGCCCTTCCTTTTCCCTTCCCAATTGGCTTACAACTTGCTTGGTTACAGTGATTTCCTAAGCAGTCCATAGCACCACTTGTTCATCTTAGCCAAGACTTCAGATTTGAAACATTAGCGCATCCTGGTCTGCAGGCACTGCCTTGTCCCAAAGTGTTTATTACAAACAGATGATAATTAAGATTCAGATGATGATTAAGGTTTAATGACCATTCATTATTATCCATGTG
This sequence comes from Pseudopipra pipra, assembly GCF_036250125.1. Taxonomy (NCBI): domain Eukaryota; kingdom Metazoa; phylum Chordata; class Aves; order Passeriformes; family Pipridae; genus Pseudopipra; species Pseudopipra pipra. The sequence goes on along the minus strand of NC_087549.1, from coordinate 143,816,458 downwards.
CCAGATGCAAAATTTACTTCCAGTGGAGTGAAGTCAATATAGAGTGAAAGGCAGCAGGGATGGTAAACAAGCATCACATTTATCATGACATAGTGAAAAATCCCTGGTATCAAGTTGTACTTAGTGAGGTACTTCAAACACACAGTTGGTCATGGTTCACATTACAGGTATGGATTAGTTGTCATTTATAACTCCCTTGTTTGACTAACCTGCAAGCAAACAAGTTCAGGTCTGACATTATACACAGAATAATTATTATTTAAAACCTTGAATTGGTTCTCTGTGTTCATGATTTTTCTCAACTTTCCTTGATTTTGAAAAGCCGTTGATGTCTGTCAAAGAGACACAACTCAAAAATACAAGTTGAGAACCTAGCAAAAACCTTCTTCACTTTTAAACTGGTGGTTATCCTACAGAAAGACATATATCTAATAAAAAAATTAATCTTCAAACCATTTGTTTCTCCCCCACTAATATGCAGAATCTTAAGGATATGCAGATCCTTTCTGAGCCTCTCAGTTCCATTTCTGGGATTTAAGTGGACAGCTTCCCCTAATTATTCAAATAAATTAACTCCTTGTTTAACTAGTTCTTGGAGATCAAATCTCCAGAGAGAATTTCAACTGTGGAGTTTTGGGGCTCCAATAAATTATGTCCTTTAGGACTGTGGGAAATTCTGTACCAGAGACAGTGGAATCAGCCTACTTCAGTGTATATTTTGTGAAATCTAAATCCAAGAACGATACCCCAAATGCTAAGAGCATTTGTCCTACAAATCAAATGAAAGTACTGACTGCAAAAAAGAAGTGACTGCAGCCTGAGAGAAAATGGGAAAAATCATATGAAACTGAATAATCCAGCACCAAGGAACACAAGAGAGATGGAAATGTTTGTAAAAAAAAAAAAATTGACATTTGCAGGAGAATAAATGTTTACATGGGTGCTGAGTGCTTGCTTAAATCACTGCAAGAATTCCTTTTCCATAGCATCTAGAACCAACAACCTGAATTAAAAGGAAAAATTAAAAGGCGTGTTTGGTTTCTGAAAATGTCTGTCCTGGGAATACATACCTTGTCTACAAATGTGACAATAAATTTAAAGTAAAATGGTAATAAGCATAAGAATAATTATGTTCTTGTGAATGACCTCTTCATTTTGAACCCTACATGTACTCCTGGATTTAGTTGCAGTCTCCTATCTTACAGCTATAGATGCTAGAAGCTCAGATGCACTTAGCAGCGGATTAGTTAGAAGATATTTACGCTTTTTCTAACATGAAAAAATTTCCTATCATAATGAGGTCAAGGGGCTTTGGAGTGGAAAAACTCACCCTTTTTTCTCTGAATGAGGAGCTAAGAACATAACTATGACTTTAATAGAGTATAAATCTTCAACAAGGAAATGTTTTTTGTATAACCGTCACATGCCTTCTGGTTTATTCCAGTCTGTCTTATATGATTTCATTGAAATGAGTCAGTTCCAACTTACTGTAGTTTTCCTCAGGTATTTTACAGCAATGAGGCTATTTCTTGCTCATTAGCATGCAATTGCTATGCTATAAACGATGATAAAGGTACTATAATAATTATTCCAATTTACAAGCTTGGGTTCACGTTAATGAATATTTTAAAATAGTCAGAGAATGAGATAACATTTGGTTATCATCCAGACATTCTCTTACCCTTCAGAATATGGCCAAATGTTGTATACTGGTCATGAGTCAGAAACAAAAGGTATTTTTATAGCTTATCTTAATCTTTACATAGTATTTCTCTTTTTAGTAGCAATCTATATGTTTTTTAGTTTGATTTTTAAAGGCAAATATGTACGTCTGAGTAATGATTGTAAAAATACTCAGAAAGACATTACCTTTCTTCTTTGTAAGTGGAAAATGTGTGAGGGTTTAGTCAGGGCCTCAGATGAGCTGACCTAGGAAATGGTGACTTACTGGGCTGTGGATCATGCTTAATGGAAAAGTTTCAAGTCTGAGGAAATTTGGCAGTGGGAGGCAGACAGAGTTTTATGGTGATGATCAAACATGGCAGAGGTTCTGGTGCTTGTAAATTCCAGTCACATTATCTCCTCCTGAAAAATGATGACTTGTTTTGACAGTGTGTTGCTAAATACATGCCCCCTAAATTAGGAGCCTGAGCTCTGGAGGAATGAATACGGGATGGGGATTTGAGGAATGTTTAAGTCCAAACTCTGCTACTGACCTGTTCTGTAGCCAGAGGCAAGGTCGTCAATTCTCAGCCTCAATTTCTCCCTTGCAAATGTTCTTTACTTATCTCAACTAAACATTTATAATGGATAATAAAAATTGTCTCATAGCAGGGCATTGCAAGAATAGCTTCAGTGTTCTTTCACTGTTCAAAAAGAAACATTTAGTATCAAATAGTCCTTTACTCCTGGCTTCTCTGAGGTCAGTTTCTGTTTAATCATGTACTTACAAACTAAAGGCAGTAATCTTTTTTTTTTTTTGTATTTGCATACCAAATCTTTAACTGCAGTTAAATAGTTAAACACCTTGTTGAATGTATAAAGATGTATAAAGTGCCCAACTATGATTTGTGATTTATCCGTCATTCCCATTGTATCAAATTCTATCTTCTTCTGTATTTTTCAAAGGTTCTAGGAGATTTCTGGGTCAGATCCTCATCTGGTTTCAACTGTCATAGTTCTGATGAAGTCAGTGACAGTGTCTTTTAGATCAGACCTGTAGGACCCGAGGATGACAGCAGCCAACTACATCAAACTGTCACGCTTCACACCACTCCGTATCAAAGCTAAATGCAAATGCTGCTCTTGCACATGATACAGTGCACAGGAGTCAATCAAATCCAGCCAATTTACATCAGCAGATTAGCTTGTCTGATTCATATAATCAAACACCAAACACTCACAAAAACCTCCAAGAAATTAAAAAAAAAATATGTGTGGGACAGTGATGCAACAGAGCAGATGCACAGGCTGGCCCTGCGTGTGGCTGCAGTGGAGAAAGAGGGATGCCTGGGGTTTAGCTCTATTGCTGTCACTGATTTATTGAGTGACCTTGGAAATGTCTTTGTGCCTTACTGACCATCTCTAGCACCACTTAAATACCTTGCCAGCTTAATTGCTGCTTCTAAAGTGTTGTAAGACCCTTTGGTAAAAGACATCATGTCTGTTTAATGTCACACTGTTTTTATTTGAAACCCAGAAACGTTCAGAATATGAAATGCTGACTGTAACGCTGTTCAAAACCATATGTCTTATTTCAATAATTCACTGTAAGTTCCTAGGGGAAATGCTATGCAATAAAATCCCATGTTACCCTTCCTCAGATACTGTAGTTATAAGTTATCCTAGACGTCTGTAGATTTGAATCCCGGGGCTTGTCTCAAATTCCAGCTGCTTTTGTAATTTATAAATTACGGATCTCCTCCAACTCCCACTGAAATCAAAGGAATGACTTCCACTGATTTTACAGGATACTGGAACTGGCCTAAAAAGAATATTGAGAACCACAGCCATTACAAGGCATTCATGCAGCACCATTGTGTTTCACAACTGAGCAGAGATGCACAATCAGTCCTGAGATGGTGATACTTGGTTTTAAATGGCAATTAATTTTTTTTTTTTTTTTTTGGTGTAGGAGGGCTAAAGGCAGAGTGAAATAAAATTATCTACACTATGTTGTGTGAGAAGCACAATTAATTTTCATATGGAACAATGCACATGCATGTGATGGTGTAATTTGGCTGGTTATGATAGGAAACCTTCAGGTCTCAATGACTAATTTGTTACAATGAGTCAGTACTAATGTGGATCCAATTTTTTAGTTAAAGTACAAAGAAACCTAATCAGCTTCTCACAAAGTGCCCCTGTCAAATGTCAGAGTGAAATTCTGCTTTTTACAGTATGTTTTATTTATACTTGGGGGCATGTTCCTAATTACAGTCGAGGGAGTAATTTGTAGAGGGTATGCAATTTGAAAAATAAAGCTTTTCTTTCTGTTGACAGAAATATTTGCAAGTGGATGATGATGTCCTCCAGTGTCTGTTCTGAAGTTCACTTGGTGAATGTCTCTTCCAGGTACTTCCAGGCTTTGTCTGGGGGTGCCCTGAATGGAAATGTTACCTAGTTATCAGCAGTGCAGCTGATAATGCTTAGTTTCTGTCCAGTGACAAAATGCTCAAGGACACACACTCTCTCCATTCACGTGGTACAACTGCTACCCCTAGATGATCATGATGGTACAAGGAGATGGCACAAAGCCACCTCTAACTCCTTATGTCTTTTGAGTTTAGTGTTCTGGTACATTAGATGTCAAAGCTATTTTGGACTCCAAAATAAATGATATCTTTGCCTAGTGACCCCTCATTAAGGGTCTTGCTTCATACTGGAAGAATGAGAGGAAAAATTTGGCTGTGGCACACACCAAGGTGAAACTTGTGCAAGATGGCATAATTTGAAAATTTTCAAATTTATGGAACTTATCTCTTTGTATCCTTTAATTTTGTCTAGTTTCATTCTTCCAGAAAAATGGTATGTTTAGCTGCTCCATGCTATGGCTGAGCTGTTTCTAAGAGCTTAGTTCTGTCACATTTGCCTAAACAATTACAATAAACACCATTATTAATCACCGCTTTATAAAGCATTCCTTAAACAATAAAAAGAGTCTATAAAATTCTAATTTGTTTTATTTGCATTATTTTGTCCTTCCTCAGTGCCTGAATTTCTTACTTGCTCTGTGGGAATTGCACCTACCAGGTTCCAGAAAACACAGTGACCCTGTGCTTTGCTGTTCAGGTTCACGTCCAGCATAGGCTGACAAAGGACAGATAATCAGTCATAACAGTGTTTCTCTTTGCCATCCTTAAGGTATAAAAGGGTTTTAAGGAAGACAAAAGTGGTCCCCAGAGGATACTTTATGAGAGGTTGGGCACAAAGTCTTACAGCATGACTGAGAACTTTGTGGAAATTTTAGGGTGTCTCAGGAACATTGCTGAACACTGAATAATGCAACTCCTCTGTGCCCTTTGGGCATCAAAGAAAATAAATCTATCTTCTATTAAGAGCTGGGCAGACTCTTGTACTCTTGCCCCTACATTTGGGCAGTGAAAATAAAGCTGCAGTCTATGACTATGCTGTCCCCTTGCCAAAAGTTGCAGAGATCCATCTTAAGGAATGTGCAACCAGGTCCTTAGACAAAGAAACCCAGTACATCCATTGAAAGCACTGGATCTATCCAGGTATTGGACATTCTGGCACAAAGTGCAGAGCCCTAATCTTGCTTCTGATTACTCTAGTTGCTGATTTATTAAATCAGAGGTTATTTTAGGCAAATCCATCTTGTAATCCCAGATCTGTCAGAAGGCTCCTCTCTGAAAGAAGCAGAGGCTAGAGGTAAGTGCTACTTAAGACTACTGGTAGGAGTAATTTCCTTTTTAATATCATATTATAAATCAGGTGCCTGCTATGCCTCAGCAACATAAAAGCTGGAGTAATCAAATTTAAAATAGGATGAAAGCAAAACATGTTACTTAGCTCTGTCACATGCTGTTTCTATACTATATACAATGGAAGCAGGCATTGAAAGTAGAAGTACACGACATTAAATTTTATTTAACATTTGCCTGCAGTGGATTTTCATTTAGTAATCTAGAGATAGACTCCTACCCATTCATGCATATGGCTCTTATTTACAGTGCTGGGAGTGACATGAATCCCTGTGTAAGAGAACATATTTTTCCAAACAGAACTGTAGAAGTGATGCTTTTGGTTGCTTAGAGATAACAACAGCAACAGATAGTCCCAGACTTTGCCCACTGGCTTTTTTTCAGATTGTCTGTGATTTTATTTATTTATTTAATATTTTTTTATTTATTTATATTGGGGTTTTTGCACATAGAGAAGACAGCAGAGCAGTAGGAACTTGAGTTCCAGGGGACCCCCGTTCGTAGGTGCTGGGCTGGCTGCAGCAGCGTTCCACTAGGTGACAGTATGGTCCTCGGAATCCGTGCTGTGAAATGATGGGAGGTATTGAACCTTGTTAGGACTGAAATCATCATGTGAAGAAAAATGTCCCCCCGTATAATCACTAGGAAAACTGCATACAAATTGCATTGTCTTTTCAGGAAAAGAAGAAAAAAAAATCCCCTGTGAGTTTAAAATGTGATAAAAATAGAACTTGAATATGTACGAGGAACATGCTGATTATTGTGTCCTCACCATGGAAGAACCAGGCAGTTAACTGAGTTTAAGAACTGAATCACATTAGAAAAGAACATTAAAAATCCCCCAGTATTTCCCTTTTTTTTTTTTTTTTAAGGGTAAGGTGTTTGAAATTAAGGGGGAGGGGTGGGGGAAAATCCTTCCACCTTTCCTGGTGGAAGAAGCAGAAAATCAAACAAAACGTAAATACAGATGGCTACAGGAGAGATACACCCAACTGCTGTCCTGCAAAATGGGTGAACTAACAGAAGGGTAAGAAAGGGTATTGGGGAGGTGCATGTTCTTAAACATTTCCCTTCCATACAGAGAAAGGAGATGTGAAATTAGCCTGCCATTCAGCACAGTTCTCCATTCTTCTTCTTCGAATCAGAAGGAAGCTGGGATTCAAAATGAGCAAGCTGATCATGCAAACTCACTTAGGAGGAAGCAATGTGATGTGCTTGAGGATTAAGGTATAGGAAAATAAAACACTGTGATTCCAAATCTGGAAGGCATTTTCACACTGATGTCTTGCTGGAGATGAGCTGTGCTCTTGCTTTCAGCAAGACCACATGGCGTGTTTCCACTAAATGCACTGAAACACCTGACTGAATTAGAGTGAGTGACAGAAGTAAGGTAACAGGACTGAGAGGACATTCTCCAACCTCCGGAAGCTTATGGATCCTCTGGAACCCATTCATCATCTGAATGAAACACTCAGTGTCATAATCCTGCCTTTCTTTACATTAGTCTGAAGGGTGATTTTCTCTAAGGTGATTTAATAGTATTACTAATATTTCAAATCATCCTGTGGCTTCACCAACATCAGCGTTTTTTCATCAGTAAATTTAGTCACAGCTTTTTATGCTGTTTTTTTTTTTCTTCCCTTTTTTTGGCTGCTGACATGAGTATTCTGGGTATGGATGCAATATTTGGGAAGTTGTGTGTGTGCAGTGTGATTGCTGATATCAAGCGTGCTTCCCAAAAGCACCAGATGCGGTTCTAAATCAAGCTGAGCCTCCAGGCTTTGGGAAGTGGCTGATATCACAGAGCCTCAGGAAGACTGTAAAGAAGGATGTTGCCAAATGGCACACATCCAATTAGCTTCCTCTGTGGCATATATAGGAGAATTAGGGGAGACTTGTGGATATGAGAGACTTGTAGATGTGGATTCTTTGTAGGTTTTTTTTTTCTTCTTTTTCTTTTCCCTTTTTTTTTTCTTTTTTGTACCCAAGGAAGTGTACAACAAACCATATGTTCTGGTTTAGTCATATGTTCTGATAGCCATCATGCCTCAAATTTCATAGTGTTGACTCTAGGTAATAGTGGTGTTACATTCTTAAGAATCAAAGGCACAATATAATTAGGAGAGGTATTATTTTGTGTTTAGCAGAGCACTAAATTAATGATATATGGGCATGATTCCACTGGTGCACATCCCTGTTACTATGGCAACAATATTATGTCATGTGAGTCTGTCCTTGGTGTTACTTAGAGCAGCAAAGCTTCAGCAAGCTCTTCATTTATTTCAGAGACCTAAATAGCCGCCTTCCCTGTGTGTGGAATGAAATCGGTTTTATTAAAGCTACAAATGTTATGTATTCCATTAATTGCTTCTCTTATGTTATCCTGTTAATTCACTTTACTTACATGGAGCATTAGCATTAACATAAAACAGATAATTAGTGAACTGCAAATGACTAATACACCCATATTGTGCAAATTCCTCTTTTCATATTCAAAGCACTACCATGTGCTTCAACTTCTTCAACCCCAACCATTAACCTCAAGGGTTTGCAGACCAAAAAAGGAGATGGAGTCAGTCCAAGAGGAAACATTCCCAGCTCCAGAAGCACTATCTGCTGATTCACAAAGAAAGAATTTCAGAAATCCAGCCTCTCTCCTTCCCTCATCGCTTCCCCTCCCAGCTTCTAAATGAAAAGAAGAAACAGTTTTTAGAAATATTCCTGCTCGGGGCACATGGTGTCAGGTTCTGTTTTCCTGCTCAGAAACCAAAGTTCTTTGATCAGGATCACTGCGACTGCTGTCAGTCTGACAGGGAATTGCAGTGTAAGACTGTACCCAGATTAGATTCCGATCATTTTGATTTATTGTTCTGTGTTTCCAAACGTACTCTAATTTGCAACAGTAACCTCTGAAATGTCTGGATCAGTGTCAGAGCACAGCCCCTTTCTCCCAGGTTCAGGAATTGCCTTGGCGGGTGCGGGGCAGCAGCCGGCAGATGGCAGCTGCCCGCTGCCGCTCCACATCATGCATTTTTCATCAAATATGGGAAAGTGAACCAAAGGTACATCGACTGTGTGTGCGCTGGGGGGAGGAGGAGAGGAAATGTTTTGCAAGTCAAAATCTACAATTAAAGGAAAATACCTTTTTTCTTTTTTTTCTTCCTAACCTAGATGTGTTAATCAGATTTGTTCTATTATCAGTCACGTTTGTAGGAAGAAATGCTGAATCTTGTTTAAAACAAAATTAATCCCTTCCCCCACTACGAGCTTTGGATACTTTAGAGAAATACTGTATCTCAAAAGTACCAGCTGGTCAATCAATTTGTCTTGACATTTACAGCTGGGGAGTTCATCTATTAATGAGAGGTATCATATACCAAAAGACGATTAATGTATCAATATACAGACTGTACATAAAGCCATATTACTCCTCCTCCTAAGAAAATAGAATAGAGATACAACATAAAAACTATAATATATTTTTTTTAATTATCCACTGTGTGTTAATTCCTGGAAATACAGGGCAAGGTTCTCACCCTGTGTAAATCAGAGTATCTCTGATGAAGGCAGCTGGAATGACATTGATTTAGATCAACAGAAAATGTGACTCACAGGCTTATCTGCAGTTTTTCTTACTGTTACATCTCTCTCCCTGGAGTCCTTTGCTTTTCAAAAAACTCAGTGTCGCCCGCTGCTAAAATGGATCATAAAAGGCAGAATAAGGTAAATAAAGAGATTCTTTATGTGCCTTAAAGAGTGACATTTATAATTTCTGAAAAGATCTGTTGCCTTTCTTAGCCATTTCCCCATTTTGGGTCACTGCAAAAGGTTAGCACCTTCTGTGCAGGGAGGTTTCTGCATGTCACAGAGCTGTCCTTCATCATAGAAAACTGGAGACAGACTATCATTGTGAATAAATGCTTGTTTTGCCTTTGTCCTTTCACTTTGCCCGACTCAGGTACAATAATGATGGTCAAAAACCCCAGGTACACAAACCAACATTATTCTGAGAGAGGCCCACTTACCCCTCCCCCATCCCTTCTTATCCTTTAGTCATCCTTCAGCCTGATTTGATACTTGCTAAGGTCAATGGGAAAATGCTATTGTCTTATGGCTGAAAACCAGGATCTAAAAGAATGTTTTGTCCCAGCTCCTTTTCCTTCTTTCCTACCACCATGTCCTCTGGTGTTCCATGATAATAACCACTGAGACAATCTCCATTTTACTATTGACTATCTCTTATTCCTCAGACATTAATTTAAACCAAGGAAGAAGAGTACTTACATGAAGAATGTACAGCTGGGTACAGTAGCCGTGCCACATAATGTAAGCTTAATTCATACAAATTGTCCCATTGATTTTATTTTGGTTACTCAAGCTTTTGCAGTCCAGGCTTTCCACTGCTAATGTAATAAGGGCTGTATGGCAAATAAACCTTTGTGCTTCAACCTCCTTTCTTCTTTCAAATCTCCTTTTAAAACTTTTCTGAGCCTGAAGTCCATTAAATGCCCCCTGACAGAAACTAATGTCACATTGGTTCCATCTTTCCATTCCCATTTGCCTGATAGAAAGTGAAATATGTGTTCTGGCTGTGTACACAGCATGAAAGGACCATGCTGTTAGTAAACAAATAGAAAAGAGGTCTATATTCCTATCCCACATTTATTTTTTTACCTCTCCAAATAAAATAACTTGATATGTGATATGGTAAAAGTGTTAAAGGGCAAATTACCCGTCCCATAGGTAATTCTATGAAAAAAGAATAAACAGCAATAACAAACATTCATGTTCCCTTGAGCAAGCCTCCTAAAATTAAATTCTTAGCATGTCTGCCTTTCTGCTTTCCTCTTCTCATTCAGGAAAGTTAAATATTGTATTATTTAGTTAAATCATTTTAGTTAGGTGATTACTGCAGGCTACATAGGTTAGATGGTTATGAGTTTCCTTTTGTAGATTTGCTGTTCCTTTTTAGTCACTACTGACAATTTCCCCACTACCACAGGGCACATTCTCATTGGAAGGTTGGTTGTGCAGTGGATTTTATTAATGGTCTTAATCTGCTATCGTGTCAGTCAATGCATTTGCCAAGTGGTGTCACAAGGGTTGACTGAATCTTACACTGAATATGAAAGTGAGAAATGTGTGTGTGAGGTAACCACTCCCCATTAAGACTGTTTTTTTGGAGAGAAATATTAGGAAATTCACACAATATAAATTCTCTTTGACTATTTTAATCTGTGAACTTTGAGAGCCTCTTTCAGTCAATATTTTTGTTGATAAACCATTTCCCATAAATTTTATAATCCTTGTTTTAAACGTAACCGAAGACAGAAAAGGCCTACTCCAGCAGAAAAGGTACTTTGTTTGACAAAAATTTAACAGGGGAGAGACTTTAAAAATTAATGAGATACCTAATTTAGCATTAGTTGACTAATAGCTTTTAAAATACCCTTTATACAATTTCCTAGAGAGCTCATATGAAATCAGAATATTTGGACTTAGAATTCCTCAGGGCCAAGGCAGTTCTTAGTTTAGAGATCATCCTGTGCTGATTTTTCTATTTAAATAAAACATAAATCCTGACTGTTAAGAGGGAAAGTGCTAGTCAGATTATATTCTTGTGCCTCACTAACACTGTATGCAGCCTGATTTTCTCATGTATATAATTGTATTGACTTCAAGGTTTGACTTCAAAGGGCAAAGAGAACTACCTCTTTTTAAAAGGTAGGACATGGGACAGGTAATTCTAGGGCAGGCCAAGGTGATTTTTGGAAGCCAAAATGAAGAATATTTGAGGCTATAAAGCAAATTCTGAAGAGGAGGGTGTCTACCTCTGCAAAGCTGTGCTTGGCTAGGAAGTTCCTAACATACATCCTCATAAAGGTTTTGCCACAAAAGATAGATTGCCTCAATTTCCTCAAAGGAATTGTATTTCATCCAAAATATCTTGTCAAATTCTTTGATAAAATAGGCTACTTCTTATGTAACTCCAAAAAAAGCAGTGAGTCACAAATGAATTGGAGCATTTTAGACTGGAGGTGGGAGCTGTTTATGTGTCTTTCAGCTGGGGAGATTTACTGTAGAAGGGGCTAGACATAAGTAAAAAAAAGGAAATTGGAATTGGAGCAGAGAATAATATCAACTCCCCTGTTGTGAAAACAGATCATAAGTATTTGAAACCAGTATTATAAATTTTTTAAGTCCGGAAAGTTCCTGATTTGGGGGACTGGGACCTTTCTCATCTAAGTGAAAGCACAATTATTTTATGTTCAGTCAGTTGTTGACATCTACTGAAAAAGAGAGGATGCAATATAACTGTGGACATAGTTGCTTCAGTAGGGACACCTGTTTTTGTATGAACTGATCACAAATTTACCTCTGAGTGGCCACTATAACAATAACAAAAAATCACTTGTCAGAAAGTATTAACTCTCATTGCTGGATGCAGCAGGGTCCTCAAGATATTTTTAAGCAATCTAGTCACTTAGTGTTTTATTGTTCTTCATAATAATTTAAATTCCATTGGTTTTGAGTCCTTATTATTCCTTTGCCAGAGAGTCTCCCTTGCTGCTCTGCCAAAGACTCAAGAGGTTTCTGGACCATTGTACAGCAGGCATGACAGAAGGTTAATAATAAAAATAACCCGCCTTGGCAAAACATCAAATTAGATGAAAGGAACCTCCTAATTCCATGCATTTGCCAAGTAACCTGGCGTAGAACCAGGATGAATAGTTACAACTTGTATTAGTGTTTCTTGAAAAAAATATCTCAGCTGAAAATTCAGAGCTGCTTTGAGGCTTGAGAAGACTTATCTAGGATTTACAATCCATTTCAAAAGGGAAATGAATAGATGATGAATGAACAGAATTAAAACAGCAAATCCAGGACACTGTTGAGTTTACCAAATCCTTCTTCCTTGCACCACAAGTTGTAGTGAATGCTCAAGTAGATGTTCCTCCACCATCCCTTTCAAAGCCTAGAACAAAGGTCAAGTTTTTTTTGCCTCCTGTTGGCACTGGTGTTAGCAGTCACAGTACAATAATAATATCAGAGAGGTCTGAACCAGAGCCTGAGTCTCCAATACCTCTCACACCTGACAGTATTCACATTTGATTATTATTTATTTATTTGTTTTGCCCATAGGGTGGTTGGGAACTGGAACATGCTCCCCAGGGAAGTGGTGACAGCACCAAGCCTGACAGAGTTCAAGAAGTATTTGGACAATGCTCTCAGGCACAGGGTGATTCTTGGGGTTGTCCCATGCAGGGTCAGGGTCAGGTTGTCCTGTGAGGATCCTTGTGAGTCTCTTTCAACTCAGGATATTCTATGATTCTCCGATTTTATGTTGGGTTTCCTTAGAAGCCAGAGAATGATCACTCACAATCTGCAAGGTTTCCAGGCTCAGGCCACCCAGCATTTCCTATAGAGATTCTAAGTAGAAATATTCAGTGGCCACACTTTAGGCAACCTCAGTATTTGTATAAATTATAGAAGCCTTTGAAGGCTATCAGTGGCTTATTATGCTGCCCATCACCTAAACAATCTTTCCTACACGGTCCTACATCAGGGTTTATAAAGACAACAGTTTCTGGTAGTTTTAGGGTTTTCCCTAAACACTTTATCAGAGAAGGAAGAGAAGATGACCTTAGATACTGTGTGTTTGGAATCTCTCTTGAAGAATTTCTCCAGTATTGTGTGAAAAGCTGAGTGTCAGTTTTACTTAGTTCTGCCTAATACCTCTAAAATTAGGTCAGTGGGTGGTAGTTTCTTCCCATTTTTCACTGAAAATCATTCAACTTTTAGCCAGAGAATAGATAAGTTAAGGAGAATATAATACAGTGCAAAGCAGCAGCACTGACATTGGTTGGCAAAGGACACACATCTTGACTAAGACCATGGGAATACACAGCCACCTTCATCATATAATCTACTCTGGCTAAGCAGAACAAGGGAAGATGCTGACAGTGGTCACACAACTTGCAGGAAAGCTTCTAAAAACTAGTGGTGGATTATTAACAGACTGTTTTCTTTCATGCTCCAGACCTGGGGTCAGTGATACAGGCCTGGGATGGGATTGGGTAAATCATGGGAAAGGACAAATTATACCTGTCAAATTTGTTAGTCTTCTACAATGGGGGTATGATGTTGGCGCTCAAGGGAAAAATGACTGATGTCATCTACCTGGACCCAGCAGAGCATTTGACACTGTCCCACATGACATCCTTGACTTTAAACTAGAAAGACATTGATTTGATGGATGGACCACTCAGTGGATAGGGAATTGGCTGGATGGTTGCAGTCAAAGGGTTGGGGTCACAAAGGCTCAAGAGCAGTGACGAGTGACGTTCCTCAGAGGTCAGGATTGAGACCAGCATTTTTTAACATCTTTGTTGGCAACATGGACAGTGGGATTGAGTGCATTCTCAGCAGTTTTGCTGATGACACCAAGCTGTGTGATGTGACTGACACACTGGAGAGAAGGGGTGCCATCCAGAGGGACCTGGACAGTCTTGAGAGGTGGGGATGTGCAAACCTCCTGAAGTACAACAAGGCCAAGGTCAAAGTTCTGAACCTGGGTCACGGCAATCCCAAGCACAGATACAGGCTGGGCAGAGAACGGATTGAGACTAGACCTTGGGAGAAGGACTTGAGGTTATTGAGAGAAGGACTTGGGGTGAACAAGAACCTCAACATAACCTGGTAAGATGCAATTGCAGCCAAGAAAGCCAAATGTGTCCTGGGCTGTGTCAAAAAAAGTATGGTTAATAGGTTGTAGGAGGTGAACGATTCTCCCCACCTATTTTCTCCTACCTGCAGTACTGTGCACAGTTCTAGTGTTCCCAACATAAGAAGGAGATGGACCTATGAAGACAGGCTGAGAGAGTTGGGATTGTTCAGCCTGGAGAAGAGAAGGCTGTGGGGAGACCTTGTGCCACTTTCCAATACCTAAGGGAACTACAAGAGCCTGTAGAGATAGGACAAAAGGATAATGTCTTCAAAATGAAAGAGGGTAGGGTTGGATTAGATTAGATATGCAGAAGAAATTTGTTACTGTAAGGGTGGTGAGGCACTAGCACTGGTTGCCCAGAGAAGCTGTGGATGCCCCATCCCTGGAAGCCTTTAAGGTCAGGTTGAATGGGGCTCTCAGTAACCTGATCTAGTGGAAGGTGTTCCTGCCCATGACAGGGGAGTTAGAATTAGATGATCTTTAAGATCCCTTCCAACCCAAATGTTTCTATAACTCTATGTTCTTTCTAGGAAAGTACTGCGTCTTCTTTCTGCCATGTAGAATGTATCACATGGTTTGAGAGAAGATCAAATGTACTGAGTTCATCATCGTCTTGATATTAAAAACATATTTATTGCACTTCAAATATTTCAGTTTTTCACTAAAAACCGTCTGGTTTTGCTGATTGTTTACCAGCACAGGGCAGCGCGAATGTTCTATGTCAGAAGGCTATTTTGAACTAACAAAAGTCTCTAGTAAATTTTTTCTGAATCTGATATGGTCCATTAAGTGTGAGGCAACATGCTCTATTTTTATATCAGTGACATTATTCAGTAAGTATTAAATATATTTCACCACTTAACACATGGTCTGTATTTATGAATTTAACCTCCTTTTAAGGACAACTTGCTTTTTGACTGAGCTCCTCTCCTGCTATTATTATTATTACTGGCTTTACAGTTTCACCTACATCTTTTACTGTTAGGAACACTGTACAAAAAAACACAGTAAGAAGTTAAAAATCAAGTTGTGAAAAGCTATATTGCCATCAATTTATTGTTGACTTGGAGTTATCATTGTTGGCTAGGCTTCCTTACTTATATCTGTTGTTTCCACAGCATAGTCCACCTGGTGCTGCTCACATACAAAATGGGGTGTTTTTGTAGTTACTACTGCCGATTTTTTTTTTTGTTATTATATTTTTTCCTCTGGGATAGATTATGTGTGAGCAGTTAGGAGAGGAGGTGAGGCAGAGTCTGGACAAGAAAATTGTGGTATCTTCCCTGCAGTACATAACACTTAAATATTTTTATCAGTAACCTCGAACAATGGAACAAAACAGAACCCCAGCAAAGTTTTCGATTGTCACCAAAGCAGGGACAAAAGTTGATAGTGCAGAAAAGGAATATCAAACATCAGGAGAATTAAGTAAACAGAAAATTCATAAAGTCCAACAAAGAATGGTGCAAAGCCCTGAAATGGAGTGGAACAACCCCATGCAGTAGTCCAGGCTAGAAACTGACTGTCTGGGCGGCAGCTCTGCCAAAAGGAACTGGGCATTCTCAAAAACATCTGAACAAGAATTAGTAGTGTGTCCTTGCAGCTATGAAGGCTGACAGTGTTCTGGGTTGTATTGTCAAAAGAGCAGCCAGCAGGTTGAAGAAAATAGGTTTTATTTCCTCTACACAGCTCTTGGAAGGCCACCTTGGGAGCAAGGTATTCCTATAGAAATGAGTTCAACAGAGTGCCACCACCATGGACCCGGGGCTGGAGTGTTTGCTGTGCATTCAATTGGACATGACCTTGGGGAGTCCAGGCTAGCTTTTAAGTTACCTCTGCTTTGAATAAGAGTCTGGATGAGGTGATCTTCAGAGGTCTTCACCAACATAAGTGATTCTATTCTTTATGACTTTAAGTTACTACATGAAATTAAGGAAAAGTCTCATTTAGTCCAGTACATTAGTGTCAAAAAGACCAATCCTCTTCTGAAAGGAGGGTGTTCATCTATTATTAACAGAAACTGCTATTTCAGTATTAACGACTGATAGAGCAGGCATTTCCTGGCATTTAATGACCTGTTGAGTGCCTGAGTAGTAGCTGAGAGTCCTTTGCTTGGCTTGTCATTAGTTGACAGAAAATTACCAACTTGGACAGCAGTAGTGCTATTGGAGGCACTAAGAACATTTGGAAGAAAAAATTCATTAATTGGGCTAAATTCTGTTCTCAGATAATGTCAAGAGAGTGTTACCAGCAGCACATTTGGGGCCACAATCCTTTTTTGAATATATTTAATTTGTTGAACAGTTGAAAGTAGATCCTGACTTTGCTATGGCTACTGTGTTTATAATAGACTGTCACACTATTTCCTGATGAAAATCTATTGAATATGTCCTGTAATTGCTAAGGACTGATGCTGTAAGGAGCAGGATAACAGGATTCCATTCTCATTATTACACCTCTTGTACACCACTTTGCTTTGCCTTCATTCACCCATTACGTCTCATTCTTCCATTCTACGTATAGAAGATACAGCTATACCATAATATATGCCAGACAGGTAAAAAGCTGGCTGTGTGGGCTATGCTATGGCTGTTGGCCCATAACGAGTTGGGTACTGCAGGGGTTTACCCTGAGACTTGGCATGTTTCACATCTCTACCTGTAACCTGAAGGTGGCAACTCTGATTGTGTTTGCAGATGACAGCAAAGGGAGTCAACATGTCTGAGAAGAGAGCTGCCATCCAGAGGGACCTGCACAAGCTGGAGGAGTGGGCCGACAGGAACTGTGTGAAATTCAAGCAGATATGAAACATTGTCAAAATGTCATTGCCTCTCTCTCTATTCGTGTGTTTGGGTAAGTGTACAGGTGTATTGGGGCTGGGTCAAAATTCTCATGATGTTAAAGTACATGACTTGAACAAAGTCACATGTCAGGGTAGATTTTCTCTACAAGGATATTGTATTCAACTGTGAGGTGCATATTCTGATTGTTAACTCAAAGCCACTCCAGCAATACAATGAACCCAGACTCAGTCTAACCATAGCTATTGCAAAATATGCCACCGTGGGAATCCGTCTATGTCTGGAACAAAACAAGCAGGATATCAAAAAGGCTGTGGGAGGACTTCAGAAAGGGCTGTACTGATGATCAAAGGTGTGAAATTGCTTCCTGATAAGGAGTGGCTATGTAGGCTGTGATTCTTCAGTCTTGCAAAGGAGATGACTGAGGCATGTGATGCTGCATGGACAGGACAGAGGTCAGTTGTTTACTTTCTTCTTAAAGAACTGGGTGGCATGTAGCAAAACCAGCATGCATGAGGTTCAAAACAAGGAAAATGATTCTTCCTACAGATAAAATTAAACTGTGAAGTTCCTGGCAACAGAATTATATGGGTGCTAAAAGTTTCTATAGGCTAAAAGGGTAAGTAGATGAGTTCGTGGAAGACAAATGAATGCAGGACTACTGTACACAAAGCTAAAGAGTTCCATGATCTGTGCTCAGCTGGTGGCCAGGAGAGCCTTCTGGGGAAGTGAACAGCCTGCACTTCCTCTAGGACTGTAGGACTGCCTGAATATCTGCTTCTGACCACCAGCAGAGACAACAGGAATCAGTGTACCTTTTGTATGCCCACTCTTGTGTAGGTAGCTGTGTGCTGGAAGGAGAATACTGCATGTAAAAGGGAAGGCTGTTTATTTAGAAGGTTTATCTGAGTCATGTCAGATTAATGGCATGTGTTTGGAAACAATTCATAAGAGTGAAATCTCAGTCAGAACTGTGAACAAGCAGAGCTCATTCTGGAGAAATGGTAGGGCCCATGATAAAACTAAACAAAAGGCTCTATTCAGCTGTGACACTCATGCAGCATTCTGTCTGCAGTCCCAGGATCCAGGCATGCACCAAATCCAAGGCAAAATAGATAAGCAGAAAAATATATCTAAAAGTACCTTTGTGAAGGGAATAATCTTATTCACAGGAAAAGCTGCAGTGTTTGTTGCCTGTTTAATCCTTTGTCACAGAATCCTGAAAAAGTATACAATCCCATATCTAGTTTGTAATGAAGGGTAATAATGGATACTTGTCTCTTTAGACATGGTCCACATTATTTGCATTCAAAATGATAAAAAAAAAAATTCTTCTTCGAAGATGACCTGTTGAAGATGGTCCCAACTAGGGGTGCAGAGCTGGATCGATAACTTTCATTTCAGCTCCAGGGAATGTCTTGGTTTCCAAAGAAGAAGAAACAAAGAAATGCTCAAATCCGTAGTAATATTTTAGTCTTTTTAGAGTAATTTGAGGAAACGTTTAGAGTATGCATTTGGTAGGTTTATATTCATATTTAACTAGGTCTGAGGATGGAAAAGACATTTAATTGAGGTGTAACGATAAATTGAGTTTGAAGCTCTAAATAGCAAATGGTGCAAACACAAATCAGACTGAGTCTTCTGACATTCAGAGAGGTGTGTTTAAATAATCTGTAGATGTAAAAGCAATTTCTTACTTCTCAGCTGCTGATTATGTACAGAATTCATCTGCCACTGATGTTGAAAATGTATGATATATAGCATAAATTATTACAATTCTCAGAATTTTCTGAAGTGAACTTTATGGGTAAAGGTGCATAGCGGAAAGAATGGAGCTCTGGTAATTTTTACTTGCTTGAGGTATTTCTGTCTGAAGTACAGGTAGTTCCATGTTAAAGTTTCAAAGCATGTTTCAAGCCATGGCAGAGCATTCTTTATAGGAATTTTTGCGGATGAATTCCTTGTCCTTGTAGCAGTCCACTGTATAATCCCTGTGCTCCCTTTTCTGCCCTAATGTGCAATTTTTCCTGATTCCCATTACTAGGAAGGAATTGTGATATAAAAATTAATTCCTGGGCCCCTGACAGGGAAAGACCCAAAGGCATTACCCTCCAAAGTAACTCATCAAGGTAATTTATTTCCACATTTTTTGGAGAGTGAATGGACATCAGCAGGAAACAGCTTTTGGGGGTTATAGGACTTCCATTTTGTAGCTGATGATGCTAATGATTTATCTGCTACATTTGTGGATCAGGTTTTATCAGACTGAGTTTATATAAAAATTATATTAGACACTCTGGAGGGTTTAAATAAAGAGGAATGGAAAAAATACAAAATTCTGGAAGGCCATGGGGAAAAATACACAGGCAGATGAAACAGAAAAAATCAAATTAAATATTTGACTTTTTTATGTCATTGTATTACTTTACTAGATTGTTAATAACATCAGTAAAAGAATCTAGTTACAGAAAACTTAAAAGTTGCTGTGTACAGGAATTTGAAAATCATTATTTTCAACAATACATTCTTTCTCAGATGCAGTGTGGGGTTTTTTATATTATACACCACTCAAATTCCTAAACCATCATAATCCGTAACTCACTTTCCATTTATACTAAAAAGCTTCTGATAACTGTTTAAACACCTGTATCTTCACAAGTACATAGAAATTTTACTCCTGCTGGGTATCAAATGAAAGCATCTGAAGTTTAAAATGAAACTGAGCTTAACAACAGCTCCTAGTGATTTTAAAATTGTTTAGTCTGGAAAAGAACTTTAAGACCATCAAATTCAGCCATTTACCCAGCACTACCAAGTTCACCACTAAACTGTTTCCCCAAGCAGCACATCTACATGTCTTTTAGAAAGCTCCAGGGCTGGTGACTCAACCACTTCCCTGGGGAGCCTGTTCCAGTGCTTAACAACTCTCTTGGGGAAGAAATTTTTCCAAATTTCAAATATAAACCTCTTCTGGCACAACTTGAGATCATTTCTGCTTCTTGTATCACTTGTTACTTGGGTGAAGGATCTGACCTCCACTTTGCTACCACCTCCTTTCAGGTAGTTGTAGAAAGCAATAAGGTCTCTCCTGAGTCTCCTTTTCTCCAGGCTAAATACCCCCAGATCCCTCAGCTGCTTCTCATCAGACTTGTGCTCCAGACCCTACACCAGCTTTGTTGCCCTTCTCTGGACTCCCCCCAGCACCTCCTTCTTATAGTGAGGGGCCCAAAACTGAACACTATTTGAGGTACGACCTCACCAGTGGGGAGTACATGGGGAATTCTGACTCATACAGCTGCTGAGGTAGACAACTAAGAAAGGCATTGGATGGACCTGTTGTTTGTGAACAGAGAAGGAGTGGTGGGTGATGTGACGATTGGACGCTGTCTTGGGTGCAGTGACCACAAAATGATAGTTTTCAATTTTCTAAGTAAGGATGAGGGTCAGCAGAACTGTCACCTTGGACTTCCAAAGGGCAGATTTTGACCTGTTTAGGAGACTTGGGAAGAAGTCATGAAGGGTAAAGGTGTCCAGGAAGACTGGACATTCTTCAAAAAGATAATCCTAAAGGCACAGGAGGAGGACATTCTCATATGCTGAAAGACAAACCAGTGGGGAAGAAGACTGGCCTGGATGAACAGAGACTTCTGGCTGGAACTCAGGGAAAATAAAAAGAGTTTGTAACCTCTGGGAGAAGGGGCAGGCACCTCAGGAAGAGTACAAAGATGTTATGGGGTTTTGGAGGGAGAAGATTAGAAGGGCCAACTAGAAGTCCAACTAGAACTTAATCTGCTTACTGCTTTAAAAAACAGTAAAAAATGTTTCTATGATTACATCAGCAACAAAAGGAGGGCTAAGGAGAATCTCCATCCTTCATTGGATGTGGGGATAAATGTAGTGACAAAGGATGAGAAAAAGGTTGAGGTACTTAATCACTTGTCTCAGCCTTTAATAGTAAGAACAGTTGTTCCTGGAGTACCCAGCCCCTGAGCTGGAAGACTCAGGGATGAATAGCAAAATGAAGCCCATAATCCAGAGGGAAATTTTCAGTGACCTGCTGCATGACTCAGATACACACAAGTTCATGGGGCTGGATGAGATCCATCCAGGTGTGCTGAGGGAGCTGGTGGAAGTGCTCGCTGAGCTACTTTCCATCATTTACCAGCAGTTCTGTTTAACCAGAGAGGTCCCAGTTGACTGAAGATTTGCAAATGTCATGCCCATCTACAAGCAGGGCTGTAAGGAGGATCGGGGAACTACAGGCCTGTCAATCTGACTTTGGTATTAGGGGAAGGTTATGGAGCAGACCATCTGGAGTGTCATCATGTGACATGTACAGGACAACCTCCTGATGTTGGTACTTAAATAGATTTTTCCTTCAATATTTCTTCTTTTGTGGCATTAGATTCTTGCTGAGGTCTTTCAAATTGACATACAATCTTTTGACTGAAAATTGATATAATTTGATTAAACTTTTGAGCCTGTTTCCTTGTTGTTTGTTATAAAAAGCTTTTGGGCATCTTTTCAATGACTCATCAGCTCTCATGAACAAACAGCACCAGCAAGACAGAAGAACTGAGCTCTGTGAACTAATCCAACTAAATTTTACAAATGCAATTTCTTTCTCCCTCTTTGGCACTTGTGTCTTATTTTTTATGTGTACAATTTGTATTTATTTCCTTGGCTTACGGGCAAGGATACAGTAGAAATACACACATACATATGATAATGTCTTATAATTTACTCAAAGGAATTAAACACAACTGCAATTCTATGCCCTGACTGTCCTTTCTTTCATCCCCAGTAGGTATGGTTTACAGTGATTACAGTGGCCATTTTATCATGAATCCGAGAATTGTCTATTCTGTCTTGTAAGACATAACATTGGATCCTAAAGGTCAATCTGTTGGGATGTACCAGTATGCCATCTTGCTGATTTATTTTTTTTTAAATTATTTTAGGAGCCAGAAAAGAACTGTGGGCATTAACTTGGTCCAGATAGATGACTGAGGAAACATTACTTTTAGGTATTTATCCAGGTAATAATTTTGTTTTGCTAACGTCTTTAGTTGTTAGCTTATTAATTTTTCTGAAAAGATACTTGTCTTAACATGCCTGTACTTACAGGCAGATGTCATATCTGCTTTTCAGTATAGAGCTGATAACTGGTTGTTAGGTGAAGTTCAAGATTATCTTTGTCATAATCTGCATATTATTTCATTGTGGTCAAAATCAAAGGTGAGGGATTAGTGGAAGCATGGCATTTTAAAGCTCCCTGACAACTGCTCTTTCTGCATGAGGTATTATTATCGTTGTTTTCCATGACTATTGTTATCATGTCACCATATCATGTTCACTTTGTCCTCTTTGTCACCTTGACATGTGTTAGGCTGTAATTCTGCTTGATCCCAACCTGAAAAGACTGCATTTTTATGTTGTGCAGGAAAAAAGAAAAATATTATGCCTTCTGCAGTCACATTTGCAGATTTGCTGTTGTGCTGCAGTCAGTTTACTTTGCTCAGAGAAAGAGTTGACAGCAAGGCTCTTGGAACCTGCTTCCCAGGCTGACTTGGTTGTATCCAAGCAGGTCTATTGCTTTGCCTCCGAAAGCAGATGCATCTGGGTCAGTAAGTCTTTGCTTTTCTCTGGGTGAGTTTTTTCTAGGGTCTTGAACTGGCAATCTGCAAAGACTGCATGGAAACTCCACCAGGGCTCCTCTTCTCCCAGGCTCAAGGCTGCAACTGCTCAGTGGGCATATTAGGAATGCAAAGCTCAGTTTACTCCACAGTTAGTGTTTTCACGTTTGAGCTCAAAAACTGAACTGATGCACTAAAATCCCTGTCATCACCCTACTTGAGGTGTAGCTGCAGTGTTCTTGATGTGTTTCACAGAATTAAAATTTTCTGTGGGAATCCCTATTTTGCTTTTTCTCTTTCTCACATTACATTTAGATCACATCACAGCAGCTTTTGGCTTGACTGGAAGATATGGACCTGACGTTATCTGAACCTAAAAGTAGCATGCAGAGAAGATATTCAGCCTCTGTCCCTGGGGTTTTAACATTTTGTCTTGAAGAGAAAACTTGGCACCTGGGCTGCCTCTCTAGCTCTCAGCAAAACAAGATGCTGCCTTCTCAGCTAGCTTGAACATGTCCTTGGTTGTTTCTTTATATGGAAAATAATTCTCACTGTTGATAACAAGAGAGCTCAAGCCCTCAATAACTTTTACAAACAAAATCAGAAGCATGATTTTCTTTCTTTTTTTTTTTTTTTTTTTTTTTTTTTACTGTTGGAAAATTGGTGTAGAGAATGTGATTTAACCAGGGTTATCCAACAAGTCAAGGACGCACCTAGGGCAGAATCTGATCCCCTGAGACCCAGACGCATGGGTTGCAGTAAGCTCATAAGTAAGAAGCTGCACAGTGAAGAGACCACAGCCAGAGCTTCCTCTCACAGCCTGTTTCACCAGCTTCATTCCTTTCCATTGTTTCCAATCTTTCCATATCACCCTCTCTTTTGGGTGTCGAGGAATTTGGTGGCAAAGCATTTGAATACGCTGGAGGATCCATTTGGAGTGAGGGAGAGAAGGAATTGCAAGATTAGCCATGACAGAATAGCCTCTAATCCCCCTTTGCTGATCCTGCCCTGCTTCTGCTCAGCTATTGATGAAGTTGTTGAATTATTACAGAACTATCAGTGTCACTATTTATCCCACTCATTTTTTAGGGATGAAGGCTGAAACTAGTTTGGCTCATCAGAATTAGTTCATTCCTTCAGAAGTTCAAAGCTGGGTCAACACAAACCACATATTTGGCTTGGAAGCATTTAGACTGCCTTTTTTTATTTTTTTTTTTTTTTTTATTTATTTATTTTTTTTTAATCTTCCCAATCTTGCATTAGTGCTCTGTTTAAGTATGTCTCCACATAAAAGCTTTCTGGCATAGAAAGTCCTTCATTCAAGTCATTCTCCTTCATGTCACCGATTAGTTCAGACCATTAACTAAGAAGCAAACCAGCTAATCATTTGTCCATATGTGGCCTTCATCTGTAGCAAGCCTGTAGCTGGCTAGTAGAAAGAAACCACTGGCATTTCATTACATTTTTGTGTGTCTATGCATTTTCTGCACCAAAGCACAACCTGTCTTTACTGTAATTCCTACCAATGCAATGGCATTTCTAGTCCTATTTCCAGAGTTCAGATCTTTTTACTAAATGGACAGTCATCTGGTCCAAACTTTGGTTCATTTTTTGCAATCTGACGCTGGCAAAATTCTGTGATGATTGTTAAGTTTATATTGTGAATAAAATCAAAGGTAATTTAGATAACTAAAGAATAAATGATAGCTGAAATTTAGAAGTTAATTCTCCTGTTGTAATCTCTATCTGTGACTTTCAGATTTTTATTACAGGCTATGCATTACTGAAGTCTCTGAGCTCTTCCCCATCAAGTCCCAGTTTAATCAAGACTTTTATTTTGGCTGATTCTCTTTCAGTATTTTCATAATTCAAGTCTATAATCACTATTCAATAGTTTTAATTATAGCTACTGCTCAAGAGACCTGAAACTTAGCTTTCCATATCTTTATGAGCTACTTCTTGCATGGAATTTTGAAGATTTCATAATTTAAATGCTATTAGAAAAGTCTTATGTAAAGTGGAAGTGAGATCTGGACCATAGTGAATACCTATGAATGGCCTCAAGATTTTTTTAATTACTTTGTGCTTGGATCCTATAGCCATCATGGACTTAACAGGTGTAGTGTACATGTGCATGCTCCAGAACTTTGTGGGGGGCTTCAGAACACAAGTCTTCAGAGTAATTTGAAATGCCCAAGCCTCTGTAGCTTATTTAGAAAAAACACCCATCCCAAACTCACTGCCTTCCAAACTCACAAAAATATCCCTGCATGTCTGTAGAAGCTGAAAAAGTTGCTTCCTACAAGGATATACTCAGGTCAAAGTGGTGAGAAGCAGATGGCACAGGCAAACATCTGCTTTGCTTTACCTTTTGTATCCTGAAATTTGGCCAGCCTGTGGTTAAGATTAGTGATCCTGTGGGAATACTATCATGCTCCATGCTCTGTTGCATTTCCTCAAGGTTTACCCCATTTTGATGTATTTTTGCACTCTGGCAGGTATCACAAAGCTCTGCACATCACTGTACTTCATTTTCCCTCATCCAAATATTTTTGGCTGCAGACACAAATGGTGTTTATTAGGATAAGCAATCAGCTTATCCTAAGTCTAGCTCTGGACAGTGAAGTCTTCTAAGATAGAGCAGGTGTATTTTTTAACTAGTAGTGCCTTTCAAAATCTCCACAATAAGATGTTCAAGCCTGGATTTATTAAGTGTGTATAATACACACAAGGCAATAAAGTTGTTCATAGACACCTTTAGAGATGACTCTTTTATATTCTTTTATATATATGTATTTAGAAAATGTGATGAATGCTATTATCTGTTTGCCTTCATGTGTCCTCCTGGGCTGGCTTCATCACTTCATTTGGAGGTGATAATTTTTTGTTTTGTCTTCTCTCTTTTTATCTTTGTTCTGTTTTTCTTTCAGTGCTATTTTAGCTCCAGACTAGCAGTTGTCAGCATCATATCTAATCCTCTAAAACTGAACTCTCCATATTTTTGTTTTTTATTACCATCTTCCAAGGCAAAGTACTGCCTATAATTGCTGCTGGAATGAAAGCATTGGAGAATGAAAGCAATATTTGTCTACTTAGAGACAGCAGAATCACAAACTTCTTCATAATGCTGTTGGCATGAAGCTTCTGTATTTTCGTCTGTGGATAATTGTTTCTGTGATCTACAAGGAAAAGTTGCTAGACAGTTGTAGTCTACAGAGGGAATTAAGAGTTGTTCTGTCTGAAAACACTAAACTGATTCAACATCAGGCTGTGAGAAAAGTGATCAGAAAGAGAGTCAAGGGGATCTGTAAGAATCTTGTTTTTATCTTCAGTGGTTGTGAGCCTCATTTTTTTTTCAAACACAAAAAGAAATAAGGGAATGAGAGTGAAAAGAGCACAGAAGAGGCAAAAAATATTTATTTAGAGACAAAATGGGATATTTGTTGAGATATGTCCATTGCTGGTTACTGAAAACAGTTGTCTGATGCAACATTTGACAGAGGGTGTGCATGACAGAGAAAAGATTACTTCATAATTGCTCTTCTTTGGTGCTAACAAAGAAGCTATTATGCTCCACTTTCAGAGACAGGATAGCTGACTTGGGCTGAGCTAGTGTAGCTCTTCTTGAGGATAGCATGTCCTTAAGAGGAAAAGGTGAGACTGAAAGCAGTAGAGAGTGGAGCTCTGTCACAATTAGGAAAGCTATTGGAGAAAAGTTAGATAATCAACTCTCAGCTGCATTGCTGTGAAGATATCTCTCCTCAAAAACAGTTTTGTTCTTGGTAAACAATGCTATGCTCTAAGGAGGCTTTTGCCAAAAGGGACAGAACTGCAAGATTTGGACTAAAGTCAGAAATTTTGCAGTAAATCTAAGTTGTGATGTGTGGGCTGTGTTGAATGTTTAGGCTGAGAATGGGAAAATTTCTGATTCTACTCAGTGAGGCAAATGATGGCTAAAGACCTCCTCAGCAGAGGGAGTGTGGTCAGAGAGATAAGAAAATGTCATAAGTACAGTTTTCTCAGAGACTATAAGAAACAATGATAAACATAAGGCAGCACTACGCACACAAATCTTTAAAATACATTTAAGAATCTGCAGCTTAGTCCTCAGGATTATACAGTATTTTGATTCTGATAAGATGATTTATGAAGGTGCCAATAGGTACTGCTTACAGAGATGCTATTTATTATATTTGCATTCAAAGCCATGAGTTCACAATGTGGGACATTCTAGGGAGATAATTTGCTATTGTTGAATGTATTTGTGAAAACTGTAAGCATATAAGTTTGATGTGAAATTAAGTTCCTCTGGAAGTTCCTTTGTTATTTCCCTACTTACTCCATTTCTTTTTTGGACTATCAGGCACAAAATAACACATCTTCAAAAACTGTTGGCTTTAGCAATATCCTATCATAGCTATGTCTCTATTGAGAGGAACAATTATCTGGTGCCCAGAAAAGATTTGCTGACTTACCCTTCATGCCCCTTACTGTAGTCTCCTCTCTGATTCTCTTACTGCACCATTGCCATCACACCATCTCTTATGTGAACATAGAGTATAAGAACAAAGGTATTTGAATTATATCCACCTAGCTCTGCATCTCAGAGTGGCAAGTGGGATATCACATGGAATAACACTGGGCTTTAGAGGGCCCAGCAGAGTGATTCCACATCTCAGAGTTTCCATTAGTTTATCTCTAGTCATGCCGACAGTATTAGATTTGAGCCCCTTTAATACCCAGTAAAGCCCTTTTCACCTTTGCTTTGCTATTTCTTATCTCACTGTCAAACCAGGAGTTTTTATTTAGAGCCCCACAGTAGTGGATAGAGATCTTATGATAGAAATGGATCTTCAGCCAGGTGGTGTTTTATGGAAACAAACAAATCTTAACCGAAAACTTTACTACTTTTTTTCCCCCTTTCCTTTTGTTTAAGTTTCAATCAACACCAAACTCCATTAGCTGTTAATAAGATATTAGTTATGCTGACCAGAAACTCATGTCATACTGAATGTATTTCTATTGCTTTTAGATACACAGCAGGTGTAGTATTAGTTCATTTTCACTATGGTGCATGATATTTTTGCCTTAGGGACATCTATACAAAATTAATTAATAAGACCAAACCAGCCTGGTTCTATTATTGTTTTTGTTCATCAAAGAATAGTAGTGAGAAGGTTTCCCTATCTCCACATCACAGGCTTACAAAATTTCGATAAGCGGGTGAACACCATTGCAGAAGGGACTTCCTGCCCTGAAGTAGAGGAGAGAAGCATTTCTGTATTTTTCAGGGGTTTTTTTCCTTCTTGTTGATAAGGCATATTTAAATACTGATATCATCCTTTCCACAGTGTCATAAAGTTGTTGAACCAGAATGGAGAGAAAAGTGCTTCTGTTGCTGAAGCAGAATATAGTAATATATCTGCTTGCTATGTGCCATTATCAAAGAAATATTGCAGCCAGGTTAGGTAGAATATTTGGTATCTCACAATCATTTAAAATCTCAGTCCAAACCAATGAAAAGCTATAACACAGATACAACAATATACCCGTTTCATAATCCACTGTCTACTCATTTCTTGAAATATTTTCTTTCTTTTTTTCTGTATTTTTTTTACTACCTTCCCTTATCTTTGTAAAGTACTTGAGATGGGCTACTCATAGAAAAGCATGTTCTTTCAGATAATTTCTGTAAATTCGAAGTATTCCTAGTCTTCAGTAATACATAAATATACTTAAATATACTCATGACAATAGAGTTTTACCCCAGTCTATAGCATGTACCCAACCCTCTGCTTCCTTTCCTCTACCTGTCCAGTTCAGGGTTCTGTGCTGCCCTTCTATATATCCCCATAACGTTTCATTCAATCTGTTCTGCTCTACTACTAACATGCTTGAAAAGAGATATCCCTGTCCTTTCTTACTAGAGCCAAGGCTAATCTGAAAATGTTTTTACTCTCCAATTATGTGATTAGTAATGGGAGTTTCATACAATGAATCTCACTTTACTCCCACGCATAGCTCCATTTCACTGCAACATAATCCTGTCAACTAAAGTGTCACTTTTATCTTGTGTCACCAAGAGAAGGAAAAAGATCAGAAATCTCTGTAAAGCAAGTTCCCTTTAAGGTTGTTGCTTGTAGCAACTCTTTGTGGAGAGGCTCTTTGAATGCAACTGGTCAGGTTTAAAAAAAAAACAAAACCAAAACAAACAAACCTACAAAAAAAATCACAGCTGATTTCTTTGCTTAAAAATAATGATAATAATAATAACAAAAATAAATCTGGTAAATTGTTTTTCAGTGAGCTGTCATTCTGAGGAGAAGCCTCCAGAGCAGAGGGGTGTGAGGCATACAGGCAGTGGGAAGGAGGGTGGCAGGGCTGCTGCTCTCCCATGTCCTTGCAGAGCCCGCCGGGCCAGGGAATCAGCAGGGGGAAGCAAACAGTGCCAAAATGTTCTTCACAGCACTCTGACAAGGGAGCTCACATGAAAGCTGTGCTATTTTAGTAAAAGACTTTTGATAAAAATAAGACCATAATACAGAGCACTGATCTAATAGTTTGTAACAGGTTTATTCACAAATCCTCATTTAGTGTCCACTTAGGTAAAACTCCAGTTGATTCATCATCTAGTCAATCAAAAAGAAAAATATTTTGTCAAATGTTTAAAAGTAAATAGCCATCTGACTTCAACAAAGGAACTTTTGCCCCATCCAGCTGTTATTTTTATAGAGTTTTCTATAGCCATTTATGGTATTTCTTTTCTCTCCTGCTCCTGTGCTCTGTTTCTCTTATGCAATGAATTGTGAGAGTAAGATGAACTAGGAAAGGAGATAAAGACACCATGTGATTTTTCTTTATTTGTTCTCTAAAGCATGTAGCTCATTTTATACAATTGTATAAATGGCAGTAAAACACTTGGCCTCAGTGGGAGCTTTATTTGAGTAATTTCTACATAAGGATTGCAGTCTGGGGCTCCCACTGTTTTAAGCAGTTCCAAAATACTGAGATCACATCTGTACAATAGCTAATATTTATTTTGCTTCTCTACAGAGCTAGGGTATTTGGGCAAAAAGGGTAAGAAAAATAGAAACACCAAGTGAATGCATTTTAAGAGCACGTAGTGTTGGATGGTATCTCTTCAGAGCTTTGTTTGTGTTTTCCATTTAAAATAATGTGTGAAAGTACCCTGTAGTTCTTATCATTCCAGTTTTAGTCTCTAAACAAAAATACTTTAAAGGGACTTTTCATTCTGAGAGAGAATAACACATTTTAAAATATCTTCTCTTAGGTACACAATACTATTTATGCATAAAAATCTTATCCCTGTCCCAGAGGAGGATATGGTGAGAGGTGAGATGACACAAACTACAACACCTCTGTCTTGTGATGGTACAGAATGCAGTATTTTGCTACAGCTTCTCTGGACTGATCATGCAGAAGCCTGTGCTCCATTGGGATTGAGGGGTACAGCAGACTGGCATGTCCCCTAGCACAGGGTCAGCCCTTGGCTGGACATAGAGCTTTATAGGAGTTTCTTGTTGCTTTTTAGAGGAACAAACAAGCTGGATAAGGATTTCAACAAGGAGCCAAAACGTGACACAAAGCCTTTTTATCCATCTGAGTCAGAGAAGCACAAAATCTAAGAGGCTGCTGACTCTCACAGCCTGAGCATTGATTTTTCTAGTAGAGTCTACTCCTTTATGTAAATAATAAGCTTTCCAAGAATAACACCAAATTCTTCTTTTAAATATTTAAACTCTGAAAGAGATTGGCTTAATCACTAGAAGTAATATTGGACAGAGTATAAATCAGCCCCACACATTTTCACTGAATCACAGAATCAATTAGGTTGGAAAAGACCTCTGAAATCAACAAGTTCATGGTTTTGCACTGTAGTCCCCTATTCCCTCAGTCTAGACCAGATAATTCTACAGAAACATTAATAATTGTGTTGTTGGAAATTACCTGATTCTGCACCAAAAAAAAAAAAAAAAAAAAGAGAAAGGAGAACTGAGGAAATTACTAAAGAGGCTAATAAAGAGCAATGAGGAGAAACAATTAAATATTTGGAGAGATGAACACTATGAAATGGGGATGGCATGGGGCATTAATTTGAAATGCCAGCTTTCTAATGGCTATTCTCCTGCAGTTGAACTGTTTTGCTAAGATATCTATTTGCTATTTAAGTGGGTGATCATGTCTCAGAGAGTCCCCTTGTAGATTTTTGTTCAGAGTGTGTTACAATTTACTTGCCTTGAAATTCAATCTCTCTTTTTTTGCTACCACAATGCCCTTTGTAACCAGTGCAGAGATTAAATGTGAAAAGGGCACAAATCCATAGGAAAGGAAGGTGGTAAAGACTAAATAGTCCTGTAAAACTTTTTGTGCTCTTCTTCCTGCTCTCACATCAAGAGACACTCAGGATCCAATCACAAGAATTTTTACAAATGCCAGTCAAAAAAGTACTTGTTCTCTTCTGCAAAAGGTGATACTGAAGTGCCACTGTGGAAATCTTACTTGCTTGCTTTGTGGGAAGAGGATAAACAAAGTTAAGTCAATATGACAGGCCTCTATCTTGCAACAAGGAGGACTTTGAATCTTTAATAGTGGATATTTATATGCCTAAGGTACAAGCATCTAAAGTATGAGTACTTAAGCAACAAAGGTACAGATTTTTTGACAAGGAATGGAAAATACTGTGCAGGAGAAGAGGTTGAATAAGAATGCAGACATTTCATTACCCTCTGAAAGCACACAGACTGGTGAAGACAAAGGAGGGAGTAACAGTTTTCTTGGATGTCCAGTAAATCTGCCCCGTATATAAACGGCAAGAAGGGATACTGAAACAAGCAATATGCTTTATAGAGTATCCAAAATATCTGCCCCTAGCTAGCAGACAACTTGGAATTAAACCCATCCTCCAAATAGGCCAGCTAAGAATACTGGATTTCTGGGACCTTCAGTGTACTGGTGAGAGATACATAAACTTGAGTATAATCCTTTATACTTTCTTAAAAGTAGAGTATAATGTGCAAGGTAGCCCATGTACAGAATAGACATTCCACTTTAATTTTAGAGAGAATGAGTTACTGGAGTACTATGAAATAAAAACAGGTTATAAAACATGCAGGAAAATGTAGAAGAACAAGTTGTACTGCCAGCTCCAGCTCGGATAGATATGCACAATGCTGAGAAAATAAGCCGTCTTTCCCAGCCTCAGTGACAGTAAATAAAGAGCGATGGCTAGCAAAAATAATGTGATAAAGGCTGGGTTGTGTGAGCTGCTCTTTTGCAGGAAACTCATAGTGCAGCATATTCATTAGTCATATTATTGCTCACTGAGGGTTATGTATAGCTCCCTGTCCACCCAAATGAAAGCACAGTATGTACTATATATTTCCTCTGATGCACTGGTAGTGATCAAATCTAAGCTGGCTCTAGTGTAAGCCAGAAGGGAAAATAAAAGCAGCAGTTCTTAGAAGAGGAGGAAAAGAAAAGCAAAGGAACAGTAAGGACACAGTCATTTAAAGTGATGTGAAAGACTGAGAGTATGTATGGCATCAGAGATGAAAAAAAATATGGGAAGTGGCACTCCACGAGTACTAGACAAAAGCTATAGCAATTGGCAGTATTTTACATTCATGTACTGTACTCCTTGGCTCAGCTACTGCCAGTGGTGGTGTTTATTAGAATGTTGCCTGTACTACAAAGAACGAAAAAGAGCTGCCAACCTACAGTTGTTGACACGCTTTATGTCAAGAGTAAAGGTAGAAGGACTGATAGAGACAACAGACCAACAAGTTTTTCATTGCAATAAAAGGACTCCCAATGGTTTTAATCCAGAAGGAAGATGCCAGCTGGCTGATCAGCCTGGAGTGCTTTTTGGTCTTCTGAGCATCTGAAGAAGTCATTACTTAAAGGTCTTAGAGAGTGTGAGGGCATCCAGTTACTCAGTGTTTGCTCATCAGCTCATCAGCTCCAGCAAGCAAAGTCAGAAGGCTCAATTATGAATGTCTAACAGTAAATCATAGAACATTCCCTTATTTCCCAATTTGCTCTTTCAGGTTTGAGAGCTGAAGGGAGGCTGATGAGGTAGAGTCAAATGTTCAGTCAGGTGACTTCAAAGTAACAAGCTACAACGCATCAAGGCCATGGCAAGTGTTCTTGTGAGAGCTCTCAGCCAAAGGTGTATGCCAGATGAGTTGAGACAATTTAGTCCAGAGAGGAAAGGATTTGAGCTATGTGCATCTAAGCTGCCATGGACACTGCTTTGGAGCCAACATTATCTCAGTTGTCAGTACTGCTCCTACACCTAAATGTTGTCACAGAAGCAGAAACATGTGCCATTCTGTCCTTGTACCTCATGTCACCTCCTGGACTGTGTATAAGCTATATTTCCATGTGAAGAGAGATTGTCAAAGGAGCCTAAAGAGATAAAAATATCTGAAGTCTACTGAAATTCAGTGCAAATTGAATGTTTAACAGTTAAGACCCCAATTAAATTATCAAGAACTCAGAAAAAAGTTGCAGATATTTCTGGTGTAAATTCAATAATTGCATAGTACCAAGTCCCAGTTTAACCTCACCCATAACCTGACTTTATTCAGTAAAACACATGGTTTACCTAAGATTTTAAAAGCAATTCATTTCTCTCGACAGATAAGACGTTACATTATTTTCTTACATTTGAATTGTCATCAGTCATCAAGTCAGAGCTAACCCAAAGTCATTATACCAAGTACTTATAATTTTTTCCCCACAGAAAAAAAGCACTGAAACCTCACCCCAGTTGACTTTTTTCTAGGTACAGGAATATAAAATCCATCAGAGGGAAAGCTAGCATTTGTACTGACAGCTGCACAGGGCTCAGGTTTGTTCTAAATGAATAT
Organism: Pseudopipra pipra; assembly: GCF_036250125.1. Lineage (NCBI taxonomy): Eukaryota > Metazoa > Chordata > Aves > Passeriformes > Pipridae > Pseudopipra > Pseudopipra pipra. The sequence continues at coordinate 143,782,960 of NC_087549.1, read as the reverse complement.
GACTTCCCCACAAAAATGAATTCAGAGATTCTGTGCATACTCACTAGGTTATTGAAGGAAGGCTCACTGCTAAGTCTTGTGATAGTCTGCACTGACTTTCTGTTTGTTGAAACAAGGGTTGTCACTGGAGATGTACCACATTATTAATTAAGCCCTTGGTGCTTCTGTAGCACTTATCAACTAGTATATTTTTATGCAAAATATGAGCATTCCTGAAGCTATATTTTGGCCCTTACTGATTTACCTGGTGACATGGCTCCAAGCAGCATGTGGAGCTTTCTAGTTTCCTTTGCTCTGGGGACCAGGGAAGTCAGTGCTGTGGCACAGACTTTGATGGAGGCTTACACTATCCATCAAATGCTTTATTGGCCAAAGGAGAGTCAAGGATTAGAGGCTTAATCTTTGAAGCAAATTTTATTTCTTAACTTTGATTTTGTCCACAAAACAAAGTCCTTATAAACTCGGTCGTAGGATTTACTGGAAGCATTTTTCCAGCCTGAAAGCAAATCTTTAACTCTCTATCCTGCATTTTATGAGACATTGTGAGCTCATCAGAGTCCTTCAGTATAGGGTTGAGCTTCAGTTTCTTTTGTATTTTAGCTACCTTGACCAAAAGGTCCTAAAAGCATGATCAGCACCTCAGGAATGGGCCTGAGGGTGGCAAAGAACGGGATTGAAAATAGAATTAGATCAGAAATAGGAGTCTTTGGTTGTTTGCTAGTATTTACTTATCAAGTATTCTGGCTCAAGTTACAGTGAAGCACTGAGGAATTGGTTTTGGACGTCAATTGTTGCTTACCGCTCTGTCCATTCTGGTTTTTTGCAATATGTAGTTTTGTACACTGAATAAAATTTACAAACCAACAACCCTTTGAGGACAAGAGATGAAGGCACTTCATCCTGCCTTTGAGGTGGTTTGGGAGGGCAGCTGAGCAGCCTGAGCAATAAGAAATGCTGAGATAGTAAATGACACATACCTATTGCCAGGGCTGCTCAGGAAACAGTCCCTGGTTTACGAAGAGGGGACCATTTTGCTGCAACAGCACAGGAGAGAAGAGGCAACACTGCAATCAGATTTGCTTTTTGAAGGCCTGGGAATTGTATGCTAACAGAGCAAGATTTAAATACTTAGCTAACACAATGAAATGAAAGATGTGTAATGGCTCCAGCCCTCCAGCTTAGGTGGCAACTGTCTTTAGAACATGAAAGGCAGTGTGAGGAGAGATAGTGAAGTTAAACAAGGCAAAAAATAATAATAAAAAAATGTACTATACCAATATGTAATTAACTACCCAAGGAGTAGGGCAAGGGGAACATAATGCCATGCTTGAGTTTATTCGCATAGTGATGCATCATAATATTTGCAACCATACTTCATTCTTTAGACATGCAAAGAAGTGTCAGTAGGCAAAAATTTAGCTAAATCTCAGTCTGTTAGCTGATCCAATTTAAGATCAATTTTACTCCCTATGACTACTGGTAATAGAAATGGTCCTGAAATAAAATATTTGGTAGAAAACAGGATATTAAAAAAATAGTGTAATCAGGTCTTTTCATAAGAAGAAAAACTAAAGAGAAGGGAAAGAACTTAAAAAATAGATGCAATGTAATTTTTACACTGGTTCTTACCAAGTCTTCTAAAAAGAAACTCTGAAAAAATGAAAAAGAGTATTTTTGAATGGATGTGGGGAGGGCAGTCAGTGAGAAAAATGGAGACAAATCCTGTAAGCTTCAAGGACAAAATTCTGCCTGCTCTCCATGGCTACCCACGGGAAATACAAGTACAGCATGGGTGAACATGCATTTGTAGTTACTGAGTTTTTCAAAGTAGGACTGGCTGCAAAAGCCTGTCCCATACCAGCCAGCACAAACTGTACTGTAAACTGGAAATAACACGAGAACACTTTCACCCTGTCTATAGCACATTATGGGAACAGCAGCAAAGCCCACGGTTGCCTTGACCTAAAGAAAAGCCAAATAGTTTGGCAGAACATACTGCAGGCTCTTCCAAATATGGAAGTTTCTTCTGATCTCTGGGCATATTTCAGCAGAACTATTTTTAAACATAATGTTCACGCTTTTCAAGTACTTTTCTTTGACTGGAAGCAGAAAATATGGAGAAAGTGGACTAATTCCCATTGTTTTTTTCAAATTTTTAAACAGTATGTTCCTGGTGTCAGGAATATCAAATAACACTAGTGCATGTCTACAGCTGAGAGAGATAACAACCATATTTCTTCATTCACTACAGATGATGATTTTTTTTTTAAGAAAGAAAACAAAAAGTTAAGATTCTTTATCTCCCCTCCTTCAACTCAATAATAGAAGTTATCATAATCTAGTCTTGCAAAAGCGGCAGAACTTTTACAGAACTACTATCCTTCATGGTTTTTCAGCTCTCTGAGAACTCTCACACAACTTGCTGTAGCAAGATACTAATTCCAGCACCTCAAGCTCTACAGTGGCATTAGAACAGCATTTTGTCATCTTTGTGTATATACAAGGATTTCAAATGACACTGAAAATATTAATATATCTTCTGAGTGCTTCTGAGTAATAGAAGTAACCACGACTACAAAAGACGGAATTGGGCATTATTACTGACTGACACCGACTAATTATCATTATGAGGACAGTTCCAGGACAGTCCAGGGCCAATTATATGAGTCATGCCAAGCATTTTCTAGATAGGAGACTTCGTTTATTCTGCAACAAAAAAAAATTCCGGGTGTAGAAACACCTAAATTTTCAGAGCCTGTGAGTTAGAAAGGTACCTCGTGCAGAAAAGATTTTTTTTTCCTTCATAGTTAGATCCTGGTAATGGAGAAAAAAGATCAGACCTTTTCTAGCCTTATGATCATTCTCAAGAATTGGCATGGACCAAGAAACATTCCCAGTGACCAATCTGGGTGTGGTATCTCTGTTTCGCAGGTAAAAAAGTTCAGCTCTATGGACAATGGCCTTGTCACACTACTTGGCTTCAGGGCCAAAGAACATTCTATGGTCACTTTTATTTACTAGAACAGATGCAGCTCTTGATGGAGCACAGCCATTATGAAAACCTTGATTCCAGTGCTTTTGCTGGCCTATGACGCAGATTGATTCAAATTTGCTTAATGTCCTTGATTTGCTTATTTAAGGTAACATAAAAACATAAAAAGTCTTTTCTGGGTCATATTAAGGGTTTATTTAATTCAATATCTTTCTCTGACAACGAGAAAAAGCCTGCAGATGAGTTTAAGGAGAGGACAAACATAGCAGCACTTGCCAAGAATTCTTTCTTCAATTCCAGTGATTTCAAGTTCAGGGACTGTCCAAGCCAGAAACACTTAGTATTCAATCACTCCCTAATAGACGTCTCTTCTATCAGTGTGAAGCTGAGTGAACCTTTGGATGTCCCCACACAGTGTCTTGCAGCATTGAGGTCTGTGTCTTACCTTCCCTTTGTGTGAGAAGAGTCCTTTTGTTTGCTTTCAGTCTGCCAACTGCTAGTTTGATTTGATGTCATTGTACTGCAACAGTGAACACTGACTGATCATTCTCTGTTTATCCTCTCCATGTGATTCATGATTTTATAGATCACTTTCCTTTGGGGCATCTTAATTGATTTCTTTTCCAGGAATGAGTGTGTATTTGGTGATTCTTCTTTCAGATGCTATTTCATAATTCTGTCACTCATGTGCTCCTTCTCTGAGCTATTCCCAGTTCTTTTTTATCCTTTTCTTTTTTTTTCCTTTTTCTTATAGATAGAAAAGATCTTTTAATCTATTCAGAATGGAAGAAGTCTCTTACTGAATGTGTGTGGTGTCTCGAGCATGGGTGAGTAGGTGCTGCTGTAATACAATATGAAGGAAGAGCTCTAGATCAAAGGCAAGATTTATGTAGCTATTGAAGTACCTTAGAAGGCAAAAGGTGACAAACAAGATTTACAGAAGCATCTCTGCAGATTAGATGCCTAACTTCTCCTGATAGTCTTACCAGCACAGCAGAACCCTTTTCATGTTGCTGATCTTTTGGATAACAGCCCATAGTTTAGTGATTAGAAGCAATCAGTGATACCATATGCACACAGAAAACAGCACTGTTTCTTCCCAGGCCCAATCAGCACCCAGGCATGGCATATCTGTAGAAAAAGAGGGAGTCTGACAAATATAAATAATGTGAATTCTGATTGTTCACAGGGAAAATTCATCTTGTGAATATAAAAGAGGTAATAAAAAAATCACAAGGAAAGAAGATTCAGCAACACGGGATTAATAAACTGTAAGAAATGAGCTTGGGAAATTAATGAAGTCCTAAGAAATCTGGGAAAAAAGATGCATTGATAGGCATGTACTATATTTCTTCCATATAGATGTTTTTCTCTCTGACATTTAATGTTTTGTTAAAGAGTGGGATGGAAAATCAGTTTAAAATTTTTCAATTTCCTCTAATTTTAATATAGAAAGAAGGGATCATGATGAATCAGACCAGCAAGCTTCTCATCAGTATAACCTGTATAAATGCCACTGCCTTTATTATGGGAAGATGGAGAAAGAAAAGATGGCCTTTGCAAGACAAAAATACAGTTCAGACATTTGAGTTACAAGCTCAAACTCATGCTCTCAAATTATTAAGAGTTTTTCTGGTGTCTTTAACCTTTGAACAAATAAATTACCACTTTGATATAGAAATCTTTTACAGTCAAGCCAAAAAATATATCTGCACATTTTTTAGAAAGTATTGAATTTTGTGAATTAATCTGATCTCACCAATTCTAGTTTTTGATGCTTATGCAGCTGAGATGGAAAAAGTGGCTGAAATGCATTCTCAAGGTATCATCCATACGACAGGTAAATCTGTCATACCCATTTGTGCGGATAAAGAGATTAGAAGCCAGGAATGGCCACTGGGACACTGGTACACATAAACTGATGTTCTTGACCGGGGTTTCTCAGTGGATAATCAAGTCTTGGAATGCATCTTTATTTGGTTTTGATGTATCTATTTCTTATGAAAAGATTTCTGAATGTAATGTTTTTTGCATTTTGTGTACAGGCACACATAGAGAACAGTAAGTTATTCTCAGCAAACAACTTATTCATCAGAAATATCTGCTTTATATTTTCTTTAAAAATCATTTTTATACAAACTTCACTTTTTTAATCTGGGACTAGTCTGGAGTAAATTTATGCTTAGAGTAAATACAGCTGGCAAATCTAGGCATTAGCTGACTGGTTTATACAAACATGCTGCTGCTTGTGGATTCCTTGCAAGCCATTTCCTGTCTTAACTGTGTGTATTGTGTTTGTATTGGGAATTTATTTTCATGCTGCTCAGTTATATGAGTTCACCTGGATCACAGTGTTACACACAATTCCTAAATGGGAATGCTACATCTTTACTCCACTGCTACACTGTGCTTTTAATCTGTCTGAGTTCTGAGTGAATATGCACCAAGAATTTGCTTCCTACTCTTCCTCTGGAAAAGTTGTCCTAAGAAGAATTTTATTGCCTGAAAGTTTACATAATATATCAGTCATAGATTTTACTGTGGAAAGGGCAAGGTAAAGGAGGGAAAAGAGGAGAATTAAATGTGTAGTAGTTCTTCCATTAGTCCAGTAACACCTTGGATCAGTAGGGGCTCCTTCTTCATCTTAAAGCTTCATTTGGCCTTGACCAGAGAAAAACGTCCATTGGATTCAATACCAAGGTAACTACATGAACTCTATGGTCTGTGTAACACAGAACACCAGGTTAATTGATGGAAAAGTCATCACTGGTCTTCAAATCAGTAAGTTCCAGCAGGTGACTTTTTGAATCATAGTGAAAGGAATGTTTATGACTGGTTTTCCTAGCTGTTGCTATAATATAATGCCTGTGGACTGTAGGATCACATGCTTTATTTCAGGCAGAATTGATGTACTTCCAAGAGAGAATTATGTAACCCCCTTTCAGATCAGATGGTCTGTGAAAGTGCAGATGAATACAGAGCACATACCGAAGAAAAACTGGAAAGCAGTAAGGTTGCTTGGTTTAATGTTAGTGTTACTGTCTTTGGCTTATAATAAATGAGAGAGCATTGGAAAAGGGTTTCACTCACAACAAACAACTCTGATAGCATAATAGACTAAAAAAAAAAGAATTTTTACAGGCCCTTACTCATAAAAAATATAACAGCAACTGGATACAATGTTAGATGAATGGCTTATGCATTATATGAGAGTGTGAAACAAACGCTTTTGTTGACATTGTATAGAAGTCATCACACTTTCAATTGACTTATTTTGCCATTGCAAACATTGTTATCTACTCACTGGAAGATTTTCTTTCTCTGTGTTTTTCAGAGGAAGATTTTATATTGTCTTAGGAAGTATTACCATTAATAGGATTTTAAAATTTTTCTATGGACCCCCATTTTTGATCCCTTTCAGTTAAAAAATGAACAGAATAATTATTGAGAGGCCACTTCCACACTCAGTTAATAGATGTAGATTTTTGTGGGATATAGCAGTCCCTTTTTTGTGTGATGTTGCATGTACTTCACTTTTTGTGGAGACTACAAACTCAGTTTCTCTTTTTCTCTTTTCGTCCTATACCTCAACAATTAATTTCCATATATTTATTATTTCACACATTTATCCCACTTGTTACCTTGAAAAATTACAGCCATTTAGTGTAAACCAGTGCTAGAGTCCATGGAAAAATACATATTTCTGAAACAATATTTAATTTTCCCTCATTTCATCTACCAGTAAGAAGTAAATATATGAACTGTCAACTGTTTTTTGATCTTTTTTTTTTTACTTTGTTGGTTATCCTGGTGTCAGAGTTACTATGAAGAATTTTTGAAAATCTGTTTTTCTACCATGATTCACATCCTTAAGTACGTATAATTTAGAAGGCATGTTTATATTTATTCTTTATTGTAGACATGTGTTTAAATTAATTTCTGAATTGGGCCTTTTGGCAAGCAGAGCAGAGAATATACAAGGCACGTTGCCTTTGCTGCCAAGGAACTTTCTGCCACAATACATTTTTTTGGTGTTCATGCCCTTAGTTGTCTCAGAGCTGGGAACTCAGCCATGGCACCTAATTAAGCAACCACATGCTTGGCCTTGAGGACCTGATGGTGATAGCCCAGGTTGTCACACTGGTGCTCAGGAATGAGGAGAGCGCAGGAACTGACTCATGTCAGGCTGTACAGACTAACCTGACACCAAGGGGGGAGTGAGTGCAGCACTGTGTAAAGGTGCTCTTTGGTCCAACAGATATTACAGACCTTATAGTACAGGTCAGAGCCACTTGGTTAGAAAGATGTTCTTGGGGACTGGCCTTGGTACTGACTGCAACACAGAGCATGTGATCCATTTACCTCCTTCTGTGGGAGGGATGCTAAATGTAATACAATGATTCTCTTTGCCATTTCCACCTGCTTGAGATTAAAGATGGTCTAATTTGATGATCTACAAAGTTTTGGTGTTATAATTCTTTAGCCAATTTCTGGACTTTGAGGAAATACCAGTCCACAGGTGTAATGTGTTCCAAATATTGCTCATGTAATGATGTTTTCTGTTTTGAATAGAGACAGAAATAACGGTGTTCATTCATTTCAAGAAACTTAAGCTTCAGCATTGTACATAAAGCAAAAGATAACACTCCAAGATTTTCAGTTTGACAGGGAAAATATCTTCTTGACTTTTTTGTACTTAAAAAGGGAGGACGAAAAAAAAGAGTATTTGTAACTCTTCCATCTTCTCCATTAATCCTCTCTTTAGACTTTGACTCATAAACAAGGATGATAGGGTCCTGAACTAGGATTAAAATGGAAGGTTGTTTTCAAAACTGGTATAGAAAAGCACTTTTTCATTTTGTGTGTGTGTAAATGCCTTTAAAAAAAATGAATAGAGTCATTCATCTAAAAAAAAAGAAATATTGACATTTTTATGGAGTTGTTTTTGGAAAGATCCAACATTTAATATTAAATTCAACATATGGTTGTGGTCAAATTGTGCTCCTACTGTGTAAAATGTATGAATAACAACTTACTGCATTCTCCTGGCCAATATATGGAGTGAAGGTTGATTAATTTAACTAGTATCCCTTAATCTCCTGCCTTGGCTTCCATCCCGTTCTGCAAGGGTTGATAAATCTTACATCCCCTGAGGAGTATTACAATTCCTAATAGTCTTATGCTATTAGGAAGAAGCAGGGCTCAACTGTACCAAAACATCCAGCACATGAAATTGTATAAATAATTTAGCTTTTCCAATTTAATTTTTTTACAGCTTTTCTTTACAGACCATGATAAAAGATGTTAGTGCAGTCAACTGTAAGTAAAAAAAAAAAAAAAAAACAAGAAAAAGAAAAAAAAAAGAAGATAGTGTTCAGGGGAATTGTATGCAAAGCTAAGGCTGTTCTTCTCACTGTTTGTAGCATGGCATTAGACTATCAAAGTCACTCATATATTTGCCACCCTTTAAAAAAATGTATGTTTCTTAGAGTGAATATTCTCTTAGGACCGTCATCTGCTTTCTACATGGTATGACATGGCCAGAAGAGGAAAGTTATCCACTGATTTTAGCATGAGGTAGGATTCCTTGTCTTGCCACAGACTTCCCGTGCAACTTTATGCAAGTCACTCCATGCTTTCTGGAAGACTCAGATGCCCAGTCAATCCACTTAGGCTGTATGAGTTCCTTTGCATCAGATGACCCATAGCAGTTGCCTTTGCTCGTACTTGTAGTCCACAGCAAATTCAGCTTGGCTTCACTTACGATGCAGGAAATTTAAGATAGATAGTATAACCTTGCATTTGCTATAGGCTAAGTTAGCACAAGGACAGCCACCATGTCTCAGATAATGCATATTGAATTGTTCAGCTGCAATATCTTGATCATGTGACTGAGATTTATACCTCGTTTATAAACTACCTTGAAGGAGAGTGAGAGCTGAAAGGATAAATACATTTGAAAAAAGCAAAGAAAAGGACTGTAAAAATCTCAAAACCTGGGACTATCAGAACCATGTTACTATTCAAGGGAGACACCATTCTCATGCTCAGGAAGAGACAATATTAGTCATTTCTGAATAAGGAGACATTTTTTTTCAGAGTACAGTGAAATCTGGCAAATTAGCTGATTGTTCTCCTATTAGCTAATATAAGTGATGAGTATTTTGCTTCAGGAAATATAAACATCTTTTGCATAATATTGAATCACCTGCAACACCCTAAAACCTATTGTCTCCATTCTAGTAAAATTTCTTCTGCAATTAGTGAGATTTTTAAAGGACTTGGAGCTTGCAGTACTTGTTTCCACAAAATAATGCTCTGACTTCAGTATCAGGTTGGACTGAACAAAGGTATGAAAACAGAGATTGATTAATGTTTTATTTTAAAAACAATGCTTTGAATTCTTATCTATTATTCACAAATCTTTCTTCATACACAGTAAACTAAGTCCTATTACATCTGAGTTAAGTAAATAAGATTATACCTGTGGGCAAAAAGGGACTTACAGGATTCAGGATGGGCATTTGTAGGAGTAAGTCTCCTAATAAGTGACCACTCTGCGGTGTTTGGTGCAGAAGTCATCCTTGGAATGGTTCTGGAGGATTTGGACTGGCTCTCTCATATTCGATGTGGATACTGCGTGCCTGTGGACTGTTATGGTTTGGGCACGTGTCTTATCAGGTCACTCCTGAAGCTTCAGTCAGAGGTGGGAAAGGCTGAAGAATGGCTCAGCCTCAGACCAGCAGCAGTTGTGCCCCATGAGACCTTGGTGTGACAATGCTATAGTAAGGTGTGAGGTGCAAAGCTCCATGAACAAGCTCCATGGCGACAATTGGTTTGTTTTGAGGTACATTTTCTTGTGAGTAATGTTTGGTTAAAACCATGGCACATTTCAATCACATGAGGAGCAACCAATTGTGAATATCTTGTGAAATACATGCTTTGAAAGCTCAGCCTTGTGCAGTTTTATGGGGTTTAAGTATAAAAAACCCTCTGAGAGAAGAAAGAAATTATTCAAATCCACTGGTGCATGTTTGTTGAAGTTCTTTTGACATCCAGGAATACACTGGCATATGGCAGAGGTTTATGCATAAGAAATACTGTAGGAACACTAGTCCAGCAGTGTAAAGTGGGAAACTTCAGTCCATCCTGTCACATTTGTTTTCAGACAGACCCAAAGGACTGTCTGTCTATCAGATAGACCCAGAGGACTTGGTTCTACCATTTGTACAGCCTGAGGGCATGGGGAAAACTCCTGGTCAGGAATGACACAATCCAGCTGGCCTGCCATTTGGGTCTAACTTTTACAACCATTCTGATAAGCTCCCTAGACAATTCAAAATCCCTCTGGACACACTTCCATATGCATTTATTCCTAATGCCATAGACTGGGCCCAAACCCCAGTGATTTCCTGGAGCTGTGTGACTGGTTATACAGGGGCCCCTGCGGGACTTCAAAATTAACCCTGATCAAAAGCATCAAAAAGCCTTTCTTATGCCAGACCTCTCAAGGAGACATTTTCATGTGTTTTTTTGGATTCACATTTTCATAGGCAGAAAAAACCACAACATTCCCAATCCAAAGTGTGGGATATAAATCTGGATATTCCAACTTCCCTGTTGTGGTCAGGACACCTTCCACCAGACCAGTTGCTCAAAGCTCCATCCGACTTGGCCCTGAAAACTTCCAGAGATGGGGCATTCACAGCTTCCCTGGGCAACCTGATCCTGTGCCTCACCACCCTCACAGTAAAGAAATATCAGCCTCTTGTTCCTTTAAAAAATACAGACATATTTATTTCTCTATTCCTAGTTTCATGTACATTGTATTTCATATGCTTGCTGTAATAACACCACAAAAGACTTCATAAATGCACTAGTCAGTGGGGAATGCTGTGCCTGCTTGTGATTTTACACATCTTTTCTTTAAGCCAGAAAATCTAAATGTAAAATGTAGTATTCAGAGACATCGAGTGGGGTTTTGTGGTGCTCTCTAGAGGATACTGGGTTCATAAAACAATGAATGGATTACCGTCATCGATAGAGTTAGTTTTTCCATCTGTGTCAGGCAGACAATATACTCTTGCTAACGTGCTTCATATTAATAAACCACCCAAGTATAATTCCTTGCAGGTTGCAGCTGTAAATCAGAAATAGCCTTCATTCTGCTCAGCTGTCATACTGAGAGAGCATCAGGGGGTGGGGGTTGTTTGTAAGGAGGCCAGCAGGGCTGCAGCACTTTGACCTCTCCCTGCAGTGTAAATCATGTCACGCCACAGCTGTCCGTGGAGACAGGTCATGTGGCCCAGTGCCCTGTCACAAGTGAAGAGCCACCTTGTCTCACCTGCCATCATTTTTTTGTCCTGCTGTGTTCTGCAGGGAAAAAGATGCAAAGAAATGCTGCAGAAACTGTGCAGTGCAAACGTAAGCATGCCTGGCAGGAGCCAAATCCCTCAGGCGCCAATGCTACTGTTACACTGCTGGGAGCTCTGTTTCTGACCCGGGCACAAACCAACCCAGAGACAGAATAGAATAGAATAGAATAGAATAGAATAGAATAGAATAGAATAGAATAGAATAGAATAGAATAGAATAGAATAGAATAGAATATTTTCATCTGGAAGTGACCTACCTTGGTCATCTATCTCAGCTGCCCGACCAATTCAGGGCTGACCAAAAGATCAGAGTCAGTCCCAGAAAATTGCAGATATGGGTAATCATAACATTCTGGTAGTATTAGACAAATCACTTCATACCTGATTCAAATTCCATTAAAGCTGATGAGAGTTTTGGTTTCTTCCCCCCGACTCTAATGGAAGCTCTTACAGTCACTTAGTCTCTTGGTTTCCCTGTCTTTGCCTAGGAAATTGGGATAAGCATGAATAACTCAAAGAGGTGTTCTGAGGATTAATTAGTTAACATTTGTAGGGCATTTTGAGGATAAAAAATGCTGAATATTGACATTATCACACCTGGCTCCGTGTGCACCTCTGTGTGTTTGTGCACTGAATGAATAAGATAGTTCCATGGGTAAAACTTGCATATCAGATAAGCTGCATGCCTATGCACATAAATCCTCAAGCAAATATATGTGCTCCAATAGTCCTTTAGGCAATATGCAGGGAAGCAGAGGCAAAGGCAGAGGGCAGCATGAGCAGGGGGAGATGCTGTGAAGAGGGAAAAGAGATTCAGAAGTGTGTGACGGGGGAAATCTGGAGAGGGGAAATCTCTTTTTCTACGAATGCATATGAATAAGGTCTACTGAATCACAGGCCACAGGCTGTGCACATAAGAATACAGTATTTCAGAAATCTTTTTGCATTGTGATTTAGCCATGCATTATGTTTTATGGTGACATGACCTCATTGTTTTGAGATTTTTGGTGTGCACTATAGCAGCCTTTGTAGAGCAATAATTGTAACTCATACATTAAGTTTTGTCATTCCTCATATATTCATTCAGTCAGTGGAATGTGCACAGTTTAAAACTAGCACATTGTAACTGAACAAACAGTGGATTAAATGTGCCTGTTTTGTCTTCTTTACTAAGCTAGGTGGGATCAAAGCTATCAGCTTCTGTGCCATAGTTTAATTATATTTTTACTCTGAGTGCCAACATTTTACAAAATGAAATGAACCAACGACAGGAGAAACTACAGCATCATTCAAATAGGCTTTAATCAGGTCTTGGAAGGATGATAGAAAGCAACTGAAGCAGGTTCGTTAATTCTGCTGGTTTCAGCTCATTATAAAACCAGTGAGAATAGCTGTTATTTCAGAGATGATCAGCACTGGTCTTTCTGGACCTGCAACTGCAGAATGGAAAGCAGGATAACTGCATGTGTAGATGCCCACACAGAGGTAGCTACCACAGTGCCAGTGACAGATAATTGACATAAGGGCAAGGAAAGGGCTGATGTGTAGGAATGAATTGTGCATAGTCAGAGTAGTAAATGATGGTTCCTATCCATGCAATTAACTGTGAGCTACAAGCAGACAGTGAACAATGGCAAAGCACATTCCTGTTATTGCCTTTGTATTTGGTAATCTTGAGTGCAGAAACATTTCTCAACATTTCCTAGTCACCCACATAATTTTAAATGGTTAGAAGGTGTGGACTGGATTTAATTGTGAGAGAATTTCCGTGTCTGTAATGGGAAAGGGTTAGCCTTGCCTCTTTTGAAATGACACTGTGAATATGACTTAAAGAAATGTGCTTACTGTAATGATAGCCCTTAGCAACATGTTGAATCCTCAGGGTAAAAGCTCATTCACTGACTACAGGCAAAAGCTGTAAAGGAGTAAGGAAAAAAAAAAGCAAAAACAAATTAAACAACAACAAAAAAAGTGTGGAATCAGGTAGCTTCTGCTCCTCCTCTTTGGAATCTGAAGTGCTGGCAGGAAGTGCTGTAATAATTATTTCTTCAAACAGCTGGCACTTCAACCTTCCTTCACACCAGGGGAAGTCAATACTCAAGGGCTGGAAAGTAAGGTGGAGTCTCAGGGGACCTTTTATCACTGAGGATAGCACTTTCATGTCACATTTGGGAAAGAAAAGAAAAAGATTAAAATGCAAACTGCTTTCTGCATGAACCACCTGTCTTTCTCACAGGTTTTTTAAAAGATAGATTTTGATTGGAGGGTCATCTGTTTACAGGGCTTTTTAGATGTGCTTTTCTCTCCCTGCTGGCTTATGTGACTCCTGGTCTCCCTTCTCCCTGTGTCCCCTCCCTCCAGCATGCTCCTTCTCACTCCGTGGATGGTCCTTCTCAACCCACATCTCCTCTTCAGTTCTACATCAGACCAGGGACTACCCTGGGATAAAGTAATCCTGAAAGCAACACAAAAAGGAAAAATGAAAAGTGATTTCTTACGTAAATCTGGATTCCAGCAAGGACCTGCTAGTATTGGAAGCTGTTCCATGGGCACAGTCTTGTAGGCAACAAGAAGTGTCCAGCAGCTGGAGGTTGAATAGCTGATGAAGAAAATCAAAAGCCAGAAAGGGAAGGAAGGAACTAAACAGAGAAGAAAAAGAGTAAAGGAAATTACAATATGGGGCTGAGTGCAAATATAGAGGTGGTGAAGAAGGACCATTAAGCACCTTTATGTCTCTTTAGACAGTTTACACAAGTCTGTATGATGATAAGTTTACTTACCACCCTTGCTTTCTTCCCTGACATAGAAATTTTCACCTGTGCTTTTTTGTTTTCATTTTCCTGACATTGCTCTCTAAATGTTAGAAGTTTCATTTGTCACCTTCATACAGCTCCTGTGCATATGTGTTTTGACACAGACTTTAATTACATGGTCATCTATTATTTTTATTTCTCTGTATGAATAATTATTAAATAGTTCTTTTTATCTCCTTTGTTCAGTGTATAGCTCCGGGCCCTATTAATCTAAATCTAAAGCCTCAGCTGAATACATTGTTATTGAGTTCCCCATGTGTTTTTTATGGTGCTCTTTCTGTAACTTGTCAGTTCTTTACAAACATCATGAATTTATATTCACAGCAGCCCTAGCAATTAAGCATATTATTACCATCATTTTACAGATGGGGAACTGAAGAAAAGACAAATTATAGACAAAGCTGTCAAAATCCTACACTAATTTTTGATGACCAACTTTAGACACTTAGCCTATAATTTCTCAGGGGCAATAGTATTAAATAGACAATCTACATTCTAGTCATCTATCCATGTGCTTCAGCTTTCTGAATTTCAGCAAATCACATCCAGAAAGCAGGGAATAAAAATATGAACAGCTGACTGCAATCCAAAATGAATACCACGGCAGAGATAGGGAGATGGTATAACTGCCTTGCATGCTGGTGCGTCGAGCTGAGCTTTGTGCAGCTAAAGGCAGAAGTCTATGCTGTGAGACTCTACATCTGAGTTAGGCATCTATGCTCACACCAGTGTCAGCAGGGCCCAGGGAGCTGCTCTTTCACCCTCTGCAGAAGACGCCTCCATCTGATGGGCCCAGCACTCTGCCTATGCATTGGCAAGGTCTCAGCTGACTCTGCTGGGAACACAGACACTCATCTGACATGAAGACACTGAGCTGGTAGACAACCAATTTATTTGCCCAAATTCTGCAGTCAACCCTCTCTCAGCGTATTTAGTAATGAAATGCTATACTTTCTGCAATATTCTTCCTTTATCTTTTCTTTGTTATCTTCCATTTTCTGCAGCAAATTGAAGCTGGTACACCACAGGCATGTCTTCATTCATCCTGTTGTCCTTATTCACATAACACTGCCCACGCCTGCTGAGTTTTTAGTACTTATTCACATGCAGTGGAAATGGATATCCTACTGTACACAGAAACATTTCTCTTTGCACTGTTCATGACTGGGCAATATTGCATGATGCTGTGTGCTCTAGCCCCAGTGCTTCTTTTTGACAAGCCCTGCCCTGACACTATAACTGCATGACTGCATCTCTGTTTTATTCATCTGAAAAAAAATTTTAAAGTATTAATCCGCTGGGACGTCGACAAGTGAGAATGCAACTGAATGGATCCTAGAATGGATTTTGATTATACTAAAATTATGTTTCCTATTTTAATATATTAGTTTTTTATACCAACAAAGAGTTCAGTTACTTGACTAGTCCATTAAATAAACTTTAATTTATATGATAATTGAACAATCTCTAAATATCATACAACATAATTGCCAGTGTCTCTGTTACTAGGAGAGGCACCAAAGTGGTGGTATGATCTACAGAATAGTTTACAGATTTGGAAGTAAAGGAAATATGCTGTTCCCAACTTTGTCACAGACTTTTCAGGTAGAAATATATTGACTAAATGCAGATGTCTGTGCTGAAGACATCTGCCTCTGGCTTCTGGCTCAGTTGATGGTCAGCGAAGAACTAGTCAATAGAATCTAGGGGGCAATTAATCGTCTCCTAAATTAGATGTCTGAAACAGGGCAGATGATTGGCACCCTAAAAGGGCATATTTGTCTCCAGTGACTACACGTGGAGCCCCAGGAGCTAGCTTGGTTTTAAATGTCTACATTGTTGATTTCTAAAATCGGGTGAGATGAATCCCACCCTCTGTATCCCCAGGGCAGTTATTTCATCTGGACTTGCCTTTTATTTGTTTTTCTGAAAGAGCTAGTGCAATACAAGAAGCAGGAGAGTAGAATTAACACAGAGCTCTGCCTTGACTAATTAGTTTCTCAGTAGGGCCTTTGTATATATCACTGGGGTATCTCTTAACGGCATGATGTGGTGCAATGTAGAAATGCCCTAAGTGCTATTATAATAAGTCATATGGTAAAGCTCAATTAAATATCAACATCTTCAGTGTAACATGGGAGTTTCTGTTGCCCTTTAGATTCTTCTCCTGTGAAACAAAGATCTTAAATGATATCAGTGCAATATCAATATCAGAACTTTTGTGGTACTGGAGTTTTCACAGCAATTATGGTGAAGTTTGCTTAGAAGATAAACCACCATTCTTATCTAACTGTTCTTCTGTCTCCACTTTATTTCTTTGTCTGGTAGACACTGAAGCAGGAAGCTTCAGAAACAGGAGCCTTGTGGCAAGCCGGAATGAATAATAAAGCTGAATTCTGGGGATATTGCCAGGGAATGTCATACAGGATGCTCTGCACCAACAGCTCAGGAACTACAGGTGGAATTACAAGATTATATGTTGCCAAGCTCTAAGGCAAACTGGGGAAGCAAAACAGAGCCAGTGAGGGAGGAGAGGGGAGATCCAGGTAGTTGCAATTTACCCCTTTTTGGAAACCTGGAAAGTTGTAACAAGTTTGGGGGCAAGTATACCCATATAGTAAGCCTTAACACCTGTAACTCTCCATGGAATTTCTCTTTTGAATTCAAATATAAAGACCAGTGATACATATATTTTTAATTTTTTGTGTTATTGCATCTATGGCAATTGCAATCTTTCCTTGTGTTTTTATTTCTGGGTAAGACCTATTCACTTCTGCCTCCAGCACTTCTGTCTATGCTGTGCTGCATGTGGTATACTCTCAGGATCTCACAAGTTCAGCAGCTGTGGACTCACCACACTGTCTGGAAATTCCGGGCAGACCTTTTCCTTCTTTCTCTCTATGTGTCAGTCTCCTACACCTCTACTCATAGTTTTCAGCACTTGCTAGATAGTTCTGTTACAATCAGTGGGAATACCCTTGGAAAACATCTCCAAATTTGGCTATGAGAGGGATTGTTTTGGAAAGTTGGAAGCAAAATCCTCAGCTTGACCTGAGTGTCAGCTCAGAGATAAATAAAATGGAGACTTACTTTGTTCACTGTAAAGAGTCAGGATTATCCAGAGATATGTGTATTTCTGATATCTTCAGAAAGAAGCATCTGTATGTTAAGAGAACAGACACTTGTAGGATTTTTTTCATGTCTACCTTTATGAACTATGAGCAATACAACTTGAGACTCCTTGTAAATGAAAACATAAAAGATCAAATAAGTATGCAGACTCAAACCCAAAGTAATCAAAAAATCAGCCAAGAGCAGTAGAAGCTGACCTTACCCTGGAATGACCTCTGTGAGTTGTTTTATCACCTGACAGCAAAGATTTACTATGACACTTGTGTTTGTTTGTTTATGGGATAAAGGAGTCAGAATTTCACTTTCGTTTACAGAGAAACAATAAAACTTTGCATTTTATATTTTCTTTAAGGGTGAGTGGTAGATAAATTCACCAGCCTGTATTCTCGTGTTGTGTTCAGATAAGGAATTGATTGTGGTCCTGTCCATGGAGAAATCATCAGACATTTCTTTAGAAATGCACCTGTCCTTGCTCTCCACTTGAACAAAAAAAATAGACATAATTTTTAATGTCCTATTTGAGGCTTGGCATATATCTGTCATTCAGCCAGCCAGCTCTGGAGGCTGGGATTTGACAGAGACATGCCTGCTACCTCACCTTTTCCCCAATTGCTTCACAGGACATGGTGGTTACTGCTCTCCTTAGTCAATTAAGAAGTAGGGGCTCATTCCCTGTGCTTCCAAGTAATCACATTTCATTTAGCTTCATCATCTTTGCCCTTTTACTGTCAGCAAACAGGAGGTAGCCCTTTCGTATAAGATAGTGGTTTTATTTTTTCTTCCAGAGGTGCCAATCTCTTGTAATGGACAATTTGGTGACACTTCATTCATTAAAGGGAATCTAAACTATTAACTTAAACAGTAAATTAGATTCTAATTTCCAGATGACATAATTTAGGTGAAGGCCCTCATTCACAGGGCCTTGCAAAATGAGCCTGACTATAAACTTTAAATACTGCCACAGCGTGATGTATATTACAATAACAAAATAATAAAATGGCCTACAGTTACGTGAATCCAACCATACACTCACATTTCCTGGAAAAAATGTTCCCACACTTGCACAAATCTACTTTTTTTTTTTTTAACGTTTGACCGGTATCCACAAGAGACACCAGGTAAAAGTAAATGTTTACTTTTAACTCTCTCCTGAGATGAACAAGGCTGACAATATGGGGCACTAGAAAAATGTAACATGTCAGTGACCTCAAACTGAAATGATTTAATAGGCTCAGAATGAGCTTGGTTTTTTTCATAAAAAAGCCTGAAATGAAAAGTAGATGTTTCCAGAATGTCCTGTCAGAAAGCAAAAAGATTTTCCCTGTGTATGAGCCAGGAACTGGTCCACTCTTATGTCCTTTTTCTTTTCTGTTAAGTGTCGATATTCCATGCTGTTTGTATTGGAGGAGGAGAGATGCAGGAGGAGGGAGAAAATCAATATGTTCCCATGTAAACTCAGCCAGACAGCAGCATAATATAGGAACTAGCCAAAAATACCAGTGTGGATTCCAGGCTTATGTTCAAAGAGTAAT
Organism: Pseudopipra pipra; assembly: GCF_036250125.1. Taxonomy (NCBI): domain Eukaryota; kingdom Metazoa; phylum Chordata; class Aves; order Passeriformes; family Pipridae; genus Pseudopipra; species Pseudopipra pipra. The sequence goes on along the minus strand of NC_087549.1, from coordinate 143,764,116 downwards.
ATGACATTTTTCTGGGTTGAAATTCAGGCTTGACTGAAATAGATGTTTCTACCTTTTATTTAAGCTAGATGAGCAAAGGTATTGAGTTCCTAATTTTATTTTTACTGCCTGAGTCATTAAGAATTAACAACTCTAATATCTGGTTTTATTTTTTCTTACATAGAGAAGACAGAGAATTTTCTATTTAAAAAAAAAAAATACTCCACTACTAAATGAAATTTGTCTGTTGGTTGCATCCCAGTGTGTTCCAGTGTAATTACCAAAGAATGAGGGCTTTTGTCAGAGCAGCTGATGATCTATGTTTTTTGCTAAACTGACCAGTTCAGATAAGAAGCTTGGACTTTATTCACTAATAGTCCAGGGAACTCTAACTTGAGAAATCTAAGATATAAACATACATAATTAAGCAAGTCTCCTTTGAAAACAGTAGAACAAAGTGGATATTTACAGGGATTTTGAATTGTGATGAGTCAGCCATAGGTTCCACTGACTCAGTCCCTGTTGGCTGCAAAGGCATCCTGGAGTGAGCAGTTCAATTGATTAGATGTCTCAGTGGAGGCCTCTGCATTCTAGAAAAGATGAATCCCAGCCTAAGTTTTTGAAAATTCTCAATTGATTTTAGCTTCCATTGCTGGAAGTTTGCTTAAGTGATTAAAATGAGTCTTGAACTTGCATTTATCCCAACTTAATGCTCTTCACATCAGAGTATTGTGATCAATGTATAAATGTTTGGGATTTGCAGCACAACATTGAAAGGCATTGATTTTACCATTTTGTTTAATGGGCATGTTTTTTGTATTACCCAAAGTTCCATGGGATGAGAACATTTTCTCAGGCATCTATGTCAGAGTGGTGAGCTAACTTTTCCAAGATTGGCAAGCAGAAAGCCAGCAGAATTTTTAATTCTTCAGATTCTTTTCTACATTTTTTGCTTTAAGGAAGAATGCTTCATCTGCTAATTGGATACATGATATAGATATTTTACATTAAAATCTGCAGTAACGGTGGTATCTGAGAGTATTTAGGAATACTCCAGGCCAATATCAAGAGTATTTGGGGATGTTTATCATAAGGTTATTGGAAAGGCTGCAAAGTCAGAAGCAATGCAATCACAATACTGAAATAATAATAAGTTAAGGTAGATCTTTTCCTGTCTATAGAAAAGGAAAGTATCCACCACTGACCACTGTTAGAGACACAACATCTGATTTGAGAGACCATTGATTTGACATCACTTTGAAGTCAATGGCAAAGTCAATGGCAAAGTCAATGGTTTCTCTATGACCAGGATTTCAACCAGCATAAAATCCTATATTCTCTCATACCTGTGGTTCCATTTTAATTTGTTGAGCTGATAACAATAATCAATGAATATTGAAAGAATGCCAAACACATTTGAAATGCATATTACTAGGCATTGAATAATTGCAATTTCTAGTCAAATACAGGCACTTGGGAATTTACACCTGCTTGTTTATCCCCAATCAATGAAGATTAGCCACAAAGAGAAAAAGAACCTTCTTGCAATGACTTTGATAAAATGATAATGACTGAAAGCATTTTGAAGTTCTACAGCTGCTTTGCCATTTCAATTACATTCAGATTAGAAATAATATTAATAATAACAAATAACTCACAATAATTAGCAAAGTTTAAACAATTTTTAAAATCTGGGCTTGGGGAAGGATTTTTTAAAAAATTAGCACATGTACTGTCAGTTGTCTTTTGACCTATTCATGAAGTTTTATCTTGGGGCCAAAGTTCTTTAGAAGACAAGACTGTTGCACTTAAAAAAATTATCTGTTTGCCAGTTATTCATGAAACCACTGAACCATTCTATATGTACCATCTTAAACAGTTGAAAATCCTCAAGAATAGCTTTTCCCTCCATGGTAGGCGTGTACATCAAAACCTACAAGGAAGATCTCTACTTTTAAAGACTTCCTTTCTATTACAACCAGAGTGAATTAGTCTAAAATAATGTATTGAGACTCACAGCACCATGGTCTTCCTCAGAGCAGGGATCAGCCCCATCAGCCTATGCCCTGTGACAGCACTGCAATTAGACAGTATAATTGCTGTGAGATTATTCATGCACATCTGTCATATGTGGACACAGAATCAACAACTGGTTGAACATCTGGTGTTAGTGACAGGAATTTGTTTTACAAAGCCACAGTCCTTTTTGATGACTGAGAACTGCTAGGAAGAGGTAGGATAGTGAGGTAAAAATATCACTGCCAGCAGGCTGGCCAACCTGCTGAGGAGAACCTTAAGCTAGAAGTGATGAGGTGAAGGAGATGATAACACACAATCAAATGGGGAAGTGGTGAACTGGCTGATGTGGAAGGAGAGATTACAAAATCAACAGAACAGTATAAAAGGCAGCCCACTGTAACTGTATACACACAAATAAAAAAGTGCCAGGATCAGGGCATTATGGGGGGGTGCAGAATGATTTCTTTTTCTGGGAAATCCATGTGCGGAAAACAAGAACAAACAGAGGAAATGAGAGGTTTGCATGCAGGTGTGAGGCTACAATCCCATCAAGATCACATAGAGATGGGATAGAGCACACCTTTATCAAAATTACCCAGGTGACCATCCAACTAGAAGTGACACTGTACCAGATAACTGTGCTGCCATTTAGACGGACATGGAATGGATGGAGAATTGGGACAACAGGAACCTCAGGAAGTTCAGCAAAAGGAAATATTAAAGACCTAAGCCAGGAAAGGAAAAACTCTACCCACCTGGATGGGCTGGGAGCCAACTCTCTGGAAAGCTGCTTTGTAAGGAAGATACTACAAGTCCTGGTGGACAGCAGTTCAGTGTAAGCCATCAGTGTGCCATTGCAGGAGAGCAGCCAACAGCCTACTAGGCTGCATGAGGAAGAGAGTGCCAGAAGGATGAAGAAAGTGGTCTTTCTCTAGTGCTCAGCACTGGTATTAATAAGTCTGGAGTGCTTTGTCCAGTGCTGGGTTCCTCAGTACAAGAAAAGACATGGACTCACAGAAGTGAGTCAGGCACAGGGCCACAAAGATGTTTAAGGGACTGCAGAATCTTAAAGAGAGGTTGAGAGAGCTGGCATTGCTCAGCCTGGAGAAGAGAAGACCAGGGGGACCTTAACCATGTGTATTAATACCTACCAGGTGGGTGTAAAGAACATGGAGCCAGAATTTTCCCAGTGGTGCTCAGTGGCAGAATAGGCAATGTCCATCAACTAAAATACAAGAGGGGTGAGTCAAAGACTTCTAGAGCCAGTTTCCCAGAAAGGTTGTGGAGTCTTCATCCTTGGAGGTGTTCAAAATCCACTCATCACTGAGCATGTTTGTTTTCGTGAACTTAAAGTAGCGGATGTTCAGGAGTTAGATAAAGTAATTTTCCCAGTGATGAAGCTGTAATTCTGTACATTTTTAATTGCTGAATTCCATGCATTTCAAGATAGCAAGGTACATAATTCCCAGGTGCTTAAGTTTGAATTTGTCTTTTTTTTCACTACAGGCCTCTAAATCAGACTAAAATGCCATGTATTTTTGACTAACAGAAGAAAACAGAGCTGATACAGGAGTATGCAAATGAAGTTGAAGGAATCATAAATAAGTTCCCTGATTTTAGGTGTATTCCCTCAATGGAGCTGTGTTTATGGAAATGCATCTGCCATTAGAAGTCAAATTTATTCCTACATATTTTACTTTAGGTCTATTTTTAGCTATTGATGCACGTTCCCAGAACTCAGTCAACAATTTTAAAAAGTAGACCTGCATATAAGTCCTTAAGAACAGGTTCTGCCTGAATAATTTTCTCCTATAGTAATTTTTCCTGAATAGAGAAATTATGAGGTTCCTTTATATAGTAAGATTGGGGTTGTTTAAGGGTTTGAAATAATTCCAGCATTTTTTTTTATTTTTTTTTATTTTATTTTAAGAACCAGGGACTACCCATTGACTTCCCTGGAATTAAAGGTCTAAAATTATGGACACTATTAAATGCTATTGTGTCTGTTTTTCTCTACCTAGCAGAAATCATATAAACACTCATATACTTCTGGGTTACTAATAACTTTACTAAGCAAATAGAAACATTCAACCCTGGCTGGATGCCTTGATTAGTTTCTAGTGAATTCCAGAGCAAAACCCTATGAATACCACCACAGAGCTGATAAAGCATTTAAAAGAGTGTTATCCCAGTTTTGTGTAACATAAACTTCTTTCTAGCTATGTCTTGAGTGAAGAGGGAAGGCAGGCAGAAATGGGATCCCCCACCGTATTCCATCCATGGAAACTTCACTGCAGAACTCTATGCTGAAATATCACATTTGGCTAGTTTGATAAGATGCGTCATTCACTGGTACTGTATTTTATAAACAAAGTCAACAACAAATTATATTTTAGAGAAATAAATTATGTCTAACACACAGTGTAAAAATAACAACCTCTAGTCAAAGCTAAAGATGTAGTGTTTGTGCACAACAAAGCCAGTGGATTTTAATGATGCAGTAAAGACAATCTGGTGTATCATTTAGAAATTAATTCTGCATATGTAGATAATCTAAATCTGAAACATGAGGTACCTTTCCTTATTTGAAGTGGCATTGGGGTTATAAGCAATAATTACTTAATGCTAATGTGTTTATAATAGGCTTGATTTATTTCAACTTTTATAATTTAATTAATGGAGTGTATATCAATTATATTTTAATTTTCATTCTTAGCTTGAAGTAGTATCTCCATTTTCTTAAATTTGGCATTAGCTCAAACAGCCCTTGAAGAATCTGCCTCCCACACCCTTCAGAATCTCGCTTCCTTGAGGAAATCCTCTTTCTGAAATTTCCTTTTCTTTTCCTGTTTTCCAAATAATACAAGACCAGACTCAGCACACTGACTGCCAGTGTGGGCCAAGACAAAGCTGAGGCTTTTCAGTAGCTCACAAGTTTGCAAGCACCGATTCTTGTATTAGAACTATTTCTGCTGTTTTCAGGGGATTAATCCAAATTTACTCTGGAGTTAGAAATGTTGGTATATTGCCTGGGCTTTCTAAGCATCTGGTGTCCATTTTTTTCTCCTTTTCATCCTTTTCAGTGTAATGTCTGCAAAGCACTGCAGAACCACATGAATGAACAGGAACTCCTCCATCTGCTCAAGCTACTGTTCTGGTAGACCTGAGGCTTGGACATTTCTTCCACCACTGCTTCTCCAGATCAGAAGGAAGAGGACATAGCCTAAGGGAGCATGATCTCTCAACTCCCTGTTTAGGTTGCCTAGAGCTGATCAGACAGCATGGTGGGAGGCAGCAATTTTCTGCCAGATAACCCGAAATTTGTTCCCTAGGAGAGTGAAAAAGGTCACTGTACCTTCTATCTTTTGCTGTCTCCTGGTCCTTTTCCTGTGTACCTATCTGCAATGCCCACTTATTCTGTTCAAAAATTGAACTCGAAGCGTTCTACTATAAAGGGAAAAATGATTCATCTTACAGCAGGCATGAAGTTTTCAAAAGTAGCTGCTTATAGGTGGTTTACTGAATGCCTATTGAAACTATGAAGTAGACCTGGCCTGATTTTCATATGGGAGCTGACAGAACTCCACATTTTTGAAAAACAGGTTACACATATTTAAGAGCCTATATTCAGACTACTCTTTTGAAGCCTTGGATGAGATTTTCATTCCAGCTGTGTCAAACTTCAAATTCACTCAGTCCTTTGATGAATTTTGGCTCGTAGAGACCAGTCACAGAGGGGAAAGTTAGCTTTTCATATGACAACAATAATCTGGCATTTCTCTTACATTGTGTGTAATTGACTCATCTCATGAGAGGATCAGGCCAATCGAACAGAAGGCGCTTTCATTTGCCTTGTTGAGAAGCTGGATTATAGCTAAATTTTTCTGTACATCTGGAAAGTCATGGAAAGTCATGACCCTCCTCCCTTTACCCTTTTCCTTCTATCTGTAGTATTTCTTCTTTCTTTTTTTATGTGATATTTTGAATCTGGTAAGGTTTCACATATTTTATTTTCCCTATATACCAGAAGCAGCCTTGTGATTACTTTATGAGAGTTTGTTTCATTCCATCAGCTTTGAGAGGAAATCATTTGCCTAGTCTTAGTCTTCTCTCACTGCACCAGAAGAAAGACCTGCTTTCTAGTTCTGCATCCCTGGCAAAGGTCTGTGCATATCCTGCAAATTTCCCAGCTACTGGGCAAGCTCTCACTGTTTATTTTATTGGGGTTTTTTTCAGCTCACTGTGGGCACTATTATGGTATCAAGTCATCATTAGTGTTTGGGTATTCAAGGGGAAGAAACTAGAAAGGGCTGTGAGTTTAGACCTTCCCCACTTAGAGGCAGGGCTGTGCAGGGCTTGCAGCCCTGCTGCTTCCTGTCCCTCACAGCTGCCCCCTTCCCTTCAGCTGCTGGACCCCTCATGGCAGAGGGGTCATGGAGAGCCTCCTTTCAACCCCCTCTCATCACCTCATTGTCTCCTTATTGTAGATACCCACTCCCCGAAATGGGTCTTTTCCCATATGTGAAAACCCAATTAATTCATTGATTTCCTTTGTTGAAAGAGGACTGCTATGAACTAGGAAAAATGTTGAGCAAGATCTAAATCCCGCTTTCATGGAAAAGTCTTTGTGTGTGCCTTAAAGCCAACTGATCCATTAGTCTCAGAAGCTTTCTGAAAAATGAAGCTACCTCCCTTGTCTTTGCTACATGAAACTATTTTGCTCCTAGTCTCTGTTGTGTACTCTACAAATGTTTTTCCACAAAAAGAAGACATTTAAGAAATAATTATATTGGCTCATTATATTCTCAGCCTTTTTCTCTCTGATTCTGGTGCTAATAAACACCAAAATTTGTATTCCTCCTGCCAAAAACTGCATGCCTTCAGGCACTGGTATAGTTTACATGCACATCGCCTCTAAATCATAGTAAGTAGACTGCGTATTGCCTGTTAGGTGAAGTCTAATGAGCAGTGTTATTTTTAGAAGTAGAACTATATCCTTTGATTTCTATTGTATTTTTTTATTGTTGGAATAATTTTTGTTTGTCTTGTGCTCTGCAGCTGCATATCAAGTTGAATGCTTTGGGAATTTGTTATTCTCTGCAACAAAGCCTGATATTCCTTCCTGGTCAGTATGTGACTGCACCTGGATAATCTACTGCATTTCTAATGTCTATAACAGATATTTCCTGTTTTGGGATTCTTTCCATTGTTCTCTCCTTTGAACTTCACTTGCCTTCTTTAGGCAAGATGTTTAAATGATTGAAGCCTTAGACACCCATTCCTGCACGGTGACCCATTACTTGCTCTTCCTTTACTGTATGTAATGTACAAATGTGGAGTTTTCCAGGAGCCTTATCTTGTATGATGATGTCCTATTTTTAAACCCAATCTGCATTGGTGCCACCACATTACTTTTAAACACATGAAGTTAAAATGATGAAAAACCTTGGTGGATTCTGCTAAATTATTTTACAATGATTTCTTCTTGATTTAATTTAATTAATTCACTAAACGTAAGTGTGATTACAAGTGCTTTGGAGTAATTGCTGTCTCTTCCTAAGTGTTTGTACAGAAGCTAAAACAATGAAGACAGTCCTATGAATAGTAATAAATTTAAAGAGAAAGGTTCAATTGTGTATTTTAGTGAAATTTGTATGATATATTGTTTTTATTTTCCCTTAACAATAAAGTATGTAAATGCATGAATAAAGACAAATAATATATACTGTCATATACACTCATCTAAAACCCCAAACTGAAAAATTAATTTCTTTACTCCCACAGCAAACAAGTGAAAGAGCTTAAATTTCAAAGTTACTAAATGTTTTCTATCTCACTTAATGTTAACTTAGTAAATCAGAATACATAGAACATTAGAGAACAGTCTTGAAGGATTGAGATTCTGTTCTGACGAGCACTTGTTACCACTATTAAAAATAAAAGAGAGGGGAAAAGATAAAATGTGCTAGAATAGTTGTGAAGAGAGAAAGTGCTCAGTTAATGAAAAATTCAGAATTAAAAAGCAAGAATATTGCTATATATGGATGTGATAAGCGGAAACCACAAAGAGAATTGAAGTTTCTCTGGGTAAATCATACAAGCTGAATTCTGACAGAGCTATGTGAGATATTAAGAAGATATAATTAATTATGAGTGGTCAGGACTAAAATATTACATTTCTCCAAAAATGGAATTCTCCCTAGTGCAGAAGTAAAAATGCTTTTAAGGGCCAGGATCTGAGTCATCCTTTTTTCCTTCCTCTTTTTTCCCCCCTCACACAGCTGTCAGGGACTTAAGTAGGATTTACTTGTGTGAGAAAAGATAAAAGTAGCAAGATCTAGTATTCTTAAAAATGATCCATCCAGCTGACTTTGCCACACTTAATTTATGAAACTTGGCAGAATTGGAAAAAATGAAAGAATGGGCTTGTGTTCACTCAGGCTAAGCATACCTAGTAAAATGGGCTGGAGAGTGCTTCACTTTTTGATTATCTGTATTAATGCAATACAGGGGAGTGAAATACACAGGGAAATGTTTGCACCAAGGATTTTTAAGACAGTTTTGTAGCCTGTTCACAGACCACTGAAAGATTAAAAAAAAAAAATGTTCCAAACTGAACACGTGTACACACGATTACCAACGATTCTTTTAATTTTGTTTGATGTATACAGAAATAAAATCTTCAGGTGGTGGGAGAAAGAGGGTCAGTGAAATTTGTTCCAACTGTAGATATATTGTTCAAAAGCTTATAATGACCCATGAGTAATGAATACTTTTCATATGTCCATTGATGTGTATGATCATTTACTACTAGAACTAACATTGTTAACAGGTTTCAAGTTTTAAATGCCCTTTACTAAGAGGCAAATTACGTTTGCCTTTAAGAAACAGAAATGACTGCAGTCAAAGAGGTATTAATAGCATATCACGCCAAATGTATATGTGGTTATGTGTACATGGTGGTTACTGGTTTCATTGGGGTCAATGAGCTTGTCATGAGCTTTGTGCTGAGCAATGTGCTTTGTGCTTAGCAATATGCTTAGCTTTGCCTGCCCTGGAGACCAGAACAAAAGGTAATTATGTTTTTTTATTAGGTCATTTTGATCACATGTAAACACATCACCCTTAAATATTTCAAACTTCTCCATGCTGCCACTTGATACAACATGAAGAATGCGCTCTTGTCCATTAACAGCTGGGTGGCCCATGTTTCAGATAGGTGCCCCTCTGATAGGCAGTCTGAAAAACCATCTGAGTACAACATCCATGTAGTTGTGTCCTAGAGTCATTCATCTTGAAAATGAAGAGAAAAATGTAGGAGGACAGAGGTCAGTAAAAAGTCAGTAAAATTATGGGCCTTTGCAGTTTTGCTCTTCAACCAAATGGTGACTTCCACAGTATGTGTTTTCATTCATGTCTATCCCTTATGCTTGGCAGGGCTGCAAACTCAGCGCCGACCCTTGCAAATCAGTACACAGACAGTAGGAAAGATGGAGCATGGACAATCCAGGCAGCAACAAGCAACAGATTTTTCTGTACAGATTATCCTTCCTCACTCATGCACATGATTGTCTTAAGTACACATAAATAGATTTTTTTCCCCTCCAGCCTTCTGTCAGACTCTCACTTTCACTGTGACCCAGCCTCTAAGGTACTACATATTTAGTCATGTATTAGAGAGAAGAAGCCCTGTTTATCACATCACGTGATGGGTTTATGGCATAAAATAGCATCTGGGGAGAGTGTCCTTGCTAAATCACATGCTGATTGTGGCTAATGCTAACCCATGAATGCGGGAATTACAAGCACCATTCCGTAGAAGATTAAGATGGGCTGCAAAAAGCGACCCTTGGACATAATATATGAAACCTGACATGTTGATATTCCCCCGTGTGTTTGCCTAATAGCTGTTCTATTTCTTTAGGCCTAGTGTTATAGTTCTATTTTGTTATTATATGCACACATTTCAGATAAAAAGGAAGGATGGAGCGGATGGTTTGCGGAGTCTAATTGCACCCTGGAACACTGAGAGCAGAGGGAATGTGAATGTAAATGACTTAGTCATGAACCAACCAGGGCAGGAATCAGATGCTCCGTCTTGCTGCAGAGACAAATGCTTCTGACAACATTTAGCTGGTGCAGACCACCAGTTCTCAAAGACCAGGATTTTCACAACACTGATCCAGCTGAAGCATCGGCTAAAGAAATTTTTCCAAGTACACCTTGAATATACAGCCTCTGTGACACAATTAACAGCACTGATAGTGTTTGCAGGCAAGTTCCAACACTGTAAAGCGTGAAATGTATGTGTCAAGTTTATTATGCTTCTCTTGCCTGGAGCTGATTAGTGCAAATTAATATTTCACACTAATCAGCATGAGCAGTTAGCACACAATTTGAATTTACGGAATTCAGCTGATTGCATTAAAAATGTATTTAGGCTATTTTTGCATTGTGCAAATAGAGCAAAAATATCTGAGCTCCTTCTAGTAAGGGTTTTTTGTATTAGTTCCAGTGTTAATATTACTCTTCATACAGACATATATTGTTGACATGATGGTGGCTTTATGGATATCCAGTACTTATAAAATCTGTAGTTCATACTGAACGAAAAATTCATGCTTTACAATTTTTTTAAGCAATGACTAGTCAAATTTTAAGTAATTACAATAAATTTTAAACTTACTTTCAAAACATGCAAACAAGTAACAGGAAGTCTGAAATTTGATCTTGAAACTCCTCAAGAAAGTCATTTTTCTGATAAAATAGTAATTTTGAGTATTATATGAATATAAAACAGTATTTTCACTTAGCTGGAGCAAACAACACATATCAGCTTCCTGCTGTGAAGAAACAAGAAAGACCACTTGACACACTAAAGACTAAATGCAAAACCTACCTGCTTAGTCAGGCTTTCCCTATACAGCACACTCAGTCCTACAGATCCTTTTGAAAACCAAACAAAGCCTTACACAGATGTCCCCATCAACTTTGGGAACATAGAACTCAGTGTCATTTCTGGGAAAGTTACTATGGAAGTTCTCACTGACTTCTGTGGAAGCTGACTCAGGTGAAGCATTTTCAGAACTTAATTTAGCTCATAGCTCTTGTAGTTGTCTAGAAAATCTTTGCAACATTGATTTCAAACACCAATTGGGTGGCACAGGAATTATTAGATCAATTTTTTAGATACTGTATTGGATTTCCAACAAGAAGACATCCAAGTACTTTGCACTGATTAAAAATACACACACACTCACACTTGCACACACACACACAAACATCTTTCCAATTAGGAATTAACTTTTGCAAACTAAACTCAACATTTATTTGGACCAGTCTTCCATCATGACTACAACAAACTGTGTGTGCATGGCAAGAGGATGTATTGTCTTCTGTAGAAGGTCTGGGCAGCAGTGACACCATGTTTTACCCAGTGCCACGCTCCAGAGCTGTTTCCTTCCTTCACTGGCATCTGTCTGAACTTCTTGAGACTGTTGGAACAGCTCTGTGGTATAACCAACCAGTGGTGTAACCAAGAACAGAGCCAGAATCTTAGTTTATCAACTATGGTGACACACAGTGATTGCCCAGTGTTTAGAGGGCAACTTCTGAGTTTGGTGATGTTTCTGAGGTATCCTCAGGAAATAAAGACCTCTGAGATTTGTCTAAAGGCAGTATCTTCATAGGCCATAAAATGTACTGCATGTGGTGTTTTTATACCCAGACATGAAACCTTTCTTCTTTTGATTTGTCTTTTCTTCATGAGAGATAATTCTTAACATCTTGCCGAGGTGCAAAAACCTCAAGTCAATAAATGGAGCATTATATAAAGAACTATTGTAGCTCTCTTTCTTCAGACAGATAAAAGATGCCTGTATCGGGTTTGTTTGATGCCAACCCAGAATCCTGCAAGGCTCTTCCCCAAATGTGGATTATTATTCTGTGTTTTGAAAGGGCTCTGAAGCATCTGCATCTCATTATGAGGCCTGCTTTGTACCACAAAAATCAAGCAAATATATTTCATTACATAATAGTTATTCATAGTGCATAGTCTACCATTATCAGTTACATGAGGTCTCTTCAGTTTTCTTATTTACTGATCCAAATCCACCATTGCTGTTCTCTCTGATTTGCTTAGTAATACTTATAGAAAATCATGCAATTATGCTTGTCAGCACTTAGAACTCGTAATGTTCTTATATATATACTATAATTGTGGCCCATTTGTCAACAAATGACAACTTTAATAAGAGAAGTGCTCACATCATATGGAATGTCCACACACTCCTTTAATAAACACTGATTTAAAAATTTACTGCCACAGCAAGAAGCTTTAGGACCTTAGCATGAGGAGAAGAAAAGTTCAATCATAACTGAAAACATATGTCTAGAACAAAGAACTCAGCACTCCACACTGTCAAGTCTTATTGCTGGTTTAAATTTAGGCAAGTAGATATAGTGAGGTATGTTAAACCTGGAAACCTGGCTTCATGCATGGCCAGAAAACTAGATTAGAACTGTTTGAACTGAAGCTGTGATAGAGTGCTCTGTCTCCTCTTGATCCAAGCCAAATTAATATTTTTGCTTTTTTAGACTCCTGACAACTCTCATGCTCCTTTTAAACACTTCTATGGTTAATGTGTGTATGCCAGTGAAAAGGAGACAAGGTACCTTCCTGTCATGGGTTCCTCCCTATGTTTGGCACAGTCAAGTATGGATTGCTGTGGTAAACTTTTATCTTTGGGCTTAATTTTCCTATTTCACATCTTGATATACTGAGTCTGATAGTCACAAGCTAAACTGTGATTAAAATCGCAGTCTTGAAGAACATCATCCTATGAAGACTTCTTATTTAGAAAATCAGAATTCAAGCTTTCAGCAGAGAGTAGGAGAGTTAGCCAGCCAACCCATGTTGGTTTTCCCAGGAATCTAAAGCTGACTTCCTTTAGGTTCTTTGAAAATCCTAGGATAATTTATTAATTTTAATTTTTTAATTGAGTTCTCTGTTAGAGCGGGGTAAGAATAATTTACAAAAGAATTATGTGAACTATGATATTTATGTTTCCACATGGAAGCAAAAAGACAGCAGCAAACTAAAGCTTTGATGAGAAGACAATGAATGATTAATTAGTCTCCAGTAAATAACAGAATAGTTGATGACCAGTTAACGTGATAATAGAATAAGAATGTATGTACAAAAAGAAGTGTCCATCATATTTAACCTTAATATAGTTAGAGTAAAGAAGGCTAAATTGTATTGATTAATCAATTTTATTTATTTATTTTTACAAATGGGTTAGAAGGATCTCAAACCGAATAAAATTCCTTTTCTTTGTGTCGGTAGATAATCTCTAGTGTTGGATACCTTGGGGTATCCTTGGGGTATCCTTCAGATAACAGAAAATTTTCTAGTTTTAAACATACAACAACATGTCCTTTGGACATTGTGAAAACTGCATTCTGCTGTAAAACTCGTTCTGTATTTATACATGCCTGTGTAATTGAATAAGTAAAAGGAAAACACTGTGGAGCCCTCAGGGTCTCTTCACTGCTGTGGATGCTGGCAGACCCAGCTGGTTACTATGGAAAGGGGCACAGGAATCTTTAAATAAAGTCACTCTGGTTGCAGTCGTGCCATGGATGTTTATCAGGAGTACGGTCTAGGATTAATGTGATCACTCCCAGAGCCAAGAGCCTACTCTGTATCCTGTGTTCGTGCATTTGAACAGGATCCTGAAAGGTCAGGGTGACCAAAACATATATTCAGTTCTTTTCCAAGTACATTTGCTGTAAATACATAAGTGTAATTTGCTGTAAATACATAAGTATGTTCAGATGGGAACAATGATGCCATGTTTGTGTCCAGACTTCAGAACAACACAAGAAATTACCTTAAACCACATGTACTTGATGGACAGATGCTCATTTCTGCATGTAAAATCTGAATGCAAAAATAGGTAAATAGGTGGCAACTTTTGGTGGGTAACCTATTAGTGTAGGTAGAAAACGTGAATCACATATATGCAGCCCTAATCTGAAGACTTCTGAGTGATTTATTCAAGCTTTGGAGCCTAGTGACTGAAGGCTTACACTTTTGTGGGCTTTGAGAGAAGAGAAACAGATCCCCAGACAGAGATGTCAAAACCCACCTCAATTCATCCTGTCTAATCAAGCAAGCCACGGACAACCTATAGAATACATCCAAACAATACCAAATCTATGATTTATATTTATTCAGCCCTTTCTGGAAGTCAGAAGCTTTGGAGAAATCTCTAAATAAACTTGGTATGCTGGGACATCCAAAATCACTAAAAATTCACAAAACAGTGACCAAATTGAATAAATCAAAGAAAGACTAATACAGTTGGGAAAAATCAGTCAGATGAGAAATATTTATTGAGAGAAAAAAAAAGTAAAATTATTGGTAAGTATGTGGGTCATTTTCAGTCATTGAAATTATCCCAAGAAAGCTAGAGAATCGCAGAATTATTTGGGTTGGATGGGACATTAGAGATCATCTAGTTTCCACTTCCTGCTGTGGGCAGGGATATGTTTCACTGGACCAGGTTGCTCAAAGCTCCATCTGACCTGTCCTTGAACACTTCCAGAGTTGGGGCATCCGTCTAGGAAACCTGTTCTAGTGCTTCATCACACTCTCAGCAAAGAATTTTTTCATCATATCTAACCTAAATCTCTCCTCTTTTACTTTAAAGCCATTACCCTTTGTTCTATCTCTACATCCCCTTGCAAAAAGAGAAATGTGAGCATAACTAATGTATAACAATCAACTATAATGTATTTGAAGATTTCTGTATTAAAGTACCACATTCTGGAAGGAAGTAATCTGAGTTAATTTGTACTTGAAAAGTATGTTTTAGCTCTCCTATTTATAGGCAACAGGTGGAAATTGATGAAAACCTCTCAGCTGTGCTGTAAAAGGACTGAAATGTTTGTAAACTATGATAGTGGAAAATTTCCATCTTGACTTTTGAACTCTTGGTATAATAGTTTTCCAGTTAGTTACTATGGTGATAGTGCCCAAAGTATCAGGAGCTGCAACATCAAAAAGACTGTGAAGCAAAAGATTACTTAAAAGGAACAGATAACCTTTTTTTAAAGGAAATATTTATTTTTCATTTATCAATTGTCCCATTGTTAGAGCGTCTCTGTTAGTGTTAATTCTCTCAGCTAAATTCATCTACCTACAAGCTAATCCACAGGCAGCAGACTCACAGAGAAAAGCTATTCATCCCATCTATTTTTCCCATGTCTCTTTCAGTGATATTAATAATCTTCTTGAAATACTTCTCTCTACCTCTCTCCACTAACTACAGTATGAACTCATATAACCTATTTAGCTAACTGAAATGGGTAAAATGAATTGAACATAGGTCAACATTTGCTCTAGGCTTATAGTTATTTTTTTACCAAGAGGCCTGCTGGAGTTAACAACCATAGATTATAAAAATTGCTGTAAATATGATGAGACTGTTACAGTTTATATAAAATTATATAGTAACTGCATATTCACACACATAGTCTTTTTCTGAAGAAATAGATTGCATAATGTAAGTTTATGACTATGTGTGTGTAGTAGTTATAGTTTACTACCCATTACATATTTTCACTGCAAAATCGGTTCCAAGAAGTAATTTGAATTACTGGATTTTCACCTCCTCTCTCTCATTTTTCTGTTCTTATTTTACTTCTGTGACAAATCTGTCTTGCTGAATTTCAATAACATTAACTATGACTTAGCAGATACATGAAGTAAAAGCATGATCACCTCTCTGCTTAGTACGTAGTATTTAACTATAATTCAATGTAAAAAAAATAATCAAACAGAGCAGAATATGTGCTCATGTTAAGGAAACGTTTTTGTTATAATAAAACTGTATTTTGAAGGCACATTTTTTTCTACTTGTATTTGTTTATTATTGCCATGGTTTAAGTGCAAACACTCTGTTTATAAGAATGTTACGTAAAAAGTTGAGGTGAAGATAAAAGAGTACTTGAAATTAATTTCTACATTGGTTAGGTAGTTTTGTGCAGTGAACAGAAGACATAGACTCATAGCAGTCAGAAAGACATAATATTTAATATATTTAAGGAAGTAAAAGGGAAGAGAAAATGAAAGAGATGTGAAGATATCTGCTTTGTGAAAATAGCTTTAGTATATTGTCATTAGGCACATAATGTTCTGGTTGTATTATTTGATGCCCTGAGAACTGCTCCCACTCTTTTTAATCACTGCAGTGCTCAGCATCTCTGACATGCTGTCCATTGCAAGTCTAAAGGCAAATCTTCTAAAATCATCTGAAGGAGTAAAGGCACAGACCTCAATTCGCATGAGACATTTGGTACTGAATTCTGAAAGTACCTAAACCCCCCACTGTCATCTGAAAATTGTCAGAATATGCCCCTGAAAAAAAGAATAGATCAAGCACAGTGAAAAGAATTAATGTCTTATAATTCTTTTATGAAAATAAACTCAGACTAGAGAATAAAAATTTTATATGAAAAAATAAATAATTTTCTTGCTTTTGCCAAATAAATGGAGTTTTATTAAATGATACATTTATTTAATTTTTATAAAATAAAGCTGTTACACACATATTCAAGTGTATTATACAAACGCAAATATCCTTTTCACACTAGAAAAGCTTCAGATTCTGATTCTATGAGGTGCAGATGCTTCTTGTGTTGCGGGGGAGATTCATCTGAACAGATGTAGACTTCCACAGTGGAAACATCCATATCTGGGTTAGTCACATTAGCTTCCTTCTTTGTGACTGAGAAGAAAACAGGTATATTTATGTCATGATAAAAGATAGTCAAATCATATAATCATAGAATCATTAAGGTTGGAAAATACTTCCAAGGTCGTGAAGTGCAACGTTCGACAGAATACTACCATTCCCACTAAACTATTTAGCAAAGTACTAGGTCTACTCAATTTTTGAACACTACCAGGGGTGGGACTCCACCACTGTCCCGGGGAGCCTGTTCCAATGTTTAACCACTCCCTCGTGAAGAAATTTTTCCTAATACCCAACATGAATGTCCCCTGGTGCAACTTGAGGCCACTTCCCCTTGTCTTATTCCTAGTTACCCATGAGAAGAGGCTGATCCCAACCTTGCAATACCTCCTTTCAGGTAGTTGTAGAGAACAGAGTTGTAGAGAGATGTCTGTATTGACAGATGACTCATGCCCTAAAAGGATTTTCACTCACAAACAATGGTAAGAGAGATCCCAAAAAGACTGGTGAAATATTGATGCCTAAGGTTACCTCCAGTGAGTCACATCCTGAGTGGAGGGTCTTGATTTTACGGTGTCAAGCACCTTGTGCCCTCATGCTCTATTTCCTAGTCTTTTACTTTCCCTAAACTCTTTGCTTCTCTTTTGAACAAATTCTGAAGAGGACAGAAGATGCAAAGATTTAATCCACAGTCAGCATGTTTCTAAACCTTATTCCATCAGGAAACAAAGCAGTAGAACAACACAGAGTTGACTGAAGTAACTAGCTACTAATGGCAGACAGCTGCAACAATCTCCCAATGAACACATCTTAACACACTGAATACTAAGCTAGGTCTGAGTACAGCCTGTCAAAATTTCAGATAATTCATTCCAGTTCAGCAATTCATCCCACTTTGAGACAGGACTTGCCCTGTGGAGGTGTCTGTGTCTCTTTTCAAAGAGTGCAGTTCGAGCCAAGACTTTGGATCTCACCAGCTTATGACTAGTGAGGTGAGGTGAGTCTTTCAACCAGCAGAGATGAAGATGCCATCACCCAACAGAGTGTGTTCTCTCTGTCCACTGAACCAGGACCCAAACCAAGACAGTAAATGAGGAAGGAGGACTCTGCTCCTCCTCAGGGGCAGACCGTTCTACTTGTTTCAAGGTATGTCCCTTAACTTACACACCACTTACTTCTCTCTGATTTCCTTATAGGAAACCATAAAAAATAGTTGCTATAAGAAAGAATAGGTATGATTATTTTTTCCCTAATTTTGTAAACACCTATGGAAATTCTTTAAATACCAACGCTTGAATAATTGTAGCTCTCTGTTGAAGAAATTAGGTCCAAGATCTTCAAAATATATTTTAGACCTTGAAAATGCTTAGCTGTGTCATAGATTATTCAGCCCTAGGTCTTTTACACCAGACAAGGGTTACCTAGATGTTCTTCAATTTATTGCCTACTTCTCTCTCATTACAATTTAGATAGGTTCTTCAGATTTTTGGTGATGCAGTAGTCTGGCAAAGATATGTACAAAAATAGTTGAAAAATATTTTGAAGGAAGAAATGCACAATGCTGGTAAGGAAACTATGTCTAAAAAGTATGAATCTGGAACCCCAACTTAAAAGAATATGTAATATGTAATATAATATGTATTAGGATGCAATATCAGAGCCCAAAACGAACCAACGAAATGTTATTTTAGTGAAGATTCTCCAGGATAAGAATTGCTTAGTTGCATAGCAAATACTGTTTGGTTGTGAGAATTGTCAAAGTGAATCAACCTTTTCTTAAAAGAAAAGCAGGCTCTATTCACACAACAGTATTTTTTCCTCTGGCATTTTTGCAGGTGTGGAATTGAGCCAGTACCAATGCCTGTAGAAGTCATTGAGAAATTTTCCAGGCAAGGGGGATTTGCAGGGTCAAGGTATCTAACTCACAGTGTTCATTTTCATATACCCAGTTACCATTTACAACCTGGCCCTAAGTTCATCAGAAGAAACTTTTGCTGAAGTGAAAATTTGTGCTTATTTTCAGTGGGTGCAGGATGTGATCCACATGGGTAATAAATGTGTGATTTACAGGTGTGAGCTGTAACACTCTATAAAAATATCCATGAAGAAAAACCATTATGTTTGAGGATATTCCTTTTATTTCAGCATGTCTAAAGGAACACATATGCTGCCTTAGTCATTCTTAGCAGCAAGGTCATTTCCCAAAGGACACAGAACAAAAAAAATTGATCTACAAACATCTCTTAGAGCAGTTACTAAATATCTAGCCTTGAAAATCCCTTCTAAAAGCATAGGATGTATTGTGTTATTGTATATTGTATTTTCATCTTTCACTACCAGAGTCAATATTTCCACTACCATCAGTCAAAGAATTGCATTGAGTCCAGCTGTGTACATTCAATTGCATAAAAGATATTCAGGTGTTACTAGGAGATCTATTATCTGTCTTTGAGCCTTTGTCTAAGAAAAAAATAAGGGGAAAAGACCTTTTCAGTTAATTAAGAAATTTGATACTAAAGGGTTTAGTGATTTAAATATGTTCCAAATGTATTTTAGGAGAGATTCTGCCATCAACCAAGAAACTGCAAAGCTGGTAACTGTGGCCACAGCTGAATGAAGGTTTGGCTGCTGAAACAGAGTTAAGGGGTAGGCAAGAATTAAACTATGGGGGATATTGATAGCCTGAGGAGCTTAAATTTGTTGCAGAGCTTAAGTGTGATACAGAAAATAAGTGGAATTGAGTGTAAAGGAGAATTTAGAAAAATATTTACATAAAAATTTGAGCGTAGAAGTGGAATGGAAGACAGCAGATCCTTCCTGAGTGGCAAAGGAGCAAGAACATAAACTGAAGTAGAATTAACACTCTATCTGTGTGTGTGTGCACGTTATGTGTGGGGGGAAGGAGTTTTCACTCTTCTAGGGAAAAATGTCTGAAATTTCACTGTAAATGTTCCATAACCACAAACAAAAATGCTTTAATTTTCTGTTTAGAGGCAACAGAAATCCAAGGTCTAGAGATGTAAAAAGGTGTTCTGGGAGATTTCACTTTGTGGTTTATGCTTGCTGTATTTTGTGTACCAGTGCCTTGTTATCTGCCTGAGTGACATTTTCTTTTGTTGGTCCTTTCTCCTCAAAAAATACTAAAATATTATCTCTAAAGGAGAGAAAATTCAGTTTTTTGACAATTCTGATAGCTAAATATTTGGGGGTACTTATCTTAGTATGGGGCATTTTTTTGGGGAAAAAAGAAAAATATTTTCCCCAAAGGGTAAAAAAATGAAAAAAAAAAATCCTACACTTTCAACTATTCTGACATCAGGCACACCAGCAAGACAAAGACACCTTTGTCAGCAAATTGTCTGGGTTTGTGAGCACTGGCCTTGACCCCAGCTGTACAAGTTGATGCAAGCCTGTGGAAAATTTATCCTTTTCCAAGGAAATTATGGGTGACACTTTTGTTACGCCTTTTTTACTTTACTACAAAGTCAGACAGAATCGACCTAGCAACTTTTTCCCTTCCCTTTTTCCTTCGCCTTCACCTTTCCTTTCCCCTTCCCCTTCCCCTTCCCCTTCCCTTCCTCAGGAGTTTTCAGCCTTAATGACACCTGAAAAAATTAGAAGGCAGGGAAGAATCAGAATACAAAGAACTCCGAAACTTATTACGTATAAATATTTTAATTTTTCTGCCAATCTTCTGACACTGTGGTTCTCATTTTTTTATGCTTTGGATTACCAAGGAGGATTACTCCTCTCTGTTTAACTTTAATAACTGGAGAATATTAAAATGTTATTATAGCTCAGTTCCCAACAGTATATTTGATTGAAAGCAATAGGTGGGGAACTGAAGCTGGAATCCATTTCATGCAGGAGCAGGGTGCACTTTCACTCGCTCTGCTTGACTGCGCTGTCCTTTGCCTGAGGTGGAAGTCACAGCATGGACTGAAGGGAAAAGTTAAACCCTCCAGCACCTCCTCTCATAGCCACGATATTCAAAGCTAGAACAGTTGCCACCAGGCAAAGCTGCCTGGTCCTCCTTCCATCTCCTTCCCTTAGGAACTGCCCCAACACACTTCCCTGCCTGCAAACAGTTCCACGGCTATGACACTCAGTTTGAGATAAAGACCTGTTGTACCAGACTTGTTGAATGCCCCCATTCTCTCCCACATCCAGATGTGGGCAGCCCCAGGGACTGAGCGCAAACCCCAACTTCCAGTTGCCCTGGTCTCATCTCAGGTGTGCTCTGACCCAGCCCAGTTGTCTTCAAACTTTATTACAAGAGGACAAACCTAAAGAACAAGTTTCACTATTAATTTCTAGGTAGTAGTTCTAGGTGTAGAGATGCAGCTCTAGAGGACATGAATTTTAAAAGTGTCAAATTCACTTTGAAAGCTACTGGGATATAGAGACTGACATGTACACGTATTTGAGTACACAAATGGCTCAGGAAAACACCCATTTCAGATTCAGAACTAATCATGTATCTGAATCCTGTGGAAAGCAAAATGACATAGGTAGGTACTCAGGCATTTCTGAAATATTCAACTGCTTCCTCAGGACTCTATCATCATGATTGTTTTCTATAGCACCTTTGAGAAATAAGTAAATACTTGTGCCCTCCCACCTTAGAATTTCATCTAAATCAACAAAGAATAATTACTTAATTGTAGGTTATTATTTGTGTTGCACTGTTGACTAGAGGCCAATTGATTTGTACAAAATATAATGTCATCTCTGTCCACAGATCAAAAACTAAGGATTTTTTCAATTTATGCATGTATTTATTTATTAATTGAAGGTAACATAAAGAGAGCTGTATTGGGTTAGGCAGTGGCCAAAGGAATATTTAACTCTTTGAAGTTGAAGAAAGTAATTTCCTGTCTGGTGGGTTGAGTGACTTGTGCACACATCTCGGTGTGGATGAGCATATTTCTGGTTTAGAGCAGATGGCAGAAGATAAAATGTAAATATGTTTAAATCACTAGGAGTTTCCCCCCACAATCATTATGTTATTGTATTTCAGTCTTTCAAAAAACAGTTTACCTTTTATCAGCTCCTGTTAGCTAGCAACCTTCATCACATCATCATGCAAATAGAGAAGACAGCTGTTTGAGTCACAAAAGATAAATATCACCTGAAACAGCTATTGTTTTGTGTTCCTGAGTCTACTACATAGATATATTCAATGCAAATAAATGATGTAACCCAAAGTGAATCCAAGAGTACACTGGAAAACTATCTTGTATGGTTTTCACAGGAGAATATTCAATCTGTGCAAACAGACTACCATCTGTAAACAGCAACATAAATAGGAAGTGTACATCTGATGTGCCTGCTCACCAGATCTGATCCTTCAGGGTGCTGTGTACCCTCATCTTTTTTTGTAGCCCTATAGGAGGATATTTTCAAGCATCTGCTTTCACAGTGATACTCAGGAGCATAAGATCAGTTCCAAATGAGACTGGTTTTTAAGGTCACACAGTCATTTTAATGGAATTAAAACCCTCATCTACTTATTGTTCACTGTCAAATTCGGAGCCCTAGTCAAAAGAAAGGAATCCACTTTTTGTGTTAAAAATAACACTACCCTTCCTTTGGGCAGGGTGTTTTTAGAAGAAAAATGTTAAGCAACCACTATTACTTTAAATTTCCAAGACATAAAAAAAAAAAAAAACACTTGTAAAAATTCTTTTGGTTTACAAGGAGCTTGCGTTACACAAAACTGATAAAATATAGATTAAAAATTAAACATTTATGACCCAAGGAACTGCTGAGCAGACTTTCCTCTGAAGAACATCTGTAACAATAAAACACAGACTCCCGAAATTTGAATTTGCCTGTTGTGCTTACTTAATTACTGTGCACACTAACTATTTAGTCTCTGATAGGGTAATGGTGTAGTTGTGGAAAAAATTATTCCCTGGAGGATTTTCATATATAATTTCTAGAGGGGAGCATTCCCATCCTGACATGCACACACAACTGCCAGTACCATTAATGGAAGTTATGTGCACCATTCAAAGGGAGAGTACACTCTTGAGTATATAACTAAATCAACAAACCCCAGTATTACAATAATGCCAGAGATAGGACTTAATCTACCACAGCAAAATATTTAGAGGTAAAGAGCGAACACAATTTTAGCCTTACTATGTGTATTAATGGTGATATTATCTTCTGCCAAGGGACTCTGACTACCCTTGATAAATCTAAGTTATAGACCTAAAGCATAATGGAATGAAATGATGATGTTACAGAGTGTATTAAGGCTGTTTCAGTTTTACCTTTGTCTTTACTTGCTGATGTAGAGCTTCTCAGCATCTCAGCAGAATCACATTACAGAAACTTCCATCCTGTTACTAATTTACACTTTACTCCGGCAAATTTGTTTTACACCCGTGATCAGGCCATTTTTACAGTGCTGGAGTAACAAAGTGCAAATGAGAATTACCCTCCCTTAGTGGTAAGTTCTGCCTTCAGGTATATTGAACCTGTGTAACTGAAAGCTTAACTGGAACAATGTAGTCTGTCTTCTATATTTTTAAGAAGAATTACAAATTCAAATTAGATTATAGTCCCTTTTCTAAGATAATTTCAGGTATTCTTTTTATAATGCCACAATTAATTTTTTACTCTATAACAGAAATCCCAATTTAATTAATTGCTCTGAAATTGGCTTTTAATCCCCTTATTTGTGTTAACAGCTCTTATTAATTCATTATCTTCTTGCCTCTGAGTTATGAACAGTTTAGCGAATACAGATGTTTTGTATGAAAACCAGGCATTGATCATGATTCTAAGTATAAAATTATCCCATGTAAACAGACTTTTAGGAAAGGAAAAGGTAGGGAGCAAATAGTTTTCTGGTTAAATGTCTTAAGTTTTACTCATCAGATGCTAATAATGGTGATGTAGCTTCTTGATCAAGCCCAGCAGTGATACTGGTTTTACTTTCTGAGGTTTAGAAGGGCACAGGTATACAGAGGTATATATATATATATATATATATACACATACACAAGACAGGGCTTTATTTAACTGTCTATCACATGCAAAAAACATTCCACATCTTTATGTGTGAACTATGAATTTGAGTTTCAGACAGATGTCTAATTAGATAGTTGTTCTAGTAGCTACTTTTTAAAACAATGCTTGCAGCAGAGGAAAATTGAAGTAAGACGTGTAAATAAAAAGAGGATTTTGAAAAATCCCGAGGGAACAAATATGTTGATGGGATATTTGGTGTATGCTTTCTAAGTGACTTTTGACAGAGTAATATAACCCACTGAAGTACTGAATGAGGCCCAAGTAAAAAGTCATAAAATGCTTCTCTGTGAACAACAACTCCATATTAAAACACAGGTATTAAGCTTACAAAGATAACAGTTCTTTTGTTATTTTGTATGGATTTTCTAATTGAAAACCACATTCTGATTTATTATAAAGACTATGATTAGATTAGGCCAAGCAAATCAATATGCCTTTAATTAGTGGCAGAGCTGCTGTTTCACTATGTTCTACGCTAACACCAAAGCATTGGTTTGAGTTTAAGATCCCAGAGTTCTATAACAATGTTCTCTAACACTGAAACTTCAGCTTTGTTTCATATACAGGGGAAGCCACTATGTCAGCAAAAAAAAATGAGAACAGTTTCTACAGAAATGAATGAGCTGCTGTGTACATTAAAAGTAAAAATAATCATCACTTATACCCCACCCAGTAACTGTGGACATGCAATTGTATTTCAACAAAGTACTAGCTTGTACTACTGTACATTAGATAATATTTCATATTAATTAGTATTGCAGCCTTCTAGCCTATTTCTAAAGATATCATTATATGATTGGATACCACTGAGTCACCTAATCAATGATACAAAAATTACTAACACAGAACAATTAATGACGACTAATCAGTCGTGTTAAATTAGGAAAACGAGAATGGTCTCACTTAACTTGGTGTGCCCAGACAGTCACTGAATTCAAATAGCTATATTTACAAATCATCAGAAAAAAAAATTCCAAATTTCAGAATTTCCTTCTTAATTAGTAAACATTATTATGATATTAAGAAATTTCAGGATAACAGAAAATTATAACATCGAAAAAGAATGGACATGCGTGTTTTTAATAATAAACAGTGTGCACATATATATTTGTGTCTTTTAAACAGGTACAGCTGAGCTTGGTAATAAAAAGGACATCTGGACTTCTGTGATTAGTGCATGCAGAGGACCCTCAGATAAAGATATGGTGTCAACTTGGTAATTTTGGTGATAAAATTCTTCCCCTTAGACTTGCAGAACATGTTCAATTTACTTATTAACAGGTAGGAGTAAAGGTCTGACAGGAAGATGTGTACTATTCAGTCAAATAACTACAAATAGGGGACAGAAATATTCTTCTATGAAAAAAATGAGCATGAGATTAAAACTGTGCCCAAATCCCAGCCATAAAACATTGCCAATGTTTGCAGAGAGATGTTTTAAAGAGACAAACAGTGCAGGAGGATGCATTCCAAGAAATCTCAGGGTCCCAAAGTTTCTCTCCTCCACAATCCAGTCTCTTCTGTCCCTGATTCATACAAATTAGGGGATCATACCACCATGTTATAATGTAAAAGAAGTTGGCGACACATGGCAGAAACTCATTCCTTTAGCTATTTACCTCTTCTTGTATGCTCTGAGAAATTATAACAGTCTAAAAATGACCACAAACAATAACTATGAAAAATATTTTGAGATGTTTAAAGTCTTGCTCAGTTGTGAGTGATTTGCTGTGTCTTTACTGTTTGGTGAGTGTCCCTGAGGGCTCATGGGCTGCGCTATGCAAAATTATGTAACTCTCCTCCCTAGCTCAGAGTTTGCTCTCTGAATCTACTGCTCCTTTTAAATTCTTCCTTCACACAGGTTTTTCTCAATCTCCTGTGTGTCTGCCTTTAAGCTTTTTCTTTAGAATCAGGAAACTAATTATTGAAAATCCCTTTTAGAGTCTAAATAATTTCTAAACCATTGCTGCTTAGAGGGTTTAGGTGAAATATGTGTCTTTTTCACAAAATAAGCAACAAAACATTTTGACTAACCCTGAATGACCCCTTTTAGCTTTACATAAACAAGATAATACTCAAAGTCTTCGAAGTCTGACTTGGAACAATTCAAGATTCTTTTTAAGGTCATTCAGTGACTCATTTGTTATGTGTATCATTTCAAAAGGATAAAGTTTTGTATGTCTAATGAATGTCTTCACTTAAAAGGACTTTATTTTGAAAAAGTCTTTACTATAGTAAAAACATTCTTTTCTTTTCATAAAAATGTCTAATCTTTAAATAGAATTCCTAAAACAAAAAATTTAAGGTTTTATATTCCATCCTGTTGTTAAAAATTAATTCTATCTCTCACATTTTACCTCCTCATGTAAAGGAAGAGTCTAATAGAACCTAAAAGATGAAAAAAACTCCACACTTTTATAGTTTTTAGTGTGTCCTCTTCCTCCTTTCAGCAAGAGGGAAAAAGATAAGAAGGCACTGAACTCTCATTGCTATATTTCTTCTCTCCCCCACTCTATCCTGTCTCCTTCTAGTCTGAAGGGGTGTAGAAAAAAGAAAATCCCAAACTATATAGAGGTAGGTTTCTCTGAGACTTGGTTAGTTTTCTTTTTATTTTAAACTAGGAAAGAAAATATTGGGAAATACTTCCAAAAATATATAATTTCTTCTAAAACGCATTGTGAAGTCTCAGATCTCTCAGTCTCTGCTTGTAAAAGAGAGTCCTCTAAACATCTCTGTGGCCCTGCACTGTACTCAGTCCACTGTGTTCAGGTCTCTCCTGTGCTGAGGAACCCAGCACTGGATCAAGCTCTCCAGAGCAGACTAAGCTGCTCCCTCACCTAACAGGCAACTTCTCTTCCTCACATTCCTGGTCTGTCCTTCCTACCTAACATGTGTTTATCCATGGCAGGTCTCAGTCCTGTGAGCTGCCCCACCATGTCTCTCATCCCAATGGGGCTGTAGCCTTGCAGCCATACACAGACCTCTAATTCCCTCTGCTTGTTCCCATGTTGCATGTGTAAATGTACAGGCACTCCAGAGAGCGACCAAGGAGTTCGGCTTTCCCAGAAAATGTGTGAGAGCTGTGCTCTTGGCATGACTTTGTATTCTCTTGAGGTGATCCACCTCCTGGACTTGAAGGAGAGCAAAGGGAAAGTCTCTGACCAACCCCTCTCCAGTTAATGCTGCGTGTGCCCTTAAGGGCTCCTAATGACAGTCGGTGCCCATCTCTTCCTCCCACAGCACCAGTGACTTTTTTTCCCCTGTTGATATGAAAAAGGTTGTTTAGGGATTTGTTAAGGGATTTATCATCCTGGGCAAGGAACATTAACCGTATGCTATGGCATCCTCTCTTCAACTTGATGGCTAAATTAAAATACATACATGCACATATGTGTTTACATATGTGTATGACAAAAGCAACTAGGAAGCCATGAGACCATTTCTCACTCAGGTTGAACAAACACCAAGTTGTCTCCTGTGTAACCAGACCCATTCCTATTCAAGAACACTCCAAGCTTTTTATCTTCATTTCCAGACCACAGCCTGCTGCACTTATAATGGAAAGCAGGATAGGTATGGCTCTTATTCAGACAGTGTATGCGTACATCTGGTTATCATCTCTGAAATCAAAAGTGGGTTTTTTTTAACCATGCTGGTGTGGTACTACTTGCAGAGAAGGTTTTGTTTCATTATCAGAGAGGCTTGTCCAAATTTAGGGTGTTTGGGAAAGAGAACAAAGGTTCAGTGTCACTGGGCAAGATCCCAGGGTCACCAAAAAGCCTCTTCTGATGCAGGTCAATGTGATAGGCAGCTCAAAGAACAGCCTGATATTGTTTTCCATATAATCATAAATATCAGTAGCCTTTAAAATTTTACAGCTAGGGGATGGTCTAGTGGAGAGATGTTCTTGCCTTAAGCAGTAGACAGGGATCTTTCTACATAAACAAGACAGAAACTTGAGCAGGGGAGAGACACGTGTATCATCTTTGCTTGCATATTAACCTTACAAATTGCAGTTTAACTTGCATGTTAACCTGTTATTATATACAGACTCATAAGATCCAGTTCAGAGAAACTCTCCAACCAGGAATACTAAAATTGCTTTTGAATAGCCTCACCATAATTACTAGAAATGAGAGCTACTTGGCCTTAAAGACTATCAGGTCAATATGAATAGCCTGTCTGAAGTTTTAAAGGCAGTGCACACACAAATATCTCTTCATGGGGTGTGTGTCTGTAAGTGTTTATGTTTGGATCAGAAGTGAGATTTAGAAGCAAAGCTTCCTGTTATTTCCACTTAGTATTCTTTGGTTCATACTGCTGAGTTGTCAGAGCTCACAAACTGGCTGTTCCAACGGAACAAAAACCTGTCTACAATTAGTAAGTAGTGCAGTCAAACAGGAAAGAATCCCCAGGGAAAACCAGATGGTGCTGATGTTCAGGCTCTGTGCATGTCATGAGTTTTTTGTGCACTGTCTCTGGTCCACAGACTGAATAGGTATAAGCTGCTATTAACAAATAAAATTTTTTAAAAGAGGGTTGAGCAGTTTATTCTACTTTCTTTTTTTCCCAGTAGGTTTTCCTGAAGGAATTCCAGCAGGAGTTTCCTGAAAAGCTTTTACCTGATCATGGATTAAAAATTTTCCTTATATTTTTTTCCCCTCATAAAATCACATCTCTATTTGTCAGGGAGAGAGTATGACTGCTTGCAAATGGAGTCATGAGCTCCATGCAATAATGTTTTACTAAAATTATAAGATTCTTTCTTCCCAGCAATTATGCCTTTGGGCAAGACACAGATAATTTTAAATTTCACTATTTGTTGACAATATCCCAAATAAGCTATTAACTACTGCTTTCCAAGGTGCCAGTAGATACTCATAGCTCAGTGAAGAAATGTGAATAGATTCAGACAAAAAGGAATTACATTCACTGTCAATATGCAAAAATCCTAAATATGAAACCCACATTGTGCTGGTGTTGCTTTATTTAACCTTAATGTTTTGCTGTCTGTCCATGTCTGAGGTTGGCACCTTTACTAACTGCAGAAAATTAGTGCCTTAGACTCTGTTTAATGGGACAACGCACCTTAGGCAATATCAAAATTGTTCAAACTCTAAAAAAAAAGTATCTGTAGCTCTTGATTTTAACCTGGATCTTCTGGGAATACTGAGCCAGTAGTCAGGCCAGAGTCCTGACGCACTGTGGCTGCTCGAATGGGCCTAATGTTAACTCTGTGTCTGATCATGCTGAATTAGTGCAAAAGACAGACAGGCAAAAGCCTTTCCTATCCTATTTCCTACAGGCAGAGCACTGGTGTTTGCAAACAGCAATGTGTACCTCCTTTGCCCTCTCTGCAGGCAAGAGCAGTGCACGCAGCATGTCAAAGAGCTTAAAATATTTGCATGCATTTGATATTTCTACCTTGAAAGTGAATCAAGGAAACTCCTCAGAATTTCAATGGAAATTTTCAATGGAGAGAATGGAGATGGGGGAAGTAACTTTTTAGAACTTAGGCTTTTACCTGCAGTCTAGACAGATTAGATGCAAGTAAGGTTTGGAGATGCAATTGTAGCAGTGAACATACATCCAGACAGTGTTTATGCTCCTCTGCTTAAAACATACGTTTGCAATAGATGTCAAATGCCCAAAGCCACAATTCCTGTCACCCCCAAGTCTGGAGTCAGTTGCAACAACACAAACAGCTGTCTACAACCCCCTGCCTGTTCTTTGGGTCATGCCCTGCCCTTTGATTCTCTGTGTCAGTGGAAAAACCCCAAACTTAATTAAATCCTGGTTCCTGACCCATGAGATGGTAAAATTCAGGTTTGCATAAACAGGTACAGTTTCACAAAACTATGGGACCATGGATTTTTTTTCTGGTGCCACCCCCAAGCTTCATTCAGCACTGTCATTGCATGCATCTTGTCCTGCTTTCTCTATAACTGCTGTTCATATCAGAAAAGACCAGTCCTTGGTCTTTCAAAGTCTTAAAAAACCCAGTAGTCCTTACTTTGAAGTTGCAGGTTCATAGTGTGGTTTTGAGCATGGTTTATAGACATATTTCTGTCAGAGTCTGGGCCATCTTCACCCACCAAATGAACCCAAAACCTTGCTGTTCCTTCAGTTCTGTTAGCAGAAATACACCAGTTCTACCAGGTCCTGCACAAGAAAAATCAAGGAATTCTGAGTTGCTTATACAAGCTGTGTTGCTCACTCAGAAAGTGACAGCATTTCACACAGTAGTTCTAGTGACTAAATAAATTCATATAATGTATTAGTAGATGCAGTTTCAAATAAAAGGTAAAAGTCTATTATGGAACATTGAAGGTGATGTTCCACCATAGCATATAAAATTAATAACAGCTTTGGAAAGAGTTAAAATATTTGCCAAGGTAACTCATTCAAATGTACCTCATTACATCCATCGGCAGGGAAATGTCTCTGCTTTGCAAGTAGGACGGTAGAAAAACAAGATATTCTGTTTCCTAGAACAAAGCTACTTTCCATTAACACCATTGAGAAACATCTGTGAGACACATGGCTCTACCAGACCCTGGGTACCTTGTCATTCCCTACAGGGCACAGGGCACCTGCTTGCCTGCAGCCCGGGGGTGGCTGGGGCACCCCAGCAGAGTCCCCGAACCACTGACACACACCACGCATTCCTGCTCCTGGTGGAGCTAAATCCCACTGAGTTGTAAATATTGACTCAGCAGTGTGGCTGCTGCTTTCATTTTTTCACTGCACAATACCATAGGAGATTATTAGGCTTAGCAGCTGATTTTTGCTTGTAGAATGGATCAATGATCATTGATAACAGAGTCACTCTTTTATACGCTTATTTTAGTCAACAAACTGTTGTAGCATGGCAACCATGATTATTCAGCTGTGCTGTAAACAGAGTTTCTTTCCATATACAAATATAAGAGAATTTTCCTTCCATTTTTCCTCCGTGGGTTACAATTATTAGCCCAACAAGATAATTCACATATTTACCAATACCAGGAAGTGACAGAAAAAAAAGGGATGTTTCCAATAAAAACATTTCTCTCTTTTTTTGTGTTATTCTTAGCATTTACTTCAAATGTGATTTTACTCAGAAGTCCCAGCTAAGACAGCATATCCATTATGGTGCTTCTGGTAATATGGACCTCATAAAAGAAAGTGGCCTTCACCTTGCTGGAGTTTCCCTTCCAATGCTAGACAAGCATTTTTTAACAATATTGTCTCTCTTATCCCAGTGAATAAGTTAATTTGCTGTAGTAGCTTTGTGCCTGCTTTAAGAACTCATTTTTTGACTGAAGCATCATATAATAACATGTTAGATTAATAATATAAAAATTCCACCTAAGAAGACAAGGTGAGAGGAATAAAAGTAGAATTTTCCTTTTGGAAAGGAGTTGTTCCTTGAGGATGTAGAGTGTTTTCCTGTGGTCAGTGAAATGTACCTAAGCAAAACCTGTATGTTTACTACAGTGATCATAACTGGATAAAAGAATTTAATTTTCAGCAGAAAATGCACGAAAAGTAAAAAATTGCTATTGAAAATTAAGAAATAAATATTTCCATTGTAAGACAAAGAACTGATTTTTACATGAAGTATTTAGACTTTGCATTTTGGTGAAGAGTATTTTTCTTATTATAGTAGATATTTCCTGTCTAAAAAAACTAAACGCTGTTTAGGAGAAAAAAAATATGTGAAAAAATTCCACTGGTAGTTGCAAAGGATACTTGAACCTTACTAGTCAAATTATAGGCCATAAATTATTTGAAGAACTTCTTTCATGACTAATTTCCAATAGGTTAATACATCCATGAAAATGTCATCAATAATTCACAAGTACTACAATAGGAAAAATGCATTGAGTAAACCACTGGCTATTTATGACTTATTTTCTCGGTATTGGTTATTACAGTTAAACTATGTAACCATTAGATATAATAACTATCCAGGCATGAAAAGAGGTTATTTATCACAACTCCACACAGGAAAATTAAATGCAAGGATGTAGCCACTGAGGGCAAAAGCGGTTTTTTTATAGTATTCATGACAAAGAACACTACAGTCTCTGCCTAAAGAGCTTCTTTTTTTGTTTATAACAAAAAATCCCAAACATTAGATGGTAAAGGCATGCTATATCAAGTGATATCCACATGCAGATAGCCTATATGCAGTAATAAACTCTTTCCTAATTGTTTGTAGTTACCCAGTTAAGCCATTAACATGCTGTTTACTGATATCTGCCTCAGCTTTCCCATTTCCTATAAAAATTACTTAATGACTCATTTGACGAAGCCAAAAGAGACAGCTCTGCACTGCACTGCTTTCATCCCACTTAAACTCTTTTGAGATGTACACATAAAATGAGCTGCATGAAGACTTTTAATACTGGGAAAGGAATTCTACCCTTACTGCTTTTAAAGCTCATGTTTCGCTCACAGTCTTGCTTTTGAGCAGCTGTGTTGGATTTTCTCCAGTGATGCAAAAGTGGGTTCCAGCCGACTGTGTGCTGCATGTGGATGACTGCTGGAGGTCTTAAGCGTGGCAGGGTAACACCTGGACAGCTGCTGGCAGGAGGTTTCTGTGAGGTTTACCTGGTAATGACACTGCCTACCAACCACCAAGACCTGGGAATTCCTGCTGGCTGGGATTTCACCAGCACAGCCCATAGTTCCAAACAAAGATCAAAAGGAAAATGTTCTACTCAGCAGAAAACAATTTATTTTCATTAATGCAAGTATACATAAAATATGGAAAATACATGAGGAATCTGTGTTTGAGAGGAGATAGTAACCACCACTGTCTGCAATAGCAGCACCACTGTCTGCAATTTTTTCTCACTCACAGAATGAGTCAAATTCTGTCGTCATTTACTCTCAGCTTGTCCCTGTATGACCAGGTGTTTCTGGACGCTGGATCTTTCTCAGATGTGCTGGACAGGAGAGGAAGGATTCACTTTATTGCTTGAGTCTGAAAAGTACCCAACTTTGACACTTCCAATTTTTGTCAAAATGCAGTGTTATCTCCTGACTCCTTGTCTTTCAGAGGAAATGTTGAAGAACTGTGTTGGCAAGAGAATTACTAACGCGTTTCTCCACTCCATTAGCTCCTCCCCTCCTTTATTTTCCATATTCCTTTTGTGGAATATGTGTGCTTGTTTTGCGTACAGCGTCCTTTGGCACTGTCACAGCCTGTGTCCCTCATCCCTCTGCTGTGCCACGTGCTGCACCAGCATCTGCTAAAGGAGATTAGAGCAGGTCCTAAACCAGCAGCTTCTGGGAATGCTCCCAGGATGAGTTGATAACCCTGGTACGGAGGGACCTCAGCTGTAATCCACTACTCGAGGCAGAGTCTGCCATGAGATCAGACCAGATTTTTCAGGACCTTGAAAACACTCGAGGATTGAGGCTGAGCTGCATCTCTGCACAATTTTCTTCTGCTTGACTACCTCTCCTATTTTTATCACAATTTTGTTTTAGAAGGGTGACATCCAAACTCTTCCTGGAGAGATGTTATGAACAACTGTCTCTTATAGGCTCAGAGATCAAGCAAGAGCACCAGCTGAATTGTTATATACCTATTTTTACAAGGTGACAGTAAATATCTTTATTTTACTATCACAGTAATATTCCAATTATTCCTTCTTTGATGCTGTGAGCAAGTAATCCAGGCAAGACAACTTACCTAATGGATGTTTCCATGAAGAAAAAGAATGGCCAGCTTTAGAAACGACTGGCAAAACAAAGTAATGTATAGAAGAGTGCAGTCATTTTCAGTGAATAAATCAGATGAATTTTAAGAGAGAAAATTGAGAAGTAAAAATGAAACTTTGCTTTGTTCAGTTTTTCTTTTTGCCACTATGGCAAAAGCAATAAGAATTTTGTAGCTGGGTCATTCATATGTCTGAGGAGTAGCCAAGGTACTGATTATTCAGGAAGGAAAAGGGATCCTGCTCTCTTAATCTCATCTGTTAGAATTTCTCCTATTCTCTCACCTTTTTCACACTTCCATCTCCCTCTTCTCTCCTCTGTCTTTAGGTTTTTGGCCATGGGAATTGAGAAGGAGAAGAGAGACAGATGAGAATATGTTTGAGCTGAATAAAGATAAATCCTGAAACATAAAAAATTCCCCAAAATTACTTTTTTCCTCCCAGAAATGACAAGTCTCAATAAGTCTCAGCAACAGCAAGAGCCTCAAAGACCCACTTTTGATTTTTGATAAACTGAAATAATTCTTCATGTTTGGCTTATACTTTGCATTAACCAAACACCCTGACACCCTAACAGAGGGCCAGAGGATGACCTGGCCACTGAGTAGTTATCTCTAATATCAACTGTATATTGAGGATGCTTTAAAATTACTTTCTAATGCTAACAATGATTTTTGACATTGTTGAATGAAAAATGTTGAAAAAAAGTCAACATATGCTGTAGAGGCATAACGCTGTCAGGTGAAACCAAGAGAAAGTCCTCCCTTTGAAGGGTACAAATCCCCAGACTGTGTGTGTATAGATAATTAACTACAATTCTTTTCATCTCTTGTATGTAAAGATCCTCTTTTCTCAACTTATTTCTCTTAAGGGGTACACTGTCATTTCAGCACTATATGCCTAAACAAATTGGGCAAAGTTGCTAATGCAAGTCCCAAAGAGCAGCAATGCACCTTCATTACAGCAATTATGTATTTTATGAATTTTTTCATATAAAACAGTTAGTGGAGCTTTAATTTAAGTTCAAAAGACAGTCAAGTCCTTATGGCAAAGAAATATCAGGGAAATTCAGTGGAAGCAAGATAAGATTTGGGTGTGTTAAAACTGAACCAAATTATCTGGATCAGACCACCCTACCATAGTGACTGTTTCTACTTGTAAAAGCACATTGTAAAGCACATCTACTGACCCCACTGCAAAAAGTAAGGAGGTAGGAGCCAAAAACCAGTCTCTGGTTCTGTAAAAATAAAATGGCTTAAAGAGAAACAAACATCCTCCTCTTACAACACAAACACCTCTGCCTGATGTGTCTAATTAATTTTCATTTTAGAGTCATCAAATATCATCAGTTGCAATTTGGTTTTTGAAATGTTTCCTTAATTCTGTTGGTGCCTGCTGTGTGTTGTTGTCATTAATGATCTTTCAGATTTTCACTTATAAAAGAACCTTGAGGGATTTGTAAGATGCTCTAAAATTTACTCTGATTAGAAATCCAATGAGTAAGAGCTCAGTGAGAGAGAAATCTTAACAGTGAGATCAACTCACGGCAAGAAAGAATCATGGTAAACAACCCTTCTTAATTCAGTGATTTTCCACATAGGTGACAACACTTTTTTCATCCATTTCTTCCAAGATTTTCCTTTTTTCCTTTTCTGGTCCTCCCACATATAGGCCATGGTTCTCAGTCTGGTCAGGAGAGCCATTATCCCCTGTTCATTCCAGTTTCCTAGAATGGGGAGCGCTTCAAAGAAATTATTCACTATTCAGTATAGAAACTGAAACAGTTTGTCTCTGAAAAATATTAAGATAAAGATGTCTCAAAAGAGATATCTAGAGAGGAGTATTGGAGTAGATGAAGTGAAGAATTAAGTTTTTATGTAAAAGAACTCATGTGGGAACTATATAATTAAACTAGGCAAACAATCCTGACTGTGTCTTGTAATCAAGTCAGCCAATAGCTATATGATTATTGCATTTCAGTGACCGTGGAAATATATTTTATAGATTTTTTAAAAATCTTAATTTGGTTTCCTGCATTTTTCCCTTATAGAATCAAAGAATTTTGTGCTCAGGAGCCTTGAAAATCAGATTATTCACTGATAACTCAGCTTATTGTTAACTTTTGTTCTTGTACAGCATATATTTTCCCCTCAAGGTCAAGTGCATGTGAGAAACAAGCTTCTCACTGGACTGGAATCTTGATTGGTTTTATCATATCACTCAATTGCTTGAGTTCATCAAATCTACAATCATGAACATTCAGTTCATCATACCCATAAAATACACTCATAATCAGAACTGACCTGAAGTAAGGTCAAGCATGAATTGCTACCCAGTGTGTCTGAGTGATGTCCACTGTAAAAAAAAAAATTGTCTTTATACTCTGGAAACAAGACAAATAGCAGCTTTTTGGCAATCAAGGAGTAACAGTCCTCTGTCAGGTGTGTGAACCTTTATCTGAAATACTTTTTTAACCACAGAAAAGGAACAGAGACTGGTAAGTTAATTTATTCGGAGAACATGGGCCGGATTTTGTCTCACCTTCCTTTCGACACCCACAATGCAGATGTGAATATCACAGCCAGTGACCTAAATCTCTCTTAATAGTCAAAGGAGAGAAACAGATGCCTCAGGCGTGTGATTCACCTGAGCTATTTGAGACAGATATTTACTTAGGAGATGAATTGCAGTCAGGACTGCACTGAGTATATTGACTAGATCTTCACAGACTGTAAAGATCATGGGCTGATCTGTTCAGAACAGTAAATTTCATCAGATGAATCCTTCTTTGTGTCAAGGTGCTAAAGGCTGGTTCAGGGTCAGCACTACCGGTTCCATAGGCACAGTTTAGATAGTTTCCACCAGAATGAGAAGTTCCTTTATAGGCACATTATAAGATGACTCACGATTTCTATGGCCTAATCTAAACAAAATTAACCCCTTGTAATATCTACTATCCTCCAAACTGTTGAGAAAGAATAGCTCTCAAAAAGCTTAATGTTTTAAAATATCTGACGCATTTACATTCGGTTTGTAGTTTTAAAGGGTGGTAAATTAGAAGGGTGATTTTCATACAGCAATATTTCAGCAGCTTTCAATTGCTATAATGCTTTTCCAACATCTCCAGGAAATTTCTGCCGGTCTGCCTGTGAATGTCATGCATTAGTTGTAGAAACTGTGCTAAACTTCACTAATACATA
This sequence comes from Pseudopipra pipra, assembly GCF_036250125.1. Lineage (NCBI taxonomy): Eukaryota > Metazoa > Chordata > Aves > Passeriformes > Pipridae > Pseudopipra > Pseudopipra pipra. The sequence goes on along the minus strand of NC_087549.1, from coordinate 143,727,399 downwards.
ACTACACTTGATCAAATTATATTTTTTAAAATAATAAAAACTTCATTGTCATAAAACTGAAATGTCTTCAGGTTCTATTTTTCTTACAAAATCACAGAATTCTTAAAATATGCAAAAGAATGTATTTTTCTCCTCTTCCATAAATTAAAATGCACAATTCTTTAACAGTCCCTAAAATAAATAAATAAATAAATAAATAAATAAATAAATAAATAAATAAATAAATCTACTCTAGATACCATGATTTCCACATCCCTATGAAAAGTACTTTTGTTCTTCTATTTTTTGAGGTGAAAAACAGAGGATGAAGGCCTTGTGAGAACTCAGCATGCACTTCAGTTTTCTAATGTAACGCTGAAGCAGCAGGAGAGACATACAGAAGGAAAGCAAGCAGAAATATTAATAGGAAATAGTTATAGGAATAATGGGAACATGAGCCATTGGCATGCAGGGCAATGAGAATCTGAGTATCCATTCTCTTCACCTTATATTGCACTGTAAGATACCCAGTCAGCTTTTCTGTATCAGCCTTTTCCCACAGTTGGTAGGAACTTTTGAAACTGCAGTGGTGTTGGATGAGGATCTCAGTAGCTAGTTTAATTTCCAGCTCTTTGAACAATTTTTTCTCTCACTATCTGTCCTTTTTCACATCTATAAGATGAAGTAAAAACAATATTGAAGCAAAATTGAAAGATCTTCCTTTGGGCAAGAAAACCACATTTGAGGATATACTCTTTTTTTGCTTATATCAAAAAGTCATTACTATTGTATGCATTACATGCATAAAATGAAAATTGGAATTGTTTTTGGGTGTGAAGATTTGATTGCTGTGGTTATGGTGGTAGCACCTTTTGAGCCATGATTCCTACTCATAGCAGAATAACCTCTGTTTTAATTTCCATTTTGTGCACTAAATTTTCTCAGCTTAACCCAGATGCCAATTCAAGGCCACAGATGTGTGTGAACATGTGAGAGTGTTCAGGTTTTTGTCATGTTACAGAAGATGGAACAGCACACACAAAAAGAGTATATTTTCAGCAGATGCTAATAGATGAATGATCATAAAACATACCAGGGAGGATAAACTATTTCACCAAAATATGAACAGTTTGTATTAAGACTTTATTTTCAGGTTGAGGGCTTATGCATTTTTCATACTATTTTGTATGTATTGACTGTAATGAATAGCTGGCAAAGTTGTACTGGACAAGATTCTACATAGTGAGTGTCATTTAATCACATCAACTTCCCACTGATGTCAATTGGGATATTCAAATGAGCAATAAACACTCAGGCTAAGAATTAGTCTCTCAGTTCTATGACTTTGAAATCCTTATAAATCCTTTATACACTCATGATCAATAATTTTGAGTCCAAAGCCATTCAAAATAAAAGAGAATGATAATTTATTGTGAAATTATTACATGAACAGATTTGCTAAATAGATTTCCTTATTAAACAGTTAACATAATTTCATGATTCTTCATTATGTCTTTAGGGTCCACAAGCCCAAACAAAAACCACAGGGTTCAATAATATACTCTGCTGGATCATTATGACACAAAACATCCTGTTAACTATTACTAAGTAGATTTACAGGAAAAGTTGGCAGAAATCGTAGTCAAATATTCAATGCAGAACATGTTGATCCTGAATTTGTCATCCTGGTGATTTTTCTTTTAACTTTACATAAATCAGGAGTTTGATATAAAACAGAGTATAGTCTAGTTTACTATTTTGTAACATTGTTGTCAAGAACAAAACTGCATAATCTAGATATGAATAAATTTATAATTGAGATTAGACAAAGATTTTTAGTCACTGAAGAAATAAACTTCTAGAGCAGCCTCACCAAAGTCCTAAGAAGAGCAAAAAATTAGTGGTTCTAATACAGTTAAATCAATCTATATAGGTATTAGTTACACCTATATTAGTGATGGACACCATACCAAGAAACCCTCTTGAGCATGGGAACTCAGTTATCTACACTATAAAAGTGATCCCTAGCACAGTTTTATCCCAGACCCTCTGGCACTCTCCCTAATAAACCCCAGGACAGTCAGTGAGTTTGCATCAACTGTGGACCGTTCATAATACACAATCTGCTTTGGAGAGTAAGAAAAAGCATGAAATAAACATGAATGACTCCTGTTAGGTGGCCTCAGCAACAGAGAACACTTATGGGCATATTTTATTTACCATTATGAACATAATTGTGTAACTAGGAACTGGACTCAATAACACAGAAGGTCCCTTTCATTCCTACATCCATATTGATTTATCTTCATTTAATTAATGTTCTCTTTTTTCTTTTTAATAAACACATAGAAACCCAAATCACATTATATAGAGTATAGGGAAAGAGAAAGGGAATGCAGAGGATGCTGTAACAGGAATATCGCCATAGAGTCTATTTTACTACACTGATAATTTAAGGTAGCTCAAGAAAATTCAAGTCTCCCTTAAAACAGATATATCTGTCAACTTGAGTTGCAATGAATATCACTGGATATTTCCCAAATGCGCAAATACTGTACTCTGTAATACATATATCTGCAGTATGGACTCCTGCCTAAGTTTTTTTCAGGATCTCACTCTTGACAAATTATAGACATTTGGTTCCTTTTGCCCTTAAAGTCACAACAAACAACGAACATGTAATTTAAATCTTTCAGAATTTTGCACACATAACTTATGAAGAACCATGGAGAAAGAATAAAGGGTCATTTTTCCCAGTAGGTTTCAGTGCTCTTCCAGCTCAGAGTGCCCTTTTTCCTCACCCCCAGGACAAAATTGCCTGAGAAGTATTTTTCTTGGAACTTTGTTTTGGGTTCAAATAAAATACTATTTCAAACAATATTAAATCATTTTATTGATTTTATTCCATATAACTATTTCAAACAATATTGAATCATTTTATTGATTATACTGCATATAACTATGTTTCACTTGTAAGCAATGTAAACCAGTATTATTATAGAAAATTAGTCAGAGAATTCAAAGAAATGTCCTGAATAAAAGTGAAAACCAAATCAGCTTTACCTTTTGAAAGTGTAGACTCTCACTATCAACAGAATTTATCCATATCACTCAAAAAGGGCAATTCCAGTGAATATTCATTTTCATTTATTTCAGAATTATTTGTGTTATAAAAATAGTACTACTGGAGTTTCCCCAACTGTCTTTAATTCAGAATAATGATGCCAGTTAAATTTAATAAGAATTAATGTTGATGTAAGTTACACTGCCATACATTGGAAGCAATGTTGTTGAAGTTAATGGGATTCAGTTGGCAGGAAACTTTCAGAAATATAAGGACAGCCAAAGTATAAAATGAGTAATTCTTACATGTGGAGGAATAGCAAGAAAAAGAAGGTGATGTAAATTATAAATAAAAGCGAACTGATTATTTGAAAATGCAAAAATGGAACAGAGGTATCTTGATAGTGCATGCTACCCTAAATCTATCAGCATTCTATTATTTAATTATTTCAGGTAAAATGTAGGTAACCAGGTTGTCTCTTGCAACAAGTTTGCTGCCTGGGAAAACTCTTTCTTGTATTAACACATACAGTCAAATAAAACTGAGACATATGCTCAATTTATATGGTATGATCTCAACACATTAACCAAACGCTGAGAGAAGAGTGATACTTTTATCCATTGTTTCATTGTAAAATATCTGTGAGAGAAGGTTAATGCACATGTGAATAAGAACTAACACAAACACGTAAAAACACCTGAAGCCCAAGCTTAATTTTATTCCACTGATATTTCTTAATATTAATGACATTGCATAGAAGATTCATAAATATGGTGACTATGAACAATACAAACCCATAAGCAAGTAGTTAAATTATTTGCAATTTCATTTCTGATATATATCAACATTTTACTTCCTTTTTTTTAAGCACCTGCAGTACATTGGCCAGAAATTTCCACTGCAGTCCCCATTTTTTTTTTCCTGAGTAATTGCTTACAGTTAATTTACAACCTAGAAATGTGTGTAAGCAGTTCAAATTATTTCTTCCCATGTTCATTACCTTGTATTTGTCATCAGAGAATTCCATCTGCTGTTGCAATGTCCATTCATCTAAACAGCACTAATGGCATTGGAAAGCCAGCTACTTTTGAAGCAGTGTAAAATAAACTGTGAAGTAGATGTCAAAAGCTATTTCACCTGTTTTACATTCCAATCCTTGCTTTGCTTCACTTGCTTTGCCTCACTCACTTTGCTACTGAGCAGAATCAATAACAGTATTCATGATGGGATACAGACATTCAGCCCATAAGCTTTCAAGATATTAGCTTTTTTCACTTATGAAGAGTGGATGGAGAGAAAATGAAATAGTTGGCAAATGTGCTTTTCCTCCTTCTCCAACGACATCTCACTTGTATTTATTGCAGTTTGTGCAGGTATTAAAGACATTTACTTTAAGGTAAATTTGCCAGATTTGACAGTTTGCAAAATATAAAGGACAGCTTTTATAACTGTAAGAAAACTATTTTTCCTCTTTCCCCCGCCCCCCTTCATTATTGGTTTGTAGGCATTGAAACTGGACTTTGTGTTATGCTGCAGTCACAAGACAACAAATCTTACAGCAATTAGTTGTATTTAGGCTAGTCAATATCTTACTGGGCTACATAGTTATAGGGGGTATCCCTGCCTCATTACTGAACGCCAGTTTGCTGTAACAGTCAGCTCATAGATCATGATCTGTATTTCATGGTTTCCTCCCCTACCCCAAGTGTAACCACTAGAAAATAGAAGGGACACGAGGTTGAACTTTATCGCTAATTCTGTCTGCCTGCCCACCCCCCCACCTTATTACAGCACGTGGTAGGTGTGATCCTGCAATAAATAATGGGTTTTGATTAACTTTGTAGAGAGGATTGACTGTGGGTGAGATTATTGGACCAGATTACTGTAAAAAATTGTTACGATGAACCTGGAGAGTGAACAAAACTTATGATGGATGATGGAGTTTAAGCCCATAGACTGGGAATTCTCATTGTTGAAAACATACAAAAATTATCGTGGACTGTATTCAGTGATTTAGAGGCTGGTGAGGTCAGGACAGTATAGCACTCTTTTTAATGTGATGCAGAACTGCTCAAATCAGAATACTTTAAAATTATGGATTCCTGTCTTTTTATTTGTCTGTTTTGCAAGGCTTTTTACTGTTTGGTAAGTTTTGGTTTGCTCATTAAAAGTAAGTGTTGATGTTGGCAGATATTCTTTACTTTGTTCTTTTCCTTCTTCTGAAGCTTGGAGGATAACAATATAATGCAGTGTTCCATTACACTCAAGGAAAAAAAGAATATTTAAAAGTTACACTATATTGAAAAAATGAAAAGTAAAAATGTACATTATTCTAAAAAGGTAGCACAGTGGCTTAAATGGTACTTCTCTTCATCTTCTTTTCCCTTTCATTGTTTTCTTTGCTGGTTCCAGAATGCAAATTTCCCTGACAGTCAATCAGAGTAAGAGTTATGTTTAGCCATTTAAAAGTTAGGTGTCCAGCCTTGCACAAAAGGTCTCTTGCGTGAACAAGAGCTTTCAATAAGATACTTTTAACAACAGATTTTATTATGCACCAGAGCTCTCATTTAGCTTGGTTATTAATAGAAGAAGGAATAGGAAGCAACAAAGCAAATAAGAAACAAAGATAAGAAATATATAGAGTGCAGATAATATGTAGAAGGGTCAAGTAATTCAGTAGTTCAAATAAGGAAATACAAAGTCCTGTTCAGATGTTGTTATCAATCCCTTATGAATTGGTTTATTACTTTTTTAAAGTTCTAAACCCTGGTTTAATACTCCAGCTCTTATTGACATTGCTATAGTTTGTTTTAGGCATTACTCCATTAAAGTTCAAATAGGAGATTGGAAGCTGCCCTTCCTGCATGTGCATCATTGTCACATGATATTTTTTCTATGACTGAAACAACTCAGAACTCACAAATCTGCTTTTTTTCCTTCTTTATTAATCAACCAGTTTCAGTTGTGCTTACAGTGAGTTATACCACAACAAACCACTTAGGCAACTTAGCTGGTACCAGGTAACATTTATGTAATTCTCTTCACCACATTAGATACCAAAGGACATAAGACTTCCTGGATTAAAGACTGTGTGACTTTATCAAAGTTATCCTGCCCCACATTCCTGACAAACCTTTGGGGAGAAAATATTCCAAGCCTGCTCACAGAGAAAACCATCTCTGATTAGTGAGCTGGATCTTGGCTGATGACACTGTGAGATCATTGCAGTGGTGGACCCATTGGTTCCTGCTGTCTCACAGGAATGGGAACTGGAGCATTAAGCAGCCATAATACCAGAATAACCCTGTTGCAGGTCATACATTATACCTCCAGCAGAAAGCTGCATTTGAACTGCTTGCTACTTGCATGCTCTTGACAGACATCTTTTAGTCAACTGCTGTGGTGGGTATGGATCTCCTAGTTTCTATCTTAAAATATAACCACACTTACTTACACTTACTGTTGCACCAGCAACTTGAATTTTTCCTTTATTTGCATATCATCTTTAAAAACCAGCAGGTTAGCACATTTTTTTATTTTCTTTACATAATCAAGTAGGTCAGGCCTTATTAGTTTACTTGTAGATGTTTTCCACCTCTGAACAAACATTACAGGCAGATCATAAATACATGTTTCAGACAGAATTCTTTATTCTTAAGTATACATAACCAGAACAGACAAAAGGTTGAAGTCTCATAAAGTCCTTTAAAATTAACATTAACATTTCTCTGTCTGTAATCAAAAAGGGGAACAGTTCTCCCACCGTAAAGGTGCCTTAAAAGCTTCCTTGTGTCATCCTAGAGATAATTCTGCATTTGTCTTTTTCATAACTACGTCATATTTCATAGCCACATCTTGTCATTAACCCATCCTCCTTTGTCTCATTTATATTCAGCATATAGGAAATAACATAAAATCCTGCCAAGAGCATGACCCAGCATTTTGCATGAGTCTTCAGGGTTGTCTGGCATGTTCTGCATATGTAGTCTCAGTTCTCCCTGATACTGACACTGCTTCCAGCTTTATGACACCATTGACTTTCCTCAGGATACTTTTAATATCTATGTGAAATAATTAATGAAACCAAAACCTGATCGTCGAGAAACTCAGCTGGTATCTACTCTCCAGCTTGATGCTTCTCATTGCAACAGTCCCCAATGCCATCTCCTTTTTTCTTAGCTCCCCCCCTATTTTACAATTCTTCCTTAAGTTTTATATTCTTCAGATCAGTTAATAGTTTTTTGCGTGGCGCGTCTGAATCATTGACAGAAGTTTGGATAGAAGAGAGCTGCTTCATTCCTTGTGTGAAGATGCAGTAGGTTTTTGTTGTTCTTTTGGGGGTTTGGTTATTTTTGTTGTTTTTGTTTGTTTGTTTGTTTTGGTTGATTGGGTTTTGATTTTTTTTAATGGTTTGTTTGTTTTTGAGTTTGGTTTTTTGTTAAATCAGAAAAAGCCTGCCATGATCTACTGTTGGTAAGCTCTTTTTGGATTACATTTTGCTTTCCCTTTAATATTATACTTAACTATTCATATCTTTAAGGTATAAGTCTAACATATTTAGAGCATCAGAGTTTTGATACAAGTTTTTATGAATGAATAAATGAATTCAATATAAACAACAGCATTTCAAGGAACTTGCTCTTTGTTTACCCTGTGAACTACAGAGAGGTTATTCCTTCTTGACAAATAGAGGAGATAGATAAAATATAGATCCTTCTTGTAATATGTTATGTCATTCTTTAAAACACAGTTCTCGCTATTGCAAAAGACCAACAATAGACCAAGGTCTGGACATAGGGAAGTCTATTTCCCTTTGTGGTCTCAATTAAATCAGCAGTGTACAGTATACACCCAAAGGCTTGCCAAGGTAGCCTGAGATATATCAGAATGAACATTATTTCTAGACTTTTAAAAAGAAATCTTTCATGTGGCATTTTATCCTTGGCACTGAATGTAGTTCGCTAAGAATCATTTTGCTCTCTGGCTTTTGAGTGCAGCCCGATGCTGAAAGGGAAAGCAACTGAATCTTGCCCAATTTTGTAATGCAATTATTCTATGATAAAATAAGAACACACAGTCGACATTGTTGCTAGCACTAGACATGAGGTTTTATTACACAAGGGAAGAAAACACCATGAATACAGATGAAAAGATTTTCTATTGGTCAGGTGTAATATACTGTTATCTGTCAATAGTTTGTCTGAGACATTCAGTGATACTTCAGGAAAAATTACCAATATTAAAATTCCTAATAAAAGACTAAACTTCAACGTGTCAACTTTAGCATAAAGCTCAAATACGAAAGAGTCAGGTACACCACTGGAAACAACATCTACAGTTCTGAAGAGAGATTGAGCTGAAATGGGAAATTCTCACTTTGATGCTCTCTCTTCTCTGCTAAGCTCCTTTAGGGAAATCATATCAACTTTTTTTCTGGTTAAGTTCACTCTGTCACTCCATGATCATGGTATAAGTCATGACACGTCTTAAAAAACCCAGCCAAATAACAAACAACAAAAAAACATGTGAAACAAAGATCTGATCAGTTATAAATATAATTTTTTTCAGAATTATTAATCTAAAAGCACTCAGTACAGCAATAATAAAGTATCTATTCAGATTGTAGTCTGGTAAAGTGATAGTGGGTACTTCCATAATTCGGATGAACTCGCCTGTTCAGCCAAAGACAGATGTCTAATCAAACCAAATTTGCTTCAGAGACTTATAACTAGCCCAATCAAGACTAAAATGATTGAATGTGCAATACTGAAATTATCTCAGCTGCACTATAATAAATCACACAGAATTACACAATAAAAGTACTAGGGAGAGAAGCATTTCAGTAATGCAGGAGACACAGCTCATGTTATTACACTACTTAATGTTAATGTGCTTTAATAGCTCTAATGGCTCAGCATAAACCACATACTGTGTTAGAGCTACATCTGTAGGATGGTGCCATTTGTTCTAACCTCAAATTTGTGTTAAACAGAGCTATAAGGATAAAAGTATAGGCCAAATGTAATTGTACTACAAGTTTTTTTGGTTTTGACTTGTTCTGTGAGAGGTAAATCTGTGACTAACTGGCACATTTGGTATCATTAGAAGAAATAGAGAACAGCAACTTACAGAAAATTTAATCTGTAACTAATTAATTTTTTTCTATGCTACCCTCTTGTTAGGAATGAGAAATATGAGTGTGCTACTTATCATAGTAAATATTTAGGTTGCTAAATTCTATCAGCTCAATGAGCTTTAACTTCTACAAATAGAGAACACCATAGAATTGCAACCATCTTGCAAACAGGTGGAATGCAACTGAGCAACTCAATGAGTAATATGGAATAGAGGATTTCGCTCAAGAATGGTATAAAAACCCAAACAAACAGAGCCTTGAGCCATCAGAAACAGGTGTATACAAATAGAAAGGATGAGATTGTATCTCAAGATTCATTGGTGAAGTTGCTTCTGATTTATACCAGAAGGGTAGATTCAAAGAATTAGAAGAAGAGTTAGATATTCAGTATTTTCTGACACCTCAGCCCACTGGGAAAGTATTTAATTGCCTGAACAGAAGAAAGGACTCTGCCAGCCTTAGTCAGATAGCAAACGAAGATTTCAATCTTTTTATTTTCTTCCACACCTGCAACATGTGTCAATAGGAGTATAGAGTTAAGCACTGTGAAAAATAAAGATGGTCTTTTTTGATGTGCCTCTGAGCAATAACGAGGCCATCATTAACTTAAAAATTATTCTAATTCTACACTATTATAGCAGTAATGTATCTTAAGTTCTTTCTCATCAGTGAACTGAGAGGCTAAATTATGTTGTCAAAGGCAATGCACAGCCATAATATCTCCCATTAGCTGATTTACTGAATAAAACTCACTTCAAGCTTACATAAATCATGCATTCAGGTAGTATGTTAGAAGATACTCTATCCTGAGCACATAAGTTACTGGTATGGTTTGTCTTTTTCTGATTTTACCTGACAGTTTTGAACTCTAAGCTAGTTTTCTTTATTTGCAGGATTCATGACAGAAGCTACAGGAAGGATGTAGTGGTGGGTTGACCATGGCTGGATACCAAGTTCCCACCACGCCATTCTATCACTCCCCTTCTCAGCATGACAGAGGTAGGGGTTAGAATGGAGGAAATGGAGGAAAGTTTGCAGGTGTAGATAAAGGCACTTTAATAAAGCAAAATTAAAGGCTGTGAGAGGAATCAAAGGAAAACAAAAAAATTATTCTCTACAGCCAATCAGCAGGTGACATCCAGCGACTTTCAGAAAGTAGGGCTTCAGTACAGGTAACAGTTTCACAAAAGACAAATGTAATAACAAATGTCCCCTGGACCTCCTCCTTTCTCATTATGCCCAGCATTTATTGCTGGGCAGATGTTGTACGGTATGGAATATCCCTGTGGTCAGTTTGGGTCAGCTGTCCTGGCTATGTCCCCTCCTAAGATCCCGCTCACCCCCAGGCTCCTGGTGAGGGGGGAATGTTGGAGGGGCAGCCTGGATGCTGTAGAAGCCCTGCTCAGCAGTAACCAATACACTGAGGTGCAATAAACACCTTTCTAGCTGCCAGTGAGAAACACTGTGAAGATTGGTATGGGGAAAATTAGCTCTGTCTCAGACAGACCCAATATACACCATTTTCATGTTGTGTTCTACTCTTTGCTTCAGATTTTATAAAGAGAAGAGAAATTATGATGTATAGTTAAGGTTCAGAGGTACAATTACAGTACCGTTGCATAGGAGTACATATTGTTTTTTTCTCAGATTTGGATCTTCAAAATAAACACACACACAAAAAAGGAGTACTTTTACATGCTGCATTACTGCAAGTGTTTGCAGTACAGTTTGTTGTTACAAATTATTATCGAGGATAAGAGCATAAAGTGTTTGAAAATGAACTGCACAATTTAGTGGTGAACACATTCATTAGTGGATATTAAAAAAGAACATAGACAAAATCTTTGGGTCAGGAAGGCATTGAGTTGCTCATTCCCAGGAATTGTTTGAGTGAAGCTAAAGAGGATTACCCAGTGCTCACCTTCTCAAATTCTTTTTTAAGCCTCTGTAATAAGCCATTTAGTCCCGGAAAAAATTTTCATGGTGCACTTCCAATTCTCCAATTGCAAATATATCTCCTCATGCCTGTTCTTCCTTGTTCACCTCCCTCTCTCCCACATGCTTAATGTTTTGGGAGTCTTGGAAACAAACACTACACTTTTTGACATCAAAGAAAATATCAACATAGGCTTTGATGAGAAAATACTGTCAAGGTGTAAGTATATAAAGAGCATGTATTACTCTGAGATTCTTGAATATGAAAGAATCTATATTATTTTAATCAAAATAATGTAGACCCTAACTGACATTACTTCTCAACTTATAATTCCCCTTCCAGTACTTTTAACTATGTCAGCTTCAAAACAAGCAAGGCAGGAGAAAAGGTAAACATCTGCAAAACATCCATATGCAGATAACATCGCTATTTATTGAAAGAGTTGGTCAATGAAACTGTTTTCTGACAAAACTAGAGAAACAAAAAACATATAAATTACAATACATTTAACACTTATGTGTAATAAGATTGGTCTGTAAACCACATCCTGAATAAAATTATTGCATAAGCAATACATGATGCATAATAAATGAAAGTACTTATTGATTCATGCTCTATAGTAACAATATCAGTAGCATCTTGAGTTTATGACTTGGAATGAGTTCTTCTATTACAATAGCTTGAGAAAATGCCACACTTTCCCCATAAATTTCTATTCATTTTGTAGGAGTAAAACAGCAGGTTAATGTATAAAGGTTTAATGAATGTGCATCAGGTGAATAGATAAACTATTTATTGAATTAAAAAATCAAACAGAAAAAAACATTTAGGAAGAGGCTTCCTTGTGACTTCACGTTAACCCTTTGGGATACATTTGGAAGTATACAACACATGAAATATCACTTCTCTTTCTGACTAGCAAGAAACCTAAAACATAAATCAAAGACATAAAAGCATTTGAAAACTTGGCTTGAGTTTAGCTCTGGATGGATAAAGACCTCTGTCATTGGAATTGTTATTTATTTTGGAACCAAGCTGCTCGTACCTAACTCAAACCAGAACACAAGCAGATTACACACTTGTTAGGTCACATGCAATTCATGCACTGACTGCAGTATATATTTCCTATGCACTCTCAGTTGTAAGTTTTTGTCTTGGGAAATTTAGAAATATTGGAGGAAGCCCAATAAAGAAAAGAGTCCTATTTTCCTGACACAAGACATGCAATGATTTGTTTGATGAAAAGTAACTCAAACTTTCCTTGGGTGACTACATTTGTATGTCTTTGGTTATTGACTACATAATCTCCTATCCAAACTAAAACTTTAAAATCCCAGGAAAGGAGACAAATAATGAGCAATAGGGTGGCTGAAGGCAGGGTTACTCAAAGAACAAATTACAGGCTGGATCAGCAGTCAAGGAGAGAAGCTGCAGTCATGCAACATCTTTCATATTCCCACTGGAGAACTCTAAATGCCTTCACTCTTCTCAACACATACACATTTTTCTGGTGTTTTTGGAGGCAGCTGCAGCACTGTGTTACAGTTTCAAGCCATGAACTATCTTGGCATGCCTGATTGGCCTAAGAGAATTAGAGCAAAATATTCTTCAGTTGAGTGCAGTTTGACAAAAACTATGTAGGTATCAATGAAATTTCCCAAGTAAGCTGTTTTTGCCTAGAGGCCCTAGGGTTGATGACATGATGCTTGGCTTCTCTTCACAGATTGGCCACTGACCGGTTTTGTGACCCTCTTTAGTGCCTCCTTTCTTTTCCTTCCACCCAGATGTCTCCTTAAATTGTATATGTGTCAAGGAAGAAATTAACCCTTTCTGTGCATTTCCATGCAATTTTACCAATCAAACACTGATTCTGGCTGTAGGAGATTTTATGCTTCTAGGAAAGGAAACTCTAAACCCCTTGCCCCCCAAATCCCAACACTATCACCAAAATGACCAGAAACTGCAATAGAGAAGATAAGTTATACTGGTACAATTATGTAAGTATATTAATATGGATTTTATCTGCATTTAACAGATAGTGGGATGTGAAAAGACGATAAAAGTTTTTCTTGACTCTAACACACTTTAGCACACTATTCTGTTCTCTGATAAATCTTTTAAATGTATTAATAAAATCATGCTGAAAATGTCTTCACCAGCATCTTTTTTATGTCTTCATCTTATAAGGGAAAGAAAGCCCTTGTCACTAGAGAAGCCCTGACAAGGCTTGTCATCTTTTTCCTTGTCTTTCTTTTCAGTGTCACTGGATTCCATTGCAGGTACTGATAATTTAATAGCATGTCTTTCATACTGGGATGCAGCAGATATTGTCTTCTGTTCTCACACTAAAAGACTGAAAGAAATCCCTGAAGTATAGCATAGAGTTACTATGAATCCATATTATATATAAGTGTAGGATAAAACTAAAGACCTATATATAGCTGGTATAACTTTCTTTGTTACCTTTTCCCTTTCTTTTTTAATTTAATACTTGGCCTAAGAAAAAATATGTGTGATCCAAGGAGAAACAGGAAAGCAGAAAAGAATCTTAGAACACCCATCCATTAGAATAATAACAACCGATTTTAAACAGCTCCATGCTACAATTTTAAAAGACAGTTTACACATCAGGAGAACTTATTTTCTGCAACTTCCACATTATTATCTGTGGTGTGCATGAAACATAGGTAGATGGGGTTTTAATACAATCTTTTGTGTTTAATGGCTGTTTCTGTTATCTGTGTTAATAACTAATTGCTCTTAAATTCCATAAAAAAAGGCCTGACAGAGGGTTACAGTGCCTCCTCAGTAACATTCTCCAATTATTCTTTGCATATCTCTATTTTCTCTTCCTTTTGTTGATTTCGTCCTTAAATTAAACAATCCTTCCTTTCATTCTTCCTTATGTATCTAATAAACTGTCACTTGAACTTTTAAGACAGACTACAAATAAAATGAATGTAATATTCTAAATGTGACTGTCTTATTGATTTAACCTGACATTAAAAGAATTTACTTCTATCTTGTCCTTTAATCAACCTCACAATTCCTTTTTGAAGCAAAACTCTTGTTGAGCAAGTAATTTTATTAAACTCCCTACAGTTCAACTATACCTTCTTATTGAATAACTTTGAAGAAAGCATGGTGCCCACCTACTATCAGTTTTAAGCATTTATGTAGTCCTCAGTTTAATTTTTTTGTGTTCATATTTCAGCTGCTGCCATTCCTGTAATATATGGCACTGAGACATGAGATGTATTTGGAAGATTTTTCTATTACACTGTTTCAGAAATAAGTGATAAAAAATATACTGTCATCTGTTCTTTGAGGAGATGTGCTTCTCCAGTCAGCCTGAAAAGACTCTACATTTGGTGAGAGAACTGATTTTCATGTAGGAATCTGACCGTGGCCATCACAGGAAAAATCTGCACAGATCTGGACAAGCTGAAAGAATATGAAAATCAGCAGGTTAAATGGGGCTCTGGTGTGTGTTAGTGAAGCTTTGCTGCTGATTGTTGGGGCTGAGGGCACTGATGGGACTCCCTATCCCTGCCTAATCCCTTGGGAACAACCCCAACCCACCATGGCTCAGGACCCAAGTCCGTTCCCCCAGGCTGTCAGTACCTGTCAATGTTCTCCAGCCCCCCCCCCCCCCAGCTCACCCATGGATCCAATGGCCTTCTGGCCTTGGCCCATCCCAGTCCCCAGGGAGGTGCCCAGTGCCCCTTGACCACCCTGCTCCTGCCTGGGGTGGAGAACCCCCAGCTCACTGGCCAGCAGCCTGCAAGAGTCCCTGACATTAGTAACTGAGGCCACAGAGGAACTTAACTTGAAAATCCCAGTGGTGGGCACCAGGATGTGATGAGGAGCATGTGGGTAGGATAAAACAGGAATACCTGAAATCAGACTCCCAGCAGTGTGGAGAGGCAGGCATGACTGAGGCCCTGCTGGGTCTATTCTTTCCATACACATCTAATCTTCACATCTCAGAAACTTCTGCTTCTAGAAATGACACAGGAAGAGGACATTTAATTAAGACAGACCTGTCTAGATTGTGATCTGAATGTGTTGCCAGATGAACTTCAGCAAAACAGACCAAGACTTCTTAATTATTTACCCAGAGGGCAATTAGTAAATATTTACCACTTAAAGTCTAATTAAAATAGAAGCAAGAGTACAGTCAAGTTAAGCAGCCTGTCTTGGAGGTCATTCCAGTGCTTTTTGGCAAAAGACATTATGGGAAAGACTTGCAGATAAGCAGATCTGAACGCTGACTGTAGCAGACTTTTTTTATTACAGCATGTAAATCATTTAACTCTAATCTCGTTAATTGGCCTTGATCAGACTTATGTGTTTTTCCAGGAAAAAAATGGTGTGTTACAATACCTCAAGACAATTTAGATTTGTTTTTTGTTTTCTTTTTAAAGTCCCAGAAGTTGGAGAAAGGAATGCTGATTTATTGTGCTAGTTACAGTGAACAAAATGGGTACTTCTGAACATGGGTAAAATGCTGAGAAGAGTTCTAGGACCCCAAAAATGTCTTCAGATATGTGTTGTGAGAAGATAGATTAGTTTTAAGTAGGGTGGTCTTCTAGACATGGGCTTAAGCCAAAACCTTCTTCTGGAGCAATTCCAAACACATCATAGAATATCCTGAGTTGGAAGGGACCCATTAGAATCATTGAAGTCCAGTTCCTGACCCTGCACAGGACTGTTCCCAAGAGTCACACCATGTGCCTGAGAGTGTTGTTCAAATGCTTCTTGAGCTCTTGCAGGTTTGGTGCCATGACCACTTCCCTGGGGAACCAGTTCCAGTGCCACATGTGGAAATTGAATCACCATCTGAGCTCGCGCTAGGAGGACATTAGGAGTATAAGCATCATGCGTGCACACCAAAATCCTAATCCTAAAACCCCTGTATATTGGAGAAGTAATTTACATGAATCCTTTATCAGATCTTTCAGCCTCTTGGACCACAGTGCTGGTTCTCCAATTAAATATCAGTGTGTCTGAAGAGATTTATGCCTGGCCAAGTTTGTATGTATTTTATAAAATGGAGTTTTGTTGTGATATGTGTTTATCTGTTGACAGTTAGAGAAGAAATCAAACCAATATATTGATTTCTGTAGTTTCTGTCTATTGTGTTTGTCCCTAGGGATATGTTTTGCATTTAAATGTGAAAAAATCTGAATGGAGCAATGGAAAGGTTGAGGAACTGCCTGTTTCCCCCCCCCCCAAAACACACTTGCTGAAACTGAATAGAAATTTTGAAATTTCTACCTCAGTAGAATTAAAG
Source organism: Pseudopipra pipra (assembly GCF_036250125.1). Taxonomy (NCBI): domain Eukaryota; kingdom Metazoa; phylum Chordata; class Aves; order Passeriformes; family Pipridae; genus Pseudopipra; species Pseudopipra pipra. Next base: position 143,710,988 of record NC_087549.1, on the reverse strand, counting down.
AAAAATAATCCTTTGCTCACCTGAATAAATATCTTTAAAGTTCTGCTTTACTCTTCATCACACCACAGCAGTAGCATTCTGGCCATAACTAGCCTTTTTACTGACTATGAAACTGATTGTTTCATAAATTCACAGGGATGGGAGAGATTTATGTAGGAAAATTCTGTTTGCCAGTTGAAAAATCAAATTGTATGGATTGTTCAACTGCTGAAGAGAGTATAAGAGAAACTGGAAAAAAGCTGGTGACTTAAAAGAATAACTTGAGTTAACAGGTATGTGTTAAGTTGTTAGTACAGAAGTTGTTGAGCCCTTGAGGGAAGTTCTTGTATTAATGTTTATATAGATACCATGAATAATAGTTAAAAAAAATAGCATTCTCTTGAGCATCTCATTGTTTCGCAAGCACTGGTCCATCTTTTGGAACTATGGGCTGGGTAAGTAACAGGTAAACATGATCCAAACGAAAGCAATGAAGATGGCTGCCCTGTCACATTTTTCTCCCCTTCTTTTGTCTTGAATAGATTCATAAATTCTGCAGAGAATAGGTTGGGACACAGAGACCCGTGGAGCTTTGTTTCTCGCTTGGAATGCAATGTTCCACGTTACAGCAAGCACAGGTGCCATTTCAGTACAGCAGCACTTTAACAATAGCCCATTTCCATATATTTCAAGGGGGGGGAGAAACTATTGTTTATTAAAAGAATTCTAAGTAATTGGCAGCCGTCACCAGTTCTCCAGCTGGCTAAGTGCTAATGTGTTATTAGCTGAATCTCTGAACATTTTGTGAGCATTATAAATAGGCATAGGGCAAGTTATTGTTTTTTATAATGGAAATATTAAAATTAACATACATATATAAGTATATAAATAACACACATGCATGTATATTCCAGCAAACATTCACTGCATTTTGTTACAGAGCTTCTCTTGTTGGGTTGTGCTCTGAGCTATGTAATTGAGGATTTCAGATGGGAATTGATGCGAGACTGATAATGGATTTGACATGCTGTGACTCTGACTTTAATATGTGAACGAAGCTATCAATGGGGTTTCCTATGCAAAAGGAGGAACTCAATATTGTATTGCAGTTTCTTTCTAGAAGCTTGAAATATGTTGGATTGTGGTCTCTGGTAGTCAGTTAACAACAGTCAACCTAAAGGTCATAAAAAGAATGGAGTTACAGCTCTGATGGAACTATCAGACTACAAGTGGAAGAAACTAAATTAGGCTTTCAATTCGGAAAAAGTACTTTTAAGGATGATTTCCTTGAAATGGAGTTTTAAGAGAAGGTTGAACTAATCACGGTATGATAGTACTTGTTTGACCTGAAAACTGTCAGTCTGCTTAGATAGGGTGAACAGTTATAGTGCTATTATTTGAGCTTAATAAATGGAAAGCCAACAACTCACTTCTAACTTAAAAAGAGGGAAGGAAGATATTCCTCTATCAAGTCAATTTACTGCTTGTTATGTCAGCACATTAAAAATTAGTCTCATAATTCCAGTGTGTTTCTTCCAAGAAATTTCTAGTAAATTAAATTATGGAATTGAATGTCACTGTTCAGTTCTTCCTCTTGGGGCCTCAGATCAGGATGTCCTCAGATCAGGAGAGAATTTAAAATATTCTCATCATTCTTGTATTTCATGTGTGATTTCACTGTAAATATTAAATCATTTATCTGAATTTAATGAAACTTGCAGCTACAAATTACAAAAGAACACTTCCATTGCACACATGTTTAGGTTTCCAAACTGCTCTCCTCACAGACTGTGGCTGTGACAGTCATAGTCAATTTTTCTCCTATCTATTCAAATATTTCTCTTGCCTTTGATATTTTCAAAGGTTGCAGGATGGCAAGGTCTTTCACTTTGGGTTGGCCTCTATAAAATCAGTTGTTTTTTATGGAATGCATATTGCTTCTATTCCAAAATTTAAATAGTGGAGCTGTGACCTCAGAACTGTAATATGGCAGTAAGAGACATCTCACTTAACCTCAGTTTATGCTAGATATCTAAATTTTACTTTGTTATTTGTCTGAACTCTCTCAGTCCTCAATGGACAAAATTTACAGTGTGATCTATTCTAGTTGTTTTAGATACCTGTCTTAAGTTGGGAAGCAAAATCACTGGGTCTTTATCCAAATACTAAAGAAACAAGTCTCTGACTGGACACACACTTAAGCTATCTATACTTAAAGACATGTAAAGACAGCTAAAGATACATGAGATTATTTTTAATATGTGCCCCACACAGTATAAACCCTGCAAAAAATCTAAAACATATAGATTGATCTTTGTTTAGACATCTTGGTTTGCATTATTCTTAATCACTGTAACTTTATCTCAATTAAGAGTTTCTTGTGGAAACACCCTTATGTGTATAGCTTAGATGTCATACAGGCATTTAAACCCAACATTACAACATCAGCTCTCAGGTGTTGGGACACCAGCTGGAATTCACAGCCCTCAGTAACACACATAATATTCACATCATCTGTGTTAGATGACTAATTCAGGAAGAATTAAGAAGACAAAGGTAAGGGATTAAACTCCTTATAGTCAGTGGGGAGAGGAAAAAGAGCCTTTTGTCAAACTCTTCTTCCTTTTGTATGAAGTAATGAAATAATTATTGGATTGGGGGAGAACCTTAATAGCTTAGAAACTGGAGAGAGACTTCACCTGCAAGTGGTCTTACATTTTAAATAAAATCGAGCATTTTCAATAACAGTGCAAGTGCTTACCTGAAAACACTTAACCTTGGATTACAAAGCAATATGGTCTTTAGATTCAGTCCTCCAAATCACAAAACAAACTGGAGATTCAGCATCATCTGGCTTACCAGAGATACCAGTGTTTACATCTCTGGGACTCAAGAAAAATTCTCTAACCATTAACTGTCTTGGCAGAATAAGAGCTGTCTCCCTTAACCACCAGCAAAGAGCAGGAATGTTCAGAATTTTCTTATCAGAGAAGGACTGTACATTTTACTAGGACTTGGGATAAGTGCCAATACATGCAGAGCCTGCATAAACAAAGATTCTGCTTGGGAAAGTGCAAAAGAACAGGGGACGGTTCCTGAAACTAGTAGGTGTATCACTTCGAGTAGTTTTGTGAATTTTTAAGTTTAGGTACATACAGTGAAAGTTTTATGTATAAATAAAAACGTATGTATAAAATGTAATTCCACAGAAAACAAAAGCTGTGTTCTTACAGAATCAACACAAGGGATGAGTCACTGCTTTCAGGGAACACCCCTCTCATAGCTTTCCCACATTGCTAAGTATACAAAGAAACTCCCCTTCAAAATATTTCCCACCACCTGGGAGGGTTAAAACATCCTAATAGTAATGGGAGGAGAAAAGACGTAGGAGATATTTCAACACAATTCAGAAACAGACACTACCTTTTTTCCAAACTTCTTCAAGATTTTCTACATTTTCCAAGAAAGCCTTCCTTTTTTGCAGTATTAACCACCTTGTGACCATTAGTTTTCTTTGCAGCACATTATCTGAGAAGCAGAAAGAACTAATGTCGATAAGGATGAGATAAAAGTCTCAACAAGCACTGTTCTCCTCTCCTTATATGACATGAAACCAAATCCTGCAATAGTTTGCCTAATATATTAGACAAACATTTATAATGCTGATACCAATAACACACTGTCAGAGTTTTATATTAAATATTGACTCATGTCTTGCTGAAACAAACATGTACAGAAAGAAAAAATGGTCAGATATAGAACAGAAAAAAAGACTTATATCAAAACTTTAATTTCCAGATTGTTTGTGTACAAGACAAAACATTATCAACTTTCTGCAAATGATAGTTGCTTTTTCTCTCCTTTTGTAATAAAAATAGAAGTGGTTTTGCTTCAGCTTAGAGTTCTAAATCAAGCTCTTATACTCACATTAGAAAAAGAAGGTGAGTTTTCAAGAGTTATTACAAAAGTCTTAATCTCAGATAACCCTCTAGCGATCATTGCCTAGGTATCATTTACGTTATATATATTAAAAAAAAAAAAAAAAGAAAAAGTTTGACGTTTGCAGTGTTGTCTCACCGGTTTAACCCAGAGAATTGAAGTGACTCAGCTGAGCTCTGTAAGTGTTGTAGCACTGGCAACACAGCTACTTATGTATATCCAATGTCTAATGTTTCTCATGATCTTCTGAAAAACGATGTTTTAAATGGAAAGGAAAAATCACAGTAAATCATGGATCAAAAAGCAAGGACTGAGGAGAAGGTATATCCCTGAGTGGTTTCAATGAGACATTTAGAAAAATGGGAGATTAGTAAAATACTTTCTTTAAGCATGATAATGCTTGGATTTTGAAAGGAACGTTATCCAGATAATTTCAAACTGTGTTTTGTAAACACCAATCTCAAAAAACACATTTTAAGGACAAAAAAAAAAAAATGCACAGCTAGATCTCACATGCTTAAGCAACAAGAACAACTCTGTAATGTAGGACTTCAAGTAACTCAGTTATAATGCAAATTTAAAAACAAGGATGATCTCTTGAGATTCCAGTATTTGAGTTTGTAAGGATAGACAGTGAAGAATAGTGTCCTTTCATGTTCATGGTCCTCAGACATATCTAACTCACATGGGGAGAAAAATAGTTTGTCCATTTGGAAGGGTGAGGAACAGCTGAGCCATGGGAGGGCTGGCTTTGCAAGAGAGGCAGAACAAGTTAACTTTAATCAAGTAAAGTCCAAATGGAAATTATAAAGGAGTTAAAAAAATGTCTCAAGGAAAAGTATTAGGATAGCTGCTCCTAAATAAAATTATTTTTGTCATGAGTTTTATTTCAAGACCATCATATCTGATTCTTCAAGAATTTGCAAACACCAAAGTTATCTCAAGGCTTGTTAATAGAATGGGGTGTATGAACCATTACCTTTCCTGACAACTCATACTTTCTTAGTAAAAAGTAGTAAACCTTTGTGTAGACCCAAGATAGGGCTAATCCATCGCTTAGATGAGTCATCTCGTATATTTTGTTGAAATGACAAGAGTACACCCAGTGCCCTGGCTAGTTAGACATTAACCAGGAGTTAAATGCATAATTAACTTCAACCTCTATTAGTTTAGTTTTGAAGAGATCACATTCCAATAAGTATCTGTTAATCTTTTATTTTTGCAGAGTAGACAACTCTGTTTCCTGTAAGTCCAGTAGACACCCAAAGCAGGAAAGAAAACACAGGAGCTGCTGCACAGGTCAACCCAGAAGACTATTTGCTTGTTTAACATGGTGACAAGCTCCAATCACTCCAACAAAAAGTTAGTACAAAGAAAACTGCACCCAGAAAGAAGCCTATTCCTAGGGTTATTTTTTTTCCATTTATTTAAGGAGAAGAGGGTGGTGTGGGAGGAAAACAATTTTTGTATCCCTTTCAAAACACTTCTTAGTAAACATTATCATTGAATGCCTAAATATTTTCAGCCTCCATGACCCAAGATTTCAGATCTGGATTTTAAGACATGCCATGTCCCAAACATAGGTAGCCAATTCTAAAGAGACATCTGCTCCTCAGAAGAATTCAGATGGAGATCAAGGCATGAAACTTGAAACCCTCCAAAGATGCACAGAAGATTACAAGAAGTTTATTTCCAAATCATAGCTTTTCTGTTGTCCTTCAGGAGTTCCAAAAGTATTTACTGATTGGTCCTGTCAGTATTTTTCAGTTGTCAAAAACTAAAGGGAACATTCTCAACCCTTGAGCAAAAGCTCTGCTCACTGTAGAATGCCAGGCATGGGGCTCACACAACTGTTTCTGCAACAAGACCCTTTCCTCCCTGTGTAGCCTCAGAACACGCTGTGCAGCCCACTAGTGTGTTCTGTAACACACACATCAGGAGCTGAAGTTATGAAGGAGAGTCTTCTGTTTGAGGTGCAACCCTTATCAGAAGTTACATCCAAAACTGGTGGTCCAGCTGTAAGCAGCAGCTTAGTATTGTGGGCTGCTACTCTCCCATGAGAGAAATTCTTCCTGCAACATGTCCTTTGACGTGAGCAATGTCTTTAGGGTCTGAGGCAATGCTTTATTTAGTCATATGGTGAAGTGAAACAACGTTATCTAAGATAACCACTTTGGGAATCTGGTTTCACACAAACCAGTGAAGAAAGCCACACAGCCAACAAGAAAACTCTTCTTTATTGCTGTTATTTTAAGTCATAATCTAGTTATACCACTCAACATGACAAAAAGTTTGAATCCTTCAAAAGCATTCAAACTCATTAGTGTTGTTGAGATGTGTTTAGGTGGAAGAAACTATATATTGTGCTTTTTACAGTTCTCCAGAAGATATACCACTAGTGCGATTTATTCTCAAAGAAAATCATTGCTTTGACGAGTGGCCAACAGAAAAAAATTTGAAGTAATTTTTTTTCCCCATCAAACTGAAGCTAATTATACAAATTAATTACTAAAGTAGGCTCAAGAGTTCGTGTTTTACTGAATGCAACTACAGGAAATATCCTTGGAATAGCTACGGTCAAGTAGATGAGTTTCAATTATAACATAAATGTCAGGAACAAGAAATGCAGATGGAAACCACAGATAAATCAGGAATGCAAGATAAAAAATACTTTTGCAATCTGTTAGGGTTGAAACATTTTACTTTTCCAGCACAAACACCACATTACTAAAATTAAGGTGGAGTTAATGGTGCTTATGAAACCAAACTACAACAATTCTTCTATCATGATCTTTCTATTTATTTAATTCTATTTAATTCCTGTTAAAGAAAGGTTGGAGAGCAGGGGTTGCTCCAAAACTGGTTATTTTGAAAAAAACCTAAACCCTAAGATTTTTTGTGTAGTTAATAAAATTAAGAGTTTCATATCATCAGAATTTCCAGTAATTTTGAGAAACCTTTTCATCCTGCCTTAGAACAGAATGGTAAAACACAAAAAGTTGTCAAACATCAAATTGTTCTGTGTGTGTTAAAATGAGGAAATGCTATTTTCAGGGATATGGTACTTCCTCTGCCCATGAATCTTGTTCTTGTTGAACTAGATTTTTGTTATCTTAGACAAGTAGTATCTTTCGATATATTCTAATGAAAAAGGAGTTCTGCAACAGGATTTTTCCTGATATTTGGAAGGCCACAGCCACTGCATCTTAGAGCTAATCACAGTAAAGGGAATTTCCTAATTCTATACCGTTCTAAACGTAGTCACCTAAAAGTTAGACCCACACCTAGAAAAGGGATTTCAGCAAATAAAATGTACAGTTTGACAGTCTCCTGTATTCATAAACACTTATAGTCAAAGGTGACAAGAGTGTGTGATAGAGTTTAGGTGAAAACTTTTCACAGAATGTCTTAAGAGCTGCTCAAGTGCTCCAGTCGCCCTTGATTTTTGAGTGCAACTGCAAGAGCTTGATGTCTTTCTGGACTGAGCCTGTGGAGAAGTCATCTTTCCCACACTGCATTATGCAATGATGTTTGGGACAGCAACTGGCAAGGGAAGACCTTCTTAAACTGGGACTGCAGCTCTAGCACAGCAAAAAGTGTCAATACACATGGTTTGCCCAGAGCTTACGAAGTCACTCCTCCATGTAGCACAAACCACCTCACAATTCTGTGCCCCGAGTGGCTCACAGGCAGCATGACATTTATTCTCTACTGAATCACCAAGAGCACAGATAAGAAACCTCCTGATGTTATTTGTGTAAACCTGTTGCCTCACTCTACAGTTTCTTCAGTACCTGGGTGTAACTATGGCCAAATGGTTGAAGTTCTACCTGTGCACAAGTGAATCATTGCTATAGTGTTTGGAAAGACATTCATCCCAGTAGGTATAAGGTTAGGAAACACAGCATACCTGACTTTGCTGTGTAGTTCTCAGACTGATTCATAAGATCTTATCTATGAGCCAGCCCTCTCCTTTACCCTCAGACAAAGCAGAGACAAAATCGGGTGTGTTAGGAATTCCTCTTGCATTAAATACTTTGGGAAATGACAGACAAACGCCCCCCTCTAGTGAAAAGAGTAGTGGACTAATACGTCAACTAAGTGAGCAAAGCAAAAATGTGCTAATGTGTGTGCATGTGCATGCAGATAAAACCCATAATTGCACATATTGCATCTAAACTGACATACATATACCAGAATATGTTTTCCTCCCTTCTTAAATTTGATTTGTACTTCAGAGCAATACTTTGCTAAGAAGCAGTAGTAAATGGCTGAGTATTGTTAATACTTTTCACAACTTCAAAAGCATCTTACAAATGCATTTCTCATTATTTTTTTCCTTCTGCTTTTGTTAATGCTGTCTTTCTTATGTGTCTAACAAGAAAAAAACAGAGCAGACTGAGAAAAGAAAATCAACATCTATTGTTATCAGAGTGATAAATCAAGAATAAGGGCTTATGTGCTTTTCTGTTAAGCAAAACAAAAGATATTCTTAAATGCTACAAGACTCCACAGGCATTTCAAATACACTGCAAAAAAAAAATAAATAGAGAAAAATGTATAGAAGCTCTGACTACACTAAAAACATTTCTCTTGTCCTTTATGTAGTGTAATTTTGAAGTGCTGAACCTGCAGAAATAAATATGCTTATTTTAAAAATTTTATTAAAGTAGAATGGAAAATAAATTATCTTTTCTTAAAGCCTATGAAAACAATTCCATGGTGAGACATACTATTATTAGATGTGAAAGTGGAGGGGGAAATTTTAAAGAATATTCAAAAGAAGATTTTGTGTGTCATTAATGACAAATAAGACTTGAAAAAGTTCCTTTTTGCTCATAGAACATATGCAATTGGCTTACAGAGATCTCAAATTACCTTTGTAATTTACAGGATAGATTTTTGTTCTGAGTGTTATTCTCTTATTTCCTCATGAATTTGTTACTGGTAAGTGAACAGTGAATACTAGAGCTGTGTTATGGAGTTATAACTGATCATATAAATCAAATTAAATAATTTCTATTTCCTGACTAAATATATGAAACTGTTAACATCAGGTTATATGATTTGGAAAAGCCTTTGGGAGCATGAAATTTCTTTGGGAGGAGAAGTAGCAGATAATTGGTATTGAAAGTTTTTAAAATATTTTAAACCTCCTTTCTAGGCAATGTAAGCCTTACCTTAGGGATAGTTCATAGAAAAATTAGACTACTCCAAAATTGAGTGGCTGAGAGCACACTGGTTTAAATTAATTTTCCATTGTCAACCCTCATAATGTAATTATATATGCTCGTGTGGTCTCAGTTGTAGAAAATGCAGAGGATTTTAGCATTTTGTATGAAGTACTCAAAAGTTTGGACCTCTGCTTGACTGAAACATTTTCATCATGAAATGCGTCACTTCCCTTTGATGGTCACCTGCACCTTTGGAGAGATGGACCTATGAAATGAATGAATGAATGAGAAGACAAAAGGAATATTTGCAAGACATTTTCCATGTGACTTAGTGTAAGAAAAGATAATTGCAAGCCATGAGGATATTTCCTTACAAGGCTGACCTGATGAGTACATTGAGTTACCGGCCACGCTCACACTCCCAACTCGTTCCATATTTTTGGATCAGTGTGAAAGTGGTTAAAACTAACATTGCAATATGTGCTATATGTAAAGACTTAGTAAATGTGGATCACTGGCAAGGAGTCTAAGGAGTTTAATCTTGACCACTCCTGGTTGTCATCTTATACACTTTGGTGACTGAAGAGATTTTCTAAAGAACAGAAGATCATAAATTATGTAACAGCCAGAAGAAATGTTGGGGACAAATTACAGTAGAAAACTTTCCATTTTCTTTGGTGATTTTTTCCTTTAAAACTAAATAACAGTCCCAGATCAGACCTATCTTTGAGGCCTAAGGCTTCTGTTCTGACAAATGCTTGAACGTGATTTTAAATGTTCACTTCTGATGCATAACTACTGAAGGAAGACGGTATAACTCAGATGTTGACTGGAAATTTATGAGTCAGAAAGGTAGCTATAAATGTATTTTCATAAATATATAATGATCAAAGGTGGGGGATGTGTGCACTTTTTACTGCTTTGTATTTAGTCAAATTATTTCTAATTATTTGGATTTTAAAATCTTAGTCTGTGTTCTGGAGAGTGTATCTGTATGAATTACAGAGAGTTTTGCATTTGTTCTTCAAGCCACAAGCCACTGTGGATTTGTGACAATGTGTAGGATAAGGTCCTACCCTTTTTGGTTAGCCACTAGTAGAGTGTGTTCTGCTTACATTAGAAAATCTTTACCTAATTCATAATATCGTAAACTGAATCTGAAGTTTCAAAAATCACAGTGCTTTGGCAAAATAGTAGTAGTTGTAAGTTACTTGTTAAATAAAGTCAAATGTTTCACTAAGGATAGAAAGCTTCAAGGAGAAACAACAATTTCACAGGAAAGAGACTTTGATGGATTCTGATTTTCAAAACAGATTTCCAGACCTAATTTTCAAAGGAGCATGCAAAAAAAGCCATTTAGACTAGATGACACCAGAAAATACTTCTATCTTTCTAAGACATACAAATTGGGTTTTGAGTACAGTTGCAAATGAAAAAAGATCACTCTCTTCGTGTAGTATAATTTAATTCAATGGGTTTTGAAATCATCTCACAGAAGCAGCAGCTGAAATGTGATTAAAATACAAGAATCAATGAAAACAAGCTGCAGTGGAGCATCAAGACTGATTCTCCTCTTACTTGTGATGGTGTAGTTTAGCAGTTGTTGAATTTGTACCTGGAGTCTTCTTTGAGGAACACTACTTTTAGTTGTTTTTTTCTGTCCATAAAAAGATTCCAGGTGGAGAAAGACATCAGTGTATTCCATGAAAATAAATATTGTATTTGTATTAGAGTGAGTCTTGATACTTTTAACTTTTCAGTCATTATTAATGTTTTTATTTTAACCTTCTGACATTCTCAAATCACAGCCATTTCTGTGGAATAAAATGGAATTTAGGAATCATATACTATGCATCTACACTTAGAAACTGTTTATGCTAGTCCTGGAAAAAATAAAAAGCTATTTCTAACCCGCCTTAACAGCCACACATCCTGCTGACAAATAAATCAACACATTGCCCCCACAGGAGACTCCAATATTTCTGATGATTCTGGAGTATGTCGTACACATGCAAGAGACATTGGTCCCAAGCAAGCACAAACATCATTATTTCTAAGCCAGCAACATTCTCCTCAGCTTTACTGAGTAAGTCTGTCATGGAAAGTTTTGTGTTAGGGTGTCAGTTCTGAATTGGATGGTTTATACATATATATATAGATATACATTCAGTTATTATAAGCATTGCTTTGTTGACTGTAGCACAGTAACCCTTCATCCTATGAGAATTTAAAAGGTGCTTTAAGAGAAGCTGACCTTCAATAACTTATCTACTCACAGTAATATCAAAAGACCCTCAACTGAACACACTTTATTGGTATTTCCACAGTCTTTATACAGACATGGAAAAACAGGTGCTAACATTCATTCATTATTTCAAGATTGGAGATAACATTAGCACCCAGCCTTCCCAGCCTACACTTCTATCTTAAGAGACTCTAAACTTACATGAAATATATTTAATAATAAGTCATCACCACAAGCAAAACTCTTTGTTGCAATTTCGTCATTGGGAAAAGAATATTATACTTTTTAAAGAGAAGAGATAATGTATTTATTTGAAATAAGGTGATGGAGTGTGAAAGAAGTGCAATTAAAGTTGCCAAAAAATTTAGGATTTGCCAGGCGTAGCCAAAAATAACCAGCAGATCAAAACAGTACTTTTGGCAGTACTCAGAAATCTTTTGCTTTGTATAAAATTACACTCCATTACTATATGCAAATAGGAATAAAATTTTATTGAATGTGTTTGCACACAAAAAGACACATTTCTTTATATTTTTTTGCATACAATGCACAAACTAAACTATTTTCCTAATGCCTTACCCACATCCCTCTAAACCTGTTGAAAAGGTTGCCCATGACTTCATCAGGGGTCGGAATCTCACTCTTTGATGCTACAGCTCTGAGTTCAGTGCACTATGAATCCTAAAAGTCATGCTGTGTTTCCAGGTACTTTAAAACCATAAATCCATATTTAATTAGAAGTGCATGAAATGCTGCAGAAGATAGAATCTCTGTTCTAAAAATGAAATAAAAAATTGGGCCTTTAGCTTTGTTCTCTGACTCTGGGCCATAATTTAATTAAAACTGCATATCATATGCTAAAAATCTCATCGACAAGTCTTAGTTGAGGAATTGAGATTCCTTGTGGTACCTCAATCTGTGCTTTCTATTTTGCTGTCATACTGTTCCATATTCTTATCCTGTTCCCCACCCCCTGCATCATGCTCTCCTTCCTTTTTTGTTTCTCATTAACAAAGTGAATTCCTTTGTGGTTTAATGATGTAATGTTGAAATTTGAACACTGGCATTTTACTGTCTTAATGGATATCTTACTTGACAGCTCTGTGAATTTTAGCTCTCTTCTTTAATAGCATATATTTGTGGGAAAAAGCTGGCACTGAATTTAAGTGGAAGGAGCTCAGGCAGGCTTGAAATGGAAACCTAGCTAAAGTAGCTATGATTTCTTCCTACTGCATTAGAAACTGGAGTAAGCTTGAGACATTAAAAAGAAAACAGTATATCAACGATTTAACTGGAAAGCCTGTCCATTATATCAAACACCACAGTGTGATATTCATATTTTGTTATATAAATTTGTTATTTCTTTTTACAGCAAAATTATGGACAATGATGACACTAAGGCAGATCTTTCCTTTGTCTCTGGGTACTTCTGTGTTAACGTGGGGAAACATTTGTCCTTGAATCCATGAAATAACTTTCATATTTTCTCAGTGATAGTCTGGGAAGTGCAGACAGTCACAAAAGTGGACTTTAATGTATTGTCATCAAAAATATTGCAGTTCACAAACAATTGTAAGTGCAATATCATTCCCAGTCCCTCGGATGGAGAGTAATGGTGGCATTTCAGATCTTTCTCAGTTCAGAGGGATCATCTTAGATAGTACAAAACAGCAAACGTTTGTGATCACAAGTGTTTAAGGTACCTACTGTGGGTTTTCAGTGTTGGCATGCATTCATATCTCAGCCATTGAGTGGGAATATGGATATGGCAGAAGACTGTTCATTGACAGAAGACAACTGGAAAGCTTGTACTATATCCTCCCATACTATGTAAACTGAAGTTATTAATCTATCTGGAACAGTAAAATACAACTTCCTTTATTAAGAAATATTACTCATATATAAAGGTGATGTTGTCATAGTCTTAATTTACATGAAATTGGCTGATGATTTGGAACTGGTCTGTAAGAAGAAAATTCACATGGATTTTCCACATAATTAGATCTACAGTCTCTCTCAGACACTGAACCCACATGTATCGTTTGCAGGAGATATCTCAATATAAGTATTTCACAGTATATTTCCTTCTCACAGCTGCACCTCTAAAGCAGCACCCACACCTTCTGTTCTTGAAAAATTGCACTTTCTTTCCAATGGTGGAATTCTGCAAGTAGGAAAATTCATCTCTACCTACTCCCTCTCCCCCCTCAATTTTCAGACAGAATCCAAAGCCTGATGATACCAATGAAAATCCATTCATTGACTCATGGGGCTTTTGACCGTACAACATCTTATACAGTCCCTGGTCAATATGTTACCGTGCTCCTCACACAGGAGATCAGCCAGATTAGATGTTCAGGATTCATGGCATTCAAAAATAACCCAATGGATAAATTAGGAAGCAGATCCCACATTACTTTTGGTATGCTTCCAGTTAAAGGCTTGCTCAGATTCGTATACATATCTACTCACAAAAATTATGCTGTAGTGAACCCTTTGACAAAGATTCTAAAACAACACTGGAGTGTTTCTTACAAGAATTAATGAGCTGAAAGAACTGATTTAGAAATTGGAACAAGCAGAAGCAGAATCTGTCCCTGTTAACTAAAATCAGGGAGGGATTTGAGCTGAAAAGAAAAAGAAGAAAAGTATTTTTTCTACTGGAATAATCTCTGGGAACATAGCAAAAAAAGGTGTGCATTTTTTGAGGCAGTTATGTATTTAAAGGTAAAAAAGAGACACCAATACGATGGATTTTTGTGAACACCACAGGATTAAGGGGTAAGCAACAAGCAAGGGACTATGAGACACAGTCTCATAAAGCATGAAACTAAACCAATTTACAACAGCAGGGGGATGGGGCCTTGCTTCTGTATGACAGTTTTCATCTACTTAGCAATTCACTTTCTGCTGATAATTATATCACTATTTGGAGTTCTAGGTTTGGCTTATTTTGTATTAAAATCCATCATGTGACAAGTAAAAACCACTTTTGTTTAGAATTAATTACAATGCAAGAAGAACCTCACATATTTCTGTTACAATGGTTTCAATAATTTTATTTTCAAAACCAATAAACAAAAAAAAATCACCCTTATTATTATTATTATTATAGAGTATGTGATTCTCATGTTTCACCACTACTGTCAGTGCATTCTAACATAATATTTTTCTGGGTTTTAATTTTGGTTCCATGGTATTTTCAATAATCAGCTTATCATGCCTTTTTTTTTTCATTGTGCTGTTTTTCTTGTGATGTTCTCCCTCCACCTGTGTAAGATGCATATTTGTGCCCTCTATATGAGGGATTGAAATGGCTGGTATAGACTTGATATCTGTTTATTTCTGTGTGAGAAATCATCACCTGCCCTTAGAATTTGATTAAAAATATTTGCTCAGGCACACGCCCCACTCAACAGAAAGACCCTGTATTTCTGGTGACTGTGAAATGCAGGATGCAGTGCCATGAGAGTGCTGCATTTTCACACATGGTCATTGAAAATGTCTAACCTTTAGAACAAAGCTCAGAATATCGTAAGTCTAAGGACATAGGTCTAGTGGAAAAAAATTGCAATGCACATTCTCCATCTTCAGCAAGTGCCTAAAAAGGACATAAGGTTGGAGTGTTAAAAGGCTGAGGTTCAATTCCCTGCTTAGCTTTTCCCTGTGACTCTGGACATGCTGCTTAGGTACCCATAATTGTTAATAGGAGCTTGTTTCCAACCAAACGTTAGCTTGGCTACCGTGTTAAAGGGGTAAAGTGCTGTAGGGTGTGGAAAATGTAAATACCTGCAAAATTCTGAGACAATGAGATACAAAGTCCACTGAGGATGAAGAGAGAAAAAGACAGAGAAAGGGAAGATATAGCAGTTTATTCCTTTCTATAGTAACGGTACTTGCCAAACATACCTTAATGTCTGAGATTTCTGATGTTGTTTGTTGGTTTTTTTGCTATCATCAGACGAGTGAATATGACCTTTATGCAAAATGAGCCAAGATTACTATTTTTTTTTCGAACTAAAAATAAACTCCTGATTTTCAACTTGTGGTAAAGAAAACCTTTTTCAAGAGTTCTCTACTGTCTTGCCATATAATCGAAGTGAAGGAATGAAAAAGTACCCAAACACGTCAATCATGCCAAAGTCAAGGAAATCAAGATTTGGCCTTCTACTTTCATTTGATAGAAAAACTGTCACAACTGTCTCCAAAGTAACTTTTATAGAAGAAAAAAGAAAACCGGACTTCAGTTTAGTTTATGTTCTTCTCAGGAGGTGTCTTTACTGATACCATCTGTGCTCTTAGGGAGCAATGTGACTTTGTTTTTCATAGTGATTTGCTCACATCTAGTCCAGTATTCAGCCACTTGGTATTTCTGTATAATCAGAAGTTCTAATTGGCTTTACTTAAAAAGTGATAAGCAGAACTGGCAACTCTCAGTTGTCTGTAGTGTATTAATCAGTAAAATTCTCCCAGTTTTAAAGAGACAGTTGTGATACTTATTATAGCAAATAAAGTAAGGAAGAATTAGCAAAAATGGGACAATGCTTGTAATTCTTCTGCATATATCTAAAATATTTCTTTGTATGAACTCACTTTCATCATTTAATATTTGTGTCTCAGTTATTTGCCTTTTCTGTGACTGTTTCAGAATGAGGGCTTTTCTGTTCTTGTCTTCACAGCTCATAACTTTTATTACTAGGATCAACTCTCTTTCCTTCTCACCACATTTTTAAGAAACCAGATTTTTATGATGTGGTAAGTATTACTGAGCACAGTATAAGTGAAGTCTTGCCAGAGATTTCATTACTACTTCCTTATATTTACATCCTACATTTATAGCACTATGTTGGCTTTTAAATTTATTCCTAAAGTTGTCTAGACATTTATGGACAGAAGACCACTATTATATCAAAATTCTTGGGAACATGCTTTCCTCTGCTTCATTTCTACACTCTCCTTGGCTGTATATATAAAATATGTGTATTTTAGTGGTATTTTTATTTTGATTGAGAGAAAACTTTTTCCCCATTTACAAACTTATATTCAAGGAATTGAGCAAGGTCACAAGGTGTTTTTCTTTCCTTATTTTTTTTCTCTAGGGTATTATTACATAGAGAAACCATGGTAAGGAATTACCATCTTATCTGATATACAAGTTTGTCCTACACGAAGTACCTGATAAAATGAACCAAGTACGTCATCAGAAGATGGATGATTTTGTGGCTAAGGCTCAACCCCCATACACTGAACTTTATAGCACTTTTACAGGCTTCCTGTGGGCTTGTATATATTGAAGAAAATGTTGTGTCATGAAGAAATCCTTGGGTTAGTGCCAAACCAAGGCTGCATGTCCACAATGAATAGTGCAATGCTGGAAACACATATTAGCTTGAGACTTAAAAGCAATACAATTGCACTGGTCTGAAGATAATGAGCTTCTCAGCAAAGTGTATTAGCTGTAATACAGCACTGATGGAAATATCAACTCCCAGTTTTGAAGATAACCTGGCTGTGGGTCCACCCAACTCAGACAGCTTTGAATATTCCTTGTTCTGCCAGAGGGATATTTTTTCAGCAAGTGATTTCACTCTGTTTCTATTACTTTTCTTCCTATTACTTTTCTACAATATTATTATTTTTGGAAATTTGTTGCTCTCTGCAGCTGATCTATCCGGAAATCCCTTTCTTTCTATATATTAGAATAGGGCCTTGAGTTATGGAATCTGAACATCACTTTGAAACAAATAATAAACAACAATCAAGATGGTCAGAGGCTGTGGATAAGTAAAGTCTGTATGGCACCATGAGTCAGTGGTCAAAATAGCACTGGTAGTCAGTAAAACACCAGAAAACAGAGAGCAAACAGAAGAAAATGTATGTATTTTTAAATAGATGCTTGCCCACTCACACAAGACAGGAAACAAAACAATATGATGAAAAATAGAATCAAAAAGCGAACATTGTAGTTTACCTTAGTTTTTATTTTGTTAATAACACAAATTCCCACGTTGTTGCAAAACTTATGACATGGGGTTTTTTTCCAGAGATTAGATAATTCTTTAATTATAACAGGCTGAGAAACTCTGCTCAGGCTATGGTCTAATTAAGAAAGGCACCACAGAATACCTTTCCAGAAAAAAAATGGGGATAACTAAATATTTTCTTTGTAATCTATACTAACTTCTAGACAAAACCTGTTATAAATTTTTAGCCCTTTACAAGCTTCAGAGAACCTATAAAAAAGCTCATCTAAAAAACTTTTGGAATAATCGTCATCACTGTCATCATCATCATTCAAAAATACATATTGTATGTTTCTAATATAAGAATATAATAATAATAATTCTTAATTTATAAAAAAATATCAATACCTCTTTTTACGGAAGCCTGTGTAGTGTATCTAGTTCACCTTTAGAAGGAATCCCTGCTCTTACCTGGCCTTTTCTTTTTTCTTTGACGCAGATATTTTGCATTTGTCCGTTGTGGTGCAGGTTCAGATGTACCTCAAAGGCCTTTTCAAGACTACTTAGTAACCAGCAATGTTAAAGCCTCAGCGGAATACACAGAGCTCTGCTAAATGTTTCTTTCTTTACCCCAGGATAGCCTGCTTGGAATGAAATATAACAGGCTGACACAGCTGAACACCAAGAGACCATTTTGCTACTTTAGAATATGATTAGTTTATTATCATTCAACAAAGCCAGCTGCCTCAATGCAAACCACTGCCACCCCCCCACACACCCCACACACCCCAATTTGCCCAGGAGGGCTGAACTGTGAGAACTTTACTGAAATCAGTGTAAGGCACTAGAAGCTCACACCCTGTGTGTCATTCAAGGCTTGTCTCTCCATCAGTGTAATAAATACCTCATGAGAAGTGTTCTGGGGCTCTGGTCCAGTACTAACTCAGAAGGCATGACAAATCCTGAGTCACTCACACCACTACTTTTAGTACATGAGTATTTAGGCATTGCCTTTTGCCTGCAAGTGTCCCTTCTGAGTATAGCTCAAGTCAAACTATTTAAAGTTATAAGATCAGAGACCAGCCTTGCTTTTACTGTATTTCCTCTAAAGGTTTCTATTCTCTATGTTTTAGTTGTGCTAGCTTTTGTTCATGCAATGAAATAATGCTTCATTTTTTTTTTCTAAAATATACCAAAATAAACACTGAAATATATGAAACAACCCTATGTGGTTAAGGGAAACCATACTCTTACCTACTGTGGTTAGAATTTAAAAAGGAGAAAATTAATTTCAGTGCATTAGAACTGATGCTTAGAGATTTATACTGTGGTCTGATGGACAGCTACACACAAACCACGCCATTATCATCCCAGCTAAGCAAAGCATTTGGACTTTTCATGGCAGAACAGCAATAGTAATTGATTGCAAGTGTTTCAGGCAGTGAGCAGCAGTGGGATACTTCACTCCTTCCTCCTGCCTCGAACAGTACCACGTCAGCAGGAGGATGCATTGGGCTGGTCTGTTTGTCCAGGTACTGAACTCATGACATGTCTGGAAAACAGCTAACACAGAACTTGTGTTAGAATCTTGTTTTCACTAATATTTCTTATTTCTTATAAAGTTTTTGAATTTCTTTTCCTTTCTTAATGAGAGTCCCCTGTATTTAGGAAGATGCAAATAGAGGTTTAGATTTGTAAAATGTAGAAGGTGTAGGGAAGTCTTGGGCATCTGAAGGAAAGGGAAAAGGAAAGGGAAAGAGATAGGGGTATTTGGCCAGGACTGGCACAGGTGGGGTGAGAGGAAATTGTAATGGAGAATGAACTTTCACCAGATGTAAAGTGCACAAAGTCCACTTGATTCTTTGCCCATATGCTTATTCCCCCATAGTATAAAAGACCTGATGCTTTGGTTTGTTTAAGAAATATAACTGACTTTATTTAGGGATTTCTGGATTAAGGAAAGTGGCTGGGAGGCAGCATGCAAACATGAATGAGGTAGAAATCAAAGGGAGTGGTATGTTCCTCCTAAAATCAACAAGGATCTTACTAATTTTTATGGAACTTGAAGAGGACTTCAAGGATGGAGTCCCACTGGTGCTTGATGGTGAAAGGGAAAATTGATGGAGATGAGACAATTTGGGCAGAAACATTTGGAAAGGAGGCCATATGGTCTGGCCTTGTGAGAGAATTATGATTACAGAGTATTTTATCTGGGACACTTAGGGAAGCTGTAGTTAGTAAATTGTTACCATGTGACAGAGTGAACAGAGAGAAAGGAGGAGGATTCTAAAGACTGGGAAAACTTCATTCTTGCAGATTTGTATTTCATAGCTTATTCCACTTGGATTTGAGCAAGTTTGTACTGGATATAGAATGGTTACTCATTATTTGCATTGTGTCTAGACCTGAGAGCCTTCAGCAGCATACCAGACAAAGCTGTCCTCCAACCCTTATATGGTTGTGCTGTTTCAGGATTTCCAAGGACTCATAAGGTGCATACACTTCTGCAGTCACCACTATTCTTTGCAGCTTGTCAGGGAGAGGTCTCCATTCCTGCATTTCCTAACTATGTCTCTGAGTGAATGTCCCTGGAGCAGATATGAATACAGAAGCTGTTTTGCTTTCTCTACTTCTGGGAAGATGAAGCTCTGACTCTCTGTGACTCCCAGCTCTAAGCGTAACACCAAAACTAGGCTGAACTGACTAACATACAAGGTTGAGCCCTTAGTCACAAGACACAGAGCAAAAGGTTGTAAGTAAGATAAATATATTGCAAAATTATAGCTCCTGCTTTAACAGCAGATCTCTTGCTTAGCTGGTTCGGTGTCCCTCATCTGCATGGCTGTGACCAGTCGTGACTACAAAGGCCAGGAACCCAGACTGAGCTACATCTGCCAGGTGGATCCTATGGTCCTATTGCAAAAACTCCCATTTACTTTTCCTTGGAGTTATAATTTAGGTACAAATGCCCATGAAGTTTTCTCTAGGTTTCATAACTACTCAGCCACGGGAGGAGTAAACTATGCGAATGCCATTCAGAATTCTTTTAGGGATTAGTACCACAAGTGCTCTTGTTCCTAGTCATGAGTATTTGTAAACCCAATTAAGGCCACTATTAAACATTAATTACATGTTATACAAGATAGTAGTTTTGCATATTTTATGATGCTGTGGATTTTGGGTGTGCTCACAACTCTCCTTAGAGACTACAAAATATCTAACCTAGTAACAGATATGAGGGGTGAATTGACATACATAGTTGTATTAGCTCAGGCTTTAGCATCATGATAGAAAGGTTGTCACTGGCATTCCCCACTGGATCAGTGTTTAATGTTTAAATGCCAATATAGGAAACTCTGGCAGAATTCAGACACTTCCAATCCTCAATGTCCTGACAGTTTTTACACTGCTCCTGCTGAAGTCTGATGATATGGCTGCCAGTTTTTCATCTATCAAAATTGCTATCAACATCATATTTGTTGGTCCCTAATATTTAAAATTGTAAGGTAAGTTTAACTTTAATGAAAGATTTAGCCAGTGCTTGTTGCATTTATCTCATCTGTTGTGCAAGACACTAAAGAAAGAAACTGTCAAAAGACTTAAAAATCAGATTATAGAAAATTAGTCCTCAACTTGTTTCATTGATAAATTTCCAAACTTTATTTTGTGATGGACTTGAGGAATTGTTCTGACTTACTGAAATTAAATAAAGATGGAGGATTTGTTGGAATCTTTGATAATTCTGCTGGCAAGTGAATTTCATTGCTATAGCTACAAAAAGCAAATAGCCACTGTAGAAATGTGGATGGCAAGAGTAAAGAACCTGAAAAAAATTCCATGACTTATTGCTTGAAGTAGATTAACAGCTCAACTGTTTAAGGAAAAAAAGGATAAGTTGTTAAAATAAACAATTAATGTAACTTTCATAATAACTGTAAGTATACTTTTGTAACCCATAACTTACAGTGCTTTGACTTTGCTGCATTCCCACATCCTGTATATCTGCCACTCTCTCCTTTACTGTTCATATAAAGAAATGTTTGTTACTGACAATTTTCTTTATCTTCAATAAAATGTGAAATCAGAAACTCAGTTTACAATAAGATGTTTTAATTAATGATAGCAACATTGAAGATCATTCCAGTGGGAAAATATTAGATAAATGTATTATTCTCCTCAAATAAATAATGTATTACAAAGAAACACCATAAATTCTTGGTTGTTTACATTCCTCAAATATTTGAAAACTGAAAAAAACACATTTTCTTGACTAAAGAACTCATGGACCATTCCTAAGGAAACAAAGATGTACTCTTAACAATGCTAAATCTATTGTAGTTAATAAGTTAGACTTTAGATTAATTTAGTTGATTTCTGTTTTCCCTCAACTTTTATTGATTCTATTTGGACTGATAGGAATGAGAAGTCCCATCAATACTCGTGTGCAGTTTAGCTATGGCCTATACAGAATAACATATGTTTGTGTCACCACAGGTGTTACAAGAGAGAGAAAAAAATAAATATTGTAAACTAAGGAATAAAAGGCTAATTTCCTGTCCCTCCATGCCTCCCCTTTAGTAATTCTTACTGAGAACAACTCATTAGCACAACTTTAATATCAAGTTGAATATAAGGAGCAGACAAATTATGGTCTCAACTCAGCAAGGGAAGTGCTTCCAGGAATTTAATTATGTTAGCATTCCTCATCACTTTTTACTGAGTGTTGGTGACAATGGGGGAAGTAAATCAGTAGCAGATCTGGAAACCGAATCCAGTTTCCATCGATCATGCTATACACAAGACGATAAAAGCTTTGAGGATGCCTTAATTTGCAGACCACAAGCTATCCCCACCACTTTCTTTGTACTATGCAGAGTGAATTCTTCCTGCATATCTCTGGATCGTCCTTTTGAGTGTGTCTGCATTGACATGATCTATGTTAAAATCACACTTTTGAAGTGAATCTCCTGATCATCCCTTCTTGACACACTTTTATCTGCAATGAGTATATGAACAAGGTAGCCTTCAGCTCCTGTGCTCCAGAGGGCACCTAGTGCACTGCAAACATCAGTGGGTGTTGAATTTAGAGGACCAGACTCACAGTAGAATCCAGATGATCACATCTTGGCCACCTAATTCTCAAGACCAGTTGCTCCATTCTGTAGAACCTCTCGTATTTCCCTGCACTAGTTGCAGACGAAGACTTAGGCTTTATATCCATCTCTAAGTCTGTCCCTATGCACCAGCAGCTGACAGAGGAAGGGGTGCATGGAAGAGTAAGAAGGTAGCACCAGATTGTTTACCCAGGGATTATTTTCAAAACTCTCTGATCTCAGCTGCATGGCTGAGCATCAGTATATTGAAAAAGAGGTGACTAATGAGGTCAAGAGACTGTTCTTCTCCCTGGGCCTTTTACAGAGTCTGCAGTGTTGGACAAGACAGAAGACAGAGATAAGATTTGCTAGAGGGTACCTGTAGACTTGGTCTTAAACAGGATCAGACTTTTTTCTGGTCCATCCTCACTGCTTATAATAGACCTCACCAAACATACTCTTAGTTGAATACTCTTTGTAGCTGATACAAGAGGATGCACTTGTTTTTTCTCGATGACAAAACAGTAATTTTTTATACCTTAACCAAGAGGCTCGTGCTAAAATCATTCTTATTAAACCTGTATCAAAATCAGAGAGAGACACTATGATGTGTAACTAATTTCAGAATAAGGCCCTAACTCTTTTGCTTTACATTCACTAAACAAGACTGTTGCTGCTCTTTGTGTGTGTTTAAATTAAATGTTGAGCTTTATTAATTAAGAATAGCCATATCTATAATTATTAACTCTAATAGATGAATCTTTCTTTTTCTCAGAAGAAATTTCTTTCTTTTTCTCATTGTTCTTCTTGGTGGGATAGCACAAGGACTTGACATACTCAGACTAGCTACTTCACACTTAATTCAGAATCAAAACATTAGAACCATTTAAAAAACTGAACTCTGCTCAAGGTTAGACATACTACAAGTTCAGGTGGCAAAGGTGTGACAAGTTCACGCAAAAGGTAAGTCCATAAAAATATATGTTTTGAGAAAGTTTTGTAAGAAAAATTATATCAATAAATATGGCATAAAGGCTTTTCTTAGTGGCACAGGTTTGGTAGGAGAGACACAGCACAAAGTAAATTAACATGGTTTTCAAAACAGGTTGCTGCAAAGGCACTCTGCTGTGCCATGTGTAGGGGCATGTTCCTCTGCTGACATAACTTTCTTTTAGATGAGTTAGATGAGTCTTTCGGGTTTAGTGGAAACAGCTTCCTTTGGACTGTGCTTCCTCTGCAGGTGTGGAAGCAAGAAAGCCTGAGGCTGCAGTATTTGCTGTGGATCCAGCAGTGTAGTCTTAGACCAGCAACTTCCAGCAAAACACGCACTGATTTGAGCTTGCTGCTGTTAAAGCTTGCTGATTTGCTTAAGACATTGCATAAACATCAGATCTTTTATAAAGGCCAGATTTGATCTATTTTTTGCCCGTATTTGCTGAGTTCTGAATTAATCTACTCAAAGTATTCCTTTTTTTTTTACAGAGAAAAGAGGGCAATCAGGACTGTCAAGTATTATTCATTTTGAATCTTACACTCAGCTTCATTCCAATGCCACTGGAGGCAAAAGGAGGTTTCTCAGATTATTTCAATATTATGGACTCACGCTAGACTGGGAAATTGGGAGATATTGAGTGCCATTCATTACCACTGAAGTTAAAAGCACATCCAGCTTTTCACAAGCTGTTAGACTGAACTGATTTAAAGTTCAAATCGGAGATTTTGGAATTAATTAAATTGAATCTAACCTCTCAGATTATTATTCCTCATATTTATGAAATAGATTTAGAATCTCTATTTAGAATTAAATAACTTCTTACTCTATCAAACTGTCATTTTTACATGCTATAATAACATTCACCCTATCCCAGGAAACTTTTGAAATAAGAGGAAGGAATCTGTGAGAAAAGAGAGCATCATATGAGATACATGCTGTGGGAAACAGAGAAAGAGACAGTAGAAAGAAAATGTAGTAAGAAAACTGTCAAAGAAAGAAAAATAATAACAAAACAAAACTAATTTTAGAACTTGGTGTTAAAGTTTATCACAACATTTTCAGAGCCATGGACACACACACACAGACTCACATACATACATAAGTTTTTAGACTTTTTCATAAAATATGGATAACTTTCTTTATTCAACATGCATATATTTCTTCCTAGTGCTACCACATACCTATAAGATTCATTAATTTCATCATATAACCTGTATTTTTCAAGTGACAGACATGATTTTTTTTAGTTAGATACTTATTAAAAGTACCCGCTTTGGGGCAAGTGACATGTATGTACTGTCTAAAAATAAAGTAGCTTCCCAATCCTGATCCACTCACAGACACACAACATGTCCACTTGGGACATCAGCTGAGCTTCTGCTATATTCTTCCATCTCTTAGATAGTTGGTAGGAGTGAGGAATTAGTAAGCTGGGACATCCATGCTGCCTGAAAAGAACTGTGGAGATAAAAGTTGTCAATAGCAGGGAAGAACTGAGAGAGATGAGTACGAAGCATCGTCTTCCAAATGTGTAGGAACAAATTATTGAGAAGATTTTGAAAGCAAAACTACTACTTTTCTCTTGACTGCATTTAGGATTTGTATGTTTAAAGCTCAAACACTGTAAAATATGAGTGGAGTCTGTTAGTAAACTTGGTGATTATCATACTACAGATGTTCATGAGTAGGAGCTTTAAAATGCTGCTTCCATCACCTGCCAATCTTCTGTTCCTCCTTTGAGGCCATATGAGTTACTCATATTACGATGATATTAGTCATACTTATGATGAGTTGTTAATCTGGCAACATTATTGCTAAACATAAATACATATCTATATCTATATCTATATCTATATCTATATCTATATCTATATCTATATCTATATATATATATATATATACAGAAATAAGTAAGAATTTAGACCTGTAATGTTGTTGTGTAATCAGAAACTTTTATAGAAAACTCTTTTCTGGACTGGAAAATGTTATTGAAATTGAATGATTATTTCGAAAAATTCGTTTTGATGAAGTACTAATTTAAAAAGACAATTGAAAAAGATTTCCAAATTCTTAATTAGTCTTCCTAAACTAAGACTTTCTTAATCTATCTTTAACATGGAAGATACTTCCCCAAAATTTCTATAAATGAAAAATAAAAATAAAAATGAATTAAAAAAATCAGCAGCACTTTGGGGCACAAAATACTCTTCTTTATCTTGACAACAAAAAGAGTGTATTATTAAGGGTTGCTATTCTCATAAAAAGTGTTATATTTTGCATTTACTATACATTTGTTTGAAACATCCTTTTCTTTTCCTCCAGATACCCTTTGTTTGCAGATGATCTTGGCTCAGGGAACAAAAAGCAGGAAGAAAAGACACCTGCCCGAGTCTGAGGATGTCATCCTTAGCTCCATTGTCCAGCACTAGGGTGTCTCCAGGCTGTGAAGCAAAATCTTGGGTTTCTCCAGCCTCTGGGGATCACGAGGGATGCTTATAATCCCTTGACTAGATGACAATCTTGTCATCCAACCTAATCCAGTCAAATCCAATCCAATGGATGTTCCTAATGAGTGTGAACATTCAGGTTAACCTTTGTGGTAACAGGTTCCAGGCTCTTTCGTTCAAGCGTTTTCCCAACAAATCAAGTTTTAGACATTTATGTTTATGATTCCATACCCACAAGCAAACTGAACAGCATGGTGACTTCACAAAATAACAGCTCTCCATGTGTATACATGGAATCCACTGAAGATTTGTCAGGTTTTTTTAAATTTTTCTCTTTCCTAAGGGACTTTTAAAAAAACCTAAATATTCAAGTCATTCTCAAAAGCTATTGAGCTGCTAAAAGAAATGTTGACTTTTTAAAAGCTTTCTATTATGCCTGCTACCTGATCCATTTTAGCCGTTTTATTGAATTAGTAACATTGTTCTCCCTGGATTATGATTCTGAAGGAGACTGTGATTCAAAGTGTTTAACAGAAGTTGAATGAAATCATTCACATGATCAAAGTGACTCATCTGCATATGTTTTTGCAAGCTTAATGCTCAAACCCAGATGCTGTTAGTTTACCAGTCATACACAATAGCTAACTAGCTCCTAGCAGAATGTAAAACAATGCTAGAAAAGAATCTATTAGCTTTTTTACTCAAACGGTACTAAACAAATCCTTAAAAGATTTTTAAAAAAAGTTAAAAAACAACAATACATCGTCCTTTAAATATTCTGGTATCTAAAAGGCTGCTTACTAGACCAAATCCAATGAAATGAACTAGGTAGATTAGCTCAGTCCATTGCTTTTAATTAAATACATCCTGAGCTATGCTCTCAATGAATTAACAAGAACATTTGCTGCTTCTCATTTACACTCTTGCTAAAGTAGCAATTGAAGTAACTATTCTGACTAAATACTGGGGAGGAATGGTGCATAAGGAGCCAGGTGTAGGCTTTCCAAACCCATAGAATTAATCTCAAGGGAACGGGAGGGATGATCCAGGTGAATTTTAGCTTGGAAGTACCATATTTCAAAAGCATGTAATCCACAATGTAATCCCGAATCCTTCTTAAGGGAAGACTCTGCTGCAAAAATATTATCCTGACCTTTCTCTTACTGTTGCTATGGAAAGAAATGCTTCTTGGCTTCTGGCAAAGGGCCAGTAATTGTATTTAAATGGGGTGTTGAACAACCATAGTGTGTGCAGTGTGCCATTATTTCTTTGTGGGAGGTTTATTATAGGCTTCTGGTATATAATCTAAATTAGATGTCTGAGGAAAAATAATGCTTTTAAGTTCGGAAATTGTATTTTGTCTTTAAAATTCCCTGATTTCTCTGATAGTCTTTTGAAGTTCTTCTGAAGCTGTAAATGTTATCTATATTCCTTAATCAAACCATCCTTTCAACCAGCTGCAGCAAAATGTCTCTCTTTTATGTTTATGGGAACTTGGATGCAATTATTTTACAGAGATGAACTTGCTATAAACAACCCTATCATTTCTAGACTTTCAAATTTCATTATCTTAAGCACAAATCAACATTGCTGCTGCTCTAGTCTGGCTCTGATATGCTGTTTACCACTAATATGGGTGGGTGATCTTTTATTCAATTTCATTATATTAGTGAGTAAATTTAGCAAAGTAAGCTAGCACAGGTTGGGGAATCAAATTTTTCAAGCTATTCACAGTGCTTTAATCTTAACAGATTGGATGACACAGAAAAAAGGAAACAACCATATTATTCTCTGCAACAGGTGCCTGGAAATGAATAAATTTTATATTAAGGTGTTAGTAACCAAGTGATTATTAGTATCTTGTATTTTATCTTTCTCATGTGTTTTATAATAATGAATGAATATTACATATTTAATTATACTTAGCCTTTCATTCCCCTCTTTTTAAAGACAGGATTGTTTATGTATGTGCATAATTATTCATGTGGCTAAACATGGTGTACTTGACTTAAAAACAAAAGTCAGTTAGGCAGACTATATAGATGGTTCTAGCATAGGCTTCTCAGCCCACTGAAATCAGATGATCTTGATTTTGACTTGAATAGATGTTGGATAGTTCCAGATAGTGCTGTTTCTCTAGCATCTCCTACAGCCTGCTCACAAAGATACACTCATGTCCATGAAATGCCATAGGAAAGCAATTTAACTTCTTATGAAGTTGCACATGATCTGAACTTGTCACATCTTGTTCCTCTCCCCCTGCCTTTGCTTGCAGTGATTTTTCAGCAAAGGTTATCTTTCTTGACTTTGCCTTAAAAAAACACTTTCCTGCTGTTTCCATCCTCAGTACCTCTGAAAGAGCCACTTCTGCTACAATTTGCTGTGAATCAGCTGTGTGATTATGCTCAAGAAAAAGATAATATATACACCTGCTATTTTCCCTAACTATGTTGGTACTCAATGATGCTTAACCATCCTTCACTGCAGGCCTACTAAGAAGTGTATATCTTTTGTAGGTACTGGGATTGCTTAACACACAACCAATTTGGATTAGAACTTTACCGATCTTCATAATCAGGAAACAAACATTTTGAACACTTCTGCTCAGCTTCTGAAAAAGGTAATTTTGGTCTGATAATTACAGACAGGATAAATACGAAGGGCCAACATTCATAAAGTCTCTAACACATACCAAACTTAATGTCATTACAATTTCTGTCTGTCTAATGCATTGTGATGAAGAGTTTAGTAATGGAATATGTTGGTATGTAAGCATATATAGGACTAGTCTGCTGAGTATGATCAGAACCTCATCTAGTTCAGGATTTGTCCCATGACAGTTACCAGTTTTAAGTACACAGGGGAAGGTATAAGAACCTGAAAGCGGGTTATGACACACTTCCCAGGTATGTTGAATTCTTGCAGCTTCAGGTCTTAACAGTCACTGATTTACCCTTTCTTTTTCTTTTAACTCTAAACTGCAAAATTCCCAGAAACAGTGGGTTTCTGTATCTCAGACTCATGTGGTTTGGAAACTCAGTTTATTTTTAAATCTGAGACTATGCACTAGCTTCATTTGAGGAACACTAATGCTTGTCTTGGAGGAGAAATAAAAAAAATAGCTTCCTATTCATGTTTTTCATACTTGTAGTTCTGAAGATCTTCTTGAATGTATCTATCAGCTATTTTCCATTATAAAGCACAGTGTTCTACTGAAATGCTCCCTACCTTTGACCATACTTACCATTCTCTTACTGCCGCCTTCTAGTTAGTCACATAGATTTGCCTGACCATTACTAGTTCAAAGTGTTTTGCAAACTATTAGAAATTAAAAAAGGTAATAAGGAATTTTTTTAAATGTATAAATTATGGGGAATATACTCATCTTCTAGTGCCAATTACTGGTTAACCAATTAAAAAGCCAGTGTTCATCTACTTGATCACTACTGAATAAAATTCACCCATGTTAATAACAAGCAAGGATTGCTGCTTAGTGTATTTATTTCAATCAGATAAGCTGTGCATGTCCTACCCAATCATTTAATGATTGCTTAAGCTAACAAATATTATTTTATAATTAATCTAGACTGACACAAAATATAGGGTCACCTTCCAAAGGTATCTGTCTACCAACAATTTTATATTGTACAGTAACTTGGTGACTCGTGATTACCTGACACATAGTGTTTTGTTACTTAACGTACCATGGAAATCAATTTGCTGAATAAGAAGGTGCAGTTCTACAAATATATTTTAACAGCATTCTTCATAAAGGCTTTAAACTATTCTAAAGGTTCATAAAATTTTTAAAGTCTTCAGAAAAACATGCATTTTACTGCTGGCACTTCAAGCCTCAAGGTGCGGCTAATATAACAATTTTGTCTTTCACCAGATAGGGCATGGAGAAAAACTTGAGGAATGTTGTCAAGCTGTATTTCACTGGCTGCTATGAGGTTTCTATGCATGAGGCATGCCATTGACATCACTCACTCACAATGTGCAGTCTGAAGCAATCAGAATAAGAAAATCTGGAGATAAAAGTAGCAAAGCAGCAGTGGGACAAGAGTGAGTGAAGCAAAACATATCAATCTGTGGAAGATGCCTGACTGCTTCCAATTGTACTGTCATGATCTTCTGATTTATCCTCCAGGGAGGAAAGATTGCAATTATACTGTACCAACAGGTACAAAAATGGAAGGAAAAATACATCTTTAGCATAGTTAAAGATTTGTCAGTTTTATACAAAATCTCCTTTGGGGCCTTCCTAAACCTGCGTTAGAATCAAACCAAAATTCAATCAAGACTGTTTTATATGGTTCGCAAACGTTAAAAAACACCGAGTTTGTACAGACTTAAAAGCCCAAATGCATATGGATGAACATGCACTGCTCAGGGCTCATATTGGGAACACAAACAGTAGCTGTAACTAGGAGGTTTGGGAATGAATCAAATAATAAATACTGCAGTGTTTACCACTGTAAAGGTCCAATTCTTATCTGTGTTAGTAAGGTGTGTATCAAGAATAATGCCAAGAAACAAATATAATTGTATAGATTTTATGCCAGTCTTGGAGAAACCGTTTGCTGTGTTCTGAGTATCTAATAAGTATTCTTCAGAAATCTTCTCTGACCTAGGAAATTATTGCTATTTTACCAAGAAGATATTGAAATAGAAGCAAGCTAAGTGATTTGCATAAGTAATAATAGCGTGTCAATGGTGAGGGTTAGTAAAAAAGCACGAGGAATTCCAGTGCTGTAAGTGGCACTCAGAATCTTTTTCGAGGAAAATTAAAAAAAAAAAAATCCTGCCAAAAGTAGTCTGTGATGATTTTTAGAGAGAACTGTAATTTCAGTCAAACCTATCAGTCTGTAGTCAAAGTGTGAAAAAGTAATTTGAATGGACTTTTAGAAGAAATAAAAATTTATATTTTGTTTAATCTTAAAAATTCATTCTATTCTTTCTGGTTGAACAAGAAAACACAGGAAAAATATCCATTCAAAATTAGAGTGAAGGAAACCTCTTTGTTAAAAACATCAACAAAACCCACATTTATGAATTTTAAATGATTGAAATTTCTTGCTAAAAGAATTTTTCATTTTTCTTCCAGAATTTTTGAATCATCTATTTGATCCAAAAATCTTAGGGAATTCCCATGGCAATTTTCTGAGCATTTTTACCTTCAAACAATTAAATTCTTCAATTCAATGCATTTCCTATACAATTATCAAAAAGATATCTTTGTGCCTTCCAATAAGGTTATTTGAATTACACCATTTTCAGCTTTCCTGTGTGATCTGCTTCTGTGCATGTTTTGAGCCAAATCTCCATCAGCCCTCCTTTGGTCTATTCTAAAACAAAGACATCGTGCAAGGCTGGGTGTCTCCTTGCAAAACCCCACTGCATATCTTTTCCATTCGTATGGTAAATGGCCAGTGGCTGGTGAGTCTGACTTTAAGACAATTCCATCATGCCAAGGAGGGATCACAGTCGGTATTTTTACTGCTCCTTTTGGCTGCACCTTGTTTCTCTTCACCTGCAGCTTCATTTTTGGGACCACAATAATGAGGACAGGGTCCTGTGATTATATACAGAGCCCTGTATGTGACTACTCCTTGATTGTATGTGGGCTCTCCTGCTCAGGACATCAGTCCTCAGCTTGTGAAGATGGATGCAGGTTTCCCAGTGACTTCCCAGTGAATCTGATAGTGGTGGTAAGCTTGAATCCACACATATCTGATTTACTGCTAGTGTCACCCTATCAAAATGCCTCACAGAGGTGCGTGGTTTCAGAATTTTAAAGACAAAACTGCTTTCTTTTTTCTAAGGCATTTTACTTGTTTTGATTCTATGAGTAGGAGCAGGTATGAAATACAGATGAGGCTGAAGATTTAAGAGGGGAAAGATGTGTACAATTCTGAGGCTTTTCAAAGGAGTGCCATTGGATCTGAAACTGCTTCAAATATAACCAGAATAATTGATGCAGAAATAAACTATTGTCCTTTTGAAAATGAAGACCCATAAAAAACTGCACAAAGAATGCACCTGAGAGGAAAACCTTGCTGAAACCAGTTCTTGTTGCATTTACTAAGAATCTTTTCTTAGTCATATTTTCTTTGGGATCTTGTGCTGCCATTGATTGGACACACCAAAACATTTCTCAGAATGAGTTGTTTAAAGCACAGCTCCTGTGTCTCAATGTAGTGGAGTTAAAATAAAATCTTCCAAACAACTCTTTCAACTTCCACTGCCATCACCTGACAATGTGACTTTTTGAAAGGGTTTTTGTTTTAGTAGCTAAATGAGATGAAAGAAGCATAGTCATATCCACAGATAAAACTCCTGTGATGGATCTCTGTTGCCATTTGGGTAAGAAGGAGTGCTTTTCTGCCCAAGATTTTATTGATTGTTTGTGAACTCATTGATAAAACAGGCTGTGTGCCTTGCTGCAAAATGCTGCCAGCTCTGCATGCCGTCTGGTTTAACAATGAATCCAATATTAAATGTCCTATATATGACAGGAGCCTTATGAAAAGCCATGCTTTTAAAATAACAAATGGTACTTTATACATCATTTTAGTGAGGAAATGTTGCTTGTAGGAAACAAGAATTAGAGTTGCAATGAAGTTTATTTTTTAAATCTAGCAAGCATATTTTGTAAGTTCATAAGTGGGAAGTCAGAAAGGCAAATTAAGTTAAACCTAAAATCATGGTGAAAAGGCAATCCAGGTTACTCAGTCCTGCCTAGAAAGAGAATTATGTATTCTTTTATCTGATAACAAAGACAGGGAAATTAAAAATCTGAAATGTCAAAAGACTCTAGGTGGAATTAATCAATAGGATTCCAAACATTCCAAGTATCATCTTCTACTAGCAAGGCTTAGCAATGTGCACTGGAGTACAGCTAATCTGGAAATATCAGCTAAATTCAGAGTTACCCGCAGTGGGAAGCAGGAAAGCGCAGCGAATTGTGATCAGCATTTGTCCTCATGTTTGCTGTGAGTGATGGAGGCAAGTCAGCGTAAGCATACACTCTCAGATAATCAGCTACCTGACAGGGCTTTGGATGATGAAAAGTCTTTTCTCTGTCTCCAGAGAGCACGATGCTTATTTCTGATGTTTCCTGGAAGACAAAGGGATAGAAAAAGAGCCTCTAGATTACACTGGGATGACAGAGATCTGCTAATAAAAATGTAAAGGTCAAAAGGCTCCATCGTCCGCTGGTGTAAACCAGCATAACTTCAGCTATGACATCCACTTACACCTGCTGAGGATCTTGATTACCAAGGTAGTGTCTGTGTCTTTTTTGCTTTGCTTGTCACACAGCACAAAGGACACACAGAAACACAGTTAGGATTCAGATAAAAGTATTTGCTGTTCACACACCGAGTACAGTACTCAAGGTATAATTAGTAGGGAGTTTTCTGGCAGTTCACAGAAAAAAACCAAACCCAACAAACACTTACAAAAATCCTCAAGCTCAACAACAGCAGCAAGGACCACTGCATGGTTTACAGGACATTTAAAGGGCACTAACAGATAAATTATAGCTCACATATTTTTCTTTGAATAGTTTAGAACATCACCACTCTAAGAATGGGTCCAGTGGGGACCTGAAGGTGGAGCTGACACTTGCATGACATATCAAGAAGAAATGAGATAACATTCTTGTTGCTATCTTATTTGAAAGTCTTTGATAATTGATTATATATATAAAAAGTGAATCCCACTTGTTTCATTATGTACTTTTATTATTTAAGTGGCTACAAAATCTCCCTGAAACTGTGCGTCACAGTTCTTAGATTTTCACTGACATTCTCTCACATTTGTGTTCTATTTCACATTTATTTTTTGAACGGCTGTGAAGGAGAGTGCCACTAAAAGGTAAGAAAAGTATATTAAAAAAAAAGGAAACAAATAAACAAACAAACAAAAAATCCCGTGGACTTCAACTATTAAATGAATGACATTTAAATGTATTTTATTAAATCCTGGCATGGTACTTTCTTGCTGAATGATCAGAATTCTTTCTGGAATGGACAGAAAGTCAATTGTCTTTGCTTAAATCTGCCTTCAATTGAATTTATGTTGATTGGTACATGACACAAGGACAGAAGGGTGATTTCCCTATACTCGCATTTTGATGGGCTGGAACCCAAAACTTACCTTGTTAAGGCTTGCTACTGTTGTTTCAAGGTGCATTTTTTAATATATATTACTATTTGAAGGATATAACAAATGAAGTGGTCACAAGCTGCAGATGATTGAAGATCGTTTTTCCTACTTAAATTATAAGCAGGTCTGATTAGTGCAGGGGTTTTTGTCTTGGCCTTTCTGCCACCATGTGCCCTCTCCAGCAGCTTGGAATTCACTGGACAGACTAAAATTGCTGATCATATCGCTCCTGCACTGCCATCCTCACAGTGCCTCTGTTTGACAGTAGCCAGTTGCCATGGAAATAATTGGGGTGTCACAAATTTCAGTGTTATGATTTCAATAGAAGATCATGTAAAGTGGGAATAAATGGTTTGCAAGTGTAGCTAACACAAACAGCAATGGAAACAATAAAAACATATCCAGGAAGACAACACCATCTGCTTACTGTCTGTAAGGTTTTTCTGAGTAGTCCTTCAGGTAGATTTTTCAGCTCAGGTTCCCTTTCTTCAATATTTCTCTTGATGGGAACTCCGTGCTCTCTGCCACATTTTCTATTAATCTGTAGGCAGTCAGATATTCAGTGAAGTGACAGCAGCATTCCACAGCAGCAGGTATCTAGGGCTAGATAAAGTGCACCAGACAGCACCTCATTTGTATTCTGCCCCACTTATGGCTGAGACGCTGCCTTCATGAAGCACTGGTACATAGCCATGGCCCTTCTGTCAATCAACACACACTAAAAAGTCATGTGCATCAGACATGGAGGAAGGTGACAAGGTGTTTTTTTGGAAGCCACTGCACCTGGCACTACTTGTTGGACCAGAGATACCTCATTTCTTTTTCTCCTTATCCTTTTTTTGTTAGATTTGTTGGAACGTTTCTCATTTCTCTGTATTCATGGATAAGCTCTGCACGGATGTTTGTTGTTGTGTATGAATAAGCTTCTCATCTACAAAAAGACACAAAACAGCTGTTAATGCTGTATATCAGTTTACGAAAATCTCCATGTTCTGCAATTAGACTTTATCCATGTTTAAGATTTCCTACCCAGCTTGAACATATTAAGTTTCTGAGGGGATTTTCTGAGATTTAGGTCTTTAACTATGGTAGAGCAACCAGAAGTGCCAGTTTAGCTGGGAAAGATGAAGAATGCAGGAAATTATCCATCCATTTCAAAAACTGAAAATTTAATTTTTGGCCCGGATTTTTTGCTAGAAGAAACAGAACTTCTCTTGTTCATCCTTTGAGATGGTGAATAAATAATTCCTAGACTCTCTTCTGGGCTCTAATATAGCTCAATATATTGCTGTAGCACTTGTCTGGTTGTAATCAGGGGTATCCCAATTTCCTGATGATGAATATTTCTTCCTGACCCTGTCCTGATAGAATATCTGGAGTCAAGTAAGAGCCATAAACTTGCATCAAGTCACAAAGGCATAAAATATATAGTATTTGCAGTAGACATATTATAGATTACTACTCAGGAAGTCTGTTAAGGGGTATGAAATAGGTCTCCCCACGCTTTATTTTATCATCTGTAGAATGTGGGTATTGATATCTCTCTACATCACAGGCATATTGTGAGGGTAAATACATTCATGGCTATAAGATACTTACACTGGTGACCTGGGACAGCACAGTAACCAGATAGTATTCAGAGGGTGCAGAATTTCTTTCAGTTTTACTAAACTAATTAATTCCTGGTGTAATGCCATTGACTCTAAGGCAGCAGATGTTGTCATTGAATTTTAACAGTTTCAAAACAAGGCTTTGAAAGTTTCTCTTATGCTGCCCACAATAGCTCAAACCTATGGGTTAAGTTGCATTTGAAATGTGTCCAGGGTGTACCCAGCATATGGCAGTATACTCTGTTTTCCTCGTGTGGGCCAAAGCCATTCTCTCCTGCTTTGTGGATCTGTTTGAAATAGTCAACTTCCTCCTTGGGAACATTTGCATGCAAGAATTAGTTTTCTCATGCATGAAGAGTGTTTTTCATTTCTGAATGAAATTCAAGGAAAGAAAGAAATGTTTTGATTTATGCAAAGCTGTGAATGTTTTTGGAATTAATTTTTAAATCTAGCTACAACCAGCTTACACTGATATAATTTGTTCTAGGCCTTGTCTGCACTGAAATGTTAAACTAGTTTTAAAAAAGGTGACTAAGTAACATTAGGTTTATAATCCCAACAATAATCTTGGGCAAAATCACAAGAAAATTGATATGGGATACATAAAGATTTACAGAGTAGTAACACAAACAATGTAAATAAAACTGGGACAAGGGTGCGTGTAGAAAATGGTCCTTGCAAGACAAACTACATATTGGGTTTTTTTTATGGCATTAAAAGTATGGTTGTTAAAGGTAAGTGTTGGTACAATAGCTGGGCTGCAATTCAAAAAAAACCCCAAACATTTAGAAGTGTTGTTCAAGAAAGGAATAGCAAAAGTTAGGTCCTTAGTTCTGTAAATCACATTTTTAAGACACAAGTAGATCTCTACCATGTATGGGAAAGAGCTAAATTTTTACCAGTAAGAATCCCAAACATCACACACTGATTTGGGAAATGTGAAACAAAGTTATCTTGAAAAGCAAACAGCTGAAACTCAACAGAAGAGATGGAAAAATAGTGATCTTCTGATTGGCACTAGTTGGGCAAGGAGAACATTGCGGGGCATCTTGGAAGATCTGGAAAAATCATCTGAATTCTAGTGGATGCCTGTCCTGAACTTTTTATAAATGACACATTAGGGTTATAAATGACACATTAGGGATCTGATCAGTTCACTGAGTGTCTGTCTCCCTGATGTCCCTCATCAGATGTAGTCCTGTATGACATTCTGATAACAAAATTATCACTATACAAAAATCAGTGTTAAATGGATTAAAACTAACTCAGTTTGGCAAGTGACAGCTTGCCAAAACTACAGCCTTTGTGAGGATGAGAGAAGCTTTTGATTACTTGTTTTTAAGTTTTGATGTTATCTCTGTTTTTTTCATGTGTTTCACCATTTTTCAGTCAAAGATTTTTATTTTTTTTTGCAGGAATTTTAGTTGTTGTTCTTCAGAAATGCAGGGGAAATATTTTACAATAAAATCTTCAATAAAATTATCCAAGTTTTGAAACTTGAAGACTTTCATTCATGCAATTTTCTCCTTCTTTCATTCTTCTTTTTTTTCTTCCCCCTCCTGAATTTGAGATGTCAGCCTCTTGGTCTATTTCAGGAAAGGAGGGAAAAAACCATTAAATCCTGAAGATTTTGCAATATGGAAAAATCATTTTCCATCCAGCTCTAATTAAAAACTTTCTCTAATTAATTCTTGCTTAATTGACAGATCTTAAAAGAAAATAATAATGAATCATCATACTATGGAGTTAGTCCCAGTGCAATCTGTTCTTGACCAAATGCTATACAACATCCTTATCTGTAGTCTTGAGAATAGTCACTGCTAGTAAAATTTGCAGATGACATGTATGGGTGGTATAGTAAATACTGAAGATGATTGATTTCTGTGAACAAATTTGGCAATTGCTTCAGCAGTTTTTTTTTCATTTGAAATACCTGAAAAGACACACCTTTAGGAAGGATGTAGGGAGGTCATGAAAGCAACTGGGAGCGGGAGGCAGGCCTTAAAATGCTGAAATACTGAAAGCAGCTGTGGTAGCAAAGTAGCTTAACATGAGCTCTCTGTGTGAGACTGTAGCTAACAGGGCAAAACAGCTTTGGTGCTTGCATAGAGACAGAATATCAAACAAGCACATGATGTTGATATCTCCTCCACAGAGATATTGCAATGCAGTGGTTGGGCCTTGCGTCCACACTGGAGAAAAGATGATGTCAAACTAGGTGATTCAGACAGGACCCACAAAGATGCTACAAGTTTTGAAAAGCTGATTGTATAATGAAAGACCAAAGTGTTTAAGCAGTTTGCTAATCATTTACCCAAGAGCTGCTAAGTTGATTATTGATACAACTACAAAGGAAAGGATACCAGGGTGAAGTCAGAAAATCTGGGCTAAAAAGAAATTCAACACACTGCAAATAAGAACTGCACTGCTATTTCTTGAAGTATAGTGACTTCTCTAGCATTTAAAGTCTTTAACTGAAGGCCAGATGTTTGCTAAAATGCATGCCTAACAGCAGAGAGATTCACACAAGTGTTAATGTGATGTCTAAACAGTTTTAGGATGCGCTTTCAAACTACAATAAAACTACTATAGGACGTCTTTGCCCCAGGCAGGATGGGATCCATCAGGGGCCTTCCCCTGCTCCATTTTTTCCTCTCTAATTTTTTTTCTGCCTTTTGACCCACCAATACCCATTGTTTGGCTGCAGGATGAGGCAGATAAGCTCACTGATCTACCTGGAAACCAACCTAAAAACAACAAAAAAGGCAGCCCCCATGGCTGAAATGGCACATCCAGAGCAGCGAGCAGTCTGAGACCTCATGTACATACATAGGGTCTTCTGAATTTGCTCCTTGTCTTGCTTAAAGAGCTCAAATAAGGTTCCTGGCTGATTTTGTCACTGCCACCTGAGACAAAATTTCCCATGGAAGAGTTCACAGTCTGTGTCTCAGGTACTAAAAGAACGGGACAGCATAGCCCAGACAGCAGCTATAAGAGGATTTACTACTTTCCATTAGGCACTGTGGTGCCCAGAGAGTAACTGGACCATGAGGAGACCTGCATCCCAGAATAGTTCCATGCTATAGCTTTCTACCCTCTCTGGAAAGGGACTTTTTTTTTTCTTTTCTAAAATGCAGCAATTTGTCTTTATATATTGTGTTGCTGAGGGCAGGAGAAGAGAGAGGTCTTGCTACTTTTCTGACCTAAGAAAAGATGATATAGGTTCTGCTAAACAAGCACTTACAGAGTCAGACAAGCCAAAGTGCCTGCACTTCAGGCACAGAAGTAAACCTTTAACTCAGTAGGGAATGTTTGTGCCAGAAAATTTAAATGACTCTGGTATTTATACAGCTAAGTGGATTTGGGATTTTTTTTAGATATCTCTCAAAAAGTTAGGAAGAGAAATTGATAGCTATGATATCATTTTGAATTTTACCCTAAATTATGCTCATAATGCAAATTTTACTGAAGATGTGGTACTCCTTCCTGCAAGTTATGAATGCCAAAGATTGACATGGGTTCAGATAGACACATTTGTGTAATAAAAATCCTATTAATGATTCCTGAATCATTTCTGGTTCAGGAAGCCCCTAAGCAGCCAACTGGTGGATGTTAGAGGAATACTAACGTATTCCCAAGACATATTGTGGGAAAAACAGGTTTGTCTCATTCCTATGCTTTTCTGTAGGCATCCCTTACTACCTGCTGTCAGAAATGGAATACTGAGCTTGGTGAAACTTTGACTCACTCTTAAGTTCTGGTAAAAATTATTCCCTGACAGCAGGAATTTATCATTTGAGAGGGAGGTTCTTGATATTAAACTATTATTTCTGACTATCATCTTTAATTTGACATTCCATCACAGTTGGTTTGCAACCAGCCTCAGCTGTTCAAAATCCTCACATTCTACTACAAATTCCTTGTGACTACTTGAATCTAAAAAGCTTCCAAAAGTATACGTGGAATTTACTACAAGAATTTTCTTCCCAAAGGAGTGGCTGTAAGTTCTTGGCTAGATTTTCCTAGACATTGTGATATCCTGTAGTTTGTACACTTTTCACACGGCAGTATTGGACAACTGAACTGGAAAGAGAAAAATACTGGCTCATTCGTGTGGTCCTGGAATTAAATCCGTCAGTGTTATTCAAAGTGATAAGTAGGGCTTACATGTACAGTAAATCAGCCAGCACAGCATAAATTATGCTTTCCTCTCTGCCAAAGGATTTTTGAATTACAATTGAAATATTTTTCCATGGTTATACTCTGGATATGCAAAATAGATATAGACGCTAAAAACACTCCAGGTTTGCCTTACACCTGGAGTTAAGTGACAGTGTGGTTTTAGGTGTATTAAGGGTTTTGTCTGTTTAGAAATCTTTTTTTTCTAAAGTAAGGTATTTCTAAACAACCTGAAGCACAGATCTCCTTATTTAAGAGGGCATAAAACTAAGCAAGAAATAACAAAACACCCCACAACAAAACCAAACGGCGTTTCTGGAACAGAAATATCTACAAAGAGACACATTCTTACGAGAAAACTATTCTGGTCAAATTTCCCATGCAGACAGACCTTTAATTAATTCACTGTAAAACCATGTGTGGAAACTCTCATTCTGACTAAAGCTCAAATTATAGCAGTTTAATTTGTTTCCCTAAATGACAGGTGTAAACTATATAACTAATTTTAATCTGGATACTGGAACATTT
Organism: Pseudopipra pipra; assembly: GCF_036250125.1. Taxonomy (NCBI): domain Eukaryota; kingdom Metazoa; phylum Chordata; class Aves; order Passeriformes; family Pipridae; genus Pseudopipra; species Pseudopipra pipra. The sequence goes on along the minus strand of NC_087549.1, from coordinate 143,670,665 downwards.
CAACATTTCATCTTTCTTGGCTTTTACATCAATTTTGGGGCTCCTTTATGTGTGTAGTTATACAGGTTTAATTTGAGATTTCAACATATTTAGACAAACCAGTGCTAGAGATTATGCAGCAAACTCATATTCTCCTCTGTCCAAGTATCATTTTGATTACAGTTACATTTAAACTGAAGAAGAAAAAGGCATTTTTAACAGAAAGAAGGAATGGCATGAAGGCATCTGTATGATTTTAAATAGAGCTGTGCAAGACTGTATCTAGACTATCAGTTACACTTGTTCTTCTCTTATCTGTGGATAAAATACATGAAGGTCTAAGCTCAGCTGTCTGCTTTTGCTTGGATTTATGTGATACATATTCAAAAATTATGTTCCCTCAAGTATAGTGTAGGAAAGGCGTGGTTAGCAGGGCATGGACAGCTGAGGGCAGAGACTTCAAATGCTTTGGAGTAAGGGGTGAATAAGCAATGAGTAATTATGCATCTTGTACATCCTTCCTGAGCAGAGCAAAATTCAAATCTATGGTTATGACAACAACCTTTCCAGCTGAATCTCTCTCCACTTTAGATCACTGCACAGGATAGGGAAGACCACTCAGTACATCAGATGCTCTCTGCATTACATGCAGTAGCCTTTTTTAGCATGGAAATCCAAAGCTTGATATAATTTATGGGTCATCACAATAATTAGTATTTTCCTGAATTGTTTCAAATATACTCTATAAGATCCACACAGTCAAAACTGTGCTGTACACCTCTGATTTCAATGCAAACATGCAGGCTCACACCGATATTCTGCTCACTCTTCTCTAGTGTGAGGATTTTACAAATGAACCTTCTACTCTGATAAGAAAATAGATACTAGCAATTACACTGGAGTTTGAGTAGGGGAGTGAGGAATATAAATGAGCAGAAAGGTGCCAAGATAGCAAGATTAAACCATCTGACTTAGTGATAGTTGTAAAGTGAATTTTAATGTGGTGGTTTGTGGTTTTTTTTGGTCCTGATTAGAATAGCATCTGTTTTTATGTCCTGTGTAGCAAAAACCCCTTTCAAAAAGGTTAAGTCAGACTAAATGAAACATTATTAGAAGAGTCTGTATTGTTCTTCTTAGAAGCTATTTTATCGCAATTATTTATACAATCCTATTGATAGTTAAAAAATTGAGAGAAGAGAGGAAAAAGGAAAAGAGACAGCAGGAAGAAAGAACATTACTTTCTTTTCACACTTGGGTCTTTGCTTTTGTTTGGTAATGAATTCCTGCATTTCTGCAGTCGAACTCAGGAGAATGCTGGAAGGTTACTTCCCATAATGAACACAATCTGAGATGTGGAGGCCACATCTCAAACGCTGCTGTGAATCTGAAAGGTGAAAGCCAAGTGAGAGGCCTGAGGGATAGGGAATGAAGGGGACACAAGGCTTGCTAAGTCAAAAGAAGGCACAGGCTGCTAAAAAGGTAGTGGGATGGTGGGTTTCTCTGTGAAAAGTCAGTTGCATTTTCATACAGAAGGTTTTTATTGTGCCTGTGCAGAGACTTGGTGCAAGAGCTTCTGGCCTCTTCTGCTTGCTTTCACTTACAGCCATGTGTACCACTTCCCTTGAGAATTTCTTTCAGCTCTGTACTGCAGCCAGTTCAATTAAAACCTGCTGAATGATATTATTTATTTTCGAGAGTGCCACAATTATCAGCAGGAAATCACAGGAATAGGCAAGTGTCATTAATTGCTGTGATCTTGAGGCTGGATGGTCTTGGACACAGACTGCATAACAAAGACAATGGAAGGTGTTTGAGTGCAGTAATAGTTGTTTTCTTCTTCTGTGATATTATCTATGACACAAGCAGTAACTTTTCAGATTTGGTTGGTATAGCATCTTTGAAAAACTCACAGTATAGTTGGTGTTTTGATATTTAAATTAAAAAAATCCTTTTTTGGGAGGAACTGGGGGATGGGTGGGTTATGTCTTACTCTCTAGTCATGTTATTACATTGCCAAGAGGCATTAAAATAATCAGTGTATTTCTTCTATATTTTAGTTTCTTCATTACATTTTTTCTGTACAAATACTTTAACTTGCAGTTTTTCAGGAAAGGATAGGTAAATTTATAACTTTTAAGGAAATATCGGACAATAACTGCTAGCTTTCAACTGTTACCATATAGAGTATACTTCCAGTGGTTACACTTACTGATCCAAAGACCTTGTAGTATGTGAGCCAACAAGAAAAACAATGCAGCATAACTCTTCTTTTTTATTTCCACTAATGAATGTTGCAAAAAAACTTCTCATGACCTACATATATGTAAGAAATTATTTGCCAGAAATACTTAGCAATATATTAAAATAAATATATTGTAGACACTCATAAATTTCTAATGAAAATTCTGCCAGCAAAACCACAAGGTCACTGTGCCTCTATTAAAAGCTGTATGCTTGTATTCGAAGTAGAGTCCATGTGCATGAAATAAGTCTTCTACATTAGAAATAGCATGTACTCATAAACTGTCTCCCCTCTATAACTTCAATGAAGACAATTTTTGAAGAAATATTATTTGCTTTTTCTTCCCTCTGCAATTCCAGTGAAGATACCATTTAATGAATACCAATTATTTAATGAAGATAATTTTTTTCCTTAAAATATTGTGTCAATCTTGATATTTCAAAAGAAAATAGCAAAATCAAGCTTCATAAGTAAAATGTTATATTAGCAGTAAATTTTACAGTAGTCTGCAAATTACTGAGTCATGTTTTAAATATTTTAGTCAAAGACACCAACTCAACATATTTCCTTAGTATAGAAAGGTAAACATGATAGAGCATATTACTGTAGCTTAATGGGTTAATATGGTCTAGAGAGTTCAGTCTGATGTGTTTTGCTTCAGCACAGTCAGGATCATCTAAAACCATGCATGCTGTCAGCTGCCGCATCTTATCCAAGGAATGGCAATTTGCTATATAGTGATACCAAAATTAGCAGCTGTTATTAGCAATCCATAGCTATCAGTGCTTTCTATCTTTTATTGTTTGCATTAAGGGAAAGGGCAAAAAAGTTCAGTGGCTGAAAAGAAATCAGATTTTTATTCTATAGGTGAAATTTGCCACTAGGCAATCTGAAAAATTCCAAGGTATTGATGTACCTCTGTGTATTAGAACATGAAACTAAATTTTATGTTGTGTGCAGACCTTATTCTGATTTTTTTTGTACAAGAGGATGATATATCCAAAGACTGTCTTCCACAGCCTTGAGAAACACATCGAGAGCCATGACATGTGTTCAGCAGTATAAAAGTCAGGTGTTTGTCTAAGCTCAGTACCTAACCTCTAGTTAGGAAGCTTAATACATAATCTTCCCTAGCAGATGGAAAGCAAATAACTCTTCTGAAACTGGTTCATTCCCTGCTATCCTAAGAAATCAGTATGATGTACAAAAGCATATCACAACACATTATTGCCAGCAATCAATTCTAATGCCGACACAAAGTGGTTATTAGCATTGAACAGAATAAAATTATTGTTTGAATCCTTTTCTCGGTATAGAATATTGGTGAGTTTTGAGGCTTAAGGATGTTTCACAAGGATCAAACTTCTGCTTACATAGACATGTGTTAGCTTAGCTGTAATAAATTATCTTAAAGCTGGAATGGAACAACGTTTTAGTTGAGTCACAACAGTATTGGTTTGAATTTGTCCCCAGTTTTTGAAAAACAATATATTAAGAACAGCTTTTTTTTCTGATTAAACTGTTGCAATATTAGAAAGACTGCTTGTGTCTTCTGCTGTGCTTGATTGCTTCTTTAAAATTGGCTTTTTCAAGTAATTAATACCTAATTTCTAACATGCAGACAAACAATGCAGTCCATCCTCCACTCTCACCCTGCTTTCTGATGCTGCCTTTATCTAAGAATCTTCTTTGTCCTGTGGCAAATCATGGGCTGACACTACACCATGACTGCCATTAACCTAATGCCTACCAACAATGCTGTTAATCTGGAAACAGACTGTAGAAGTAGATGTTTCCTGCTTTTACACAACTATCAACAGTCATTTTTTTCCGTGAAATGCAGCAGTGGGCTTTAGTATATTTCTGAGTTTTTATAGTACAGAAATGCTGTCTGATCAAAATGTAACCCAGAGTTTAAATGCACAGACCATGAAACAGTTCAAGGAAAATTCAGTAAATATTTTGTATGCACAATATATACCATAGATCTCGACATTTTTCAAAGGAGATAAGCAAAGAATTGATTCAAAGAAAACGAGGGAAAATGCTTGATTTTTGTGATAGAGACACCTAGAACTGTAATTTGTATCGTCTCTCAGCACAATGAGAATGGCCCTGACAGTACATCATATTGAACTTGATTCTGAAAAATGCCTACTCTTGAAAGCCTTTGTCTCAGGGCTGAGCAAAAAAAAGCCCTCCGTAAGAGATGATAGGTATTAAGCTCAGCTCTGGAAGTACCCAGGTAGTGAGTCCTCTCTGGGATGCAGCCCCACCTCAGTGGATTCATCTGCAATCTTTCCATTTATAAGAGGGTTGGGAAAACCTTCAGGATGAAGAAAAAATTGCTAAAACACAGAAAGGATCAACTAAGTGATCATGGCACCAAGCTTGACAAGAGTTCAAGAAGTGTTTGGATAATTCTCTGAGGTACATCGTGGGATTCTTGGGGTTGTCCTGTGGAGAGCCAGGAATTGTATTCAATGATCCTTGTGGGTCCTTGTGGGTCCTTTTCAACTCAGGATATTCTATGATTCTATTAACTCTGCTGTCAGCAGTGTATTTCTCTTTTTACAAGCAGCATTCCTTTCCCAAAGTGAGAAAGTCCCCCACTTACTTAGGCTTAGCAGTGATCCATCCATCACTGATTTTATACTAAATACCCTGTGTTCAATAACACTTTAAATATTCTTTGCTAACAGTTAATTTAATTTAAATCTTTCACAACACAATAAGTGACAAATAAAACTAATTTATGGAATTTATTTTTTTTTTCATCTGAAGGAGGATGACACCTAATCATGCAATCGTTTTTACATTTAAGGTCAGTAAGGAGGGCAGAGACATGAAAAAGCCAAATAAATATTCCGGCATTAAGACAGAAATGTTCCCACCTACATTTGTTAACTGTGAAAATGGCAGCTAGAGACTGCAAAATAGCGTTTACTCATCCGTATATTGTCTTTGCCGGCATCAGATGTACCTCACCTCCCCTTCATCTCAGCTCAGCATTACTCACTTATGCATGCACAGCATGTGCAAGTGTGAAAAAAATAACTTCTCTTGTAGGAGCTTAAGGTGGATAAATCTTTGATGTACACTGGTAAGCTATTCTAATCTTTGCAGGCACTGTATGAGATATCAACTCTTTAATACTCATTCCTCTTAGAAAGCTGCACAATTGATCTTAGGAAGATCTAAGTAAATCTAGGATTTACTGCTGGAATAAGTTGATACACATCTTTTTAAAGATACTTATAATAATCAGAATGCCTCCATAATGGGCATAACTGCATTAAGCCACGTTAAAAAGCTGCACATTTATCACCAAATATTTTGAAATTAGTGTGCAGAATACTTCTGCTTTTCTTCCAGTTTAGTATATACCATCAAGCCAATGAACATGGATCAGGTTCTCAATTGTTGAAAACTGACAAGCTTCCAGGATTTTGTTACTAAAATGTTTTTTTTTTTAAGTTTGGAACTCTATTAGAATTTAAAATAACCATTAGTGATAAATTTCACTTATTGTTTAACTGTACAGATGGAGACTTTGAAATTCTACTGCATCTCATTATCTTTTAAGATTCTTCTGCTTTTTTTCTCAATTAGGCAGAAGAAACAAACAATTTTACTGCTAAAGTGTTTGTACAAGAATGGTACTGAAACAGTGTGCAATCTTTATTTTGATCAGAGCTACCAAAATATTATGAAAATATAACAACAAAGATTGTTTTTCTGATAAAATTTCCATCCCCCCCTTCCCAAAATAGGCAGTACATGACTTTAGGGAGTGTAATACATCATCACAAATCGTTACTAACTGGGTGGTGAAAAATGACTTAATATGCTGTCTTTTTCAATTACTATATGCAGATGATTTTGCCCATGTAATGGCATGGAACAACATTTTTATTGCAAGTGAAAGAAGCCTTTAGCCCTTGTATATCAAAACCACTGGTGTCTGTTTTGCTCAGTTGCTGTGTATAGTGCATGTTACAGGAAATAACACTGTCTGGGTAGGAACTGCTTCTTTGATCCATACTGGTGTGCTGACTAGCACAATGAGGCCTTTGATTCAGAAATGGGTACAACTCTAATAGATAAGCTGTGAAAGATAATAAACAGCGGGAATTGCAATTGTTGGTGTTTGGATTATTAATGCAGAAAATGCCTCATAGATATTAATCCATTTCACTGGTATCCTCTTGTACCAATTGATCCTCTGCCATTCTTTCTCCATCAATTAGGCTAGAGTATGTAGCAAATTAGGATGAATTCCAGCTCTGCCCACATTATTTGATTGGTTCCTCCCATTCTCATTCAGTGTTTTATACACTCTTGATGAGGGAGTTGGAATTCATGCATCTGGCCCAGTAGCCTGGATAAATACAGTAGCAATCCTCAAAGGACTATTCTGAATGAGAGAGACAGACATTTTGAAAAAAAAAAAAAAAAGCTCCAAAACAAAAAAACACACCAACAAAAAACCCCTATGATGGCATAATGAGTTCAGTTTATACAGTAGCTGTATAAGCTTAAATGTCAGGGATTTTTTTTTCCCTTCTGATTTTGCTTTGCTTCCACTCACAAACCTTTCTGGCAGGATGGTTCATTTCCTAAATAATCTCAGTGGCCCAGAACCAATGGTACCCTCAACCAAATCACACCCTGCTGGTCCCTTTCATGTCAAAACTTTGAGGCATTCTGGTTCACTGTCATTTACAGTTTCTCCACGACACATACAGTATTATTGCCAGTCAAGCCACACTGTACATCTTTTGATTTCGTTTGCATCCCTGGATTGCTCAAGCTGGTCTTATTGAGATCACTGAAGAACATCATTTCCTTATTTAAATAGGATTTGCATTTCTCAGGCTTCTTTAGCAGCCTCTCTTTTGAACACTGCTTTTGAAGATTTGCCCTGACGTCCCTACCAGGCAAGACTACAAAAGCGCATTGTGGGCGCCGAATGTCCTTCGCACTGTTAGCCTAGTGGAGGGCATTATTACATGTGGGGTAAATAAAAGCTAGCAGAGTTAACAAGGATCTTAATACAGGGAAGCATTAAGATCTCTAGAGCAGCTCTACTGTAAAATCTCAATGACAGTCCTGGGTCTCTGTCAGGCTGCAGAAAATTGCTGATGAAGTTAGTTCAAATTACAGTAGTGGTAAGTCCCGGCAAACACACACCCAAACAAAGATCAATTTATTGTTCTTCAGACAAGTTCTCAAGGTAGTTAAGCTCGATCCCCATGCTCTAAAATGTCCCCTGAATTGAGTTTTCTTTCCTTATAGGGCTGACTGATATGGCTGATATCCAAAACACCTAGAAATCAATGTAAGTGAGTGAAACTTGATACAAAGGCTTACTTATTAACTTAAACACACTTTCAGAATACGGGGTGCTGAGGTGAAGATACATGGTCAGATTCAAGCTGATGCTTCCTCTAGTAGATCTATCCAGATAGACATATATCAGCTGGAGTCCTTGGCCAAAACATTTCAAATTCTGCATGAATTCTGTTCATACAGAAAATTGAATTCCAGGAGTTGAATCAATACACAGAAAGTAGGTCACCCCTGTAGCTGAAAGTGATGGGAGTTCTGTGCTTGGCTCAGGTCTTGCCTAATTGCCCAAACTAGGAACTAGATCTGTGTCTGATGTATCACATATGTCTTTATCTCTTCAAGCCTTATTCTTCCCGTAGAGATAATTTGGGGAATGAAGTCCATAACTATTAGGTAATTCCTTATTTCCAGGACTACACGACCCACTTTGCTCTTGTGGGTTAGTAGGTGGTGAAAGAAGAAATGAGATATTAACTTTATAGCTTCTCAGACAACCTCAAAAATTAAACTATTGTCCTGTATTATCATATATCTTTGTAATTCCTTTGTACTTCTGAACCCCAGGTCACAAACTAGCACACTATGAAGTGTTCAGCAATTTCCATACCATAAATCCTGCTAAGGATGAAAGATTCACTTCCGAGTATTACTGTCCAATTTCTGTAACACCAGGATTAGCTTATTTAGGTAAGCTACTAAGTCTGAGGCTCTTTAACCAAAAATAAACCTCAGAGTTTTGGGAAAATCTCAGAGTAACAGCTATTTCCAGCAATCAGGATTACTTGTTTTTTGTGGCAATGCTCTCTGCACTAAAAATTCTTCCTATTAGCACTTCCTTGAACAGCAGTGAACAATAATTGGACCAGATCCAAATCTTAGACAGCATTGAGCATCAGTCATGGTTTTTATGGGAAATGTTATTAAATATTGTATTTCATTCATAACGAAAAAGAAAGTTCTTGGGGTTTATCAGGAAGCAATTTTTGTTCTGTGAAAATGGAAAAAAACAAAAAAGCTTATTTTGAAAATAAAACAATGAACCAAGAAAACTTTAAAAGCAGGTAAACTCATAGGACAAAATATAGAAAAACTCCGATCTGAATATTCTGCATATTTTGACAACCTAAAACAAACAAAAAAAAATTTGAGACCACAACACTTTCAGAAATTATTTCATTTTATTGAAGCAGGTATTTCTTGGGGATGTTCTTATCTAACAAAACCAAAAATGGGGGCAAATCCAAAGCAAACAAAGTTTTAAAAGTATTTAAAATGCCATAGCCAACTTTAATCACAAGTTGCATAAAAATAACAAAAATAACTGCCCTGTGTGGCTTATTCATATGTTGTTGGAAACCCACCTAGCCCTGTAGAGAAACTGGTCCCCAAAAGACATTAAATAACAATCTACCAGTTTACCACTCTCAAGCTGATATTATGCACATTGTACCTGCATTTCTAAAAATCAAGGGGTCATGCACTTTCTTCTTTAAAAGGTCGTACGGAGATTGTTAATGAAAAGCTGCTGAGAATTTAAAGCAGTTAAAGGCAACTGTGACTAGAGGAAACCAATTTGTATCCATCGGTTTCACAGCAGGCTGTCATCTCTCTGCCTCTATTCATTTGCTTATTTTCTGGTTCAGTAAAAACTCTGTTCTACTATTATGATTTAATGGCATGGTAATCTTTATAAACCTACTAGATTTTTCTGGAATATATTTAGGAAAAATAAATGTATAGGGGTTGGCAGCATACTCCTTAATTAAGATTCCCCACGCGTGTGGGCAAGCGCGTGTTTGGAATCCAAACCCATTCATGCTTCTTACTCACAAACAAGGCTCTGGTTGGAGGGAAGAAGCTGATGATAATTTTTCCTAACACCTCACATTTTAATACAAAAAAAAAAAAAGAAAATCCAGGCTGGAAGCATTTTAACACAGATTTTCAGTCTCGGATGTGTCAGTGACTCTCTGAGTGATAATAAAGAGTTATGATGCTACAGTTGCATGGTCTGGAGTGAAATGGAGGGTTACTTGAAGTCAAGAATTCAGGTTGCAGTAGGAAGGGGTGAGGGGTTGTGGCTGGATTGCTTCTCACAGCAGTGCCTATATATGTACAAGGAAATTCACTTCTGGAAGTGAGGGCTCATAAAGACAGACACAGTCACAAGCCTATAAATGCTACCACCAGTGGATTTGCCAGGGGAAATGCACTGCTTTTCAGAGGTTGAGTGAAAGTGCTGTGACAGGGTACTCTGAGTAACATGCAAGGTACAGTTTCTACTTCTTTCTCTTGCATCCATTCAGGATGATCACCATCCCAGGAAAAAGCGGGAAAAAATGAAAAAGGAGCAGAAATGAAAATATCACAACTTCCCAGCAAAAGCAACTGTAGTGGTAAAATCTATGACCAAGTCTCATGAGGAAAATTTACATGAGAGGGAAAACAGTAAAAAAGATTCTTTATTTCCTTATCCCTTCTTCTCTGACACAGCAAAGCCAAAATTTCCTATAAGAAGCTTCCATTTGTGTGGGAGGGCATAAATCTAGATTAGTCACTACTGGGTGTTGTCAGTATTTCTTAGGCACTAGGTCTTGTAAGTCATTTAAGTCTGTATTCTTACAAAATGAAGGAGATGTATTCAATCATGAGCAAGCCCACCGCTCTGGCTGTCACACTGCTGGCTGTTCCAGTGTTTCAGTGATGTTAGTTCCCATCCACCTTCCTTTCCAAGGAAGGGCATAAGGTGTTCAGGAAGGAATATATAAAAAAGCTTTTCTGACACTTGTTCATGCTCTTCCTAAATTGGCAGTCTAGGACCGAAGGAGAAAGATAGTTAACAACTCTACAAAAAATTCCCTAATATTTTTAATCCATATGTGAAAGCCTATTAACTTGTGAGAACATTTCATTGTGCCTTGCCAACATCCCCAGAAGTCGCTGTTTGTGAATTCAAACAGATCACTTTGGCTGATTGCACACTAAATCAGTGGCACACCATTACTTACATACCATTCATTGCATGCTTTAAAATGTCAACCTCATTTTCTCTATGAGACAAACAGCACAATAGTCTCCAAAAATGTCAAGTTTTTCTTGTTTTTTATCCCCCTGACTTCACACTGAATGGACAAACAACCTCGTCACACACAAACTCCTCCCTTGGAATGTCCTGGAAGTGTCAGCCACCTTCCCAGAAATAATGTTGAAAGCCGCATGATGTTATTGATCTACTTAGAGAATGCCAAAAGCCATAAACATTAATTAAAAAAAACCTTAGTCACTGTACATGATACCTAAAAGAAGAGAAAGTAAAATCTACTTAATATTCCATATCAGCTGTAAGAGCACTCAATAAATTTTTGCAGCTTTATATCTCTGATCCACTGATTCCTTTAGTGTTTTGAATGACATGGATCTGTTGTTAGAAAGCCACCATAAAGCCTCTGCAGCTTATAGGCCCATTTAACTCAATTTTTACAGCAGTGAATACAACAACTGAATTTTCAACCTGTGAAAGCAACCAGAAAAAAAATCGAAAACCTAAGCAGGTTCATACTGTATTTACAACATTACAAATGTCTTTTTCCTTGCAATAATTCAATTTACAATTGGCCTTAGGGAGAAAATCAACATGACCAAATTACAGCTGACAAGACTGGAAAAAAAAAATCTCAAAGACATTCTCTGAGTAGATACCAATCCATTCATAGTAGAAAAAGAAACACTGAAATAGCAACTTTGGGGAGACACTATTGCTTGTACTTTGATCTTTGGTCACTCAGTCTAGATGCTGAGGGGACCTCTTGGAGAGTCTCCCCCTCCTAGATAGGATTTTGCAGCTAAAAGACCCTGGACCACATTCCAGAGAACCATCTACTCAGAGCTTTTCAGAAAAGCAATGCTTTTCCCTACCTAGTATGCTATCAACCACAGCTTCAATACCAGCAGTGATAAATTGTCCCCAAACAACTTGATACTTTGTGTTCATAAAACCACCTGCCATGAGGGTCGCTGTAGTTCGAGCCAAGAAAGGAAACTTACTGAAGAGCAACAGGAGCACTGATTATTTCATGTCATAGGTAACAGGAGAATCTGCATCTGGGAAAACAATTCTTTTGTCCTCTCCAAACTGAGAACTAATACAGTCCCCTTTACTCTTTACCTACACGCCTGCACTGATGCTGTTACTTTGTAAATACAGTTTCATCTGAAAATGAACACTATATTAGAAAATAACTAAACATGTCTTCCAGATACAACTTATTCTCTCTAAAAAGAGGTTAAAACACAGTAAATTTCAACCGATGTTTCTCTGCCCCATTTCTTCTGAGTGTTGGGAGAACTGCTGTGACTGCCACTCTCTAACAGCTCTTCAGTTTTTTTGCTCCCTCATTTACCTTCTAGTCAGTAAATCTATTATTGGTAAAATGCATTGGCCTGGGATAAGCTTCTTCCCGTTATCAACATTTCTGCTATTCTAAAAAGGATTTAAATGGTGACTAATAGCATTTGTCTTAATCATTTTTGCAATTAACTGTGCAAACCTATCTAGTCGAAAGATACGGAAATAATTAAAGTGGACATTTACATTCTTTTTCATTTTTCTTCTTTTCTTCTTTCCCATTATCTTTGGCAAGGCATTCCAGGGCTGTAAATACTTTTTTTTTCTTGAAAAAAATGTCAGAGAAAAAAGCATTTTCAGAAAGTATGTTGGGAAAATTTTGCAGGAGTCTATAAATGTCCTTTCGGTTAAGCTACAGCATCTTGCTGCGACCCAGGGAATCTTTATTAAGCCCAATCTTTACTGTTAATTGGAATAAGATCCAAAATCTCTTACATAGTCAATTATTAGTCACTATTCAAGTTTTTTCTTTGTTTGCATTGCCTAAGTATCTGAGTCACAGGTCAAGATCCTACTCTACTATGTTCTCTACAGACATGGGGATTTAGGCATATGCTTTTGGGTGCCTGCCAAATGGTTGCCTATGCCTATAACCTAGAAACAGATAATGATTTTGCAAAAATAATGGAAATGCTTGTTGCTGTTCTGCCAGCCAGCCTCTGCTTCCTCTTTCCACTTGAACTCCACAATCTACATAAGAGTGAAAAGAAATTGCTGACTGGAATGTGCAAGGGCCACCAGCTTGGCCCTGCACCTGAGAATGCTCAGGTACTACAAGGGCAAGGAGAGGGCCATCACAAACCTGCTTACCCAAGTGGGAATGAGGACTCCACCTGAGGAACCACGGGTAAAGCCTTTTTGGGAGGTCTTTGTTTCATCTTTTCCCTCTGTGCAGCTGGAATGTTGCGGACTATTTCCAGGTTCATGGAGATCCAGTCATCAGTCACCAAAGATGGTGGTTTCTCTTCACACATAAGATGTTGGATAAAAACTTTACTCATGCCCAAACCTTTACCAGCTGCAGGATAGTTTAGCCCTGCAAGGGGAATCCATGGTGTATTCTCAAAGAATAGTTAAAACCTATGACACTACCCTCCCAGAGGTTCACCCACAGTGCAGAGGTGAGAAATTGGTCTGCAGGAGGAGGCCCAGGGAATGAGATCGACTTGAACTCATTCAGGCAACAGCCCACTCTACTTTTCCTTCTACTTGTTATGGAAAGGAGCCTAGGGAGATTAACCTCACTGGACTAACATTAGCCTTTTTGTAGCTCTTCCTAAAGCTTTTCAATGCAGGTTAGCTTAAGCTAATGGATATTTTTCCTCTCTATCAACTGCAACACACAGTTAATAACAGTTCCTCCTCTCCATACACTTTTGTTAGAGTCCCTAGCAGGAGGAAAAGCTGTGTGAGCACATTGCCAGTCAAAAAGGGGTTTGGTTTCTCAGCACACTAACACACTTCTTGAGGGAGCTGTCTTCCACAGGTTGTGCTCTTGGGAATGGATTGTTTAAATAAAAAAATAAATCTTCTCCCATCTTTCTTCTGGAGGTGTGAAGGTTTTGACATGCTTAGCTAGGACAGTCCTACTGTTTATCTCCTTCACATTAATTTGCACAAATACATTAAAAATCAAACAAAAAGAACCCCAAACCCAGTAAATCTCCTTTTTGTCCTATTAGAAAAGCTCATCTTCTCAATTCAATGTAGGCAGCAAATCCATAAAAAGTAACAATATATAAAACATGTCATAGATTTGGCTTGAACAGTTTAATTAATTTAGTCCATTTGGGAGTAGATGACAAGGCTTTTTCTTCAGAAACCTTCATTGATTCCTTTTAAATAGTGCTGACACAAGTGGAAGTAATTCAAATTAATGACGGACAAAGTTCTACTTTGGGTCGAGATTCTTTAAAGAGTTCGGATTATAATCAGTATTAATACACCCATATTTAACACTTATATATAAACAGAGTTGAGAGGTCTTTTCAATGAGAAATTAAAATAATGAGGGAGAGCTTCCATTCTTTCCTTCCACTTCTCTTAATATTCATACGATTGATTGCCTGACCTGTTCTCTGTGTAATATAGGAAAAAACCACAACTTCCTTGAGATGTTGAAGAAGAATCTGTGAAGAGGAGATCAAAACTTGGAGGATACACAAATAGGCTAAATTATTTATTAGAAACTGCTATGTGACTGGAATTCAGAAGGATAAATTGTTTCAGAGAAAATAAGAATCTCACTTCCTTTGATTATGATGATAATTAATTATCAATTGCATTATGGTAACAAAGTGGTTTTATTTGTCTACACACAAAAACCGGTGTTACCCTAAACCTAAAGTCACTGCTCATAAATATACCAAATGAATTTTTTTGTTGAATTATTTCATTCATCTTCCAAGGCTGAAAACGTAAAGAGCTCCTCAACAGAAATTTTACAGAAAAGATAAGTAGATGGGAGAAAGATCAGTTTCATTGAGGCTTATTTGATATTCTCATTCATCACCAGCACCTAACAACCAAAAGCAAGTGTCTTAGCCTAATGCTCCTGCCCAAAGTGCAACAGCAGTGATTTGGAAGGGACATTAAAAATTACTTTGTAGTTTTAAGGGGAGTTTTATAAATATGTTTCTTAAGAAAACTACAGTATCTTCATTATTTGATGGTTTTTAGAAGCCTGAAATCAATCAGGAGCTGATCTTGAGCTGATGGAGAAACTGGACTAGCTGACCTCTCAAGGTCCCCGAAATACTATTTCTGATTCACAAACAAAAAAAAAACGAATTCTGCCTGTGGAAGGAAAGCTTAAATTGTGAAGAAATTTACATAGGAGGGAGAGGATTTAAAGCTTTGCAGAAGGATTAAAGTTTGCTATGAGCTCCAGCATAAAAGTGGTACTGTTAAGTGAAAACCTTTATACAGTTAAGCAGCACCCTCATCCTTCAGAGAAATACCATTTGCAGATAAGAGACGTGGACTTCCAGATCAGAGCAAGGGGCACTTTCATGGTGAGTTTGAAGGAAGATTTAGTCTTTGGATTTTTACTTGTTATTGTACCTACCTGCTTCTCCACTTTCATGGGGGATAATTTTTTTACAAGACTATTGCATTAAGAAAACACGCTTGAAAAGGTGAAGGCAGCCCAGTGATAGTGCACAGAGCAATAGGAAGCACTCAGAATTTGAAGTGAGTCAAAGGAGTCTGAGCTGTGCACCAAGGAGAATAACATATCACTGAGATAAATTCCCTTGCTCGCGCCAGGTAGCACAATCATCCTTCATTACACACTCTAGCTCAAGTTTGCAAAATGAGTAGCAATTCCAGTTGCCTGCATTTCTGTCACTTTGGGCTGACCTAGATTCCAAAGAGTAAGGAGGGGAGAGTAAGGAGTGGATATCGAGACCGTAGAGTAAACCTCCTGGGATCAAACTTTTGTAAGTCTGGTGCAGAGCTATTTTGGGTTGAACAACATAAAGCTGATGCATTAAAGAACTCTGCCACCATGTAATTAATGTTACATCTTTAAAGCTGACCTAGAATCTGGTCTCAGCCTGACTTCATCTATTGTGAAAGAAAAATAAAACCAAGGTCTGTGCAAGAACAGATGACCCAGCAGGTTACCTCAAGTGAGCCCCATCAGGACATGAGGCAACAGCACAAGTGAAAAGAAGTTGTATACAAAACACTTGTGTCACCTTTGTTTTCTCAATTCAGATTACTTTTTTTCTCATTTATTAACTTATTTATGGCCATGTTTATTGGTAAAGCCTTCAACATGACACTGGAGCAAGGCTAAACCATCTCCATAATAAGATTCCTTTCTTCGTGAGACTCTTGTCAGATAAATCATGTTGTCCCCAGTTCAAACTGTAAAAGATGAATCTGACTTATTGTTGCCACAATTCAAAATGCAGACTTGTCCTCAAATTATGCTAAAGCTTTAAGGCTTTTCACAAAAGATCCATAGCATAATCTTAATATTCAAGTACTGGTAAACCTCTCTCGAATCTTTGCTGCATAGGAAACGTTAAGTTCAGGGAACACAGCCAACAATGCCAGCCACCTCACACTCCCTTAAAAGGCTGCCGCAAGTCATGAGAATTCATGAGGAGAGCTGTTTAAAAAAATATTCTCTCTCATGTGAAAATTTTTCTTTTTCATCACCTGCCCCTCACTCCAGTCTTTAAATATTTGTTTCCCCTTGCCACAAATCAAGATGTTGCTTATAAGATCTGTGACATTTCCTTTAACAAAGCCACTGATTTTTGCCAGGATAGCCTGCGATTTTTTTTCCTTTTAAAAAAAACACCAAAAAACCAAAAAACCCACCAAACACCAAAGAACTCCCTGTATTAGAATATGAATTTTCTGGATAAAACAGGTTTGGTTGTGATAAACAAAGAATAGAATGGAGGCTGACTCTTCCCTTTCCCTTCTTCAGCTACTGCCTGGATTTGGGAGTTTCACACTCTCCTGTACTTCTCTAAAAGAAAGGATAAAAATAGCCCTAATGAGCAGCTCTGTAACTACAAACAGTAAGTATTTCAGTTAGAAAAAAAAATGTCACTGTTAAGCTTTCAGTGGCTGTTATATATAACAGCAATTTAAAACATATAGTATAAAAATGATGAAAGCTACCTTGACAGGGGTGCTTTTAAATCTCTAAGATATATGGAAATATAAAATAAATATTTAGCATGTTGATTTTGCACGTAGGAAGGAGTCAAATGCATGCCATTACCAACATCTTCCCTCCCTCCCCCACCACTGTCTTCAAGACAGTGAAAGACACATCACCGTTGCATGTATTCTGTTATTCCTTTGTGCCCACAGGCACTCATATGCATCATGATTTAAGAGTAAATTAAAAAAAAAAAATCTGGTGCATTAATTGTATGACACAGAAGAGTTCAAATGGAATTGAAAGCCTTTTCTCATCACCAGGTACATTGTCTAGTAAGCGACGGTTTCAGATATTAAATAACGCTGGAGACAAGGGAACAAATATTCCCTGTGAATAGGTATGGAGTTAATTGAAGGCTGCCCTATTGTTCTATACTGTAATCCAAAACACACCTGCAAGGGCTTCCTTCCTCTTTTGATTCACATACACAACTATGTGGGGGGGAGAAGAGGAATGAAAGTCAAGAAATGAAGTAAAATGAGGGGAAGGAAAGGGAGAGAAGATGAGAATAAGACGGATCTTGGGTTTTTTTTCCTATAATCTAAAAAGAGTTAATCAAAGTAAAATGTGTGTTGCAATATGGGGGGGGGAGGAGAAATGACCTTAAGAGATTAAGTGCATAAATGGAATGGAATTTAGCCACATGCCATTACAGTCAGTAATAGAGATTTTTTTTCCTCCCCCAAACAAATATCACAAATAGAACTAAACAGTAAGGGATAATTTGGGGTGGTAGCTCTGAAGTCCTCTATTCAATGTCAAGAGAATGCATGAACAGTGATGCATGCTATCTGGCTGAGAAAAGGGAATTCTAAAGTAGGCTCCGTTCTTCATGGCCAGACAATTTCTTTTTTGTGTTCTGCCAGAACTCTAATTGTAAAGCCCCTTTCAATTGCACCAATCAGCCATGTCTTTCAAGTTGGCTCCCCCCATTCTATTATTCAGCTGACAAGCGGTTATAAAAAGAGAGATTTTTTTCCACATAGGCAGAAGCTATACGAAGATAAGTGACGCCAGCTACATTTAAATTTAAAAACCAGATTCTTTCATAAAATTGTAGGTTGCTGCCATTCACTTCTTATTTTATCAACTGGCAACTGGAAACACTTTCTCCCCTTAAACAATAATAAAAGGAGATAAGCTAGTAAAATACTTCTGAGTAGGAGTACAGACAAAGCAGAATGCTGTAAGAAAGGGACAGATTTTAACCAGCCCAGAATGAAAGGACAGTAGAATATTTCATACCATGGGAAAAAAATGACTGTCCAATTCTAGAGAAAAGGATACCACATATTTTCATAATTGATAAAAAGCTGAGGTTTCTGAGACTGACATTGCAGCCAAATAATGGCACATAGTCCACATCTGAAAAAAAATTGTGGACAAAAAAAAAAAGATGGGTGTGACATGTTTATTTTGGTTGGGTCAAGTCATATCATACCTTTGTCACAAAGGCATCTGAATTTTCTGAAGGCAGATTCCTCTCATATTCCAAGTTAGCAAGTTACTCATTTGATTTCAATGGTCTTATTTGAGATAGTCTCCAGCAAAAAGCAAAAAAGCAAGCGGAAGCTGCCAGTGTGATTTACAACTTTGTGTGTGTAATATCCTTCCACATGGTATTCCTGGATTATGGACTGTCCAGAGAGGTTTGCAAGATGGAGCTCCACGAGAAGAAAACAAAAAGGAAGATTAGGGTAGTTATCATCACCTGTTTTCAAGCCTCCAAGGTAAGACCTGATGCTTCAGACAGCCTTTGGATGCTTGAAAATGTGAGACTGGCCATTCTGCTGGCATGAGAGAAAACACACTGGGTTTTCTGCATTAGTTTAATGGAGAAGAAAGGATGTTAATGGGAGTGACTGAAGGTATTCCATAAATAAGAAGTAGGAGTAGAGTATATTGCAAAGTGTTTTCAGGAAAAGAATTAATAAAATACAAGGAAATGCAACTGCTGGACTTTTGCATGCAAAACAAGAAATGCATTGAAAGAAGACAAAAGACCTTCCCTGGTCTGGAAGGAAACCAAAACTCAGGCAGATCATTAGGAGAGACACATTCTAGACAGTATAGTTACCAACAAGCTATAGCTGTCATATGCCCAGTCATAGTATGCAAATCGAAGGAGTAGAGACAGCTGGGGAGTGATGAGCTATCATGGAAACCAAGAGTCTGAATAAAAACAAACTTCATAATAGAAACCAAGTTGTGAAGAAGCTAATGAAGACCATCCCATAAGCAGGGAAAATCTTTGAACAGGACAAATGTGCACAATATTTTCACAAAAACTAGGGGGTCGGAGGGGGGAGGGAAATCAAAAAGATCCAAAGAACTTAGCTTTTCAGTACACTGAAAAATATTTCAGTCATAATGTTCTCCAAACATAATGCTTTTTTTTTCTTCCAATCCCAGCACACAACCCATCAAAGAAAAAACTAAATCAGCCAAAACCATTAAAAATCCAAATGGAGCAGAAGAAAAGGTTTACATTCCTCCATTTC
This sequence comes from Pseudopipra pipra, assembly GCF_036250125.1. NCBI lineage: Eukaryota > Metazoa > Chordata > Aves > Passeriformes > Pipridae > Pseudopipra > Pseudopipra pipra. The sequence continues at coordinate 143,651,496 of NC_087549.1, read as the reverse complement.
CAGAGTTACCTTGCTGAATGATTGCAAAGCCAAAGAGAAATGAATGATTCATCCAAGACTATAAAGTGGGTCAGTGCAGACTCGAGAGTGTAAGGTTCCTAGTGTGTCTTTTAAGTATTAGACTTAATTCTTTGACAAAACTGTCACAATGAAATTAGCCAGAATAGTCCTGGTTCACCTTTTAATAAAAATTGTTTTCAAATATCTTCCTGCAACTCTCCCCCCTTCATTTTATCCAAGCAAAATATGTGTCTATCACATAAGCTGTTATTGGATCAGACAGAGAAATAGAAAATTGTATTCTGTGGGTAAAGAACTCAAGTCAGACACATTAGAAATTCAAAAAACAACCAGTCATGATTGATTGACTGGTTATTCATGTGAACCCACTAGGAAATGCAACATCACTTTATCAGCATGCTCTCATCTCAGGAGTGCTATGGCTCTTGGTTTAAGTAAGCTATTTTTCCTCAAGAGTACTTATTTATATTTTAAGCAGAATTTTCTTGTACTGAGGCTGAGCCCCAGAAAAAATTAGCCTGAAGGGCTCCATGGCTCTATTTTGCTTCTCAGTGGACTGTGTATGTGTTTTCTAGATAGCTTTCTACACCATTTTAAAGTGGTTAGAACAACGATTTATGCGTCAGTGAAGAGTACAGGGATCTGACTGGACTTGTGGATTTCATTCAGTGGACAACCACCAGAAGAGTAGTTGGATTAAGCATGACAGTCTCACCTTGCCCTTCCAGGACAAGAGATCCAACTGACAGAACCTGTAGTGACACAAAACATGAGCACAGAAAGGCAAAAAGCCTATGGGGGAGAAGGTGTCTTTTTTCAAGACTTTTCCTTATTTTTCTTTACTCAACACAGTAGCATCAGCTTAATGCCTGACATGGTTTTTCATGGTTTTTTTTTTAAGTTTTCCAACATTGTGAAGCCTTTTTATCTGCCCTTGTATTTCTATGTACTTGTGATGGTTTGACACTCAACTTGTACTGCACCACATCATGAAAGGTCCTTAACAGGACTGCTGAAATAAAAAGGTACCACAGTAGATTGAATTTTGTCAGCACATTAGTTTGGATACACAGTATATCTTATGTCAACTGACAGATCTTAGATTCATAGAATGGCTTGAGTTGGCAGAGACCTTGAAGATCATCTAGTTTCAAACCTCCTGCCATGTGCAGAGAACTTTCCACTAGAGCAGATTATTCAGAGATCCATCCATCCTGACCTGAACACCTCCAGGGATGGGTAGTCTTCAACCTCTCTGGGCAACCTGTCCCAATGCTTCACCACCCTCACAGTAAAGAATTTCTCCCTAATATCTAACCCAGATCCATGGCTTAAGGCCATTACCCCTTGTCCTATCACTACATGTCCTTGTGAAACATCCCTCTCTAACCATCTTGTAAGCCTGTTTTAGATACTGGAAGGTGCTGTAAGGTCTCCATGGAGTCTTCTTTTCTCCAGATGAACAACCCCAACTCTCTCAGCCTGTTTTCACAGGAGAGGTGTTCCAGCCCTCTGATCATCTTCATGGCCCTCCTCGGGCCTTATTCCAGGAAGTCCCTGTCTTTCTTTTGTTGGGGGCCACAGACCTAGACACAGTACTCCAGGTGGGGTCTCACAAGAGCAGAGGGGCAGACTTGTCTCCCTTGACCTGCTGGTCATGCTGCTTTTGATGCCCAGTACATCACTGGCCTTCTGGGCTGCAAGCACATACTGCCAAGCCATAGTGATCCTTTAGTCCATAAACATCCTCAAGTTTTTCTCTCTAGGCCTAGTTCTCAATCTATTTTCTGCCCAGCCTGTATTTGTACTTGGGATTGTCTTGACCCAGGTGCAGGACCTTGCACTTTTCCTTGCTGAACTTCACAAGATTTGCACAAGCCCACACCTCAAGCCTGTCAAGGTAGGCATGAGCATGCAGATTTTTTTTCTGTTTGTGAACAAAAAACCACTAGGGAGAGCTTGGAAAATCTGTCTTTTAAAGAAAAGTAGACCAGAAATTAGAATATAAATCTCAAAAGATGGAAAACTGCTTAAAAAACTTGTTTTACACATCATTAAAATAATATTTTTGTTTCTCTTGATGTGGTAGATGGGTAGAGCCATCTTGCTAATAAACACACAAAGCACTGTCAAAATTTCTGAGACTCCTATCCTAGCTCGTCCTTTATCTACTTCTGTGAGTGGCATGTGACAGAGGCTCTGGAGGACAGCTCTTGCCACTTTTGCAGCTGACCACCCTCAGTGCAACTTCACACCACCCTGGAGCCAGTGGGGCCAAGTGACCACATCACAGAGCCAGGGAAACACATTGCCCTTCACCATTAATAAACTCATACCTCATCTGAGAGACTTTTCTCATGGCTTGGGAACAACAGATACAACAGCTCCCAAAAGCATTTTCACTTGTTAATGGAAAAAGGAATTTGTAGGAGAGGGTAGAAAAGCAAACCTGGCAAATTTTAACAGCATTTCACTACTGCTGTCAGATGAAAGGTAGGTATGTTATAGTTGGAAAGGGACCAGAAAGCTGAAGAGAATAATAAGATACAAGCCATCCATCAGTAGTAGATATGGAATAACCCATCCACAAGAGAAACGATCAGTATAATTTGATTTGTTGTCTGAATGATATGAAAATATTTCCTGAGATTCATTTAATCACGTAGATTTTTTTTGCTGTTCATAAAAACGTGCAGGGCTTTCTACAGTCCTGCTTGAAGTCCACCATTGGCTGCAGTAATGACTTTCACAAGGAAATCATGAGCTGTGTGGAAAAGCATTTCTGTTAACTGCTTGTGAATACCATTGGGTACCCTTTGCTTAAACTTTGAAAAAAAAAGCATATGAGCGAAAGGTCAAGATCTGCCTTTTTACATGTACTTTGTATACATTATAGTGTTTCCTCATCCATTTCCTCTGACAGATTTTTAAAATTTTCTCTTTACAGGCAAATCAGTATTTTCGTATAATCTCAACAAAATTGGATTCACATGACAGCCTTCTTAATGCTGACTAACAAGTAGGCTAACCATGCTAATGCATTTCAAGTGAGCACATGTGACTATTTTGTAGTCCAGAAGCATTAATACAGGGACACAGATAGCATTATTTGCTATGTCCTGCACCCATTTGCTTCTTCACAGCCTATAAATACTGTGCCTGTCAAATCCTGACAGTGTGGTATCGGGATTTCTCTACAATGAGCAATTGAATGTCATTTGAAAGTGGCGTATTTTAATTAGCCTGATTCTAGACACCACCAGCCATCTTAAAACTGCACAAAGTAATTGTGGCCAAATTGCATTTGGTCAAGATTTAAGAAAAAAAAAAGAAGTTTTGCAGGAATATTGTACTCTACCTAAAATTAACATTTTGCTAGATTTTTAAATCATTAATTTATCACAATGTCTGAGATACTTCTCTGCCATGTCTTACAATTTATGTGGATTTTTTTTTAAACCGTACTAGCTAGTTCTGCTTGCCCTTAGCATTAATATAACTATCTTTGTCTACACACAGTGCTATAAACTGTTTATAAACACAGCAAGGGAACCAATGGGAGCCTTTTCCATTTGGGTCACTGCTATGGAGTTAAACCAATGCTATGAACTTTAGGAATTCCACGCCTCAGAGTGGCACAGGGCATGATTTAATGAGCATTCACAGTAATAACGGAATCTGATCTATGCAAACAAATAATGCTTAATAAAACAATTACCTCATGCATGAGAAACAGCTGTGGCAGCAAATACTCTGTGGTTACTTGTGCAATAAGGAAGGTTTAAGAAAGAAAAACTAGGCACAAAATGTTCAGTAGGTCTCAATTATTTCTTCCTTTTTCTATAGCGTAACTTGAATGCCATAAACTTAAAATCATTTCAACAAAAGAATATAGTGCATTTCTGTTTGTGGATGACATTTTAAAAAAGAAGTGAAGCTGTACTGTACCAGAGTAATACAGTACTGACTATTATTTTTTTGTGTATATATACATACATATTTGTATGAACAGCAGACACTATGAATGCTTTCAGCTGATCTATTTTCTTTCAATAAAATACTGAGAAAAACATATGGACACATATAAAAGACACTATGAAAAGAAAAATTGCACTGCAATATGAACCTAAGCCAAAACTCATTGAAGGATCTGTTTGGAAGCACTTTATCCCAAGGCAGAGGAGCAACAGACCCAGCACTTGGATTCACAGGGCAACCGGGACTGTGACTGTGAGGATTGCCAGTAAAATTAGAGCTTGGCTTCCAACTCTACAGCACTACACATGAGTGCTTTCAGCAGTGAGTGCCAACAGGTCACCTAACCCGTGGGATGAAGAAAACATTTCAGTCTGGGAGAGGCAGGACAGGATTTAAACATGCACCATATCAACAAAGCACACAGCAGGCTCCCAGGAAGGCATGGAGTAGCTGCAGAGTCCAAGGAGTGTTTTTATTTTGGTGTCATGTTAATACGGGCTGAGAAGTGCTTTGATATCTCAAAGTTTGACTTTTGGAGATCTTGAACTTTTGGGAGCAGAAAGAAATCCTAATTAAAAAGGAAAAAAGATGTTTCACGAAGTTAAATATCATATTTTTCCACCACTGAGTGGAGCATATCAACTGAAAACCTTTTCATATGAAGGAGAGAAAAGGGGTAGGAGCATACAACCCATTTGAGCCATCATCTGAACAGTACTGATGACACTGATTATATTGACTAGACTTGAAAGGTGACTATCTCAGATAAATATTACCCTCTATATCTTCACCTCTTGAAAAGCAGATTTATTGTTTGTTTACAGTTGTTTTGAGGCTCTGTGCCCATCGTCTCTCCTGCAGCCCTTGTCTGGCCCTCCATTTTCTATGGCACACCACATAGGTGCTCTCCTGGGGCCCATCAGGAGACTAAGATTTTCCTTGATACTGTTTCCACCTAGACTTGCTCACACTCCTCTCTCATTTTTCTTGGGCCCCAAACTAAGAAAGCTCTCATCTTGACTTCTTCTGGACCATGGTGAGCAAAGCCATCTTTTCCATGTCTCACTTTCTGTAAGAACTTATGTTCCTTCCTCTCAATGTGCATTAGTTTACCTTTTCTTTTACTGTCCTAACATTCTGCCTGTAATCCTGATATGAGTTTTTCACCTCTCCAAACAGTTCATCAACAAAGTAGCAAGGGAAGAGCCAGGATGGTATTGCTGGACTCACAGACACAATGAGCCTCTGCTGCATATTCAAGTTCTCCTGCAATCACAGCAAAGGACTCCCAGTCCCAACAACTCATACTGGTTCCTAAGGATCAAGATGGCCCATGGATGAGCCTAAAAAAGGGGTTTGGTGTCAAAAATATTTAGTATGGCATCATTTGAAGACTCTCCATGCCCTGTCATTCATTCCTTTATTTTTCCTTCAGGGGTGGTTGAGAGGCAGAATAACATAAGGCATGCAATTATTCCCTTTTGACATCATTTTGTCTACAGTGAAGAAACAAAACATTAGTTGTCTTCTCACACTGTGACAGTAATGTGGGGCAATAGGCACAGGTCATTCCTTCCTCCTGTGGACAACCTGTACTTTGCTTGGCAACACAAAGGTAGAGAGAAGTCTCTTCTTGAATTAAGAGATTAGAAATGTGGTAATTAAATTAAGCATTTCGTTCAGGAATAATGTTTCAAGAACTGAAGCAATCACGGAAATTAAAGTTTTGAAGATATTTCACAGAGCAACTACCAGTGACTGGTAGGGTCTCCAAAAACTGCTGTTGCTTTCAATTGATGGCTGCCATTCGTTGTTTTTTCCTCCCCTTGTATAGTCAGCAGAATTATCTATAGCTGCATCAGTATAGTAGTGACATATGTAAAGCATGGAAAAATTAGATGATGGAGAAGAGAAAGCTTGCCTTGAAATCTTTCAGTAAATGAGATACCAAGGAAGAACAGCAAAAAATTCATGTTTTCTTAACCTGTGTTTTGAATAGCACATATATACTTAAATAAACAATTCATGCTTAATTGTAATCCAAATTTCCTTAATACAACACATAACTTCTGTGTCTTGACTTCTCAACATATAATGAGAGGAAATAAAAAAAATCATTACATCATAGGCTGTAGTTTATTAGTGCTTAAATGGAAGTATAGAAGTTTTATTAAAAGTGAGAATTAGAATGTACTGGTGGTATCTGAATGGAATAAAGTCTGTCCATGCATTTGTAAAAATAAACTAGGATTAACTCAAACTTTGGTTTAAGTGCTGTGCAGAGTTGAAGGTGTCTGGTCTAAATGACTTAATTGAGGCCAATATGTAGGAATGAACCAAGAAAGAGCAGTTTGAACCAAGAAAGACCAGCTGACAGAGAGCTATGGGCAAAGAGGGAACAATTTTTATGCTTCCCATGACTGAGGAAAACTTCTCATGCCATACAAAGCAAAAGTATTGTAGTTCCTTGAAGTATAACTTAAGACTTATTGTGGAAAAAACAAAGGGAAAATGTCACTCTTCCTAGGAACAGAAGAGCTTACTGTAGGTCCCCAACTTTGTTAATAAAAGGCTCATGAGTCCCATACATTTCTTTAGTCTAATATTGGGCATCACTAGTCTAACCAAGGCAAGGTCTGACTGGAAGCAGTTTAGTACCTGCTGCTGTAAAGCATCATATTAAGAAAGCCAATTTAGATGTAATTTTGTTTCAGAGAAAAATAGTTGTATTTTTTTTACATTTTATTTTAAAGTTTTATTCAAAAAACAAACATATATAAACACTCTTCCATTTTAAATATCTCCTTGAAAAAGTAATTTATTTTCTAGGAGTTTAAAAAAACCCCCTAGTTTGATATTGATCAAAGAATAGATTAAAAAGGATATTTCTCACAAGTTTCTGTGCAGTTCCAAAAAAATGTCTTTCTTTTAAAGAAATTTCAAGTACTTTAATTCTGTGATTCAGACTATGGATGAGTAAAAAACAAACAATACACCAAAGTATTCAATATTTCTTTCCACAGGAAGTCTATCATTGGAATACAAATAAATTAAATACATGTTAAAACAGTTTAAAATTCATTAATGCTTAGTGTCTGGAGAGTTGACATAAAGCACTTTCCAAAGTTTCACATGGCCAGAATTCTTCTAAAATTGTATGTATAGGACGGGGTCAGTCTGGGGAAAAAAAGAATAGAGGTATGACCTTATCTTTTGTCATTCTCATCAGAGAATCTTAAACATGATCATTTCACAGAGAAAAAGGAAAAGAGCTTAATTTAAACCTTTCTTTTTTTTTTTTTTTGGTATGCAAGGAAAGAAAAAACTCTTCTTGCTCCCCAAAATGTAAAGTCAGCATAAATTCACTGAGATTTTAAGATAAGATTCTCTCAGGCTTTGTCTAGAAAAATAAAAGGATTTTCTAAAACTCCACTTCACTGCAAAATCGAGTGCTTTGGACTTTCTTAACTTTCTTCGTGCTAAAAGAAGGTCCTAGTTTTCACTTGGGAAATGAAGGCAAATCCCAGCTAAAACGTATGAAAGTACAAAAAAAACCAAACTTGCTAGACTCTTGTGTCTATTTGATTTCTTGCCAAGAACTTCTTTCATTCTTGCTTTTCTCAAAAAAATAGCAAACTTTAAGTGAGGTACACACAAAGAGATCCTAGTAGAGGAGGACAACATTATCTCCAAATACACCAAACTCTGCCTGATTTTATGTATTCTGCATTTTGAGATAAAGTTTAAACGTTGACTTACAGCTTCAGGGTATTTTTGTTAATCTAAATTTCCATTTTCCCTTAGCCATGGGGCACGTGCAAAGAATTCAAACTTTTGATAATAAAATATTGTCTAAATATTTCTGGCATCAACTTCAATATCATCCTAGTTGATGGAGCATTTCCAGTACTTCTGCAGGACCTTTTGGAAATTGGATGGAAGTTCATAGTACTCCCCAGATGAAGGGGCAAAGCCACTACATTAATGCTTTTCCCTGTTACCAGAGAATTTCTTCAGGGAGGTGGATGTTGTGAACCTGTTCCATGGCTATGCAAACATGCTAAATCTGTCAAGTCTGTTCGAAGGACAAGCATTTGAATGAAGCTGCATTTACCCCCTTGGTTATTATCACCATATCCCTCAATCACTTTTTCCTGGAGAACTTTGTTCTTGCTCAGATTAAAAAGGTACCATTCTAAAAGCAATACCTCCTGCTACACTATGCTGCAATACAGTTTAATTTTTCAGTGTTTCCTGACAATTCTCATGATTTTCATGTTTGTGACCAGAACGATGCTGTGTAGAATTGTTCTAGGCAAGAGGAAGTTACCCAACGAAAGTCAGAATTATGACATTTAAGGTGAAAGCAAAATTAAGAGGAGAATGTACTCCAGTTGAAAGAAGGACAAATTCTACCCTGTATTCTAAAAGAGAAATATTGCATGCTACTGGTGAAGTACTATATTAGTTAAAACACATCTAGTGCATCAAAGAGTAAACATGTACCTAAAGAACAGTAAATAGGGTACAGCTATCTGAAAAAAACATGGAGAAATTAGACAAGTCTGATACAAGGAAAAAGACAGTAGAATAGAAAAACATTTTGAAAAGCAGATTAGAGATTGAGACAAACTTGAAGCAGAGTAAACCACAACAGTTCTTTTGTTTACCAGGAACTAACCTGACTGCTAATAATTGTCAATAGAAGGATGCTTTTCTTTGAGCAGCGCCTCACTCTGCCTAGCACTGGCACTGACACTCCTCTGATCAATTAGTAAAGCATATCAACTCACTTAACTGACATTTAGCTCCTTTTCTAGAGCACAAGGGATAAAATTAAGCTGTGAGTTTAGCAAACTGAGTCAGCTGGTTCTTTAGCCAGATACATCAGAGCTAAAGTAAGCAGCAAGTTTGCAACTGCAAAAGGAAAGCAAAGCAGGATGCCAGTATTACGTAGCCATAAACCTGAGATAAAACAGATTTCGTGGAGGGGGAAGGAGTGGGGGGAAGCACAGTAGATCTAATCTCACTGGGTTTCAATAAAACATTTGATGTGCAAAATTAATTCAAAGGAAAAATAGCAAAAGATTTAACAGGCAGATAATGAACGCCAAAGTAAGGAGGCAGCAGTGGTTGCAATTCAGCTGGCTGGTAACACACACAGGTAGGGTAAGGAGGTATCTTTTCATCACTTCATGCACAGCTCTTCTCGCTGTTCTTAAAAAGATGGTTGTTCCCTCGCCTGAGGCAAGTCTCTGGGTGACAGGGAGGAACTGCTCATAGAGGCAACTGGCAAACCAGGAAGATGTGAAGCATTTCTCTTAGCCAGCATGATGCTTCTGTAGCTGCTACAGGAGTGGGGAAAAAGATTAGGTTTTCAGGAAGTCTCTGAATGAGCCTATTTGTCTTTAAATGAATAAGGCAAAAGGGGCTGGACTAGCTTAAGGTTCCTTTTCTATAATGCCATGTCTGTGCACTCCAAAAGATCTTGATAATCTGATTTGAGCTATTTACCTCAAGACAACTCAACCTTAATAAAACTGGAGTACATTACTTTATCTGTTCTATTGATTTTTTTTTCCTTTACTTCCTATACCCTTCCTTACACGTCTGTTGAGCAACATGTGATGCTCCTATGTTGCTGAAAATTTGCAGGCAGTAGGTAGAAACAAAGTCATAGGAAAAAAATAAAAGAATGATCAGTGAGCTGAGAGCTCTGTCTCCAATATAGCTGTACAGTATAACCATGTTACTTAAGAACAAGTCCAGTATGACTGTAAGCAGAGTCCTTCCACAACACTGAAGATTGTTAGCTCATACGGTTCTCGACTGTGGAGAAAAACCTCCCTCTCAGATGATCATCCAGATTTAGGAAGACATGTTGGTGAAGTTTTGTGCATTAGCTGTGTCGATGCTGTATTTGGCACCAGTAACATTACTTTCAAAGTATGCAGTTATTCCTGAGAGCACAAACACATGCCCCATTGGAAATTCACTGCTATTTCTGTCAGTGCTCTTCTCAATATGGAAGCCATGGCTTTGAGGAGGCCCTTTGCCTTTGTTTGCACCAACACGGTCTTATGAACATATGCATCCAAAGATCCTTCTCTTGAAGAAGATATCTGTATGAATCCCCCTGTAGAGCTGAAGTGCTCAGCAGCAATGCTGGAGGTGTTAAGCAATTTTTAACCTTCTGGTTCCCAAAGTAAGGGATTGCTAAATGAAACCACAATGTTGCCACGGGACTTAAAAAAAAAAATTCTCTTGTGGCACTTGAGTCACAGAGCGGAGATATAAACCCAAAGTGCCACTAGCAACAAGGTCAATGGCATGGAAAGAAGGATCAGCAGGGGAAGTATTTGAAAAACCTCTCTATACATAACACCAAGAATTAATTCTCTTACCAAAACCTGAACTTCTCAAGCAATAGAACCTATGTGGAAAGAAGCTACATATGTAGCCTGATTCAAAAGAATCTCAAACTAGACAGTCACCGACAACTGGCCTGAAGGATTCCACTGCTCTGTTTTGCTTCTCAGCACTTTCCAGAGGGCTGTGTATGTGATTCTATGATCAGTTCTGACATTCAGTCAAGAGAAAGTTGTCATGCAAAATATACTATAATTCAAACCTTGAGTTACTCGTACAATCTTTTTTTTTTTAAGGAGATCTCAGATTTTCATATCCAAAGGTCTATCTTTAAATGCATGAAAACCTTTTTTAGTGAGCCAATGATCATAAATATTCAAAAGCCTCAGTTAGAACATTATACGTAATTGGCGTTACAGAAATCTGTTTCCTCTGGCATGACATCAGAGATTGTCAGATCGGGAAATCAAGAGGATGAGCTTCACACTTGCCAACTTTTTCTGCTAATCTGTGTTGAAATTTTTCTTAACAGATCCCAGCAACACCACCCCTTCCCCCAACCCCATCACAATCTCTAGGAATAGAAAGAAAGGCTGTTGGCCCACATCTGTCTACTACCTAAGAACAGGCAGCTATTGTTAAAGCTTTTTTTCATTGTTTCTAGTCCTATTTCTTACATTGTGTTTTGGGCCATAAGACTGGAAACAGGCATACTGCCAGTTCTATATAGCAGTATATGATTGTATCATTTCTATCCTCTCCCATCAAGGAGAAAAAATTAAGGGAAGTTAAATGTTCTCTTTTGTGTCAGCTTAGTGACATTCTCATCACTGTTTCATTTGTGTTTATGATTAATGATTAATGTAGCAACAGAGCACTTCTATTAAAAACCATCAGCCTCTGTAACTCCCATGAGTAACACCTGCAATACCAAGACTACACCTGAAGACATGCAGACCAAAGAGTACCTGTACTATAGCTCATAGTCAGCGACCTGCTGACAGCTACAACCAGTTCTCCAAAAAACAGAAGCTTCCTTCCTGCTGTTAAACAATGCTTGCAGAAATGACAGAACCATGCAGGATCTGCTACCTTGGTGCCCAGCCCTGCAGCTCCCTCCCCCCAAAAATCCAAATGTTTTCTTCATCACTTCCTCATCATCTCTCATTAACTTCTGGGCACTGCAGTATTTCCACCACCAGGCCCACCATGGTGTCAACCCTCCTGCCCCTTTTCCCAGCATGACTCTGCTCTGCCTTGTCTCTTGCAGGCAAATAAGAAATGTACAGCTTTGTCTGACCCCCCTGAAGCCCAGAGAGGCAGAGGTGTGCCCATTTCAGCAAGGGCCAGAGCATCCCACAGGAGATGCATCACTTTCCTCTGAGTTCTTCCCCTCCTGAGAACTGGGAGAGGCAGTCAGATAAAGTAGTTTAACTGAGGGATATAGGAAGTTACACATATATCTATTTTTAAAAATAAACAACTTTTCAAATAAACATGTGTTTACTCTCTAATGGAAGCTAAACACTGTAACTTTATATATCCATATCCATGTAACCACTTTTTGAATCCCCAAAACCTTGGCAGTGTTCAATACATTACAAACACAGCTTGGCTATAATAGGTTTTGCAAACCACTGAAACAGAGCAAGTTTTCTCTGTAAAAGTGAGCTAATACAGCCCAACTAGATGTGTCTGAAGAACAGAAAGCCTGCAAAGCAGAAGATCTTTGGCAGACCTGCATGCTTGAGCTTGCTGCAATAATATTACAGGGTCACAGCAGGTACTTGAACTCTCCCAACTCCAGAACAAGCAAAAGATGACTTAGTTGCTTTGCCTTGAGCCTCATCAGGCAGCCAAATTTGGAGCACCACACTGATAAATGGGATGAACAGGGACAGGCAAATAACTTATCACAGACCATTTCAACCACTGAGCTGAGAGACAATAAATAACTGGGCTCTGAAAACAGTATTGATTTTTCTATACATTAAGTACAATTGATGGGAAAAAAAGCCTAACTATGTATGTTTGTTTTAAATAATGCACTCCATACATGGTTATAAAACATTTTCTTCTGGCTGTAATATTTATTTTACATACTTTTAAGTGCTCCAAAATGCTGAGAACAAATAGAAAGTCCTCCTGAAACCTGACGAAAGTCAAACATTCTTTTGTACTCCCATAAAACAAGTCTTTCAGCATCATAATATGGTATAGTCTGACAGCTTATATTAAAGCAATAAAAGTCCACAGGATCCAAAGCTACCCACAGGAATTCTTGCACCTACTACACTGTGCAGCCACCCCTATATAAAGTACAGCAGCTGCATAATGAAACTCAGCAACACTGCCCAGCAGGAGCACCAGCCAAGAAAAATACCTTGCCAAATGTTGTCAAAAGAGGAAAAAACATGAAATAACAACAAAAATGCTCACAAACACAAATATTTGTTACTCCTTGTAATGGGACTTTAGCCTTCTCTCCAACTCCAAACTACCACTACTACTTTAACTAAAAAGCCTTGAAATTAGCTAAACTTTCACAAAACCAGCCAAAAGCTTCCAGTGGGTAAAAAAAAAAATAAATCCCACCATTCACATCAAAACTGAGCAAGAACAAATTCAAAGGACAACAGACAGCACCCCCTCCACCTTTGGTAAGACAAGGCTATTTGCAACACCTATCTCCCCTCACTGGCCTCCAAGCTCCTCAGCTTGCTGTCAGTGATTATTTAAATCTTTCAGTGGGGCTTATGCCTTGAAAACGATTCTTCACACCTGCATGCTGCTTCCAATGTTATTAAGAGGTCACACTAATTTTCACTGACTACTTACTCAACAAGAGTAAAAATATCATAATACAGCCTAAAGCAAACAGACAGTAACTGAGTACTTAATCCTCATTTTATTTACTAATGCTTATTGTGATGATTTCTGTTACATATTCATGAAACATGAGGCAGTAATAGTACACACATTGTACTAACCAGTACATAAAGATGTAAGATGAAAACATCTTTACTGGGGGAAAAAAACCCCAACAAGCCAAAACCCAAAAAACATACAATAAAGACAGCTGAAAAGTCTTTGTCCTGGTTGGCACATTATCAGCGACAAATTTCAAAGCATCAAGAATTCCTTAAATTCCCAGCTGTTACAGCAGAAAAGCACATGAGACCAGCAGAAGATTAATAAAAGTTAGAATAGGAGAACACAAAAGAGAAAATGGAAAGTCAGAATGGGGCTTGTGCCAATAAGAACAAAATTAGAGTAATAATTTGGATAGGTTATAGGCCAGAGATAAAAACCTGATAAATTCCCAGAAAAGCAGATTACAGAGAAAGCTATTTGAAATTAAAAAGCAACATAAATCAAGACTGGATGAATGACATTTGGATAATATTATTTGACTGATTAAATTAACTTTTTGTTAGTAGAACAGTGTGGTAAGAAAAAGAGATATAATAACTATAAAGTATTTATAGAGCCATAAACAGAACAACCAATGAGCGTGACATGAATTTCTGCCTCTATTTCACCTGTTTATTATCACTATAATGCTTTTCTTTATATTATTATTTAGGAAACTGTTCTGAAATTATTCCAGTTTTGATGGTAAATGTACTTAGAACATTTTTGAAATTATTTACCTAAGACAATTCAGCTGAATATTGAATTAATTTACTCTAAAATTGCTTTGCATGAGGTACCAGTATATTCCCATTCATATTTCATAGCAGTCAGATTTGCAAGAATTGTAGCTTTTAAATTAATTATAGAGAATAAGAACAATAAGCAAATTTGTCTCTAATAAATATAAATATATTTGCATCCAAAACTATTTTTGTTTATTCATATTAAAACAGTATCACATAACTTATAAATTCAACCAGTGCCAACCACACACTTCAGATTCTGAATATGAAATAACCAGAACTGTTCTTTGAACTTTCAGAAGCCAATTAATTATTGGCAAATTGTTTTCAAAGAATAAACACATTAAAACTAATTGTAGAGTGTTCAAAGATAATTCAAAAACCTAGAAAAGAAACCTAATTTGCCACTATCAATTATTTCCTACAACTTTTTCTGTCAGCTTTAGTTAACATGAAGCAGTAATGAGCAAGAATGAGATTTGTAACATTATCTTTCTCCTGGCAAATCAAACTGATGTCAAAATATTATAACTTCCCATTCACCTCTGATCCAGTTTTTTGATATGATAGCAAGAGGTCAGAATACTTCTAACTGTTAATGACTTCTGGGATATAAAACTGAGGCATAACTTGAGCAATCTCTCAGTCTAACCTAGAAAGAACAGGTTTCTAAGACACAGCCAGGGACTTGCAACTGGCCCCACTGGTAGGCAGCCCAACAAGAAGGCTCATGCTTCACTGTTAAGAAAAAAAGATTGTAGTGAGATATTTTCCTAAAATCATTACAGGACATACAAGAATCTCGGTGACATAGATCATCTGTCCTGATACTTCTGTGATTATCATTGATGCCTGATGGGTTCTTTATTGTGACTAGTATTTATATATATGTACATGGCAAACTAGTACTGTGGCTATTTTTACTATTATTATTAATTTTCGAGGTGTTTAAATAATTTTTGTTCTGTTGCATATAATGAAAGAGCAGGTTTTTGCCCCAAGGGTATTCCGGTCTTAGGATCAGACTGGTGAGGTCCAGTACAGACTGGAGGCCACAGAAGAAGTCCCTTGTGAGCAGAGGAGGGTCGGTCAGCTCCTCACACTCAGACAAGCAGAAGGACCATGATGCTGGTCACACATCTCCAGGAAGGAGGTGAGGCCACATCTGCTTTCCCTTATGTGCCAATTCTGGGCTGCTGCCCTGGCGTGCTCTATGTATTTTTCTGTGTCCCTACAAATATATAATTAATAAATAGGAGATAAGTGGATGGTGGTTCTGACCATTACAACAGTTCGTTTTCTTGCATTACATGGCTGTTTGGTTCCTTCTTGTCAAAAACTCTCAACACAACAGTATTTGTGGTGCTAAGGAACAGACCACTGTGGACATTGATTGTTTTAGGGGAAGGGTAATGGGTACAAGGTTGAAGACAACTGCTTATTGAGCTGATGCACAGTATGCAGCTATCTCAAACTGAGTCACTATTGCTGCAAAGTATAAAGGCTCCAAGGATTATATAGTAGAATGAGTACAGTAGCTCTGAATATGAGAGTATTTTTGCTTTTTCAGGAAGCATTTTCATCAACTAGCTATTAATGTTTAAACACAGTAATCAGCAAAAAAAATCCCTCTCTTAGTTGATCTCCATTCATCTGGGTTTTTTCTTCATGGAATAGTTCTTTTGGAATCTCATTAAATCATATGAACTGCTGCACCAAGTTGTTATGGCAACTGGAATTTTAAAAGTAAATTAATTTTGCCACAAGGTGCTATCAAGACCAGGTAAGGATGGCCTTGAATAATAATAATAATTCCTTATTGTTTGGAGTGGATATTCTATCTCAGATTTTAACACTGGGTTTTACTTAAGCCAACAATTTTTCTTTAGTATATCAACAATCTTTAAAACAAATGCAAAATGAATATTTCAGTTTTGCTATAAATTTTTGAATTATACTTTCTAGCCAACAGCATCTTTTAATAGCAGGATTCTATGATGCTTAAGTAGTTCATAGTATGTCTACTAAAAGCAATCAAGCTCAGTTTTCCACACTGGTATGAATCTAGAGCAACCCTGCTGATTTCACTGTTAGTCTAAAGGAGAAAAAACAAAACAAAACTAAACAACAAGCTTATAATTTTTAAAGTTGGATTTTATCCTGGAGTGTAAAAAAAGCTTCCCAGTCCTTAATCTATCCAGAGTGATGTCTGCTGTGTCCTCCTACTGATGTTGGACTTGCACCTCCCTTACTTGGGTATCATAATGCTTTCTCCAAGCAATACTCTCCTAGGAACTACTGGAATGAAATGAGGGCAGAAACATAATCACAGTTAATAATGCAGTTAATATAACAAGCTTTTTGTAACTTTAATTTTGAGGGACGTTGGAGCCTGCTGAGGGACTGTAACTCTCTCCAGAAGTAAGCGATAGTTCTGACTGCAGCCTTTCTGTCCCAGCGGATGAGCCACCAGAAAGAACACAGCTTGCCTCTCAGATCTAGGCTCATGTCTCAGTTCTGCCATGTGGTCTCACAAACCTTCCCCCTGTCAAAAAGAAGGTGAGATTTCACCCTGCATAACAATCCTGGTTTGATGCATTCATGGTCCCTGACTCTTGCATCTGCCATTTTGCAATGGCAGAACATGGGATCATGAAACAAATTCTGTGAAATTTAGAATATATACCTTTTTTTACTTTTTTTTTTTAAAAAAAAATGGGACTAATGTTTTGATTAGCCTGTTATGTAACTGTTAAGGGGGAATTACAGAAAGAACTGACCTGCCCCCAAGGGCCAGAGAAGTGCTGTGAGAGCCTCATCTCTCTATGAATACATAAAAGAAGCAGGCACCTCCAAACAGCAATTATGAATGCTACATTATACAACTGTTACTTCAGTCAAGTGCTCTGAATCATCAAAAGCACCAATTTCCTTTCAAAAACCAATCAAAGACACGCCCAAAACCTCTAGAGAGCAATTCTCCCTTCATCCTTTCTGCTTATCAGTTCCTTTTTGAGGTGTATAGCACTCTCAGGAGCATTAAAGAGACAAATACTTTAGACCTTTTAAGTTGCTGAGATACTGTGACAGCGAAGAGGAAGTGTTCTAGGGTAGGAATACACTGATGTTAAGGAAACTTTCCTGCATGACCGCTCAAGAGACACTCTGGCAGTCACACTTGCACCACCTGAGCTGGGACCAAAGCCCGTTGGCTCCAGTGAGGTGAGGGGTGTTCCACTTGACTCCCTACATACACCACCCTCACTCAGACAAGGTTTCCTTACTGGCTCCACCCCAGGTTTCCCATGGCAGAGTCTCAGACGTCTGGATCCTTAAAATAATTCAATCATGTTGTATCTACAGAATAACAGCTTGAGCTGGTGCCTCTGAGGAGGGACCCTGAGCAAAGGAAACCCTGGGGTTCTGTACCCTTACACTTGAGTGTCCAAACACTTGAAAGTCTGGATTCCTCTGCTCCTGCTGTGGCCCTGAGTGTCCAGTCACCTGGCTTGGCACAGGTCCCTGTGCCCTTTGTTATGTAAAGAGTCTGCAGTTCACGGCCTCTTGCCTGGGGGTCCTGCAGCCCAGACCTCAGCCTGCAGCTGCACCCCAAACTACCTGCACTGAGTGTATTCCTCAACAACTGACACTTGGGATTAAGCCTGAAGATATCCCTCAGCCAGTCTATTTGAATGAGCAGCCTTAGGTCCACAAAGGAACAGGAAAACACATTCAGATGGGGAATGTTTTTTCCGTCTTGTTTTGCAAATGGCTGAGGTAGACAATGGAGAGAATGTTTCAAATCACTGAAGATACAGGTTGTTCCATAATTAGGAAAAAGGACAGCGTTGTGCCTTCTCCACCCTGGAATGCCCTGATATGGGTTCCCACTAGCTTTCTCAGATGTACTAACCGTAACTTTGTCTTCTTAGGTTTTAATTATTTTAATTTCGGTCTCACAGATAGAATAATTTAGCTTCTGGGTTTTCTACTTATCTTTTTGTCTTCTTCTGAAATACTGAAGACTAGCCACAGCTGGAAATAGGCTGTAGGCTGATGTCCTGGTGCTCTTATTGACAGTAGATCCCCTCAGATTTTGAGATTAAAGCAATCACCACTACAGGTGGAAGGAACGAATGTCTCTCTAAGGTCAGATAGGTGGAGACGGTTGTTTTTCTCTTTTGGTCTCCTTTGTAACAGGGATAGGACTTCCTTCTTAGCATCACCTGGAAGATTTCTTTAATGAAAGAGATACTGGTAAAGCTCTTAATCCTGCCTCATCTCCTTTAGAAAATGATAGTTGTGAATTTAGTCTTTTACTTCAGGGATAATGTTTCCTATAGCCTGATGGTGAACACTTGAAGTCTATGATGTTAGTGCTGTGTTGCGCAGAAGAGGAACCTTCTAAAATTGGTGTAAAGTTGTTTCTCCCCATTCCAGAGAAGTGGACTAACTGACCTATCCAGTGGCACTATCCAGACCAATGCTTATATGTCCCATTTGGTAATAGATAAATGTTTACTATCACTTCAAGTTAGTATTTTATCATAGGAAATGTTTATGAATTGTGATTTTTCAGCTCAGATGCTAACATAGATGTCCTGAATATTTTTAATGGGGACTTTGATGGGCTCAGCTTCATTTCAAGGTTTAGATTCTTATTATAAATTGCTAGAAACTGAACCTGGAAATAATTGAAAATTAATATTTTGACATAAAGAATGTTAACTTCATGCTAGTGTAGGGAATAAGTCTGCATAAATGTTCAGCTTGATGCTTAATTTGATTTCAATCAATGAATGTTCAGTAGTGAAGTTTATGCAATTTAGAGGGAAGCGTGACATAAGGTAAACAGATTGTTGTGATAGAAATAACTCCAGGTCTGGTCCAACTCTCATTAAAATCAGTGGAAATTTTCCAAATGGGAATTGGATGAGCCCACCATAGCACAAACCCAGACTGAAGTCAATAGAAGTACTTTGGATTCATGCAGTTAAAAGTGAGACTGGAACTTTATTCCCAGTGTTTAACAGCTGCAGTACAAAGCAGGCACTGATGTCTCACCTTAGGTGGAGTTTTGCCTGGTCACAGTGACTCACAGATAGCCTGCTTAGTCACTGAGGGACCTCATCATCCTGGAAGCACCCTTCCCCCAGTGTTTGCCTGGGCAGTCAGCACGGCGGTGACTAATTTCCTTTGTGAGTCTGGGTCTCACTGCTGTCAGTAGGGAACTGTGGAAAAGCAGAAGAATCACAGAAGTTGACTGTTGTACAGATAGTATTGAACTCCATAGAAAGTGGTTACTTGGGGAAGCTCTGGTGAGTCCCACTTTACCATGGGAAGAAAGATCTATCTAAAAGCAACCCAACAAAACTATATGGAATAAAATTTATTACATGCTTTAAGCAGGAAGTAATAAAGTAAACAATATAAATAGAGCAGATAAGCAAAGAACAGTCTCAGTCTAACCACAGCACTTTAGTAAATCCCATTAGACAACTATTTTCACCTTTAAGTAACTGAGTGTTTTAATAGCCTAGCCCTCAAGCACTCCAGTTTTATTGAAAGTGAACAGGACTTGGATTTTAGATTACTCAGGGTTTCTCAGAAATTCCACTCACCAGGCTTACCTTGGAAAAGGTTTAAAGTTTTGCATGAAGTCTTATAAATCAAGGGAAACTCAGAGTAGCTAATGTGGAACTTCAGCACATGGCAAGAGAAATTGTATTAGGTGTCCCCAAACAAAGAGAAGAAAAGCTTAATGTATAAAGGCTCTCAAAAAACTCTTTAGACATGCATTTAACTGTGATGTTACAATTAAACTCATGAAACTTAGCTCTCTGCCTGTAAACAGCATATTCAGAACTCAAGCATGAGAGCAGAAAGGCAAGTCAGTGCACCTCTTTGATTTTCTCTGGTATTCCTGGAAGTAAGCTGTTTCAGACCCAGCATCATTATTCATAGCTCCAGAAACTAAGTTTCTGGATAATGCCTGGTATGCCTACACATGCAATCTTGTCTCTATGGTTTCTCCTTAACATTAACAGAGAGAGGGTTAATTGCAAATCTCCATATTTTCCATTTGCTACACAGGGAAACGGCCAGATAGTGACAGCATAGCTGCCTTGTGCTTCTGGGGTAGGCTCCACAACATACCTATGGGTATGTTGGATGATTTAAATTTATAAGGAAATATATTATTATATCATAAGAACTACCTCCTGGAAGTTACCATTCTAAGAATTTCACTCTACTCCATGTATTTGACATAGCAAGCATAATACTGTGCTTTGCTGACATACTTAATAGTTTACTAGAAATCTAAAAATCTCTCTTAGTGAAGTACAAAATCTCAGAATTTTGAAAGTCCCACTGTAAGACCCACAATAAGGGGCTTTTGTAAATAACACAGACATGTTCATATACACGCTTTAAGTAAAAACCATAACCACGGTTAAATTCAAATGTTGAATTTTACAGGCATTATTATAACACAGGGCATGTCTCCAGGATGAAGGACCACCGCCTCCCTAAGATCTTGCTTTATGGTGAACTTGCCACTGGCTGCTGCAAGAGAGAAGCTCCGAAGAAAAGATACAAGGACTCCCTAAAACAACATCTCAGCCTTGGCCATATTGATCACCATAACTGGTCTACTCTGGCCTCAAATCGGGAGGCCTGGAGACACACCATCTATAATGCTGCTGATGCTCTTGAGAAAGCACGCAGGATCACTCTTGAGGAGAAAAGACAATGCAGAAAGAATCGTGCCTGGCAGAATATACCACCTAAGGAGTCTTTCTGCTGTGCCTTTTGCAACCAGACATGCCTATCTTGCATTGGCCTTTTTAGCCACCAACAGGCCTGCAACAAATGTGGGTAGAGCCCTTCCCAAATCTTCGTTCGCGAAGCCCAGCCATGATGATGATTATAACTATTAACTTACTATGCTATTAACTTACTCTTTTCTTGTTTAGCTACTTAAATATTTTCCTCTGGGTTGGGTGTAGTTGCTTTTTTAAGACATAGTGTTATCCAACACCTTTTATACACTACCCGTTCAATACAAATGTTGAAATTTCTGTAAGCTTTCATTAAAACACTTGAATATGGTCTTGCACAAGGTTTAATATTGAGATAATACTTTCAGTCATATTTGTCTTTCCATGGCTGCATGGTTTATGTTCCTTCAGTGTCCTACTGAACACGTGTCCATGAGATTCATACTTTGCCAATTTTCATAAGTTCCTGTCTTAGGCTCATAAATGTGGTATGTATGAATCACCAAAGATTATAAGCTACAATAAGAGTTTCTTTATTGAGGACATACATCTGCTCCCAAGAACATGAATTTTTCAGAGAAAACAGTTTGAACCTGAGACAGCCTTTGAGTTATATTGTATTGGTCATAGGAGGTCAGCCTCTGCATGCCACTCTTCTTGGTTGTTCATTCCACATGAATAATCCTTCTAAAAAGGGAATTTATTAGAATTAGACTTTAAGGAATTTTGATGCAAGAAAATTGCTTGGGTGCTGTGCAGCTCAGGTTGTAGAAGAAAAAGGCTGACTTAGATGCCAGGCATTTATTATACACTGCATACAGGGATGTCAAGATCTTCCACAGGGATTCACAGCTGTTAACACACTGAGCCAATCTGCTCAAAGTCCTGAAGAAAGAACATATTTCAGAACACGTTTCCTACTTGGACCTAGTGCTTATCTGATAGCTGCAGCTGGTTGCCTTACAGATACTGGGAATCAGTGTCATGGCAGGGCTCAGATAGAATTTGTTTTAATGCTGTACTGGCAGAAGTGCTGCCCAAGTTGCAAAAGTTGCAAGAATGTTTGCCCAAAGAATGCAACTCCCTCCCTTGAGTCCCTAATTTAAGGGACTGAAAATGTACCATGCCTTTTGAGGGGCTGGGTCATTTGAGGGACCAGAGAGATCAGGCAGAAGGGAGTCTGATTCAGCCTGGCAACTGATGTCCTCAGGATACTTCTGGAAGCTCACACTCCCTAGATGTGCACCGCTGTTTTTCCTCAGCACTACAAACATTGACACCTGGAGGTTTCTTAATCTGTGTACAGAACTCTGGATTCCCCCCTAGAGGGCACTTCAGGATGTAGCTGAGCTGTAGTCTCTGTAATGGCTGCAGCTCATTTAGACCTCTTCAAATGGCTTCAGATTTGCTGGTTCATTGCTGATGGTAAGAATGGAGCCACAGCAGCAGTAGGTAACTATGTATGTGTTGTAAAAATGATCCAGGAAGAAAAGTAGGTGCTGAGGAAGTTAGTCTATTCTGAACAAAGATTTATTAGTACCGAACCTAGTATTGAAAAGGACAGGTTCCAGCAGGGCTGTCCACAGCTGAGGTCAATCCTAGTCACCCATATGTGGTCTAGGATACCTCCTGATCTTCCAGATATTACCCATACTGTTATGCCTAACCTGACACTTTTGTCAAAAGGACAGTAAAATCCCCTTATTAGACTTACATAATATGATTCTGTGGCTAGGTAGATAAAAAGCCAACTTGGAAGACAATAATTAAAAACAGGAAGCAGAACACCAGGGGAGCAGAAGAATCACAGTTATAAATACGTGCAGATGTGGGCAGGGAGACAACACTTCAGAGAGAGATAGTGACCACAATCATTTGGTAAAACTGCAGAACAAAGAATATAGGACCTGCCACATTAACTGAAATAACAGATGCTCCATTTTGCTCATCTGGAGGAAGCTGAAAAGCTCTTGATAATAGTAGGAAAAAAAGAAAAAAAAAAAGAAGATATAACTAGAAATACCTTACCAGGACGTACAACATATATCCACTGAGCACTAAACAACACCTAATGTAAATGGAGACAGTACACTAACAAAGACACTTCAGCTCATTTCCTCAACCTGGAAAAGATGTACTAAATCACAACTGATCTACATCAGCTGAAGAGTCAGCCCTTTGGAAGGGAAGAGACTAACAGAGTAATTAATGGCCCCAGCTGTGGGTTCTATGTGTTAATTGATGAAACCTTTCACACCACAAGAATTTTTCATTTTAGATGTTCTCATACTAGTGCTCTTTAATTAATTAGAAAATGGAGAGATGGAATCTTCTGGTTTGTTATCAGCCAAATTAATTCAGAAAGTCATTTGGTTTGGGTATTTTTTCTGAGGCCCCAACTCTGGCAAAATGTGTTTCTCTGACTGGTGGAGCTTTTGATGCTCTCTGTCCACTACAGAATTCTTCTAGTATACACCAGAAAAGAAACTTTGTAGAAAAATGCAAGGTCATATGAGTTAGTAACTTAAAATACTTCAGTATTTTCACTTGCTAAATAATTATCTACCCTAGAAGAATTTGTGAATTGTTTGAAGTTCTTACTTGATTGGATAATTGACTACTACTGTTTAATTTTAATGTAGTCACACTGGAAGTAATCAACTACACGCCAGGTGGGGGGGGGGGGGGGGGTGGAAAGAAGGCAGAAAAAGAAAAGTAAGAAGAGAAAACCTGACCACAAACTCTTTAGTTTTAATATTCTACAAAAGACTACTGCCAATGGGAGCTAAAAATAATACATGGTCATAATATTAAGAATTGTATCCCAGTGTGCTGGCACTGAGGACTATACTTTGCCTGGACAACTTTAGCTTGTCATTTCTTGACTTTGGAGTATCTTACTTTTACATATGCATAGAATTGATGTCAATGTGGAAGGTTAAAGATAGTACCATGTCCATGCATATTCTGTCCAATGAATTAAATAAAAAACAATACAATGCGATTATAACTTTCCCCTCTGTGCCAGGCTTTTGAGAACCCCATCAGGCAGGCTGTGAAAAAACACATCCATGGAAAATCTCAGCCTTTGGGGATATCTCCTTAAGCATTCAGTAGGGATAGTGAGGAAGGGTAAACAAAGAACTTCCACTCCTTGCTTCATAACTTAACAATTCCTAAGCTTATGGGTACTTGTGTTCAAAATGCATAAAGATGTCTTTTAGGTAATGGAAATGTCTTATCCTCTAATTAACACTGAGACACTGAAGAAAGAGAAGGTGACTGGATCAGGTAATTGAGTAAACCAGTAGTGCAAGCAGAAATGGAAACCAAACTCTGGTATAATCTTTTATTCACAAAACTGTCTTTGCTTATCTAAATATTTGTTTGTGCAATTAAGTAACCAGGATATCTTTTCTTTTCTTTCTGGTGTGAATTGTGTTCTTTTTATGTTACTTTGTTTAAATAAAATGATAGAGTCCTTCACATCTTAATAAAAATCCAAAATAATAAGTTGGAGTCAGTTTGATATTAAAATGTGCCTAATATTGTGCATCTATAATATCCATCATGTCAAAAATTTTGTTTTGTCTTTTTATATTAGAAGCTTTATAAAACAGTTTGTGCTTTCTGCTAAGCAAAACATGTCAAGGTAATTTAAGTTAGTAAAGATGAGGTCTTTATATACATATATGTAACAAATAACTGATATTTTACCATTACCATTCAAAGCCTTGGACCTTGATGGGATTGTTTCCCTCCTTTAAAAGAGATATCCTAAAAGCATCTTTTAGCAAGATGGTAGAAGGAACTTATAAAAAGAATGAAAGTAAAAGATATTAAAAATAAAGCTCCATTGTATGGAGGTGGTGTACTTCTGTTGATAAGAGGCCTTAAAGAATTGATGACTTTATCAAAATTGGGGAAGAATTCAGTTGTATTTTATGACAATTTGTTAACTAACCATAATCAAAAGTGTTTCCTTTTTGATTTTCTTTTTGTTAGCTGTCTTACCTGAGAAATAAAAATGTCAGGTAAAAAATAAAGGAAGTCACAAAAATAAAATTAAGGCTAACTTGATCATTTAAAATGAATGTAGTACCCTGATAAAAATGCAGAAAGACCTGAAGGAATATTCTGAACTTTTGTAAAAGAGTAAACTGGGTCTGACAAATTGGCTGAGTTGAGGTTTTTTTTGGCTAGGATGTTATTAATTCATTGCAGTATGTGAATAAGAATTAGACAACAACTATAAAAAGTATCCAAAACCTCAATGACCAACAGAGTTTATTTAATCATTAGTACAGTAGGTATTGTCCACAGGAGCAAGAAACATGGCTCAATAGGAGTAGAATTTTATAGTTATTTAATGTACAAAATAATTACAGACTGTTCTCAACAATGAAATGGAGAAAGACATATTAAGAAACAGAAAAGTGGTGAAAGTATCCTTGTGTTGCAAACAGCAGTTTTGTGCTGAGATCAGTTAAACTGAGCTTGCAGTTCCATTGTATTTTGTAATCTATTATTTATTTGGGATTCATTTTGCACTGTTCAATTCTTCTACCCGTTGGGCTTCCCCCATCTAAATTAGATCTGTGTGTCACGTCATCTGTTTCAAGCCTCCATTGCAACATGGAAAGAACTTTTTTTTTTCCCATGAGAGAAATTAAAATAATTCCATTTAAGGAAAGTGAAATTATTGTCCCTTCTAGGCCTATTCTTAACTATATGAGAAAACGGACCTTTTCAAACCTTGCAGTTGAATTTATATTTCAGAACCATACAAGCTTTGGACTTGAATTCACTATTCAGAATCCGCAGATTCAGATAGTTCAGATATGGCTCTTACTCACAGCTCTGTTTAATTTTAAGTTTGGGAGACAGCTGAAATTAAGTCCAGCTTCATGACTGGCTGCTAACTGGAATGTCACCCAAGAATTTCTTCAATGAGTAAGGTTTTGTAAACAAAAAAAAGTAAGACGAGGACCCATTTTGTTTGCTCTAAGACATGTATAGCCTTTCAGAGGTTTGAGGTGTTCATTTGTTACATTTTCACTTAAGGCTTAAAGAAATTTGATGACTCTTTGGGTAGATCACATCTTGATATTTTGCATGGTATGAGGAAAGGCACACCCAAGATTGTCTTATAGAAAATGCTAAAGAAAAATGGAGTGGAAAAAAAGGAAGTAAATTCCTAGTATCACTACAGGAAGTTGTTCTTTCCTACAGATTACAGACCTGGTAGAGGTGATGTTACTTCTTAGCAACATCATCACCACAATTTGAATATTCCCAATCACTCTTTCTGTAATACAGAAAACGGGAAACAACTGCATCTATTGAGCTAAGGAGCATAATAATGAGCATATTATTAAATTTTAAAAAGATGTGCCTGAGACTCCATTTTACAAGGCCAGACTCGTTATGAAAGAGGATTCATGCTGCCATTTGTAAGAAAACTCCTTTATCTGATTAAGTCGAATGCTTGAAACAGGTACTGACCTTATAGGAAGACCAGATGATGTCTCTCAAGTCTGAGCACATAGAGCTCCCCATTCACACTTTCCTGCTCTCTATCACACTCACATATGTTCTTTCCATCTCATCAGGACAGGGGATACCACACAGTTGACTGAAAATTGGCATAACCTCCTTTAATGGCAGGTGATGCAGCCGTAATGATTAATAACTTATATACTTCTTAGGTATATAAAGGTATATATATATATATATATATATATATATATATATATAAGAGTGTATATACCCTCTTAGGTTTCCCTTGTCTTTTTGCCTTTATCATAGCCTGTAAGACTATGTTTGCTTGCACTGTGCATCCCTAACAGCTGTGCCAAAGCACGATGGGGTGACCCCATAGCTGCCACATGGTTCAACCTGATGTTTCCTTTCCAAGATGATGCCACCTGATCCTGCCACCACACTACCATGGGGTCTTGAATTCTTCAAATCATGAAAACCCTTGCAGCCCTGCCTGCAGGGGAGTGAAAGATTTTTTTCAGGGCTATTTTTTCCCCTCTCTATTTTTTATTAATATTTTCACACTTGATAAACTTAGGGCTTGGTCCTGAAAGGTGCTGAACAACCTGATTACATGCCAGTTGAGTTGGTCCAGCAGAGAGCTACAAACTTGGTCAAGGGTCTGGAGAATCTCTCTTGCAAGGGAAGGCTGAGGGATCTGGACCTGTTCAGCCTCGAGAAGAGATGACTTAGAGGGGTCATTGATATATATTAATGTGTATCAATATCTAAAGGGTGGGTATCAAGGAGATGGATCCAGGCTCTTCTTGGTGGTGCCAAGCAGTTGAACAAAAGGCAACAGTCAGAAATTGATCCACAGGAAGTTCCAGCTGAACATGAGGAAGAATTTCTTTACTGTGCAGTGACCGAGCATTGAAACAGATTGCTCAGAGATATTGTGGAATCTCCCTCATTGGAGATACTCAAGAATCATCTGGATGCATTTCAATGCCTTATGGTCAAGGATGACCCTGCTTGAGCAGGGAGGTTGGACTAGATGACCCACTGTGGTCCCCTTCAACCTGACCCATTCTGTGATTCTGTGCTTCTGTAATTCTGTGATGGGCCATCCTTGAAGCAAGAGACATCTCCCACCTCTTCCTGCAAAGTGGTTGACCTTAATGGAAACGAAGCTTTCACTGTTCCTTACATGATCAGGGTTGAAATACTGAAAGATTGTCTGAAAAGTAAAGGAAATAGTGATTTGCCTGCACTGGCTGTGTAAGTAGAGTACAAGTAGCTGAAGCTCTCAGTGTGTTCAATGTATGTCAATCATGAGTTGCAGTACATATATGTCTCTGTCTTGGAAAAAATTGAAACAAACCACTGCCAATAACAACTGAGAGGAGATAATTTCCCAGAGGAAAACATTCCCCTAACAAAGATTAAATATTGCTATTTATATAATATGTATGAATAAAAAGTAAAACATACTCTCATGTGATATTTGACAATACTGTCGTGGTTTAACCCCAGGCAGCAATTATTTTGTTAATTTATTTTCTATGCCATTTTGGTACCTGCAAACAGGGAATTATTGCCCACAACATATGCCTGGAGAGATGTTTATATTTTCCCATTATTCTGGTTATGGGCTGGAGAAAAATGTATTTGCTGTTTTAAAGAGAAATCCCATGCATTCATACAAGATGTGCACTGCTATTACAGAAAATCATAGTAATGCTAAAGACACCTCCCTCAGCCTTTGTTTTCCCTGTGCAATACTGAGTCATAGCATTCCCTCAGCTTTCCATAGCTGTGACTGTCTCCCAGGGTCTCTCTCAGGACTCCACCATGTCATGGGGACCATGAGCAAAGAAAGGTCTCAGCTGCATGTTCCCAGGCACAGTTTGACTCCCCCTTCCAACCCATGCTGTGGGATCTGCTGTGCCCCGTGTGGGAGCCAGCCATGTCCCTGGCTCATTCCCGAGGAGACAAGACAGCAACGGGATCTGGCTGTGGGGTTCTCCAGCTGCACTGAGCTGGGCAGTGTCTGTGTGCCTTGGAGGGATGATGTGAAATGGTTGATGTCAGCTCCAGGCTTTCAAAAGCAGCAATACTCCTGCTCTCCTTCCATCTCTGCTGTCCTCCTTCTCCCAGCTTTCTTTCCAGCACTGTACCAGCTCTGGAGGTTCCCTGATCTCCTACCAAGATAATTCAGCTATTTCCATTATTTTTGTGTCTCCAGCTGTCTGCCAGTGCAGCAACCCATTCCCTATTGAGTCAGACAGACACCAGTGTTGGGGTGCAGAGCAGGGAGAGATCCTGCAGCAGACATGGGGGCAGTTGGTGACCTGAGGAAGGGATTGCCCTGACTCATCAGCAGTGAACTGCTGTGTTTGTCCCCCTGTCCCACCTGGCCTAGATATGCATGCCACTCACTGCCCTGTGGGATCTGCATTGCTTTCAGGGTGTCCTGATCTTAAATAAATTTTACAAATGGGATTGAACTTTGAATTTAAACATAAAGATGGAAGATTGTGTCCCCTTGGTGGCAGAGGCCTCCTTTCTGTTTTATATTGCTCCTCTTACACTAATTGAAGGAAAATCTGGGTACTTTCCAGAAAAGCAATAATCAACATAACTTGTATTTTTCATGTTCTCATCCTCTCCACAGGGAGAAATCTACTTGTGAGGGAATGGTCTACCTGAATTTTTAAAAAACATTTATACATAGACTCATATCCAAACAGATTAACATATTTATTTTCCTCTTAAGGGAAGAAAGGTCAAAAAGAAACTTGGGATAATTACAATGAAAAGAGATAGAGCTGACAATGATGCTGTGTGTGGCTCTGGATAGCTCTCTTGGAGCATCCTTCACTGAAGCTGTGGGAAATAACACGTGCTGCAGCAAAAATGCATTTGGAAGTCATCATAAAATCTAGTCTGCATGTGCCTCATAGCTGCTGTGCCAGCTGTAATTACTTCACCTCTTTAAATAGTTCTCTTACTGAGAATTTGACTTTTACAAGCACAAGCTTTCTACGCTATTATTAGTACAACCAGACATCCCACATAATAGGGGATTTCCTATATTCCAGTTGGAAGACCCATATCCCTTACTCACATAATTTAGGATAACATTTTGTTAGTATTTTTGGCAGATCCAGGCAGTGATACATAGGAGCAACCCAGGTCCCAGTGTTGTAGGACTGACTGTGGACATGAGAGCTTGGCCCCTTCCCCAGAGGCAGGATGATATCAGACAGTGGCAATATCTTGCTGGTCTACCTCCTTCCTCCCAGCACCACTGCTCTCCAGGTCAGATTATCCCAGCCCCGATTTTCTCCACCTGCACTAACTTTCATTCTCCTCTAGTATCTCATCCAAGGGCTGCAATGGTATCTCAGCAAGTTTCTGAGTCAAGGAGTCAGTAAGCAATAGGTGGGGGCAAAAAAGAGGAGTCTTGTTATTGCCAGACAAAGCTTAGCAATGTCCCTGCGGTGCAGAACTGGAACAGTCCTTGTGGATCACCATCTGATTTTATCACATTCTCCAAATCTTGAGGGTTTTTTTTCAGGTTGCTTATCATTTGGTTTTTTTTTTTAACAGAGGTAGCAAACTCTGGAAGATGTGTCACCTCCAGAGACTATCTTCAAAATAATGAATATCCCAGCATACAGCCATGACCTGACACTCCCAAAGGAGTTAACTGCTAACAGAGCCACTCCTGGTGCAGTCCAGTACCTGGTACTCTGCAAATCCTGCTTTTGCATTTTTGGATGCACTTGTCCATCTGGGCAATGATCATTATTCTATAGCTGCAGGTGTTGCATGGGGTAACAGTGAGAGTGCTGGAAATTTTGCAGTCTCAGCTGCTAATGTCTATCAGTGGTGGGAGCTCACGAAAACTTTATCTCAGTTTAGTCATGCCCAAGAATATGTGACCACTTTTTAATAAGGTTGTAATACTTGAAAAAAAGCTCAAGATCATTTCTATGTTACAGCTACAAATGGCCAAAAAAATTGTGTCTTTTTTAAAAACATAAAACCACCTTTGGCTGAAGACCAAAAATGGGAAATTTCATGCCTAAGGGCAAATGATCTGGAGATTTATTATACAGTATGGTCAACTCTTGAGGTTCATTATTGTAGGTGGTCCAATACTAATATTTTTCTCTTAAATTTTAGATTAATAAGTGAAAAATTTTTCTCACATTTTTAAAAGAAATTTGCATTCCTTGGATAAACAGAAAACATCAACAAAGTAAATAAAGCCTAAAGGTTATTATCTCATTAACAACTCCTACTTTTTCAGTTTAATTTTGATCCACTGCTTTAGGCTGGCATTAAAATATTTTTTTTTACTGGAATGGAATGAAAAATTAGGGACTGTAAACTTAAGTCTCAAAAGTCAGAGAAATGCAAGTTATTTCTCATTCCTTTCTTCTAGACTTGCTTTATTTCCAAAGTCAAAACATGAGGACAATGCAACTGCTGTTCCTGTACCCTAACTGTAGCACTCAAAAGCTATGGAGGAGACAAACAAGTCTTTTTCTTTTTATAATCCAGTCCAGCTAAGCCATAACAGGAAAAAAATAACACCTCACATGCTGTATGCCTTACATCTTGCTTCTGGGGATATTAAAAATAAGCTCTGTCTGGAAACTGTTCCACTCTACATTGGTATATTCATGCTTTGGAAATAAATATTCTTAAACATGAAAAATAGTGCACTTTAATTTAAATTGTTTTCAGATCATTATTTTTTTGTTCCTTATTCACAAGGGTATTTAACTTATAAAATCAGACAGGATATAAAAGCCTTTTCTTCCACAAATGTAATTGAAGTATCCAATAAACACCTTAGCTTTGGCCTTTTTTGTAGAGCTACTGAGTGTTCAACAAACTGAGCAACAAATGTTATTAGTATTAAGTGGCTAATAAAGTCTTATTTATGCACTCATGTTAACAATAAACTGCTTGTGGAGTATGCATGCTTCCCTGTTAGCAACTGAGAACATTATTTCCAAGAACATGGCATTGCTTCAAAGAAATAACAGCCTGACTGTGGTCTAGGCTTTACTGGAAAATGGGTAGAGTGATCAGTGGCTTAATTAGCACAAACATCATCTATTTCACTGCTTAAAAGCTGCAGAGGAAAAGCAAGCTCCAGAGAATTTTCCACTATGAAGTAAATCAAAACCAAACATGAAGGGATTTTTTTATACATATGCTTTACCTGTGTTTCCTTTTCTTTAAAGAAGCACTCAACAAGAAGATCCTATATAAATTATTCTGAAACTGCTTTGAGAAATGTACTCGTAAGTTGAGAGTCACTATAAACATATTTACGTACGCTGTCAAAATGGATAAATTAACCTCTCAAACCCCTATGTCAGTCTGAACTTCGTGATGGTTTAGGTTACAAAGCTCACTGGAAACTGTGTGGGAATCCAATAGTAATATCCTACCACAAGCCCAGGCTAGTGATGGTACATTGCCATTTAGAGAAGCAAACAGGCAGATTTCTGTAAGGACAATGAATGGCTTTTGCAGCAAGTTGGGAGAATTCTGCGATTCCACAGTCAGCAAACATCCCCGCCAACTCCGGGGCTGCAACAGGGCCACTGCCGTGGGCAGGAGAAGGACAAGCGGTGTTTTAAAGTGAGCCCACACCAGAGATGAGGCTTCACTAGCAAGAACTGGTGCAACATTTCTCAGCAGAGTGTAAACTTAGGTCATCTGACATAACCTCAGCCATGGAGTTGTTTTGGCCTTGGACTGATGTTATTATCTGTAGTTGTCTATTGTGCAGGCATTGTCATATCCTGTTTACTCATGTCCATCTTTTGTCTTTTTCTTCACACTTAGACTTGCCTATACTTGCAAATCATCCTGGAAGGAGGTACACTAGTTTAGACAAGGCTTTATTCAGTTAGACACCCTGAAATATATAATACTCTGCCAAGTTCCTGTGTGTACATGTTGTGAAAGTATTACTTAGTTGCGTTTACCTTTAACGATAATTTGGACCGTCTTTCCAGCTCTTGACAAAACAAATAATTTTTAATAGGTGAGCATCGGAATGAATGAAATGAGTTCCCAGACTTCCTAAATACAAGGCTTACTATGTTTTTCTCTCTTGTTATTGATCGAAAACTGTTGAAAATTTTTTTCCCAGCTAGATGCAAATTTCTCTTTTGCCTGAGCACTATTGTATCCAGTAAAACAAGAGTTCATGCTGTAACATTTCCCTCCAACAGGAAACTTGGTAATAAAGCCCGATTCCTCTTCTTGGTTATCATATGCTGCCATATTACTGGAAATTTGCCACCGTAATAAGAAATTAAGGACAATAAACAGACAGGAAGCACATTCTTAAGAAAACAAGAAAAAATATAGAATTTCTATCTTGCACGAAATTCTAATATTTTGATACACATTCAAATGAAAAAAAAATTGAAGTCCTAAATTTCACAGGGAAATGAAAATCATACAGTCTTATGATTAAAAAGATTTTGTTTCGTTTCCAGTCAAAGTTAGCTTTAAATCTGGCAAAAATCCAGTGGTGATACTCTGAACTGACCACATATTAGAGGCAGACCTCTATAAATTCTTTTTCTATATACTCAGTTGCCCGAAAAACCCAGAGTTGTTTTAGTGGAAAAAAAGCCCCACTTAAAACCTCAACAAAAGCAAACAAAAACCCTACAAATTTATATTGCATTAGAATAGAAATGAGAACACTGATTTTCCAGAGAAAGATCAAAGTCACTAGATCAGGAAGGAGAACTTAATATTTAAATCTTCCTTGTACTCTGCATCTTCACTTGCAGTTTGGATTTCAGTTCACTTGTGGGATTTATGAATCTCAGGTAACTCTGACCAGTCCCCTCTCAGCAGGGCTTCTTCCATCACTGCTGAAGTTTGTTGCTGTCTCCCTCCTCGCTGGCGGAGTCCCTCAGACTCTGCTGCCCTGGCTTCCAGTTTCTGGCTGTGACTCTCCCCCTTCCTTGCAGCATTCTTGAGTTCCATTTCTTTTCTCTCTGGCTTATCCTCAGTTCATCCCCAGGAACAGCCCAAATCAAAGCTTCCACACGACCCCGGCATTTTTGTGTAAAAGAAATGAAAGGGAGTATTTCCTTCAAAGGTCCAAGGACTCTGCAGTGCTGGGATGTTTGCAGCAGCATTCTGTGGTTTGGGTCCTGACCTGGGTTGCCATCTCCCAAACTGGGAACAGTGTCATATACAGCAGATCCCTGTGAACTCCCCAAGTGCATGTGAAGACTGAGGAAGGCACCAGTGCAGACAGGAGACACCAGTTTCCTTGATAACAGGTGACCATGGTATTGGATACAGAAGTAACAGTAGCCCCACAAAACTTGCTTGGTTTGCAGTTTCTAAACCCCACTGAAGTGCTATGCTTGAGTAAGTCCCAACCAAAACATTTTCAAATGACGTCTTTGCAAACTGCTTGCACTACAAGATCTTTCTATTTTGACAGAACTATCTTCTGATAGGAAAATGTTTAATGTGCAATTTTTTTAATTAACTCTAGTAAGCACACTATGTGCTTATGTGCTGTATTTGCTCTAACTGATAGCTATTTTATACATCTGGAAACATGGGATGTATTTCTATAATTTTATCTTCTTATGCTTTAAAAACAATTTCTTATTTTTTATTTCTATTTAAATTGAGGTAAATTTAAATTCTTCTGAAGCAAAACTGTTTGACCTTAATATTGATTCAATAGTCTCAACAGAAAAAATGAAACTAATCATTCATACTGATATTAATCTACCTAGATGTCTTTTCCATGAACTAGCTTTGATTAACAATTATTTGAAAAATTCCTATTCACTTTTATATTGCCTCAATTCCCAGGTTCTTGGGAAATGTGCAGCTTTATTGGCTTGTATGTTTTATGGTATATAATAGAATTATTCTTCCTTTTTCACAGTTTCCAGTTTTATTACTGCAAAGTCAGTTTATTTCCTGTTAGCATGTTCCTAAAAAGAAGAAGAAAATGTATCTCTGTAAAGGATATTAAAGGTCTTTTTATAGAAACCTATGTTAGTTTCTCTATATGTCCAACTTCCATTAAATGATGTACAGAGGAAAACACGTCTGGAAAACCAAAGACTTCTTGGCAAAAACGCCTCAGAGTTGACCAAAGATGTTACATCATTTGAGAACCAGTTACTCATTAAAGCCTTCAAATAAAGAGAAAAACCTATTCTTAAAACAGAGATAATCTGAATTTTAAAGAATGGTTTAAAAAAAAAAACCTCTTTAAGAGAAAGATACTGTAGACTTTGCGGCATTTACCTGTGATAAAATATTTGCTTAACACGTGCAGCAGAGAAATGCCTAACTGTGTCTAAAAGATCCCCTTGATTTTGGATGTTGTCCCACTCCACTCTGCACTGATGTGGCCTCATCTTGAATATTGTGGGTAGTTTTGGTGACCACAATATCAGAAAGATATTAAGGTGTTAGAGACCATCCAATGGAGGGCATCGAGGATGGTGAAGTGCCTTGAGGGGAAGCCATACGAGGAGCAGCTGAGGTCACTTGCTCTACTCGACCTGGAGAAGAGGAGACTGAGGACCTGCAGTCCTACAGGTTCAGCTTCCTCAAACGGGAAAGCAGAGGGGCAGGCACTGATCTCTTCCCTGTGGTGACCAGTGACAGGACCCAAGGGAATGGCCTGAAGTTCTGTCAGGGGAAGTTTAGGTTGGATATTAGAAAAAGGTTCTTCACCCAGAGGTGGTTGGGTGTGATACTCTCAGGCACATGGTGTGACTCTTGGGGATGGTCCTGTGCATGGCTGAGGGTTGGACTCGACAATCCTTGTGGGTCCTTTCCAACTCAGCATATTCTGTGGTTCTGTGAGATTCTGTGACATACATAGCCCTTACGCTGGATTTCAAAGCAGGGCTGAATTTATCCCCATTCCCCCCCTCTTTTTTTATTTTATTATTAATCATACAGTGTACAGCTCTTAAAAAACTCTTAATGATCTTGAGCATCCCTGAGAGGAATTAATTTTCTAAATGGGTAGGGAGAGGCTTGTGAGTTTGGGGTTTTTTTTTTGTTACACAGTACAGGCTACTAAAATAAATATTAACATAAATTTCCAAAAGAGAACCAGTGGGATAGGTATTCAGCTTATTTCTGCTGAATTAAGAAAGCTAAGCCAGTTTCCATCAGCTGAGGATCTGACCTGATGGCTTTTTGTTTGGGGTTACATACATTTGTCTGACAGGCAGACACGTAGCTTGATTTAACAGCTTCTCATGCTGCTTCTTTCCTTTCTATATTTGTACCAAACATCAGTTGAGTTCTTTGAATATTCATATTGAGTTTACATGCCCTTACTTTTCACATTCAGATTTTGAATAATTATGTTCTGAGAACTCCAGCAAAGGCAGCAAAATAATTTGCAAATCTGAGGAGCCTTGTGTACTTTCTGTTACCTTGAGGCCCTGGTCCTTCAATTCATAATTTCTGAAGCTTTTGTGGTGGCAGAAGGTAAGAGTTTCAACAGCTTCATGTTGATTTATTTTGTGACTTGTTTTCTCCTTGTAGAGTTTAACCAAGCTCCCTATAACTCACAGGATACCTAAGTTTTTGTTGTGGGTTTTTTTTTTTTGGTGGTGGTGGGAGTTGATAAACATGTATTCTGAGTAATGTTCATCACTGTACATAAAAACTACACCTGGGTTGGCAATGATAGATCTCAGGTAACCAACTAATACAGGATTGAATGTTATGTTTTTGCAAATAACTTGTCACAGTTGTCACAGTATGGGCTGTGCCTAAAATTTAGACACTGTTCTTGGGAAATGAGATGTTGAGCTGCTAGTTCCCTGGAGGAAGTCTAGGTTTTGAGTTTGTGTCAGTCTAGATGTACTTGAGAATTTCAGTGGGATATTCCCCTAAATATTTGCCATCCGAAGTGTTCCTTTGGATGTGGAAGACTTGATCATATCTAGCCCAACCAAAGAAGTCCCCTGACAAAAGACGTTAATTCTGTCATCTAGACCCTCTAGATCCTCTAGATCATAGGTTTGTGAATCTCATATGGACCCCAAGATGTTCCTCTCAGCTAAAGTATTGTGGATTTGGGGCAGAATCATAATATATGGAAAAGCTAAAGAGGAATTGAAAGGAGCCAAATATGCCCCAACAAAATCAGATGTCCTGACAAAGAAGCTGCAGACCTACACATGGGTAAAGATTACACATGAGTCTTGAAAGGGAGGACTGGAGGTGTGGAAATACCTTGGAGTTGAAGGAGTCCTCAGCACAACAGAGTAATTTCTTCTGGCCTTGCACAGGAGGACCGATAGAAAAAGTGTTGTGAGCAGCTGGATGAGAACTCCTGAAAGACCTCCTAGAGACAGATGAAGTGATCTGCTGGACTGCAATTGGTTTATGAGGAAGCTTTCATCCTTGGCTACTCATTCTTGATCCCACCAAGTGCACTACCACCACTGTGGGGCTGATATGAAAAGCAACTGACTGAATCTGGGTTAAAACCTCTTCTTAGGAATAGCCAGTAATAGGAAACTAAGGGGAAAATGGTAAATTTCAAAAGATTACTTTATTTCTGAAAGCAACATTTTGTTCAACTACATTTTACTCCTACCCAAAGAGAAATTTAAGGCCAAGGGCCCATCTTAGCAAAGAGAAATAAATTCATGAGCTTTATTCAGAGTATGGTTCCAAAGATCTGGTGGTCATTCAGCATAACATCTTTCCTGTGCCACAGCTCTGCTGTTATGCACTAAATTTATGATCTGACACTGGAACTTCAAAAACTGGTGGAGTAAGTAACCAACAGAAAAAGGTGGTTTGGGGTTTTTTTGTGCCAATGTGTTGAACATGAAACTGAAGAGCGAAAGGAGTAATTGTAGTGATTCCAACCCTCCAAGAGTAGGAGCAAAGCTAGGAGTAAAGACAGGCAGTGCACAGTAAAAATATTGCATATGCTGCTCACGGATTAATTGAGATGGAACAGAAATACTTGCAAGCAGATAAGGCACTTGCAGTAGTCTGTGGATGTAGCAGTCACTTTCATGTTTACATTTGTGAAGATCATTTCCATGTAGTTATAGATCACAAAGCTTTGATTTTGCTCTTTGGAAACCCAAAGATAAAATACCCAGGAGGGAGATAGGGCTGAAGATTGCAAACCTTTCAAAGACAGTGTCTTTGTATGTAATATGTCTAAATGACTGCTGCACAATACAACAAGTAAAATCTTTTGTAGAAAAAAAACATGTAAGACATTTTGTCTTAAAACCTAAACCAGAAACTGATTTAGGGTCTGGTCCAAAGCCTGTGAATTCCATGAGAGTTTTTCCATTGATTCCAATGGGATCAACTTTTAAAGATGATGTATCTTGCAACGAAGGCAGTGAAATCCACTGTAGCACAGTAGTGTGATCAATAAGAGTCCCAAATATGCAGTGAAGTCATCTGTGTGGTAATTACTGTAAGACAAAGGACAGTATTAATGGATATTTTAGTGGATATTGACTATAAATTCATCTGATTTCAAGAGGATGCCAGACTTCTAAAATGAGAGAAAGAGAAATAGGCACACACCTGATTCAAGGCGGGAAATTTTCTGAGCACCTCTTAAAGTCATCATCCAAAAGTTTCAGAGGCACAAACTATCAAAGAGACAGCCAGTGAAGACAGAAAAAAAAAAAGTATGAGTCTCTGAGAACTTGCATTTTAAAAAGTGTTCTCCTTTGATTCTGTCTGTGCATGACTCACTTATACTGCTGAGTGCTGACAGACTGCACAGCTACGTGTAAACCAAAATGAAAGAGTGCAATGTGCCTAATTGGACCTCCCTTACTCTCATGATGAATCTTTGCAGTGATTTGGAAAAGACATTGTAGGGATGTATTCAACTTCCTTCCCAATCTGTCCTGCTGATCCCAGAGGACTGGAAATTATAACAATGCTAGCTTTCGCTTCTCAGATTAAGAAGGACCTTTTCTTACAATGTTATCTCTTTTGACAAGGACTATTTGGTCATTATTTGTGCAATCTCAAGATGCTTTGACAGTACAAATAAAAAAATACCAATTATTTGCCTCCTTTCTCATGGTCACACCCATGTGTGAATAGTTCTTCTTTGTCCTTTAATATCATTTACTGAATCATGATGAGTAACTGTGAAATTATTTGACTTGCTTGCTAACATTGCAAGACCCAAGAGATGACTTTGTAGAGAATAATCTACTAGAAAAGGTGCTTGAAGTGCAGGTTGTTATAAATCCTTTGTTTAAGTCATCCCTCTATGTAATGAAGGTAATGACACAGGTTTTTTAAGTCAGGAATCAAATACAATATAGTATTTTCACATAAATGTCCTAAGGAATTCTCCAGCAGACAAAAGATCCTCCATCACTGAATTAGCAGCTCAAAACAACCTACTCTTTCAGCATTCCTGAATAACATTTCCTTGTTTGATAATGTACAAATGGTGTGAACCTTGGCTGCACTGCACTATGTACTGAAGTACATCTCTGCAGCCTTTTTCCCAGAAATGCTTTGAGATCAAATATTATGGCTATGTATGAGGTACTATAACCTGGTGATGGCCTGGGACACACACACTGAGCCTGGCAGCATGGCCACGGGGTCCATCACACCAACAGAGTTGGGGAGCCCTTCTCACACTGCAAGCTGGGAACAGCTCTGGGAGCATCTTGGTGTCACTTGTTCTCAAATCTTGACAGCGAAGGAGGTTCCCCAGCATCCCCAGTTAATTATTCCTGACAATGTGTGTATGAGAGTTACTGTGCCTAATGCAGCTGGGACAGGCCGGAGTCATTGAGCCTGAGTTTCATAGCCAATATATACACTCATATGTGATACACAGACAGGCAGCGACTCAGCTGTGTCCCAACTGCACTCTGCGTGTCCAATGTGCATGTCTGCAGATGCCCCACAGTTCATTGTCCTGGCCAGCAGATTTTTCATTTTGCCTCAGTGTTCAGGGAAAGCAGCAAAATAAGCAATATGGATGGTGTTGCCTTTGTGCTTTTCGGAATTAGGAAAGCACCAGAGACTCTGAAGATCTCCCAGTTTAGTTGCACATTTTAAAGAATATTATAATGTGACTTTTAAAAGGAAACAGGATTGTAATCTGACTGGACTGGGTTTATGGCACCAGATATTTGTTCAAAAGGTCCACATAAACTAAAGATATAGTTGGTAAATTGCAAGGGTGGGAGTGGGGGAGGGATAGTGTATTATACAATATAGCTATAATCATAAAGCACAAGACCTACTGACTTACTTTATGACCTTCTTCTTCTCTAGTGAAGAAAGCCCTAATAAGTCACTTCTGGCTGTGCCAGTCATGAATTACTGCTGTCTGCACAAAGGAAGATAAATATTGTAACACATCATAGAACACCTCTGCCTTTAAATACTGCAGATGGATAAAGATATAAAACCCAAGAGGAACTTGAAGTAATAAATAGGAACAAAATTAATACAGAATGTATCATTTTGAAAGCAAACCTTTGATATGAAGTTTCTTCTGTTCTAGGGATCGATAGGGAAAAGAGTAGAAGCACATATACAGTTGTCCATGGCTGATGGTGCATTCTCCCATCAAACCTGAAAAGGAGGTACTCTCAAAGATTTGCAACTGCCAGTCTATTCTCCTTGCCCAAATATTTTTTACTGTCTCGGCTGAAGACTTCACAATCCTCTTGTGGAGGATTGAGACTGCTCAGCCCCACTCCACAGCAGAAACTGTCTCCAGCAGAACAGGCACAGGAGCTGGTTGTGTGAGTAGTTCCCTGACCTGTTTAACTAGCCCAGGTCTTTTGAAATGAACCAGATTTGTAAAGAGCTATTTAAGCTGTTTAAGTAAATATGGTTTGTCTTTGCTGAAAGGGATTAGGAGGAAAAGCAGGGACAAAGGCAGGTTTGAGGAGTTAACAGCAGGAACAACGAGAAGCATGTAAGGGGACAGTCCCCTTCTCAGCCAGCCAAGCTGCAGCTGCAGAGAACCTCTGAGCAAATATTTCCCTTAACTTTGTTCAGCAGAAGCAACACTAATGAAAGTGTGTATCACAAAACTGAAACAGAAACAGCAGGGACCCTAAAAAAAAATTAATCTAAAAAGTAGAAATAATAGTGGTTGATTTCTGTGAAAACTTCATCTAACTGACCTCCTGAAACAATGATTAGGAAAGTGTGCTGATTTTGGCTGGAATAGTGTTAATTTTCTTCACAGTGGCTAGTATGGAACTATGTTTTGGATTTGTGCTGAACACAGGGTTGATAATACAGAGATGTTTTTATTATTGCTGAGCAGGGCTTACACAGAGCCAAGGTATTTTTTTGGTGAGGAAGTTTTGGATGCATGGGAGGCTGGGAGGAAACACAGCCAGGAAAGGTGACCCAAACTGACCAAAGGGTTATTCCAGACCATATGATATCAGGCTCAGTATATAAAGTGGGGGAAAGAAGGAGGAAGGAGGGGACATTTGGATTAATGGTGTTTCTCTTTCCAAGTCACTGGTGCACGTGATGGGGCACTGCTCTCCTGGAGATGGCTGAACACCTGCCTACCCACGGGAAAGAGTTAATTAATTCCTTGTTTTGCTTTGCTTCTGTGTGTGGCTTTTGCTTTCACTATTAAACTGTCTTTATCTCAACCCACGAGTTTTCCAGCTTTTACCCTCATGATTCTCTTCCTGCTGATGGGGGAGTCAGTGAGCAGCTGCGTGGGGCTTGGTTACTGGCTGGGGTTAAACCATGACAGAAAGAATCTCACAGAATCACAAAACTACAGTATATTCTGAGTTGGAAGGGACCCACAAGGATCATCGAGTCCAACTCCTATGGTCCATAAGGGGATCAAACCCATGACCCTGGTGTTATTAGCACCAGGCTGTAACCAACTGTGCTCATTCATTAACAGAACCTTCAATAAATATCTGTGTATCAAACAAACCCCAATGCATCAGTGATATGAACTTGCTTACAAAATGGCAAGTTTTGGTATTGTCTTAGATAGAAGACTGTCAAATACAGAGAGAAAACCCGATATGTTTAAGAGATTAAGATTGAAATAAGATTAAAAGATAGTAGGAGTGAGCTTTAAAATGACACAATACTAATTTAGAAATAAAAATTATTATTTGTTAATATTATTTAGAAATAAAAGTTATTAATTGTCTAATGTTTTCTAAATGTGATCAATTTATAGTCTATAACAGTATTATTCGGATGAATGTTTAATTGGAATCAGGTATCTGATCTGAGAAAAAGAAAGTTTATGTTTATTTTCACAAGGAGAGGGAAGTTTCAAGGAAGTTTTGTAGAGATGTATGCTAATGCACACTCTTAATAGAACTTTTGGTTTATTTATATTATTTATGACAGATTAATATTCTGCATTTTAAAGCATGTTTGGAAATTTTTGACATTTTAGAGAGACAATAAAACTGATTTCCTGAAACTCAAACTGTAAAGTGAAACTCCAGGTACTTTCTGCTGTTTACTTTGAGCAGGGCGTAGGACCAGATGACTTCCAGATCCTTCCCTGCTCTGTTCTATGATTTTACAGCACAAAATATTGACAAAGTAAGTGCATATAGTAATAACCAATTTTTTCTTTTTTTTCTTGCAAAGGCTGTGGGGAAAACAGGACGACCCTAAAATTACAACTTCCCGAGAGACAGTGTATGAAGACACTGATTTCTCCTTTTCACTGTTGTGCAGCAAAACATCATGTGTTGTAAGCTGACAAAGCCTCATGCTCTCCCCTCTCCTCTCTGTAGCTCGAGCCTGGAGGAACTGCAAAGGGGAAAGATATTCCCCAAATTGGCATGCAGAGATGTGCCTGTGGTGTATCCAGCAAGGTATGCCCTGGGAAGTTTTCAGAGAAGTTGAGTTATTGGCCTAATTTACTCAAAGTGTTTAAGCCTTGAAAAAGACAATGATGTGCAAGAAATTTCAGTGTTTCATATTTTCCTTATTAATTCTATTCTCCTTTTATCATTAACCATTTCTGTTTTTAAAATAACCATTGCCTTTTAACTCAGTTTTTCTATGATTGGTATTAATTGTATATCCAAAATACTCAATTTTATTTAAAAGTGTTATCTCCATTAAACTGTTTAATTCATTTCCGAACAAAAAGAAAACTACATACTCTGTATAACCCTGAAAAAATGGTAACATATAGTGGTCCCAGCTATTGTTTATCCTGGTCAGCTTGAAATCTGAGCAAACACATGCAGATACAGGATGGTCAAATTCCTTCCACATCCATGAATAATGCTACTGCAGGCTGATAACCCATGATTTATTTGATAAGTCTTCTGTGAAAACAAGGACAGTGATGCACCATAACAGCTTTCAAATTTCAGATAGCATATTTCTGTTTCATAATGTAAGAAGGAAAATTTGGAGATAACAATAAATTTTTTAAACTTTAAATGAGAAAACTTTCTGATCTTTAAACCAGTAATAAAATAAAGTATTTTTAAAAATTTGTACATTTCAAAGAAGCAAAATGAAAGATATATCAATGTTATTTTCCTTATGGAAATTCCCAGAGGCTGGTTTCATTCTGATTTGTCCTGGAATCAGCACAGGTATTTTCTTAGTTTGAATGGCGAGTTTATTTGGATTATAATGGAAACTGGCACCATGTGGCTAAATCTATTCAAGCAAATGATTTCATCATTATGGTTTAGAAAAAGATCTTCCTGATCTGTTAAGAATGCTTCACTGTTTGTAAGGACAATCTCAGTGACACAACTCAGGAATTATGTTGCCTCTTTAGAAAGTGAATAATTAGGATAAAAGGAACCTACTGAGACAGTGGTATCCCACAATTAATGAATAATTGTCTACATTTCTCTTTAGTTCTACTACTTCTTGTTAAAGCTGAGTTTAGCCAAATGTAAAGTGTAATATTTGTAGCTTTAATAATTTTTGATACCATATATTGACATGTTTTTCATTCTTGTGTAATTTTTGCCCTTTTTTAAGAGTATAAGTTTTTCACTACATTAGCCAAGTCCACCTTTTTTCTTTTGCATTTCTAGATAGTTTAATTTTGAATTTTTTTTTAATCAGGTGGTGAAGCTGTAAACACATCGGGAGTACTTGGTTGCTTAAAAAGACAAGATCACATTCACCAACCCCTAGTGGTACTTTTCACTACTCTAGTGTGGCAAAAAAATAATAAATTTACTTTAAATAGATTTTTTAGAAAGGATCTCTCTAGTGATTCTGGTCCATAGAATTCACTGAAATGTTGGGACTGCTGTAAACCTACATACTGTTGTTACTTTTCTGACATCTAAAACCTATGGATATTCCAGAGAGTGATTTAGTTTACTTATTTTTCAGGCTGGAAACGCCTGTCTCTGTAAGAGATCTAATTTCATTAGGTGGCAAAAGCATTCTCTGAGCAATTAATTTTATTCAACTATACATATTCTAGGGATATCCATATTTATCCCTCCACTAGAGCCCACCTATGATCAGGATTAAGTTGAGAAACCCTTGATTCATCAAAAATAATTCCAAGGAATGCAAAAAGTTAGATGTCATTACAACTATGGTTAACTTCATTTAATATCATCACAGTAATAATGATGATACTCAGCTCTTGTTTAATAATCCTATGGTCAAAACAGTCACACAGGAAATTATATGTCTCATTATTTAGTTTTAATGGGATTGACCTCATATTC
Organism: Pseudopipra pipra; assembly: GCF_036250125.1. Classification (NCBI taxonomy): domain Eukaryota; kingdom Metazoa; phylum Chordata; class Aves; order Passeriformes; family Pipridae; genus Pseudopipra; species Pseudopipra pipra. Next base: position 143,607,438 of record NC_087549.1, on the reverse strand, counting down.
TTTGGAAAATGTCCTAACTACAAGCCGTGAGATATCCAAATTAAGACTGCTCTTTGTCTTTATACCTGAAGTGTGAACAGGTGTGCAAGAATTCTTGATCCAGCAGAAAAAGGGGAAAAGGAAAGATGATTTTAACTTAAACGTTGGGACACTCATCTGGAACTATGGTCTTTGTTAGAATATTTATGAACTTTACATTGTATTTTCTCTGAGAAGAAACAAAAGCAGTTCTAGAGACAGGGACTAAAGCTGTACAAGCCTTTGCCACCTAAAGGGTGGTGAGGATGAGGTTTTCCCTTGCCTATCGTCATTTTGGGCACATTGCTCTTGAACACACACCAGAGGAGTGGCCCAGCTTCGATCAGATGGATGGAGACATTCTTTCTAAGGATACCCCAGAGCTCAGCATAGGGCCCTTTTGAAGGTTATGTAGATTTAACTCCCCCAGTCCCTACTCTCTGTGTCTTCCCAGGTCACTGAATGAGTGTGCCAAACCACTCAGCCATCGTGGAAAACCAAGTACCAGAAAGAAAAGTGTTAATAGAGATTATTATCATATTTTATGGTTTCTCTTTAGAGTAGAGAAAGATCATTGCTATTTTGGTCAATGGAGAGAGAAGGAATTTAAAGCAAGAAAACTAGATTGCCTCCTTCAGATCTATGGAAGCAGCTCTGTTTCTCTTGACTTAGGACAGAATGTAGGCTGCTCTGTTATATTGAAATTGCATGGGAGTTGGGTATTAAAATTTTTTGAGGCTTTGCCCAAGTCAGGAACCAAACTTTGGTGGGCAGCAATCCACCTTTTGCAAAAATGTATCAGAAATGTTGAATTTGCCAGCTGTATTGTAATCCATTCTCACAGGCCTAACCACTGAGCCAAAATGATAACATCTGACGATTTATTTAAACTCCAGAATAGTGCATCTGTCACCAAAGGATGGTATTTATTTAGTTCAAAGATTTGAATTGTACTGAAGATTAAGTGGAATAACACTGGAATAATACTTTCATGACAGTTATTACACAAGTAAAGCGATATTTTGCACACAAATATGATACTACTGATTTAAAAAAAACCTGATCAAAACAACATGCAGCAAAAGTGCCATTAAGTATCCAGATTAGTTTCAGGCTCTCACTAAAGTTAAGAGTCCATGAATGTGACTGAATATTGTTTATGCATGTCTGTATGAACATATATACATACACACATACATATATATATACGTATACATATATTTCCTCTTTGGCTCCTGTGGAAAAACAGGTAGGATGCTCACACCACTCTACCACTTACACAGTAAGATCAGAGTCCAGGGGTGGACAACAGCCTGCTGTGGTTCTGATGTGGTTACAACTTCTGTCCAGGGAATGAAGCCTGCTCATGCATTGCAAGGCTTGATGAAAACTGAAGTGTTTACAGGAGTGGTTGTCCAGTCAACCTAAAGAGTTTTATGACTGCATAGGATGTCGAAGGTTAAAACCATTTCAGTATTATATTTTGGTAGAAATATGCTCTTGATGCCATCGTTTTTCATAATATGAGAACAATTTCTATTAGATGATCAATTTATTATTTTCACTTAAAATTGCCACTTGAAGTGACCCAGGGGCTAAAGAAACTAAGATTAATTTGACAGTTTCCTTTCAGACAAGCAAAAAACATAATGTCTGAAAGATTTGCCAAGGATAGTTTAATTTTAGACAGAGAACATCAGAAGCTCTAAGTTATCCTTGTAATTTTGATACATTTTGCAGCTAAAAAAAATCCCAGAAAGAATGGGAAAGGAAGTGAGACAGGAAAGAAAGAAAATGAAAATGAAAGACCAAATACTTGGGTTAAAGTCCTGCTATAAAATTTTCTAGTGACTTGAACTTTGTGTTCTATTATTGAAGATAGATGAAGTAGTCTGTACCCAGACTAGAACCTTGAAGTGGATAATTTCATGAGAAAAAAAAAAAAGGCTTTTATTCTTATTTATCATTTACAGAGTTCTAAAGGTCTTTTCTTACTCCCATGTGCAGGTTATGGCATAGCTGTCCAGAAATCAGTTGTCTGGGGCCAAGGCTATATGGTACAAGGCCAGAAATGTTGCTTGATATGTTCCAGGTCATAACCAATCCCATTCTGGATTTCCCAAGGGGTTTTTTGCCCAGTGTAATTGGCTACCTTAAAAAAAAAATGTTGTGTGTCTTATTTATTGTCATATTTCTGCCTGGTTTTTTGTGTGTAAAGAAAATGAAACAATATCTTGTCCACGAAGAGTAATTTCCAAACTAAGTCAAGGTATAAGTGTCACAGATACACAAAATCCATCAGAAACTACAAATTTCAGTGAGTGATCATGTTCCTGTGTGGTGGAACAAATAATAAAACAGATTCTGGAGCTACCACTTATAAGATAGACTGGACAAATGGGAAGAAATCACATCATATTATTTCCTGATGGCTTATACTGGAGTGTTGAACATATCTGGATTTGAACTGTAGTCTTTTGGCAGATCGAAATATAGGACTGCTCCTGAAGAAAGTGTTCCTTTAAATAGATCCTTAGTTCAGATCAGTGTGATTATCCTTGACAATATCATGTCTGCTGATTTCAGCAAACAATTTTCTATATTTCCTGGGGATTGGGATTTAGAATAAGGAAGGCAGGGTTACAATAGTGTCATTTTCTTACAACCTTCTCTCCTGTTCTCTCCTCCTTGACTGATTCCCTGAGAGATCTACCTTTACCTTCAGTCTTCTTTAACTTTTTACAGAATGAAATTTGACCTTATAAAACAGAATGCAGAATAAATATTCTGCTCTATATGGTAAATTGCACACATATTCCCACACAGTGACAGATGAAAACACTAACAATTCAGCTGAGGAATAAGGAATACCTAAACACCTGTCTGTATTTTCTCAGAAAAAAATTCACATGGACTGTTCAAACTGAAGTAATATTTTGGGGTAGCAAAACTTTCATGAAATTAAACATCAGGTGTCTCTGTGTTCACTAATATTCAGACTAAATGTATATTATTTGTTTGTACTTGTTCCTGAATAAATGGCACAAAAGCTATTTGTTGTTTCAGATCACTAGCAATAAAATCCTGCAGTTGATCAGCTTTGTCATTACCCTGCAGCTACAAGGAGAGGTTGGCTGCTGGCCATATTTTAATATAGTAATAATAATACTTAACAGTGTTCATCTCAAAAGCAATTTACACACATTAACTAATTAGGCCTCAGAACATTTACATGATAGGTGAATAGCATTTGTCCTACTTTAAAGAGGGGTAAGTGGAGAAAATAAAGTCACACTTTTAGCAAGAGTCACTAAATGAATGTCCAGCTTGTGACACATTCACTTCATTTTCTGAAATAATCTGAAGTCAAAAGAGGTGGATGGTGGTCTTGACTATTGTATATCAATATAAAGGTGCTTTTCAGCTGCTGCTTGCAAAGGGAAGCCTTCAGTGAGTGCTTTGGAGAGTATTAATTTTCCTGCAGATTCTCTCTGATCTCTTGCAGTTTTCTATTTGTTGATCTTCTATGTATTCAGGAGATTGCACCTTGCCCTGTATTTTTGCACATCCGCAGGCCTGGGTCATTTAGGATGTAAATACTAGACCCTAGGAAAAAGTCTAGTATGAGTCAGCAATGGATAATAGAAGGTATACATTGACAGCTATAAAATTCTTGTTTAGGGGAAAAAAGAGAAAAAGGTATCTCTAGTTACACAAACAGTAGCTAACCTGACTTGTGCATTTCTTTATTTATTCGGGCAACAATTTCCCTCCCCTCTTGTTTTTTTTTCTGCAATGAGACCAAGAGGGATTCCTGAGGTACAGCTTGAAGTCTTAGGCTTATGGTAATAACCAATAAGTGAAAATGCAATAAAATCAGTATTCCATGCCTTAAGACTTTCCAATCCATAGTAAAATCAGGAAAGATAAGACATTATAGCAAACAGAAGGTTAAGAAAGAGCATCAATTTCTTTTTGCATTTCTGCATACAGGTCTTGCAGTCCAAAAACCAAAATAGCAAAAAACCTCTAGCCAAGCACTGGATAAAGAAGAGAATTGCTAATTCCTTACGACTGACACAGAGACATTCATTCTTGTCTGTGGAGTTCAGACACCAAGGAGACTGGTACTTAGGTGGACTCTTAGAAGTTGGCCTTGCTCTGCACTTTGGTCCTCCTGTCACAATCCCCTGCCTGACGTAAATTGATTTTGAGACTATAATACTTTCCACTTGCTCTTTTCAAAGTGTTTACATTCTCCTTCTTTGCTCTCCATTCAACAAGAACATCCTTCTTCTGTCATAGGGGATGCTCTAGGTGTTTTGATAGATGGACATTCATGATGCCAGTGTGCTGCTTACACACCACAGATAAATCTGCCATAAACAGAGTTCCACATGGAGAACTGCCACCCTCCATGGGAAATAAATAAAAATGAGGAGATAAGAGCTCACCTGGTACTACTCCACTATTGTCAATGTGTTGTGCCAAGAGCTGGCTGCCAGTACATCCCACCACATAGGAAACAGCTTTATTTTTTAGTTTGTTTTGATTTGGTTTTAGTTGTTTGGGTTTTTTTTTAACGAATCTTGTGGAAGTCTTAATAAGTGTTTAATTGTACATTCTCTGTCTTTTTATTTTCTGGCAGATAGATAACACAAAAGTTTTGACCCTTCAGCTTTTATCAAGGTAAACAATAATGTCCTGAGGTTCAGGGTGGGAAAGTGAGAGCTTGGTGTCAGTCTGCTATTGCAAATAACTAAAAAAAAGGAGAAGATTATTTAGTTAACTAAGATCTAAGTCTTCTTCATTCGTTTTTAAAGGAAACATTATTCATTGTAATGGGGTGGGCTGGCAGAAATCCTTTGGAGTGCTATACAGGCAACATAAATACACCTTGAGAACACTTGTTCTATTGAAGCTCACTGGCAGTTTGCAGACTCTAAAGAATATCTTTTGAATTCTCAGCAAAAGAAACCATTTGTTGCAACCCCTGCCTTGGTTTAAAGAACTGCTGACACCTCATGAAAAACGTTGAGTCATCTTATGAAAATATCCCAATAAATATATGTTTTTTGTCGTTCTGGGCCTGCATCTTGTATCATTTTCAATTAAATTATTAAAGACTGACAAAACACAAACAATTCTAAAGTGTTGAAAAATGCCTGACGGGGTTTGCCTGTTTACTTGAATGCTGGTTTTAGGAAAAATTTGTATCCTGTCTCCAGGGTGTACTGTATGATTTGTACAAAATCCTGGGTTGCAGGTGCCCTTCAGGAAATCCACAGGAAGAGACAGTGTTAGCAGAGATTGTTGGTGGATTTTTATTGATTTCCCAAGGCCAAACAAGCAGTTCATGCCATGACCCCAGAGGTCCTTCTCAGTTTCTGCAATTTATTGTGCATCTGATGAGATGGCAAGAAAAGTGTGAAGGGGTCTGTCCTGTGTTTGTCAGGGCTATAAACATCCTTAAAGATGTACACTGTTTATACAAAAATTGGTGGGCTTATTTCCAGTCTCCTTAGTTCTTGTCTGTGGTGGTGGTACCCCCTCTGGCAGCCTGGCTGCTTTTCAGGTTGCCAGTCATGGAGGAAGGTGATTTCTGGACAAAAGAAAAACCAGTGCCAGGAATGGGGTGATAGCACTAATACAAAGAAAAACCGAAAGACTAGACTGTATTCACCACCATTATTGTAAAAAGCATTACTTCCTCCCATTCACAGTTGAAAAAAAAAATATAGGTTCCAAGTGAAAAAAACAAATCTGGAGTTTTAGACCTTATTTCTGCTATGTTCTTCCTTTAGTGGTGGATCCTTGCACTTGCATCCATCCCCTGTGTGTGCAGCTGGCACCCGCCCCACTGTATTGGTCTAACCACGCAGAACATACAGGAGCTCTAAAACCTGAGGGCTGCGACCCTGCAGTGGTACAGTGCCAAGCAGGAGTGAGGAGAAAACTCCTTAAAAAGATATACACCTGTCAAATCTCTTTCCCTCTCATACTTTCAAGACAATCAGAGGGAATACAGGAAAATGTAGGACTGCAGTGGCCTACACAGGTTATTCAGCACATTCAATGTCCTCCATTGAATACATGTCAGTCTCTAGCATTAGAAAAATCTCCACTCTACACCACTACAGTCCATCAGCCACAAAGGATTTCTTAACAATCTATAAAAAAAAGTAAGTTATTATGTAAAATTATCAAAATCCACCTAAAAAAAAAATTGTTCATCACCTAGCATGTGCAATGGGAAGAGAGGAGAAAAGCTCACAAGCCCAGCTCCCTCCAGTTGCAGAGAACTGGTTTGGCGAAAATCCTCAGAAGCAAAAGGCCTATGTCACCTTCCTAAAAACAGTGGTTACAGGAGGATTTTGGAAAATGTCTTTCTGATTTCAAATGACTGAGACACAGCATGCAGAACATTCCAAGACTTCTTGAAATTCTTGGAAATATCAGTACTGCCCATCTAACATGTCATCTCACACATCTCTTAGTTCTCCAGGACTTACTGGTGGAAACCCCTGAATCATTCATTAATGAATCAGAAAGATGGTACAACAAATACAATCAACAAATTGCAACCAAGATTTCTGTCAAGCCACAAAGGCAGCATTAGCAAACTGACTACTCAAAAGTTCTCTCACAGGTTTTAATTTCTGTCTTCCTGCTGTTTAGAGTCATCTGGTTCCTTAACCTGACTGGCCTACTCTGAAACAGAAGACTTCAAACTGTGAGACTCATATGGACCCCACAGCAGGGGTACAAAGAGGAGGAGGGAGTGGATTTCCACCTCATCTGAAGAAAAAGATGTGAATAGGGGAGAACAGGAAAAGTAGAGACTGAAGCAAGGCAGAGAAGTACTAGGGACGTGCTAGGGTTGTTATCGATAGCGGAGGGCAGTGTGACAACAACAAGGACATAGAAAGTAGGTCAGGAAGTATAGATCTACCTCATGGATGCTGCTGCTGCCCCACCAGCACAGAGCATTTTTGAGGCAGTTTCACCAAGACCCCACAACATCATGTAACCAGTCCCTGTCCTTGGCCCTGTCTGTAAACTGAATTTTCAAGCCGTGTGGCTGAGTGTCAGCTAGCACAGGGTCCCACAGTCTGAATTGTGTCACGAGTTTTGTTGTTGTTGTTTTTTTAAGAAGTGCCTCTGCTATCAGAGCATCATGTACAAGTTTGACCTATATAACAGACCAAGTAGGTCACTGAGTGCACATTGGACCATGACAAATTGATTTTGAACCATCACTTATCTGGCTCTGTTGCTGTCAAGGAGGATACATCAGTGTGATTAATAAATTATTTACAAAATAGATAAAAGCATGCTTCCCCCACCAGAGATTCTGGAGGGTTTATTGTTTTAAGCTGCTGCTCTAATTGGGCTGTACATTCACTTGCAGTTCCAAGAGAGATGAACATTAGGGGAACAATGCTCTTTACTGCACACGGTGGTGACACAGCAGAGGCATCCCATGAACGCCTACAACAAATGATGCTCAGTTTAGTGTTTTCCTGGCACAGCTCCCGGCACCCCCTTCCAGCACCAGTCTCCATCCAGTGCTGCCTCCAGCGCATGGGAGAGAACTGGCCTCACAGATGCACTGAAACATTTTACCTCAAGCTTCAGTAAGATCTGAGGAACAGCTTTGAGACTCCACTCTGCAGCCTTCCTCTCTTTATTGCAGAGAAGATCCTACATTGCTTCCCCTGGAGTCTAAGCCATCACAACTGAAAAAGTACCCTAACAGGCAGGAGAAAAAAAGGGATGGCACAGTGTTTTCCTCAACTAGGAAGTCTTTGCTCCATCCTTCTCTGAACTTGAAACAAAACAAAACAAATACACGAGATTAAAAAAGTGCATACAGTTAGGAGATAAAAAAAAAAAAAAAAAAGAGGAATCCCTTCCTCTCAAAATATATATCATCTGACTGTAGGGTGCCAGTTAGTAATACTGACTCCTGAGGGGTTATTCAGACCCTTGGGTGAAATAACAGGTCTCCAAAGAGACTTAAAGTAAATGACGCTCTTAGCAACTTGATGTTTTTTTGAGGAGGAAGGAGGAGGAAAGGCAGAAGGATGGATGGGAGGGGGGAAGGGAAAGTTAAGGAAACTATATTTCCAATTGTAGCAGAGAGATAACAGAATGTCTCCCTTTCCAGAACCTATTTGCAGCATGCAAGCATTCTGCTTTTTTTTCCTGCAGTGTCTTGAAAACCCCTACGATGGAATGCTGGCTGTGTCAGACTCTCACAGGAGAAAGAGACTACCTAGTTTTGGGGTTATAGAAGAAAAGTCCTCAAGAACCACAGTCCTAAATAAAGATGCATAACATCCTGGCACTTGGATCTATTTATTAGCCTTTTTCCTGTGGAGTATACACTAATCCTGATCTATTTCTCTATAGAGAAAAAGACTATATTATAGTGATTCTTAATTAGATACAGATGCAAGAGATTGATTCATTATTTCCATGTGCTGCTGTCAGTGTTTAGTGGAGTGTTTTCAGTTTCATTAACCTAGTAAGCTCAGTTCCTGCATGAGCTGTCTCTGTCAGCTAAAACAGCCCTTCTGCCCCCAGCAACACTTCTTGCCCAAGTCTCTACTTCTGATTTCTTTTATAAACCTTATCTGGCATTAGTCTTTGCTGCTGTTGTTTTATACTGCAGGACAATTTTTCACCTTCAGAACTTGAGTTTGTCCTCAGTAATAAAAAAACTTTTAAGTGAGGGAAACTGCAGTGTAATCTAAAATGCATTTTAATCACTGCAACTAATTATGAAGAGTGGTAAATCAGTAAGGGTCAGAGCTCTAGCACCTCACTCCAAATGACAAACAGTAGTACAGCTGATTGTAATGGGATTATTCCTGAGTAGCTGCCCATTACTTTCACTGAGAGATTTATAGTCTCTTTGAAAAACTGTCTGAAAGATCATTAATAAAAGTATAATTAACAAGGAAACTGAAGCCATTATATTGAGAATTTCTACAAACAATGGAAAAACTTCATTTATGGAGTTTTGTGGAGACAATGAATCATGGCAGTGAAAATCTGGGTAGCTCTGTATTGCTGTTTGATAGCAAAAGCCATAATCTCATTTTGGGGCCAGGCAGGGGAGAAGAAAAAAAAATTTGTTTATAGGTATATGCACTAAATTGTTAAATCAGAGAAGAAAACAAATACTAAGACAGCAAATGAGCTTTAATAGGTGTTAGGTGCTTTGATCCTCTGGAACTTTAAAAGGGACAAGATTTTCTCATACTCATTACTTCTGTGAAATAACATCTGAGATTTTTCCGTTGATATAAGTGAAATGTTTTTGAGAAGCTTATATTAAATAAACTGTCATTGAAACTAAGGTAGGTGACCATCAAAACCTGACCTGATTCATCAGTTCATCTGGGAAGATGCTCAGAAGACAGGACGGTAGATCCACGACAGACAAGCTACTCAGATGAAGCTCCCCAGGAAAGCAATTCGGGCTTCCTCCATGAAGTGGAGCTGGATGTCTTGTGGCTGTGGCTTATCAGCTTCTGGGCAATGCTGTGAGAGTACAAGTGCTCTGTGTGTGCCTGAAGTGCTTCTGCTCTGCACTGGGGGCTGTCACATTACCTTGAGCAGAACCAGCCCACCAGTTTGAGTCACTCCTCTAGACCTGCCTGCAATTTCTACCTTTCAGCCTGTCTGTATTATCTCTTTAGGACATGAATGTACCAAAATCTAGGAAGACAGGCATGAGAAGGCCTTCTTTACATACAATAGCTCTTATACTTTTCAAAGGGTCACAAGTAGAGATGGGCTATGGTGCTGGATGAACCACCTGGTTACTGGGATACTACTAACGTTAGAACACCCTCTCCATTTAGGGTAAAATAAGGCACAGGTTTGATTTGTTCAGCAGGCTCCATGCAAGCTGACTGGAGTACAAGTTGAGCAGCATTGTGAGGATGTCTACTCAAGATGCACTTAAAATTTGTCACCTTTTGCAAAACAAATGTCAGAGGTTCCCTTTGACTTCCTGATTAAATGTCCTCAGGGCTCTGCATTTTAGGTGGCTACTTTAGAAAGTGAACCGGATTGGAAAACTACATATGAAGACTCAGAAACTGTTTTGGCTTCTCCAACATTTATTTTTCTCAACAGCTTTACTCTGCCTCCTGCATTTCACCAGAACATTTCTTGCTGGAAACGTGGGAAAGGAAAGTAGTTCTGAAACAGCAGAGAAAACTGCAAAGTGTGTGATTCCCTTAACACTGAGGGTTTTCTACATATATGGAGATCTGGAACGTGTATTGCTGCCACCAACAACTGCCACTTCTGTGTGGCATGACCCAGACTTGTGTTCACACGTTTAAAATAATGAGATTGCATAATGTATGTGATCTTGCAACCTTACTGGTTAACAAAACACCTCGACACCTGATCTGTAGCCCTGATTCTGTGTGACACGCAGGAGTCTATTAGTACCCCCGGGGCTGTATGAAATACATGCCATATTCTCCCAAAATCTCTGTATGATGTTATCTTCAGACATACAGGAGAAAAAGAAAACATAAGGTAATGAGAAGGTAAATCTGTGTCTTATTCCATAAAAATAATTCAGCCAAAACATATAGAAAACCTCTGTACAGGACTCACATCAAAATCACTCAAGGTATCTGCGTGCCTATTAAAACTCATTATATGGATATTGTGAACAAGTCTCTTAAAGATTTGTTCTATAATTAAAGAGTTTTTGTGGTAGATGGTGTTACTTGTTCCCAGAAATCCCAATGTTGTTTTCCCTGAAGCTACTGCATCAAGACAAAGGCATGAAAAAGTGAGCAGCAAGGGGGAAAAAAAAGTACCATTAGATCTCTTCTTTTGTTTATTATGTTTGACTAGGGAGTTTACCTTTCTTCTTTTTTTTTTTAATCTTGATTTTTGTTTTGTCTTTCATTAAAATGCAATGTCCTCTAGTTGATAGCATTTGGGCATCTTTCCCGAGTCTGCCTGACAACATCAATGGTTTGCTGTTGAGCTGCAGTGACCCCGTAAGCAAGCTGTCCTCTGCCGTTCCGGCTGTACCTACTATTACTCAAGCAGTGGGAGCCAAACAAATGCGACATTTGGATCTTTCCTACTTATTCTGCAGAGCGCCCCGCCAAGCCCGGTGTGTGGACACGCTGCACAAGGAATCGACAATTCCCCGCCATTACACAGCGGGACACGAGCACTGGCAGTGGAGCTGAGAAGTAAACTCTGGGGTATACGGGGCTGACAAATGCAGAGACGTATTGATCCTCGGCAGTCTGTCTCATCAGTAAAGTAGTAATGGTCTGCATATTAACACAACTGCCTACGAGGTGACAAAAGACAAGGAAGGACGCTGGAGCTTAGTGCCCGGAGGATGAGCGTGCTGTGTTGGTTCCACGTGTAAGGCAGAAGGTTAACCAGCCACCTCTGCTTGGCTCAGAGGCCAGCCTGACCAAGGTTTCTTTAAGTAGAAGGATTAAAAATAACCTCTTTTGCTGAAATGTTTGTGCCAGGCTAGAAAACGTCAGGGTGAGAAAGTAAATTTCAAACTACACAGAGCTAGCAATGGAAAATTAATGCTATGGGTGTTGGACAAAAGAACTAGTTAAAAAGGACTGATTACAAATCTACTATTGCTTAATGAATACACATGTCTTCAGCTGGCATCAGGGGCAGAAACAGCTCTCACTTGATTCCTAGACATGTAGGTAACAGATAATTCTCTGCCTTCTAAGTACAAGCTAGAGGTGTCATTGTAAAACCAAGTCCAGTGCCAGGGAAGTGCTTCAGTGACACTGAGGAATGGTGCTGCAGTGTTTGCTGATTTTGAGTGATTAATACTGCAAAATGGCTCCTGCACTCATCCTCCCCTTACAGAGTCCCTGTGGGTCTGGAAGCTGTGCAAGAATCAAGGCTACACAGTCAAAACTTCAGAGATGAGAAGTTCAGTTGCTTCAGCAGTGTACACATCTGTCCTTTACCAGTAAAAAAGAGGAGTGTAAATGGAACAACATGATATCCTGTTAAATTTCAGGTTTCTATCAAAAATCCTGAGTAGGCTTGAAACAAGGCGTTGTTTTTTGGCAGATTATTCACAGAAAATATGAGGACTGAAATACTATTTTAGCAGCACTAGTGCAAACAATATTGTTTAAAAGCATAGATGTTGTTAACTGATTAATTTTGTCATACGTATGTTATAGCTCATATATTACAATACCATTAAGATAAATACCATGATTATTAATCATGTAACACTACAGGATTATTTCATTATTGATTATCAATATCTTTTTTAATATCCCTGGGTATGTACTGTTAACACTTTCCAGTACAATTTCAGGATGCATGTTTTGTCAAAATTTCTCATGAAACAGAAATTCTGTTTCCCAGGAAACACTAGAGGTTTTTTCTGTTTTTTTCCTTTCTCTATTTGTTTTTGTTTATGATATTTCTAGAGACTTGTAGGCAGATTCTTGTGTAGATTGTCTGGACTCCAGGCTAAAGAGGTCTTCAGGGTATTTGCAGGGTGCCTGAAAATATGATTTATATTTATTGGAGAGATATTTGTTCTTTCACCAAAAAAAAAAAAAAAAAGGTTTGAAAATTAGGAAAAACTGAAAAAAATCTTCCATAGGTCATAATCCTGGCTTATGGTTAGGGGTCTTAGTCACCACACTCACATAAATACAACCTATCTGCATCAGCAGCCAAGTACACCTGGGACCTAAATTAACTGCTAAGTACATTGTGGGGACATTCTGCACTGGGTGATGAAGACAAAAGAAGATTAATTTGACAATTTCATTATTATTTTAGTATCATAGTGCATCACTGATATTCTTCCACTTCTACATGCCAGGGATAATGGAAAGAAACCAAAAATATTAAAAAAGGACTATATTTAGGCCTACTGAATAACCTCACTATATATAACCTAATTTTTTAACCTCATCATACTCCTTGCAGTCTCTGATGTCTTCTAGACTGGTGAAACTCAAGAGTTTCACTTTACCCAATATCAGGAAGGGAAAAGCTTTTGAAACAAGTGGGGAGGGAGAAGGGGTAAAGCTCGATACCAAGCCATTGTTCCCACTTACAGACCACCAGAGAAGGAGTAGAGGGAGATAAATATGGTCAGTAAGGTTTAGGGTAGGAGTCATTTCAGGGTAGGAAAGGTACCGCTGTGTCAGAACAGTGTGCAGTATCTCTCTGTCCATATGGGATCTAGGAATGTCTTCCTGATCAAAGCCTTTGGGATCTGTATTCAGCTCATTTTGAAGAGATGCTATTTACACAGCCCAGTCAGCAATATCCTCTAGCCCCCACTTGCAGGTCTGGTACCTTGGTTTCAATGGCAATTGTATTTCTATTATGGACTTTAATCATAGTCTTGACATTTTCTCTGTGTATTCTTGTACCTGAATTTTTCTTTTCTTTCCTTTTTTTTTTTTTTAATAGAAGCAAAAAACACTGCAGAGGCAGTTGGATCAATCACTACATTATAGCCAATAATACTGAATATATCATATTCAGTTTGTCAATATCCAATACTGAAAATGCTAAAGTTCAACACTTATTAGATTATTAGTTGTATTGATAGTAACCAAAAATAATTAATAATTGAAAGTTCAATTGCATTGCTGATGAAGTAGGTTAGTTATGCATGCCTAGATGAAACCAAGGCTCAGACATCATCCCACTTCACAGCTTTAGCAAAAGACATATTGGAATAATCATAAAACTTAGACTACTGTTGATTGCTTGCTCAAATTCTGAAGAGCAGTTAAAACCCAGCTGTAATTCAAAATTCTTACTTTTTTTATTTTTTGTTTAATTTGCAAAAACCAAATTGTTCCCCCACGCTAGGAGCAGAAAGTCATCCCAGTTATAAGTGGCATTTTTGCTGCAGAGCAACTTCTTTAGCCTCAGGTGTTCCTGCCACACCTCATGCTGGAGTGGCTCTTTCCTTTCGGAGTGGTCTCTCCCCAGCAGTTATTTATATCCCTTGGTAAAACCTTTGTATGATTTTACTCCTATGCAACACAGAGACACTGTGAGTGCTGACACCAAGCCCAGCAGCCCAGGATACTGGAGCAGGAGGAGCACACCTGAACAGGGAGTGCACTGGCCCTGCACAGGATCTATCCATCAGTGGGGCTGAACCCAGATTTACAGGGACAGGCAATGAGGTCTGAGATCAACAAGGGGCACACAGGAAAAATTCGCAAGATCTTTGACAAGTAAATGGGCACCTTGTTTTTTCCAGATGAGTAGCAACAAAATATTCTCATTTTGTTTCTATTTCTTGTTGATGAATAACCTGTGCCTTTCTTGTTTTGTTCAGTATTGTTCTTTTAAGCTGATGCATGCCCATACACATCAAATACTTACGTAGTGAATCCTATGTATCTGCACGTACATATGCACAGACAGCACAAGATAAAATCTTCTATTGTGATTCCCACCAGCTAAGAAACATTAAACCTGTCACTAATTCAGGCAACAGCCCTAAACACCAGATTACTGCCTCAACTCAAACTAAATCATATCTTTTCCTCCATGTCCACATTTATAATTATTTGTACAAAGTAGGTGTGCTATAACAATGCACTCATCTCAAGAAAAACCTCAAAGTCAACACAAATACAGAAACATCAGCAGTTTCGCAAAGAGCAAGAGGTTTATGCCCTTTTTCCTTCCTCTGTCAGTCCTACCCATACCTTACCTTTTGGCTTTGCAGAGGTTTAACGTGGCCATGTGTGAGCTAACAGGCAGCAGGCAGCTTTCTCCCTGAAAAAACTGCCTGCAACTGCAGATTTATTTAAATGTGAATGTGTAGCTAGTCTCCTGCATGCAAAATAAAGCAGGTGTTAAAATATTAAACTCTACCACTGTCCACTATTCATTGCATCCAACTGGTGCTGTCAGAAGCAAGCTGCTTGACTAACCAGGGCCTGTGATTTAGTATGACATCCCAACTCTAATTACTCCCTCCTCCAGATTCATTTTCTCAGCCTCCAATTTTCAGATTCAGAGAGCCTGGATTCAAGGGGCTATGGGTACAGTTGTGTGCAGGAGAGCTGGAAATGCACTTGCCTCTGAATGAAGAACATAATGAATCACCTTGGGGCCCCTGAAATTATTTGCTACAAAACTAAGGCTTTCAAAGGGCAATTTAACCTGCACTTGGGTGTCTTTGTGGTGTCTTGGAAGATTCATCAAGTCTCATGTGCTAAGCATGGGTGTCACGCAGCTGGCTCCAACCCCAACTGTCTGCACCGGCCGCTGTCCCCCACAGAGCCTCTCTGCTGCTCTGCCCCATCTGCTGGGCACAGATATGCCTTTTTCTGGCATGAAAGACCACAAAAGTGACAGCACTGATATTATTCCCCCATGCAATTCTGTGTCCAGATTCGTGACAGAAGATGGATCAGGTCATGTGGCAGGGCAGGCCCAGACTTCCCCGCTGCACATCTGGACCATGGGCAAACCGCAGATAACAAATTGCAAAGAAAATAATCAGAAATGTTTTGAATAAATACACTCTGCTGCAGGGTTAATCTGCTCACATACCTCACATTTTCCCAATCATAGTCCTTGATGTCTTATGATCAACAGCACAGGCAATAAGAAACAACAGTATATTTAAAGCTCTCTGCAAGATGCTATTTTCTCTAGTAAAATATTTTTCTGTGTTGAAGAAAGTGAATATTTTGTTGACCTTACTAAAATATTATGATCTTTTCTTTTGAAATTTGCCAGTTAGACCAGAAACAAGAGACTTTCTTTTTGAGAAGAGGAGGGGGAATAACCCCCCTACTTTCTTTTATTTCTCGTTTGTTTTTCAGAAGAGAAAGGCAAAACTTGAAAGTGTTTCCCAGAAAAATGAAAACAAGACTTTCCAGACTGTTAAGAAATGTTCTAAGAATTTTTTATAGCCTCCACACACTTTAGAAGGTTACAATAAAAGCTCTAGAGGTATTCAGGTTTGACTTTGACTGGCTAAATTGCATTAATTATATTTTCCCAACATTTTTAGGTTAAGTTGGTTTAAGTGTTAACTAATGTGCAGGAAGAGAATAATTTTTTCGTAGAGAAATACATCTCATAGACCATTAAAGCTACCAGTTTTTAAGCAGTGAGATGAGGGACTTTGAGAGTGTTTCCCCAAAGTCCACATTTCAGATTAGGTGACAGGAGCATGCCCCACATCAGGTGATGTAATAGATGGCAGGCAGGGTGGGTTGATCATATCAAGTACCTGCTTTGCTACCTGTGAGTTGCTAGTCCCTTGCAAATGCCTTCTGATACCAAAACATCTAATTTAGCTTTTGCAAAGCTCTCCCCAGGAACTGCTGCCCCATGAAGCATCAAGCACCTCTCTTCTACTTCCTGAGTAAACCAACCTCCCACCTCGCCTACTACAAATATTTTTTGGAGCATGCAGCAGATTTCTTACCAAATAACGATAATTTAAAAAAAAAAAAAAAGTGAAAAGCTGTAATGGAAAAATGTGATGTTAAAAATTTTATCTGTAAAGTGTAACAATCAGATTTGTCCTGCAGCTTTCAAGTAGCTCTAGACACCCCTCACTTGCTCTTGTTTCAGATAGAAGTGAGTCTTCTTCGTAACCCATAAATTGTTATTTTGTGCAGCGTGATCAGCACCACGTGTACTGAGCTTACTAAGGAGTATGTGCAAGGTGGAGAATTTCTCAGAGATCAGTGATTCCCTCCTGGTATTAACAACAATTCACATATACATGGATGCTGAAAGCACCTGGAGTAAAGCTGGACAAGCAGGTCTGTACCATTTATCACTCATGATGGACACCTTCCCAGCTCTTTTCTAGGAAAATATTCTTTGATAATCCATGACCTCAACCCACGGGTGGATGATTTGGACACAATTTTCAATTTAATTGTCTCTAATAGTAGTCCCAGACTTGAAACACAAACTCATATGTCAGTCTTTCTCCAAGTCAAGAGTACAGATTTCCAATATTTTCTTTTCTGTATGAGATAACTCACAGGACATTCTTTCTCCTTTTCTGTTCTTTTACTTCATTTTTATTTTTTTATTGTCTTTTGCTGTGAGCTGACTCATCCTGTTTCCTTTTGCAAAACACTGATTTTAAAAGCAAACATTGCCAGTAACTTCATTTTGAATGGGTCAAATTTTCATTTGAGGTAAATAAAAATAATTTCTCTAAATTAAACTAATTTATTAACATTATTTATTTAAATCTGCTACTTTTGAGTATTTGGTTAAGATAAGGACCCTTTTTTGTTGTGCATTTTACAAATATACAACAATATATTGTTCCTGCTCCAGACTATTTATTGTCCAGATAAACAAAGGACAAGGCAAAACGAATAACATACAAGGAAGTCAAAAGGGGGGGAAAAAATGCCATCAGTTGTGGTTCTGGCTATTTATATTGTTTAGGAACAGGATTGCATTTTTGTTGCCAGATTGGAATGTACAAGTTTCTCTCTTGGCGTTTAGTCCTATTAAGGCAAGCAAGAGAGACATCTATACCCATTTTCTGCTACATATTTATTTTGTGCAATGGCTTGTGAAAGAAAATGCTGACTGCTTTTTCTAGCTCTGAAGTCATTTCTCAGTGTGTGTGGGAAACAGCAGAGACTGAAATTTAAGTCTGTTGTTGAATTTACAAATACCTTCAACTCTCAAACTACAGTACCATTTTAAACCTTGGACAGTGAGTGGGGGCTGGGCAGCTTTAAACAGCCTCCTCCCTGGCTCTCGAATGGAGTTTGTGGATATCTCAAATGTACATTCACCAGTCCCTGCTTTCCCTGGGGGGAATGGGGCTACAGCTGAGGTGCCCTGGGTTTGGCCTGGGGCGCGGGGATTGTGAGGGTTCTCCCTCAGGCAAGGCAGAGATCTCCCAGGAGACCCTGGATGGCTCTGCCATTCTATTGTGAATTATAGGAGAGCTTACAAGATGCTTTGCATTTCCATTTCTGGCTGGAAATGTTGGAGGAGAAAGATACCTTTTCCTCTTCTTGCTTCAAAGTCTGTCTATAATATCCATCAGGCAAGCACCCTGGTGTATGAAACCAGCACTGATTCAAGATCAAATCTAAAGCCAAAGAATTGTTGTGGCATTCATTGTAACCTGTCTAGTCTTTGTTACAGCCTGTATGTATATAGGCTTGATTAAAGACCATAATATAAATAATTTAAAAATTTATATTTCTTCCTTTTTTCAACACTGTCATACAGTATAGTTATATGATTTCTATAGAGTACTTTAAAATTAATTGTAGGGCATTCTCTTCACATTCTTTGTTATATTTGAACTACTGAGCCTTCTGCAAATACCATTCCAAATAATCATGAGGCATCCTATAATTCAATTATAAATAACCACTGAGAACCAGAGAATGATATACTCTAGGTCAGTGACACGAACGGATGTATTCACCATCATGACTGTAAAACGAAACCTAAAACAAACCCAGCATTTTTGCTTACTTTTGATTTGTAATGTTTCCCTGAGTATGAGAAGTACAATGGAGCCTATACAGCCTGCAATACTCTCCCTGGAATTAGGCCTTCTCAGAAAAACATAGTTAAAATCAAAACAATACAAAATGTTCAGTGTATTTCCCATTAAGAAAAAGAAATAAAATAAAGGTCTTACTCAGCAGAGGTTGTGATGTAGATACACAAGAAGAATTAACAACCATTGCAGGAAAAGATGCATTTTTCTGGCACTGGTTACAAAAATCATGATGTGACATTTCTAAGGATGGTGTCTAACTGTTACTTATGTATTAACTTCTGAGAACTCCTCATCTTGCAATAAGCTGTCTTTGCACTACTGAATGGTAGAACAGGGGTTTAGAATAAATGAAAATTGGGTAAAGCAGTGCGACAAACCTAACTTGGGGAGGACTGTTCTTCATCAGGTGACCTAAAGCTTGATAAATTTGTGCTTAACTCAGGCGTTTTAAGTACAGAGGCCTTGTTGTTACTGTTGTTTAGCTCAGTGTTTGGGGTGCTCACATGAAAAAAGACATGCAGTGTTTAGATCACAAAAGACCAAGACAAGGATAAAGTGTTGTACTGTAAAGCAAAGTTTAAAGAAGAGGCCATAAGTGGCATCCAGAGTTGCATTAGCTTAATGGTGGTAAGACAAATTGTACAGGGTGGGAAGTTATATTTTGACAGCCCCCCCCAGTACATTGTGCTGATGCTTTTACACAGTAAAAACCCACAGGTTCTGTCCCTTGCAGTGTCACCTCCATTTCCACCATGGTTTGAGGCTCCAATAAGTGTAAGCCAGAGCTGATTGGTGTCTAGGAGACTTCTCATGAGTGTGAGCCTCACAAGGA
Organism: Pseudopipra pipra; assembly: GCF_036250125.1. Taxonomy (NCBI): domain Eukaryota; kingdom Metazoa; phylum Chordata; class Aves; order Passeriformes; family Pipridae; genus Pseudopipra; species Pseudopipra pipra. The sequence continues at coordinate 143,588,026 of NC_087549.1, read as the reverse complement.
TGGGTGGTCATTTATGGGGGCAGAAATGAAGCTGCCTCACATGGCTTCTGTCAGCAGAGTAGAGCATACTTTGATAAGATGTGTGAAGACATGAGTTGATTAAGCACAAGATAAAATGCTGGTCTAGGTGGATTTGATTCCTAAAAACCCTGGGTGAAACCTCACAAATGTATCGTCTCAGATGTCACTGTGGCACCCAACACTACTCTCTGCTTTTTTAGCTCTATCGCCAAGTGGGAGGAATAAAATTGATGATCTTCTTCTAGCGGCTTTGATAAATAAGTGCAAGCACCTGTCTCCTTCCTACATCTCGGGAGATTTTTTAAAGAATTTTTTTGCCTAAGAAGCAGTTGAATTCCAAATCCCAGGTCACCCCCCATCTGTTTGCAGAACACAAGCTAGTTAATTTTGGGAATGCTAAAAAAAAATTCTAAAAAGCCTCTTTCACATTGATGCTCCCCAAGACTGGAAGGCAAGGCATATGGGGGAGCAGGAGTTGGTGGAACAATTTTATCTGTGGTATGAGAAACTAGATAAAAGTGTTCTTGTGAGGACACATGATAAATGGTAAAGGCAGATTCAATGATCACCTTTTCCCTCTTGGGCTTTCATTACCTACATGTTGCACAGCTGGTACTGACAGTCTGTAATGTGTGTTTAGCTATTTTAATATTCACTTTTGGAATAGGGCGGCAGAGACCCCCTGTCTTGTGGTTTGTGGCTCTGTAGGTGTTTGTAATTTGCAGTTTTCCATCTGCATGGAAATTCACTCTCACTTCTGGGCACAGTGTTGCCAGGAGGACACAGATAAGATGAAGGGAGCTTGGAGAAAAGGAACAAAAGTTATTGTGAGACTGGAAGGAGTGATATATAAAAGAGATAAGTATGCACAGCTTGACTAAACAATGACTAATTGCTAGAGCATAATAACAATTCTGAAAGGAGTCTTAATTGATTTATCTGAGGAATGCTCAAGGCTTCTTTTAAGAAGCTTTACTATTAGAATTATTTATCTGTCTAGGTTAAGGGTACAATTGAATACTTCTGTCCTCATTTATGTTTGAAATTAGGGAAAACTAAAGACACACAGGACCATAAGCATCACAAGGTTATTCAGATGCCAGTGACACTTAAATATTCTTTTGTGAATAGTCTTGTGTGTCACCAGAGGAAGCTAATGGGTATCCTAGAGTCTCAGATGATGATAAACAAGGACATCAAGTGATAATGGTTACAGGAGCTTTACCAGTGAGTTAGCCTAATTCAATACACAAAACGACACGGCCTGTGAATTGCTGGATAACAAGGAGCAACAGCCATGAATCCTGACTAAGGTGGCTAGCACAAACTGTGCAATGAAACTTGTTAAATGTGGAGAGAAAAGATACTTCCAAAAAGTTAAAAATATTAGTTTATAACACTCAGATGGTATAAAATGTCATAGCTGCACTGACTTTAACGGCACTGTGTTGATTTGCATTAGCTGAAGTTCTGTCTCTAAATTCTTTAAGAAAACCCAAAATGAAACTATAATGAATTTATTTTTGGAAGGACACCATCTGGTGTTTTATTGCTAGTTGACAAGAAGTAGGAAAGGATAGTCTGATTACTGGTTGCAAGAGCAGTGCAGGATTTGCATTTTACAAGGGCTAGTGAGGGTGATATTTAACCAAATATCTCTTTTTAACAGGTCCCCTCACAATCATCTACAAGCTGGAGATGCACTCAAACCAAATCCAGTGACCTGGATATCATAAACTGTCTCTCTTTAAAAGTGATGTAAACTGGGAATAATGGCACAATTCTGTCACGCTTCAGAAGGAAATTAACCCCCTGTCTAGATCTCTATTGTGCCTTACCAATCACCTCTGTTCAATGGCTTCAATAATGCTGTTGATTATAAAGCTGGCTCTGAATATAACTTAAGACACCTTTCAGGATTCATAAACCAGTAAAACTAAGGAAATTGAATTCTTACCTGGATGCTAATTTCATTGCATTCTCTGATTCCCTTCATTTTTTTTCCATGTCTCTTCTTCTACACTATAAATAATTTTTCCTGTTTTCCCAGCACATAGTTCTCTGAAGAACAATCCCTCATACCACATTACACCACAAGCTTTCCTGCACTGCTCTTAATTACTTTTGGGAAAAGAACACCTAAGTTTTCTTTTAATTTTTTAAAATTTTGTAGCTGTGTCAGATGCAGCTCCTTTTGATTCCTGTTCAGTGATAATTTTAGCAGAGCCTTTAGGTAGAACCATCGAATTAAGGGGGAGCAGAAGCTTTCTGAGAAAGATCAAATGAGGATGGCCTGAGAGGCAGTCAGTTAGTTTCTCACCTCAAGCAACAGCCAGCCACAAAGCAAGTGCCAAAAGTGTCTGAAGCGATAAGCATGAGTGTGGGCTATTTAGTAAGGGAGAGCTAAGAAAGCAAAATGATTGTTGTATTTGCCTATCTTTTTAACAAAATGCAGACATGGCTAAATGGTGGGATTACAACACAAATTATGGATACAACTCCTTTAGCAGAAATGCATGTTCTTTAGAGGATCAGCAAAAGAACCTTTGTTTCAAAGCATTTGTATTAATTTGTGTGATTAGCAACTTCCAGTTGTAGCAAGTAGTAAGAACAAAAGCAACTGTGAGAGCTGATCTGAAGACTCCTTATTTGCTTGTGAAGCCAGGGTTTCCCTGATGAGGCGAGAGATTTGCAATTCTCCACCAGCAAGGGTTGGGTAGATGGTCTTTCTGATGCTGGAGCCCATCTCTGCTCCTTCCAGGCTGCAGTTTGGTTCAAGATCCCTAAGTGAGGACCAGTAGCAGGGACCAACCATCCCGAAGGTTTGAGCTGTGGTTCTGTCACAGCTGGATTTGTTGGATCTGTGGGGTGAGCTCTGAGGGGGACCTGGGGGTCTGAGCTAGATGTGAAGGCATTTGCTTTCAGGAGCTCCTGAAATTGTGGCTAACTCAGCTGGCTTTACAAGTACTGCTATAACAAAATAGATGCTCTTCTTTCCACTAGACACTACTCTCAGGCTATTTGGAGTTAAATTGTGAGCAGTTGCCAAAGAAATGCCGGATCACAGGACTAGTATGCAGTCAGGGGACTGTGTATAACTTCTGGTATCTAAGGAACAGTACATAAGGATAATCCCATAGTTTCAACATTAAAACAGCTAATAGTTTTATTACCTTTATTTCTATTAATACTGCTTGGAAAATAAAATGTTAATATATAATCGTAATTACAGTAGGTTGAGAATTATAAATAAGACCATAAATAGTTCCCCTTAGTCAGATTCCAGAATAAAGAAACAATGTGCTTGCCCTTCTGCATGAGTGTACTTAAAAGGAGATAGTCCCGATGGAAAGCAGCCACACAGAGACTGAAGTGAGTAAGGTAGGTAGAACCTCATGTATGCCTCCCAAAGTCATATAAATCCAAATTTCATAGCCAAGAAACCTGGGACACAAAGAACATCTTCCTGAAGGCAGACACATAGACATCCAAACTCCTCTGTCCATGGAACACTGAAAACAGGAGCTGTAGGCAAGAGTGGTTGGAAGGCGCAAGAGGTGACTGCTCATCAGGCAGTTACAACCAGACTCCTTCACATGGCTGTGGTCCCAGTCCATCAGCCCTTCTAAGACCAAGGTGTATCAGCCTGTGCACCACACAAGGCCAAAAAACTGAAGTCAAGCTGGAAACATAGCTGGTGAGAACACACTGCACTGCTCTGTGATGGTAGATTAACAGGTTCAAGTTTCCAATGCTTTGCACTTCACATGCTTCTGTGCACACATCCCCGTTTAAATAACAGGTTACTTAAATAATTAATGTGCTTTAGTGTCTCCATGACTTTGCCATAGAATTCCTATGTGTCCTTGGGCAACTCGTTTCACCTCTCTGGCCTTTAGTTCACCATTTACAAAATAAATGTGCAACCAAAGCTCAAATAACAAAGATAACAGAGAAATGGAATGACCAAGAGAAAGGGAAAATATGGATATTTGAGTCCTTGTGATGCAACAACTGTACAATGAGAGGATGGACACATAGAAGATCTGTGATGGTGTTGACTGTGAAGTGATTCCTGAACTAACCCAGAGCTAAAGCACCTGCACACTCCTGCCCAAGCATAGCTACGGACTGCATGCTTAGACAGACCAACACTGGGTGCTTCTGCACCCATGGCATGGGGATGACATTAGGGATACTGTGCTGAAAGGTGTCAAAAAGTACTAAAATACACATAAAAGATGGATAATATCATCTTGTAGTGAGCAGTATTGTGATTGAGATAGTTCAATATGTGATGATTAACCCTGAGTGATAATATGTTCTTTAGCTGCAAAGTACTTTATGAGAAGCAGTAGATGCAGCAAATAGGCAGACGCTGACTGTAGTCTTTCTCTGTGAAAGAGTGATGGCCTGTAACAGAAAGATTTCCCTAAAAGTGCTTTTTTACTTTTATCCAAGTTCTTGTGTAAGTCATACCCTTTGCAACAAAGGCAAAAGTGGAATATACTGTCAATCCTGGATAAATGGCTGAAGTGAAGACATTTTCCAAGCACTGAGTGATTTAGGAGCTTGTATATAACTTCAGTGTAGGATTTATGATCATACACTATTATACATTGTATGCACATAACAAAAGTGTTATCCAAAAGCCAAAGTCAGAGAAAGAATGGGTGATTAAGAGAGAGAATTCCCAATATGCTGAACTATGATTAGGCTGGTGAGAGTGCTGCTGTGAGAATTATATTTCTACAAAAGTAACTCAGTTTTATCTCATCCGAATAATTCAGTACATTCTCACTTTGCTGTTACAGCTAGCTGCAACTTTTTTTTCTGTGTAATTTATTCAAATATCCCAAAGGGTCAGATAAGAAAATTGCTTTCTTGGAACCAATAATGAATATGGGGTCAGTCAATGCAAAACAATAAGGTATGTTACCAACAAATACTCTTCATATCAAAAAAATGTCTGTCTCTAAATTATGTTTTCAACTATTCCTTTCAAAACTGGAGAATCTGGACCACATCCCCATTTATAGACTTTTTGTTACAGATGTAACACTTCTATTTAGCCTCCTCAGTCAGCCTGTCAGTCTTCTTTTCTGTGGAACATTCTTCTTTCCTCCTTTGAAACACAGAGCACAGTCTCACAGATATAGTTGAAATCCCCTGATTTAGCTGGACACTTCCCAAACTCCCAACAATTCTTCTAAAACTGCAAATTCTTGGTCACAAGATGACAGAAAAGCATTGAAAGGAACATTAGTGACATTTCGAAATTGCTTTGAGGCTACCTGCATTCTTCAAGACTTAGATTTTTAAGTACAAAAGTTCCTAATGTCTTATCTTCCCGTATTGTGATAGCAGGAAAATCTAATTTTTCAGGCCAGGTGAATCCTCCAGCAAGTTCTCCTTATGCATCAGCATCTCCTTATGCAGCACAGAACCCTGCTCTTAAACTACTTTTGTTCTCTGTGCTTGCACTCCTATGGACAGTGACTTCTGCCCAGATCTTTCCCAGATCCTTCCATTATTCCCTATTAGCATCTGCATAGAAAGAATATTATTCTACAGGAGTGGGCCAGCAAGTGAGAGGCGGTCAAAAGCCCTTTTCATGCCTTCTCAGTGTTGACCTTCAGTAAGGCTTCAAGAATCTTCCCTACGTAGAGCAGCAGCTATAGCTGAATTCACTGCAAAATGTTAATTCAATGTAAAGACGTGCCAGGGAAGGAATGAGGAGTTTGATGTGCATTCTAACTCTGCTGCAAGCTGCTTTTCCAGTTGCACCATCTCCTATGTATGACATCTCTTTTAAAAGCAGAATCAGGGTTTTACCTGAAGTCAGCAGTCACTTGATATGAAATCTCTACCAAATCTGCTCTTCCCAATGGATTCTGAATTCTTTCTTTTCCAAATCAGTATCACTGTGTGGAAACTCTTGATGGTGTCTCTGGGTCTGGCCTGTGAACACCGTGTAAGAGAGAAGGGTTATGCAGGTGTAAGCACTCCAGTAACTTCCTTAATTCTGCTTCTTTTTGCTTGTGATTATTGAAAAAAAAAAAAAGATATAGCCCCATGGAAGAAACCTTGTGTAAAAACCACGATCATCTGTACAGAAAAGATTTAGTACAGAAGCAGTTCCTTGATGCTGGGCAATAAAATTGTTCTTTCTACATAGTAATTTTTCAATAGAAGAGATAGATCTATAATACAACTGCGTGAAAATTATCCTTCATTTGACCTTTTTCAAGGTGTACTACCATCATACTGTCATGTGATGGTGATCTTTGATTTTCTTCTCACGGTGTTTTATTTGACACAGTTGATGAAAAAAAAATCCATATTTATTGAATATTGCGCTGTTTATGATTCTGATGTCAAGCCACAGCTATCATCTCAAATTTTGTCTCCCTAAGTGTAAATGCCCATAAAAAATACTTGATGTTTAAATCTTCGGAATCAATTTCATCTTCCAAATCAAGAAAAACCCTTAGGTACTATTGATTTCAGTTTTTTAAAAAAAAAAACAAGGCCTTTTTTTTGTCCATTTAAAAAAAAAAATGGAAAATAGATTACTGCAAGCTTCCATCCAAGGATGGAGATATTCCATATATTTCCTTGCAGAAATAATAGTTAAGCACCGCAGAGGACTCTCAGCACTAGTGAATAAATTCCAAGGATGGTCTTCTATCAGAAGAGTACCCCAATGGTGATGCCTGATCTCCAGGTGGCTTTCCAGCAGTCATGACTGTGACATGACTCTGACATTCCATCAGCGGTAGAGGTGCATCGGCTGAGGGAGGGACAAGCTGGCAGATGGTGTTGCTGCTGAAATTTCAGGGTTGTTCTGGGATTCCTATTCATATTCACACTGCACAAGGTAAGAGTAGTGAAACCTCCAGCAAACTCTTGTCGTCACCTTCTTGTGATTTTCCCTCCAAGCTCTTCCTTCCCTCGTCTTGCAGTTCTTGGTGAGATGAGGATTTTATCATCTCATTTAGTAAGGGAAATTTGCCAACTCTGATGTAATAATGTATCTCCTATGTAATGGATGCAGAAACTGGAGAGAAATTATATTATTCACCCAAAATCAAACAGACAGACAGTGACAAAATAAATATGGGGGTCACTTATCTGGCTAAAGTTTCAAAAATCCTTATCCTTGACTGTAAGTGGTATATCATTTTACCTGTCCTTTAAAACCATTTTTATCACAATGCTTGATTTACAGAGATCCAGGTCAAGAGTGTGACCAGGGGTCCTTGGAAGGAAAGTACAGGAAGGTCCTGGAGGAGGGAGATGATCACTTTATACAGGATACCATGGATAGATGACATTCACCACAGTCCTAGCAACACAATACTGACAGTTCAAATTTTACCCCAGTCAAACAGGTCGGGGTTTTTTTGTCCTTATTCAGGCAATCAATGTCTTTTACCAGGTCTGTGCTTTCAGTGTTATTAGCTGTTCTCAGGTCTTGGGTTTGTTAAAAGATAGGAGGATTAAATGTAATTCATGGTATTGACTGCAGATACTTTGGCTGTTCTGTGTATAATTATATTATGATTACCTTAATAACTAATGGGTCCATCTATGTTCTGTAACAGCATCACTGAGAATCTCCATGAGCAGACAGCCCGTTTGTTTCCTTGCCCTCACATACATGATGCATAACAGGTAATGCATGGAACAGTAATGGTCGAATCTTCAGTTTTTGTAAACTGGCATAATTTCACTCAGTGAAAATAAATAAAAAACCCAGACAAATTCTTTTCATTTGCATAAAGGTAGACAGGCCCATCTTACCTGTAGTTGGCTTAACATGCTTGGCTAAGTGCTTCCAGCAAGTTAAGCTAGGAACAGCTCTACTATGGAGGGTTATAGGAGCAGCTTTTATAGAAGGGTAGTGTGAGTGAGGAAGAGGGAAGAACAAGGAAGTAAAAGACCAACAAGACAAAAAAAAAATGATCAACAAACCTGTGGCAAAATCAGGAACAGAAAACAAAAGACAGATTGACATTGAATGAGAAGTGTCCTGGCCCTCTTCACAAAGACATTAGGATCATGCTCTACTTAACCATGCGCAGTCTTAAGAATTGATCTTGAAAATATCCATACCAAGAACAAGCCTTACTACTCCACATCTGTCAGTTTTATTGTGAGCATCAAGTTAAGAATTACTTGCAGAATTATTAGAGGAATCAGGTGGAAAAGTCTAAATATCAATGAACTGTAAAGGGAAAAAAGATTAAAATATTTGAGTGGGAAAAGTATTATTGGATAGTATCTATAAAATTTGAGATAACCTTATTTTTTAACTTTTTTTTTTCCTGTATTAGATATTTGCTGATAATCTACTGTATTTTGGAATGTTAAACCTTCCATCAAATCAGTATCTGAGATCCTACTATCTGATCTGTCACTGGATGGTTGCTTTAGAGGTGTACTAATCACAACAAGCACCTAGGAAGAGTATACAGAAATATAAAATAAGGGAATCCAGAGAGAATAGGAGGAAAAGCCATTAGGTAATACCCCACCTAAGTCAATTCCTCCATCTCTGAGCAAGTGCTGTCACAGAAATGTTATTGTTCCCATTTAGGACTCACTTATTGCTTGCACTTAGATCTAATTTAACAAATCACTGACATGCATTAAGTCGATGGAGTTTAAATATAAGTTTGACTGTTCTTCTGATTTAAGTCCTTATATCCTTCTAAATTATTGTGGAATTCCAATACTGAAGTACAGAGGACATCCATCAATATAATGAATAGCAGAACTGGAATGAACAACAAAACCTTGTAATCCTGAAACCAACAAATGATAAGAGAAAGAAACCTGCTATGGATAGAGAACAAGAAGATTTCTGAACCCAAGAAATAACAGAGAATGGAATCCAATTCAGAAAATGGAAACACATTCCCAGTGATGCCCTTGGAGAGACACATAAACAAGTGCAACAAAATTATGGTGTAAAAACTATGGAAATAATTTAAAATCCAAGAGGACTTAGCAAACATAGAAGAGATGATCTAAATCCATATGTATTTTAAGGATAAACCTTGAAGATATAAAGGAGTTGAGAAGCAATTAAGGACTTATATATATATATATACACATATAAGAAAGAACCTAAGTGAATTCTTGGCACTGGTCTCCTTTTACTCCAAAGGATGCTTGCACATAATAGGCCTACTCTTTCAGATAGTAATGATTAGGTGCTCTCAGAGATTGTAGTACCAACAGAAAATGCTAGAATAAGCCGAAAGCATAAAGAGGAGTAAGTCATCAGCTCTGGACTGTGAGAGAAAACGTAGAGAAATACTCAAGATAGTGGAAAAGACAACACTATTTAACAGGTTCTCTCGTCTGCCATTAATACAGGGCTATTCAATTACAATGACAGACTACAACTTTAGAATATTAGAAGTAAATCCTTTTTTTATCACAGCATCTAGCAAAGATCAGACATTTTCAGAGCTGTTGTTATTATCACACATTTGCAACAAGACTTCGTACGGCTATACTATGGTCATAATGATCCTTTCTGATGTTCAAATTACATAAAATATTAGTGATACAAACATCTGTTAGTGGCTATTGTTAGTAATAAGATATTGGACAAAGCAAACCATTGGTCTGACTTTTAGGACAATTCCTAAATGTTTAAGTTATCACTCATTTTGTGTGCCATATTGTTATTCTTAATGTCATCTGTATAAAAAAAATAAAAAGTAATTCAGAAATAACAACATAATGTTGTAAAACCATAAAGAGCAAATAAGATTAGAAAAGCCATTTCCTTTATTGGGATTTGTGAGCTAAAGGTTAACTTCCAATTAGAGTTTAAAAGGAAGAACTTTTATTCTGCGTTGGCTGAGGCTTTTAGCAAATCACATTTATATGTGCAGAACATTTGTATATTTCCTAATAACTTTCCATTACATTAAAGGCTGTAAGCTTGCCACGAGAAGTTGTACAGCCAATCTGGACACAAGATACGCAGTGATAAGATTTGTTAATATTGCATTATCAGATGCTATTGCTTTGCAATTGATTGGAATTATGTCACCATTCAGTTGCCAGGTAAATACTATTTGCCAGCCTTGTACTGCTACATGTAAATAATATTGAGTAGAGGAAGATTAATTCCTGTGTCACATTCATATTGTAACAAAACAGCAATAATAGTATTGTATTAAAAATAACATAAAGGAAAAAGATAAATAGTGCAAAACAATAACCGACACATTTAAATAATAGCAGGCCCAGGGGATTAAGTGATACTTTGCATTTTTATAGAGCTTTCAATATAAGGATCTCAAAACACTCCACAAACATTAGCAAAATAAGCCTCCCAACACTCTTTAGGTAGGGAAATATTATTATCCTCATTTTACAGATGAATAAGCTTCTTTATGAGGAAGATAAAGCCAAGTGAAGTTCCCAAAGCCAAAAAGCATGTCAGAAGCAGAATTACTAAATAGGCTCTGTGCTTAGATTACACAGAGACAGAGACCTTGACAGATAGAACAGAATCCATTATATTTTCTTGAAAACTAGGTCACGTGTCATAGAGTCACCATTTTAATGAGAATTACAAACATGAAAAGGCCAAATTTTAATTTCTAAAGTCAAAACTAGACTATGGTTATACCCTCCCACCACGCTGCCTGCAGACTGCCCATGGAGTTTCAAGGCTCATTGTATGAGCTTCACAGCTCACAGATCCCAGGGGTCCTAGCTGGAATCCACTAAAGGCTTGTCCCACACTGCCCACACGTCTTTAATCTGACTCACATGAACACAAATTCCTTTTCCATCAGCCTGCATATTTTCTTTTCCTGTTTTCAATTGATAAAAGATGTTTTTTGTCTGTCAGTGATGTATATTTCAGAGTGGGTGCAAGCAGGCCATAAAGAAAATTATTTTTTCTTCCTGAACATACTCTTCTCTTAGCTGCTCAGATTATTACAGAAATGTATTTTACAGGTTTAACTGTGGTATGATTCACTATAAAATTTGGATGATATCTGATGTAGTAGACAAGATAGGAAGCAGACAGTTTATGTCAGATATCAAGAGCCCAATTCTGACAGAGCAGTTGTACAGGAAAATCTAGAGTTATCTCAGGTTTTCACATTTGTATCAAAGTGCAGAACCCGACTGCTGTCATAAATAATGGAATAAAATGCTAAGAATGAAACAAAAGTATTCAGATCCAAGTTTGTTTGTTTGTTTTATTTCATGGTAAATAAGAAGAGAGAAGAGGCATCTGGCTTCTGCCCATTTTAGGAGCAAATAATGCACTTCTCTTCCACTTATTTCTGATTGCTACAGATCCGACTGTCATTGCTGTTCAGTCACTCTCAGGGCAGCAGAATCTTCATCACTGCCATCAGAAGGAACACTCTTGGGCATATGGGGTTGACTGGGGCAGGACCAGGAGTTGGACTCGATGATCCTTGTGGGTCCCTCCAACTTAGGATATTCTATGAGTGTATGATTAATACTTACACACATATATATATACACATACATACACATACATAGTATCTATGGACGGCTTGAGCTTTCCAGGCAGGGTTGCAGCAGCTTCAAATCTCCTTTCACAGTAGAACAAGTCTGTCCCTATAGTTGCAGAGAAACTCCTGAAACTCTTGTCCCTGGGAAATGTGCTCATGTCAGCTGTTCACATGAGGAAGTGGCTTTTTACAAGAGGTTTAAGCAAATCTAACAAACCTCATTGAAAAGAAATATGAAAAGAACTTTTCACATCCAGCTTTTTGGTTGGATCTATACCTGCTGCACAGTCACCAGTTAGGGACCAAAGGGGGTGCATGACCAGGAGCAGAGATGGGGGCTGGAACAGCCTTTGCAAAAGAGTTCCCAGTTATTTAATTGTAAAATGACTGTAAAGATACATTCTCCATCTTTGAAGGAGTATAAGACTTTGTCTCAGTCATTCATTCATTGGTAATTTTTGATATTCAGAACATTGTCCTACTTAGAGATGTTTGCAATGCAGGCTTTACCTATATACCACTGCAGAACTGCTTCACTGCCCTACCTTCAAAATCCCTTGAGAATATTTTTCCTTCCTCTGAATGAAATGAGGGACAAAGGCAATAATAAAATTCTCATGACATAATGTTTTCATCAAGTAACACAAATATCAAACACTTGGTTCCCCACTATTTTTGTCTCAAGCAGAAATATCCTCACTCTTACAACAACAACAAAAGCCCATCCTTAAAAAACAGTGTGACAAAATAGATCTATTGATATTTTGTTACATTTCATAAAGATGCTTTCTTCAGTTTGTCAAAAAGTGTGCAATATTCTCACAGTGCAGAACAGTAGGCAATGAAGAGCTTCCTAAATCAAAGCTTCTGAATAGAAATGCTGTTTGAAACAATCCATTGTTTTCTTACTAAGTTACTATATCCAGTAAGAAGCCCCCAAAACTGCAGTTTACAGCAGAAAAGAAGCAGGAGCAGTACCATCATTATTGATTTGTGTTCCTGCAACAGTGAAGAATTATAGCATGAATCTTTCCACATAAACCTGAATGAGTAAATGAATATATGCGTATATAATGAAAACAAACAAACTCTGGTTCATTTTAAAGGAAGGAAATTGAGGAACTTGAAGTGTGATGATGAACAAAAAGGTTCAAAGAAAATCTTCCAGCTGTAGTCATTCAAACATGGGATGTTTTCTTCTCTGGGCACAAGGTTTGATTCTGTCCATCAATACTCACTACAATATTCAGCATCTGTGAGATACTCAGTTGTCCAATCTTACAGGCTATAAAGTTTCTCCAAAGTCAGGGATAGAAAATACTGTTGAGGTCACCAGAGAACAAGTGTAAGAAGCTCTTTAACATCGTAGAAAAAATATGTAAACCCAGGAAATTGTCATGTCCATTTCAGACCTAGAAGGAAAGTATGGGGATTAAAAAGTCAGAATGAGATTTCTAAATGGGGGGGAAAGCAGCTGGATCCATCTTTTTGGGCGGAATTTTTCTAAAATGGTGATTTCTAGTGCTTCACAGTGAACATACCTCTGCCCACAGCATGCCACTAATTCAACACTACTCCAGCTGCTGCTGGTGCCCTGAGCCCCAGTTCACAGCTGGAAGTGGAGTGCAAACAAAACAGAAAAAGAAAAGGAAAAGAGGTTTGTCCTGATTTTACTGAATTTATGAAAAGAGTACCAAGCAACTGGCTGTAAAAAGTATAACTGAATAATGGTAGTTGAACAGAGGGAATGGAAAAAAAAAAAAGACACTGAAAAGAGTAAGAAAGAAAAGTATTTAGACTAGAATCAGTTGTTCAGTTGCCTTGGATTCCAGAATTAAGATGGTTTAGGGTCTTTTATTACCTCTAAAATATATTAATATTTAAAAATATAAACCCACAAAACCAGAAAAATAAAAGATACACAAATATTTTTGCATACATAATCAATATAGATGATTGATAAATAGATAGACAGATAAAAATGAAAAAAAATATTAATTTGTAGCGAAACAAATACAATCTACCAGATTAGGAGTAGATCTGCACTGACAAAGGGTTTCACCTGATTTTCCCAGGAGTTTCAAGAGTTCATTGAGGCTGGATTTTTCTTTTGCTATTTGAATCTATTAGTGCTTTATGTATATGTGTTGAGTACGTGGCTTATTTTCAAGACAGAAAACATTTCCCTTACTTGTTCAGGAAGAATGGCTGTCTAAAAAGGCCTGACTTTAACAAAGATGGGGAAAAGGATGTTGGACCATCTGTTTACATGTTATTTGTGCTTATTTTGCACCTGCAAAAAGAACTCAGTTCCCACGCTTGCCCAAAAAAGAACCAGCCCATAAACAAACAACAGTTAGGTTTACATGTGGAACAGTTAAAAACTGACCGAAAGTCTGCCTATATTCTCAGCAGACTAACAAGCATCAGCCCAACAGTGAATGAATTGCAAGCATTTCTGACCCAGGAGGAAACCCCACCTGCATCTAGAACACATTACTGTTAAAGACGTATCAGTTCAATGCTCAGAAATCATCACCATGTAACAAATATGGAATGCTTAATCTAGAAATTCAATAGTTTCACCAAGCAAATGTGGTCTGGTGAAAAGATGTAACTAGGGTTGATCATTAAGGGTAAGGAGGTGAAGAAGCTTCACTGACCCAGGCGGAGCTCTTTCCATGTACAGCAATGAAGTTTCTGACCTAGTTCTACCCTGTCCAAACTCCACCACTCACTTCACCCAGGGCCTGTTTAGTCACTTTGGCGTTCACAGGAGCAAATGGTGGGGGAAGGGACAGTATTTATGAGCCACCTGAATTATAGTGAGAGGCTGATATAGTTATAGGAGATCTGAGTCTTCAATAAAGTCAGCACAACTGGCCAAGATTCGTTTATGAATGGTCATTTGTCGTGTCTGAAAGAGAAACATTTGAAGACTGTCAAGGCTATGTTCACATGGGCACAAGGGCAGGGAGATGTATGGCATTTAGGTCTTACTTCAGCTGCAGGAACTCTTAAATAACACTGACTGTCATCGATTTGAGCTTTTTAATGGCGCAGTATTTCATACGATCAAATTCAGAAAATGCTTTCATCATTTTTTGTTGCACCAAGTCTTATGCTCTACCCACATACAGATGTTTGCCTGAGATGTTTGGCTGGGTTTTATGTCAGTCATAAAACTGGCTGGTGCAAGCTACTCCATCTTAGAAGCAGCTGAGTAAAATCTCAAACCTTGTTTTCTTTGCTTAAAAAGTATGGGGTCATTACCTGTACACAACCAATATATTTGAGTTAATTGGAGGTAAAATAAAGCACTGAAATTGAAGACACGTAAGGGCTACTGTCAGGTAAGCTGTGTGCAATCAAGACATGGTCACCAATCTCATGTATTTTACCTTGCAGAACTACACTGTTTTGTGTTTAGTGCAATACGACTCAGGCCTTAGAAGAAATAGTAACCCAGACAGAAAAAAGCTCTGTTTCTACACTGAATTAATTAGAATATTAATTAATCATGGAATTTAACAACTTAAATGACAAATATCCCAGGGTTCCTTCCTTCAAGTGTCCAATGTGTACATCCATCCCTAATACTGTTTCATTGTTTCAGCCTCCAAGAAAAACAGGATGCAATATGCCTTCTGTCTATGATAAAGTTTCCTAATACAGTACAGTAATGCAATTTATTTTCATACAGCATCCTGCATATAAAATATTACATAACCCTTTATGAGAGGATAATGCATTACAGACTCAGGCACATTACTGTCTTGCAGGAAGAAATTGAAGGATAATGTTGTGGGAAGGGATTGAGGAAATAGGAGCTGAGGTACAAAAGTAGTTAAAAAAGAAAGTAGTAAATGTATTCTTCTTGTGCCCTTATTATCTGCATGAGACTAACTTTAGCAGAGGGCAGGTCAGCATTATTGCAGATGCAGTGTAACACAAAATGTTACACACTCATAGGAAAGGATGATTCTGATGGTGAGGGTTTATGCTATAAATAGATAAGCAGAATGACAAGGTGAGTCACAGAAGTATCATGTGAATTCCCTGAGATCAAACATGGAGCTCATGGTTCACGTGAGGAATGAACAGTAATGTCAAAATTCTAATGGCAGCATCGAAAAAAATTATACATGGACCAAAACTGCAGACCCAAACACTTTGTGTGGTCTGAGGAGACCCACTTGGATTCAAACTATTGCAGTTTAGAGCCAACCCTGAGTGCTGCAATGCAAAGGCCTAAAGCAGGTGGAGAAACAAGCCTTTTGTGCAAACTCCAGGCTAAAATAGGGAGATTTTAAATTTGAAAGCCAAAATTCCTCACAGAAGTGTTTACTTGTTATTTGGACCACTGGAGTGAGTGTTATTCTTGATTCCCTTGCAGGAAATATCACAGAATCACATGCTGAGTTAGAAGGGACCCACAAGGATCATGAGCCAAAGCTGAGGCCGTGGCTGATCTGAAAGCAGACAGGTAGGAAGGGAATCGGGGTGTGTGAGGTGCAGCAAGTCTTTGGGGGATTGCAAGGAAAGGAGAGAAATTAAGCACTCAATCCAAATGAGGGAAAGGAACCTCTGACCAAAGCTGTGACAATATACTTGTAAAGCATAATTATAAAACCTCAAAATCCCACTATTTCAGAGACAACAAATGGAAACAAACCTTGTTTAGAGAGCTCAATACTGCTATGGGCCCTGCAAAAGTGTAAATAACTTATAGAGGAAAGGAATTCCTGTGAAATTTGAACTTTCCATTGAGACTGTTGTACTTGCCATCATTCATAATTTAACCTTAAGGGAAAAAACATGTAAGGATGCAAAGGATGAGGGAAATACAGGGCTGTGTACAACTACAGTGCGATTGGCTTCACTGCCATATGGATACATGAGCCACTGAACATATGTATACCAACAGGGGAGGGAAGAGGATCTTAGAAACACTGTTCTGCTCCTGGAAATTCATCTCTTCAGTGAGGTCTTTTTTTTCAGAAGCTCAAGGTCTTCTGGAAACTGGGATGATTAAATCTGGGTTTCTGCCATGACTTCCTGTGTCACCTTGGACAATACATCTAGATGTGCTCAAGGCAGTTGAAGCAGGCAAACAGGAGCTCCTCTGCCTGTGCTCTGAGCCTGTGGACATGAGCCAGCTTCCATCTGGGACCCATATGCCCAAACGTCCCTGTGCTGACAGACATCCTCTGCTTCAGGATTCTCCAGATATCTTTTTGTCTCTCTGACTCCCCCAGTAGAAGTCACTGTCTCAGTAGTAAGGCACATACTTGTGTCTTGGCCATCCAGCTCACATTTCCATACCTCAGTAGATGCCTGCCTTTGGTGAGGTTGAAGCTAAGATGCTGAACTGTGAAATGGAGCAGCTGATGCAAGAGCACATCTGTTGAGCCAGATGTTGGGGCAGTAATCTGGTATAAATGTAAAGCAGACAGCTGGTGGTAGTAAAGTTTGAAGAGGCCACAACTAGATTCACCCAAGAAAGACTGTCAAAATCCTAATTAGCTCGCTCACAATGAACTAATGTAGCAATACGGCTTCTGCACCACAGCTGATTCTGGATGCACCCATCTGTGTAAACATGCTACAAATCTCTCTTTGATTTTTCCTCCATCTGTGAAATGGGAGCATATGACATTTTTTAAAGTGTTTTCTCTCTCTATTTTAGGCCTTCAAGACCGGGATCTCACTTATTGTATCCTTGCTCATCACTGTAACAGTGGGAGAGATACTTAATAGATGTCATAGCTGGGCACTCTCATTGAATTTAAAGGCAAAACTGACATTGACTTTAATCGAAATCAGAAAGGACATTCAGAAACCCATGAATTACTGAGTTTATTAGAATTATATGAATTGTTAATATGATAATGATTCAAAGTGCTGTAAGATTGGGACAGTTTTCAAAGGTGCAGATTTACCCAAGCCTAATCTCTGGATGTTTACAGATGTCTTATGTGCTTATGAAAATCCAAGCAGTTCTTGTGCTCTTAGGATAGAAGTATATATAGCACAGCCTGCACTTAAAAGAAAGCATAGCTTGCAGAGTCTTATGAACATTAACCCTCAACCCCTCTCTCATGATCCCCCCCACTTTTTTTTCCCCTCACTCTATATTCAGAAGTCAAAGATAAGTAGTCAGAAAGGATAAAAGCGTGGACTGAAAGCTGAAAAAGAACATCAAAGCTGTGCCGCCTTTCTGTACAGATGCTGCTGTTTGAGGTAGGGTTAGGGCAAGGTTTAGGGGTGAGGAAGACAGAGATCACAGGACCACAACTGGAAAGGAGATACCAAAGGGTGGGGAGCAAAGGAAATGTGGTTAAAATAACTTTTTGGTATGGATACTGCCTGAAGAAGCATGGGCATAGGGATTACTATTAAATTGAGGTTTAAATTTATCATTTAGAAAAGAAAGATAGAGCCATGAGTTCCCATCAGAGTGTGAGTGAGAAGTTAGCTGCCAAAGTAAAATGATAGGACAACAGTATAGTTTTTCCATGAGGCCTTTTTTGTCTCAGCTGTAGATTTTGGACTTTTCTAAAGCTCCAATTAAGGTTAGGTTTACTTTTAAGGTTAAAGCTGAGGGAAAAAAAAACAAAACAACAAGCCTAGAGCTTCACTTGGAGGGGGATGGCAAAGGGCATGACAAAAGCAAGAGTAGGCTGTGAAGACTGAAAACCTTGCCTGGAACACTTTTTCTATGTGGTCATTGACCATAAGACCCTATCCAAGGCTCGGCTTACTTTTATACTTATTACTAGAGTTAAGGATCAAACAAAGAGAAAGCTTGGACCAGCAGTTGGAACGGGGCTGAGAAGGGGATTCAAAGAGAAGAAATAGGTTACCAAAAGAACTTGAATGCATGTGTGTTTGTCTGGACACATGTTTGTGTCCAAGTTGAGGACCCTAGTGCAGTTAGTGGTGTGGTAATAATAGTGGGGCAATAATCTAATTGTTGTAAGATTGTAAAGGAGTTACCAAAATAAAAATTAAGATGCAGAGACAACTCTTTGGTGAGAAATTTTTTGTGTGGGCACTGACTAGGAAGCTTTGTGTAAGGCTCAGCTTATTGTCAGGGTTGGAGTTAAGGTTACCACTATATTTGAGAGCTGGAGTATGACTGCCCAAGGAAAGCATAGGCTGCAAGGAGAATGCTTTTGCAAGAAGAATGCTTTTGCAAGAAGTTTCTAGTTAGGTGTATTGTTAAAGGTAAGGTCAGGATTGATAAAAAGAAAACCTAAAGCAGCAGCAGTGGGGGATTAGAAAGGGAAAGGTGGAGTACAGAGAGAACATGTTGGCAAGAACATCTTGGTGTGGAGCCAGGTCCAAGGCTCAGACTAAGGTGAGCTGAGAACTCCAGATGGATGGAGCTGGAAAGGGTTTGTCAAGGATAGGCTGTGGTGCAAAGAGAACTTGACTGCAAGAACTTTTTAATCATAACGCTGGCTGGGGCCCCTTGTTTTAATCTCAACCTCTATCTAAATTTTTCCATAAGTTAGAGAAAGCCATCTTTAATACCATGAATAAGAAAGAATAATTGCTTCATGGAAACTAGCTTTTCCTCCTAAATTTGAGCTAAATAATTATAATGATATAATATTTTAATTTTAAAAAAATTATGTTAAAAAGTAAGGGAAATGTGGATTTACTATTAGCATCATCAGATCTTTTAGGCCATGAAGCCTCTCTCCTACAAATACAAGTCATTTACCTCTGTATTTTGCAGAGATATAAACTCAGAATAAGCACTCAAGATTTTATTTTTCTCTCTTTTTCTGCTGTGCTGGTTTTGGCTGGTTTAGAGTTAATTTTCTTCACAGAAGCTAGTATGGGGTGATGAGTTGGATTTTTACTGGAAACAGAGATACTTTTGTTCTTGCTGAGCAGAGCTTACAGTGTCCAGGCCTTTTCTGTCCCTCATCCCACCCTACCCCATCAGCTGGGGGTGCACGAGGAGTTAGGGGGGGGACAGAGCTGGGACAGCTGACCCCAAATGACCCACGGGGTATCCCACACCTTGTGGCATCATGCTCAGCATATAAAGCTGGGGGAAGAAGAAGGAAAGGGGTTGATATTTGGAGCGATGGTGTTTGTCTGCCCAAGTCATCATTATGAGTGATGGAGTCCTGCTGTCCTGGCGATGGCTGAACACCTGCATGTCCATGGGAAATGGTGAATGATTTCCTTGTCTTGATTTGCTTGTGAACACCGCTTTTGCTTCACCTGCTAAAGTGTCTTTATCTCAACCCACAAGTTTTTCCACTTTTACCTTTCTGGCTCTCTCCTCCATTGTGCTGGTGGGGGAGTGAATGAGAAGCTGCATGGTGCTGGGTTTCTGGGTGTCTGGGTTAAACCATGACACTAAAAGTGTGGCTGTTGTAAAGCAGAAAGCCGAAAAATCTTTTATAACTCCTCTCTGTCAATTAGTGAAGAAATAAAGAGTTTTGGACAATGCTTTATGATTCCCATATAGTAAAGAAAAATAGCAATCCCTGGTCTGATTCAGCAAAGAAAGCCCTGGAACCTACAGCCATTTATAGATTAGCTAAAAGGGAATTTTATATGGTTGTTAAAAAACTATTTAGAGATGAGTGATAGGAAATGTAAAAATAAGCCACTCTAATACAGATTAATCAAAAAAGTCTAGGCTTGCTTACATTCATTACTCAGTTTCAGTCTGTTGTTTTGTTTTTTTTTTGTCCTCACATAGCATCTTAGGACTGAAAAATCACACTCTGTGTGATCTACCCTGTGAGATAGATCAGCATTTCCTTCCTTTTATGAAAGAAAATCAAGGCTAGCAGGAAGCCAAGATAGTTGTGGTTAAAAGGCTTCAAAGCACATGCTTCCAATCCAGTTTCTAATTTCAAACCTTTCTTAGATGTGGCCTGGGACTTTCAACTTCTCATTTCACTGCTTGGTTTTACAGTTTTCCTTTCTGGAAGATTAGACAGCCACCTTAATTACAGCCTCCTGGTCTTATGAGTCAACATTAATATATGAAGCACAGTAGGTAGTACCAGGATGGTGAGTGTTCTGCGTGGGTATGGAGCAGGTTATTGATGGGAATGAGAATGGACTGACCTCCTAGTATTGCTATTGCTGGACCATTCTCACAAACCAGGTTTAAATTCCAACATGGCTCATGTTGTTTCAGACAGAGAGGTGGTCTCTCTGTAATCAAACATTTCTACAGTGGTAGGACATCCTGCCTGAAATTAATATCTCCTTATTTAGTAATTACAACTTTTTTCTGCTCTGAATGAAACCTTGAGTTCACCCTCTGGTTCAGCTCATTTCAGGACATGCAGGCAAAGCACGTGCAGGGTGGAAGGGCTGGTACACTGCAACGTGCCCCAGGTTTGCTTTGCAGTGCCAGGCAGTTGTCATTGGGCTGACAAGTCACCTTCCTGGAGGGGCCCTGGTGGATTCTGTGACACAGAATCCAGTCAGATGTACAGGTGGCTTACGCTTGGACTGTCTCAAAAAAGCCATCCAAAGCAAAAGGTGAGGAAGTTTTCTTGACTAAGTACTAATGATTTTTCATAAAGTTTGACCACCTGCATGAATATGTAACAGTTCTGTAATGGCACTGAACACAGCAACTTCAGCTGCCCAGGCAGTCCCCAGTATTATTTACTCCAGACTGCTGTAGCCAGAATTAAAGTTAGCATGTCTCTTATTTGGTTGTAATCACTATGTTTGTTCTGCAATATTTATTTATATTTGTATCATTTATACATTATTTTGCTTGTATAGCCAGCTGTTTTACAGTCAAGGACCTCATTGCAATGAGATATAAATCCATGCTGTTGGCCCCTGGGAAAACTGGTAAATTAAACTATGTGTGCATAGACTTTAAAATGATGAAATCTATTATCCCTTCCCTTCCCACTGATAAATGACAGTAGTTTTACTTGCTGAATACTTACTTATGAAAGGCTACTGTTTATTAATACCTCCCTGTATAAATATTAACAGAGCAAACCTATAGGAAAAATATGTGAAGGGTCATCTTTAAATTGGGAAAAGTCAGGCTATTCAGCACAAATGTCCATGCCTCATTCTATCTGTAGACTTAAACAGCCTCATCACCATAGTATCCGGAAGGTGTACACAAGTGTGACATGATTAGCATCTGTCATGTGTAGGTCTTTCTATTCCTCCTGCACTCCCTGGGGAAAATTGTGCAAGGATTTTTTAAAATATACGATACATACACTGTGCTGTGTGTTTACATTAGCAAAGTCAAGGTCAAAGGTATGCACCTCACTCCCATCTTTTACTCACTTCATTTGAAAAGATATAACACAGAAAGCAGTGCTATCTATGCCAGATATATATACTCAGACACTTTGGCATATTTCTTTAATTGTTCCTATTAAGAATGTGAACCAGGACTGAATAGAAAGTGGTTCATATGTCTTTTATTTCTTAGCATGCTGAATATGGCTGCTCTCTTCTCATTTCACCTCCTTTTCATGGTACTTAAAAGAATAGTAAAGATTTCTGTGGAAAGAAATAAAAATTTTCATAGACTATGGGTCATTGGTAAAATAATAAACATAAAGGTTCCCACACAGCCATTATAGGCTGTTGTGTCAATGTTATTAGGCACCTTTTGTCTGGGAGTTATTGACATGATAGATTGCAACAGCTCTTTTTGAACATTTTCTCACATAAAACAAAAACAGCAAAATTGCCTCAGGTGTCCTTTAGAGGAGGCACTAAACCTAGGATTCTCCGGTCCCTTTCAGTTATTTCTGAAATTAAAGGTTTGATGGCACTTGCTAAATGTATTCGAGGATGACCCTCTCACCCCAGACAGCGTTTTTCCATTCTCAGTGTCTCTCTTTGCCCCACAGAAGGGACCAAACCTTTGTTGTTGGAGTAGGGCTGTCTTTGGCTGTTTCCATGACTACTCCCTTGGCTGAGGGAAGGATGTGAGGACAGATGCCAGGATTTAAGGAAATAAATATGCTCCCACCTTCACTCACTCTCTACTGACGTGTTGCCACCTGGTACAAGGGACATCCCCAAGTTAGCAGAGCAAAAGCAGCTACAAGATGTGCTCCCTCCCCTTTTCAGATTCACCAGCTACTGGCACACTGGGACCTTTAGTAAGAGCTTTATCACTTTTCTATTTCTAATTTAATCATCATCATCATCATCATCATCATGAAAAGCTGGGTTTTCTTCGGGCAGGGGATATTTTGTTTTGAACCCTACTATTCTTCATCAGAGAAACAGTTTTGCACTGGGGAAAAAAATCCACATTTGCAGAAAATTTCAGTGCGGATACATAGCACAGGTACTAGGACCCTGAGGACTCCTTAGTCCCAGTAATTTGTAAGAGCTTTGTGACTAAAGCAATTTAACCACCACCTACCAGCATCTCAGTGCAGAGGGTACACATTTGCACCCCAGCAGCTGCCACTGTTTCTGTAATCCTGCCAAGAAGAGGAGTCACGGTGAAGGAATTGACCTTGGGCTGTGTTATCATCTACAACTCAGTGCAGGTCTCCTCAGTCCTCTGTATTCATCTCTGCAGCTGTCCTGCTTGTCCTCATAGTGACAGTAGATACTAGAGGTCATCAAGCCCTTGGTTCCCAACAGCATGGAGAGAATACGGAGATGTGTGCATGGACAGTGTGCGATGAAGTCACTGCATTTTCACCACCTATTAAGGGAGTGCCCAGATAGTGCGTCTTTAATTGATTTTTTGGCCAGCCTGAGCAATGAAGGGGAAACATCTCTATGAGGTATTTTCTGTTGCTCATTTCAATTGCTTGAAGAATTCTGCATTGGGCTGTTTCTGAACACAAGATGAAGCCTCCATCTTCTTCCCCTTTTCCTCATGTCCCCGCTAAGGCATTTTGGCTTTTTGCTGTGCATTCTCTTTGTGACCTTTTGTTCTTGAGATAAGTAGACCAAACCTGTATTTATTCATATTTAAAAAAATGATATCACTGATTTGCATAAAGACATATTTTCCTTATTACCCTCTTTTCTTTTTCTCAGTCAGCCAACCATTGCTCTTCCCTGTTCTCGGTGAGAAGTGAGCAGACATTTTCACTGAGCTGTCCAGGGAGACTGAATTCTTTCTCCTAAAAGGGCATGACTAATTCAGAGCCAGTCACTATGCTCAAGTCACTGAACACACCTCTCTCATGGTGCATTATTGTTTACCTTACCCTTGCCTGGACTTCGACTTTACTGTAGCAGAAAAGGAAAGCCAGTCTTAAAAGAAGAAACTGGAGAATCAATGGTCACGAGATGAGCGATAAAGGGTTACATCCCACTCACTGTCTAGCATGCAAGTCCTATGTGTAAAGGAAAGGATGTGGAGAAAGGAAAACACTGACTATTCCTAAAGCAGAGAGTGAGTTCAATGGATCAGACACCCTCCCACTTGCCTTGTTTTATACACTCTTTAGATTGCTACTAGCTTTTCCCTTCCACAGACATCATCAGTGGCAACTTATCACTGACAACATTTTACAGTGTGCACTTTCATGCTCCTTTCCCCCCTTGACTATAAAAAGCTCCCTGTAAATTTATGCAAAGACTTTATCATTCGCTGAGTCCTAAAACCAAAAGGAATCTCCCTGCATGTCATCAAATCCAGGCCCTTTTCAGCTTTGGCATATTACACATTGCCTTTAATAGGCTGCTCAAACTCCATATTGATACTAATGTGTTCTGCTTCTGTGGCTCTTATCAGAGAGCTGTTTTTGTAAGTTCATACCCATGAATAGGTAAGAAACCTTCCCACTGCCTAGCCGTATTTAGTTGCCATTCAGTTTACCTGCCAACAACACAGGAGGAAGAGGTTCAGACCAGTTTAAGGAACCCAAGTGCCCTGAGCAATGGCTGTGCTGGTGAGACTCTTCCACGTACGTGTCTAGCACCAGCTCTTTCTAATCTGTCAATATAGGTAGCTTCAGAGATCATCAGTAAACCAGTAGCAGAGCTAGAAACTATTTCTGAGCCACGGTACAGAGCTTTGCCTAGTTGTGCCTGACCACAAAGGATCACAAAGTTAGACACAGTCTTGACCTCTAATTCCAAAAAAGTATGAAATAAATAATAGTAATTGTATGCTCTAAATTTCAAGGGGTGCAGCACTTAGGGAGTGTAAGGGCATGTAGTGGTGTACATTACCACTGTGCAGCCAAAGCATTGCTGAATTCTTCCAGAGCAATGAAGGGACAGAGTCTGTGTCAGGAACTGGATTTCAATGATGCTTGTGGGTTCCTTTCAACTTAGGATATTCTATTATTCTATGATATATAACTAATATATCTAACTCATATATCACATATGACTTGGTCTCTTGTTACACAAAACATCTGTGATTTTTCTTTGTTTTTTTTCCAACCAGGGAGAGGTGGAGGTGAGGGATGTACTGAAATCAGAGTTCCCTAACATTTAAAAATGTTAGGGAGAGAGAAAAGGAAGGACAAAATAAGGAGAGGAAATAAGAATAATTAGTGCCTAATGCAGTTCCCTTTCCAAAGACCAGGCAGCAAGGGCAGCTATGACAGCTGTAACATTTCCATTTCCTCCTGCTCTAAGTAGTGCCACTGGGGCAAGTGAAGGACAGCAGTGGTCTTGGAAACACTGCAGCATGTAAATTCAGTTAGCATGACTGCAAGAAAAAACAGCAGTGAGCTACAAGGGCAACGAGTGAGGTGTCACAGGCAACCAGCATAGACACAAAGAGGCAGCAGATTTTTGTGCATGATATTTTTGAGCTGGCATTTCCAGTCACATTTCCCTTATGAATAAAACGGCAGGGTGTGCTGAGAGGCAAAAGACTGAAAGAAGGAAGCAGAAAGCAACCTGTGGACTGTGCAAGGACTGAAAAGCAAAGTTGCAGACTCCTGCCATCACCTTTACTATTGGTAAACACTTGTAGGTCTGACATTGAAGTGGCCCTCTCTCTCTTCCCCACTCACTTGATTTCTAGCTCAAGAGAAACAAAACAATGCTTTTGGCAGGGGTGGAATATTAGTAGGAGGAATGAAAAAAGCAAAAGTGGATTGACCTACTGTGACTTAGCTAACTTTCTCACATACTTGTGTCCAGCACAGCTCTCAGTTTCCTTTATACAAGCGGATGAAAGTGGGCCCCTAAGACAGGGCAAGTAAATACCCCTACTGAAACTCATTTCTCTCCATTAACTATGAAGAAAGTTTGCAATTAGTATCTGAGACTTTCATGTTCAAATTTTAAATGTTTGTTGCTGAAGAGAGAGGAATCTGGCCCCAGAAACAAAAAATGTGGAAGCCATCCACCCTTTGCATTGCCATAGCTGAAACACAGCTCCTTTGCCACGTTCCTTATCTGGCTTACAATAAATAGTAACTTTTGAGAGGAATATGATAGCAAAGAAAACAAGCAGGAAAGTCGTATGTCAGGCCAGCTGAACCTTATCACTGAAGTAACCACAGAGTATATGTGGCTTTTCAGAAAAAGAAAAAAGAATTCATATGTGCACCACGTGTACTGCAGGATGAAGGAGAGGAAGAGAGAGAGAGGGAGAAAGAAAGAAAGAAAGAGAGAGAGGGAGAAAGAGAGAGATAAAGGGAGGGAGAAAGGGAGAGAGAGGAGGATAAAGGGAGGGAGAAAGAGAGAAAAGAGAAAGAGAGGATGAGAGAAAGAGAAAGAAAGAAAGAAGGAAAGGAAAGAAAGAAAGAAAAGTACAAAAAAAGGGCTCCAGTCCACAACAAGAATATTCACAAGGTCTTCTCCTTGGAGCTCTTTTACCAAAAATATCTTCAGATTCTTACATGAACACTTTGAGAAATTCCTTGTAAAAGCTTTAGGAAAGGGAGATAAATATGTGGTTGATATACTCTTAATCTCAAGAGAGTGGTAGAAACACCTCAAACAAAAGTGTTTCCTTAAAGCAAAACACTCAAATAGGTGAACAAAGGCAAAGAAGAGGAATGACACACTAACTCTCGAGTTCCCACTGCAACAGCTGAAATTCCATGAATCATTCCGCCAGTCACCATAGAGCAGACAATACAGTCTCTCTGAATGCAAAAATTCAGCATATACACAATGCAAGCAAAGGGCAAAACCCTAAATGAAGCACAGAAGCAGACTAAGATGTAAAACAGAACTTGGCTTTGTGATTGCATCTCAGCCTCCTAAACTTCAAATTCAGGAGAAAATAACAATGAACAAAAAACAATTAATAACAATTAATTAAAAAAAATTATATGAGGAAGCAGGCAGCAAAAGCCAAACCAAGCTGGAAATCCCACATCTGATGCAACATTCTTGAGTGTTGCAATGGTGCTCAAGACCCTAATGTGTAGATATTCGCTAATGGAAAAATTTGTGGATTGCTTAGATCCAAAGAAGGGAAATGACTGACTTCCTCTCTCCTTCCTCCAAACTATACAGGGCATAGGAATGCAGCATCCTGCTTCTTGACTGAAATTCCCAGAAACTGTCCTGTATATAAATAAGAAAACCTGATAATTTCCCTAAGAGGACTAGGCATGAAGTTCCTTGTGTCACAGCATCACTTCATATGAGGGTTAGGCTTGATTTTTTTTCTTTAGCTTTAGAGCCCAGCAAGGTGAAACACAAACCCATAAGGAAAAAAGCAAAAGAAAAAAAAAAAAAAGCAGAAGCAAATCAGCCAACAAAAAGTGCCACAAAATCCACCCAAAAAAACCAAAACATGAAAAAAAAAAAAATCCACCAAAAAGAAAACAACAACAACAGAAACCTAAAGCCTCCTTTACCTTACCTCACATTTGATCTTTGAGTTTGAATATCATCCCTCTGGAGAACTATGGTTAGGAGGAAGGTTTCAGTAGACACAACTGAATGGAAAAAAGCATCTGCAGGGCAGTTCTTCAGATGACTGTGAGCTGCTACTGCTCACAAGGATGCTGTAGCATCAAGGACTCAAAAAGGAAGAAAAAGGAATCGTGATCTGCTGAAAGGCCACCAAGGAAGATGCAGGGGATGTGGAGCTTTGTAGGGGTCTGATGAGCATTGGGGAAGGAGAAAACCTTAATTATGGATTTTCCTACATTATAGGGATAGCAAGGTGGGCTTTCCGCTGAGGGATTGCTGCTCCACAGGTTGAGCTTAGACTGCCAGAAGTCAGAAAATTAGTGTAAGTTTATTCAAAGGGAGAGAATAAACAGGTCTGATGATTAATGACACTTTTCCATGTGAATGGTGAATTGAGAGGATGTATCAAATGGATGGGATAGCAAATTAAAAAGCAGATTATCTCCCTCGTGAGAAGGGACAATCAAAATTCCTTGGAATTGGGAAATGTGTGTTGCAGTAAATGATTTAGGGCTTTTAATGACTACTGTCTCTGGTCTGCTATAAAATTAGCTGAAATGAGATAATGGCTGCTTACCTTAACCTAGAAATCATAGATCTTTAATTAGGTTTATATTCCTAAACAGATGCATTAGTGTAGGAAATACTGTTTTCTTTCCTGTTAAAACCAATAAACTGTAAATTTTTCACTTCAGTTCTGAGCATATGCACAAGTCTTATAAGAAGCAAATCTTAACAACTTGTTACCAAAAAGTTGCTGTGACTTAATAGGAGCAAATAAAGGAGAACTATCAGAACGTTCTTTTCAGGGCCACAGATCCTTCTCCTCCAAATCCTCAATTACATTGGTTTCCTTATCCACAAAGTATCTCATTCACATCCACATTTGGAAGACTTGACTGAGTGCCCACCTTACACAACACTTAACAGACCTTATTGGGTGACTAAAGAATTACATCATGCATATTCTACAGTGTCATTACAGGAAATGCTGTAAAATATTAACTTGTCAAATGCCTACAAAACATAGCTTCATGGATGTCTTTCAAGGACACTTGTTCCTACAATTTCCTCATTATCTACTTTACAAACCTTTCCAATACAACTCATTAATTCATTACAAGGTTAACTGCTCTTGTTACTTCATTAACTAAAACAACATGATTTTTCTTGTACTTTAATAGAAGATTCAATTTAATAATTTAATACAATTTATTTCATTCATAATCCCAGACAAAAATATTCCTGTATCTGTTACAAAATCTAAAATATTTTCAGTAAGGTTGATCAAAATTGTTTTCTGTTTGTACAGTCTTTATTGTAAAAAGCTTTACTACAAGCAACAAATATTTTAGTATAGTCAATGTAGGAATAATACTTGACCTACAACAGCCTGTGGAGGAAAATATTAGAGGAGAAAGGGGATTAGAGAGATCTAGCTCTGTTGCATGGGGTCTTGTTGCTAAATTCATCAGATGTTTTAGAGAGAGCCTACCCTTATTTCCCTGCAAGAAAATATTAAGGCAAGCCTTTCTCCTTTGTCCTTGTAATATGAGATACTCTGCCGATAGTGTTCACTTTTTAGACAATATAAACCTGGGGATATCTGAAATCAGTGAAGTTTCACTGGCAGCAAACAGAAATAATATCATATGAAGTTCTTGGTTTTCTGCCCAGAGTTCTTCAGGTATGTGGCAACCCCAGGAATCAACATCAGCAATAAAATGTCATGATGTAAAACTCATGGGAATATATCCTCTATTGCTGTAAGCTGGCAAAGCTCCATTTAAACCACTACAACAAGAGAATATTTGACCCAGGGAATAGCAGTAACATATAATAACCCTTTCCAAGGATTCCTAGAAATAATGTTTCTATTAAAAGAATTCACAAAATAAAAAGCAAAGTTTCATTTCAACCTCAGAAAAAAAGTCTGAAAAACAAAAACCCTCTTGAAATTAATGCTGCAGAGAACATATTTAATGTCTGCAGCCAAGATGGACTTGATCTATATATTTATGGCCTGAGAGGGGGAAATTTAAAACTGAAGCAAGGAGAATGGCAATCATAGTGCATTTCTGGGGGTTATTAGTACACTCCCCTGACAGCTTCCACCACCACTGTGTCTTTGGGGAGCTGGGAGCTGCTTAAATGCTCTTCCTACTCCTGTTCAAAGGATTGCTTTTAAAAGTACTCTTTAAGCTGGCAATTTATACGGTAAAGAGGGATTCAAGGCCAAAAATGCATCCACAGAATAAGAACTTGAAGCAATAATGTTGTCTGACCCCTTGGTTGCCACCATTAGATGCTGTTGTTTAATGCACAGTGAGTGCTTTATTTTGGGCTGGGTTGGCATTCAGCAAAGAACATTTGCAAAGGTTATTAACCCCATGTTCTACACTTCCACTGCAGCAAATATTTTTGCTAGATATTATATAATGGTAATGATACACTGTGGATGTAATTTTTTCTTGGGAGCTGACCTCTTACTCGATTAAATAAGTGGTAGGAGGTTATTTGAGTGTGCTGTTTCAAGATCATCTTCCTCTTCTAATTCTCTGTGAAACACTGTTTCCCCTCCTACAGTGAAAGATATTAGGGAACAGATAATTTAGATTCAAGGTCATCATCCTTCAAAGCAAGTAGCCTGAGCTGTTGCAAGTAATCCTATGACATGCAAGGGAATTGCCTAATATGAGTAAGATTGCAAAATCAGGTCATGACTGGACTGGTGATGTTGGGAAACATGAGGTATTTCCTTCCCTTAAATGACCTTGTGGGATGTTACACACCCAACCTTAATGAAGAATGCAACTGGGAAACTAGTATCAGTTTTCAAAACTAGGCTCCCACTTAATGGTACAGACTGTGGAAAATACCACTACTTGCAGGCAGGATTAATTACACTAAATAAAGGAACTGTCTAGTTACTTTTCATGCTAAACAACATGACATACTCACCTGTGAATTTTCCCAGCCTGGGATAACCACAGTGGTTAAAGCAACTCTTTGTTGCATTGCATGAGAATGTAAAAATGAGTCATGGAGAAAATCTACTGAGAATCTCAACCGAAAAAAAAATCCGAACAAAAATCAGATTACATTCCATGACTGGTGATATATTACATGCGACAGAAACTTTATTAGAACCTGGTATAACCTGAGGGCTGTAATCTCAGCTCAGGTGAATGGCCTGAGCTATATATGTTGCACGAATATGCATCAATCCTTTAAGGTCTACAGTATTCAGATTAATTGAAGCAAAACAATGTTTGTAAGACAGCTCATCAGGTGCTGATCATACTGTTCTAAACTCCAGAACTCTGTGTGAGAGCTGTGTGAGAGCTGTACTCTTTGTGCATATACAATAAATCCAGGGCCAGTCTGTATTCCTAATTTCTCAAATTGTATCCTTTAAAGGTAATTTGTTAATTTATCTCTGAAACCTGTTGGATTACATTTGTCTCTCTTCATGCCCCGTTGCAATGCTCCATGTTTGGTCATATCTGGTGGGATTTTGGCAGCGACTGTTTCCAGCGAGCCCAGCTCTGTTCCGTCCCACAGAACCCAGGTACAGGTCCCCACAGCTAGTGCTGAACCAGGAGCAGCATAAACTTTTATCCTGAGATACCTAGCTTTGTTCCTACAATTCACATGCTTCTTGGTTGTACAATAATGTGCAAAATGCTAACTCTGAGATCTATCACATGGCACACCAAATAGACACAGACGGAATGTGGAGGCAGTGTTTGATGGCAGGCTTCCCAGCTCACGTCCGCCTCTCTCCCAAGCTAGAGGGAGGCTCATCCTTTGCTACCAGAATCACATTACTTATGTCTTCCTCACAAAAGTGAAGTTGGATTATTAATAAATCCACAGCGTCTCTCAACTGGCAGAGAACTTGTAGCCTAATTGCAATGCCTCCTTACATATGGTCTGAAATGCTGAGGTGGTGAAAGGCTTATGCCTCTTTGTGTATATTTTGCAGTGCCAGGGAATT
Source organism: Pseudopipra pipra (assembly GCF_036250125.1). Classification (NCBI taxonomy): domain Eukaryota; kingdom Metazoa; phylum Chordata; class Aves; order Passeriformes; family Pipridae; genus Pseudopipra; species Pseudopipra pipra. The sequence goes on along the minus strand of NC_087549.1, from coordinate 143,556,631 downwards.
ACGCTTTGCAACCCAATTGCAGCTCAGCTGTGCACAGGCTGCCTGCGTGCAGCCTGGAGCAATGCAGCAGGGCTTGAAAGCAGCCTTGGATCACACGGTGACTACTACACACCTCCTGCATCATTGGCCCCAGGCTTGCATAGAGAACAGGCCCTCGCTTTGGTGAGATCAGGGCTTCTCCCTTTGCTATTTAGAATCCAGTCCAGCAATTCCTCCAACGTACAATTCCCATGGCTCTCCATGACTTGTCCTTGCGTTAATTGGCTCCAAGCCCTCTGTATTCAAAACTTGTGTGCTATTAAGACCAAGACTTGCTGCTTTCTTGCTGAAGTCCTGATTTTGCAACCTCTTTACATGTGGCATTCCCACTGAATTTGATATGGATAAATCTGCACTGTCTAGTCATTTCTCAGGCTCTGCATGAAACACAACTAAATATAGAAAACACAGATCCATAGAAGAAATGGTCTTTTTTTTTTTTTTTTTTTTTTGTAAAAAAGAGTAAACACTTATCCACACCATCAGCACTGAGTCAGAAATTTCCTCACAGGTGCAAAAACCATGTGTCATAGTAATTGTTTAATTATGTTAAAATCCTTGTATCAGGAGTGTTAGTGTAATATCTACTTTTTTTACTGAGACAACTGAAACAGAAAACCTGATTTTTCATTGAGAGGGAGAGCACAATAGGGCAAAAAAAGGAGAATGGCATTTCATTAAATTCATAGCGACTTAAATCAATAATATCTCTTTGACTACAGAGGTTTTTTGAATGAGAGTTTTCACACTGTATTTTAGTTATATCCATTAGAGAAGTGAAAGAGAATTTTAGATCTGATTTTTTAATATCACATCCTATTGTTTCAAGACTACAGCTCCAAATTTGACGTGTTTTGAAAGAATAGCATGAAATTATCTTGAAATGAAATATGTGTGTAATTACAAAGTGCTAAGCACTCTCCTAATGCACTTGTTGAATATACTATGCCAGCATAAAATATGTTACAATTGATAAAATTTAGAACATGTTTCAGTAATTTCACGTAACTCTTAAGAGCAGAAAAGAATAAAAGATCTTCTGTGCACCTTTCTTGTTGCAGTTATAAATGTTTCATTGTTACTTTGGGAGACTAGATTGATCTAGAGTATTTTAATTCTCTTTGCATCAGCAATACTAGAATGGATAGGGAATTTAGTGAAGTTAAAATAAATAGTAATATTTTCAGATAGTGTAAATCAGCACTGAGATCAATACAGTTATGTCACTTTACATTGGATTAAAATCTAAGGACATGGGTGTTAAATCACAGCACCTCCTTTTGGCACCCTTTTGTTTTGCTCAATTTGAGAACAGAAGCAATGTAATGATTTCACTATAATACCCCATAAAGAAAAAAATTAATCTAAAATTTCTATTGTTGATACATGAGGGCAGTAGAACAGCAAATGGCACAGCAGTTGAGCTGGAGGTGAAATGCCAGAGTGCTCTGGTCAGAAGCTGTTAATGAAGAGCAGCGCTGCCTGGGCCCTCCTGCAAGGCACCCTCAGGAGCACCAGCTGGAAGGGGAAGCTCCTAATACTCCTCTCTAACATATGATCCCTGGTGTGTCCATAGCACACAGAGTTTTCAAACTTACTAACTATAAGTTTGAAATGAAGTTTAATGAGCCACCTTGTCCTAATTGAGGACATCCTTTCCTCGCACTTCACAGCTGGTGGTGCCACGTTCTCAAACCAGTATCCGAAAATGAGTGCGTGGAGAAGCATGAGCAAAACCTACATTTGTAAAATGAAACCTGAGCAAAGCAACATCTAGATTGGATTAGCAATTATTTATTTTGGTTTCTCCAATGTTCTCAAGCAAAATTTATTTACAAACAATACATTTAACAATTTAATAAATCAAAATATATAAGGATTCTTTACCGTGACTATCAGAAGTCTTCATAACATGTAGTTTTGTCTTTGAACACATCCAGAAAAATGTTATACTGATCATCCATTGTTCAGACAGATAACAAAAAGACATCATTGGAAGTTAGAGTCCATCTGTAGACTTTGTAATTCTTTATAAATGCAAGTGGCATCAAATGTCACCAGCATCTTGCCCATTAGGAAAACTGAAGAACTGTAGAAAAGTTCGTAGTGGACCGGACTTCTGGAAATCATCTAGTCCAGTCTTCTGCTGAAGGAGATGCTAACTTCAAAATCAGACCAGGTAGCTCAGTTCATTTTGCAGCTGGGTTTTGAAAGTCTCTATAGGTGGAGATTCACTGGTTTGTTGGCAGCCAGTACAAGAGCTTAATCATTCAGTCTTTTTTTCCCCTTCATATTAATGAGAAATTGCATTCTTCTTCTAAAGTCAGAGTCTCTCAGAAGTGGAATCTAAAGCTAAAGATCTTTGCTTCAACCTTTGAAGCACAATATTGGCCCTAAAATTTTGCCAATTTATTCCAGCATAAATGTCAAAATTTTATTTCATAAAATCATCTCTTTCAGAAAGATATCCAGTTTTTATCTGCAGACATCAAAGTTCCCCCTGGATTCCTTGGCATATCATTCCAACAGCTAATCTTCCTCTTTCTTAAAACTGTATGTCTTACTTCTCATTTGAATTTGTCTGATTCTCTCTCCTAACCACTGGTCTCTTTCATTTCACCCACTTCTAAATTACAAGGCACTTTAGTTTTCAGCATTTGCCCATACCCTGTGATGGTATGACTTAGAGGCTATACAGAGTGGCTACAACTACCTTTTAAACATTTAAGTATAAAAGGCTCGAGGAAAATGAGCTCTGGAAAACAAGTGGTGATTTTTTTACTTCTGTCTTTTTAACCGGCAAGGGGTGAGAGAAATTATTTGCATTTTCTAGGTGCTGTAAAGAAGTTTCCTTTCAATGTGCCTTTTGTTCAATTAAATAGACTATCTTTTGGGTGTCTCTCAGGGTAAGGTATCTATCTTTGCATCCTTCTTAATTTTTCAATTGTTATTTTAACATATGGGTACCATAACTGTACAGGATCGGTTTTACTACACAAAAAAGAAAAACTGGATCCCTCCTTCCCCTTCATTCCTGTTTATGAGCCAAGGATAAGCCTTTATAAGCCTCCTGTTTTTCTTTTTTAGCACATTACTCCATTATTCTGCACTATTATAGTTGTTTGCAAACTGGTTTTGACAGTATAGTCTCTTGCTGTAAATATATGATCTGCCATCTTTATTCCTACAAAGAAGATGTTTCATTTGGTATTTTAAAACGTATGTGTGTGAAAGGCAACTTTCCCTTCATCAATTTGTTCTTATTATTTACTATTCTTTCCAACGTTGTTCCATTAAATTATTTTTCAGTGATGGCTTTATATTTAGTCCCAGGAAATCGATTGAAATGTTAAACATGACTGATTAACAGTAAATAGATATAAGCATAGACACCTGTCAAAACATGACTAGATCATTCAATTATCATTATTGTGGAAGACTGGGCAGCAAAGAGTTAATGTGTGGCTATACCTAAACAGGATGTTGCTGCAATAGGGACTGTATGGAGGTAGGGCAGCATCTGTCTGGGGCCGACTTTCCAGTTCTGGTCCATGGGACTGCACAAGGCAGAACAGCACAAGCATAGAAATGGGGTCAAGGAGCAGGAAAGACCAGTAGAGAGGGATCAAGACCTCCAAAAACCCCTCAAAGCCCCTCAAACCACTTCTAGAAAGGTCCAGAAGAACAGACTGCACATACTCATTCATTTGCACGAAGACCAAGAAACTTAATCCCAGGGTAGGAAAAATTTATCTAATAAAAAAGTAGTCCCAGAAAGCCCAGATGGTGCCTCGACACTGGACCCAGGATTGGTGATCTCCTTTCTTCTCCTATCCGATCTCCCTTCTGCTTCCTCTTTCTTCCCTCTTTTATTCTTTTATTCCTCTTATTATTAGAAGATAGGAGCAAAACACACCTATTTCCACACCGAGTGTGTAGTTTGCTAATAAAACTTTGTGAGCTTTTTTTTTTTGCTTTTGACCTTTTTGGCTTTTGTTGTTCTTTTTTGACCATGGGCATCTCTGAATCTTGGGCAGTCCCTTCCATCTAGGAATGGGACGTGACACTCATAGTTGACTATTATTTGAGACCTGCCAGTTAATTAGTGGTTAACTCATTTAAAGCATGATGTATTTGAAATTAGAGTGCCTTACTGAATTAAAACAAAGTATATATCCATGGGCCAAAATTACCACTGAATATCAGATAGGAGCAATCATACTAAAGACTAATAATGATGAGCCTATAAATATGTATAGCCACATTATTATTATTTTGGAGCATTTCATTCTGCTGCTCTGAGAGAAATCAGTTCCCTGCTTTACTTCCAGATGATTGACAGTTCAAGGGTCACACATTGGTCTGCTTCTCTTCCTAAAGGAGGAAATCTAATTTTAGTCTGAAAGAGACTTAAAAAATCCTAGAGCAAGAGGTCACTCAGCTTTATTAACTGCTCTTTGGGCTAAAAGCTTTGATGAAGAACTATGAATCTGGAGGTGTAAAAAAAGATTCTTGTAAAATGTTGATGCCTACTCAGATAGCATGTTAGATCTTAAGAGCACCATAAGTCACATTAAAAAAAAAAAAAAAAAGTGCACTAGTTTTATCAGAGGGTCTTTCAGGCAGCAGGAGGAAGGGGAAGGATCTTGAATATTTGTTCTTTTGAGCACTCAATACATGGCACCCAAAATACTGCTTTTGTTTTCCTCTTTTAAGTACTAAAGGCAAGGAAAGAATCCTAGAGATCAAAACTGAATTTGAAATATCTTCAAGTGTCCAAAGTCTGCAATCAACGCCTACAGAAACAAAATACAGTCAAACAAAAGCATAGATGTATAGACAGAACCTACTGACATTTTACTGCTATAAGTAGACTTTTTTATGATCACAGTGAAGAAATCAGCAATGTACATCATCCCAGAATAATGGACATGTAGGTAGTCATGTACAAAGCTTACTGGAGTTATTGGCAGGATTACTATTGGCTTCAGATGGATTAGGCTACTTCTGCATGATCTGTAAAATTCCATTGATCCGTACCTGTTGAATAGAAGTTCATAGTTTGACATCCTGCAGAAACCAAGCCATTGAATTGCACCTGAGTTCCTGACCTAGTTAACATGTTAATCGGAATGTAGATTCTAAAACAATGCAAAAATCTTTCATGAGCATCTGTCCCTATTTTCAGGAGCCTGGTGGTTAAAGGATTCATTTAAGATAAGGGGGGTTAAATGCAAATCTTGTATTTTTCTGATTTCATAAATGGAGATTTAGGGGCTAAACAAGCATTAAGAAAATAATTCAGCAGACTAGTGAGAAAAAAATCCAGTCCCTCTTTCAACTAGAATCTTCTTAATTCATATAGAATGGAACAATTCCAGTTGGATACTCAATTTCAGCACCATTCCAGAATACTCCAAGGAGAGTGATTGCTTTTCTGAACTGTGGAAAATGTTGGTGCAATTTCTTGCCCCAAAGTGAGTTTCAAAGATATATGAACATGGATCTCACACATACCAAGAAAGTATCACTTCTGCTGTTTGCAAGAAAAGATGAAGCTGACAGATGAAACTAATTCCAAGAGTCATTTGTAGCTGCAAATCCAAAATGGGAGAAGGTGTTTTCCTCTAACCCTGTGTTCGTTTAACAACCTTTGATGGCAGAGCAGAAGTCGAATACTTCTTTCTCATTTCCTACTGTTTAATACTTCACACAAAGCATTGGCTTCTTTGAACCCTATTTTTAGGTGTCTTTTTCTGCCCATAAATTATAGATAGAGCTCTGATTTCACTAGGGAGAAGGCCACCGGAAAAAATGTTTCAAACCTTTTTAGACTTTATCATTTTTTCCTCTTTCAGCCTATTTCACCTTAACAATAACTCTAAAAGGACCACAGACTGAGATTCAAATGCAGTATAAATTCATGCATCTACTGAGATACCCTGTTTCACATTAGCTAAAAGTAGAACTCTAGTCTGGAAGGGACAGTCCAGTATCACAGAATCAGAAAATGTTGTAGGAAAATACTATGAACTAGTATTGTGTGAATTAAGTCCATAAAATAAATTAATCTATAAAATTTATAAAATGTGTTTTGGTGTTGGCTTTGGTTTTTGTTTCAGTTTTTTTAATGATAGTTAGATCCTCAGCAGGTAGTTGAACTGTCATGTTTGGAGATGTGCTGATTTAAAGAAGGTAAAGAAAACAGATTATTTTAAAAACTATTCTCCCTTCTTAGCTGTTCCATCCTTTGGTGGAAATGGAGAACAAGCAGTAATTTCTCTGAAAAGAAGAAAAATCCGTAGTGGATGAAGCAGATTCTTCATGTGTTTTGGAGAGATTTTACTGACCATTTTTACCTTGTATTTTCACATTCTTCCCAAGGGAAATAAAAATATATTCTTTTACAATAGTTATGAAAGAACTTAGAAGCATGTTCTCTTACTCTTTAAAGGTTGAAAATTTCAACCTTTAAAATTGACAATATACTGCAAGTCCACTTCTGGGAGGAGAAAATGTCATTTCCTAAGGGTGAGTTTGTCAATGGCAGGGCCAACTCAGCAGAAGCTGAGTCACTTTTATCAAGTGAGTCTGGTATCAGATTAAGGAAAAATAACATGTGGAGCAGAAAGTTATGCAGTATGTATTTTTACTCACCCAGACACTAATTACCCATTGTCCTGCCTACAGCTGACTCATTTGACCACTAATAATAATAAAATATTATGAAACTACTGAGGTGCCACACAGTGACTTATTTAATATCTTCAGCCACCTGAATTCTCAAATAAGATTTTTTTTGCCTTTTTGTTCAAGTCAATATTACCCTTCCTATTTATTTCAAATCTACTTTTCTTATAAAAGCCAATGACAGCGAGCTACACAAATTAAAATGCAGTGGACATATACATGGATATATGCACTCAGGCAGACAGATAGTCCTTATGATACTGACTATCTAAGAGTGAGATTTTTGAGGACAATACGTCAGGAGTTGGTGTAAGGAAGGACCTGAACATGTACAAAGCATGTTTTAGGTGACCAACCTCCCAGTGGTATCCAGACCCTGGTTTATGAACATGTATTGCCTGTATCATATCTAGGCAGATTAGGACCTTCATACTGAAACCTGAAATGGTCATCTGCAGCTAACATATTCGCCTGGTGAGGATGATGCCCTGCTGCCAGTTCTGCCTGAGCTCCTCCCCAGGAGGCTGCTCAACAGTGGGGATGAGTCTGAGTCTCCAGGGCTGATGGTCTGAGCACTGAGCTCTGGGGTGTGGGAAGTGCACCTCCTGCTCCTCAGAGAAAGCCCAAATTTGTATTTATAGGCAGCTTAGTCTCCGTGTGTATGAGATATGCTCTGAAACTGCTGCAGTGATGGCACATTGCAGAGGATCTGGGTGGACTGACATTGAGATCAACAGTAAGCATGTAGATTTTTTTCAAGTGTAATTCTTTGGCAGCTATGCTTTCTCCAGAAAACAATGTAAGTCTGTTTGTTATATGTGTGGCCCAAGTTCAGCCTTTGAATTGATGAAGATGGCAGATGTTACATAGGCAGGCAGGATCACATCCTGCTATCATGTCAGTTTTACACAGTTCTGACTCCACTGACTTTGATGGAGATATCTCCAAATTTAAATTGACTTCAGGGGAAAGAGCCCATGATATTTCTAAGGAGCTAATGTCCTTAGACACTCAATTTTATGTTCATCTGACATATTATTCACATTGGTATTATTGTGGTTTGATTTAATACTGAAGTTGTAACTTCAGTTTAGAAAAGATATGTCTGTCTCTGCTTTAGCCTATAGGTCTAGAAGCTGTGACTGACAAAATATTTTTGCTTGCCAGAAATATAAGTTTCTGTGTGCATCTATTTCTCATAACAATGCAGAAAAGAAATCTGGGTCACTTCAGTCATTTGCTTCCATTAATAGTTTATGTGAGTTACTGCCATTGAATGTATTCTAAAACCATGGATTTTATTTTTTTTCTGCATCTCACAAGCAAGTAAACAAAAAAAGATTCATAGTCAAAATAGTTAAGAAATCCTTTATTAACCAAAACTTAAATTTGACATGATATTTTATGGAAACATGCTGCTTCTGATTTCATATAAAACCAGCATTTTTACACAAAGGTCTTTCCCCAAAATATCTTCTTTAAGAGTCATGTTTCCTGGTTCCCTGTACTGTAAAAAGAGCAGGGGGGAAGAAAGATTCTTTAATGTATGTACAAGAAATTTCAAACCTAATAAGTTGAAAAAAAAAGGTTTTTGACAGGGGGAAACTTTGAAATCTAGTCGCTCCTGCTGTTCCAGTTAGATTCCTTGCCACCTGCTTTTGCTGAATCAACATTTCTAGAAAGCTGGACCAGATTCAGCACAGTGGGGCACAGGTAGGCTAATTTAATTCCCTCATTCCTTAGCAGTTCTGACTGTTTGACATTCTTTGTTTTTCAAGTCTTAACAACAAATATACACATTTTGTGCAATTCTTTCTTAAACTGTAGTCTGTCATAAGGAATCCACAGTAAAGAGGTTGGGACTGACAAAATCACCAGGAAACGCTGATGCAATAGTGATGCAGATGATGATATGCTCTGATACAGTAATGTGGAAAAGCATGTATGTATCTGCCAGAGTGGGAAACATCCACCCACGGGTAGCTGTGAAAGCAAAAGTAGGCAAAATAAGAGGGAATCAGGGCAGAGGTTCCTGGGAGTCATCCCCCACTGCTGTAGTCAGAGGGACAGACAGCTGCTGAGCCTGCCCAGCTGCAGCAGCACACTTCCATGCCCAAAGCTTGTCCTCTTGTCCACTGTTCCCATGTGTGACCATCAACAAATGTTTTCAGGGACCGCACTGCCCCATTCTTCCCTGTGCTGAGGATGAGGAGGGAACTGCCTTCCACGATGTGCTTCTACCTCCAGATCTCACAGGACCCCCATTCCCATAGCATTCCTATGTGGCAAAAGGGGAGATAAAGAAGAACTTCTGGGCTGTTCGATGTTTTTAACACAGTGTTAATTTATTGGTATTGTTGGTTGTATCTGTGTCTGGTCAAACCCCTTCCTCCTCTCCATCTGTATCTCCCCCTCCCGGAAGATTTTATTGAAAACAAAATTATTTTTCCAAAGTAAGAACTTAAGTCTTGGCTAATATTTCACTAGTTGTATAGCTTGAAATCACAAATAGACAGCATTTCCATTTGAAGAAGTGTCAGACTGGAAAAGGTGAAAGATAGCAGGACAAAACCCTGAGGACAGATTTGTCCTACTCTTTCTTTCTGAGGAACTAAGAAAGGAGGAGGTAAGAAGAAAGATGTGTAGATTAAAAAATACAAATATACTCTGCATTTAAATATTGAATTTAGAAGCAAAGAATATCATGTTTAAAAGTATTATTTGTCGCTCTTTATGATTCCTCTTCTCTTCCTTTCCTTCCTCCAACACTCCCTCCCCCATGTCAGCTCGATCTCTTTGTGTGTGTGTAATAATAGATATCCCAGCAAGGCACCATCAGTGTTAGCATACTTCTGAAGCTCTTCTAAGCTGCTGTTTTCACTGGAAAACTCTGCAGCTTTATGATATGATGGCTTTCAATATAATTTCCCTGAATGATTCATATAATGATTGTGGCTACTTGCAGGCAAAAAAAAAGTCATCTATTATGCCCTCAAGAACTGCACGACAAACCCTACTGACGCTAAACACACATGTCAGTCTGTAAACCATACACTATTTGACTCACTCACATTTTGGACTGACTTCTGAGCACTGATTCAGCTGAGTCTTGCCCAGACTTCCATGATGATAACATAGGGAAAAAATGAGAAAGCAGCAACATTAGACTCATTATAGTCTCTCAAAACCAAGCAAAAGCCTCACTGTTTTCCTGTTGCAGTTTTGACAACGCTTCCTTGCTGGGCCCATAGTATTGACACATGCTCATTATTTACCACCCTAAATATACTTTCCTCAAAAGTAAATTAAGTGACAGTGAAATTTTCAGCATATATAAGTCTTTCACAGGGTGCTGAGTTTATTGTTCCCACTCTTGAGAGGTTCCTATAGACCAAAGCCAGAGGAGAATGCACACTCACAGAAAAAGCTCATGGAAAATGAGACACAGTAAAATAGCATTTGCATATCAGGAACATCATCCTGAAGGACAGGATCACAGAAGCTGCCCTCCCTTCCCAAGAGCAGAAGTCCCTGTCCAACAGCTGGGAGGAGGTTGGTGTCCCTCACTGCTTCCAAAATCACATCCACATAACTTCTCAGCATAAAAAGACCCACCCCTTTGAACATGAACAACCTCCAGTGTCCTTTTATTGTCTGAAACCCATCCACCTTGAACATGATAACTTAATTATATCCCAAACTGGGCAGACTGAAATCTCATTTATGACATGATCCTTTTGGTGTATAATAGTCTTAACAAGCCTTAATTTTCCACTCTGTCTTCCTGTCATAGTTACTTACCACTGCTAAGAATAATGAGATAAAAATGTGAGGTGGAACCGCATAAAGGAAAAATCAGTCAGTTCAGAGCAATGCTCACATGGACTTCCCACAGAGGAATATCTAATGATGCTCCTTGAGCACTTCTAACACTCAGCTGCTCCTCTGGACTTTAAGTGGAGAAGGACCATGTTGTCAGATTTTTGGGGGTGGTTTTGCTTCAAAACCTTTTTTTCCAGACACTGTCAGCCTGAAAGATATGGCTCATCCCTTCTGGCCCATGAAATCAAGGAAAATACCTATTTACTCTAGCAAATGATTTTATTTGCACACATTTGCCTGAGTGTGACCAGTTCACACCATTTCATAGTATGACCTTAGGTAACTATTGCATTTTCCATTTTTCAGTTTCTTAACTTCCATTTTTAAAACAGAAGTTTCTAACTTTGATTGTAAAAAATATCATGAAAATGTGTTCTGAATGCACTCTGCTGAATCCAAAATACAGAATTTAAACTGAAAAAAAAAAGAAAAGAACAAAAATCCATTACTTTAATTTTCAGGTTTTTAAGGCAATTTTTGACGTAGTAATTTATATTTTTAAAAAACCTAGTTCCTAACTTGGAACTAGGATCTGTGATTCATGGAAAAAAATCATCAACAATTTCAGTGTTGATGCACTCACTCATATTCCTACAAAGTGTTAAAGTTAAAAAACACACCTCTGAGAGTTGGCTTTATTTTTTTGCCTTTAATATTGTTTAGTGATTTTTTTTATTTTTTTTTTTATCTGTTTCACTAGCATGGACTTTTTGATTTTGTTTAGTGTTTTCAGCTGGTTTCATATTACATCCTAGTTTAAGTCTGACATATTATTATCAGAACTCTTGATGGACACTGTTCTACTAGAATGTGCTAGCATATAGAAAAATAAAAATCCTAGACAAGAAAATCTGTTTCCATTTATGCATGTGTGTGCATATGTATATAAATAGTAATAAAAAATACGAAGATTCTTTGGCTCCTAATAGAAAGCCACTATTTTTTCTTTTTTAATGCCATTCTTTCTATTAAGAACTTAATTTTAGACTTTTAGACTAAATGTAAGCTCATACTTACATATCATGTATTGAAAGGACACAGTAAAGTGTATGGGGGTTCTGCTTCCTTATCTGTAAGGGGTACCTAGGCAGGCATAAAGCCGAGTGTCCTTTACCAAATGCGGAAAAAAGCCAAGTGCTACTGAATGAAGGCTGAAGATTTTGTCTTAGTGTCTTTGCTCTAATTTGTGTTTTTAAACACCAATATCATGAAGATCTACAGTCTTCCTGAAACTTGACCCACTCTCCTCACTTGAGTTTATCATCTTCAGGGTCCTGGTGCACCCCAAACCTTGGCTGCACAGCTTCAGGGGGCATGAGGACATCTGGGACTCCACATCCCTTATCAGAGATGATCCCTGTCCTCTGTGGTGCTCAGAAGCAGTCCTGTACATTTTTGGGTGTCTCAGGGGACAGGAGGTGAGGGTCAGAAGGCTGTGTGCATGGACCTCATTTCAGAATTGAGGCTAAATCTGCTTTGCATTAAATCATCTGCACACACAAATATTTGCCTAAGCAGACTTTGGGTGCTGCCCTTTGTGACAAAAGGAGCCGTATCCCACAGCTCTTTATTCTTTTATGAATCTTCTTCTCTCTCCTGGCCAAACATGAGTCTTTTATGACCTCATCATTATCCCAAGATATTTAATGTCTAATGAAAAAGATATTTTTTAATATTGAATTACACAGTCACATTTGTTTGGTGACTAGCAGTTTTAGCCTCTCTGAAAAGTGTTCAAACTGTATTGCTTAATCTGCTTGGATACATTAAAGAATACATGCTCTTTTTTTCTTTCTTTTATTTTCTTTTTTCTTCTTTTTTTTTCCTTTTTTTTTTTTTTTTTAAGTTGTCCATTATAATTAAGATAAATAATGTCCTGTCACAGAGGACAGAGACCAGAGTCTGGGTAGATCCCATCTGTGTCAGTGCTGGAAAGCTTATTGCAGAAATCTCCTTTAGTCAGCTTCTTTGTTGCGTGTTACCACATAATTTTTACCTACAGGCATCCAGGCTGGTTTTGCCTGATGAAGCATCTGTGGTCTGGACTTTGGGGGTAGAAATTAGAAGAAGCTACAGAGGAACTTCACAGGCACTGCACAAACACTGCATCCCTTTGTCTCCTCGATGCCCTTTCCCTCGCTGGCGGAGCCGGGGCCGGCCGGCAGCACATGGATAGCGGGAAGCACAGCACTGTGGATTTCACCTGCAGCGCCTCGTTATAGAGACCCACTGTGGCGTTCAATGCCTCTCTCTTCTGCTTGATTAAAGATAATAAGGGACAAGTCACTGACAACCCTTTGAGGCAGGGTGGTTTCTGAAGATAACTAAGGATGGATTTGTATCATCACATTTATATTTAGGATTTGATTAGTTTTTGCTTTATAATTCTAGTGATATTTTTAGTTTAGCTTATTGAGCATTAGAGCAACCCACTCTCCACAGACCAGTCTAATACCTCCAAAGCCCCACAAGGGGCTGTTGGGACACTAAAGACCATCAATCCTTATGAATAATGCATCTATTTCCTACCAAGGCTCAAATCCCATTAATACTATAACATTATCACATCTCTTATTTACTCTTTTATATCTATGGGATTAAAGATTAATTCTTAACAATTTTTCAAATTAAGAAGAAATCTCAATAGATCCAAAGCATTTTGCACAGAACATACCAAAGTTATTGTCAAAAGAAGATGGTTAGAAATAGAAAACAAAATTATGAAATAAGAAATAACCAATCATGTGAGATAGAGGTGGGTATTACAAGGTCCCACCTAAAAATACTCACTAAAGTGCATTGAAACACGGTGTTCTGCATGGTGAGTTCTCATCCTGGTGAGAATGAGTCCAGAATGAATCCATCTGTGACAGACAGGGGGACTGAATGGAATTATAATATGGCTATTATAATATCAACAGCATTATCTGTCTGACCAGAAAAAAAGGAAAAATGCTGAGGTCATCAGAACAGGTTGTAAAACTACTTTCTCTCTCTTTGGATGTGGGTAATTCCAAATGTGTTGTGGCCTAATTAGGCAAAACTTGGATGGAAGAGCCCCTCTCCCCGTAGGTTCACAACAGTAAGATCTCAGCCTCCTCTGCATGTCTGACTGCTACTGCTAATACTTCTACTGCTGATGAATAATTAATTACAGTGAGGATCTACTAAAATCCAGTTGCCCTTAATGTCCCCTTCATAGTTAGCAAAAACAAATAAAGAAAACCCCAGAAGACCGAGTAACTTGCCTAGTGAAGCTTGGAAATGAACGTTAGTCTTTGACTATCGCTGCATGTTCAAAGATAAATCTTATAAATGAAATAACACACAGTAAGGTGAAGTACATAAAATTCAGAAAAATACAGCTTTGCATGCATAACTAGATTTTTGATATATTCAGTATCAAATCCAAAAGGTAGCACATTACAAGAAAAATATATTACTGTATCCCGTGCAGATCTGCTACCTTCCTGAATTATTACTGAGATGTTTTTTATGTTACAGAATTCACCAATCCATTGCCTTCCCCAGCCCTGTTAGATGATTTGCCTTTGTCCAGAATTGACCACACACTCTGCTTCTGAAAAGCACAGAAGCAATAAAAAGAATATGGAGGTTTAGCAAGTGAGGCACTGAGGGACTAATATTCAGCAATGCTAATTCCAGCTAAATTTATATTGTATTGAAAGAAAGTGCTGTTAAGGAACAGCTTGGCATACATCAAGACATGTGGTTACCAGATTACTTTCTATCTCCGCTCAAAAACGTTTAGAGAATTTCTCATTAAAATTATTTAAAGTGAAACAAGTCAAATAAATCTACTTAAGCATGTTGTTGCATTGCCTCATTTGTGCTGAAAAAATGTTGCTTGTTCTTTACATTCTATTTTAAATGTACATATGAGGTTTTACTCGCCCATTAACAAAATATATCACCTCCCAATTGCTTTCTATACCTCCTTAAATGTTAAACACAAACATATATACCATCTGTTTCCTATCATGACACCGATCCAAAATGGCTGCACTAGACACCTCCGCATAATAGATCATCTTAAAACACCTTAGTGGTTTTGCTTTATGGAGTTATTTTTCCTGTGACAAATTATAAACCTATATTTCAAGAAAATTACTGATCTCCACCCTCAATTGCAAATTCTGAATAGTTTCTCTCCATTTTAACAAAATGTGCTGGCTTATGTCTGATGTAGCTATTTTTTTTAAAGCCACAGGCCACCTTTGTTGCTGTGATATCCTACAAATCCAGTTCATTTCTTCAGTTAATAATTTCTCGGCTCATACTTCACGAAGTATTCCAATTGAAAACACTGCAGTTCAATATAGTCACTGCTATAACTTCCAAAATTATTATGTAGCTGTTGTGTAAGTGAAACTGCAGAACAAATTACAGGGTTTATCATCAGTCTGCAATCAAAAATAAATTTCAGGAGGAAAAAACCCACATTTCTGTTTAAAAAAACCAAACAACAGCTTTGCAATGCTTGTACTTGTGAACTCCAGCTATCAAATGTTCAACAGGAAATGGACAAAATATAGTCATAAATGTCATTGAATGAAAATTTGGTTCTGAATGGATTTCAACTGTACTTTCTCCTCAGGTTCAGCTCTATGAAAAAATGACTGTGTCTGGAGCAAGTCGAATTCAGTGAGGAATTTCTCCTTGACTTAAATGAGCTTTTGACCAAGACCCCGCAATATTAATGCATGAACCTGCAAACTCTTATTTCCCAGGGTAGCTCCAATGAATCCTAGACTGATTAAACCTCTGTAGACCTATGTGCAAAAGCAATACTCTGTCTGCTCATTCTCCCTTATATGTAAGAGCTCAAATGGTTATGAGACAGTATTGCTACAGGTTTGATCAAAAATAAATGCCATATATCTAGGGACCATGAATAAGGGATGAAACAGCCAGTGTAGAGGTAAAAGAGCTAAAGGGAAAAAATATAAAGATACTATTATACAGCCTTGGACTGTATAATCTCAGCAGAGCTTCTTGCCATGTCAGAGGCTTTATTTCAGAAGTACCTGTCAATGCCTCTTGGCTACACAATCCCATTTGATGAGGCAAAAGCAGACAGACTTCTGTGGAAGTACAAGCTTCTCAGTAACCTCTTACCTCCAGATATAAAGAACTGGACTATTGGTGGTGTTGCCAACTCTATACACTAGTGCTACCTGAGGGAACAAATTTGGAAAAGCTTGAGGAAGAATTAGTGCAGAGATTTCCTATCTGAGCCATTTTTTCTCCAAGGAATTTCTGAAAAAATGGAGGAACAAGGAGGAAATATGAGTCCTTTTGTGCTTTAAAAGGTGAAGGGGAAACCTTCTTTACCTGTGTTCCCCCCCTGGAGTCCTGTGCAGTTAGAGCTCCCCTTACTGTTTCAGTCTACCTTAACTCCTCTCTCTAGACAAGGCTGAGGAGATCTCTAATGGATAGATCATGAAGCTTTCCTCTTATCAAATGTTGTCTCTCCCTGTTGTGTGAATATGTAAGGTCATGTACTTCTTTGCTGCTGCATAAAGAACTACTTTTGGAAACAATCACCATAGTGTTCTTCCTTCTCCTTGTTTGTATTTTTGCTGCTGCTATTTGTGTGATTTAGAGAGGCTGGTTTTATTCCTCAGAGCTTCCAGTGCAATTAAAGAAAATAAAGAGCAAATGCTCAAGTAGTTGAGAAGAATGGAAGAGGTAAAAGATGGAGACAAAGGCAGAGGTACCATGAACAACTCCTAAAGAGGAAAGAATAAAATTCAGCTTGTTTTCAACATGCCTTAACAGGCACAACAATTCCAGATTCA
Source organism: Pseudopipra pipra (assembly GCF_036250125.1). Taxonomy (NCBI): domain Eukaryota; kingdom Metazoa; phylum Chordata; class Aves; order Passeriformes; family Pipridae; genus Pseudopipra; species Pseudopipra pipra. Next base: position 143,540,198 of record NC_087549.1, on the reverse strand, counting down.
GTTTATTTCAAATCATAATATGGTTTGGAGGGGAGGAGTCAGTAACTTCTAAACAATATGAACAACCTATTTAATAAAACAGCAATCACTTGTCTATTGTGAACTTCAAAGTCACACAGTATTTATAATACACAATTGTTCAAACAAGTTGGCAAACTGTGATACGCCCTACTTGCACCGACCACTTGTATGCCAGGATTTTTCACACTCAAGAGGAAAAGAAAAACAAAACAAACACCCAAATGAGTGCTGTTTTGGGATTTTAACTGTTTCATCTTGACTGTTGCACAAACATGCCATATCTAACCTCTGTGGCATGAAGGTAACATGTTGGCTCACAGGCTCTGTCCTCCTTTTCACCTTGCTAACCTCAGTTGAAGTTGTTTGAACTTGCAGAGGCTACTAATCCACGTCCATACCTCAGCAACCTGACTTCTTCACCCTCAAATTCACATCTCTTCCCCTCTGCTCTGCATTTCAAAATCCAGAATTAAGCAAACCTGCAGTAGATGTGCATGTTGAAACGCACTATTGCTTTCTGCTTTGTAGTTTCCTCGTTGCCCAATAGCTCTATCACTAGCCTTTTTTTTTCCTGAACACGCTGCTGGTTTTCACAGTACATTCTGAGAATACAAAAAAAAAAAAAAAAGTGGGATCTCAATAACATCCTTAGTAAAGGAGTTTTCTGGCTTTTTTTTTCTTCTTTTTTTTAAAGGTACAGTAAAACACAGCCCTAGATGACACACACCAAATAAACAGGCAAAAATTTGCCAATCCTTGTTCTGTGTTACACACCCATTGAATGCTGTGGGTGGAGAATCTCCAAGGAGGTCAAGCTCAGTTCTTTAAAAATATTTCCACTTCTACATTGTATACAGACGAGAAGGCAAAATGTCTCAGTCCCAAACTTTGGTAGCCTTTTCAGTTTCTATTGCAACTTATAACTAAGTTTCCCAGAAGACATCTGTGTTTCATTGTATGAGATACCATACAAGTGATAAAATTTAATGTATCCCTCTCATTGAAGATCATGAATTTGCTTAAATTGCCATTTCTACCATGCCTAATGGAGGCATACTGTCTATTTACTAGCCTGCTGCAGGGCTAATGGGGGAAGGCGGCAAGGGTCCCTCCTCCACACTGTTTCTGCCTCAATCTGTATTTATTGCTTCAGTTCTTTTATGCATCATTTTAGAGCATTTCTAAATCATGAAATCCCATGAAATGTTCAGTTACTGTGAACTGAATTCACATGTTCAAAGCCAGTTTCTCAGCATACAACTTTGCCATTTCTGCCAGCAGGAGCGAAGCAGGAGCCACAAGGTAACATTAAACAAGTTCTGCACGTGTCCCAAGCTAGCACACATGCCAGACATACTTTGAGGAGCCACTGCTCTGAAAAAATGTGGTTCAGAGAGGCTTGTGTTAGGCTGGTTGAAGGTCACCACCAGTACATGGGTCAAGTCAGCCCTACAGCTGTCTCAGATGTGTTTGTCTAGGCCAGGCAGAGCTCGTGCAGTTCCTTCCCTACATTCCTTTCCACAGCTGCACCTTCATGGTTTCAGGTTTGCTTCCCCATGGACCAGCCCAAAGGCCCACACTCTGCAGTAAAAGGTAAGGACAGGTGCCTCCAGCCCAGCCATCACCTTCATCGCTTTTTCCTTCCTTTTAAATGCCCACTGAACCTCCTTTCCCACATGCAGAACTTGTCCCATGTGCACTCACCTCTCCAGAACAAACGATTTGAGATGAAGGTGCAGTCTTGCAGGAACAATCACATTAACTATTTATTCCGCTGAAACAAATGATGAGTCAAGAACAGCTTCTCAGATATGGAAGAACTTTTAGCTTCTACTGCCAAAATTATTTTCCCAACAGGGCTTGTCTTCCACAAAGTGACCTGACCCAAAGGTGTTTGTATTTGCAACTAGGTGTGACTCAAAGACAAAGCAGCAACATAGCACTTGACATCATTTGATGTGTAGGACTTAGAGAGGAGAAAGATGAAGCCAGACACGTGATGCTGATAAGAATTTCTTTTTATGTTATTCCAATAAAAAATACATTCATACAGAAATATAACAATCTTGCAAAAAACAATTTCAAATAAAATCTTGTAAAACAAAATTTTTACAAAAATCTTACAAAGAGATTCTTTAGATAACAGGGTGCTTCAAAAACAAAAAAAGAAATTTCACTAATAGAAACTTTTTCTTCTTAAATTTCAAGCAAAAATGTTTTATTTTTTTTTATTTTTCAGCTTGATTGAGGCTCAGTTATCACCTGAACAAAATGTACTTGCTTATTAAGAAAATTACAGGCATTTGACATATGGCACACAGCCCCACCCCATCCACACAAGTCTGATGGTATTCACAATTGAGACAAGCCAGTGCAAGTTTTTTTGTTTGTTTGTTTGGGGTTGGTTTTTTGTTTGTTTGTTTTTGCCTTTTTTTTTTTTTTTTTAAATTTCTGGTTTATAAGAAAGCTAAGCCAAGGACAATGCAAACAAGGAGTTAAAAACACAACAAAACCCAATCATAAATAGAAATTAATTTTCTGGAAAATTTTGTTTGTTTGGGGGAAGAAAAAAAAAAGTGCATATTCAGGCAATTTAAACCAAAAATGAAATGAGAACAATTTAAGCCTGTGTGTTCCATAGAACCAGATCACTTGCATATACTTTTTTAAAACCACTTATCTACATACATTTCCAGGAAGATATACCAAAATATTAGCAGAGTAAGCAAGACCGATAATTAATAGAAAAAGAAACAGGTCACATGTTTCATTGCAGACTGTAGTGAGCTGGTTTAAAAAACAAAACAAAACAAAACAAAACTGGTTTTGGACAGACTATTCCTACTCTAGGAAAAAACAGTCTTTATTTTAGCTGAACTATGTAAAATTAGAGCTCAACCACCACAACGACTAGCTCAGTCACAGGTCCTCCAGTAAGCTGGAAGGCCAAAACCCGAGTGTACTTCATCTGCACACAGCTAATATTCTTTTAGCATGCCAATATTCGGTTCATATCATTCTTAAATGGCCACAGATACGCTATTCCAGACAACCTAATAACTACAAAACACAGTCAGCAGTCTGAGAAGGACTGAATGCCAACAAAGCCTTTAGCATACCATTAAGCTAAAGGTAAAGCCTCTAAAAATGCTAGATTTTAATTAACTGTATCTTTCATTTCTTTGTCTCCTTAATGACCATATTGCAAGGGGGAGAGGGAATATTTTGATGGGCTGTGGCATTTTCTAGCTATGTGTTCTAATTTTTTTCCTTTTAAAAAAAATATTTATATATTATCTATATATATACACACATACACAGACTGTACACACAAATATACATACACAATTATTTTTCTGCCCACTTTTAAAAAAAAAGTAATATAGTTTCTTTCTGTATGACCAACAGATAGCTAGATATATAGATGTGAAACTTGTGCCTTTTAAGCAAATACATCTTTTAATACTTCTGTATCTTTAATATGTATGAAAACTTGACATATTAAGTACAGTTGGGGTGTGTATATACACAGTTGTTGTGCAAGGTCAATATAAAAAAAGTCTCAAGGTGGCAGAACTGGTCAGGTATTCAATTGGCATATGCATTATACTGTAACACAGTCAAATTGTCTAAGTTAAACAAATACTGTACTGACATGAATGACTTTTCTCTATATTTGTCTTTGTGAAGGAGGACCCTGGAAGTAACCTTTTTTTCCCCTCATATTATACATTTGATACAGTACAATGCCAGGTGAAAAGAGAGCCTTAATAAAGCATGCATCACCCATACCCCTGTATAAGACCCCCTACAAGAGAAGGTCACTTGCATAAGGCACCATTATTAAGGTCAACAGTGCATTAACAGCTAGAAAACCAGAAGTTAGTCCTCAAGGCATAAATAAGAGAAAAATTAGCTGCATGAGAAAAATCAGTTTCTAACCAATAGTGGTTTTATCCACCCAACAGAAAAAATTATTCATGTTCCATACATTATGTAACATTAGACCAATTGTATTTTAGCTGCTCTTAACTGGAATCAAAACTGCAGTCCTGATTAAAGAATGGAAAAGCATATAGTTCCCCAGAACCATGCAATAACCTTCGTATTATAATGAAAAGTTATAGTTGTGTTACATTTGTAAATACACAGCTTATACAATGGATTACAAATGAGCTCTGTAGCAAGTAAAACAAGCTACTTGACACATTGCACGTTTAATAGCTGCACCAGACACCTAAAGCTCCTCTCACACAGGAACAGGGAGGCCCCCCCATCTCCATTCTGGCATCCTGACTCTTTTTATCCCCCCTTTCCCCTCTCAGTTTTTCCCTCTAAAAAGGTGCAGACACCCCTCCCCCCACCCCTTGGAAATGATTGGTGGTCGTCCCATCTCACGAGATATTCCTCACATACAAGACATTCAGACTATTTTTTTTCTCTTACAGTTATAAAACAACCACAAGAAAAAAAATGTGCCTCAGCATACAGTCATCTAGAGATCCTCATCGCATACAGTCGCCCAATCATTAACATTCTCAGTGCACATGCTCACGGCAAAGGCTTAGGAGCCACTCAGAAGGTTAGATACCAGTGTATGAGTCCAGGAAACCCCAAACATCACGCACTGCGGTTGCTATGCCGTTTCTTACATGACTTATTAGCCCTCGAAAGACCTGCAAGGAAGTGAGGTCCTGGAGGCAACTGGGTAGGGTGCAAAATGGCATGCTTTGGCTGGAACACGCATCCCTCCGCTCAAGGCTCTTCAACCTTGATGCCTCTTAGCCCGCAGGATTCACCTCTTGACCCATTCAGAGGTGTCTCTTCATGTGAAGGGCCAGGTGGTCAGACCTGGAAAAACACCTGCAAGGCAAGAGTCAGGCTGCGCATTAGCCCAGGGCTGCTGGCGTGCATGATGTGATACGCCCGGCTGAGGCACCTCCCCTCGCTCTGCTACCCCAAAACACAGCTGGGGGAGGAGGGATTTGGCGTTCCCAGGATACACAGGAATACTCAAGGTGTCTGTGGGTGCTCAGGAGCTCCGCAGATGGGTGGTAACACCAGGGACTTCTCAACACTCAACTGCAAGATCTGGGCTACAACCCCCTTCCCAATGATTAATAAAAGGGATGGTTTGTTCCAGTCTAAATATACAATAATCCCTTAAAAATACCAGGCACTGTTGTTTTCCCAAATAATTCCTACACAAGCAAAAAGCAGCCTAGACTAGTTTTCCAATGAGTATTAAAAATATATATTTAAAAGGGTGCATTTCAGTCACATACCTGTCACAGTGACTACATTTAAAAGGCTTGGCACCAGTGTGCTTTCTGAAGTGTCTGGTTAATTCATCACTTCTTGCAAAACGCCACTCACACCCTTCCCATGAACATCTGTAAGGCTTTTCCCCTACAAAGAAAGCAGATTACACGTTAGTCGTGACTTCATTCAAAGAAAGACAGGTGCTATCATTTTCTATGTAAACCTCTTCCACCCCCCAAAGACAGACAATTTTATTTAACCTATCTGAATGCTTCAGAACATGTAAGCAAAGAAGGCTCACAAAATTAATCCACATGATTCCTACTTAACTATCTTACTGCAACAGCACATCAAATAATCTCATTCTTATGAAAAATAAACAAAAAAAAAAGTGATTAAACAGGCTCACAAGAAACAAAGGAATCCAGCTTTCTACCATTCCTGTTCATCAGTAATGGCAGGCTTACAGGTATCATGCACCTCATAAAGGTGATTAAAGACAGCACAGCTAGGCTTCAAAACGCAATTAGGCTACTGTGTTGCATCAAAGTCCTCTGTCACTCACTCATCTGCATAACACGCAACCTCCTTTCTGCTGAGCCACTTATTCTTGGAAAAGCCTGCACACCACTTTGAACACTGCTATTTCAGCATTCAAGAAATACCACTTCCATTCACAGGAACATTCTCAGCCAGACAGCACCAGAACACCAGTTCTGCAATACTTCTGAGGCTGGCAGCTATTTATGTCTGCTCAACCACCACAGTTCCAAAAGAAGTTGTTCTCTCCTCTTGAAATAATTCTGTTTTATCTGACTTCTGCTTGACAATGGGAGCATCTGAGCTCGCTCAGACTTCCCATAAAAGCCTCGAAATGCTGAGCTCATGAGCCAAAATAGAATCTTTTCCTTGAATTCTCTTTCCCAGTGTTCAGAGGGGAAAAAAGCCCAACCAGCCATACAGATGTCTGGACTGGTACACCAAGAACACCATGCCGGTTACTCAAGTTAAGCAATGGCTACTGAGCCAAGGCACAGCCCTACACATCTAACTGCTGTCATAGAGAGTTGTCAAATAGTAATGCTCAAACAAGCAAATCAGCACGCTACTTCAACCATAAAATATTGATAAAAGCCCTGAAGTGTCTATCTTCCTCAGTTTCCTTCCCAATAATGCACAGGATTGTTACTTTTAGTTCAGGTTTCATAATAATAAAATGCTGTTGCTCAGTATTTTGGGATGAAATTATACAGTAAATCATACATTTTTAAGTCCAATTGGATATGTTAGAAGGATAAGAACACACTGTGGCTTTTCAAGATTTTTTTGCTGATAACAACGGCACACACACGTGTTAAATAACTTAATAGTATAGCTATACATAATATGATCAAGGCCTTGGGATGTCTGATAAAATAGACATGATGTAGAATGAAGCATAAAAACAAGCTCTTACAGTATTTAGTGATCTGACCAATTTTTGGATATGACATTCCTTTTTTAGCAATAAAGTCGTAGCTCACCTTTCCTTTAGAAATAATCATCAAGAAAAGTCTAGCACCTATTTAGGCTAGACCTTTGCTTCTGAAGACCATATGCTGGTGCAGCTTCCAAACCATTGCCTACTTAGATGAGTGGCTCCCATTTGCTATGACAACAGACTAATCTACCACCAGCTGCCCTGGCTGCAGCTGACTTATGAAGAGAATGAGGAAGTGATGTCGTCCATGCTGGTAAGCCTCTACTGCTATTACATCATCTCTCCAAACCTGGGCTCCCACTCAGTGATTGTGTAACGCTGTGACACCACCACCATCAACGGGTATTCCCTGCAGTACTTGCCAGCTCTTAATAAGCATAGGGTTACTAACCTGTATGAGTGCGCTGATGTGCTTTCAGATGTGAACTTTTGGTGTAAACTTTCCTGCAACCGTTAAAATGACACCTGTGAACACGCCTTCTGCCATCTGGTGAGGTGTCACCATTGGAGGGTGTACCTTTTTCTGCAGTCTTTCCAGCGGTACCGGTACGAATTTTCCCCGGTGAATGCAACTCACCCGGCGTACAATTCCATATCTGGGAAGAAGGCTCCTTGCTCAGCTCAGGAGATGAAGGGGGAGTGGAAGTGACAGATGAACTCAAGTTTCCTGAACTGGCTAAAACATCACTTATAGGGTCAGAGGTAAACTTTGTAGTGGGCGAGAGCTCCTCAGAGCTGTCTGAAGATTCGCTGCTCACGTCAGAATTCAAACTGTTGGTCTCTAAGTTCTGACTAGTAAGATTGTCCTCTTTTGGGACACATGTGTTCTTCAGTTCAGATTCCTCCTTTTTCTCACGTGCCAGAATAATTTTGGTCCAGAGATCCTCTTGGCTATCAAATTTGATTTCAGATGCAGAAACATAACAAGGTTCACTCTGAAGATACCGTTCCAGCTCCAAACATGTCTAGGTGAAAGAGAAGGGAGAAAAAAAGAGAAGAGTCACAAGCCTGCTTAAAAATAAACCCAATTGTATTTTACACTTCAAAAAGCATGCAGGAATGTAATACATTCGATTTATGGTTTCTAGGTTCAAAACAAATTAAAGGCTCCTTAAGCCGTAACTAGGTGACTGCTACGATGAAAAGAAATCAGTTTTTGAGACCTGGGCAGGAGTTCAAGCACACAGCTGAAGGTGCAAGTCAGCCTTTGGTTTCCAAAATAGCATTCTAATGACTCAGTCAAATTATCATCACTCTCATCATAAAATCTATGTTTTCAGTAGGCTGATGTTGAAAAGGACCATAGAGAACCACAACAAATAACCACACTTTGCTCTTGCACCTTGTCTAATTTCAAATTGTTTGGTATCTCCCTCATAACAAGCACAAGGCTGAAAGGGCCAACAGAAAACAATGTGCTCAGACACGCAGTTAAAATCTGAACCCTGTGTCAGAAAACAAAGCCACATTTCAGCATGGCTGCAGAGCTGCCAGCCCATATTCTGGGGACATCAATGGAGCAGCAGACATCCTCCCATTTCCTGTGCATGAGAACGCAGCACACTCGACTTTTAAAGAATGTCATTTCCAAGCGCACTGGCATGCACGCCACAGAACTCAAACTGCTCCCATGCGTGTTCAGAGGAACATGGAGAACTTCAACAACAGAGGAGTGGGGGGAAAAAAAAAAAAAGTTCCAGAATAGAAATGTCCTGTTCTATAGGATACAAAACGGGAAATTACTCTGAGGTCCTGCTGGGAGTCCCACAATGAACAAGAACTTTATCTACTGGCCAAGAGTGCAACTGTATGAGTCATCTCGCTCTTTCTTTCACGCAATGCCAAAGGAGACTTCCTTTTAAAACCCTGACCATCTGCCAAGAAAGTACTCTGTGCAAATATACATGCAACAGTACATGGACAACTTCACCCTCAACAACATTGCCCTCTACTCCATGAAATGAAACAAAACAAAAATCAAAACCACCCTAAATGGGTGAAACTGCGGTTTTCAATTTCAATTCACCCTGTTGACTTTCTAGCCATTTTCAGAGAGGGAAAAAAAAAAAAAAAGAGTATGAACTGTTATGGCAACAAGCTGATGTTTTGGGATTATTCTTTCCACTATAGGAAATGATCCACATGGAAGCTTTACACAGAAAATGGACACACCAAGTTTCCATACCAAACTCTACTTATTTTAGGAAGATCATCTTTTCCAAGCCAGGCAGCAAAACCTGGTCCCAAATGCCACACATTCCCCTCACAGCCCCTTCCCATCTGCCCATAAGCAGAGCCGCCATGGGAGCAGCCTCCTCTCTCCCCTAGCACTGCTCCAGTAAACTGGGTCACATGCTCTGGCCAGGCTCGGAGTGTGGGCAAAAATTGAAAAAAATAACCCAAACCAACCAGAACACCAAACAACCCCCAAACCCAAACCCACTGCTGCACACGGTATTTATGTATATGTCTATAATTAGGGAACTGGATTTCAGTGCACGTTATAAACAAAAAGGGTTTCGACAGAGACAGCACAATAGTGCATTGATTTTCCGTGAAAACAAGTAAAAAAAGCATTTATTAAGATCTTGTTAAACTTTCATATTCCCGGCTAATTTAAATTCCTCATTAGGTAGATTAGTAATGGGGAGCGGAGTGAAGCTCTCTTCGAGTTTAAATGCCTCTGAAGGCTACTGGGAATGAGGGCTGGCGCTTCGCCAAGAGCCCGAATGCCTGAAGGAAACTACTTAGCTCCATTTCAATCACGTACTATGGAGCTGCCGCTCTGAAAGGGGAGCGGGGGGGAGGGAAAAAAAAAAAAAGGGATTGCATACAATTAGTAGGCATGTGAAGGTTGTAACACTTTTGCATTTCAACCTTCTGGGAAAGGCTCCTTCGTCCTTCTGCAAAGCCAGCAGGTATCTGATCCGGTCACCGGGCTGAGCAGCCCCGGTCCCCCGAGCCCCGCAGAACTGTCAGCCCCTGCCATCCCGCTGCTTCGGTCATATTAAGGAGAGAAAGGCAAAAAAAAGAAAGGAAAAAAAAAAGGCAAGAAAATATGTCCATTAAAGGGAAACAGCCTCCCTTCTCCCCCTTCCCGGCCAGGGCAATTAGCACAAGGGGATCGCTGTCATATGACTGACAACTCACGGGCTCGGCAAAGCTCCCTGCGCTGGGAACAGCCACGCTCTGTACATGTACATACACATGCACACAACAGACGTGCGTGTGTGCGGACACTCCTGGAGGGCTTTCTCCTCATCTTGGCCAGGAACAAAAAAAAATAATATTAATTCGGAAAAAAAAAAATCAAAACAAAAGGACACAAACGCCAACAACAACAACAAAAATCACAAGCCCACAGCACCGGGCGCAAAGCAGCCCTTGGCCAAGGCAGGGAGCTCGGATGACAAGACCCAGCTGTGGAGTCTGGACCTGGTACAAGCGCAAAAGTTTTGCCAGGACTCGGTGCGAGCGGAGCGGGGCCGCGGGTGCTGACAGCCCCCGGCAGGGCCGGGCGGTAAACAGGGAGAGACGGGGATGCGCAGCTCCTTCCATCCACCTCGGGACTGTGCCCCCTGAACAGCCGTCTATCCAGAGCCGAAACACCTGCTTCAAAACATCTCTACACATTTGTGCTGAATTCTCCCCAAACTCCTCGCTGACACTTGGGCTTGCCTTTTTTTTTTTTTTTGTCCTTTTTTTTTTTTTTGTCCTTAAATCCGCTCATCCTTTAATACGGCTTAAAAAAAAATCCCCGACAACAACAACAACAACATCGACATCCTCGTTTACCTGTTGCCAATATTCCTCCAGGGACGGCAAGGCTGAGAAGTAACCCGTGTCGTGCACAATCTGGAGTTCCTGGAAGATGCTGCACATTGGGAGAACATCCATGTCTCAAGTTGCAACAACAAAAGTCAGTGCTGGTTACCAAAAATACAGATGCCTCCTTTATGTGCAGGGGTTGCGGGGTGTGTGCGGGGGGGTGTCAATCTCTGCTCTCAGTTTCCAAGCCCCCCCCCCCTTCCTCCAGAGACGAAAAAAAAAAATTGTATATATATATATATATTAATTCCTTGAGGAGCTCGGGGAGGAAAAAACACCCAAAGTTTCATGCAAAGTTTAATCGCACAGCAGGGCAGGACGTCTCCCGGGGCGGGCGGGCGCGCGGCTTGTTCCCCCCCTCCCGCGGCCGGCGGCGGCGGCGGCGGACCTGGCGCAGGAGCGGCCCCAATATTTGCAAACACGGCGCGGACTCTGCGAGCGGAGCCCCCCGCAAAAAACTTCCCTATTCAAAGCTCGGCCCCGGCCGCGCCGCGGCCCCGCCCCCGCGCCCGCCCCCGCCCCGCGTGATCCCGGCGCCCCGCCCGCCCGCCGCCGCCCAATCGCGGCCCGGCGCCCCGCCACCCGCGTGCCGCTGACGTCAGGGCCGCCCAATCGCCGCGCCGCTGCCATCGCGGCTCCTCCTGGCGTGACCGAGCCCGGCCGTGACGGCTCCCGCCATTGGCCCGATTCGAAATTCGAGCCCTCCTGATTGGCCGGCCCGGCCGCGGCTATTTTTAGCAGGGTATATAAAGCCGGGAAGCGGCTGCTTTTCTTTTTTTTCCCCTCTCCGAAGGGGCGGTGTGAGCGCGCGGGGGAGGGGAGCGGGCACAGCGCGGCGCTGCCGGCGGCGGCCGCGGGGGGCGCTGAGTGGCCGGAACGAGGATGGCCGGGCCTTACCGGGCTGTGAGGGCTGGCCCGGGGTAACTGTGACTCCCCGGGTCTGAGCGGAGTGTGGGGGCTGGTCTGGGGTAACTGTGATTCCCCCTGGGTCTGAGAGGAGTGTGGGGGCTGGACTGGGGTAACTGTGACCCTTCTGGGTCTGAGCGGGGTGTGAGGGCTGAGCCGGGGCAATTGTGACACGCGACATCCCCCCCTCCACCCCTCGACATGAGCCGGGGTGTCTGAACTGACCCGGGGCAACCGTGATCGTTCTGAGTCTGTACCAGGGTGTGAAGGCTGACCCGCGGGAACCGTGGCCTCCCTGGGCATGACCGGGGTGTCCGAGCTGACCGAGGATGACCACGACCCCCCCAGGTCTGTGCTGGTCTGACCCATGGTAACCGTGGCACCGTCCCTCGCCCCCCGGGTCTGTACCGGGATGTTCGGGCTGACTCGGGGATAACCACGAGCCCCCCGGGTCTGTGCTGGTCTGACCCGGGGTTACCGTGACCCCCCCATAGCACCTTCACCATGAGGATGCAAGGCAAGGTCCACGTACTCCGCGGGCCCCATGTGTTGTGCTTTCCCTGGGAGCAGAAGGGCTCAGATGTTTCTGTCCTTCCTTTGTCCCCCACCACGGGACAGCTGGGGGAGGCACTCGTTGACACCTCGGAAGCGGAGCTGGATCTCAGAGTAGACCTGGGTGATGATCCTTGGGCTCTGCACAGAGATCTTCACCCTCTCTGGGATGGGCACCACGGCAGGTGTTCCTGGCCAGCACTGTCCAACACGGCTTCTCCAGGAATAGTTCGCACTGTGGTGCCCAATTCTACCACTATCCGCAGATAGTTATTTGTGTGTTGGTGATGGAGCACCAGCTTTTTTAAGACTGGACTTGTCAATGATATGAATGTCTTAATATAATTTAAGAAAATGCGGTTGTTAGCTTTCCAAAGGAGTGTCCAGCACATGGAACAAACACTCCTAATGTGTTTCTTTTATGAAAGGACTTCTAATTTTCCACTGCTGTTTCCATCGTAATCTCAACGCTGTTATTTCCATTTTCCCACTTTTCTCTGTATCTGTTGCTAGTTGCCTACAGATGGTAACTGAAGTGTTTAATGTGGGTTTCTTCTGCCTACTGTCCTCTGTGAGCTGGTGATTACGAGTGTGAAAATGTCGGTCTAACTTTCCATCCCCTGGCCCCTCATGAACTATTAATATGGTGATTCCATAAACAAACAACTGGTGTTCGTGGTTGTTTTTCCTGTGTCTATTAAAAAAAAAAAAACCTAAGGTCAATTAGAGCATTATTTTATGTTTAGAAAAACAAGCCAATGCTGAAAACACAAAACATCTAAATCTGGATAATTATGCACACTTGATTGAGTCAGTAATTCTTTACAGGGTTTCACATGGCCAAACATGTAAATATATATCCAAAATTGCCTTGCAGGCAACCGATAGTGCAGGTACTTTTGTGTGTCTACTTTTGGCCAAAACTAGATCCTCCAAGGAAAAGTGCAGAAGGAAAAAAATAAAATCCCTCTTAAGCAGATGAATTGGACACCTTACTTGAGCCTACTTTTAGTTCTGTGAAATAAAATATTTATTGGCCTGAAATGCGGTGTATGCTCCAGTCAAATATAACCTGGTAACATAACTCTGGGAATCATTAGTGTTTGTTTAACTGACCCACTCCTTTGGAGAAGATTTTATTTTCAAACTTAGTGACAGTAAATGCAACTATCTGGTCTTCCTATTTTACACTTGCCCCCTTTTTAGCTGTGTGTCATGTCAGAAAGATCTGGGCTTATCAGAGGCTGGATGGGGTTGGCTCTGCTCATGTGGAGTTTGAGGCATAAGGATCTCACTTTGTATGGACATCTTCATGTGAGCAGTATCTCATAGTGAAGAACAACTCGTGCTAGCAGATGTAAATTGATGGAGATGCAAAGATCCTTTAATAAAATGCCTCTTTAGTTAATAGTTAAGGTTTTCTGCGTTACTGCCAGGCTGTGATTGGTTGAGTGGGATGAAGGTTATTGCTGTTGGAAAAAAACGAACCACATCAAAGAAAACCAGGACACAGATGTGACTGTAGTGCAGTAAAAACTGTTTAAGTTATATTTTGATTAAATCCTGGCTTTGATTAGACAATTATCAATTGGCAAAAGAAAAATAACATAAGTGTCACTGGATGAGTTAGTTCTAGATTATGACTGTACTAACAAATTTTAATTTCAAGTAGCAAAAAGCATCAATAGAACTAAAGGTCAAACCCAGAGAAGAAAGAATATATAAGAATACAGAGTAAAGAAAACAGGCATAGTGTTTTTACAAAGTACGTATTTAATCAGGAATTAAAATGAAATGGTGAGTCAATAACATGCTGTGGTTTAGGAGACTATTCCATGGAACACAAACTGAAGAAAACTATTGGCACTAATAGCAACCATGTGGAATGAAGGGATGGCATGTAAGTTGAAGGGAATTATTGTAGTCTATGGAGGATAATAAACTTTAGGACAAATGAAAGAAAATGAAGAATGAACTAGTGAAGATACTTGAAGATATAATTTAATCCCTAATGACTTTCTTCAAGTTATACAAAGCAGTTAAGTTTCAAATATCCATTTTATACCACTGGGATTTTTTTCAGTCATGACCCAGGATGGAATTTACCTTGAAAGCCTTAAATGGAAGCATGTTCTAACTTTAAAAAATCCAAACCAAAATCAGTTGGTCTCTTGGGACTACACAAGTTTATTTAGATGTGCCAACCAAAGACAAGGACCTCTTCATTTAGGAAGTGATTTAGAGCTGAGGCCTCTTCGTTTATGGAAGTGAAGGATACCAAAGCTTGTGTACTGAATGGGCAGTGCTAGTGTGTTAAGAAGGAATACAGCTATCAAGTTCCTTGGATAATTTTCTTGTTATTGCCATGCAGTATTTTCCTGGTGTATGCCCTTGATTACTTAGAGGTAGTCCCAGATTTACTTCCAAATCTGTAAATGTTCTTTGTGTTTTTAACTCTGCATGATCAAGGTCATTTATAAAAGTAGCAAAAATTAGTATAAATTTATATAGGGTTTCTCAAAATGTTGGTGCTCTGACTGTGAAGTTGCACAACAGCTTTTAAGTATGACTCTCCATAATTTAGGATAATCAGCCAATTTACCCCTTTAAGGCCACTGATTTACAAATATGTGCAGAGTAAAAAGCCCTGTGTGCTTTATTTTTTCTTTCTTTTTGCTTCATTAATTTTAGAAAGGTTCTGTCTGAAAAGCTATATTGGCACATTAAATGCCCCACCACTTCTCTGTAGTAACCACTTTTGTCAGGGATGGTAGACTCTTCCCGGAAAATCTGTTCTCCGATGTAGCAGGTGACAGACGGTGTTTTCCAGGTGGGCTGAGCTCCACATGAGGCAGGGGGAGCACCTGTTCTGTTCTTAGAATATTCATGCATTTTTAGAGGACACATTAACTTGCTCTGCACTGTATTCAGTGCTGAGAGTAAGAAGAGGAGAAAATCTCCTGAAAATGGTTCACGTACAGCCAAATGCAGAGAGGTTAGATGAAATAGGCAGGAATCGATAGCTTGTGGTTTGATTAGGATAAATGGACTTTATTTGAGGAAAAAGAGAGAGAGTGTGTGTCAAGTGCATGAAAGCATTGTCAGATAGTAGAGAACACTACTTGAAATGATCTGCTTCCGAGGTGGTAAGTTGCTAAGTCGAAAACTAGCATGCAATGTAATTCTACCACAGATAAAGTAAATGCTCTTTGAGGATATATAAATAGAACCATAATGAGTAGGCAAGCAAGTGGGGTGATTCCTGATCTCTCTCTCTGGCAGAATTAGAGACTTACATATCAGACCATAAACGAGCCTAAGACGGAGGGAAAGATAAATTAATTAAAAAAGACATAGTGACAAAAATAAAGTAAGAAAGAATTTAGGTAAATGAGACCTGAATTTGTTCAGCAGACATAGAAAACATGTTAGGAGAGGTGATGTGTTTCCCTACAAATACTGGTAAAAAATTAACCAGAATGGATGGAAAAAAATGGTTGTCATTAGCTAATGTGAACAGAACATGAATCAGTGACCCACAGCTAAGAGGAGTGGTGTGCTCTGGTTTTTTTAATCATTCTGGTTTGTTTTTTTTTTCCTCTTCAGATAAAACCCACAGCTATGTTGTTTCCACACTTCACCTGTTACAGAGCCTTGGAGTTCATGCTTTTAAGCTCCTGTTTTCACTTTGATTCTCCTAGATGTGCCTAAACAGTTGATGAGAAGGTAGTACTCTGGGAACTGATCTGTGGTCCCCATCAGCACCCAGAAACAAAATTATAACAAAAAGTATCAACAGAAAATCTCTTTTCAAGCAGACTCACTGTAGAATGTCTTCCTTAAGTCTCCATACCCTCACCTTGAAAGATATCACATTTTCCATAACTGGTGTTGGAAAGGTGATTCTGTCTCTTGATGCTGTAATTACGAGTGATGATCCTGTAATAGCCTAGTTGCAACCAGGTTATTATATCTGTTTCCTCATGTACCAGTGCTGTCTTTATGCTGTAATAGATCTTTTTCCTCCCTGATGCTTAGCTGCTGGACATTTTTGTGAACAAAACATATATTTACGTTCAGCTCTTTTTTATGTGACTGTGTTGGGACAAAATTAGACTTTATTTCCACAAGAGGATCTGTTGAACAGTCTGCCTAATAGTATACAAGAGTATTATTATTAATAGTTATAAGTCCTATATGAATACGAATTTCATGGGTTCTAGTATAACAAATATCACGTATGGTTTTTTTAAGTATTTAAAAGCACTCCTCCTGTACAAGGTAAATAAAAATTGAACTTCAAAAAGTTAACAGTTTTCATTTTTGTGATATCTGAATTTTTGGATGACTATATGTAGCAGTGCATAAAATCATCTGAGGTAGCCTTCCAAACCTTTCTTTTTAAATATGAGTAATACATAAAATGAGAAACACACTTTCTTTGCAGAGCATATTTAGGAAAGATGAGGTTTTTGGTACTTCTCCCCATAAGAAGTAGCAAATCTGAGTAACTGGGACTTATCTAATGCCAAGTTACTTGGCTGCTTTTAGGAAGTTTACTGACTGCTTCATCAGGTGGAAGAGCAGAATTTGCTATGATTAATGATTAAAAAAAAGCAACTTGAGCTAAGAAAAAATAAAATACCTGTGTCACTGGGCATTTTTTCGTTTTCATGATTGTTTTGTAGTTTTTGCCATTGCTAATTAATGAATATTATTTAAGAGTGCATTAAGCCGGGAAACTTAATTCAGATCAGTTTTGGAAGCTGTGAGAAAAGGACCCCAATAAGAACCAGCCATTTTGTGAAGCGGGTGACTGGAGGACTAATGATCGTTAAAAATAGCTGGGCTGTCTCACTAGAACTTGTGAGGCTTAGTAAAAGTACATAGAATTAGATTGTAACTGCAAACTTTCATAGGAGAATGCAAGGAAGTATTTCTAAGCAGTGATGCCAATTAGACACAGGGCTGCCTGGCTGGGGTGGTTGCGAAACTGCCTTTTCTGGGAATTAGTCATAGCAAGACTAGACAAGGAGTTGTGTGGAAGCCTCAGCCAAGAAAGGCAGAACTTTGCTGGGAATGAACTACATGGCCCAGGATATCTTTTCCAACTTGTAACATCTCTGGTCTGACTTTACACAAAGTCCATTTTTTGGGTTATAAGATTTGTAAAGGGTTTTAAGGGTTTCTCTCTTATGTCTCAGTATCCCTTTCTGTGGTGAATGGGAGGGAAAAAATGCCTATTGCTGCAACAATAGGGAGCTTTTCTATTAACAGGGCATGGGACAAACCTTTTGCCCCTGGCAGCTTGACTTGCCATGGCACAGGAGAGTAATCTCATTGTGTCTCTTGTTATGAGAAGTGAGAGTCAATGCTGATTCCCTGCCCTACCCCCACACCCCTCCTTTAACATGAAATGCAGAATTAGATATGTTTGGTATACACATGGCCATACATACATATTTGAGAACAAAATGAACTGTGGCCTTCTTTGGGACACAAGGAAATAAACATAGTCATTAAAGAGTCAGCACCGTTACCACACAGTGAACCTTTACTCACTGTTCCCACCTATTGTTATTTGAAATACCCCATTTCCTGTTTTCCGCAGCTGTTGCCAATGGTTAGGATTCAGATCTCATTCACATCAGTGTAACTCTGGTAGCAGAAGATCAGCAGGGAAAAGGAAGTGGAAAGCAAGTGACTATGATGAAGTAACCCCGAGTTTCCACTGAAGTGTTCAGGGTTTAGTCCCACTCAGTGCCAGAGCTCAGCCTGGCACATAGGAATCCAGGGAAGTTACTGTTTGCTGTGTAAGCCCCCAGACAGATTCCATCCATATACTCACATCCTTGTCATTATTGCTATTGTGCACTAGGATGATAGCAATAATAAAATACTCTCAAAATTTATTCTGTACGTATCTGAGATGAATGAATATATAAAACATACATATATAAAATATATACACACATAATAGCCAGTTATGTGCTCATTCATGAAGGCTTTTTGGATCCTCATTATTAAACTATGAAGTTGTAAGAAATATATGAAAGACTAAAGAGTATTTTTTCCTGAGCTTTTATGTTCCAGCCTGGTAAGAAAAAAAGAAACAAAATCAAAAAAAACAATAACAAAAAACCCCCACTCAACCAACAAAAGAACCCATCCTTTGTTCAAAGTTAGGAGAAAGGATTTTCTATCCAAATGCTATAATAAGGAAACATAGAGGTAGGGGGATGATAAGACTCACAAAGATGCCTCTCAACTCTCAGTCATCTTTCTCTGCAGGGAAATTTATTGGAAATGTAAATGCCAATACAGTATTGTGAATTCTTGGCTAGTATTATCTCTGGGCCTCAGTTCCCTAGCTATACAGAAAGGATACTACTTCCTTCCTTCACTCTATGCCAAATGTAAGCTCTGGCCCAAAATCACAAAGAGAGATTATGGCAGAGCCAAGAAACGAACTCAGATCTTCTGAGTCCTAATCCACGCTCGTTATCATAAGTTCATCTTTCATTTGCCCTTGAATAACAACCGAAGTGTTAACCCTATTCCTATACATTTACAACCTGGTGCAGTTTTTATCTGTGGTGGTCGTTTCATTTCCTGCTGGGAATTTCACAGCCTTTTAAAGCTTTTTCCTCCTGAATATTTTTTTTTCCTTTCCCCAAGAGATAGACAGCTTCCTTCAAGATTTCTCCAAATAGGCAAAACTTGCCTATTTTCTTTAGTGGTGTATGATATGTGATCTTTAGCTGGTGCAAGAATCATCTCTTATAATTTTTTAACTACATGTTGATGTTCTCTGTCTTCCTTACCTGTTATTTGTATATAATCATTCTCTCTCAAAAATATGTAGACTTTTTTTTAGAGGATGACCTAGAAGTTTTTTGTTTTAAATGAGCACTTTGGTATTTAAATGCTCCAGGCAACTGGCTATTTTCAAGGGACAAACAATTAAGTTAATATGCATACACAAAAGTCAAAATCTTTCTCTCTCAGTCTTTTCCATTCTCTTGCAGTTTATGAAATTTATTTGACTGGAGATTTTTAAAAATCTCATTTGGCGTTCATTTGGAAATCATGGATTTCAGAGGCATGATAGAAATCAAAAGTTGTGTTATTTGAAACAAATACATTGTCTTGTTTTAACTGGAGGGAGAAAATTTTTAACCAGCTGATCTTTTTGGTATCATCTGATTTAATAGACAATCACACCTTTTTTTTATAGAATCCTGATGGCCCTTTGACATAATCATGTGTACGTGTTGTAAATTTGAATGTAAATGTTCTAATTTTCGTAGAAGTAAGTGCTTTCTCATTCTTTTTCAATGTTGTCATTATGAATGTACACAAGGCTTTTTTTTATCTTCAGTACACCAAAATCTATAAGAGTTTTTCTGATTTTTTCAGTCTTGTCCACCTGAAACTTAATCCATCTAAATGAATATGAAAATAATTTGATCCAAAACATCAAACAGGTGAAAAGAATTAGCTGTGCATCCTGCACATGTGTGTTGCTAAACATTTATAGTGATAACCCAAACTATGCAATAGTTGAGCAAATTGATATAAGATGCCTACAGAAGCAGTCATACTAAGAAAAAACATGAGATTTATACTTCTGTAGTTATTATTCTCCATGACTTATATTGTGATAACACCTAAATACATCATCAATGCTGAATCCCACTGTGCTATGTGTGGCAAGAACACACACTAAATGACAGTCCCCATCCCAAAAAGATTAGTTAAACATGATTTTAATTAGAGCTGATTGGTCCCTTTACAGAGTATATTTCTGCCACTAACTGTGTCAAGATACAAGATATTAATTATGACTGCATTTTTCCCAGTTTCATCAATAGCTGATGTCAGGGATGTCTCTAGGGGTCAGGATGTAACATGACAGTTTCCCAACTATAAGAGGGGTCCAAATGGGCTGAGTCATGTAGCAGTGGGAATGGAAAGGAGGAGCAGGAAGGTGCTGCTGCTGAATGGCCTGCCTGCTGCTGCCATGGCCCTGCCACTGGCTGAAAGTCGGGGATGCTCTGTGTCTCTGCTTTTGAAAACTTGGCTTTTGATACGAACTGTTAGACTCATGAGTTGACTTGGAGACCTTGTGGTGCTAGCCCAGCTGTAAATACACCCACACAGGAAATCTCTTGCCTAACCAGCCTGTTTTCGAAAAAAGATAAGACATACAAAGCAGGGTGAAAGGGAGCCGCAGTACTCCTAATTTTCAGACTAGGAGATCTGAAACATCAAAAGTTTGTCTACACAGGGAGATTTACATTACTGTGAGATTCTCAGTGGAAACATTTCCTGCTCACTGACAAGCAGTATCTGTGTCCAGATGAACAGATGGCTTTTGCTTCACTGTGATTCATGATTGTTACATGGTGGGAAAGTCCTCTGAAGTAAGAGCTTTGGGGATTTCTATCCTTTGCTCCTTTGTGCTGTTACTGGGCCCAAAGCATTGCGGAACTGCTCTCTAGCTTTTGGATGATGTTCATAGTATTATTTTTTTAGTGATGTAGGCAGCAACTGTTGAAAAGGCCATGTTGCTTTTGGGGAGGTTGTCTCATAATTTGAAAGGGGATATGCCTCAACATGATCACAGGGGAGAAGTCACAGAAGGAAAAAGAATAACTAGTCAGAGTGTCATGGAAAGCAGCGAGGGAAGTGAAGAACAAAAATCTTTGGCATTATAAGGTGCCTCCTTGTTCAAAGGAGAGTAAAAACTTCTTATCTGAGCGTTTAAAGACATAAGCACACAATGGTGCATGTGTACAGATAATTAAAACACCACCAATTCCCTGCCTCCAGGAACTGTAACTCAGAGCATGTTGTGTCTCTGCACATTTGTAAAATATCTGACAGCGCTATAGATGCTGCTTCACAAATTAAAATGACACAAAAATAAAAAATTTTAAAAAATACAATTAAATGTAAATAAGGTCTCCTGGAGGTTTTTCTGAAATAGAAACACTGCTTGCTCAAGTAAAATTCCTTTTAATCCAGTAGCTTTCAATCTTCCCAAATCCCTCTGGGCTGAAAAGATGAGCCTTGTGGCACGCTTGGAAGGTTAATGAATGTAGACTCTGGATGCAGTTTCAGGAAAGACTTCTTATTGAAAATGTGTTATAGAAAGTGTTTAAAAAAAAGGCTCTAGTATGAGCACTTCTGTGACTTAGAACAATAGTTCTACACAGAGAGTAAAACCTATTTTTTTATTAGCCACTGCCTACACCGTCGGAATACAGTACTATGAACATCAACCGCAGGTAAATAGCTCCTGCAAACTCTAACCCAGGTGTAACAAGCTGGCTTCATGCAGTCCTGCTTTGTCAGAGAGCAGCATTCGGGAGATCTGAATAATTATTGGTGTTGCTTCAGATAGAGGGCCCAGCACCAGGAGCTTAATCTGCACTTTGCCAAAAGGCAGGACACCTGCCACAACCTCTTCAGCCGGAATAAGTGCTTGTGCTTGTCTGGCCAAGGAAAGAGGTCTTTGCCAGGACTGTTATTTAACCCTCAAGGTGCATCCCAGGGTCTAACAGTGCCTCAAAACACAAACCTCCCATCTTGAACTGTCACCCAAAGCAGTCCTGTACAATCCATTCAGTTGCTTCCTACAGCATTTCAGTGTTGCTTTAGTTTTTTTTTAATCTTGAGACACGTCCATGTATCCATCATCCGTGCTTCAGTCTTGAAATGGCATATGAAACATGCATTTTCTTACCAGGAGGCTGAAGTAGGACAGTTAGATAAATACACAATATGTGTAATTCTTTTATCCATTGTAATCTCAGTGGATGTACTTTTATTTCAGTACAATTGCAATAGTATAGATGACATATAAAATCTCTAGAGCAACAATCACTTTGTGAAATGACTTTTCCCGTGAAAATTCAATATGATGGCAACTCTCAGCGTGATATTTAATTATTTGTAAAATTCCCTTTTCCCCTAGCCCCTCAAAAGTTCTGCATGTGCCTAACTGCATCTGACACTCACACAGCGGTAAAAAATTTATTTTTAATTTTAAGACCTTTTTCCTGGAGGCAAGTGAATAGGTGAAAATCTGAGTTCTAACAGAAAAATAAATAGACTGTCACTGGCTTTTTACATTTGAGGAAATCCTGAGGTGGCAACAAAGGTGCCTTTCAAGTATTCAAAAACTGGAAACCTGAAATTGACAGCATTGACACACCTGTGATATAAGAAAATACTGACTCTTGGAAAAGAATAATGAATTTCAAGAAGCCTGACAATAATATTTAGGATTTATTTAATGTAGCTGTTGGATGTTGGTTTTAATATTACAGATCATTTGGAATTTTTTCAGACTTTAATATGATCTCAATTCAATTAAAAATACAGAATTATGATCCTTCTGCTGGCTCCCAAAGAGACTCTCTAGTGTCTAATTTAGATTTCATTAGGCTAACGTATATCATTAATTAGACATTTCACTGATAAAAGAATAGATTTTTTTCTTATCAAGAAAAAATCAATAGATTTTCTCAAGGGAACTCTGACAGATCTAATTTTCCTGGACTTCATGAAAATATTTGAATTGATATTGCATGTAGAATTATTATTAATATTTCCATTCCAGACTTTGTGCCATCAGTATATCTCATTACTACATTCCTACTTCTTCTGCCAAAGCTAGAAGACGTTGTCAATACAGAGATGGATTGTACTGTAACACCACAGAAAAAGAAATGGACTCAAGGGCTGGGGTAATATCAATTGAAAGGAAAAAATAGTGTGAAATTCAGGGTCATGCACTTCTGTACCAAACCAAAGGATTTATTTTTGCACTGCAGGAGATCATCAGTTGGACTTGACAGAAGAACGAATAGGCCATTTAATCACTGATCATGAGATCGCCTGATCATGAGATCATGAGATATTTCAGCCAGTGGCAGGAAGGTAAATGAAGTTGTGTGGTGGAAAAGGCATTTCCAGAGATAGATGCTAATGTGCAAAGTCCTGAGTTGCATCATGTCTGGAATGCCATATATAACTGTGGTCTTCCATGTTTAGGAAATACATTGCATGTGGCAAGTAGCAGAGAAGGGTGACATGTGGTCTAGAGAATTTTTGTTAAAGAGAGAGAAAATAAAAAGTTATGCTCATTTAACCAATGAGAAATTTTATACTCAGAACGAAGAGGAAAAAATAACGGAGAGGAAGAGTGTTAATAAACATGACAGGGAAAAGAAGAGTTGTATAGAAACTGGTTATGGAAAGATCTAGACTGACAACTGGAATGTTCCATAAACTGGGATGTTCTATTTATTTTGTTTAGACTGGGAACAATGATGTAGGTAAACTTTATGGTACGAGTAGTGAAACAAAAATCCCATTAATTCGCAGCAAGAGAAGAAGGCAGGAGCAAGCCAGTGGTATATCAGTTTCAGTATTCTCTCTTCAGCCATGATAAAATTTATGCAGAAATGCCAGACATTCAACTTCAGAATTTGAATGAAGGACTAGATTTGAATTCTGCCTTTAAAATACAAGGACAAAAGGCTAGTGGCAATAATTTTGGAGAGAGAAAGTGTGTGAGGCTATTCACTTTCTACAGTCTATTCCCTTTGTATTCCCTTAGCGTTCAGAACTAATGATATTAGATTGAGCTAATGATGTTAGGTGCTATCTCTGTGCCTTAAAAAAAAAAAAGATATTTGTAGATCTGATGAATGAATTTATCTAATTTCTATTTGTTTGTTTAGTTTTAGTTTGTTGGTGTTTGTCTGTTTTAGTGTTCAGCCTCTATACCTGGGAATGCCCCTTCCAGTGATCTCACATGATGCAGCTCTGAGCAGAAAAAACATCTACCCTTGCTGGACTCCTGTGATCGCTTGTGCTCCTCTTTACATAATGAAAATCCTCTACTATGTAACTCTTTTAACACTAAGATATGTTTAGCTTCTTAGGAGCAAAATGTTATGTTTCTGTAGCATAGAAACTAGTATTCTGATGGCATCACATGTTCTTAGTCATCAAGCAATATTTGAAACAAATATGCAAGTATTCACTTTTTGAGATACATAGCAGACATATTTCAGCCTTTAAATAGGTTTTTTGGCTTTTGAAATGACCACTCAAGTTGTTAGCTCAGTTCTCACTTTCAAGCTCTATCAAAAAGCAAGGACCGATACTGATTGCCCAGCAGCTGCACATTACACAACACAGGAAAGAAGGGAAGTTTAATGTAATTTGCTGTTGTTTAAAAGACAGTTAAGATTGTCCTTGCATGAGTTTCAGATAGTGGAGCTGGAGGCATATCTGAGCTGGCACTTACTCACCAACACACCTTAGTCTTTCAGACTCCCTCATGGGAGTGGATATTCCATTGTCTGGCATCTGCTCTTCAATAAGGCTGCTGTTGTCGTCACGGTGACTGTTCTGTATCACTGGCATTTTGCCTGTATCTGCCACGTGTCCTTGGATGTCATATTTCCCGTACAACTTTGCTCTTATAGCCATGACTCCTATCCTTATTGTTTGTGAAATTCAAATAGTCACAAAGAACTCAGGAAATGTCTCTCCGGGAACCCCCAAATATTTGTTAAAGGCCTGGTCTTCTTTTTTTTTTTTTTTTTTTTTCCCAAATACCTTTTTTCATTCATATTTTTTTACTTAGTTTTTCCAAATAAGATTTGCTTCCCTCTTCGATCTAAAATATATCACATTTCTCAATTTGAAACTGCAAATACTTTCATAGATAGGCAGAAGTGTTGTCTGCTTTTACTTCTGTTAGTGAAGTATCTTCTATTGCAATAGTTTTAACAAGAAGTGTATTGAATTTATTGAGCTGATTCACAAAGTGCATTTATGACCATTACAGTGCCTGCTTTGCAGGCTCTCACTCTTCAGAGATGGAAACACATTATTGTTTTTAAGAACTGTGTACAATGATTGCTCTTTCCCCATTTCGTGGCTAACAGGAAATATGTTTAAACTGCAGAATGAGAAATAGACAACTCAGAAGAGGAATTGGAGCAGAAAAGTCTGTTGCATAAATGATATGATATTATAGAATTGAGTAAATGTTAATAATCTGTAGTGATGAGTTTAGAATTCATGCAAGCATGTGATTTTTATTTTTTTCTTGAAGACAAGAATTAATAGTTGAAATCCTATTTGTACTGGCAAGAGATCCATGTTTGCAGTTGACATCCAGAGGTTCTAGTAGGTGGTGGACTTGCGGTTCATTGGTTAGGCAATATTGAACAGATTTCTAACCTTTTCCAGGTGTGCACAACCTCAGATCACAATCAATTTCAGAACTGAGGCAAAGGATGATTCGATGTCTTTAAAAGTCAGTTCAATAAGCCTCATGAACTCTGCATGTAAGCTGGGAAGGGTGAAGAACGTTTCTGAGCAGTGCAACATGGCTGCATCCCAGCTATCTATTAGTATTCCTTGTATCCTATTTTAGACTGTGTTTTTGCTAGCACACATTACTGGGTCATGTTGAGATTCTCATCCAACAACACCCTCAAGTCTTTCTCCTCAGGGCTGCTCTCAATCCATTCATCCTTCAGCCTGTATTTGTGCTTGGAATTGCCCAGACCCAGGTGCAGAACCTTATGCTGGGCCTTGTTGAACTCCATGAGGTTCCCATGGGCCCACTTCTCCAGCCTGTCCAGGTCCCTCTGGATGGCGTTCCTTCCCTCCAGCACATTGACAGCTCCACACAGCTTGGTGTCATCGGCAAACCTGCTCAGGGTGCACTCAATCCCACTGTCCATGTCGCCAACAAAGGTGTTAAACATCACTGGTCCCAGTACTGACCCCTGAGGAACACCACTGGTCACTATTATACAGTGAATAAAGTGAAACACTATTGTACAGTGAGATCCTCAGAGAAGTGGAGAAGATTAGGAAGAGCATAGTTTTTCTATATTAGGTTAGTATATAATTTCAATATAGTATATTTTCTCTATTAATTCTTAGGAATCCTGAGGTTGTTTCTCTCCCCTTCTGGCTACTGCTAGAGTTTGCTAGGCAAATGAAGACCACTTTCTGAAATGATTTTTCTAACTAGAGTTTCTGTGTCTTTCTTTAGTTTCAAGGAGAACTTGTCTCCTATGCAGTCTGTTTCCTTTTTCTGTTGTTCTACAGTTTCTACACATTTTCTTTAGTTCCCCCCTTACTTTATATGCTACAGTACATATTGAAGCAAAAAACTATCAGAATATGATTTAATAGGTCTCTCTGTGTATGTGTGATATTTGTATTCCACCAAAAGCTTGTGTATTTTATGCAGAATTCATTCTG
This sequence comes from Pseudopipra pipra, assembly GCF_036250125.1. Taxonomy (NCBI): domain Eukaryota; kingdom Metazoa; phylum Chordata; class Aves; order Passeriformes; family Pipridae; genus Pseudopipra; species Pseudopipra pipra. Next base: position 143,513,839 of record NC_087549.1, on the reverse strand, counting down.
CATGCCCAAAATGAGTTCTCAGAATGTTTTAATTTTAGAACTCAAGACCATTAAAATGCATTACAGTGGCATCCCAAATGTATACAACTGGAAAAAATATTTTATCCTTATGAAAATGTAACTTGTATTATCTTCCTAGGTTTACAAATCATGAATATTGTTAGTTGCTACTGTGCTTTATGATAAGTTAAAATAATATCCTGTCCAACAAAGAATGCAAAAAAAGGAAAAAAAAATAAGTCATTTTTCTGAAAAACTCAGAATGTTTTCTCCATCCCCAGTTCCTCGGATCAGCCTGGCCTGAGATGAAGCTGGGAGGTGCACACAGTAACAAGTATGTTAAGGTTTGTCTGTTCCTGTCAACTGCTGCTCCTGGCTGAGTGTGCTAAATCAGAACTCTGGAGTCTCTATTTCAGTAAGAAATATAACATCAGGGTTGAAACTTGTCAGTTCCTAGATTAAGGCTTCATGTATGATGGAGGTCCATTAAAACATGAGTACTTCTGAGAAGAACACATGCGAATGGAGGATTTGTAATCATAAAACTGACATGATGCCAATAGAAGATGGCAATATATTCATGCCTGTTGAATATAACGCAGAGAAAGCTGACTCCAAGCATTCATATATTAAATGTGAGATCCCAGAAAAGTAAAACATTGGCTTTAAAGTAGTGAAATGTAGATAATAAATAAGTTCCTTTTATTATCCTTCAAATGTTAAAGCACTGGGGGCTTGTGTTTCAAGTCTGTCTGAGCAAATATGAGATATACAAAAAAATTACACATCTACGTGTGAGTGTTCACATGAAATTGCCTTTCTCAGTTGCTGAGTTTTTTCAGACATTTGCAGTAGTGTAGTGTATCATGAGACTAGATATGGGATAGGAAGAATTTTGCAGTAGAGCTGAAATTATTTTTGTACTGTGATCCATGGTTATACAGTTGGAAAAATAAACAGGGTTTCTCAAGTTTAGTGTTAAGCTATGAATAGATAGCAAGGCTTTGTGCAGCACTTGAAGATGTTAAAATCACATAATACATAACAGTGCTCAAAAGGGACAGCTGACTGAAATCTAACCCCTGATAGGAGTTAAACCCTGGAACAGTATGGTTGAAATACCTTTCTTAAATAATGTGCCACATGATTTTGAAAATGTTAGGGTCTGATCATCAGTATATTTAATAGGTATAACACTGGCATTACTTAAGCTTCTGCAATTTGAAATCACAGAAGCACACCCTGTGTTTTAGTAATTTTTTGCAGATGGTAGAACAAGGTAGCTATTTTTTCCTGATAGAAGATAGAAATGCTATTTGACAGAGCACAGAAAACCATGATGCTTTAACAGCAAAATTATGAAATCTTCTGGTTTAGGGGGCTGGAATTATAAAATGCTCTTTGTGTCACAAGGAAGATAACAGCAAAATGATGTAGGGTGCTGAGGTTTCTCAGGATGTATTTAATTTAACACTGAATTGTAAATTCATATTCACTGCAATGCCTTTTCAAAGATGCTTAATTTTTTACACATTTACAAAAATAGTGCATTTTGATGTCAAAGGAGAATGCTTGAGGCCTTGCTGTGTTCTTGCAGTGCCTGTTGTGGGAAATTGTCCAGAGGTTTATTTTTAATACCTAAAATTAGGCTCTGGGCACTGTGTGGAGGCAATAGATAAACACTGTTGCTATAGAGTTTTTAAGTTACCCCATGAACTCTTTTTTTGCCAGCTCCCTGCCCGAGATAAAAAGCTGGCATTGGTATTTGTATGTTATTTATATGTTTGTATGGGATATTTGAGTCATTATGATGTGGAGTATAATGCTTCATTGGTGTTTTAAAAATACAAAATTGACAACAGACCGGGAAAACATTTGGAAGATGATGAAATCCTGTTCTAGGAGCGCTGCAGCTGGTGGCATGTTTACTCCCTGTCGTTAGAGGGAGAATTTGAATTGGCTTGAACGCTTAGTTTCTTTTTGTGCAATCTTTGTGCAGTTGTGAACTGTGCTAAAAGGTACTTGAGGCAAAAATGAGTAGCAGCAGTGTAGCATTTGGAGAAAAACTATTGTTTTTCTTTCCACATAGTTGTGTGAGCTTATATGTAATGCAAAAGATACACACTATATCTATAACAATGCAGAAGTGGAGAAGGAAAGAAACTGTTCTGGGCTAGGCTGGATGCCAGGTATTAAGAGAATTTTTCTTTTATGCTGATTTTAGGAGAAGCAGCATAACATCATGTGCCATTTATAAATAACTGATGAAAGATCATGTAATAGGCCGTTACAACAAGCACATATTTGCTTCAGCTGTAATGGCTCTGTGAAGTAGTTTTACTTTAACTGTAACAGTGACATCAGTCATGTTAATTATCATGGAAAGTTACTGGTCCGGGCACAAATCTCCTCACTCATCCTCATTCTCATGATGATAATGTAGCTGGTTATACTTTACTCACCCATGTGGGAGAATCCTTGCCTGGGGGGGTTGAATTTTGTACAGGCAGCAAATTTAAGAGAGTTGAAAGGACAAGAGATTTCCAGATGCCTTGCATTAGATTAAGTGGTTATTCCTAACCATAAATGTTTAACTACACTCCCTCAGCAAATCATTTTCAAAATAGATATTTATTTTCAAACAAAACCAGTTGCCTTGTGAAACTGTTGGTTGGTTAGGGGAAAAAAATGACCTAATGCTTCTGAATAAAATATCTGATCTCTTGTTGCCAAGGCTGAGTCACTTCCTGTTACAATAACAAGACTGTCATCAGCAAACTTCTCTAGCCACACAGTGGAGCTTGCCAGTGTGTGCATGGCTTTATTTGTCCATGTTGTTAGAAAGTTACCGTTGAAAAACACACTGTACTAAATTTGGAGGCACAAGCTTTGTATTCAAGTGCATTAGCCTCGGATCTCGGTTTCATTTACTCCTGATAGTATAATCTCTTATTTCTTTGTGCGATATAATAATATCCACCCAGCTGTGTACAGTAATGTTGTAATTCTATCAAGGGATTCTAGACACAACATAATGCATTAATGTCATCGGAGCTTTCTCAACTGGAATTTGCAGGATCATAGTCAGCTGTTTCTTATTTACAGGAGTGAGATTTGAAAAGTGCCTGGAAGTTCATTCCACTTGTCACCTAACAGATAACCTCTAGTGCTTTCTTGACTGTGGTGGGTTTTAAAGACACATTTGAGTTATCTTTAAAAACATTAAGCATACAGTGGTTTCGATCGCATTTGACCAGGACGGGAGCTTGCTCGTCTTGCAGGCAGTGGTGGTCTGCTTCTGCTGCACTGCTGAGTCAGCAGAGCAGGAATTCATTAGGGCTTTTACATCATAGCTTGGAAGTAATTTTCTAGGCAAAATAAGTTGGCAAAAGCCCTTTCTGCAACTAAAGCAGCTAGAAAATAAAAGCTCAATCCAGTGTTTAGTTTCAGTACTATTATTGCTTCCTCCATGCCCCAGGTTTCAAACATTATTTGGGAGCAGTGTCTGGCAGCCTGTGTTCTGGATGATCAGTCAGATCTGTATGTGAATCCAGTGACTGATTCACTCTGTGCAACATAAATTACTTTTCTGAGCCTGTTACAAAGAGACAGGGGGGTGCATGATCTTATCTTACACATTCTTTGCAGTTTTCATCCTGGTTTCCTATCCTAAGAATCAAGTGTCATATCAGGCCCCCAAAATTAAGGGCTAATGGAAAAAGTTAGCCTGCACTTCTTTGCGTCTCAGTTTCCCCTCTTCAGGAAAGAGAGATTATAAAATTTTAAATTGATTTGGTATTCATGGACAAGCAGAACTAAACACAAACAAAACAGTCTCCCTGTGTTCTGTTTTTGTTTTACTGTGTTTACTACATTTAATATCTGGCCTGCCGGATCTTTTATACTAGTTCTTCCTGAGAGCCAGGTAGTCCTAGATAGCCTGTATCTGTCGTGCCTGAGTTCTTCAGCCAAATCCAGAGGAGTCCAGATGAATGAACGTACTTGTGAGGTGCTACTCACAAGAGGAAGGACATCACACTCAGGGGAAATGTGTCAATGAACATCCTTTTCATCCTCCCATTTTTACAATCAAATTGTTATAAACATGGCACAGAACAAGGGTCCTGTTAATAGCTAGCCAAGCTTAATATGCAGTTTTCTTACTTTCACAAGTTTACAAAAGGAAATAAAAAATTTCCACTCTTTTTTTCTTTCTTTCTTTTTCATTTAAAGATGAAAACAGAAAATGTAAGTTGATATGTTTTAGTCGACTATGATGAATCTGGGAGAAGTTACTATGCTCTGTTCTCTGATAAACAGAGACATTATTGTGCAGTCCTGGATAAAGTCACTGATTATACTGTTTGGACCATGAATGCAAAATGTGTTGCAAGGATTTGGATGTCTGTAATTAACTAGTTGTAAATGCTGTGGTTGGTGGCTAAGCAGCTGTTGAAATCACTGTCAGAATTTCACCACTGTAAAGGAGAGAGCATGTGTTATTCCATTGTTTCAGGATGGAAAAGAACAGTTTGTATATGTTTCTTTTTTCCCTAAAACAGAACAAATGTTGGCTGTAAACTGCACTTACAGTGTTCCAGACTGTATCAGTGGAAGGGAATTGTATTTGCCTGAGATTGTCTTTGTTTCCAGTGTAATGTATCAGACACTGAGAGTATCATGGGACCCAAAGGTTCATTTTTCATGAGGTTTTTCTGCTGTATGCCTTGAGCATTCATTCTGCTGTGGGCAGCTCTCCCTGTCCATGCACTGACTCACTCCCAAAATACATCTGTGAATATAACTGAGTCCTAAGTTTGGATATTAAAAATATCCTTTTTAAAAAAAAAAAAACAACACATATCATTTTAATACAAGATTCAAGCCTCTTAGGGCTGTCTTAAAATAAACCTTGAAGTTTGACATGGGTAACTCTTTAGTACTGATGTGCAGACAGCAGAGAACTTTGCCACTAGCAGATTATATCAGGTGCAGGAGGTCAGCCACTGCTTGCCTGAAAATCCAAATACTTGTAGGTGAAACTATGGTGTAAGACCTTTGGCACTCAAGCCTCCTCACTATCTAGTTCAGGGAACGGTGAGTTCTCAGTTACAGGGAGTGGGAAGATGATGTCATTGAAAAGCTATTGCTCTGCTTTGATATTAGTAAATGTGTTCAAAGTTCTCTAGGGACCTCTAAGGACTGAAAACCTCTCCCTGCTGTGGGATAGAGGTGTTTTCCTCTCTCTCAACATTTCTTTACTGGTTCTTTAAACTAGAATGCAAGTGAAAGACATTCAGGAAAATAAGTCTGTCTCTGCACTGTTTAACAAATGTGTTGAAAAAGAGACTGGATCCATTCTTGTATCACTAATGAAAACAATGACAGGAGCAGAAAAATGCCAGAACTGTGTGGTGCGAATGTGCGTGGGGAAGAGGGGGAGGGGAAACAGGATGAAGTCCTTTGCAAAACAAAGTAGTAGGTGCCAATGGTGGTGTTTTTAAGGCATGCCTTTCACTAGGCACTATGGATAACTTATTAGCAATCAAAACCTGAGAAGCTAGATTCCAACTTTTTCTTTTCCACATACACAGCATAAAAAAAGAGTAGAGTGAAAGGTCCTGGCAAGTTGCCAGTCCTCCCTCTCCTCGGATAAGGAGGTGAGTGATACAACTCCATGACTGTGTTTCCTTCTCCCATCTTGACTATCACATGGGGAAGTGAGCAATTGCTGAGCTTTTTCATGCCTGTGAGCTGGACTGGCCTTTGTCTTCCCTGTTCTGGTGACAGGCAGCATCACAGCACTTGTGACTGGGGCCCAACTCAGCCTTCGGGATGTTTGAAATTTTAAATATGTCTGGGTCTGGGTTCTGCTGCTGTCTTATGCCTTCATAACTGGGCCATCATGTACACTAGAACCATGAGCCCAGGGTATGTGCTAAAATGCCAGTAACAGACATAAATCTCTAAGTTGCCTCAACCTTCTTCCTCACGAATTGAAGAATTTAGCTTTTTGAGCTATAGAATCTATGTATTGTGAGTTTTCTTCCCAGCCATGAAGCCTGACTTTGGTTTGTTTGATCACAGAATAGTGGATTCTCTAATGTTTTCCGTGCTGCAGTGAGGCTTTAGCCGAACAACAAGTATCACAAGACTCCTGATAAAATCACGGGAGTTAACAAGGCTAGCACTTGGAGGAGCTTTGTAGATTCAGCCCTTTTCTGCAAATAACATTCCAACAAAACAGAGATAAACTGGATGTTTGAAACAATCTTGCAGGATGTCTGAAACAATCTTGCAGAATATTTTACTTCGTGGGTTTTTTAATTTTGAGTAAAGACTCTTCAGATCATCTGAATAGGATGAGAACAGTCGCAAGCTGGCTCCCAAGTCACTTGGCCAGTGACGTGAAGAGATGGGAGAAATGGAAGATTTAGCTCTTTTTACAAAAGTTAGAAAATATGATGAGGACTTTCACTGTTCCTCAACAGTATTGTAGTCCATTTTGCAGCATTGCTGAAACAAATAACATTGAGTAATAGCCAACAGCGTGCTCAGAGTCACTGGTGATGTCATTGGTGACACATCTGATACCTGTCCCCTGCTTGGTTGCAGCCAGGGCTGCAGCCTGAGAACGTGGGAGCTTGGAATCTGGCAGGATTCCAGGGCTCTGAGTCAAAGGTGAAATGCCAGGACCAGGGAGTGATTGCTGGTTTCGCTGGCTGAAATACCAGTCGCATTACACATTTATTATACTTACATGGAGAGAATGTAAAGATAGGGCAAAGGGGTAAACAGCAGGAGAAGTGCTGTGATGGGGAGAGGCAGTGTTCAAACATGATAAAGAATACAGCTGTGATAAAAAAGCAATAGTGTTGGCTGGCATGTATTGTTGCTGATACAGCATTGGTCATTTATGAGGGTGTTTTTATTTCCTTAAGTGGGGAGGCAGAAGGTTTTTTAGTGTGTGTGTGTACACCACATCTCACGTGGAATTCCAAAAACCTGCAGCTGTTCTGATTCATAAGTATCAGAACCAAAGCAATTTTTATGACAGCCGTGTGGGCAGTACTTGCTGACGTTTAGGTCCCAAGCCCATGGACCTGAAACACACACTGGATCCCAGTTCTTATGCTTAAGAGTCAAGCACATCCTTCAGGGACTGCAACGGCATTACTTTGCTTTGATTGACTTCAGCCATTTCCCAAGACTGAAATGTATTAATAATATTGGCCTATATCACTAATTGCTCTTGGATGTTTGAGAGACTTTGTCATTTGTTAATTTCCTTTTTTAAAAAACATAAACTAGCTCTGGAAATAGAAAAATATTATATATTACCTGTTTTGCATTTTTTTGACTTCTATTATTTTGCATGATTGTTTCCATTTTTAGAACTAGCACAGGACAACCTTCACCACTACACTGCATCCATTTTAAAATTTGTTTTTAATGTGATCTGTCTTGAAAAGGTACTACAGAAAGAGTGGATTTTTTTGTAATCTAGGAATACTAGTTTTGAATTTTTCTAATTTTGAGGGGAGAAGCTTCAACACATTTCAAAATAAAGCCAGGTACTGCACAAGTTAATGGTACCAGTAAATCAAAAAAGTTGTGATATTTCTGATAGAAAAATTTTACAATTTTTGGCCACAGATCATGATGTAAGAAGAATTTCTGTGCATTAAATTAATTTATCATAATAATTATTGAGTCCTTTTTCTTCATGTAAAGATTCTAATTTCCAAAGGGAGAAGTAGAGAAATATAATGAATGGAAAGACCCCAAAAAGTCAAAAAGAAAAAAAGAAAAAGATTCCATTATGGTTTATTATTGATACCAAGATGAATGTAACAGTTGTCTCTTAATGAAATCTAAGAAGCGACAGATGTGGTGATGTGGTGTCCTCCGAGCAAACCTACACATATGACCTCTCTTTAAGAACATTTAATATCCCAATTCCATGAGCTTAGCTTCATGCACGTGAGGAGCCACTTTGATTCAAATTACACATATGCTTCATTTTTGCAACCTTACTCTTTCAGGACATCTTCCAACAAACTCAGTACTCCTTTCTTTTCTTCCAAATGCTAACTATGTTACATGCTTTCCTCCCTTCCAGTCGCTTAAAAAAACATGATCTGTTAAGTCAGTGGCAGAACTCCCACTGACTTCTGTAATGCTGGGAGTTAAGCTCTCTGCTTATGAAACTTAAACATTTCTTTTTATAAAACTTTCCAACATTACAAAAGGGTTTTTTACATCCTACAGCTCTTCAAAATGTTCAGTGGCTTACACTTTTTTCTTTTATTAACATAATTTATTATCAGCACTCATTATTCTTCTTTGTGTGGTTTGTTTGTTTTTTTTTTTTGTTTTTGTTTTTGTTTTTAAGAGACACTAAGGATTATCTGAATATGTAAAGCTTTCATGATAATATTTATAAGACTTTTTGGGCTTTATTTCCCAATCCTGACCTCCTCTTCAAGATGCTGAATGTAAGATTTTTGCTACTATCTGCATCAGAATTGCCTGCCATCCTATGATTCAGTTCTGGTAAAAGATGTTAGTGGGAGCTCTATCATTGAGAGACAGTGGCCAGGAGATGGAAGATGCTGAAGATTTCTATCAAGGTGAATTTGCAAAGAAATATGGAATGACTTTATATTTACCCTCAATCATGCCAAAATTGTCCATATCATCTTTCTTCTCACCCCTGAAACAGAGACATGCTAGAAAGATTTTTGTGTTCTTCATGTATCCTTCTCTAGCTTTGGCACTGCTAAGAGGTAACAGAGGGGAAGAACAGGTTTCAAAAGAAGTCAAAAGCAGCTGTAAAGAACTGGAGTTCTTCACAAATAGATTTCCTATGTTCAGTTGTTTCACCATGTTGGTTACAAATGTATTATCAAATACAGGGCAGAATATGGCCCTCAAACAGCAGGACTGACATCACATCTGTAGGTTCAGAGTCAGAGGTTGAGGGCTATTGGAATCAAGCACTGGTTCTGCAGAACACAGGTCAGTAGGTAAGATGGATCCTACCTTTTAGTTCAGATGTAGATTCATTGGTATTTTCAGTTTCTCTTAAGGTAATCTGAGTTGAAATTACTCTGAAGTAACAGAGCATTGCGCAGAATTAAACTTCAAACCCTTCTTGAGCACCTTGAAGTAACCCTCTGCCATAACTACACACTATTCACCACCATATTCCTCATGAAACAAAAATATTCCTACTTTGAAAGTTAGTCTTTATGTAGTTTTTCTGAAAGTGGAGGTTGGACACTAATGAGACAGTTTGGCTAGTCAGTGCCTTGACATGTTTTGTTTATGGCTTGATTAGACCCTGATTTAATGAGATACTGTACTATATGGAAGTACATCATCTTCAGTCACTTAACACTGAGTGCAGTCTGAATGTTTCATTTTGGCAGTGTCTCTGCACTTTTGAAACTAGAAGAAAAAACACAGAATAAAGTATAATTTAAGTAGAACGTTTCATTCCAACCGCAGTAGGCAATTACAAAGAAAACCATTCTGACTCTGCCCACTTCTCTACTACTCTTTTCAGTCCTATAGACTATACATTAGTGCTTCTGAGATTTTATTATACGGTACAGAATGTGGTTTGAATTTAAGATTTTTAAGGGATTTTTTAAGGGAAAAGCAGACAAAAGGTCAATCTCATGTTTCTGTTCATCTTCCCTCTGTGTTATTCCAGAGACCCAAAAGGTTGATACGTTGTCCATATTTTGTGACTGGTGAATTTCTTTGTTACAGGATGTTTTAGGATTACAGAAATTTTTGACATTCTCTTTCCCGTGGCTTCCAGTGGAGAGGCAGCTCCAGAGCACTGCAACACTCCAGTGGTTTTTCTCTGTTGGATGACCTCAATGCATCCAAAACCTTCTCTAAATTGTACTATAGAATGGGTAGTCCTGCAGTTGTACAAGATCTGAAGTACTGCTACTGTGTTTTACACTCACCTCCCTTTGCAGTGGCTTTGCACCAAATGGATTTCAATTGAACCCAGTAACAGAAAAATTGCAAGATGACCTCGCTGGTAGACTCGTGAATATATTGTGCTCATATACATGCTCCCATGGGAACAAGGCGTAATGCCAGGTGGAATGGCTCACATCTACTTCTTGGCTCTGGGTTAAGTGTGTAAATTTATACGAGAGTCTTCAGAAAAAAAAAAAAAAGGTATTTATTAAGACTACATTATGTCATGCTGAGATGAGTTAATGGCATAAGCAGGTGGATTATCAGTTAACCCAGTGGAATCCATTCAGTCAGCACCTTGATAAGCACCACATCTCTTTCACTGCCTTCCTGGAGATCCTGTGTATGTCCTCCCCGTTGTCCTGAAGACTGGCTGGGCAGCACATCAAGACAGTTTAAAATGGTTGTCTGCCATTGCCTGCAGGGCTTTGGTAATTTGCAAGCGTGAATTATGTGGCTGGCAGACAGTTTCTTACTGTGTGGCCCACTTGTCCAGCAATTTGGCTTTTTACTGAGTGGGTTTGGTGCTGTACATCAATATTCTGAGATAGATGTTCTCAAAGGTATTTTTTTGTTGAGATCTGGCAACTACAAACTGCTGGTGCCTATTAAAGCATTGTATTGGACTTATTTGGGAGAATATGATTCGACATGGTGGCCACCCATGATGTTCTTGGTGGCCACAAGCAAGAAAGATGGTTTAAGATTTGCTAGCATGGGATGTGGTCTTCCCTGAAGGAGTGTACAATAAGTTGTCTCTATGTTACCACATAGTTTAAATATATTTAATTCATAATGAGACATTTTTGACTCAATATTGGAGCAGTATGGCCATCTTGAACTTCTTTCAAGAGGAATTCCCTGTGGTGTCTCTTAAAGGTAATTCTCAAAGAAGCATTTTTAAATTATGACTATCAAACATTCCTATTTGTATGTTCCCCCTGGGTCCCAGGCAGCATATCTGTGCAGAACTTCCCATGGACTTCAGATGCCATCCAAGGCACGACTTGTGTGTTTCCTATTTAGCTAACACTTGCACAATTGATGGCCAAACATTCTTGCTGGAGCATTTACCATTTCCACATATATTTATCTTTCAAGTAAATCAATTTTGTATTAATTAGTGACAGCTCTCTGCTGAAATATTCACTTCATTCTTTTATCACCCTGTGGCAGAGTTCTGTGTGCCATGCCAGCTGTCCTTCACAGCAGGTCTTAAAGGTTTGAAGCCTTATTTGGTGTCTGCAGTGACCTTTTAAATTCCAGAATAAAGTTGGGGCTGCACAACTCACAAATATAACACTTGTTAATAAAATGTCAGCTTTGTAGCAGTCAGACTTGCATGGGGCTTTCAAACTGCATTTTCCATCAGGCTAATAGCTCAGGATTGTGTACATGTGCTGGCACAGTTACAAGAAGGGTAAAACCTTCAAAAAACTCCCTTCTAGTCCCACCATGTAATCAGGTCACAACTCTACCCCCTGGGGAAAAAAGCATTCCACCAGTTACAATCCAGCAAACAGTTTCTTCATTGCTTAGGTGACCTCAACGAAACCTAGAAATGCCAGGTTTTAAAGACTAAAAAATTACCTGAACCTTCAACCCCTGAATCAAGAAATGCCTGAATGTAAGAAATAATAGTAGCAGGGGGAAAAAAAGGGTGGGGGAAGGGGAAGCAGAAGCAACAGAATGGCTAGCAGATGTTTCCTAAAGAAGGTATAAACATGGAAAGTGAGCGGTCAGATTTTCCTTTAACTTTATAGTGCAGTTTACAAGTTCATTAAACAGGACTTCTGAGCAGGGCAGCCCTTGCTGAAGGATTGTTTAAGTTGAAACATTCTTGATTTCCTGCTCAACTGACTCAATTGGTAGGATGCTCCGTAATGGCGTCATCAGCCATGGAATAGTTAACATGTATAAACCCATGTAGTTTAGATAGTTCTTGACCTTTCCTGTGTAGGTAACGATTACTTACACATCTGTAAGTGTGCTGAAAGCTCTTTGTAATGTGCTCGAGAAAAATAACATAAACATCATTCAAAACTGTCACTTTTTTATCCTTTTAATATGGGTATTATAGTGGGTTAGATTTTAATGATCTGTCAGTATGGTTGCCTAAAGGGATTTTTTTTCCATCTATTTATTGAAATTATGTAAGCAATTCATGCGATGTTTTAAAGGTCTATCCAAGTTTAGGTATTGCCTGTGTTCATCCTGGCAAGCACCACCTGGTGTTACTGTGATGTTAGCTCTTGTCACACTGTAAAAAAAAGTTTTGGCTATTTCATAATAGGGCTTATTTTTCTCTTTTTCTGTAAAACATTTTTAGCTGCAGACCTCTTGTTATCAATGAAAACTTGGACATCAGTGGATTGCTAATTGGCTCAGTAGTGCGCTTTCATTAATGGATTAATACTAGACAGCTGGAAGTTGTCTAGTGTGTGTGCAATTCTCATCTAACCTTTAATACAGAATAAACAAAATACTTTGAAATAATCACAAATGATACATGGTAAATTGTCAATTGGCCTGCTCTGCGTGAGGAAAAAAAAAAAACAAAACCTTTGAAAATCTATGCCATTACATGAAACACTACAAGGCATTTCCAAAATTTCACTTCCACTAGCCCTAATCATCTGAGATCACTGGTACAACTGTACTCTCACTGCGAAATAAGAATGTTTGCTCCATTATCATAGTTAAAATAAAGATACTTCCATCTTTTCCTAGGCCAAATAGAAGAAATGTTAAAATCAACTCAAATTAGCACCTCGTGTTGAATATGAGACCTGTTAAATGGTGCCTTGCAAACAGTATCTGTATCACAATATAGTTGTAATTGATTTCAACTGCATGTTCTAAAATACTATAAATTACTATTCCATAGCTGATAAGGGATGAGATTTTTGAAGAAATGCTTAAGAAATGCTTAAAGAAGTACAAGGCAGGATATATCTTTTCATCTTTGTACTCTTTGTGGAGCTGCTGTATTCACATAATTGAAATTTGCCTGGAATCTCTGCAAATCCAACAATAAAATTTGGTGTACAGTTTGTAAACTCGTCTGTTATATTTGTAAATCCTTTTTAGTGCTTCTGGTGATCTTAAAAGACATAATTTATTCCTTTCAGAATGAATAGTTTCATGGTGTCAGCAGTCCCAGTGTTTTCTTAAAAAAAACATTGAAATCTTGTAAGGAATTAAACTACAGCTCTATTGAAAAAAGCAGGCTTCATGAACTGCAAAAATTAGCAAGCATTGCAAACTATTTGAAGTTTACAGAAACAGAATAAGTGTGATCTGGCAATGTTATTGATTTCCATAATTTATATTTTGTTAGATATTATAACATAGATGTCTTTTTAGCTGAAGTAAGGACTAGAGCCTATGTGTGCGTGATAGTTTTGGCACAGTTGTGTTATCAAAAAGAGCATCTTCCTTCCCAAAACAAGATTGGTTAGTATGAGCTAAGGTCTGTCTTTTTGGATCATTCCTTCTTTTCCCCACTGAGGTAAGGTAGTAGCTTATGGGTAACTTAGAAACTTTTTTTTAATGAAGCATTTGCTCGTTTAGTTACTTATTTTTGTGAGTTGTCCTGTCCAGGACATGGCTATTACATAGCCAGAAATGTCTCAATGACTGATTTATGTGATAAAACAATTTCTAGTGCCATCAGCATCATCTGCAGGCCTAAATATAGAGAGACAAGTCCCACATGCACTGATCTCTTCAACAAATGTGCATGTTGAATCCACATTAGGTGATGTACCCCATGGGATTAAGTATTGTAGGATGTCAGATGTGAGCACAGCAAAGAGTAAGATTATGTAGCATGGTCTAAGGAAGATGATTCTTAAAAATTCATCACTCTCTGCTGATCTTCTCAAAAATGCAAGGTGAATTAATTCTCACTGTCACTTTTTTCAATCAGCAAAGGTGAGCAAATAAAACAAGCTGTCATAATCTTTGGTTCTTTTCAGTGTGAAGTTGAAAACATTTCTCAAGCTAATAAAGTGGAGTCTAGGACTGCTGGTATGTGCTTGACTTTTTCAAACTGTATACTTCAAACTGCAGAAGCAAGATAAGCTAACAGCTCATTCAGTGAAGTTATTGTATTGGAGGAAGCATGTCTATCAAATGCTTGCTTTACAAATTTGAATAGATGTCATTGTTTTCAGCAATGTCACCCCCTCTATGGCTGCAGGCATTGTTTGAACAGAGGGAATGTAAAACAATTTTTTTAATTATTATTATTTTATCCAGGGATGCTTCTTTGCAGGGAAATCAACCATTTTTTCTCTGAATTCTCCTTATCAAAACAATTATGTAAGAAAAACTGAGGAGGCAGAGTATATTGCTGGCCAAAATGTTGAGGGTCAAGCTGACGGTTTAGCTGCGTGGTCTTCAGAGTGATTAATCCAAGTGTAAGAAAAAAAAAAGTTACCGTGACAATTAAATGTTGCTTCTCATTTCAGGGAAACTAGGTCAGAAGGCAGTATTAATAGGAACTACTAAGGAATTTGTCTTTGGTTTTGTTGTTTACCAAATGTAAGTACAGATGACACAGTGGCTGATTTCTATCTTCATGGTGTGCTAGGTCAGTGTGTTACAGACATTGCTGCAATCTGATTGTAAGATGAACACCAACAGCCCAAACACATTCCTTGCCTCAGTTACACCAATACAATCTGGCCCCTTTTTTTTATTTCAGCGCTGAGTGAATTCTTCTAGTTATTTATAGATCACTCTGAGCTTGTGTCAGAGGGGTGAGAGTGAAGCTGCATGAGCAGCCCGAGTACTCCAGAGAGGTTTGTTGACTGGCACTTGTCCACTGGCTGTGTAAAAGTCATGGCAGAGACATGGCCTTGCATCTTTGCTACCACAAAACAAATGCACTGTGGACTTTGGGCCAGTGGTGAGAGATGTCAACCACAGATTGGAAAAAGAACTGGAGAAGACTCACAGTTCTGTTTTTATTGCCCTGACTCTCCAGGAGGGAAGTAATCTCTTTATCTGATATGTATGATTCAGAGGGGGTATTTTTTTTTTGCCTGGCATTCTTGTTGGGAAAGGTGGTGAGAGGGAAATAGCAAATTATATGTAGTGGGCAGGACTTTGTCTTGCACTTTGACTTTCTCTGGATAAAGCAGTGGTTGCTTTACACCACTGCAAAGTCTACTGTTGCTTCCTTATCTGACTTGCCCGAAAAGCTGTATAGGTCTGTGCTGCTTCATGTATCTGCATTGACAAATACCTTTAACAGACTGCACCAGGTTTCTGTCAAGGCCTTCAGTCCTTCAAAGCTCCACTACAGTTACTCAGGGACTCTAAAAGACAGCTAAGGAAATTGGATGGACAGGAACTGAGTGGAAGATTTCTAGGGAATGAAGGGATAGAAAAGTAATTTTGTAGGTTGGCTGAGGTCTTGAGGAGATGTTTAATGTTGCTGTGATTTAATGCTATTGCTAATGGTGCATCAGCATGTTTGAGCATTTTGGTAAGAGGCTCTAGGTTATGATTTAAATTGAAGGGAATAAAGCACAACAGATGTCATTAGAGATCTTTGTCTTTATCTTGGAGAGGGTGAGTAGCACTCTGCATGTATTTAGTAAAAGACATCGGTCCCAATTCATATTTTCATTAATGTTTTTTTCTACACTTTTGTCTGATAAAGGACTCTCGATGTTGTCATAAATTATTTATATTCTTCTTTTCTGCTCTTGACAGGGCTTTGCTCAGGCATAGTGCCAGAGTATACTGCTTTTGAGCATGCCACAATTGTGCTTCCACTTTGGGGACTAGCTCAGGGTATATGAGTTTGTGTGCCTTGGGCCACAGATAAATGAAACCAGACCCACCATCTCTACCATATGAATATTTTGGTCTATATCTTGCTTGGACCATCTTGTCTTTGTTAGAGATACTGGTGTGCTTTTTAGCCTATCCATTATTAATTAAGGAAGGCCCAAACAGCAAAGATGGATGCTCAGAACAGGGAATTGGATAGCAATCATAATATTTTCTAAGGATATGCCATTCTGCTGCACAGGAACGTATGGCAGCACTCACTGAGGGAAAGCACTTATTCCTTTAACTCCTGTAGCAGGAAATTACTTAGAATTTTCCTCTTTGGATTACCAGCTGTAATTGCTATTATTCTATATAGTAATAAATTTTTACACACAAAGACAAATCCTTATTTAAAGTCAAAAACTTACTGAGAAAAAAGTTCCTTTGAGTAGACATTGAGTTTTATTGTTTTATTTCAACTGGAGTTTCAGTAATTGCTTCTGTTCTGTTACTTTGTTTTACATTTTACCTTGTATATGTAACATTTTTTTATCTTTCTGAGACATCTCTCATCTGCTCCATCACTACAAGTGTTGAAAAGAAGACTGTAGTAGTGTCTAAAAGATGCTCTACGGATCTCTTAACATGCATGTTTTTATCCTCTCCAAGGAATCATAGAATCAGCCAGGTTGGAAAGGACCTCCGAGATCAAGTCCAACCCTTGATCCACTACTGCTGTGGTTACCAGACCATGGCACTAAGTGCCACATCCAGTCTCATCTTAAAAACCTCCAGGGATGGAGAATCCACCACTTCCCTGGTAGATAATTTCTAAACGACAACTCATTCCCAGTTTATTTTGATTGCACAGAGATGACCCTTAGATGGTTTCCTTGCTCCAGAATTGAACAACGTTATTAGTTCCTATTGCAGCACCAGAAGAGTTTATCAAATCCATTGCTGAAATAATGCTGCCCGGTTTTGAGCCCAAAAGACAAAAGAAACTTCAATCACAACTTTTTCAGCTGGGGTAGTTGAGTACCTGCTTAATTACACAAAGAAAAAGGCACTGTTGTAATTTGCTTTAACTCAAGCTTGAATTAAAAGTTTCTCAGGAATAAGTACTCCTGAAATATTACTGGACTGCTGGAGTGATTACTATCTCAGTACTGCTATAAATAAGAACATATTACTTCTGCATATTGCTTAGGTATTTCCACTCTAGTGAGATGACCACCACTATTCATAGTTCTTTGGACATGGGAATAAACTTTTCCCATATCCAAGAAAAGATATGAAGTAAAATGTTTATTCATGTTTTCTTTTATTTTGGGGAGGGAAATAATTTCTATTTTTAAAAAGTATGTGCTTTAAAGCTAAAGCCGGTCTCTACATTGGTTTCTTCATTTTAAATTGTGCCTGATTTAAGGCCTTTTCTTCTTTTAGAATTCAAAGCAGAGAGGCCTGAGGAATCTGGAGGGCTTTCAACCACAAAAATCATTGCACATTTATCAAAACCAACAATTTTTTTCGCATAAGATTCCTGAAATACAGAGGATTCATTCTAATAGTGTTGATATTTAATTACCTCAAGGGCCACCAGCAATAGAAAACATTTGTTGCATCTGGCAATTAAAGGTAATTATTACCAATTAAATAAAAGTTTCTATCTCAAATAAATAGAAAAAAATAGAACCAATTTTCAGTACAGTAGTTTCAATTTCTGTTATTTTGTTTCTCTATTTCACTCCAGCTGCTATGTCAGCATAATTGACTTATGGTGATATAAGGATATGGAATAGAAACTTGGAACATTCTTATTTATAGAAGATTTGTGGGTTTAGACTAGTTTGCTCATTTTTGTTTAGACGGTAGCATGAAACTGCTTCATGGGAAACTCTATCATTGATACATATTTTTAATCACAGAAACATTTTCTGTATATTTGCCTATTTGCTACAAATAGGTTTCTACCACTTTCCTGAGAGGATTTTTTTCACAACCTAAAACTTCCATTGGAGAGTTTTAAATATTTTTAATTTGCATTGTGTTATTAACTCTTTTCAGTGCTGAAAACTTCTAATGCAAACAAGGACACGGTCATCACGAGAGAATACACATCACAAAATTTAGAAGTCCACAGATATAAATCTCTGCAGCTGGGTGGGGGGTGAGTTCCCTTTGAAGTCAGCAGGGAGGCAGAGGCATATTTAGAGTATACTAACTAAAGTATTGGACATTTACTTCAGGAAAAAGTTGTGGAATCCTATGCTCCACTGATTATGTTTCCTAGATAACTATTGACTCCATTAAGCCCGGGAAACTGGACTCTACATCCGGAATTGTGGAGGTCTGATGAGTCTTGTACAGAAAAGTACATGCAAATCAGAGATGATGAGAACAATCTGCAGGGATATTATGTGATACTAATTTGCAAATTGTATAGGCTCATGATTAAGCCATTTGGCTGTTCCAGATTGCTGGCCAGTGAGGAAGGAAGGACAATATATACTTTGCACAGCTGGAGCAAAATGCTTATGTGGATGCTGGGGTGGTGAAGAGAGATGGGATCTGATCAAAATTATGTAAGTCATGATGCAGATAATTCTCCATCACAGGAAAGCTTTTTGAGAGCTCTCTGCTACATGATAAGCAGGTATCTGCTGGCAAAAGAACATGGAATTAGGGACTAATAATAAAAAATCATTTGGAGAACAGAAAAGATGAGCTGAAATAATGCTATTAAAAAAAAAATTAGAAGCTGACATGCAGACAAAAAAACCACTGAAAATAAGACAGAGTGAAGTAAACAAAATTGTCCAATTGCCTTTGGACAATTCAGATGAAATTGGGTTCCCACTGGACCAGACACTAAATGAGCCTAATATGAGAGACATCTCAAAGAATTTGAAAACTAGTAATTTTGCTCAGTTTTCAAGAGAAGTTTTCCATGTTAAAATTTGCAGGTACACTGATTGGAGTCAAGACCATGACAATGCTTTGTTGGGATTATTCAGTAGATAATCTTCGTAGTAAATAGTTATTTCTCTTGCCTTTACCTTGGTTTATTTTCAGGGGTTTTTTGTTAGTTTTTGTTCTGTTTTCATTTTGTTTTGTTTTCCCATCCTTTTGATTATTTTATTTAGTTCTTGCCTTCAGCTACCTGTCTAATTATAATTACAGCAAAAATTATTCAGGAATGTGTTTGTGGAAGGTAAGAACAGGAATGTCACCACAGCTCAACAGTGACAGTTTGATCCATAAATCAATGACTATGAAAAAGGACATTTCAGACAGTCATTCATGAGTGAGTGAGACATCCACTGAGTTGTTTTCTGGTACAGTAATACTACAAAAAATGCTTTTTTCTACCAGAATACATTGTAGCAAGTGAATTTAAGAACTGCAGGAGGTCTAGAGCATCCATTTTTGAGATTGTTTAAGATCAGTCCCCCTGTGTAGCTCAGGCCTTCTTCTTCAGTAGTAGTAATCTTCAGTTGATCCCAAGTAGTAATAAGAAAATATAAGAAAAAATATGGGGCTAATTTTCTTTTCATAGTGCATAATTGTAGTTCTCTAAGAATTCATTAAGAATCAATAAAATGCAGTGTCAGAAGGCAGCTTTTGTATCTGACAAAATAATCAGTAAATAAACTAAAACTGGTCCCTATTAGCAGTTTTTAACAATATGGATCACACAATTCCTATGCAAACAGGCTTTAACGACATGAAATCTACCAATGGATAAGTTGGCATATAAACACGTTCCAAATCACATGGTTTCAATCACAAAGTTTTGTTTAAAGAAATTCAAATTTAATCAAATTCAGATTTAAGTGACTCAGGTGTCTAATTTTCATGCACCTTCCTAATGCTTCGATACACACCCATTAAAGTCAGTGGCAATCTCCCATTAAACCCTGTGGGAAAGCATATGGTAGTAACTGAATTATTCAGTTTTCTTATAATCAGGTATCTACATATAAAATTATGAGTTAGTTGCCTCCTACTTAAAAGATTTAAGACTAGGCTTAATGTTAAATATGTGCACATTTTGCAGTAGAAGAATGAACCTCAGTATATAGTTACATAATATGACACATTAATCCCTTATGGCCTGGCAGTGCATTAAGATGCCATTTATGGCATGTAATAGGCAAGGAACAGATATATTCTATATAAGGTTATAAGAAGCACTTTTTAATACTGTTGATGGAGAAAAGTTTAACTGCAAAAATGAACTTAATTAGGCAATGTAGTTAACAGTAATTCTTAACACAGTATTTAACACAAAATTCTTATAATGTGGCCAGGTTCAGATCATACTGATGAGATGTGCATTTGTTTATCTTTATAATAAATCTTTCCTTTTGTTCTCCAGCCTGCCAGTATCAATCTTTGATAATCCAAGGAACCCTTATGTGTTTAATCAGAGCTTAGATTAAGATGTTGGACCCAATAGCAATAGTGATGCTGGGAATCACTAGAGGTCTGGAAACAATTACAGTTGGTGTTTAATGTATATATGTATGCACTAAAATGTCAAATAAAGAGGTACTGTTAATAGCATTAATTTAATCAATGGATTTGTGAATTCCAAAGATCCTAGTACAGTCTTTGCCTTGGAACAGTTTTATGAAGGTTCTTTTGCTAATGGATAATACAAATGGATGTTATGGAGTGCCAGCACTGAACCCAAAGTCATGAGCAACATTTCCATTATTCCTTTCAGTGGTAAATCCTCAGAATCTTTACCCACGTATTTAGGCTGCAGCTGATGTGCATATCCTCCTGCTATTTTTCTTTTCTCATTTATTTCTAGGCTGCTCACTTTGTTAGATTGAATTCTGTCTACCACAACAGAATTTTCAACTTCAATATGAAACATATTAGAGGAATAAACCATAAATGACTTTAAATTTTACAAAAGGGTGTCCATAAGATGCCATCACACAAAAGCATAGAACAAGAAAATAAGTACAGTAAAATAATAAAATATATATTTCACTGCTCACTCGCTCATACCATAAGACCAAAAGTTATGTCTGGCTCTAGCTGACATGCCCTATTCTTTAAATGGCTGAAAGGACAGGAACAGATAGTAATGATTAGTTTCTGTAGTGAGTAGAAGGGAGATTTCAAGGGAAGCTTAACATTTAGCCTATTAATCCCTTTTTTACATCTCTTTGTATCTGTTTCCCTTGAGACCTGCAGGTGAGCTTTTTTCTTTCTCATGAAGCTGGTAATGACAGGAATTTTGTCTTCAGCTGTTTCTTTCCTCTTTCTCAAAAATTTAGTTCATATGAAGAACATATTATGTTGTTTTCTTACCCAATAAATCTCCCCAGCCTTGATGATTGAATTAGAGATACAGCACGAATATACAGAACAGGATCCCAAACTGCCATAACTTGCTTATAGCTATGAATAGGGTTGTTCCCATTTAAATCTTTTGAAGAAAGGTGTTTCTTCACTGTCACCACTGATACAGTAGCCCCTTACACTGTATAACTAACTGAGATAATTCTATTTCTTCCAGGCTTTACTTGGAATCAAATTATTCAGGCTTTTCCTTGAATTTGGTGAGTCTCTTGAATGGCCTCTAAAAGCCAGGACATGGAGTGGACTTGGTGTTTGGATCACTGGAAAGGTCAAGAGCAGCACTATCTCTATCTATTACTGACTCCTGCAAACCCACAAATGATTAACCTCGCAACTAAGCTAAGTGTGCTCCATAAGTTCCTCTCAGGTCTGTCTCTCACATCCACGAGAACTTGCAGTTTTAACCCCCATGTCATCTATTCCTTGCTATTTCTCTGTCTCAACTGTCTTTCTTTTAAAACTACTACAGTTTTGAATTAGGCCATTATTTCATCCTTGAAAATCAGTTTCCATTTACCCAGTTCACCACTTTCTGAAACCACAGTAACTCATGATTGCTGGGGCCAGAGGGGAATTGCCTGGGAGATGTGTAATGCACTGAGCTAACGTGTAAGGGTAAAGTATAAAATTTAAGTTATAAATGAAAGTGACAAGCAAAATTTTTCTCCACTTAGCTTTATTAATGATGCAATATTTTATTGCCTGTGGCTAAAAGTATTTATTGTCATTGTGCTTAGCTGTAATTTGGGTTCATAATTCAGTTTTCTTTTCACATTTTTTTCATTTCATTTCCCCCCCAATATCACTTTGTTTCCATGCAGATTGTTGTCATAATCTGTTCATGAAGTAGTAAGTGTGTGGTCTTCTGGGAGCAAACACATGCAGATTTGCATTAATCTGAAGAAGCAAAAGCTTAACTGTGGGCTTATTTTTAAGCATGTGAATATGCGGCTGAAATGAATAGCTATGTAGATTGTCCTTCCAGGGTGACTAATAAAACTGCATGTGTATTTTTGGTTGTAGGCACAAACATATATCTGGCAACATCAACCAGCAATGCCTTCAACACTTATTTAATTACAGAAAAAGTCCCACTGAGAGCAGAGGGAATATTTGTATGCTTTAAATTAAGTATCTAGTGTGTGACAACCAGTGTTAAGGATCTTGCAGTATCAAGTCTTGGATTTGTACATCATATATTAATGCGATTAGAGAAAGACAACGTCAGTGAACAAGAAAAAACTTCAAGAGGAGAGTTTCAAAAGATGAAATGGTTTGATTTAGAAAGGAATTGAGAAAACCTGTCAAAAGTATGTGACATGGTGACTGCTATTGAAGTGTGAGAATGAGAATGCCCCTTTTCTCTGATAGATAGTATAACAAGCAAAATAAACAGCAAGTTGGAAACCATTATAAGGAAACACTTTTTTTCCTACAGTGTGTAATTAGGTAATAAAGTTCATTCTCAGAGGAAATGAGGCCAATGAAGATTCCTAGTGAGATGGAATTCCCAAGGATAACGGTGGTACCTGGAGTTATCACAAATTATATACGAGTAATGCAATATTACTCACTGAAATGGCCATCAAACCTTGTGCTCCAGGGCTCAGTGAGATTAGTGCTACTGGACACAAGCAGCTGATATCTGACAAAAGGGACGAGTTATATGCACTTGTTAGATAGGAGGGTTTTCTGCCATCTTCTCCGTTATCTGGTGACAACCAGTCTCAAACCCAGCACTAACGCTTGGATAGAATCACAGTCTTTTCTTCTGTAGGTCTAACCTAGTATGAGAGTATCAATTCTTCTGTGTATCTGCCTAATAGTCAATGTGTTGTCTCTTGGTAGCTTTGTGTGGTATATTGCTAGTACAAAAGACTGTGTGTTGAGAGATTTCTTCAATCCGTGTTGAAAAAGGAGGTAAAAGAGACATTGGAATTTTTTTTGGTTGGTTGGTTGGTTTGGTTTTTTTCATTAATTGAAATAACCCCACTTGATGATTAGATCTTTCCATTGCAGCATTTTTCAGCATTAGTGAGCCTATAATCAAATTCTATTCTTTCATCCCTTTTAATTGATTTTAATATTCTTTTCTTAAGATGAAAATTTTTATTATACTTTCAAATCAAGGATCTCATAGGGTAGTTCCTGTCCTTTCTGGCTATCTTGCATCTTGATTACCATCATTCTAAAGAGAATGTAGAAGGATGAAGTCCATGATGACCACAACAGAGCAGAAGTAGCATCATGAACCTGTGCTATGTGCACATGGATAATGTAAATAACAGTGGGGTCTGACAGTAGTGCCTTTTGCTGAAAATCTGATCCTCAGGATCATGTAGTTTTTTCCAAGTTGATTCAGGTGAATCAACTTTAGGTGAGCACTTAAAATTCCCACATAGCCAGCAATGACAATTATGTGTATTTCTTTGCCTTATGCATCTTCAGGTGTGGATTACAGTAGTTAACGTCTTCTTGATAAGCACTGCCATGTTCATAGCAAATTAGTTCTGTTTCACTTCTCACTTCTGTTATACATAGATTTTAATTGTTTAATGTAATATTTCTGCTTAATTACAGGAAATGTTGCTTACTATACTGATAGTAAAATGAACACAGGCAATGTAAATGACATTGTACATTTTTACAATGAGAGAGAAAATTATTAGTTATGAGATAGAATAAATTAACTCATGCATCTAATGCTTTCAAGAGGTGTTAGAGGTGGAGGTAGGAGGTGTTTCCATCTTAGTCCTTTCTGTAGAGGAAATGAAGAGTCAAATTATATTAGACACTAAAGAGCAGAAATGGTCTACGCAGCCTAGAAAAGCATACCATGGTACCCAAAATTTATAGACATACAACGTATCATCTTGAAGTTTCTACATTCTCAGGATCATTTATCATTTCCAGTACATTGTAACACCATAGCACACTCCCTCACAAATTTTTTTAGAACTCAGTCATGTGAGTGCAAACTGGTTGAAACATGCTTGCAGGAGAGGGCACACACATTAGAGGAATCACAAGTAGTAGTATGAAGTAGGAACTGCAAATTGATTACTTTAGGTCAGCCATGGAAAACCTCTGGAAACTTGGTCTTAACTACTAAAGAGGCTGTGAGTCTATAAATTATTTCTGTTCATTGTCCAGAGATTTAACTATGGCAATCCCTGGGGATGGACACTATTCATCCAGTAATAAGGTCAAATTTCTCCAGAAATGTGTATACTTCAGCTTTACTCTATCTAACCTGTGTTTATTCTTTCTTTTTTTTCTTTCACATATAAGTGTTTGATGCTTCCTATGAAGTTGAAGTTGCTATTCTAGGAGTTTTACAAACTGAGCAGGAAATTTTTTGAGAAGCAGCATTTTAAGAGGGGGCAAATATATTTATTTGCCTGAAGAAGGATACTTTTGTTCATGAACCCTTGATGCAGCATAAAGCTAACACCAGTCATCTCCAAGAGTTCACAACAAACAGTTCAACAAAAACTGTCAATGTTTGCCTCTCAAATTAAGTGCAGCTATTCTTCAGGCTGAGGGACCAACAAAAAAACCAGCATCGTGGATAGGAAAAAAGGGCAAGGAAGTGGAGCTTGCTCAGCAGAGAATCCAGGTTTTGAGCCTGGTAGAAAAATAATGGCCAGTTGATAGAAGGAGATGCAGAGAAGATTGAAGGATTTTGAAAATGATTATTAGATACTTGGTGGAGATAGTCTTTTTTGGTGAACTTTTTAATAGAAATAATTTTCATTCTGACATTGAGTGTGAACAGATTTTAAAACCTCTGTTTACCACAAGGGATTTTGCTTTTCCAGACAGCCATACTGCCAGCCAATGTTGCAAAGGCATCTCCACATTCCTCCCTCTGCTACCTCCCTCACGGTAGCTCCTTCCCTTCCCTTCCCCATTCCTACTGGGTATATACACCTAGAGGATTCATCATGCTGCTAACTCTCCTGGCATCACAAAGTCAGTGGAAATAAGCACAAGTCACTAATAAATGTTACATCCCAAAGCTACAGCGTGAAGAAAGATGGCCTCCTTCCCAGAAGCTGTGCACTGAATATTTAAATTTGTTTGCAAACCAGCACTGAAGGCTGTGTTGTCAGCCCGGGCACGTAGCTAAGTGCAAGTGGTGCAGCCTGCAGTTAATTAGTAAGTTTGCTTTGCTCGGCTGTGACTGCAGCAACTTTCTTCTCACAACATGCCTTTCATGTACATAGCTGGAAACAAAACCTTCCACAAAGAAGCTCTGTCCACGTGCTTAACTCTCCTCTGGGGTGTCGCCAATTCACAATCTCCTGAGTAAAAACTAGTCAGTGTTAGTGTGAATATACAAGGGGTTTTAAATGTTCTTATTGCATCTCACTATTATCTAAAGATTTTCTTTTGATATACATTTTCTCTGGTATGCTTAGTGCTTTCTTCTTGTACAGAATCTATTTCACATGCACTTATGCATACATTAAGAGTTATATGTGGCTGGTGTGATAATGTATATATTGTTTATCAATTTTCCATTATATAGACAATTGGAGAATTTAAAACAATTCACAGAATTAAAATAATAGGAAAATGCTGGTCTTTTATACAATTTTGGCAAAGAAGTCTAGTCTTTAAATATAAATAGCTAAATATACTTGTGTTATTTGAAATGTTAAATTATTTTTCAAAAAAATTAAGTAAGGCAATGGGACAAGAGTGAAAGTGCAGAAGATGGGGACAATGCCTGCTATATTATAATGTTTCCCCTCATTCGTTGAGGATTTATCTTGAAACCAAACTTGCTCAGGATTTTGGAAGGTTATTTTTGCCTGCATTTTGAAACCTTTGGTCATAATTTGCTTTTCTCATGTATACCAGAATAAATGGTATTCATCTTAATTGAGGTCAGTGAAACTACACAGTTAAAACTGATAGAAGAAAACCAAAGCTTTTAAAGGACACTTATTGTAGTACCTTGGTAAAGGTGAAATTAGTTAGTTTAGTCTGTTAATCACTTGTCAAAGTCTGACATTATATAAAGCATTAGCATCTCGAGTCTATTGTCCAGACAAGGATAATCAGCAAATCCAAGTTTATAAATTGTTGGGTGGAAACAATGGTGTAGAGATAACCCTGGAGAGGTTGTGAAAGACTTCACTGGAGTTTATTTGCATTACAATTCTGCTGGAAGTCACAGACGCTTGGCTTCCTACCTACTTACTGCCATTTATTTTTGATATGCCCCAAAGCATCCATGACACTTATTAAAATAGAACGGTGTCTAGGCAGCCAGCAACGCTACTGTGTCTTGTTTCAGCAGCTGCTCTATTTTAAGAAGTTCCAGAGAGGTTCAGTGTACATCTTCAAACCTACTACATCTGTTGATTCATGTCGCTTGTGAAACCTTTGACCTAGATTAAAAATTCCAGCACTCGAGAAGGGAATCTGCGCAGCTTACTTCTTACTGTTACTTACTTACAATCTTCTTACTGTTGTGGGCTAGCAAGATGTTCATTTCATTTATGTTATTTTCTTTATACTTTTTTGTACAATTCACAGATTATATATGCTTGTAATTAATAAAATTTCACCTCGCTAATCTATATTATGCATCTTTATTTATCTGTGTGGTGTCTTTATTCATCTTTGCTCAAAATATGCCTTTTTTTTTTTCATGGTGCCATTAATACAGTATATGTAAGAATTTTCCTTTTTTTCACACTTATGTGGCAAATTCTTTTTGCAATTTCTGAATCTGAGCCAGCCATGTTAGAGTGAAAATTGGAGCTATTCTCTCTTCAAGCCTGCCAGTGTTCTCACAACAGGATATATTAATTTATAAATTACCCCAGGGAGAAATGCCAGTCACAGAAAGCTCAACGAGTTCCACAGGAGCCAAATCACACCTTTCTCATATTCCACTTCTGTGAACATTCACATTCAAATGTAAACAATCTTTACATTTAGAACTGCTTTTGGTATCATAAAAGACCTCTCTGCCTCATGCATCTCAGTGAAATTGTTCTGTCTGAAATGTCTGTTTCTTACAGATTGTTTTGTATTGTATTTTACTGGAGACAAAACTGATGGGAAATAAACCAAACTGTCTAATTATTCCTGACACATTGCCTATCAGAATATAACCACCAGGAGAGGAGCAAAAGGCCAGCTTCTCTTATCAAGTTTGTTCTCGTTGCTGGCAGTTCAGTTTGCTTTTCACAAAGAAGCAGAGTTTTGAGCTGATCAGCATTTTGAGATAATGAGTGTTTGTCTGAGGAACTGGTAGTACAATAATGCCATGACGTGGAGGATACAAGTCAGGTAACATAGGTTGTAATGAGGTACATAAAAGGATAACAAAAATCATCTCAAAAGTGAAGGCCATCAGACTGGAAGGATACATTTCCAGGTTGTTTGAGTCTGCGTATCACCGCATGAATCACTGCAGATACACCAGCTGTGAAAGTTTCCTGCAAAAACTAATTGTTGACAATTGTGTCACCCATTCCTGAGTCTTATTTAATACTTCCTATTTCCCATCTGCAGTGTTTATATTGGATATTGCATGATTACTTTGTTTACAGCCCTGCCTTCTTCTCAATAAATATTCTGGTAAAACATTTTTTCACTTGAAAGATTCAGGCCCACTATCTATTGCAAATGTCCTGGATGCTTCAGAGTGAAAAGAAATGGTACAAATTGTGACCCTTGGCCTGGAGATGTAATTAGGCTTCTAATTAGAGGGTAGGATATAAACTCATACATTTGCATTAAATTTGTTTGATAGAGGTTCCCCAAGTGTTTAGTACCTTCTGGCCTAGACTATCTCAGAGTGAACATAAAATTTAATTCATCCAAACTTTGCTTACTCATGCCTACATAGTTTGTCATTCTGAATTTCTTTATGCAGAATGCAAGTGAAATGTAATTGTCACTGGAGAGGAATCACACCAGCTAAACAGCACATACCCCTTCTTGTGTCTTGCAGGCCACACAACAGGGAGTAGCATCATTTAAACCTCAGTGGGAAACAGACACAGAAACAATTGTCCTGTGAGGAGCAGGGAGTGGAACTCGATGATCCCTCTGGGTCCCTTCCAACTTGATATATCCTCTGAATTCTGAGGACAGTGGACCAAGGAAGGTTTGTTGCCCTCTTTGTGGGAGGGAAAAGACACTGTGAGAAACAAAACTTGTCAAGTAGAAAGGCAAAGAATTAGGTTGTGAGTTGAAAACAAAGACAGAGATTTAAAGAGTTAAAGTTGACTAAAGGAAGGGTGTAAGGGTGTAAGGGTGGGAATGGGTATTTTCAGACACCTATGTAAGGCTGATACTCCTAGACTTCAAAAATACGTTTTTGAAGATGAACAGTTAACTTCCATCAGTTTACACACCTCTCCCTCTGCTCATGGATACTCTGTCCAGTGGGTCCGAACCCGAATGTTCCTCCCCTCATGCCCTGCTCCTTTGGGACAGGATGGGGAGGATAGGCAGCACCCTGGGATTCCTGCTGTTCCAGGGGTTGGTTTTGCTTCCTCTCTTCATTCTCTGGCTCAGCCCCGGACACCTCCTAGCAGGCAGAGGGTGCCCCAGGAGGAACAGTGGCCCTTGCTACCCCTCACTCACTCCCTTCAGCCCCAGGATGTGCTTTACCTCCATCCAACACTGGCTGCAGGGTGGACAACTGCAGAACCTGCAGAAAAGCCCCAGGGACTCGAGGCATGTGCAGGAACTGCTGCTCCAGAGAAAAAATATTTTCAGTGTTCCCTACTGACAGCTTTTGTTTGTTTATGCTCAGATACAAATCTCTGCAATTGTTTGGGAATTATAGGTTTCTCCCCTTGGAACTGAAAAACACAACCTTTTCGAGAGAGAGGTAGAGCAAAGCAACTGGCATTCATAAGCTGCTGCTTGGCATGAACAAAGGATATTGAGATAAGACAGTGTAAAAAAAAGGTTTCTGTTCTCCCTGATTATGCACAGACGCAGTACAGGCATGGGGGAGGCTGGGGAGACAGAAGGGGCTGTGAAGTGGCAGAATCACAGATACATCACTCACTGTGGGAATTTATGGGAATTTATCCACCAGCCTTCTTAACACCTTAGCAAACCAAGCTGGATTACTATTTCCTGTTTTTGTTTTTCTGGCTAACTATGGAGTCAGAAATATTTTTTATTGAAGCAGATCAAACACAAAGAGAGAGAGAGCAATAGAAAAGTATACAAATATTGGCTACAGTTGTTATGCCTTTTTCAGCTCTGCAGAATCCTGGAAAACAAGATTTTATCAAAATCTTAAAGGTCCCAATTGTTTGAGCAGCTCCTTAGGTAAATTAGAAAATGAAAGCAAAGCAGGTTGTAGATGATAGCTTTCCTGCTTTTGTTTTTAATTTTTATATTGGATATAGATGGCATTTCAGTGAGATCAGGTCTGTTTATATGTCTTTCCATACTATAATAACTTTCAGATCTAAAAAAAAAAAAAAAAGGCTTAAAATAGTTATTATGAGTAGAAACCTTGGCCAGGCCCCTGAACTGGTTTTATTTCTTGTTTGATAGAAGTCAATGGAAAACTCATATCAATGTCAATACTTCTGAGTTTTTTTTGCTGCATTTATCATGCCCGGATAGACAGGTGATAGATAGAGAGCTCCACATGCCTGGAATATTTTTTCCATGAAAAATGTGACAGATATCACCAGGTAGTACTACAGTAACCAAATAATTCAGCACCAACTTCCAAAAATTCATGATGTTCTCCATTAATCATGAACACACAACCTGTAATTATAATTTTTAGTATAAGCATAATTAGAATAATAATTAGAGGGTTTTTTATATTTCTTTCAGAATTAAAATGATGAGCACAGGTTGATGGAATCTAAAAAACTGTTTGTACAATGAAGAAGAAGATCGGTCCCACATTCTGTGTTAAACTAATATAGATGAGATTACAATTCCTTTAAGACTACCCGTTTCAGACAATCTACTTGAATGAAAAAAAAGCCTCGGTAAGTGGATTAATTCTCTTAGTTGCTCAAACAGGGACTTAAAACTATTCAGCATGGGATCTGTAAATTACTGTTTTCTAAGGGTTGCTTTAAACTGTACACCCCTGATGGAAATACCCTTCACATCTTATGAACCATGTCAGTCAAAACAGCAGCAGAGTCTCTTCATGGCTGAACACAGACATTCAAAATCTGCAGCTAGTTCATTGCATGGCAATCCTCCACCCTGAAGACAACACATCCCATCTGAGCTCCTGGCTCCTTGCTGCCTCCCATCCGGTGTCCCCATTCACTGCTTGTGCACCAGCTGCTGTAGGGCCTGGTTGAGTCTTTCTGTGCACCCACAGTAAATATTGATCTCAGCAGCCACCAGAGTTAAGTGAAACAATCCAAAGGAAACTCAGGTAGCAGGAGGTCACATGGACTTCCTGAAAACTTTGGAAACTTGCCCTGGTGTGGAGGCTTTCCAGTGTCACCCAGCTCGACCCTGAATGCCAAGTTCAAAACCCAGTGACTGCTGTCTTCGCAGCCAGCCAGCTGAGCAGAAGGCAGAGCTGTACTCCATGGCCAAAATACATAATGCACCAGATCCTCATCCTATGTAAACAGGGAAATGACTGTAGCACAGCTATGCCAATTGACTCTAATCAAGGCTCTGGGCCAAGAACTCAAAGGGCATGTCTACAGGGCTCAATCCAGTGGTGTATCACAGATCTCTGAGCTAGCTTCGAGTAACTTCTTATATGGCACAGTGCAGTTCCATATTATGATATGAACTTGGGTCCCAGAATTTACTCAGATTGCCAGTTAGCCTGGCTACAACAGGGGGTGTAGGCATCTATGGCATCAAGGAGATCTCTGTGTTCTGCTATGTTGCACAATACTGTGCCCAAAGTCACACAGATTTATCTGGTGACAACAATAATTAGGGTTTGTACAGCACCAAAGCAACCTGGTTTTCTCTTTTTTTCTTTTTAGTTATATTTAAATAAACAAGATGACAGATTTGCCACTTTATTGTGGTCATGTTCCTGGTGGGGGATGCATTCTCTGCTTTTGTCTTCATTACACTGCCCACATCTAGTCCTTGAGTACTGGAGGTGCTGGGAGGTTTGAAATCCTTCTCAGTGAGTCCAGTGACTGCAAATTACCACCCGTTTACCTGAAAGGATTCAGATACTTTCCTTGGGAACTGCTAAATCAGATGGACGTCCACAGTCCGGCTGCCAATGGCAATGGAAAGGCCACAGAGGGAATGAGCTGGTTAGTGACATCTCACTACATTTTCTTGTACAGCAAAACCAGCTGTGGCAAATGTCAGATCGTTGCAGGGAAAATTATGCTATAAACACCTTATAAGCAGTGGTTGTAAATTTCCATGATTTTTGGACTGGCTCCTTTCACGAGTAACTTGAGATAAAGAGTGACTGTCCCCATGCACTTACTACATGGATAAATAAGTGCTGGAGAAAGGTCTGCTTTAAAGTTTGCCTTTTGGTCCCTTGAGAGGGAGCAATCCAGTGAGTTTGTTTTATCATGCTCGCTGCTGCTTAAAAGAAGACAAAATGTGGCAAGCAGCTCATTAAGAGAGAGAGATTGGATCTGTGTTAATATGCAAATGCTAATCCATTAGGACCCTGCTCATACACCAATCAATCAATTAACTCGTCTGTCTCTGTATTGTTCATTATTTGAAAAATGCTTTTAATCATTTTGCTATGCATTAATTAATAGCATGCCTAGTTGAAAAGAAAAAAAGTTTAGCATTCCTTGGGGCTTACATGTACAAATATTTAGTATTCAACTGTGATTCCATGATTAAGATGTATCATATAGCCAAAGATAGCACAGGGATTTACAGGAGCAGAGATAGAGGGCAATTTGATTTCATATCAACTATTTTATATATATATGTATCTTTTATAAAACACTTGATAGTGTAAACCATTATATGTAATAGATTTGTAGAAAATAAATTCAGAATTTCAGAAAGAGAAATCAAGGGTATAAAATATGCTTTTCCTTCTTCTGCCAAGAGACACCTGTCAGCCAAAATAGTAGCAAATGGACATAGTCCCATTGCCTTCAAAGGAAATACTACAGGAGATATGAATTAAATGAGATAGCAATAGACAGAAAAGCTATTCTGGGTGGAACTGATTTTTCTAAACAATAGTGACTTTCCATTAAAAAAAAATATCGAGGAAGGAAATGGGTCATAATAAGGGGACGAAAATTCTCAGCTGGGCAATCAATAGGTGTGCAGTGGGATGGGCAATTTGAAATTGATACAGAGGTATGTGGAATTATTTGAGAGTAGGATGAGCTGAGCTTCCTGAATATCCTAGAAGTCAGGCAGCATTATTTTACAAATGATGTGTGCTGGAGTTTGTGGATGTTGTAGAACAAGGAAGAGCAGCAGTCAAGGTGAGAGGAGAGTGATAGACATGAGAATTTAAACAAAGGTGACAGTCACAGGGAGTGTCTGAAGCAGATTAACAGACGCAGGAAAAATAGGAGATGAGGAAAGTTCAGGATCAAGGATGAAATGAAGGTGACAAAGAGGTAAAGCAAAATGTGAAGCCTGGTTTCAAAAGAGTCAGGAGTGATTGTATGGAGCAAAAGGATGTTCCTTGGTTGGGTGCAGAGCTCTATTTCTCTCCTTCAGATATTCATCTGGCTTTTACGTAGGTGAGTAATCCCACTAATTTAATTTCTTTCATATCAGCTGTTGACTTCAAAGAAATTCTGTACCTGAATAGGTTTCACAGATGCAGTGATTTACGGGCTCAATGTTCACTCTGACCTAACAGTCAATTTCTAAGCTGTCCCAGGGCCTCATCCTTGTCCCTGAGTCAGGGAAGCTTCAGATCCCTATTTGCACCATTATGAATGAATGACTTCTCTCTTTCATTGCAGCCTTCTCCAAGCAGCCATCACCAGAGTGACCTCTGTGTCCTGGGACAAAGAGAAATGCATTACTGTGCAAGTCTTTGCATTTTCTGCCTGCTCTGTCTTAAGTAACTTAGTCAAAGGAGACTAGGAAAACCCATGCTTATGGACTGCTAATTCTCGGCACACATCTGCCTTGCTAAGTATGACTCACCAAGCTCAAATTGCAGAGTGTTTATCCATTTGAAATCCTGAAGCTTTACTGTAACAGAAGGAAAATGATTGATCCTCTCACTTAGCGGGTTGTTTTCCAAAATGCTGCTATACGAAGGATTTCTAGGAACGTCACTACTTCCATAAAGCAATTTAGATTTTGTTAGTGAATATATGCTGAGTGTTATGCATACAGAGTTGAAATGCTATCTATAGTTGTGACTTAAGCCTTATTTTTATATTGCATGATCTTATACCCTCTTTTCTCTTTCTGAGTTTTGTGAGTTGTGTTCTGTGTTCTATTTTGGGAGGATATTTAAGAATTGGTTCAAAAGCAACATGGAGTAGTAAAATAAGCAGAGGGCAGGACCTCACCCTTTATAACTCAGGTCATGCCACTTATTTGCTATTTATTACTCATTTTATTTTCCCCTAATGTTATGAATATATTATTTTGCTTCACCATGATAGTTTCCTTAAAAACAAAAATCCAATTGTCCCTTTATTGGATAATGTTTGTCCTGAAACTCCTTAAAACAGAAACAGAAGAAATGGTGCAAA
The DNA here is from genome assembly GCF_036250125.1 of Pseudopipra pipra. Classification (NCBI taxonomy): domain Eukaryota; kingdom Metazoa; phylum Chordata; class Aves; order Passeriformes; family Pipridae; genus Pseudopipra; species Pseudopipra pipra. Next base: position 143,479,994 of record NC_087549.1, on the reverse strand, counting down.
AATATAGACAAATGAAATTGCTCATGCAAGGTCATCCTCCAAGCAAGTAGCAGAGCTGAGAATAGATAAATACTGAGATGTCAAGCGAGCACTGTGGAAACGCCAAGGACCAAAGCATATGTTTTAATTTTAGGGGAACTGTTGGTTGTGTAAAACAGAGCTACTTCAATATTAACCTGTGCTCTAACCTGCTGTATGCCCTGTAATACTCAGAATATACCAGGCTTTGGGGGTGTTATGGAAGAAATGTCAGCCCCTGAGCAGGAGCTTGTTAGAAAGAACTCTTTAGAATACCTGTAAGTGTGTAAGATTTGTAAAATTTCCAAAACCAGATCAGCCTTTAACTGATTTGGTTTTGGAAAGTTTTCTAGGCTTTCAGAAGATAAAAGAATTAAAAATGAGTTTTTTTCAACTTTTTCATGAAAAGAACTGGAATTGAATTTCTGCAAGAAATAACACTTGTAAGAACATAGAAAGAACATCTTTTTTTAAAAAACAAACAAACAAACAAAACTTCAATTGAAAATTTTTGACCAGTTCTAATTTTGAACATGAGACAAATACCTTTCTCTTTTGTGGGAGGTGGAGTTTGCTAGCAGCTGCTGTGGGGACAGTGTGAGTAACTCCCCTGGAAAACCACCATGCTAATGTGACAGGGAGTGGCCATAAGATTCAGGAATCATTTTATTTATTAAAAGCCATCATTCACATACTGACAGGAAGGGCAAATAAGTTATTGTGGCTCTGGCCCAATGTGAAAGCCCTGGCACTCATTCCTTACTCTACCTCTGTGCTCTGAGGCTCAGACTACAAAATTCTCAGAAGTATTAAATGCTGAGCTGTTTTTATTTTACTTTGCCATCCATAAACCGGGAGTTTAACACTTCCCTGCTTCACACAGAGTATTGGGTGGAAAAGAGCACGTGATGTCTGTGGAGCTGTATGGCCACAAAAGCCAGCAAGACATCCAAGGTTCTGTTGCTAAGGAATATTAAACTGGAATTCTGGGGGTAAAGGAGATATTGTATCCAACAGTATCCCAAATTCTGGTGGACACAAAGGAAATGAATAAACTCCGACTCATTCATCTCAGCACCATTTGAAAGATTTGGACAATGAGTTCTCACTGGGAAAGGACAAAAATTAGTAATGGATTTTTTTTTCCAAAACATTAAACAGGAAATTCCAAACAATGGAAAGTTTAAAACATTAAATCTAGCACCAAGACCATGAATGTATTTCCTTTCATATGTATTTGCTTAGATATAAAAAGAGTTAAAAATATTTATTGCCTTTTCTTCCGAGGCAGAGACAACATCTTTTTTTCTTAAAGTCATAGGCATCTGATCAAGGGGTATGTTTATATATAGCTAAAGCCAGATAGGCTGCAGGTTTTATGGTTTGAGTATGGAGATGTGCAGAAATCACATAGCTCTCCGTGCTGATCTCCCCTGCATTCCTGGGAAGAGAGAACTGCAGAACTAAGCACTTCTGACTCTTGAAGAATTCACCAAGAGACACTTGCCTAACCCTGTGATTACTTCTATCTGTGCCTATAAACATACTGTAAATCAGTATGGTATGGGAAGTTGTCTCCTTGCATTGATTGCAGATAACAGATGACATTTTAAACAAGAGAAAAATGAAGTCCTCCTGCTCCTGACATTTTCACCACTTCTTTTCTTTACTAATTTTCAATGTCAGAGACAGTTTGTGCCAAAGTGCTAAAGTGTTGCTTCCATAGATTTGCAAAGTGAATTAAGCTCTCCATCCATCTCCTCTGAAGAGAGTATTGATATGCTCCTCACTGTGCATGAGGGAGGAGAGAAACAGCTTTTCAGGGGCATAGAACTGGCAATTATATATAAGAATTAACAAGCTACAGGTTTTCAAAAGAGTTGTATCCTGGCTTAGATTTTAGCCTTCTGTCTCTGAGAAATTTGAGTAACTATTCAAAACTGAGACATGCATCCTTTAGTGCACTGCCTTGTGACCAGGCCCCTCCCTGCCCCCTTACTTTGTCTCTCAGAGCTGTTTGATAGGTTTGTTACCAGAGTTAGACACAGAAATCTGGACATAGGCAAATGAAAGACCTGCACCTTTCAGTCAACCCTTTCAATCATCATAATCATGTTGTTCCTAGGAAATCTGAGGTAGATAAAAGCAGATCCATGATCTTCCATGAATTTCCTACAGGAAATACGAAAGCCAGAGTAAAAAGCTCCTCTCTGGATCTAAACAGTCACTACTTCTAAGTCATCAAAAATTATAAGCAAGATTTCCTGAAACAGGATGTCTTATAAAAAGTATATAAATAAGCAAAAGTGGAAATGTACTGAAGTCTTTTAATTGATTCCTATTTTCAGAGCCCCCAAGTTCATATTTTCTAGTTTTATTTAATAAACTAGGACTATAATTTTATTTTTTAAAAAATCAAATATATATCCCGTTCTACTCCCATGGTTCCAGTAACTGGAATTTTAAAAAGACTTTTCCCCACTCCCCCAAGGGTTGAAATATCGTTACAGATAAATTCCGGTCACAACCACTGACTTCAATGCTCTGTTTAAAAAATGTAATATATGCCACTATGCTCAGGAGTGTCTTTGCATAAGGAAGTGGTTTTAAATAGACACAGGTGCTTCTAGAGCTATTAAAATTTTTTTGTCTCTGAAGTAATTTTGGGTGGGGAAAAAAATATTTGCACATGAAGACAGTGAAACAATGTCATTGATCCATCCTGAATTCCACCAGCTAGTGACCAGTTCTCTATCAGTCCCACATTTGCATGAATAGACCTTTTAAAAAAAACACCAGGGGTTGAACACAGATGAGCAAAGGGACTAGTTAGGAACCTACACAGCTGATCACTGGCCTGTGCCTCTGCATGCCTGTGTCTGGATCCTCTCTTCTGGATCCTCTCCTCAGGAGAAATCTTTCCCCTTCCTTCCACCTTGCACCTTATTTATCCTCTTTGTAAGATGAAGTTAATGATTTTTACTTCTCTTGTGAAGTGTGTTGAGATCTGCCAACGAACACTGTCACAGAACGAAAGGGAGGACTGCTACAATGACTGTGATGGTCATTCCCAGTGCTTTGGAAATAATGAAGATAGTAACAACACAGAAATAAATCCTTTCACTAGATGGGCACACAACTGCATCTCCTGGGTAGCAAATCTATTTCTCCCTTTATTTGGACGTTAGCATCTTTCTCTGTGATTTCTATAGGATCCTTCTTGGCAGCCTATGCCTACCCAAGCAAAATATCTAAACAGTGGTGATATGCTTGGCTGAATGACAACTTTTAAGATTATTTGCTGGGAATTAACATTTTGTCTAATTCCTTCATGGAGCTGCTGGATCCCAGCACTACATTTGCACTTCTCCACTGACCTCAATTTTTAGAGCCGGATAAGTCGTATTCCTAATTTTTCTGGTGTGGTCTAGCCCCTCAGGGCTGAATCTTTCCTTTATCTCTAATAACGGTAGCAATGCCATTTTGGTTAAGCACTCTAACTTGATTTCCTTTTTTTTAAGTGAAATTCACCCCTGGGAGATTTGTGTGGTAGGGCCACACCACAACACAGTGATGAAGTCCATGTGGCTGCTTTGCTTCTAGAGATACCTTGAACAAATATGTCCCAGAACACAACTCCCATTCACTTTGTTGGCAGGTCTGGCTGCATCCCCAGCACAGATATTAATGTGTCTTGCTGGACAACTCTCCAGGATTTGTCCCAACTGTGACATCAGCAATGTTTTGACAGGGATTTTAAAAAAACAGCCAAGTCAAAATTTCAGCACAGTGCAAATAAGAAAAAAGTAGTAGGAAAAGATCATGGTACCAATAAATATCTTTGACCAAAAAACTTTGTCTTAAAAAAAAATCTTGGAGAAAATTGCGTTGCTTAAATTAAAATCCTGTAAAATTAGAGCACCGACTGCAATGAATCAGGGAGAAGTCTGAGTTTTTTTTAGCAGGTTGTAGCCCATAGCGAAGGACAGACTGATTAATACTGAAACTGCCTCCAGCAAAGGGATCCTGTCAGGAGAGAGACCTGTGCAATACTCACAGAGGTCTCCTGGAGAGGCCAAGAGCACTTTCAGCCGTGCAGTTTCAGTTTGACAGTGGGTCAGAATGTGCAAGTTTGGAAATGAACAGGAGAGAGTTTCACCTGCCTTGGGAAATTTAAGACATTAATATTCATAAGACAATTTGAGTCACTTCCATGGATCCTTTCCTGATATCTCACAGCAGGATCTAAACACTATACTTTCAGAAAAGGTTGTCTTGTGGGCTTTTTAGAGAAACTTTCCCTCTACTCTCCTTCCCCTCTTCCCTCTTCTCCCCTTTCGCAAATCTTTCATAATCAAGATACTTTTCTCATTACAGTTTCTATGTCTGACTTTAAAAAATGTTTTAAAATTCATAGCACATTGCTTCATGTTAAACGTTGCTCAATAATAGACCATTAGTTTACTTGATGCATGACTCTCTGAATACTTTGTACCAGTAAATATAACAAACTCATGATAATTACTGTGTGTAACATGTTTGTATTCAAACATGACCTTGAACTTACTTCTCAAACATTTCAGAAATGTCAGCTATGATGATGATCTTTGTTCATTACTGAAAGGAGTTTCTGGGTCTGAAATGTGTAACACACATTTATATCTATTAAAAATGACACAGTAGAGCTATTTTTATTGTTTTAAACTTTTAAAACACTTTTAAATCTCAGTAGCCCTCTGAGTCATGTAATCCTGTGACCATCTTGGCACTTTTCCAATCCAAAAGTCTATTAAAGACTTTGACAAAAGAAACCTTAATTTATTTCAGAAGTAGTGACAAGGCCAACCTGCATGCTTATTAACCCCCTGCTAAAAATGTCATAGGCATAGAGCAGCACATTTTGCTGAGGGGTACGTAGTCCTACTGTAAAAAACAAGTGGTATTATTTTGTGTAAAAATGAACATTATAGGATGTTCATCAACACTGGAAAACAACTGCAGCAAATGAAGGTGAAAGAGTAATATAACCCCTGATTTTTTAAGCACCTGATCTTGATATTGAGCAGTCAGTTCCAGCAGGATCAGCCTCTCTGCAGTAAACGCGATAGTCCAGTGATATGTTCCCCTGCCTTGGGCTTGGGGATTAGACAATGAGCTAAGGAGGCTGGAACTGACCAAATGGTTCAGGCAACTTGCCATGGAAGCAAAAACATTCCAGCGTGAGACACCATGATGTTGAAAACACACAGCTGCTGGTCCACTGCCCTCTAGTAGATGACAATGACCTTTAAGTTACAGCTGAGATGTGACCCTCACCTACACCATATTCTGCAGTTATTGAATAACTTTACTCCCAGTGGAAAAAAGAATTCTCGTAAGGAAGAAATTGCTTTTTTCCTGGGATGGTGAAAAGTGACTGCCTCCGAACCAGAACATGACACCATCTCAGCTGGAGCTGCCTGTATTCAGAGAATGGCGAGATTCCTTCCCTGCTTCATCAGTGTAATTGCTTAAATGCTACATTCATGAAGAGTTAAAATTAGAGGGTCTCAGTCCTTGTGCTAAATGCAGCAGCAAGTTCCACTTCTCTGAAGCCTGTTTGCTTCCAAAGCTTCATCTTGAATAACAAAGTATTCCCTTACTCACATTTACATGCAGCTTCTCCCAAGTCTTTCCTAAATTAGGTACTGTCCATATTAGAATTCAAGCCATTCCAGCCACAGTTATGTTTAAATGTGGTTGCATACTAGTTTGATTCCAGCATTCAATTTCTGACCACAGGGTAACCAGGATTTTTAAGCCGTTGTTGATGTGTCCCTTCCCTCCCAAAGTGGTATAAGCTGCACTGTGGTGTTGACGGCAACTCAGGCCTCGACTCGATATATATTGTGTGATTTTGGTAAAAACCATATGTATTTTTGACCTGTCTAGGCTCTTCTTCTGTTTCTCTGGGTAGCCTATACGGACTGTGAGTTGGTACCAGTTATTCCAGTAGGCAGAAAACACAGTTCGTTATTGGAGGATGCTCAGACCTTTGGGGGAAAGACACAGAATAGTATAAAAAGAAAATCCTCTGGGACCAAAAGCACTGAATGAGAGCTCTGTTAAACAGGAAAAACAGCAAAAACATTCCTCATAGCATCTCAGTAGCAAGGCTATTCCTTTCACTTCAGAGGCTAAATGTTGCAGTTATGGCTAGAATGTATTAAGACAACATTTTGAGCAAGAATTCATTACTCAAAAACATATTGTGGATTCTTCTTGTTTTACACTATGCTCAGAAAATGGAGATTTTAGATATTGCTGTGATTTGACTTGTATCACTTAGTGAAACAATGCACTAGTGTAAAATTGACCCCTGTACCAATTATTCAAGGCTGTGCAGAATCCAACCCTTTGGACTTCTGTTTGAACAGCCATTAAATACTGGGTTTACATGACAGTGGACAAGTCAATACCCTGCAGTTCACTAAATAGCGATGCAACAACTTCATTTTCAACCCCTTTGATACAATCTGGTCCAAAACCTGAAGTCTCAGAGCAGAGACTGGGGCTAAATTCATAAATCAAACTGTATGTAGCCCATCAGTTTTCCTGTTGCTATTTACTGAATGATGGAATCCTCATGTGGAAGTCAGGTTTAAATCCTTGCCTATGTCTCAGCTCATATGGTTGAAAACTAGGCTGTGGTTCACATTCAAGCTCTCCTGTATACCTATATAGGGAAGAGAATACATTTTCAACTCCCTAAGGTGGGGGAAGACTGCAAATTAAAACAGAAAGTTGCAGATTTTTTCTATATCATCAGGAAAGACAATCCAGGAATTGTTACAAAACTGTTTTGACAGGGCAGACGACGCAGTTTTTCAAATAGGAAAAATAAGTGTTTATATTCTTAATACTGTTTCTCAAAAGGATCTTAGAAGCTTTTAAGGAAAAGTATCTCAAGTTTCAACTGTCTTGAAAGACCTGGTATACTTGAGTATTCTACCCAGGCCTGTATATGCAGCCATGACTAGCAAGTGGTGTAAAAGTCAAAATGAGTTTGTCAAGCACACTGTTGAGTATGATGGAATTTCTGTGAGGAGTCTGAGAGAGAGAATATTGGTAAGGGATAGAACAGTGCCTGTTTCTTGAATAAGGAGGTGGGTTTGTACCCACCAGATCAGTCTGTGCAACAGACTTTTATAACTGGTATTGTGTAAGCCAGGCAGGACTCTGGGAAGCCACTAATATCACACATACAAACAGAAGCAATAAGAACTAGGAACATAACAACCTTTTGCCCCTGACCTGTCAGCAACACCACCTCTGCTTTTGGTCTACCCCTATCCCATAAGAGCATTCATCATCATGTTCCTTATCACTCTTTTGTAGAGAAATTAAAAGAAAGCTGTGATAAGGTCAGAAAATGCTCTTGAGTGAGAAATATCACTTTTGATTCACCTATTAAGAATTTATTACTTTTAGTTTTTTTAAGATTAAAATAAAAAGTATTAAATTAATAGATTTTTAAGTAAAAAATAAGAAGTAAAAAAGTAAAAGAGTATCACTTTGAAAGTCTCATGGGACGAAAGCCTTTAATGGAAAAGTATCTCATGCTTCAATTAGGATACTATCTCAGAAATGTCTCAAGATCATAAATTAGAATAATCTAATTGGACTTATTTTTATACTAGTTAAGAATGTGACCTTCTACATCTATCTGTAGAAATCTTCAGTCAGAAATGATGCTTCTTTATAAAGTATAAAGCCTTTGACAAGATGTTGAATGGCAAATTTCAGTGCTTTAGGCCACCTTTTTTAACTTAATGGAATATTTGTGCAATTAAAGATATACCATATATTTGGTGTGGTGTACAGTTGAGTACTTCTAGTACTTCTGTCTTCCTACAGAAGAAAAAATTTCCTTTAGTGGAAATGACCAAGAGCAGTAGGTGGACAAATTTGTGTTTGGGGTACATGAAGGAGTTTTTATTTTTCAAACAGAAACATATTCTTTTGATTAATAGACTTTCAGTCTTCAAAATGTCTTTGCTATATCCATTTTTGGATGAAAAGCATATGTTCACCTTCTAATAAGCTGTTATACTACTGCTGGCACAACTTCTTACCACAGGTTTAGCCACAGGAACCATGATTCACACTATCATGTGTTCTTGACTATTTAAAATTATAGTTATTAAGCCGTTCTGAGAAAGCTCTTAAAAATCAGCACATCCTGCAAGGCCTCAACTGTTTTGCAAACGTGTCAGGTATCTCATCCCTGCCACCCACCCCACTACAAATACAGACATGCATTTGTAGAGGGTTAGGTACAGAGCTATATTCTGCAACAATCTCTTTTAACCCATTCATTCTTCAAAAGTGCTCTTATTTTAATTTGTTTAGTTTCTATTTTTTCATTTCACCTTCCAGTTTTTTTCCTACCACTTACCAGTTTATGCTTTACCTTCCCTGAAAGTATTTCAGGGTATTACTAGCTCTCTTTCCTCTTTGCCTTCTTACCAACCCTTCTTTCACTTCACACTTCCCTCTTTACCACAACGAGTGTGCATCCAAATAACAGACCAGGACCCTACAACAACATTAAACCAACCTCCCACAGAGAAATATTAGGGTTTCCCTCATTGTTGGTCTTGCCAGTGTATTGTGTACCACATTTTTTTGGCCAGTTCTGGGGGGGAAAAAAGAGTTACTTAGGGGAAAAAAAGTTAGAAATTCCTATTGCAAAGGGCAGTAGTTTGTTTTTTTTTTTTTTTAATGGGTGTGTCTGTCACTGGGGCCCAGAGCTTAAAATAAATAAACCCCTGGGACCACTGTGCTTGCTAATTTGCCAGATAAGCCTTTTATGTTAGGATTTTGTCTGGACAAAGTGGACAGGCTGGAGAGCTGAACATGCAGGCAAACCACTCAACGTGCCTCTTGCATCACACACACGCATAGCTGATACTTTAATCATCAGTGTTCAAATACGGTTACCAGATATGATGCCAGAAATAACTTCTGACTGTTATTTTTGTTGACCTACCACATTTCTTCACTTTGGCCTCTTGTTTCTGACCCTCACTCAGTTTTGGTTTTGAAATTAGTTTCACAAGTGCCCTCCTCGCCCAGCTTTACCTGTGTGTGGAACATCCCCCTGATACACGGAGCACAGGCACTGTCCATGAGCTTTCCCTGAAGAGCCCCTGGATGGCTGTGCCTGGCTGGCACGGGCGCTGTGGGCACAGCCTGAGTCACCACTCACAGCAGCGTTTGGTCAATGATATCCCCGTCATTCGAGCTAATTCGGTCAAATGATACCGTGTCACAGGACTTACTGTAAGGCCAGGGGATTTCTCCTCCTGCCTAAGCTGCTCGACTTCAGCTGTCAACAGTGACAGCTCCGGTGGGATCACTGCCAGGGCACCACCAACACCCCCTGCCTGCCTGTGTGCCCATCTCCCTCCCTGCTTCTCTCTGCTCCCTGTGACCAAGCCACAGACCCCTGTGGGTTTACTTGGAAGAGGAATGGGAAGTCACGGAGTGAAACTACACTTCTGTGATCCTACTGAGGGGCTGGAGCAGGCTCAGAGAAGGGAGCAGAACTGGGGAAGAGACTGGAGCACACCACCTTCTTGTGAGGAGTGGCTGAGGGAGCTGGGGTTTTTCAGCCTGGGAAAATTGCTCTCTACAACTGCCTGGAAGGAGCTGGGGTGGCCTCTTCTCCCAGGCACCTACCGACAGGACAAGAGGAAATGGCCTCAGGTTGCACCAGGGGAGGTTTAGATTGGAAATTAGGAAAAATTTCTTCCTCAAAGGATTGTCAAGCACTTGAACAGGCTGCCCAGGGAAGTGGTGGATTCCCCAGCTCTGGAAGTATTAAAAAGACCTGTAGATGAGTGATTCAGGGACATGGTTTAGTGATGGGCTTGACAGTGCTGGGTTAACATTTTAGCTCAATGATTTTAGAGGTCTTTTCCAACCTATTCTGTGAATACTTATTTTTTTTTTCTGAACTTCACTTTGGTACCCAAAGGGATCACCTGCTTGGTTCTCCACTGCCTTTTCCCTTGTGCAATTCCTTATTTTGTCATGGGATTAGTCCCATTTGACACCGGGATAAATGACAGTAGCATTTACTGCTGTCTTGTAATAAAGCATTGCATTTAAATGGGCACATTTAACTTGGATTGCAAAGTACTTTGCAGATGTAAATTAAGTAAACCTCCTGTCAGCCCTTGGAGATAAACACAGAACCATACCCTTTTTAGAGGTAGATAATCTGAGGCACAAAGGACTTGAGACAAGGAGCTTGGCTGCCTAAAATTAGACACCTCAGTCCAAATGAATAGATTGTAAATCTGTTTCTCATGTTAGAAAGCAGCTCTTCCCCTCCAACAATATTAGGAAGACAGCAGCATGTGAAGTCTTTGAATTGCACTTCACATCCATGCATGGTAAAACCTTGGGGGATGTTTAGACACTGAGTTTCCAAAATTAAGCCTAAGAAAAAAATTTTGCTGAGATTATTTTTGAAGGAAAATGTGACCATTAATAAAAACTAATTTTTTTTGATTTAAAAAAAAGTCTTTAATCAAAAATTGCCTTCAACATAAAAAAAATAAATCTCTTTTTTTCTTGAAAAGTAATTAATTTATTACTTAGATAGTACAATGATACTTTATGTGAAATTATGAGAGCAGAACAACTATGAGAGAGCATTCCGAAGTATATTCCAGAGACCCAGGAAATCTTCTTGTACAGGTTCCAGAAACAGGGACTGGGATTCTACCGGGTCTTTACAGTTATTTCACAACATCCTCATCTCATTTGTCTGCACCAAAACTATAAATGAGTCTCTTACTAACAGAGAGCTAGTGGGGTGTGGGATAGTCATGCCTTGGGGCAGGACCTGTGCAAGATCTTAGAAATCCTCTCCAAGTCCTGGAAGAAGGGATCTTCTGAAGGAGGCCAGGAGGGAAAAGTGCCAATGGTGGTTTGGCTGAAGGTTGACAGGCTGTTATGGAATAACCTTTCTCTCAGAAAGTCAGAGCCCAGAGGGATTGACTTTTCACCCCCACAGATGCTGCACTTTCTTTGGAAGTCAAGTAGTGACTCCTACCTCCTCTTCAAACCACTGACATGTAGAAGATTTTTAATTTACTGAAACAAGCTTAATTCAGTCAGTTTTTTTTTTTATTTTCCCTGGGTACCAGGAACTGATATATTCCCTTTGTAGTAGAACTGACAGTAAAATGCATCACTAGTAAGAAAAGTATCCCCTCTTCCTGTTTTATTTCTGTTTTTAAACTCCTGCTATAAAATAGCCTTTAGTTTTATGCTTTGTTCAAATATCATATATGATTCATGTTTGGTGAGTCCATGTATAAAAGGTGAAGCTTTACTGGGTAAGATTTTCTTATTTAATTCCTTTAACTGACTTCATACCGGACTGACATTCTTACAATTTATAAAGGTCTGTTTTTCCAATGTAAAACACCTGTACTAAAGGTCAAAACAATGCAACATTGATTTAGATGCTACACAGGGACCATTTGCACATAACTGGTTGCAGGGGTATGTATTAGATCTTCACTTCAGATGGAAATTTAAGATGTATGCAGATTAGTCCAGATAAGTGCTGGATGATCTATTACTTTGCCTTCCTGGCTACAAATTGCCTTTGTGCCACTAGGCATGAGGGCACAGCAGTGCTGCTGCAACCATAACTCTGAATGGATGGATGGCCAAAGGAGGGGAACTCATACTCTCACACCAACAAAATTTGGTCTTGATTGAGTTATATTTACACATTTATAAAAGAATGCAAAGCACACATCTGTTGAAGCATTTCACTAACAGCCAGAATATTTATTGCATTTTTCTGAGTGTGATGACCCAATATACATGTTGATTTGCTTAGCATCTGCTATGGTACTGGAGGAAGAAAACCCCACAGAACCACAGAAATCAAAGAATAGAGATGTGGGTGGGAGGGGATCTCTGAATCACTCCATTCTCCTGCTTGAGGCAGGCCTAAATCACCAGCACTAAATCAAGTCAACCATGGTTTCATCTACCATAAATCTTTAAAATATCCTTGAATGGAGACTAAACAGCCCCATGATCTGCGTTTTCTAGCATTGCTTCATCCTTCCAGTGAAAAAAAATTATCTCTTTCTTCAAGGTGCAGTTTGTGACTGCTGCCCTTTGCTACATTGTCTGTTAGAACTGAGAAGAGTTTGGCCCTGTCATATTTGTAGCTAGTCTTCAAGAAATTGTGGGAAATCTTGGAGTAAATAAAGAAAGTCCATGTTATTAATACATTTGAAAACATATATATTAAAATATACCAGCCCAGGTGCAGGTTTCATTCATATGAGTCATTCAGCATTTCCTAGATGAGATTTGTCCCACAGAGGTGAGGTCCTGCACTCCCCATCAAGAATCAGTGGAAAGAAGACTTCAGCGTATCAGTATCATGTTCTGGATGTGCCTTACTCTCACCACTGCTGGTGTTGCTTCACTCAGCAGCTGGGGACAGCTGCCTGGAAGTAGGTGGAATTTGCTGCTTTACAGGTTCTGGACTGTGTCCCCCATGCTGTGTATTAGATTTTTTTTCTTTGTAGAAGAGAAGAGTACAGCTTATCCTGCCAAAAGTGTTAAAATAACAAAGACCAACTTGAGTGTCTTCTTATCACATTAAGAAAAATAAAGAATTTTCCCTTCCTATTTCTTAATAGTTTATATGTTCCTTAAAACTTGCTTAAGGTTTTATTTCCTTCTAAAATGAGAATAAGATCATCAGAAACTAATTAGATTTGGTTCTAGTGTAAAACCACAGTGGAAACTTTTCTGAAATGTCAAAGCTGCCGTAGTTATTACTTGTCCTGGCCTCTGACGGAGCCAGAGTGGTTTTCAGGCTTTGTGTTATTTCTTTTCTTACCATTTCTTTTTTTGCTGTTTGTTTGTTTTCATTTGGTTTGGTTTGGTTTTTTTGATTGGTTGGTTAGTTCGTGGTTGTTGTTGCCTGGTCGACACAACAATGGTAAAATATTAAAAAAAACCCCAAACTACTGTGTATCCTGAAATCATGTATACCACTCTCACTTCTCACTTTTATTTTTTTTTTTATTCCCCTAACATTGACTGTAGTTCTGATTGTAAGAGTCATGAGTTTGGGTAAAAAAAAATGATCACATCTGTCTTTTAATTTAACCAAAGGTATATGAATAAATTAGTGTGTGTCCAGACTATCACAATTAGATGTGATGCTACATTAATATTTCTATGTCCTCTCCAGTTAGTCGACACTATTTGGCTAAGAACTTGGGTTTTTTTGGTTGGAAAATGTTGACTTGGAATGAAAGAAGTTTCTGGGAATTGACTAGTTTTGATACAGTTTTCATTTCTTTGAGATTTTATTGCCTTTTTCATATCCTTGATGAGCAATGTCTTGTTATGTGCTAATAGTGAGGCATAAATTAAAGACCTCTCTGGTTCTCAGCTGGAACCTGAGCTATGCCTTTTGCCACCATCACAACCACCAGGCATTAGAGAGGAATGATGCTGTGTCTCTCACTATCTTCCTAGAATTTCTTCCCAGGCATTGAAGTGGTGATTGGAAGTTAGACTGAATCCTGAAGAAGGGCTCTAGCACCTACCAATAGACTCCTAAAATCTCAGGACTTGGAAAGACCTCAGGAATTGATCTAGTTGTCTTTTCCCTTTACATGGATAAACTATGTGAAGTCAGTCCTTACAGATGTTATTCTAATCTGTACCTAAAAGCCTTCAGTGTAAAGAGTCCATAACTCTGGGGATTTCTGTTCAAAGCTTTAAAAATTTCTAAACTAGAGTAGATATCATGGTTTCTAATTTGGGGATTTTTTTTAGTTTTTACAGAAAATAAGAGCTAATATTCTCCCAGGCTGGATGGGAAATTGAATTAGAAATAACTCTGGGCTGATTCTGATGATGCAGAAAACTCCACCTTCCCATAAACGAGCTATTCTACACAATGGATATACACTCTAATTCTGTCTTAATGAACATAGCAACAGTTCACAAGTGTTGATGGCATTTTCTGTATAATTAACCTCTAATGTAGCAATTCACATCAAAGACAATAGTATATTGTTTCCTGTGCATGTCCTACATAAGGCTGTCTCCACGCGTGGCATATGATTTTCAAAGCTAACCACATGGTTGCTTGTTTACTATGATTCTTTCTAAAATCTTGCAAAAGATTTCTCACAAAATGAGAAGAAATTAGCAAATAACTTGAAGGGATTCGGAGTGTAAACAAAAAATAAAGGAACAGTAAGGGCTGTAGATGTTTGTCTCACATTTTGAGTTTGTATTAGATTTCAAGGGAAATAAAAGGAAGACAGGTTGTAAATTCAAGTAAATTTCAGGGTCAACAGCTTTAATGATTTTATTGCAAATCTTACAATCTTTAGTATTTGCTTTGAGCTCAAACCCTTTGAACACATGGGATTTTTGGGTTTTGTAATTAAAAAACAAAAGCCAAAACCAAAAAAAAAAGCCAAAACAAACCATAGCAAAAGTGTCTAGTGTCAAATTGTGCTGCAAGATGAGAAATTATGTACTTAAACTTTCCAGGACCATGAAAATCGTCTGAATCTATGTTTTGCATGAAAAAAATGTGGCAGTTTCTACCTCATATTTGTTCAGAGGGACTATGTAAAACAATATTGAAACCAGCTGTAGATTTGTCCCCAGGCTTATAATAAGGAGGAATTTGCAAGATCTGCAAAAGCCAAAGAGTAAATTCACCTGAAGAGTGGTCTTTTTGCCACTGTACCAACTGATATTAGCAATATGAGCAAATAAGGTCATAGACGGAGAGAATTCTGTCTGATTGCTTTTCTGCAATAAACAGGCTAGTACATGTTCTACAAACTCTTGCTGGTTTAGATAAACCAAAGGCTTTAAAACAGGCTTGTTTTTAATTTTCTTTATGAGAAATTAGTCTCGATATTGATGGCAAAATTTTTACCTTCATTAATTGATATTTCTCTCACTTTCCCTATCTCCCCTAAGGAGACTTAATGTACTTTCTATAGGAACTTCCTGATCAGGAAGTACAATCCTTGTCGTCATACTCTCACATCATAAAATCACTTCTGTAAATATGCCAGATTTCCCTACCTACTTCTCCTAATTGAAGGTTGTTCCTGGGCTCGGATGAGGTGACAGTTTGAAACTTTTAGTTTCCAGACATTGTTATTCCCTAGTCATTTGCTTCTGTGTGGTAGCTGTCTTTTATCTTCATTTTGTGTTACTACTTATCCTGACAATATACATTTCCATCTGTACTACAGTGCTAGGACTGCTTGGGATTCTTGTATTTGATTCATGTATTTGAAAAGTATGAGGTAGTTTTGATTATTATGATTTTTACTCAGTAAAAGGCAAATTCCCATTACCTCCACAGAATCCCTGATTGCTAGGAACTTCTTACCTGATTGCCTCACTTTTTCTATTTTAAATCTCTTTCTCTAACCGGCAAGAACACAGAAAAAGGAGATGGTTTGTGTAATCACACATTAATAGCAGCTCAAGTTGTAGTTTTTTTGGGCCGTGTTGCTATGAAGAATTATTAAAAGCCTTCAAGGTGAATGCCATCTTTTACTAAATTCAGGAAATTACTGGTATCTGTAGTTAGGCTCAAAACAAAACCCAGAAGAAACGTAAGTCTGCATGAACTTACTGTTTGGTAGCACAATGTGTTATATAGCTCTAAGTTAGGTTATCCACCCCTCTTGGCTTTGTCTTTTGTCCAGATGAATTTTCACTTCTTCACAACAAAATACAACCAGGATTTTCAGCTTCTTCACCTGGAGTGTAAGTTTTTCTTTCTCTTTTGTGCAAACAAATTACAATGGAGAGAAAAAAAAAAAGCTAATAAAGAATGAAGTCTTGTGATTACTTCCTAGAAAAGCCTGAGTACAAGTATTTTATAACACCGTCTATGATATCTATTTTTCTATCCTAAATGTGCTTTATTTACAGACCTGCTAGTTTGTCTTCCCTCCACTCATGCCTGTCCCCCTTCTGGGAAACACCTCTGGTAGGTTTATTATCAGGTTAATTATTCAAAAACATCTTATATGTTTAACTGCCGAATTGTCTTTTTTATAATCCTACTGTGATTTCTTAATATGTCATATTTTCATTCAAAGGGGAGTAAACAAGCATTTTAAGGGCTGCCATAGACAATGCAGAGCACAGCAAGGAGTCTGTGTCACCAGAAAGGAAGTGAAACAGTATTTTGAAAAATATCTATTTCAGAATAAACTGAAATAGGTACTTTTACATAGAAAAATAGTAATTATTTTTACTGTTGTTAGGACTTGAGTATAAGAAATATTAATTTTTAAATTTCTCTCTTGTCTCCTGTATTGATTATTTAGGTATACTTTGGAAAATTATTCTTCTAGTCTGGCCCCATTTAACTGTTAAGGACAAATGAATGCAGGCAAGAATCTTTTTCTTCTCGGTTCTATACACATGATTATTTATAGTAGTTGTAAGTGCGCAGGCTATGGTCACTCAAAGAGTTACTATTTAGAAGCTAAAGCACGCCAGCTTATTGTGTTAAGTACTCCAAACCTTTTGGAATCAATGACTAAAATAGTGCTTCAACAAATGAATTTCACTTGGAGGCTGCGGTGGGACAGCAGCAACCACACACTCACTTCACTGGGCTCATCAGGCTGCAGTTATTTGGTCACTTCCAATATGAATGCATAGATGAAAGCAGGCATAGTCCAGTGAAAACTGAGTTATCCTTAAAATCACGGATCTGACTACGCACTATAAATCTTGTATTCTGAGATTTAGTACTAGAAATTATCAGAAACATTCTGCCTCCTTTTTCCATTCAAAACTTGTGCATAAGTAAATGACTGTTCATTAAAATGTTGTGGCTGCTTTGTCTGGTTTTGGTTTTTGGGGCTTTTTTTTTTTTTAGTATTCCAATTACGCTTTTCCTGTAAGATGATCAAAAGCACAATCTTCATGATTTCTACAGTGGAATAAAATTCTTCCCCCTCAAGATCTCTTAGTAGATTTTGTTCCAATAACATCTGAATGAACAGAATACCTATCATATTGCACTCATTATTTTTATTCTTGAAATTTTTGTTTATCTAGTCAGAGGCCAGAAAATGCAAATACTATTTTTTTTATAAAAATTGTTATTCTGACTATCGCATGAAGCAGGTAATGAAAAAAAAAATAAATATATGAGAACTGTCCTCTTCTTCCAAAAACAATTATCACAATTTTTCAGATGTCTTTAGGACTCTGTGACCTGGGTGAACAACTGCGAATAACAAAAACTGAGTGATGAATAGCTGGAATGATTAGTTTGCAAACAAATCATCAGCTGAGTATCACTTGTCCAAACTATTCACCAAATATTTATAGAGTAAGAAAGTAGTACTGCTTCATGAACAATTTGATTAGATGTGACACGCAGTATGAGTCAAGGAGATGTGACAGAGATGGTGAGCCAGATTTAGTGTGATACCCAGAAATGGAGACAAGACGTGCTTTCTCTGCAGCCCTTCAACCACTGATGTAGCAATCAAACCATGTATCCATAGGATGAAATCATCCAACTTTCATGGACTCCAGTTTAGGAGAGCAGGACTCCAGTCTCTCATAATGCAGTTCAAAAAACAGTGAGATTTTAGATCTGGCACCTTAAATTGAAAAGTCTTTTATGATTTATTTTTCCATTATCAAACCGCTATCATCTGGATATATGCCTCTTATTTGAAATAGTGTTTTGGAGCATATTTTCCTTTTACCCTCCTTCTGGAATTTTGGAAATATGTCTCAATATAGTATGACCTTCAACCTTAATGTTCCTTTAGACCATTAATGAAGATACTTTGAAGATGGAGTATAATGCACAGCTCCAATGTGTTAGTAGGAAACTTCCTGGAGGTTGCAATAATTTATATTGTTATTTTGATAGCAGTGCTTAAATGTTATAAAAATACCTTTTAATGCTAATTTAAGAGCTAATCTGAATTGTTCAGATGGTAGCACTGGTACCATTACATTTTTAGTAAAAAAAAAAAAATCAAAATGAAATTTCTGTATTTCATTGAAAAGCTCAATTTTTCATTGCAAAACTGAGAAAATATATTTTTGACTGGAATATAAACTATTTTGATTCCAACATTTTGCCACTGGTTTTTTTGGGAATACTAGCTTTGGTAGAAGAGATGGCAGTTCTAGGGATTTCAGATTTTGCAATACATTTTGCAAAATAATTAACAGAAATATTAACATCTGGACACGTGTGTTTACTCTGTTTCTCCAGTTTTCTGCCAACATGGGGATTCTTGCTTCAATAGTTTAACAGTGGAACAAAAAATTGTGTTATAACCTACTCCCTTTTTCCCCACAATGTTTAAGTAAAGAACAACTTTGCCTTCTCTTGCACATCACCTGCTTTATGATATAGAAAAGGAGTTATGCAACTGCTGCGTAAGACTTCTGAGTAATTGCTTTATGGAAGGCCACGTGTGCTCCACCCAGCTAAAATCCAAGTTTGTTGTCACACCAGGTGTAGACGAGTCGAATGTGCATTGAGACAAATTCATTGGTGAGAACGGGCAAGAGACCATAAAGTTTATGGGGCTACATAAATATATACCAACTGCTCCTTAGAGTTTTCCTCTTAAAAAGCTTCTGCTCCTTTTGGAGAATTCTGTGTTTAGCAGAGGTGAATTCAGAGACACAGCTTTTGCATCTACTGCCTTTTGTCCTGTAAATTGTCTCCAGATTCGCTGCTAGGATTGAGGCTGGGAAACTGAATCTTTGCTGAACAAGAAGGATTTAGGTAGGAAATGTGAAAACATGGAATCATATCCTTCACGGACCAAAGTTCATATAGACCCATTTTCACTTCTTGAACCATAGCCAATGCTACAGGAAATTATACAAATTTTGAGTAATCATATCTGAAAGAGTGGCAAACACAAAATGCATTATTTATTCTAATACATTTATTTTTGTCAGTTGTGACCAAATATATTTCCAAGTGTATGTTTATATGTATTTACACACAAAGTTTTGACCTGTATAATGTCCTTCTGTGATCAGTTTTCCAGTACAAGCTTGGAATCAGGATACATCTATAGCAAAATTCAAAGAAAAAAAAGGGCCTTGAATTCTTGAATTCCCAAAATTCCTGAAGCAGTTTTTATGAGGGAATGTTCTGGTTTTTTAATTTAAGAAGAAATGCACATATAATCTGTGTTCAGACGGTGTACTTGTTTTGAATGGTTGAAGGATGGTATTTATAGAGGCTATTTTGAGCATTTAACTATTGTGAAAGTCAGTTTACCAAAGCCTACAAACTTAAGTCCTCCCTGTCGCTAATGGAGAGAGATCAATATCTCCAGATGGTGACTCTGAAAAACTTTGAAAGATATTTAAAGTAGGATTATGTGGGTATCTTCTACTGTGGCAAAGTTTTGGTTGTTTTTTAAATAGCATAAAGAATTTTGGTGCGTGAGTAGAATACAGAAAAAAACACCCAGTAATTTTTTGCATTTTTGCTATAATGTAAGAAAAAACAACCCTTTGCCATAGCAGGATATTTTTGTGGGCTGATGTGCACAAATTGCTTCAGAGACTTCAATAAAATATAGCCCCCAAAAAAACATCAGCAAAGATCCGCGTCTGAGTATCTTGGGTCCTCCAGCAGATCTGAGATTGAAACAAGGATTTATGAAAATTGCCCAGTGAATTATAACAGATTTTCGTTACAGGAAGTATTCAATTCTGACAAGTTCTTCTTAGAATTAGTAACTTGAGCTTATTAACTTCCTCTTTTTGGTTTCACAGTTTACTCCATTGTGCCTGTTACCATAGATATGGAGCGTGGCTGTTTCCATGGGAACATGTGTGCCATAAACAAACAAACTACAAGGAGATAACTTCAGTTCAGTGCCATTATTCTATGCTACTGCAAGCAAAATGTAAATATTAATTGAAAGACAATGGGAACCACATTTAACATATTTTATGGCATATTCAAGTTGTTATTTAAATATGCATTTTAATGAAAATCCAGCAAGTCAAAGTCATCAAGTTTTTACAAAAATATGAGATAATAATTTAAGAAGCTTAAAATCCCAGTTCTAACTCCTCTTTTACTCTGATCATATAACTTTGGCTCTGGGTCTCAGATTTCACCTTTATGAAAAAAGGGTAAAAATATTTACTTCCTTTTACAAGTCAGGTGAAATAGTTGTGGTTCAAGGAATTATTCAAATTAACTGCTGTTATTATTATTTGAGATAACACCACCATCATCGACAACAATTTGAATGATAAAACTGAACCCAGAATATGTTCCTTGTTACAGTGGATCTATTCATTGAAATAACAGCAGTCTCACCTGAAACTGCACCTGACTTAAATGTGTAAATTGCATATGACCCTGAGCTTCTGATAGCCATAAAATATGTCTCAACATTGTAAATTGTTTAAAAAAATGTAATTTTAAAATATTAAAACATTGAAACTATAAAAACAACTTTTTTTTTTTTTAATCTCAGCTATGCAAGGCACAAACTGGATCTGATTCCTACCATAGTCCAGTTAATGGCATTTAAAATTGTTCATATCTTTGAATCTCAAATTAGAAGAAGCTATTTTTAAGATGGTCCCAGCATTGGTGTCCAATTATATATGTACACATGGGCTTAGAAGGAGAAAGAAAGGTTTATTTTCTATGTTTGACTTGACAAAACATTATGAAAAATAAAGTGTCAACCTACATGGCTGTTGAGGCTGCATAAATATTACACACGTGAGTAATATGAGAGAATTTACATTTAGAAAATGCAATAGATTGGAAACAGAAGTAGAATCATAAGAGCATTAAGTCTTTCAGTGCTAGTAAAAACATGAAGATTAACCGCCACCTGGGTAAATCAAGAAAGTGTGATTTTAGAATAAAGCTCCACTAAATGTTCATGAAGCCATCACCAGACTGTTCAGTGTGTGAAGAACTCATGTCAGCGTGGAAGTCCGATGCTGGGAACATCTGAGATCCCCTGTCAGCCAGAAGCAAAACCACCCTCCCCAGCAGCTGCTTTCTGTTCAAATCAGACAGGAACTGCTGAGCGAGGATGTTGGGGACTACCAGGGGATGTGTAAAATTTACATATGTGAGCCAGACTCAGCTGCTGAGAGAATGATGGATTTTTTCATTCAACCTCTATATGAACAGTCCAGTATGATTTTACTAATGCAGCATCATAAAATTCCCTCAATCACCACTGACAAAAGGCTGAAGACCTGATATTCTCTCTGATATTGAGAGCTGAGGGAAGAACGACTCAAGAACTTCTTTCCTCTCCATTTCCCAAAATATGATGAAGATATTGCTCAGACTGCCTCTGTTGCTGGGAGAAAACATTAGGCACAAGCTGTCTCCCAAGCAGTCTTCAGAGATAGCTCTTCCAGTGAGCTCTACCCAAGGTACTTCACTTCTCCAGCGTGATTCCCTTTCTAAAAGTGCAGGGACCTGCCTCCTCTCATATCTACTCTGTGAGATACGGCAATTACTGTTCACCACAGTTAAACTGCTTAAATGAGAGAAGGGTTTAGAAATATATGGCTACAGTTCATTAGAGGACAGTGCATTTTCACCCCATTTCCTGGAGGCTGTGTTCTCACGTGAGTACAGTGACACGTGACACATGACTCTGGGTGATACAACCGGAACCCAAGTCAGCAATCCAGGAAATGTCACTTATAAAGATTGCTCTGTGAAAAACACACAAAGCAGAGTCTCTTATGTCACTCCTTTATTTAGCTGACACAAATTAATAATTTTTGGATTTTTTCCTGATTTGATGAGTTTGTGGGGATAAAGATACTCAAAGCATCAGACCAGAACTGTGCCGTGCATGTTTCTTGCCTGGAGAAAGATACATTGGTGCAGGGCACATTGCACTATTCTTGCCTGGAGAAAGATAATCCTGGTAGCTACTACAGCCTGCTTAGCAGTTACAGCAAACCTGAAGTGACAACAACTTATTCTGGTGTGTCCACACAAGTGTCCTAGAAGTCTTAATATCTGAGGTGGCTGGCTGCCTGCTTTGCTTCTCCTTTCTTTGTGCACTATAAGAAAGAAGAAGAGATGAACAGGACTGTAGATTCATTTAACCCATCTTCCACTTTCAATTCCTGCACTGCTATGACATTTCAAACTTCCTTTGTCACAGCTGAGCCACATTTCCCAAAGCTGTTGTATCACAATAGCTGGTGGCTGATTTAAAATCACCCATATGCAATGTATTGCATTAGCCTAAGCTTTGCTAAATGATGAAGAACAAGATTTATGTGGTTTTTGTTGCTGGAAATTTCAGGCAAGTGAATGGTGTGAAGCTCAAGTGCTGAGAAAGCAGAAAAAAATCCTCAAAAGTCTCAGAGTATAATTTAAATCTCATGAGTTAGTGTGGAGATTCTTGCCTGACCTGAGTACTGGCCAATAAAGCAACCTTTAGGTCTTTCTGTATTGCATTTCAAAAGATAGCCTTGTAAAAAAATAGAAATGCTGAAAACGGACTTTCCTAATCACAGCAGTCAGGGAAAAAACCCAACACTGTATGCATTTGTATTAAAAGCCTAAAAGAAGAAAGTACAAAGGTTTGTCTTTCCTTGAAAGCTCTGCAAATGGACTAGATAAATGTGTCACTCATATCAGGGCTTGCTAACACCATGATATGCTTTACATTACAATCTCATGAAGAGCAGTCCCCAATAATGAGATCAGCTCCCAGAAGACAGTACCAAAGTCTTCTTTGGCTGAAACAGGGGTCAGGTCTCAGCCCTCTCTTCTGCCAGCTGCAAAAGGCAACTAGAAGACAATGTAGAGTTAAACCTCAGTGTCCCTGTCACATCTCACCCTTAAAACACTACACATTCAAGTAGCATGTTTGGATACCTCCCTACCTCATCCTTCCCTTCTCCCTAACAGCTGGGCCCTCAACTTTCAAAACTGCAATAAAATATGGAATTGTCCATTTCCACTGCCCAGCCTGCATCTGACACATGAAAAATAGGCTTCAAAGGAAATGTGGAACTTTTACGTGATCCCAGACACAGTGCTGTTTGCATGTTTGCCAGCTAGAATACACAATGGCTGAAGTCATATATTAAGACTAGGAACTTTTTAGAACAAGCACTGACATGATTTTGGTGTTGTGGACAATACCCAAAGCAGTCTTAGTTGCCCCTAAAATGGATTTTACTGTTGTAGATTAGCCAGTAAGAGGAACCTCCGTCAAGAAGTTAGCTTTGATATTGAAATGAAAAATTGAAGAGGTGGTAGAGCTGAATAAAAGATGATATTAGCCATAAGGCATTTTAAAGATATAAGAATACAATGCTGGGATGCCAGGCTTTGGTGTATTCTGTATCTTGGGATCTTCTACTTGTTTGGATAAAACACCTTTGCACAGCAGATGAAATCTGATGCAATCCTGTCATCTGACTGAATGTGCTTGTTTTCCTCTGCTGCTGAGAACATGTGAATTGCCCCAGTCAGGATCTAGTTGTCCTAATCTGCATAGGGGGATCAAGGTCCCTTTGCTCAAGGATCCCAGATGTTTCTTGCATGACTCACACACTTCTAAGCAGCTAAAGCTAAAGACCTTCTAAAAGATAGAAACTGCCCCTCT
This sequence comes from Pseudopipra pipra, assembly GCF_036250125.1. NCBI lineage: Eukaryota > Metazoa > Chordata > Aves > Passeriformes > Pipridae > Pseudopipra > Pseudopipra pipra. The sequence goes on along the minus strand of NC_087549.1, from coordinate 143,456,244 downwards.
CCGGAGAAAAGCTGACTAGGAAAATTTGAGTTGTCTAGGTTTTTAAAAAAATACATACATATGAGAGGAAATTGTTCAGTGCTTTCAGAGCTCTGGACTGCGAACTTATTCTTCAGCTTGGGCTGCTCGTTAGCATGAGGAAAAGCCTTGTCTTAAGAGAAGGAGACGACTAGAAGGAATTGGTGTACAGCTGTTTATATGCACTTGGGCTTAGTCATCGTTTGTACTGCAGTGTGTGGACTGAGAGCCAGCTCCTGTAGCTGAAGCACAATGGAGTTCTGACTTCCGTGGGTACCGTGTCAGACAGTGAGCAGGAGAGTAAACAGCAAATCAACATTAATTGAGGTCACCTATACTTTGAGTAATTATACAGCAGTACCAACGACAGCGCTAAACAAGAGGAAAGACGGCAGTAAAACGTCTCGAGGAAAGAGGATCTGTTCGTCCAAACTAGTGCTGTAGCTGCTAGACATACTTTTCAAATAAGCTGTCCCTCTTGACTCTGGCAGACAAGAGCTTTTGGTTTCTCGGGAAAGAGCAATTCTCATCAGAGGAGCTCTGGCTCAAGCTGCAGCAGTGATGAGACAGCCTGACAAATCAGGCCCTTTTAAGGTTACTGCCATTAAATCAGTCACTTGAAAATATCAGCTTGTAAAATGATCTTTTTAGTAGGCAAAGGTCTTTTAATTTTTATTAGAGCAATTAGTTCTTTTATAAGTCTCAAAATAAAATAAATCATTGTGGAAATACAGCATGAAGTAACTCCCCTGTTTTCAGTCTAGCACAGGATTTTCAAGTAGGGATTTTTTGTTTGTTTGTTTGCTTGGGGGGGGTGGTGTCTTTTTCCTCTCTATTTACAGCAAGTTTTATATGTAAGCATGGGTTTGGAGGCACAGATCTCTGAAGACTGTGGCTGTGTTCAGGGGGGAAGCTCACCAAAAAGGGAATTCCTTAGCTTTTCTCAATCACATCTTCTTTCATCTGAATGCACATACAGCCCCAATGTAGTCTCCCATGAAACAGTGAAATGACACATCCATATAAAAATATGAGATGTTAGAAAGGTATAATTATAACCCAGTCCCTTCACTCTGTTTATTTTTCTCCTCCAAGACAAGTTCTACTTGGATAAATAGCATCTTTTTTCTTTGTTTGCATTTTTAATGTCTTGTTTACCTTTTCCAACCCATCAGGGTACAAAGCAGTTTTTAAATGCTTTCTCTATGTATTTTTAACCATTGCAGTACAAAACATTTTTATTTTGCTGTTATATTTGGGGCCTTTTTTTAAATTTCTTCATTGACATATTAAAAATTGCATACTTTAATTAATGTATCAATTGTACAGTGCTCCTTGTGTAAGTACAAAACATCAAAGTCATGCTACCAAATAAAAATTCTCTAATAGCTAAGGCATTGATTTTAGTTTACTTAACTGCAGAAATTTAAGGTGTTATTTAACCACAACTCTTTGTTCTGTGTTTCTGCTTGACCTCAGTAAGCAGCTGCAATCCTCTATCTCAGCCACTTCACAGCAAGTCCATATTTCACCTCAGTCTTCAGGTGGCTGTTAACTTAATAACCATACTTTTCCCCAAAACAGGTGAGATAAGGGCATAGTTTCCCCAAGTCTCCAGTGGGAATGGTGAGCCAACAAAAAGACAGTGAATGCTGCTGGGCCGAGGGACAATAAACCAGTGCAGTGAGGTACTTAAGTGCTCAGATGTCAGAAGTCATGGTCTCTGATCTCACAAATCCTGACGTGTTCTAAGCTCTCTACAAGTAAGACATTGAATGGGATTAATCAAATTCATACACATAAGCATGTGGGATGTGTTTCCAGATGCATGACATAATAATGTTGGCATCATGATACAATGGAATCATGTATATACTGTTAGAAGATCTCACTGTTTAGGAGTTAAAATCCAGGAGTCAATCATCTCCATCTTAAGGGTTCTTTAAGAGCACAAGAAACAACAAAACTACAATATCAGCTAAAGATAAAGCGTCATACTGTGAATATAGTATTAATACTTTTATTTAAATATTTAAATAATAATTTAAATATTGCAATAGTTTGATGTATTTATGGACATTCACTCACAACAACTAATAATTGCATCACTGAGAAATCAGTATGGGGTTCATTTTATTTAACTACCAAAGTCTAGATCTCAGCTAGTCCTTAGCTTGTTTTATGATTGGTAGAGAGAAGTAGCCCTTGGAAAGCCTTTAGTGAATGTACTGTTATAACAAAGTAGAAGTCTGAGGTCTTCCTAGGCATAGCCAATGAAGTTATCCACATCTTGTCAAATGAGTCCTGCCCTTATTGAATAGACATCTTTGTCTGTAGCTCTACCTTCACAAAAATAGATGATGCCTTTTAGTCTTTAGCAAATAAAATCTTAAATAGATTTTTGTTTATGTTGATGTATACTGCAGGAAAATATTGACTATAGCATTACTTTCCTGTTCTTTTGCCACATTTCAGCTTGAAATGTCCCCTTTTTAGCTGATCACTCCAGTCTTGCCTGATAGTACTTTGAAGTCTTCCATTCTGAAAAACAGCAACAAACTTTTTTTTGTTCTGACATTTCTAAAACAGATGTTTTGAGAGAGAACTACAAGAGAGAACATGGCAACTGAGTAATCCATTTCTGTGTGCCATGTTCCTGTGCCCCTCAGTGAACAGTAACATTGTGGTTAAGCATATGATGGGGTAAAGAGGAAACTATTTTTCAATGTGATAAAGAGGATTTGATAATTCTTATCACATACTCGGAACCTGTTCCAAGAAGAGTGAATAAGGACTATTAGGAAATACGAACAAAGCTTTATAGCCCTACTATTCCACTGATGTCACAATGTCACAGGGCTTTTCATTTTTTTTTGTATGCTGGTCACATAACCAAAAGGAAATATTTGTCAATATTTTCTAATCATCAGGAATATTATAGTTCTCTGTGCACTTCTCTATAGCTTTGGGGGAAGATGACTATTGCTCTCTTTCCTTCAAACTGTCTGCACAACACAGAACAAGAGATTTCACCTCTGGGTTCCTACAATTAGCCACTGGCTGGATTGCATGTTTGAATTATGTGCATTTGAATTAACCATACAAATGATAATTGCAATTATAACTAAAAGAAATTATAGCTTATTAACCAGCTACGCTATTTTCTCAAAAAAAGCTGCGAGTTTTCTGCCATAGAAGAAGAGCCGTTTCTTGAACCACAACAATTTAAGAATTGGTTCTTCAGTGACTGGTGTCCCTGAGAGTTGCAGTATTTCCTATGCTCCACACTGTTAAAAATTTGGGAACTGGACTTTCAGAGTGGTAAATACTTTGGAGTCCATCCCTTAAAACCTCTTTGCCTATGCTTAACCTTGCCTACCTCTATGATAAAGGCTTACTAAACTCAATTAATCTAATTATTTACATAACTTCAATTATTTCCTTAAATGTTTATCTATTATGTTAATTCCCTTGCAAGAGTAAGTTCATTATGTTTCTCAGTTTTAGTGATGTATAGCTTCTTTGAAGCTGCAGTGTTTGCATTTGAGTTTGTATCCCTATTTCAGCAAAAAAGAAGAGTCCTGCATTGGTTTCCCTTCTGATCAAGCACCTGTTTTCAGCAGACTTCACTTGTGCTTTTGCTGTAATTCTAGAGCATGGCTTCTTGCTTTTAGTTACACACTTATATATATTAACTGCTTTGATAAAACCTCTCAAGGCTAAGCATTATTAGGGTTATTTCATCTTACCATGGCCTTCACTTATTGGGCTGAAGCCCAATTCTAATGCCTTTTTAAGAAAGGGCTACCCCGAGTCTGCTCTCTAACTGGAGCTTAGTCCAGCTACTGTAATTTGCAAAATAACTTACGTGTTACAATTCTGTGTGTGTTTGGTAATTCAGTGAAAGAAGCTGTCCTTTGGTGGGAAAACATTGATCTATTCTACAATTCTGTGATAATTCCACGAGCTACTCAATCAGCAATGTAAAGTGAGAAATCAGCCTCCAGGTCTATGTTGTGTCAGCTGCCTAATGCCATTGATTTATGAGTTCCTGATTCTCATTCTAGTGAGTATCAACTGCTCACATCAATATTATATGCTCACATATTTTTGAAGATGCAGTGTTAAACAAAAATTATGTTTTAAAACGTTGGAAGAAGCTATTAGGTTTGTATGGGGAAATCCCATTTGTCTGATTGAGGTAAAGACAAGAGCATGTGTGGTATAAAGAGGTTGTATGTCTGAAGCTACACTGTGTTCCTGTTATGATGTGTTGGATGTATTAGAGTAATCAGTGTTGTCTCATGTGTGAAAACAACATTGTGATGCAGATTGTAGCTGTCAGATGACTCTCAATTATAAAATAATCTTTAGAAACGGAGAAATGGAACCATGCAGTAAATGACACAATTTATTAATCAAATTTATCATCTTATTCTGCTTTTCCTGAAGCTGAGGAGTTACTTGTGAATTCACTGCACTCATTGCTCCTAATTATAATCACATGTGAAGAAGCTGGCTTCTGGACACCAGCTGATGCTACTCGTGTTTTACTGAATCATATAAGACACATGACCCTCCTTGTGCAAGCATCAAATCTGGGCATTTGTGTTCTTGTGACTGAATGCAATTAATCCAGTAATTTTTCTGAGTCATTGGAATTTCAGTGACTTTGCATCTTTCAGAAACCTCAAGTGAATTAAAACAAGAATTCAATTTGATCGTATGGAAAAAAATTTTTCTCCTAATGTTAAAAGGGACTACAATTTCCATTAACTGTACCTGAACTCCTATTAATTCAAGGCAAAGCACTAAAATGGAATGACTCAGTGGGATTAACTGATGTATAGTAATTAGACATGATTTTTAAAAGAAAAAAAATCATTTATATCATCCAGGAAGTCAGCAAATTCTCAGTACATAACATTTATTTTTCTGTTGTTGGAGAAAATTAGTGATCATGTGCTCAAACCAAGTGTTTTATAAACCAGCAATTTAGACAATGCTGTTACTCAAGTGACAATTCTCTACTGCACCTGAGGCAAGAGAGTTTAGAAATTTCTTCTCTGCCTGACTTTATATAGAGAAATATCTTTTGGTAGAGATGAAAGGACTTACTGACATGAGTAGAGTAGTTCACAAACTTATATATGTCTTTATTCACTTTTACTGAATAGCTACCAAAAATTATTTTTCCTTTCAACTTGTCTAGTTAACATGATCATATTGTTCAGTCTTCCTGTAATGGAGTAAATCTTTCTAAATGCCTTATGATTTTTTTATTGGGACAAATCCATTCCCCCCACACTCCAGAATAAGACTTCTTCCAGACTCATGGGATATGGCAGTCATTAAATATATGGGTCTAGTTGACCATAGCACACAGGCCAATAAATCCACAGAGTTCTGCAGACACTTTCATTTTATAATTTAGTAGAGGATTGTACATTTTATGGAGAGAATTTTTCCACCCCTTAGTGAATTTTGTGTAAGATATTCACCAAGATTATAATCTTGCAACTGTAAGTAGAGAAATACATTAATTTCACCAGCATTATTCATTATCTATGTCAGTTCAAGGGATGTTGAATTTATCCCCCCCTTCCCTTTGTCTTTAGCTAAAAAGCTTTCAGCAAATGGTAACAAAGCTAAAAGTTCAGTTTCTAGCACTGAAAAATGAATTTTTATGAAAAATCAAACCAAACCAAACCCCCAATATTTATTAAAATGTTTATGAAAAAAAAAACCAAATTAAATATGCCTACCTCCTCTTTTGCAGGTGTTTTTATTCTGTATAAATTAATATTTTTTAATGAACCTGTGATTGCCACTTATGGTTTGTCCTAGCTTCCCTCCATCATGATTGCTGTATTTTTGTGCCCAACATTCTGGAAAGTGATGGTGACAACAATTGCCTAATGCATTGAAACTAAAACTATTTGTTCCTGCAATTTGTGGAAGAGAGAAAAGGATGCTAATGGACAATTATTTTAGCTCATTTTTATTTCCTGCTATTATGTGTGAGTTATGGATACTGAAATTTCACAGTATTGCATTTAAAAAACAGGTTGAATAGAACATAAAACCCACCCTAAATCTAACTTGTATAAACCAATTAAAAATAATCCAATTTCATTCATTAGACAAACTGAGGCCTGAAACAACAAATACGTGTGTGCACTTGAATCTGACTGTCTGAATAGTCCCAGTGAATCCTAACAAAGGAGCTTAGGATCTGGGGAGCAAAATTACCTGGAGCTCTGGTAGCAAAGTTCTGACATTTTTGATTCTGTCAATTTAAGATTTTAAAGTTCTCAGTCTTTTCCCTCCCTCTTCTCTAGAAATAGGACAGCCAAGTAATAAATCTATCGAGACCTCATTTCTTCGATTCACACGTCAACACCGAATTTTACACTACAGTCCTGGACTGTGAATTTTGGTGATTGAAGTATGGTAAAATCTATTTTTCTACCCTTGGCAAAAGAACTTTGGCCACGTAGTAGAGACATTGGTACTTTTACTGCCACCATTAAATCAGATCCCTTAGTGAAAGGTGCATTGCAGCCTAGAAAAAGCACAAGTTTTCATGGAAATAGATGAGGGAAGGAATCTATTATAAATTGTGATATAGTTCTTGAGGACTCATCGGAGACAGATTTTTCTATGTTATTTCTAAGCATGAATTTCTCTTTTGCTTTTAAGAGGCATTTGCATTACAGGATGCTTTCACAAAGTGATTTGGTACTTCAATTCATTATTTATCCTTCTAAAATGGAGCTGACCTAAAATCTCCATGTTACAGTGTTGCTGTAGGAGTGTTAATATTAATGCTGTTTTTTTAACTCCAACACTAGTGGGTTTAGGCAACAATGTTAATTGTAAATTCTTAAAAACATTATGCTTTCTTTTACCTTTTGAATACTTGGTCACAGCAGTCACTTTAAACCATACAGTACTAGATGCTTCTACCTGAGATTTCATTTTGGCCTGTCTACTGTTTTAGATATGAGAAAGTAGCTAAATTTTAAAATCACTAAAATGAATGGCTCCCATGTAGAAGTGAACTGGTATCTTCAGAGAGAGAGGGTAAAAGAAATGCAGACTCATTTCAAGTCCTCTGTTCTCAGCATATCTGAGAAAAGGTTCTGAATTCTGCTTATTCCTTATGATGAACTGTTGGTTTCATGAAAGAAAGCTTCTGCTGAATGTCATGCATGCTCCTGCATTCCTGTGAATATCAGTAGAATTGAAAAACCATTGAATTGAAGTGCAAGATTAAATTCTAGCAAATGATTTCTTACAGGAGCTGACTAAGGCCAATCAAAATAATGTCACCAGCTCCTTTTTGGATTAATTTTTCTGCTTGTTTAGTGAGTTCAATGAACTCACTGAGTACTAGATTTGAATCAAAGGCAGCAACATCAGTTTTAGGTTGGTGATAAGGGGAAAGGATTTGGGCTGTTCCTTCTAATATTATCAAGCCATTCCATTATCTTAATTATACAAGAATTTCAGTGCTTGTCCTTGGCTCATGAGCTAAGGCTTACCTACCGAGTCCTAGGGAAAGTAATCCAACTTGAGCATTTTTAAATGCTTATTGATATCCTTACTAATCCATTTAAATATTTTTAAATGAATTTGTCCTTTCCTGACTACTCAATAGCATTGAATTAGTATGACTACAGGGAGGAAGAAACAGAGTCACAGTTGTTCAAGGTATAGGTTCAGGGAAACTCTGCAAGAAATAATCTATCCCAAATAGACCAACAAATTCAGTTCTTACCCATATAAAAGGACTGTGTGTTACTTCTCCCATGCATGTAACTTTGTCTTTCCATTTTCTATATAATCTCACAATTTCTTTTGTATATAATTTTTCCTCATTTTGTGGTCAGCTGTAAGAGACCAAGCTTAAACCTATGAATTAAGAGCAAATTTAAACCTTTTGGGCTTTGGATTTGGACCTGTGCTTTGGGACTACCCTTCTCTTTTCTTCTCTCTTTCTTTCTTCATTACCAATTGACTTCTGAGTGGAATGATGTTCTAGCACTCAGAGGCACACATAATTAGCAATATAGTATGTTCTTCGGTGGATAATGAGGGACTTATTTATGTACTTCTTTCCCTGAAATGAAGTGATCTGGATACTGTGAAGTCATGAGTGAAGTGATGTAAACACTGTGATGGCATGAACAGCACGAAGGAATCAACATTGATCACTCTGATTTTCTTTTAGAATCAGAATGGCAGTAATATAAGTAAAACCCTAAGCTGAGTGATCTATTGTTGTTTCGGATTCAGGTTCACATAGCCTTACAGGCTGAAGGGAAGAAGTTTCCATAAATTTGGGGAATAAATAACTATTTGAGAACCATTATACTTTACAGTCTTTTGTTAGGTGAGTAGAACTACAGAGCATATTTCAATTTCTGCTGTAGATATTAATTCTTGCTGCCCTCTACCCATGTCTGTCCGTCAGAGAAAAGCAAAGATTTTATGTACATGGTATAAATATATGCAGTCTACAGTTTTCATTCCACATGACAATAGCCTTATGAAATATAATTTTCATTCCACATGACAATAGCCTTATGAAATATAATAACTTCTAGTTATCACATAATGTGGCTCAAGGTGCATGTAAAGCAGAGAATTATAGACATTATGAAGCATCCATATCCATGGGGTGCAAAGAAAAATGATATCCCATTTTCACATGGGGCTTAGATTTTAAATTCTTTCTTGAGATGAAGACATTAATATTTTGATAGCAAAAGGTCGTTTTTCAGTAGCATTCACAGATTGCCAGTAAAAGATAATGTTTCCCTAGTGGACAAGCTTTTTTACAATATGTCTTCCATATGCTAATGAAATCCCCAGAAAGCAATGGTTGGTTCTGTAGTTTGCTAGATAAAGAGAAAAGGAAAAAAAAAAAGACTTAAGAGAATACTTTGTACTGAATAATCTATCTGATTTATTTCACTCCTCTTTCTGCTTGCAGAATATATAAAAATCTATTTAAATTTCAGATTTTTATGGATTTGTTTGTTATTCAGAAATGCTCAGTAAGCTACATTTTTGTATTCTTATTGAAATGCCACAACATGATCCAATGGTGACCTAAGTAATACACTGTTGTTTTATTTTCCTGATTGGATAATTTAAATACCACTCCTAGGAAGATAGAAATCTATCTCTGAAAATTTCTTAAAAACATATTTGTATAAGAGTTATCACCAGAACCAGAACTACAATTAGCAGCTGCAGCACCTCAGGGTTCTTCTCCCTTTTCCTCTGAGAAATGCTTTTTAAAGTTCCCAGGAGATACAACTGGTTTTCATTAATATAGAGAACTTGGAATCTTCACCCAGTGGTGCTTTTATGAGACATAATAGCAGAAATAACTGGGAATTTCTAATGACAGAATTGCACTCCTTGGGAAATTCCATTTTGTTCTAATAGGAACTTCCCACAGTAACATAATAGTTTCTAAGAAATTAAGGGCTTGGGAAAAGTTAGGGAAGAGCAAGGCAGAAAAGAGACTCACCCATACCGAGGGAGCCTGGTGGTTGGGCTGTTCAGTGTGAAATGGGGAGAGCACCTTAGGTTGAGTTGCAACCTCATTAAAAACAAATCTTTTGTCTCCTACTGGGAATCTCAAATAATGATTTTAAGTCACCATAGATTGGCAAGGTGTGTCTTTCCTGTTGGAGATATCCTGCTTTGCATATTCAACTAAATATTCAACATATGAATTTCTTGAAACTCTATAATCTATATCCTGGGGGAATAGCTAAAGTTTCAGACAGCTTTTTATTTCAAAAGGTGTCTTTCATTATTATTATTGGAGCTGGAGTTCCAAAATTGCAGCATTTTTGGTAAGCATCTTTGAATTCATTTGGGACATAGCGTAGCAATTCTGCTTTTGTTGAAAAATAAGGGGTAAATTCACTTTTATCTTTACTCTGTATTGGCCTGCTTTTGGTTTGTTATCTATCATAAACATCATGTCAGACTAGAATCTCTTATTTAGTTAACTGTCCTAAGAGAGAGTAACTCACTCCCCACCAAGTAACTAAAAACAATAAGTGAAGGTGGATGTAGTCTTCTGCTTGACAAGTATAGCCTACATTCATTGCTCTTAGATGGACAGAGCTGGCTGCACTGAATCCCAAAGTGTTGAAATAGGTCCGGTTTGGGTTGACACTGTTTTCTTTAAGGTACACTGTAAAATTATCAACCACAAAAATATCAGCTGCTACCAGTTGACACCTGATTCCTGCAGGATCCCGCTAGAAAAATGCCTACTAACAGTCAGTCTTTTATTAAAGATAAGACCATTTAGATTTATATTTTAAGGTATGTATTACCTGTCACTCTAGACCTCTCTGGACTACAGGGAATCACTCCCCACTCCACCAAGCTAAAGTTTAAGTGTATACTATATAAATTAAATACATGCATTAAAAACAAATTTTTTGATCAGAGAGTTAAAAAAAAGTCAAAGAACTTGAAACAGCCAGCACATACCAGGTATTCATACATCATACTCTGTAAGAGACTACTCACTGTTCAACTTCCATAGAATAATAATTTTAAATCACTTTTGATTATGTACCTCACTAACCCACAGCCAGATTTGCTATGAATAATCCCAGACAAGTACAGAGAAAACAAATAACAATAATTGTTAATAATAGCAACAACAACAGCAACAACTAAAGCCAGTTTTGGTAGCTGTAGATGAAAATACTTCATTAGAGTTCAATACTACAGTTCTTTTACTTGAAGATAAAGCCAGGATGGCTGTGGGGTAATACTGAACAAGGAGGGTACTATTATTTAGTGTGTGGTGTTTTTCAGTGATTTACCGTGTCAATATTTATAATGTCTATGTCTAATATCTATTTACAATTACATTGAACCACTCTAAAGCTTCCTTCTAATTCCTTAATGTAAAAGGACAGGAATTCTTTAAAAGGAGATTCAGGTTATTTTAAATAGCTCTAAATTGAACCTCATACTGCTGTTCTGTGTGAAATCATGGCCTGTACAAGGCAAGAGTGGCTCTGCTGTTAAGTTCTGCGTGTCCAGTATTTTGTCTTACGTTCTTGATAATATTGACTGCACTCAGCAAAGGGAGAGAGGCGAAAAAATGTCATAAGGAAAATTGGAGGTCTGTTTACAGACTCATCACTTTCTTATTTCCTTATACCATTTCCCTGTCCTAGTGAGACCACTCATTGTCCCATCCTTTACATCAGCCCTCCAAAATCTCAGTAGTGACCTTGAAGTTTCAGCCCCGCATGGCAGGAAATTTTGTCTGTGCAATCTTTTTTTATTTGTTTGCTATTCCTAAATGATATCACTTAACTCTAAAACCAAACAAAACCCTCCTGTAACCACAGTTGTGAGAATTATGTTCTTATAGGATAGTTTGGGTTGGAAAGTACCTTTAAAGATTACCTAGTCTAACCCTTCTGCTTATAGGCAGGGACATCTCTTGCAAATGCTCTAAGTGATATGTAACACCCTAAAATGATGTTTCTCTCCGGTGCCCTATGTCACCTCTTTGTCTAGAGAACAATTGACGATAGAATACAATACTATTAAGCAGAAGGATTTGGAGGTTAATTCGGTAATGTTTTGCACCATGTGTATTCAGCTGTCTGTGTGATAAATGGGTGCAAAGTGCCATTGTTCTAACTTGGTAGCACAGTGGGGCCGCTAAGCAGAGCTATAAGTGACAGCAGCAGGGAGAGAGCCAAGGGTGGTTGCCTTGTGACCCACATAAACCAAGATAACATCAACAAAGATGACAATAGGAACAAAGGGAGGCAATCACTTTTTTTTTTTTTTTAATCTGTTCCCCTAATGTAAAATATATCTTCAGGTAGAGACAACTGTCACCCAAAAAAAACAGCTGCATGAGATGAAGATGTAAGCTCCTTCATGCTTACTAAAATAAAAAACCTTACAAGATAGCACCTCACCCACCAAAAGCTACTTTCCCTCTCTATTCTCCTCCTCTCCATCACTCAGCAGAGGATCTGGAACACTGCATTTTTTGTTCAGTAAATGGATTGTAAATTGAAAAAGAAATATTCTGCAAAGATACTACTACTTCTGTTAATACTTCTTTCAGGTCGAGATGGTAGAACTCTGTAACACAAATGTAAATTTAATTCTAAATTTCAGGTCAAATAGAAAATATTTTAAATTCTAGGATGAAATAAGATTTTCAGTTGTGAATTACTTAATGTTATCTGAATCATCTTTTCTTTGTATTTCTTTCTTTTAAAATATTATTAAAGTTTAGTAGGAAAAAGCTTTCTCATTATTATGATAAAAATAATAACATGAAATAGAATGTCAACATTTCAACATTTCAACATAAATTTAAGCTTTTTAAAATCTTGAATATGAAGTACTGTGTGTGTGTGTTTTAGTGTGTGTATTTTATTTTCTTTCTTCCTTCCCTTGACTGTAATAATACTGTCGTAACTTCTCTGATAATTCTTGGTCTCCTCCACACACATCCCCTTTGAGAATTCTCACCCCTCAGAGAATCCAAACCCAAAGTTAAGCAGTTTTACTTAAAAGCTCAGGGATTTAGGAGTAGGAACAACTTTCATTCTCCAGTCAAGAAGCTCTAAGACATCTGTTTAATTTTAAACAGTTAACCCTTGTGTCCCTACTGACTTCAGTGGGAATAGTGGCTATCTGAAAGGTAACATGAATAACTGCTTTTGTTGGTTCAGGACACTGCTGCCATTCTCACTGGAGTTCAGCAATGAATGTATGCAACAGAAAATATGTGTGGCACTTGAACGGGGGGGTGGGGGTGGGGGGGTTAAAACACTGCACAGCCAGACCCGTATGCTGTGAAAATAATTCACAATGCTGTATTTTTTGATGCCTTCCTCTTGAAGTCAGCTAAGTGTTGCAAAGTGGGAAAGGTTACACAGCTGCACACATTCACATGCCAAGAGCTCTTATCTTCTTGTTACCTTACCACACACTGAGATGATGGGCTTATAAAATTAAGGATTAGTTTAACTGCACCTTTGAAGAGAAGTGTTATAGATATTGTAGAGCAGTTGTTGGTAGAAAAACAGCCACCTGCATTGAGGTTTAAGACAAACCAAATGCTGAAAAAGGTCAGGAGATCTACAGAGCCCATACAGGGGGTTATTTCTAAAGACCAGTGACAGGACTACTGTCATGGGGGGCTCACCAGTTCAGACTGCACAGCTGCAGTTCAGTAGGAGCAGACTACTTTTCAAATCGCCTGTTACCTTGAGAGAGGAGTAAGAAAATTTACTCATCCTGTACAAGTATGTATTAGCTTTTAGCTGCAGGTAGTTGTCAAAAAATCAATAGTCCAGCCAGCACAACTACCTGCCTACCTTCGTATCATTGGAGGATAAGGGCAAAAGCAGGATGGCTCAGAGGAATGTAGCATTAAACTCACTATCCTGGGATTGACCAGAGGTTTGTACAGCTTCATAAATCACTATCAATCTGTCAGTAGCAGCAGATTATAGAAAAAAAATGATTAAGCAACTATGCTTACATGATGAGATCAGGAATCTGACTTGGCTAACATCACTTAGTTTTCAACAGAAAAAGTTTCCTGGGCCAGCTGGATAAAGGGATGACACTGGAATTACATGTGCAGGGCAGAAGGAAGTGCAGCACTTATGTCTTAACAGTTGTGAAACTGCAGTTCTAAGAATGAGGGCATGTACAGCATGCCTTTCAGTGTCACACTTCTCATCTTTGGCTAACCAGTAATGTAGAGATCCTCTAAGGTAAAGGCTGGATTTGTAGTGTAATGGTTAAACACCAGTAATAAGACCATCCTCTATGCATTTGATTACAGTCATAGAATTTTAAAATGGCTTAGGCTGGAAGGGACCTTAAAGATCCTGTAGTTCCATGGACAGGGACACCCTCCAATAGACCAGGTGGCTCAAAGCCCCATCCAACATGGTCTCAAACACTTTCAGGGATGGGGCATCCACAGCTTCTCTCAGCAACCTGAGGCCTCAACACCCTCACAGTGGAGAATTTCTTCCTTATATCCAATCTAAATCTATTCTCTTTTCGTTTAATGCAATTACCTCTTGTCCTAATCTCTCTTTGAACCTGTTTGTACATCTGACATCCCCAGAATTTTATAACAGTTCATTCCACAGCCTAAGTGTTCTTATAAAAAGTATGTTACTTTGAATCAGAGAAAAACATATATATCTTTGTTCCTCTTCCAGTCACATCATGTAATCAGAACTGAACCCTAGATATGGTCACTAAGCAGTTCTGAAAATAAACAAAAAGAGAAAATATTTGAAATAAAACCTGAAAACTTCTTATGTAAACTTGTCTTTTATCCTCAGTCTCTCATTTTATCATGTAGTGGTGTAATTTAAGTTTTTAAAAATTCTTCAGTTCCTACCACCCAGGTTTCCACAGCAATAATCACTAATGAATGGTAGGAAAGATTATTCAGGATTTTTCTCAATGCCGAAAGAAGTTAGAATATTATGCTTTCAACCACATTACAAGAAAATTGCAGAATGGGATTGGTCATTACATTCTTAGTTTCACAGACAGAAGATATGCAGGCTGTGCCAGTCTGCTTGCCCTTTAGCAACAGAAGAAAATTATTACATCTTTGCACACCTCAAACAATGTCCTGACCCTCCCTTGTACCTGTAAAGAATATGTAGGACGACTTTTGTTCACAGAACAAGAACTCTGTAACCAGGTATTCTGTCCCAAGAATCAAAGTGAGTCTCATCATATATGCCAAAGATCTCCTCTAATGAAAATTTTTGAATGACTGTTATGGCTAAGGAGGGAAAAGTTAATTTTTCAAGATATCACAAACTCAGTGCTCTTTATTGAAAAGTCTGGATTGTTGCTAGAATGATTTGACAAAAAGAAAATACAAGTTTTTTCTAAGGCAAATGGGGATCATACTTATAATCTTTTTGTATCTATGAAATATAAACATTTTAAAATCTCTGCACTGGAATTTTGTCATCTCAGTTACCCAGTTGCAGTTACTGTTAAAACAAGGATAAGCTTTGCATTATTAACTAATGTGTTCTTTTCCAGACTGAAACAATACTGTTTCTTTTGGCATATTGTCCTCTGGTTAATCTTAAACAAGGGAAAATCCTGAAAGTAGGCTTACTGTTCTAATAGATCTGGTTTCAATTTAAGTTCAGGAATCTCATCTCTCATGGCTTTTCAACACACTCTTCACTCTGTTCCAAATCAAAGCTCCTCTGGACACCTGTGTGTGTTTTTCACTGTTACAAACAGTAAAGCTGTCACACTGTAGAGACGGTTTGGGATCTCACTGTCATAGCTGGAGAACCTCAGATAGTTCATATTATGTATGTGAAGTTTTGGAGTCAATTAGGTTAACACAAGAATAGATGTGCTACAGGGTTCATTATGGTATTGGAAATAGAACAGTGAATAATAAATGCCATTTAGTGACAGCTACCAATGCAGAGAGTTACAGAAGGTTAAGTATATTTCTAAAAATAAATACAATATATTCACACTTGAATGATTAAAATGAAATATCTAAAGCTTTGTATAGGTTCCGAAGTAAAAGACTACTATTCTTAAAGTTGGTAAGCTGCTATGTGTGCCACCAAGCAAAAAAGGTCTTTTGGAAGTTCAGACGGAGCCTAGTGAAGGCACTTCTGGTATTTGAGGGCTTTTTCCTCCTCTATCTCTTTCCAGTTGGTCTCCTTTCAGTTATTACAAAAATTTATCCCATTTTCTTGATACTCTTCTTTTTGGGTACTCCTTCAAACCCCTTCTGCCATAGCCCTGCGATCAGAATTTAAAATAGCTGAATTTTCAAAGTACAGCTAAAAAGATAACAGATTTCTGTGGCTAAAAAAAAAAAGAAGTAGCCATGGAAATTTTTTTTTGGTCAAAATCTGAAAACAAGGTCAGCTTCCATCTAAGTTCAAAACCAATTAAACTAAAGAGAAGATAGGAAGCTGCTGTTTTCCAAACATGCCTGTTTGCCTTTATAGCCTATGACCCTTGGCCACTTTAATGAGGCTCAGGTCAGGTCTGTAATACAAAATTTTGCTGGAACAGCTATGTTGATGAGGAGGGTGGTAAAGTGTGATGTGTGATTGACAGAACTGAGCTGGTGAAATCGCTGGTGTAAGCACAGTTATATTGGCAAAACTACGCTTTTGCTGAGGTTTCCTTTTATTCTGAGGAGTGTGGGGGAAGGGAGAAGGAGACCAGTAAGATTAAATGATTCTAAGCAAAGCACTATTTTATTTGTATAAAATGCATTCATATCAGGAGGGCTTTGCTGCTAAAATACATCAACGATTAGAATTGGCCAGTCAATTGTGGTATGTCACACTGGCACCTCAAATATGTATATTGGTGGAGGGTAAGATAAGTAGGTGTCATACAGAGCCTACATTTTCAGAGGGGTCTCTGATACTTCCTTTTTAAACAAAAGTATAACAACCAGAAAAAGGAAGGATCATACTGTCACTGAAGAGGCATCCCAGATTTTAACATGGAACTGAGACACCCCCTCATTTGGCACCCAGAGATCACAGTAATCTGTGGTCACAGAAGAATGTCTAAAAAGCTGAAAAGTAATAGAACTGCAAAAAAATCCTAATATGTTCTTCATTGATATATCAGAATACCTTCCTAAAGAAATGATGCAATCAGGTTGTTTTAATCTGGGCACTAAGTACCCAAAGAAAAGTAGAGGCTCATTTAGAACCATCAGCACTATTGGGTAATTACTTTAATTAGATAGTTTTTGAAAACTGCACATTAGCTACATGGTAGATCAGAATTGTTTTGGTCTATTGAGTAATTATTTAATTAGGCCACATTTTAAAAACTGTTTATCTCCCATATAATGGTTGGAACAAACTCCTTCTGGTTTATTTTGTAATTATTTAATGAGGCCAAATGTATCTATTGCAAAAAATCCTTTCCAAGCATAGTGCTGCTCCGTGCTGCAGGGGAAATAAAATAAAAAAATTCTAAGGTATTTTAATAAGAATTTACTACATGCAGGCAGCAAATGTCTTTCATTGGTAATGTTACAAGAATTGAAACAAGGAGGACAGAAAGGCTATAGCCTTTGGGGAGAAGGCCCAATGCAAATGACCAAAAATTAATAAGAAGGAAAATGTTAGCCACTTTTGTTAGACCATCCACCCAAAGGTAAAAGTGGAAAGCAGCCAAGAGTCACCTTTTTTAATCTAGCCTAGGGAAAATGAATCAGGGATACAAGATATTCTGGCAAGGTAAAAATGATTCAGAGTTCTTAATTAAGCAGAGATAAAAGATCAAAGTAGAGGCACGGTCTAGAGGAAACTTTGTTTCTTTGTAGAAAATCAGCCTGGATTAGATGGAAATGATGATCCAACATAATTTTTGAACTAGGGAGATCTGCAAACTAGATATGACCCTGTCAACACTGAAGTCAGCCACAACCTTCGGTCATTTCAGTGGGAGAAAACACGAATGTATGCCATTTCAAAAATTAATGATATTTTTCAAGGAGCCTTCTGACAATGGAAAGTACTATTCCCAAGCATGCTTAAAATACTTAAAAAAATGTTTAGGTGGTAAATGCATGAGTGAATGTGTATTTTGATAAGATATTTAATCATAATATTCTGTATATAACATTAGAAAAGTATGGAAAGAGAGCTGCAAAGCCTAAGACTCTTAGTGATCTTTTGTACATACAGGAGACTTTTACAAGATTCTTACCAACCAACCACAGATATGTGATTAAATTTATAAGTGCTGGATTTCATGGTGTGATGATGTTTTTAAAGAAACGCAAAAGCCTGAAGGGATATAGAAACTGGGGAGATGGGAGAAATACAAGACAGCAGCAACATTTACCCACTGCATCCCAGTGTGAAGAATTATATTCTTCAGATGTCATTGCATGATTTTCTGAAGGTTGATAAGGGAGAAAAAGTGAAGGTAGAACAGTGTCAAAGTAAAAGGAATGGAATTGCAATAGTGATAGTGTTGTAGCTGTTATGTCTAACCTTGCTTTACTGAAATAGCAATAGAGTTTCCAATCAAAAGATGAGACTTATTTCTGTAGCTGTAATATATGAGACCTTTGCCCTGAATCCATACAGAATTATGGCAATTTAACAAATTGCTACCCATCAATAGAAGTTCAGGAACTGTCTGTGTGCACAGTGTGATCTGTTTCTGGCAGGAGGTCTGAATCTGTACAACAGAGATTTATTTTATGTCACATTATCTCAAAACCAGTGAGAGCTTGTGAACACTCATAGCAGTTCCACGCTACCCTAGCACTGCTATGGGTCCAAGCCAGTCAGCTCCTGAAATACTTGGGAAAATTTAGTTGGCTTCTGAAGATGGGTGAGTCACAGAGCTCAGGGGTAGAAGGATTTTAAATCCACGAATCATCCCGAGTTTATCATATTTAAACTCCCATAAACAGTTTTCATCCAGTTTGTCTATATGGGGACCAGTGTTCTTTGTTTCTCTGTATCTCACACAACTGAAGTCCCAAGGGGGAAAAAAAATAAAAAAAATAATAAAAAAAAAGGAAATAAGCAAAGGCTTGTGTTGCCCAAACTGCTGCTAATCTGGATTTGTGTGGAATCTGAGTCATTCATGTTAATTCTTCTATCTACTTCACTGCTCGGCTCAGTGGCTACCTAAAAGGATCCAGTTAACAGCTTTAAAAATTCCCCAGGCCACAGCTCCTGAGAGGGTAATGCTTCTGGACTGATGTCAAAACATTGCCTTTCTTGGCTTCATCTCAGGAGGTCCTTCTTTCCATCAGACATTCCTTCTACTATATTCTGTGATTCTTTCCAGACTATTGTCTCTTGCCAGAATCCCCTTTGAGTTTGGTGGAAAAAGATCCTATGTACTTCACTTGACTGTATTTTTCCTTCCTTAGGTCTCTGCATATTGGGGCAGATTTCCCTTTCCAAGGAAAAATCTGTTTAAGAGTTGAAGAGTAGGAAAGTTCAAGGAGTTTCACTGTTTCCCTCACACCATTCTTTGTGTCAGTGTGAAGAGGAAGTGAGGCAAGAAGGGGGAGAGGAAAAAAGGCTGAATGGTGACCTTTAAGTTGAGTATTTAAAATGGTTTGGTCCTTAAAATCTTGAGTGTCTCTGAGGTCTTGTACCTCCTTGTAGGTCCTCAATTCCTACATAGCTTTCTAGATGAGTGTGTCAAGGCAGGACACTCATTCTACTTAAGACATTTGGCAGTGATGCTGAGTTGCCTTAACAGTGTAATAAAATGGAGGGCTCTATAAAGAGGAGGAGCAACCTCCTTGCACAGAATATATATTGTGCATCTTCCTAGGCTTTCATTGCTTGTAGAAACAAGTCACTTGACTTTCTTCTTTCCATCAGTGGCTCAATACTAAAAGGAAGGGACAAAAAGAATATGGGCCTAATTAGGACTTCAGTCAGCACAAACTGAAGGGAAGTTCTAGCCAGGTGGGGGTTGGTCTCTTCTCTCAGGCACTCAGCAATAGGACAAGGGGACACGGGCTTAAGCTCCGCCAGGGGAAATTTAAGTTGGATATCAGGAGAAAATTCTTTACAGAGAGAGTGATCAGGCATTGGAATGGGCTGCCCAGAGAGGTGGTGGATTCACCATCCCTGGAGATTTTTAAACGCAGATTGGACGTGGCACTGAGTGCCATGATCTAGGAAATGGACTGGATTTGGACCAAGGGTTGGACTCGATGATCTCGGAGGTCTTTTCCAACCCAATCGATTCTATGATTCTATGATTCTATGATTCTATGAATCAAACTCAGGTCTCATCTTCCATGCTTTTGGCTCCTTTCTGTTCCTTGTGTCTCTGATACAGATGAGAGAGAATATCTGTGTGCCATAGGGAAATGCCATGGGCTAGCACTGCTTTACCCCCTTTAAAGCATTAAAACAATGTATAGCTGGTAAGAGACTCAAATGTTTTTTTTCCTCCATCTGGAATGACGAATGACTCGACATTTTTTATTTTGGCTAAGTTTTAGCTATTTTTAACCTCTCTAACAAAAGACATTGATATGATGAACTTTACGGTATTTTGTTTGGATTCATCCCATTCGAGAATTATTTAAATACAAAAGATCTGTTTATAAATATGAAGTAAATTCTGTTAATAGAAATAATTCAGAGTGCCTCTGTTTATTTGTATGTAAAATTTGGGAAAGGAAGGAAAATGCTTTTTGGGCAGTTTTTATGCCAGTCCTCCATGTGCCAAGTTTTGAATTTTCATACCAAGTATATTTTTAAAAGTCATTTGTAAATCTTTGGTAAATATTATTTCTATTAGATTACTAACAAGCTGAATGGTAGAACCAAAAAGACTGCAGGGAGGTTCATCAGTCCCTTCACCCCTTACAGTGTCTGCCAGAGGGAAACCTTGCTACCAGCACTGCCATGGTTCTCAGTTGTGGCAAAACATGATAATGTGTTTGAAAATAGTAATGGATTTAAAGAGATCATGTCACATTCCGACAAAAATTGCCTAAATCATGCTCCAGGAAACTGTCCCGGGGTTCCTATTTAGTGCTCTGAATTTTATTTCCAGCATAGCTGATTGCCAGGATATTCGTGCATGAATTAAATTTTATTGCCTCATCATACTTGACTGATTTATATAGAGGTATTTGTGTAATGATGAGCAAACCTTTAAAGGTTTTAAGGGTTTTGTTCACTGCAGGGAAAAATCCTGCACTTTCGATCTTACTATTGGTTTGGAATTCCCAAGAACGGTCTTTCTCTTCACATTTTCCCCAGTATTTCCAAGTAATAAAGCTGGCTAAAGGAACATGCTTGTGCACAGCCAAGATTTACAAAGGTTTCTCAGAAGCACTGTAGTTGTCATTCTGGAGTGGTGGAATTTCCTTTACTCATAAAAGAAAATTTCAGGGCAGAGACAGCTTGTTTTGCTACATTTGTAACTCTGTTTTTCTCTCTGAGGGATGCAGTGGAGCATTTTCAGAGCTAGAGAAGCAAAAGAGACAATGGGCAGAAGCAGATTTCTGTTTAGTCTCCGTGTCGGTCATGTGCTGCTGAGGAAAAACAGAGTGGCAGAAATGGCCAGTGCCATTTTCCTTTGCTCTGGGAGGCTGGACAATGGGCAGAGACTCAGGAAGTCCATGGCTGCAGGACAGGTGAAGGGGCATTTGCCAGGACACCCATGGGATGGTGACTCCCCATGGAGGTCAGCTGGAGGCTACAGAGGCTCCCTGGGACAGCAGTCAGTGTCCATCTGGGCCCCAGGCCCAGGACAGCCTCAGTCCTAGGCATTGGGCAGCTCCCTGGGGACAGGGACAGGACAGGGTGTCAGTCCATGGGTGGGCCAAGAGCACAGGGCTGTGCCTGGGGTTCCAGCCAGGGACTGACAGCCCTCAGGAGGCTGAAAGGTTGTCTTGGGCTATGGCAGTGACAGGGGGACCCCAGCAGGGCTGGACAGGGACAGGGAGGCTCATCAGTCCCTTCAGCCCTGACAGTGTCTGCCAGAGGGCAACCTTGGTACCAGCACTGCCATGGCTGCAAAGCTGAAAACTGTTATCAAGTGCCATGTAAGTGGTGTGCAGCTACATCAAAACCTGCAGGACAAACTCCCTAGAAGGTGAGCAGAGGCAGCACTGCATCTCATCTCACAGGCTGATTTCTGAATGTTACCAGAGTGGCTGTTCTTGGGATGAACTCAGTTCCACTGAACTCTTGCCATGGCACTGTCAGAGCTCAGCTGGAGGGTGGACATGTGGTCCCTTGTCCCTGAGAGGCTGAGGAGAAAAAGTGGGGGCTGGGCACAAGCACAAGCTCCTGGAAAACATCTGAGACTGAAAAGGAAGGTGCTTTTGGAGTGTTAATGTCTGCTGGGTGTGACAACCCCTTGCTGCATGGCTTTTCTGGATCACTTTCTTGGACTTCACTGCCTACATTTCATCCAACTTCCATTTCAGGCACCAAGTAGGCGCTCTGGAACTCATCTTTCAGTCCTCTCTCCATAACTGAGCTCCCAAAAAAGGCACTGGCAATGAACAAAACCCACCAACCTGCTGGGCAAATGGTGTGCAGTATGTGTTTTTGTGTGTTTGGATATTTTGAGCAAAAAAGCAAACTTTTGTTTTGTGCTTTCTCAGTTGTTGCCACTCATCTAAAAGTGACAAAACGAATGCTGACTGAAAGAAACCTCAATCTCTGATTGAAGAGTCTCTAATGTCAGAGAGTTGTTATTAATTTAGGGCTCTGATTAAGAGAAAAATTTTCTCTCTTCTCCTGCCATTGTGTCATGTCATTTATGAAGCTTCTCCAAAGCAGGTTTTTTTTTTTTTAAAGGAAAATTAAAGACAGCACAAAGCCTTTTAAATGTTTTCCTGAAGTAATTGTGCAAAAATGTATGTTCTGTCGAAAGTATGGTTAATACGGCTTTTTCTGCTTCTGCAGATTTGAAGATATCTGAACTAGATTTGCCCAGCCTGACTCCAGAGCTGGAGCTGAGTAAGTGGACATATGATTACTTCTGTGTTAAAGATGCTTTCCTCACATAGAATATCAGCTTCAAGTAGATTTTAATTGTTATTAAAAATATTGGCATGACTCCTCAAAAGTCTCACATTATGTGTCTGTCCATGAGAGGTAATGGGGCTGCATGACATCCAGACATCAGCCAGTATCTCTGATAGCCAGAGCATTCAAACATTGTTTGTGGCTTTTTGCCAGTCCCCTGGGTTATTTGTCACATGAAATATATAAAGAAAATTCCAATGCTCTGTATCATACCATAACTTTTTTCTACTTTAAATACCTTTTTTAAAGATGGTGGTTCAGATCAGAACGTGAAAAAGGCTTGATGTTGTATGCTGATAATTTGTTTTGTGTTTAAACATTCCTTGCATTTTATTTGTGTGTGTAGCTATAACTCCTGCTGTCCAAAATTTAAGAAGGAAAATTCCAGCTCTGACATACTGGAGTTTAATTTTTCTTTCTTTTATTTTTCTTTTTTATTCCCTGCACCTGTAGCTTTCCATCAGTCTGGAGCATTAAGACCAATACTTAGTCCTACTCTTTTGTCTCAGAAGGAGCAGTGGGGTTCTGAACACCTCACTATTCCCATAAAGTCTCAAACTTAAAAAAACTCACAGTCCCACCACCATTAGTCTTGGAAAGGGTGTTGATTTCTGCACAGATTAACCTAGGATATTTTGGTATGTGCTTTTGATGCATGATATACAAAGGCTCTGCTGAGTCTCTTGTTTTGATTTTAAGATAGAGTCACATTTGTTGCTTGTTTATATATCCATAATTTCAAAATAAGGGAAGTGTCTTAGGAAATTCTTGCAGTTGTCTCTTTCACAAAGGGAAAGGAGAGGTAAGAAGAAGGATAGAGAAAAAAAATTGTTCTTTTTTTGCCCTGGCTTGCGCAAGTTTAGCTGAAAGCTTTAATTCTTCCTAAGCAATTAAGCTATGGTATGCTTTATTGTCTGGGCTCAGACTTTACATTTAGTTTTCTCTTATCGGACCTATACAAACTCAAATCCTAGTCTTGTAAGAATGGACATACATGCTTGTCTAACTTGTTTGACTGCCTCCAAAGTTGAGCTCTGTTGATGGCTTTTGGATTCTGTGTCCTTTAGGGGTGTGAAGGTATGACCCCCTTGGTGCTACAGTTTCTCTGAATGCAACTGCAAACTCAAACAAATGATCATTCTCCTTTAGAAAGAAATGCAGAAGGAATGTAAATAAAAACAAAGAATATTCGTTCATAAATAGTGGTGAATGCTTGACAAAAGTTTGTCATGGTCCAAAAATAGACAGATCTGTTCTTTCTTGTATGTGCAACATTTTCACCAACTTGACAGCATTTGGAAGTAATCAGGATACAGTCCCTATCTTAGAAGATTTTCTCTTTAGAATCTTATGTAATTTGATTTATTAGTATTTTCCTTACAAAATGGGAACATACTTTATTCATAATAAATTCTTTTTTAAAATTACTTCCCTCTAGGAAACAGACTCTTTAATGTTAACCTTAATAAAGCAATTACTGAATTGTTTGCAGTACAAATTAGGCATTATTATAAATTGTCTAATCTACAGTGATTTTTTTTCTACTTTGGTAAAAGATATAATATCCATGATGATATACTTACCATTCTCAATGCAGATCTTTGCAGAATAAATCTTCTCAAATATGTTAGAGTTAATTCTGCTAAAAGGAAGGCAAAATATGCTCAATGCATAAAATTACTGAAGAATAATTTCATGTAGTAATTTCATGGACTAATTCTGCTCATATACTTTGCAGATTCATGAAGTTTAATTGATGAAACTGAAGACCAGGCAGGACCACTGAATGTTCAATCTGACCCCTGGCATATCATATTGCTTAATTACTCCTGACTAGAATGAGAAGTTATGTGGTTTTTTGTACTTATTTTCATACAACACTTTGTATGTGAAGGTATAGAGAGAATACATCAGTTCCCTTGAGATTTTGTTCTGATAATGAATCCTTCTCATTCTTAAATATCTACCCCTTCTATTGTTTTGAAGATGGCTGACTTTCCTTCCAACCATTATTATTTGCCATTCCTTAACTGACATAGCCCATATTTTCACTATTAAAATCTGTCAAGACACCTTTAAATTTTCTGTGTGATTGGTAATCAGGCAGGGTTCTGTAGTCCTTCTTTCTTTAAGGTAATTTGTCTATATCTTGAAGTTTTTTTCTGTATCCCTTCATATGCATCCAACAATAGCACAAAGAAGCTCTATGCTTTTCAGGAATCAAATTGCATGCAGGTTTTGCATTCACACTTAAAAACTGCTACTGAGAAATGTGTGTATGGAAAATAGTGCCACCATGATGGGTCTTAAGCCAAACAACTGTATTATAATTTTTTTCCTTCATGAATTTCACTGAAATCACTGGAAACCATAATTATGTATCTTGAAATGTGTTCTTTATGCATATTCTTTGGTCCCCCCGCAAATGAAAGCTTATAGATAACCTACTGTGTATACCAAACACAGATATTTTCCTGATAAATTTTTGTCTTTGCTCATTATCTAATAATTTGTTCATGTTTTAGATGGTTTAAGACTTATTTTCATGCCCTATTTTTTCCCATTTTGTAGAAGGAAATTCAAGAGGAAACCTCTCAGGCAGTTAGAAAATGGACACACTATTTTTATATCTACCTATATCTATATCTGTATCATCTGTATCTATATCTATGTCTTTATCTATACCTATGTATGTATATATATATGTGGGGGTTATATATATGTGTACATGTATATACATATATATATATATACACAGAGGTATATGTATAATTGTTTCTTTCCGTGCAGCTTTAAGCTTTCTTCATTTTTATGGATGATATTTAACACACAAAGAAGTTGCATTGTCTCCAACAAACAGTGACCAAAGTTGGGTCAAATGTAACTTAAGAGGTTAGTTAATAGTGATGTTTTTCCCATTAGTGCAAGGAGAGGACTACATGTGTCCGTGTGTGCTTGAAGCTTTCTTGCATTTCGTGTCGCAGAGTAGTTCACAGGGATCATTTTGCATGGAGGTACAGAATTCTTGTCAAAGTGATCCCTTACACAGACCCATTTGTCACTCAGGTATCATGAACCATGTTGGGACAGCAGTTACACGAGACCCTGCAGGATGAAACGGAGACCATTTGAAGATCTGGATAAAGTTTCATTGTGCTGCTGAAAGTTCACATTCGTCATTTAAAGACTGTGAAGATCTCAGAGAGATTGCTTGGCTGAAGTCAATCAATTCCTTAGAAAGAAGATGGAGTAAATTTGACATAAATTGATGCCAAATTTGACGGTGTGAAGTCAAAGCAGCCATATCAGTTTTACCAAGAAACATATTTACTTTCCAATCCCTTTATGGCTACTGATTTACTGAGTTATTCTGAATGTCTGTATGTGCAATTTAAAGTCTTTTTAAATATCATTAAATACCATCATGTATTTAAAGATAGAATTATGGGCAGATCCTGAAGTATGAAACCTACCGGTTTTTGCATTTGACTACCATGCACTCTTTCTCTGACTTATGCAGAACATTTCACTTACTATTTACTAAATATTTTTTTTTCCTTTTTTTTTCCTCCTGTTTTTTACTCCTGCATGTGGTATTTCTTTACCCTTGAGTTTCCTTGGTGTATTTACTTTCAGTATGCACTTCACCTTCCTAGTAGTGAAGATGCAGCCTTCTGTCAGACTTTCACTTCATCTACCTGTAAGAGGGAATTTTCATTCACTACTTTCAGTGTTTAATAACTATGGAACAAATCATACCTCCTGCTGGGATGCTGTCTGTCTGCTTCCAAAGTATTGTGACTAATGGAACTGAAGAGTAATGCTTATCCTATAACAGCAGTTCGAATGGGCATCAAGAGCTCTACAACACGACCAGAGACAAACTTTTAATAAAAAAGACAGGTCTTCAAGCATGTAGCATTGGTTTCCATAAATGTTCAATTTTTTTCTCCTAGTTCTGTTTTCCTGTTAAATTTCCACATACTAATCAGAGTGAGAAAGTGTGTAGAAACTGCTAAGGGAACTACAGCAGACCAGGGTATTCCAGCTTGAGGAGGGTGATCAACAGCTCTAATTCTGCTTTCTTCTGTTCTCATAGTGGAAAATATAGATCATAAGGATGTTGATGCCTTAGTATTTTGCTAAGATAGTTTTTAATTCTTAATAAAATTCCACTTCTTACTGGCTCAAATTTGTCTCTTTCCATTGAATTGAGCAGTTCCATTGACAACAGTGAAAGATGTATTTTTGCAGCTATTTTTTGTCAGAGTTTTTTATAAATCATGTGTGGGTTTCAATTAAATGACAAATATGTGGGAGACAGAAACACTTGGTGTCCCATGGTAAGTCACTTTATTGAAAGATAATTTCCATGTTCTTTAGCAATATACGTTGTGTCAGCCTTCACAGGGCTTGTGCAGCCATCTGAGAGAGCAAAAATGTAGCTTTCCTCCTCCAAGGGCAGCATCATTGGTATGCTGGAGCTGACAGCTAAGCTGCAGATTGTGCTCAGGACAATCTCACTAAACACATTAAGCATCTCCCCTTTTCATTAACAGGTTTAAAACAACCTGGAAGCGCTGTTGACACAGCTTATTGCAAATATGTTCCAGAGATGAGAGCAGGCGCTAGCACTGCTGGAAGTGGGGCAAAGCATCGGATCTGTCTAACATATTACCTGTCTCTACTACTGCTGTGTTCAAACACTTCACGGACTTTCACATTATTTACCTTCAAAAAACTCTGTAGTGGCAGCTGTGCCTTTATCTCTGATTTACATGGGAGGAAGTTAGAGCTAAACAACTTACCTAAAGTCATAGAGGAAGTATATAGCAAATAGAGAAGTTAAATGCCAGGTTAGTTCCCTGTTCATTAGACCTTTCTTCCTCATTAAATAATTGTTGCTTTTGTAGATGAAAATGAACGAGTTATTTACTGTGAAATGCAGCACAGAACACAAATTCTAATGTCTTTACATGACCAATCATAACATAGTAGATGAATCTGAGCAATTGTTTAATGCAAGTTGGGACATATTAAGAATCATAACAAGATTTTTCTTAGAAATGCATATAAGATGTTTAAAAATTGAAATTATTTTTGTGTAAATAATTTACAGTTATATTTGTTATCCATGAGTGGCAGAAAACTCGCTTGTTGTTGAGCAGCAAACCGCTACAAGTCAGTAGATTTGAAATGAGAGTGGATAATGAAAAGCCTTTGCTCTTGGTTCATGCATTGTGCTATCACAGAAGTCAACCAGAGATGAGGTGCAGTCAATGAGTCTTGTGTGTGAAGAACTAAGAGATGTGATGTGGATGGTGCAAAACGTTTAGGTATTTACAGTTTGTTATTGCATACCAGAGCAACTGTGAGATAGTAAGATTAAGAGTAACCACTTGCCAGATAACCTCATATCAAGCATCTTTACTGGGGTTGCACATCTTAATGCTTATCTCAGAATTCAGGGAACTATCCAGGAATGTTGTTTCACAAAATGTCTTCTTCCCTACATTTAGGATGATTCAGAGATAGAGAGAGGTAGGAGTGTCTGGTTACAGACTTCCCACAAGGTATCCTAGTGAAAGATTAGTGAGACAGGTTAAATGAGACTGGAATAATTTTATATAATCATATGCAAAGAATCTTGTGCCATCCTATAGGACAAAACACTCTAAGTTGCTTTGCAAATCTGTGGGATTTCCATTAGATCCAGCCATCTGATTTTTCTCAGGTTGCTATTAATGGTCCCATCTATCACAATCCAGAGTGATATACAGTTCATCATCATTTCTCTCTACTTTGGTATTTAAAGAGTTTGTCGCAGTGGAGTGTTGCTGGAGGGTACACTAGATGGCATTCTTGATAACTGTGCATCTCTCTATACACTTGCTGATGCTTAAATATGGTTTAGGGATTCCTGGAATAATTTCAGCAAGTGTGCTAAATTCCCCATCTGTGGCAGATGCTTAAATGCTACACATATAGTTCTGGCTGTATGTCATTTTCCTGGATACAGGCGAGTGGATGACTGGTGTTTAAGCTTTGACAGCTCGTTAACTAGTCATCATGGAATTGCTAGGTTGCCTGTTCAGAGATAGTAGCCTCTGCAGTGTAAATCAGGTTGCCTCTACTGACTTCAAAGGGAGTAAGGGCTTTTTATAGTAGCTTCAGATCTGCCCCACTGCCTTTAAAACTTGTACCCCTTGAAAGCCCTCCTGAGAAGAAGCCTGGGGAACAAAACTATGCTGACCTTCTTCATGATCTTATTGTAACATTCATCCTCTTCCCCCTTGTAATGCTTGGTACCACCAAGTCGTGTTTAATATTAGATAAAAACTAGCTTGAGGCAAACCCATTTCTGTTTACATTTTAAACTGCAGAGCATTCTTTGGGGATCTGTAAAAATAAAAGCCAACAGGGCCAATATCCATCTCTTCAAGGCCCTTATCTACACCATATAAATGAGTATAATCAGTATTTAGAGTTCTTGAAGGAGATAAACCTATTGTATTTACATTTTTGTTTGCCATCCAGGAAACTTCATATAAGATTTGTCATAAATAAATATTTATAAATTCGAGGTAATATTTCTATCTGACACATATGTAGCTGTGGGAGGATTTTATGCTGTATTAATGTAAAAGAATGAAGTGTGATCAAAATGTCTGTGTTAGTTTGATTCAAAATGTCTGACAAGGAAATAATCTGTCAGTTAAGAATTATTACTCGCTAGAGGGATATTTATCAATCATTCTAACTGAAAAGGAAATCAAAGAGCAGACTCAACCTAAATATTCATCATTACTCTAGCTTTTGAGGTTTCAGATATGATTTCCTGGTCAGTGACTGTTTTTTTGAATAAAGCTCTACAAGGCACAAGCAAAAGAGACTGTTGATGAAAGCAGCTTCTGTGTCTGTTCTTTATAGTCATCAGGCTATGATCATCAAGCATGATCTGAAGTTTTGAATCACTGAGCTGAAAGAGATCTTAAACCTTCATCTAGTGCATATGAATGCTTAAAACAGTAGTGTTTTTAATCTATGTGAAATAACTTCTGACCGTCATTTTCTGGTCACTGTTTGCACAGCATTATGGACATATGTTAAAACTAAGTAAATAAACAATCTAATCCAGTCAGATATGTAAATATTAAATATGTTGAACGTTAACTTGAATATTCAGCTGAGCAAAGTGGGAAAGGAATGCAGTGTGTTGCAGTAGTATTTGTTTTTCATTAAAGGAGTTGCTTTATATGCTGTAAAACTATTTTGGCGTTAATAGACTGTGTACAATCTTTTCAATTTATGTTCCTCCTAAACTTACCAAGTGTGTTATTTGGTTGTCCCTGTTATTAATTTTCCATTTGCACCTATTTAAATACAGGGTTAAAGTGAGGTCAGTCACACTGTCATGTGTAACTAGTTCAGCCAAGCAGTTTGCTGAGCATTGAAAATTACGGTCACTAATTGGCAAATAATGTCACCTGGAGTTTTATTTGTGTAACTGTGTCATCTTTTGTCTTTTGATACACACGGCTGAACCTTTGCCTGTACTTCATTTTGCCTGTGGGTTTTAGACTTCAGAGTAAGTTGGAGGGAAAAAAGCATGAAAACTTAGAGGAAACTGCCCAGATTGTTTTAGTGTCATCTCATACTGAGTGATCTGATTTACCAGAAAATGGTTTATCCAGCAAATTTAACTGGTTTTGAAATACATGCAAATATGCTGACATGTCCAGTGTGTGCAGCATTTGAAATTACTCATCCAAAGACATACTTCAGTCAAAGGTTGACTGAGAGTTGTTCATAATATGCCTGTAGGCACTCTATCTGTGTGCTATGCTCAGCACAACCTTGTTTTAGTAATAAGCAGCAGTTCCTTAAATAAAAAGGTTGACTATTGTTTTGAGTTTTTCACTATATATATTTTGTTCTATATGTCTAAGTATTTGGTCACCTCTTTCATATGTGACGCCATTTGTGTTTCCCTATTCAATAAATTCCCATGCCAACATCAGCTCCCCAGACAAGCTCATGAACTGGTGCAGAACAAACACTTGTACATACACATTTCATGAGTCAACCCCTATGGACATGTTAAGCAAACAAAAATTGACAGAGAAAATAGAAGCAACAGCAAGCATCATCAAACTGCATTTACTGGTTTTGTTCTGAATAAACAAGTATTTTATCTTGGCATTTTCTAGTTTAAATGCCATTTATTTAATACACTTTCCCGTAGCATCTGTTTCAAAACAAAAAAATCTGTAAAGGTACAGCTACTTCATCCTCTAAAAGATCACATAGGCATTATAATGACTCAAAGGTGAATGTCAGGCTATTAACAAACCCCTAACTAGGTGAGCTTTAATTGATTCGAGGTTTCATAATGAGATTTCACACAGCTCTTTACAGTGTGGAGCTGCATGGAGTTGAGCCACATGTAATTTTTAAAGAGCAATTATAAGAATTCTTTGTTAGAATGCAATGCTCCCTGTAAAAAAGGAGGTGCTGCCTCAGTGCTCCCAAGAAATTACTGTATGATTCTTATGTCAAATATATTAAAAATGTACAAGTGTACATATGTGTAAATGCAAATAGATGCATATATACACGTATGTATGCAAAAATACCCATATACACATATACACATCTGTTTGTGTACATAAATATATAAAGTTACAAACATGCACACTTATGACGTTTTTATGTATTATACAACTTTATAGCTGTAGATAAGAAATCAATCCAGCCATGCTTTGAATACAGGGGATTTTGAATTTTTTTAAAGCTATGATATGAAGGTAATTTTAATTAGAAGTCCAAAAGAGGTCAATTTTAGATTCCTTTCTGTGCCAAGAAAGGCTAGTGCATAATTATGTTGTGCTTTTTTTAAAATAAAATATCATTGGAACAGAAAAGGTTTCAAATAAATGTTACTTTACTTAGGCTCTCAGTGAAAATAACAGTTTTCGCAGTTCATTTGGTCTTGGTTTACTTCATACAGCTGTGCATGGGAATCTGGTCTGCAGGTCATTATATAATCTTGATGTTCCTAGCTGAATCATGTGCAGAGATTGATTGAAAACATACTTCACCTTTGATGTGTTTTTTTTTTCCCCCGAGTTTGCTTTCATATTTAGTTCATTATGGCATTCCTGGAATGCTGAGTCTTTTTGACATTCATACACCCATGAGGGCAGCAAAAGGTCTAGCTTGCACTATTAGATGCAAATTACATCTAATATCCTATACTTAAATAAATCTCAAACTACTGTCTTAAATTTATAAATGCCAAGAAATATAAATAGAAAGCAACTTTGGATCATACTGACATGAAAAATATCATAACACAAAGATTTAGGCATTGATTTTTGACCTTAAATTTTCATTCTATGCTGTTCCTGGGTAAGTCAAAAGCTTAATATTAGGCTTTATTGTATTCACTAGCAATCTTTCATATTCTACTGACATTGCATGTCAAGAAAAACCACATAAAAATATCTGTTATATCACTAAGAGATGATGCAAATCTTTATTGAGTTTTTACCTCTTTTCATATTGAAGGCCCGTTAATCCCCTCTATTTTCTTTTATGGAGGGAAAAATAGACCACAAAAGATCCAGAGACTAACTCTGACTAAAAACTTATAGAAGCACCAAGCATGTATGTTTCTGAGATAGATACACAGGGTATAGCTAGCAAACCTCGCCATACTCAAATGTATCATTTGAGTTCCCCAGAACAGGTTCCCCAGAGAAGTGATGAATGTCCCATCCCTGGAAGTGGTAAAGGCCAGGTTGGATGGGGCCCTGAGTAACTGGATCTAGTTGGTGGCATCTCTGCCCATGGCAAATGGGTAGAATTTGTATGATATTTAAGGTCCCTTCCAATGCAATTCATTCTATGATTCTATGATCTTTTTGACCATAAGTAATTTCTCCGTGTCTGACAATGGTGTATTAGCTATCACTTTATTTGTCCCTACATTGCATAATTAAGTATAAGCTGTATTTGTGAACTCCACACGGAAATTTGTTTGTAAGAGAGTAGGTTATTAAAGAAGATAGAAAGTAAAAGAAATACTGAATTTCTGTATTCACATATTCTATGTAAAATAAATCATCTTGGATTTCCCACAAAAGACGTTGACATATTACACGATGCTTGCTCTCATCACAGAGACCAGGTTATGGCTGACAATCTCTGAAAATTTGTGTTCAACCTGAAGTAGATATCAGCCACAGCCCCTTCCATGCGCTTTGTAAATGGCATCTGGATAGGGCATAATCTGAGTCTGAGGCTCTTTTCAGCTTCCAGGAATAGTTCAATTCCTCTTTGCTTATCCTCAGGCAAATGCAATAACCACAGAACTCCAGGTAACTTTGGCAGCTGGGGGAGGAAAGATAAATTCCAAATACTTGTTGAAACTTGTTTGTCACTTTGCACAAAAGAATGCAGTATTCAGGGAATTTTAAACAGAAAGAAGACTTGAATAGCTACTCAGTAGCCAAGTCACAAAGGATGTATCATTCTCAGAGGAGTCATGCTGACTTTTTTGGTTTCTTTCAGGCCAAAGAACCTTAGTTATTTTATCCATACCCTATTACCTCTGACCACTAACCTAAGAAGAAAGAACTCCTTTTGGCAGAGGTAGGAATTAACTTTCATCTCCCACTTCCTAGGGAAACCACTATGTCTTAAATAAATGGTTTAATTGCACTGTGTCCTTCTCAAAAAAATCAGTGGCTGTGAAAACACTTCATATATTCTGGGGATCTGATCTAGTCTATATGCACAAGCTCTACTCTGATAATGCTTACTAGGTCAGGAAGACCCTGGGGAAAATTCTGTGAATTCCTGATGACACCCAGCCTGGTCTTCATTGTGAACTTCACAGTGCAATGTTCAACAGTGCAATGTTTAACCATGTCAAAACATTAATTGTTCTGTAATTGTGCAGAAGCTAAGCTCTTTGGAAAGTTTAAGGTCACAAAATACAACAACTGTGAAAAGTAGGTGCCTTTGGTGCTTTTGTGGCACCTGAACAGGGGCTTTCAGGAACACCATTTTGAATGTAGTTACCAAAATGTCAACCTTTTTCTAGATCCTTTTCTTTTTGTTTATTTTTGGCTTTGGATTCAACCTTAAAGCCCAGGCCAGATAACATCTTGCCCCTAAGCAAGATTTGTGTGGTCTTGTACACAGTGAGCTTAAGTTTGAAATGGGCTGGCTCTCTACATGTCAGCTTTACAGCTGTTTAACCATGAGAAAAATGATTTGAAGAGAGAGATTCTTTGGTCTTCTCAATATATATAGTGCCTAAATAAAAGACTGTGTTTGATGCAAGCTCTCTATCAGCAGGTCAATGTGATGAGTATAATGGTAAAGCAAGATGCCCTGAATCAGGTCTTATTTCCAGTCTCAGGTAAAATCTTATCTTCAAAGGAAACACATCACTATTGATTCAGAGAAGGCCAGAATTTCTTGTTGGAGTAATGTAGGACATAAGTATTTAGCTAACAATATGGAGCACTGCGTAATTTAACTACAAAATTCCTGGGTTCATTGAGGTTTAGATGGATTCTTCATAAGTAGAAAAAGTCTCTCTTTTTGTTTTAATTGTAGAGATTATATTTTCATAGCAATACTATTATCTTACATGCTCATCTCTGAAGAGCTTGCTTTCTCCAAAAGCAGGAAATTATTCTGATAACAACAAAGAGTACATTTATGTAAATAGCATCTACAAAACCACTTCCTTTCAAGAAAGAACACAAATTATAGGGCAGAAGCAGTTTAGGCATTTTAAGAACTAGTAAAAGAACCAGGCATGATCACTAGAGCAACACAATAATTTTTATCTGCTATTTTCTATGAATTTAAGAAGTTGCACTTTTGTCCCCTGGGGTAAATTACCTCCTTGTCATTGAAGTGAAGGACCAGTTCATTAGTCAGTGCATCTTATTATCGATACAGACACACAAGTGGGGAACCTGCTTTTGTCAGTGGCAGGACAGTCTACTGATGGTAGACAGAAGATGATAATTCTCATATGATTCAAGAGCTCCTGCTTCAGAGATAGAGATACCTGACAGGAGAAAATGTGTGATGTGTAGTTAGGCACAGACCTTCACATATCAGTATATTTATCAAGGTACTGGGAAGAACCTGATGCCCTGGGGACAGAAAAGTCTCTCAAGCTTTGCTTTTACAAGTACCTCAGCTTTCAGCCCCGTAAAAGTGTAGCAGAAGAGATGGTGGATGATCTGGAGAAAAGGGTTTTCTATCCCACCAGAAATCTGTTCAGATCAGATACAAAGGAGGTACAAAGAAGCAGGTGCTGCCAAAATTCATATGTCTTCAGGAAACAGATATACCTAACAGAGGCACAGTCTTAGTTTTCCTGATATAATAATGATCTGATATTACAGAATCACAGAATACACCAAGTTGGAAGGGATCCACAAGGATCATTGAGTCCGACCCTTAGCCCTGCACAGAACCATCCCCAAGAGTCACACCATGTGCCCGAGAATATCGCCAAACACTTCTTGAACTCTGGCAGGCTTGGTGCTGTGACCACTTTCCTGGGGAGCCTGTTCCAGTGCCCAACCACCCTCTGGGTGAAGAACTTCTTTCTAATATCCAACCTAAAACTCTCCTTACACAGCTTCAAGTCAGGACAGCTTTGGGTTCTGTCACTGGTCACCATAGAGAAGAGATCAGTGCCTGCCCCTCCTCTTCCCCTCACAAGGAAGTTGTAGACTGTAACTCAGCCTCCTCTTCTGCAGCTGAACAGACCAAGTGACATCAGCCACTTCTCACACGGCTTCCCCTCAATGTCCTTCACCATCTTTGTTGCCTTCCTTTGGACACTCTCTAATAGCTTAATGTCTTTCTTATATTGTGGTGCCCAAAACTGCCACAATATTCAAGATGAGGCCGCTCCAGTGCAGAGCAGAGAGGGACAATCCCTTCCCTTGCCCAGCTGGTGATGCTGTGCCTGATGCCCTCCAGGACAGGGTTGGCCCACCTGGCTGCCAGGGGCACTGCTGACTCATATTTAGCTTGCCATCAACCCAGACCCCCAGGTCCCTTTCCTGGCACTGCTTTCCAGTATCTCATTCCCCATTCTGTCTGTACATCCAGGTTTGCCCCATTCCAGGTGCAGAATCCAGCACTTTCCCTTGTGGAATTTCATATGGTTGGGGATTGCCCAGTCCTTTTATTTGTTGAGGTCTCTCTGTAGGGCTTCCCTGCCTTAGAGGAAGTCAACAGCTCCTCTCAGTTCTGTCATCTGCAAACTTGATCAGTATCACTTCCAGACCTGAGTCCAAGTTGTTTATGAAGATGCTGAAGAGCACAGAACCCAAGATGGAGCCCTGTGGAACCCACTAGTGACAGGTCACCAGTCTCACTGCATTATGAGCACAGGTTTTCTTCCAGTCCTTAATGTAAGCTTACAACATGGTGTGGGTAATGAAGTGTAGCCATGATGAAATGCAGCAGCATATTCCAGCAAACGTAATACCTAAGCATAGACAAATTAGAATAAATTGTTAACAACTCTCTGCAGATGTCTCTACTTTGTTATATTCAATAACTTCCAATTTTTGAAGCATATTCAAAAGATGTGGGGTTTTTTTACAGCAGTTTAACCAAATACTTTGCTTTACATCGAGCATTTCCCATTATGGTCAATATTCAAAACAGGAAATGGGAAATATCTTTGTATTTACAGAACTCTAGAATTGAAGTTTTTGTTGGTTTGGTAGAAAATGAATTGTTATAAATTATATTTTTTGAGAATTTTAATTTTTTTTCACCAGTTCCTCACCCTTAAGAGGATTATTCACTTAACAGGAATTTTTGCTAAGGACACCAGAAAATATTTCACTTGTTAAAACTCATAGATCCCTCCTTGAGAGGCCCTTTCAATCTACTGTATGAGGGATTTCTGAACCAGATTGCATCCACACAATTTAATTTAATAGCTCTTGATATATTTAGTCTGCGTGAATTTCCTGATTCCCATTTTGAACCTAAATATGCACATATATTTAGGGACTCTGTAAGATGCTTGTAGCAATGAATTTAAATAATTATGCTTTGAGCTATCTATCATATCTCAGAATAGAGTGTTTCATGTTTGTTAGATGGATTTTACAAGATCATACAAAACAATGTTAAAATGTGTGGTAAGACTGATAGTGGTTCAGCCATATAGCAACCTATGGGAAAAATGTAAAAGCAATGATTTCTGCATGAAATATCAAAGATTATAAGGAAGTAATTTTCAGATTTAAGGTAACTTCAATCCCTTTAGTCTATTTGCAATCATGAACAGAATTTATGCACATGCAACTGTGGCATTTGACCACTTGCACTACTTTATACAAAAACAGAAGCCTGTCATTTGGTTTGTTGCACTCTCAAACTCTCACCTAATAATTGGAAATAATTAATATTTCCAACTGTATTATCAGTAATGTCTGCTTTAAAAGACAACTAATGGTCAAAAAATTAGTTCTGATGATCACTCCTCCTTCCCTGTCTTCACCTTTCAAAATCTCTTAGAGCTTTTTGCCAGGAAGTCTTAGACACAAGTAGAAAGCACAGTTTCAACATTTACTTGTATTCCCACTCTTGAGGTTTTATCAATTATGTGAAGATAAACAGGTGGAGCACTAGAAAAAGTAGAATAGAGTGTACTCCTTGCTGATGATAGTGGTCTTTGTCTTATTTCTGAGATTCATATGGGTTCTACAATTGTAAGTCTCAAAATAAACGAACTGTTCCATCTTACTGGCTTGAAGAGAGTTATAATAGACAATTACTTCATCTGTGTATATCTACAGCTATCAAAAAGTAATATTCTGTATTCCTTCAATGAGAGCAAGACTGAGGTTTTTAAAAAAACTCAACTTTTTTTAGCCAAAGTAGTTTAAAGTGACATTTGCAGAACAGTTGGGTGAGGGGTAATCATTTGGTTTGAAAGCCACAT
The DNA here is from genome assembly GCF_036250125.1 of Pseudopipra pipra. Lineage (NCBI taxonomy): Eukaryota > Metazoa > Chordata > Aves > Passeriformes > Pipridae > Pseudopipra > Pseudopipra pipra. Next base: position 143,418,585 of record NC_087549.1, on the reverse strand, counting down.
TTCAAGGTAGCTAAATAGCTAGTCTTTCATTAGTTTTAGACCTCATAGTGTAAACAAGAAAATTTTCACTCCATTTAACAATATCTTTTTAGTAATCCTAACATTATCAAGACTTTAAAGAAGCAGCATATTGATTTCTTCCTCTGAAACTTTTAGAAAAAAAACATGTCTTATGTTTAGGCTCAGCAGAAAAATTATGGGATCATTTGATTTCCCTTGTTTCCTTAGGAGCACTTCTTGAAAAATCATGTCTCGGTCAGAGATGGACAGTCCAGGGAAGAATCATTTAACAGAAAGTAGCCCTCAAGGAACAGAAACATTCTGACATACTGGTGTTATACTAAATACTCTCACCAATGCCTGCAGCTGATTGCTTTAATAGGATTTTTTATAAAGGACACATTAGAAACTTTATTTGTCAAGAGTGGATGTGGTCAATTCTGTCAACCTAAATAAATAATCTCTGCTTCTTTTATTTCACTTGTGTTCCTGTATGTCAGATGCAATTGTAGGGCAGTTAAAGGATTAAGAACATAGAGCAAGAAATTCAAAGAAATATGCCCCAAATTACCTGGTTTTACTACTATAGTGCTTTTGTAAAGTTAAAAGTACTATTAAAAATAAGATAAAATTCTTGGAATACTGTATTCTTTCTAGTTTAACTGTTCTACAGGCAAGTTATTACTTGTGAATGGCACTTGAAGAGACAGAAACGATAATAGCTCCGTGTCATTAAACTAACTGAACACACAGATGAGAAGGATTTATTTGAATGCAGATCAATGAATATAGAACTTGTTTAGACTTTTCCGTGTTCTACCAAGCTCCAGAACATTGGTAAGGTGCAGGATGATATGTATCAGTTCCCTGTAAGTCACTGAGCAATTTAGAAGCAAAGAATATGTGGGAAATGTGAGTGATCACCTGCATTAAAGGTCTGTTTGGAGGTTTAAAATAAATTTCCCTAATGATGTTTAGTGGGGCTAATGCCCTCTTTTAAAAAAACACAATGATGGAAACAAATTATTTTAATGGATTATTAAATGTAAGTGCCAAAATCTTGAATCTTAATCTGTTCCTTTATGTGAAAGTAAAGTTTTCACATAAAATTGATTAAGACTGTGGATAAAATTAATATAAAATATAACTGGGGATTTTTTGTGTGTGTGGCACTAACACTACCTACATCTGAGTATTCATAAATTGTTTACAAAGACACTCAATGTAGGTACTAAGTCTTTTTCATCTTTCAAACCATTATGCAGAATTGCATAGCAAATTAGAGGAAATTGAGTTCTTCATCTTCTTTAGAGTATCTGTGGACTGGAGATATTCATCGGACTGTAAAAAATGAATACTCCCAGAAAAATAATTGTTTAAGAAGAAATGCAATACTATTTAAAAAAATTAAATGGGACTTGTCTATAGACATAAGGACCCATACAACTCTTCTGTCAATCTTCTGATTATTGACAGATAGTAAGCTAGGCATTATAGCCAGTCACTCCCTTTGCATCAAGAAAACTCACAAAATTAGAAATTAAACTCTTTCGTAAAACAAAATCTTTGATCAAGATAAAAATTCAAAAAGACAAATGGACTGTATAACCTCCTTAATGCATTTGTAAAACAGTAGGTATTCAATTTCATGAAATATTTGGTCCCCAGATCAGCCACTGTTTCTTCTTCAGTAAGTTTTTTAATTATTATTTTTCTTGTAAGTTAAAGTGGACTGGCTTCGAGCTTTACAATTGTTCTTTGTTCCTCTGCAGTTCTCAGCATGAAAAATGTTTATAAGGTAGGGATAAATTACACTTTTCAGATTCAGCTATTTTAACGCTTATAAAATATTAAAAAGTAATGCAAGGAGATGCAGAGCAAACAATAGTAAGAACTGAGTTGAGGTGATCAAGTGTTTTATTTTTCTCATGTTGCATTCCATTGGTCTTTATTTTAATATAACAGTGTCATAATAGAAGAAAATAGATCAAGATGAATCAGTACAGTTGCTTTGTGGATATGCTTAGTTTATACAGTCATAGTCCAAAATGATGAGAAGAGAAATGCCAGTGCCACAGCTGCTGTTTCCCAAATTTCAGTTTTCCCAGTAACCGGAAAAGAAGAATATGAAATGTTGTCAGATTATTTAAAGATCCAAATTTCTAATAAAGATGTGAAACTGTAATTTGTAGCTGCTTCAAAAGATTGCAAAAAAAAAGAATTGACAGCAATATGTATTGAAAACTGGGATAGATAACAAAGTTGAAGGTGGCATTATGGCTGCAGGGACTTCTGTGTGCTTAAAAGGTTATTGGTAGAAAGGAGAAACAAGAGAGCTAATGCTCATCTTGTCTCTGGAACTAATCTTTTTCTTCTACATTCCGAAAAATGCCTCACAGGCAAAACATCACCTCTAACCTTGTTTTCTGTTCTGTGTATTTTATTAACCTTTCTTTTCTAAGTCTACAGTTTTCACCCAAGTGCAGTCCTGATAGCAATCTAGGTTGACTGATTATTATTTTTTTACAATGAGTAAGGTGTTACCAAGATATTATTTCAGCAAAAAGGCCATGTTTAGTTGCCATGGAAATTAAACAATAGCAACTGCAGTCTTTACTTGTCTATCGGAATTGTCAGTCCAACTACTGCTTTCAAGTGCCAAATTTTACCCATTTTTTTTTTTTTTCAGTCAGTATTGCTTCATTCAGGTAATGCAGCTGAGCTTGTTCTGAAGCAGGAAACAAGCAGTTGTGGGCCCATTGTAGCTGGATACAAGTCTAGGCATCCATGGTATGAGTCAGTGTCGGTCAAGTACTAGGCTCGAGGAACAAAATGAGTTAATCTCTTTGTCACAGCTGAGATGATAGAAAATATGTGTTAAGATCTATGTAACAGTGACCTTTAGGGAGCACAGACAACATTTCCTATCAAAATTCTACAATGACCATGAATATCCTTGGGTTTCCAGTCTCTTGACCCTTCTGGGACTGATTCAGAGCTCAATCAAAGATTTATCTGCAAAAAAAAAAGCAAGAATAAAACACGAAACATGCAGACATCTGACTTGCTTCTTCTTTGAAGGGCACTTACTTAAAGGACATGATTTTCATAGAAAAAAAGTAAGCTTTTTTACCCTTGTGGTTTCCTTAGGTTATCAGTGTTATGGGTTTGGGAGCCAAGTTCCTATGTGGGATATATAGTTTAGTCATCTCTGGACTGGATAGGAGCACATGACACAGAGAAATGCAGCCCTGCCTCCTGTTCTGTAGCAAGGGAAACTATGACTGTGTTCATAGGTCATATGCAGCTGTGGTTCACTTTATTGGGGATCACTCATATCCAGGATGCTTCAGAGCACATCTACATATGTGTCTAAATATAGACACAGCTTCAAACTAGCAATACCAGGTGATGCATTCTCAGCAGCAATTTCTCACACCTTGTTGCCAAAATCAATGTGGTCTGTGCACATCTTTTGTCTTCATGATTTCAGTTTTTGGGATTGCACCTTATTAAAGAAATGTTCTAATCAATGAAACATCTATGAACAAGCAAAACCAGCTCACTTAACTTGTTAGACCATCTGACAGATGGTAACTGCTGGTGTTCTTCTTGACAATAAAATTTTCCTTTATGCAGTACATTTAGTAAATAGAAACTGTCTTCCAAGTTGTAGACTAATTTTTTTTTTTCTATTGAGCCTTGTCATCAAACTCCTAAGTCAGATATTCTGGTAACACAAAATTCAGGAATTCTACAGCTGAGACACAAACTATGCCATTGTATTGACCATTTTCATTTATACCAAGAATTATTAGAAGGCTGCTTGAATAATCAGTTTACCAGTTATAGGTAGATTGTTTCACAAATGATAATGTGACTTTTTATTTTTCAATTACTTTTTTCTTACCAGTCTATATCAAACTGTTCACATCCTAAATTAACTTGCTGGCATCAATGTAATTAGTTTGTCAGTTACTGAGGAGGTAGAAGAATAAAAAGCCAGAGGGTGAAAGGGAAGCTCCTAAAATTTATCCACAAGTGAATCGTAATTTTCTTCTATCAATACTGAACTGCTTCAATTATTTCCAACCAAGATCCCTAAAAACTTACATTTCTATATCCCTTGCCTGAGGTAGTGCCTTACAGGGTACTGAGATCTGTGCTGGGCCATCTCCTCCTCTAATACCCCACACAGATTTGTGAAGTCCTCTTGCCCCCAAGTTCTGTTGAAAAGTTCTCATCAATGTTGAAGCATGTTCAGGCTAGAAGGAACATATAAAGAAACAGTCCCAAAGAGTTTCTTTAATTTTTATTCTGACAATCTCTTCTTATTATTACTGGAGATCTCTTCCATCCTTGTTGTATGCTTTGCCTGAGAGCTTCCATACTCAAAATTTTTTATTCTCTGTCTCTTCATTGATGCCCCTTTTACTTTCTTATTTTTGCCTTTTCATTTTCCTTATCTCCTTCTAACAGTACATCCTTTGGTTACTTCACCTCTAGTGCTGCTCTTTTTGCAGTCCTGGACCTGACATGATTTTGGCCAGCTATCACTCACTCCCCAGTAATCTTCTGGCTTTATATCTTCACACCTCAGGCTTTTCAAGAGGGACTATCTGGTGATTCATCAGAATATAGCACTGTATCCTAAATCTTTCTTTATATTTCAGTGTTTCGTGATAACAATCAGAAAAATTGTGGACTACTTCTGTTAACCGTAACCACAATGAAAGAACTTGGAGTGCACCCTGTCTAAGCAACTTGCCCTGAACTACAGGAAAAGAGAAGTGAACCTGCCTCTATTGTTAAAAACAATAAACATCCTGAAAAGGCAGGTCACCAGCAGTGGTCATCCCAGAAGACATGAAAATGGAGAGAAGGAGAGAGAGAGTGTTTTCCTGAATTCCAATGAGCCATTATATCAGATTTGCTTTCACTATGGCCAGGGATTCACATTCAAGATAAACTAACAAAAGAGATTTTATTTAGTAACAGGAAAGTTTTAATAGGGTCAGACATACAACAGGAGAGCATGTCACAGCTGCTGACTTCTCAGTCTAAACAAAAACAAATTAACTTCTCAGCCTGTTTGCTTATAGAGGGAAGATGCCTCAGCTCATTTATAAGGTTACCTTTTCTTGACCACTGAAGGATGCAGTCACAGTACTTACAGAAAAGAGCTTCAATATCTGACAACAGGTAAATTTTAAATCTTGGCTAACTTAATTCCTCTCTTTAACAATCTCTTTCTTACAAGAACAAAAACAGGGATTTTGGTATTATTTACCCCCTTCACTCAAAAGGAAGTAAGTTAAAAGAGGGGGAAAAGTAATCTGTGCCTTTAAAAAATAAAAGAATTCTGTCCTGTTCAAATTTAGCTAAAATGTTTTCAGCAGCATAAGCAGAGAAAAAGCCTTTCAGTCAACGGAGGCAACGTTAGTATAAAAGCGCCCTTTTAGAAACTCTTTTCCTGCCACTGTTTGAAATGAGAAAAAATATCCATGTGTTATTTTCCTACAAGTATAAAAGTATTCTATTAGAACTTTTTAATTTCCTGACAGCACCTTTTACATAAAGGATTCTGACATAAATTTCAACAAATTCTTTCCATAAGGAAAAGCTGAAGGCAGCATTGTGGAAGAGCCTGGAATGCCTGTTGGTATGATTTCACAATATATGCAGTTGTGTAACAGGAACTTCACTTGAGAGTGTATTTTCAGTCAATATGTTTTATAATTCCATAAAGTGTATCAGAATCAATATGTTGAACTGAATTTTGCTAGCCTATCAATTTCTGAATTTAGAGGAACTTATTACATTCTATGTCTGCTTGGTCAGACTCTAAACTTCTCTAGCTCTAGAAACATGACACAGAGCCATTATAGGGAAAAAATAAAGTCTCCAGCTGTCTTTGTTAAACCAGTATGCTGTGTACCAGCATGCTATGTTTTTTTTCCACTGTATGAGGAAATAATCTTAATAGCATCTTCTCAAAAAGAATTTTCAGTTCAGTATTTTATAATAAAGCTCTGTCTTTTCCTTCCCTTAATGTAAGAAATGAAGAGCCGATTGAAGGACCATATGGCTTAGAAGTTCTTATTTGTTTAGTTAGATGATACCACAGACAGGAAATCAACGTATAGGAATTTCACAACCACATTTCCATCTGTTTTATGTGGGTGATGCCATCAAAGAAGCTGACAAGTCTCAGAAATCCTCCAGCATATGTCAGCTTTTGGTAGTGCTACAGGTCCAAAGACCATTCTCTCACCTGCCTCAATCAGCAGCAGGAGCCAAAATTGGAGATGATCTCTGCGGAAGACCTATGGTTAGACAACATGGTTAGTTTGGAGCTGTGATATTTCTGGTTTTAGCTGCACTTGAAAAGATATGCCATCTTTTGTCATGGAAGTTCTGGTGTAATTAGTACCAGCTGAAATAAATTTCAATATACAAATATCAAAACAAGATTTTTAAATAATATATTGGCAGGCTATAAATCTGCTCATCAGGTGCAGGGTCTACTGAGAGTTGCTAGTTACTGGAGAGTATAAAGGGCTCCTTCTGAAATCAGACATTAAATCTCACAGTCTTTGTATGCTTTGAAGTCATTCCCACTCTCCATGTCTGCAGGGTTTAAAAAAAAATTGGATTTGTGTGTCACTCAAAAGGAGAGATCAATTGAAACATTTAGAAATATTATTAGTGTCATTTACATGTCATGGAGAGTCTTGTAACTATGCTAGTTTTGATGATTTTCTCTCAAATAAAAGAAGTTCAAGCTGCTCATTCTAATTACTGTTCTCAAAATACCGGAGAAATGGTCAATTACAAATTCAGCCTCTAAAGAGGAATTTAATCAAGAGAAGAGAATTTTCATTCTTGTATAAATAATCAAGTGAATTTGCAATTTGCATTCAACTGCTGGTGCTTTCACTTGCAGGTCTTAATTAGGATCACTATTGCATCTTGTAGACAGCTAGACTATTAGTATTGTTGGTAGCTTGCCACCATATTTGGCAGCCCAACAGAATTGCAAAAGCTGAAAAATAAGCCTATTTAAAAAGTCAGCAAAGCCAACATCCTTTCTGAAAGCTTTAATCTAGTTTTCCATATGCTGTACCTCTGCTGAGGGTAAAAATTATCAACCTACTGCTCTGCTTCCATCTCTCAGAGCATTTTCTCTGAATACAATTTGAGAAAAAAAATATACTTGTTTTTTACTGTCAGTCTGGATGTTGATTATCATTTTCAGATTCTTCTGCCTTTCATGTAAGCCCTCTTGAGGCTGCTTAGGACTAAAGAGAACACCTCTACTGTTTGTAATTACGTTTGGACTGTGTGATGGTTTGTATATTCTTAAATGATAACAGAATTCATCCTCATATTTTTGTTGTACTTTATACTGTTTTCCTTCACAAGGTTGACTTTACTGGCAAATTTGGAGTTCACTAATTCTAAGGAACAGATCATTAAAATCAGACAGACTATAGGACACAATAGAGAAAAACCTGAAGAAAGACAATGGCAGTTCTATTTTTGCCACTGCTGTGAATCTTTTTTTAGACCACAGGTTCCTCCATTTCCTTTCTTACCCATTGCTGTCTATTTAATGTATAAACTCCTCTCAATGATTTGCTCATTCTATGAGTTCATATAATACTTAATATAATGGTCCTTCAGTATTGGGAGCTAGATGGAATATCAATAAAAGCAACAAATAATAATAATTATAACCTAACAGAAAATAATTAGTTCCTCATTAAACTCATCTACAAAAGATATCAATTACTGATTAAGTGCTATTAATATGTGAGCTTCAGATGGGAATATCACAGAGTAAAGATCCAGGGAATCATACACTTACAAAGGGAACAAACCAATCTCTTATCTTTGTTTGCTAAGAAACAGTATCTTTATCTCCTGATCCATAATGCTTGCATGCTAAAGGGCATTTCCTTTCCTTTTGTTTCGGGTTAGAAGAGTATTGTGAAGTCACCAAGAGAAATCAGAAGGCAACAGCCTCTTAAGTGATTTGGGTACCCCTAATGAACGTAGAATTTTTGGGATGGTTTCACCTGAATAAACCATGTAGGTTGAAGAATATCCTATGAGGTTTGAATATCACCACGGAATCTAACAGCAGTAGAAACTCTAAATGGGACCTCTATTGCACAAAGTCAAATGCCTTTTTTAACCTTTGCTACAGATTAAATCTAGAGGACAATGCAGAAAATACAGTATTTACCAGATTCAATTTTTCTTTTGTATGGTTCTGTACTTATTTTATCTTAAGTGATATCTTTTCAGGCAGTTGAAATGTGCAGTGGTTTCATTCCCAGAAGCAAGTGAACTTTTCCTTATTCAAGTGATTTGATACAGTACATTACAGACACAGCAAAATTCACAGCAGTAAGAAATATATTCACTTTGTCTAGAGATGCTTTCACAGTTTCCTATTGATGCCAGTATTTGCAGCCACTTCTTTCTGGGATATTTTCTTCCCTGTCCTCCCCCCTCAGTCCCCTCCCCTCACCCTTTCTTTTCTAATTTTCCTTTCTCTTTTCATTTTCTTTTCTTTTTTTTTTCTTTCTTCCTTCCTGCCTTCTCTCCTTCCTCCCTCCCTCTAGCAAGGAACTTGCATTTGATTACCTGAAAATGTTATTTATTACCTTGGTCAGTTCAGTTCTATACTGATTATCCTTTAATTATGGTACAAAACATAAAGTTTCATAGATGTAGACTTTTATTTTTTTTTGAAGGATTTGTAATTCATTATATAAGGTGGTAATTATAAGAAAAAAAAGATAAATTTAAAGTAGATTCAGAATAGGTTATTTCTGTTTAATTTGGAAGGAAAAAAATTTCTTGTCCACCTATGGAAACACTAGCATTATTATCTTAACTGTTTTCAATATATTTAAATAGATACATATTAATACACATAAAACTACCAGTATCAAGAAGCTTCAGTAATACTCTTTGCCTAAATCAAGTCTACTTTGATCAATTATTATAACTCCATAAAAGGAAGATATTGCCTCTCATTAGTTTAGCTATTCACATGTAACACTAATCTGAGACTCCAAATATGAGAGCACAAGCAGCACAGGAGCAGGATGAGCTCCTTTCTCTAGAGATATACTGTGATCTCCTGCAGTCCCACTTTGATTTCCCATGCATGCTCTCTATGTGGTGGCTGTAAACGATCACAGTCACTCATGTTGGGTCCCAGACCCTCTTAGGAATAATTTTTATGCACTACTTTGCTGGACAACCTTCATGCTGGCAGGAAAAGGCAAAAAATGTGGATATTCCTGTGGTCTGACTGCCCAGAGAGATAGAGAGGGAAGCTGAAGGTGCAGGTGGGTTTTTGTTCCTCCACACGGCCTTAGTTCATGGGTTGGACCTATCACAGTAGTAGCAAAGCAGAAATTTGATGCTACTACTACTAGAAGTGATATGAAAGGAAACAGAGATGGCAGGTTAAGACAAAATTATTATAAGCAGGAATCATGAGTAGTTGTTCCAAAGACCAAGAGAAATATTTTTGCTGAGATCACAGGCTTTCTAGAAAGGAGTAAAAAGAAATTCTTCTTTACATGATGCTTGTGTTGTGCTTGGACACTAAATTATAGCAAATAGCATCTATTGCATAGAAATAGTCACCAAATCTCGAATGAGTAATTCTAATGTAAAATGTAATTGGAGAATATTATACGTGATCAAGACTCACACACACCAGGAAAAAAAAAAAAAGGAAAAAGAAAAATAAAATAGGACAAGAATAGTACAAGCAAAGAAACAGAAAGCTCCAGAATGAAGCTTAGGCGTATTGTTCCATCTCAGTACAGGAAGCAGCAGACTGATACTTCTGGACAGTCTTCAGAGGCCCCTTCTGAACCCAAAAGATCTGTGATTTCACATGATTCTGTGTGAGCAACCCACTTTTGTTTTTCACACATACTTCAACAGAAGTCCAACTGAGTGACTTGCAAGCATTTGGGGATTTGCTTAAAAGACGATAATAGTAATTTTTAATACATAAATTTATTACTGTTTTTGATATATGTGTTTTTGATGTTATTACTTTCTCTGAGGTTAGGTTGAGCAGTGTTTTCGATATATCAGATGTGAAAATAATAAATACAAAAATTCTTGGTGCTTTTATGTTTTTATGAATATACGGTAGGGATTTTCTAATGTTTGCTATAGGAGAAACTGGAATACTCAAGATAATAAAATTAAATTAGTGTAGTTTCACTAGCTTAAAGAACAGATAGAAGAAATAGGGAAAGTTGTACCCTATTGACTTTTTAACTTGAAACCATCATACAAAGATTACTATTAGAACAGGAGAGGTGGTCATTTAAAAGTCAAAACACAGAAAAAAACCCCATAATCTGATTACTTCTAATGCCAATATCATAAGGTCACTGTCAGGTTCTTTGCTGTCTGACTGATGACTTTTGGTCTTTGGAGGCTGGCGACACTCCAGGTGGTGCGCGAGCTGCCACAGCCCACCCACAGATGTTTCATTAAAGAATCAGGATATTAATAGTGTCCCAGTAATTCCACATCAGCTTGTCTGAACTGGCTCCCTTACAAGATTGTGAAGCAGACCCTGTTCCTTACATACCAGCTGGCTCTGGTCCTACTGGTCTCTGCCCATCTGCTTTTTGCTGTGTGCTGACCACTACGTTTGATTATTTTTCATTTCTAGACCAGTGGTCGAGGTGGCCTGTATAAGCAGGTTTAACATTGCCGTGGACCAAATAATATTCTAATCTGTACACATAAAAGTAGAATTTAGAACATCACAAATGCAAATAGAGATTAATACCATACTCATGAAAACAAATATGGACTGTCATACAACTGAAATACCATTTTAAGGTTTTTCTGCTGTGAGACGGAACCATAAAAATAAACTTTCATCTTACAAAATTTGGCTCTGTGGGTCCCAGAATTATGAAATTAGTGTAATTATATCCCAAACATACTTATAGCAAATATCTCTAACTGTGCAATTAGAACTTGAACTGATCCAATTATGTGATGTAATGGTGTAATTATGCATAATGACACAATTATAATTTGTGATTATATCATAAAGAGGATTCTGAAACTTGCAGAAAGAACACTGGGCACAAACTGACACTCTTCGTTTTAAGCTGAAAGGACTCATCTGTTTCAGACATCAATTCCAAAATATTTATGCCATGTTACAAGTAAATGCCATATTAGCTTAAAAAGAAGAAAAAAAAAGGATGAGTCAGATTTAGTTGCTTAAAAATGATTTCTAGTGACAGGGGAATGTGGCATTCACAGTGGCAATGTCTAGAGCTGTTTAAAATGCATTTTTTTAAAAGTTATGAAAGGAATTTTTACTATGTCTGTTAGAAATTCTGACCTACTAGTCTGCCTTGACACTTTTCATCAGAGTACCTCAGTGTCTTTCCTAGTAGTTACTGAGAGCATCTCTATAAAACAATGCTATATAAAAGAACACATAGCAATAAAACTTCAAGAATTTATATAAAAATATTTTTATAACAGGAAAATACATTTTAGGGCAGGTAGGTATTTCATCATTGTTTTTCAAAAGAGATTTTCTTCAGCTGAGAGCAAACAACGCACATCCACTACAAAGATGTTGAAGGTGGAATAGCTCTCTGGAGACATCTACCAGCTCTTATATTTCTCACTGAGTCTAAAGTCATATTTTCTCAAAGGAGTTCTGTCTTCCCTATCTAAACAATGGGAGTGAAGCCAAGTGGCTCTGAATAGCCCTGTGACATTGAGCATGGGGAGGCCTAGAAAACACTGAGGACAAATCTAGGTATTCTTGTTCTAACATTGAGAAGCATTGTAAAGTAATTTCAGACTACCTTTCGAGGCACCCCTGCAGCTTACTCTTACATACTTTCAAATTATAGAAGTGAAGACAATGGCCACTATGCTTTCTGTGGATGAACTCCACATCTCTTATTATTTGCAAGAAGTGTATTATAATACCAAACTGTCAAAATGTTATAAATATAACTCTCATTACCAACATCATTTAGCTGTTTGAAATGCTTCTGCAAAACTTGCTCTATATTATCGTTCAACACAGCGTTTGTAAACAGTAGGAAAATTTTATTCTAAAGATGCTTCTGCGATGACATTTGTCGCTACGGATGGGATTAATCTGACTAAATTGTGGACATCTGCTTTGAGCTAATTGTATAGGCGTACCACTGTTATTATCATAGATTTGTGAATATATTCAGTTCTTATCTCACTGAAGTAGATTTTTAAAAGAACTCAGATGAATCAGACTAGAAATGTCTGTTCGCAGTTTACACAGGATGAATTATTTCATTATACCCAATGACAATGGGATTGGTTTATTTTTGGACAGCGATATTAGGAAAAGTACTGGTAAATTTATTATATAACTTGTATTTATCACTGGAAAAGATGCTTTGCATGTGCATCAGCTTTTGCAACTCTAAGTAGAATTTTTCATGGACAACTAATTTACGTTTATGTCTGAATTATCCGAACTTTGATGCTGTGGGAGACTTTTCATTTTGAAAGATAGTTGAAGGTACAAACATCATCACAGACATTACAATCTGTGCTGCTCTTGAAGTGCTGTTCTGAGCATTACTGCTCCATAATTGAGTTTTAGTCAAGTTGTTGTATTGGTCTAATAGTTTCAGTAGGCAGAGTTTTGAAAGGAGGCATAATGTCCTTTATTACACCAACCGATACAATCAGGAAAAAAAGCTTTGAGGCTTATAGGTTCACAAAAGGACACAGCAGAAAATCTTACCTTAATGTTTTAAATACATTTTTCTTGGAAAGAAGATTTTACCTCTCTTGGTTCTGATTTTCCTAGAGTTACTTTAATATAGAATATATTTTTGCCTTTCCTAGAAATCTTGACTTTTCCTTTCTATTTCTGAATCAGTAAATAAACCAAAAGAGAAAAGACAGCAACACATAAAACCTAAAGAACAAAAGTAAATACCACGGAGTTGAGCAATATGTGGCTAACAAAGGAAGGATGAGTGAGATTTAAAGAAAGATTGAGGTATAGTAATCTAAGAAGGAGGTGTACTTCCATTGAAATAGGTTAGGACATACTTTTCTTATTCTGTGAAGGTTTTTAAGACTTCAGTGATTATCCTTGTGGGTGTATTGAGAATCCAAGAATCTAAATCACAGCTCCAGGGAAATATACTCATTTGAGATACAGAAAACTCAGACTTGTATTTGTGTTTGGTCATGCTGGTTTTTTTCCAGGTCAAGTATCTAGGTTTGTTCTGCATGATTCTGATTTTGAAGTAAATGTGAGCTTTTATTTTAAACCAGAGAAATCTTGCTGACAGTGTCCTTGTGAAAAACTTCTCTTTTGGCAATTAAAAGATTTCTTAAAAGATTTCTGAAAAGATTTCCAAGCCAGGTTTTCTTTCTTCTAACGCAGAGGGGGAAGAAATAAATGAATCAAAAGTTATGATTTATTTACAGTGACAAAGAGTAGGAAGGAGAAAGACTTAGGGAACAAGAAGATCTGTTCTGAATTCTTTCAAAAGAGAAAAGGCAAGAAGATATCCATACTGAAATGGCTAATAAAAGAGAACAAAGGAAGAGAATGCAGGAGGGATAGTGCAGGTTGATGACTCTCAGTCTCTCAGGAAGAGAGACAGATCCTGGCAGTCTCTTAGACAATAGCTATGGAAGAAATAACATAATACAGAATGACAATGTGCCAAAGAAGACTGAAAATGGGGGAAGACTGGTTCTGATGATGAATAAAACAACAATAATATGAGCATTGTCCAATCTTGTTCATGAGAAACTTCAACTCTTGTGTGTAACTTCATTGGTACATAAGGAACAAAATGCATTTAATGGCATTGACTTCCCTTACTGTTTCTTTCCTTAATTAATACATCTGAAAAATTAATGTACATTTGGTGCATATATATAGAGTGCACCAGCACTGACAGCTTTAATTAAGTAATCAGTTGTTACGCACTATGTAGCTACTTAAGATTATTACTCAGAAGACTTTCTTCATTAGCTACAGCTTTGATACCCCAATAAAAGATATAGCGACATCCTACTGGACAGTTTCCAAAGAAATTGCAAGAACTTAGAAAGTATTAAATGCTGAATCCAAAGCAAATATTTAGTAAGTTGATCTTTTTAATCTTTCATATTTTTAGTGTTAACAAAAGTCAGGCAAGAGGATTTGAATTTAGATATCCTGAGGAAATGTGCCAAGCTTTGCAGTTTCAGCAGTTCCAAGATCTCATTTGGTTCTTTTACGTGAAGAGTGGTGGGTTGGAAGAGTCAAAGTAGGAGATGGTTACAGAAGTATTATCTGATAAACTGCTTGGAAGAATAATTTCAGTTGATTAAGATGAAGCATTATTATAAGGTCTCTTCTCCTGGAGACTGACTGTCCAAGTTTATGCTAAAATTTTGATTGAAATATTTCTATCATTCAAGGTCGTAAACGCTCTCAAATACATTTCCTTAGTTATTTAGAGGCTTTTAAAACATTCAAGTCAATGTTATTACTGTAAAGCCAAGAATAAATTTTCAGCTGGCATTGAAAAGCCTATTGCTAAAAATAGGCTAGTGGTACTTAAGGACAAATGCTCTCACAAAAGCATATGTGACTGTGGGTGATGAAATAAATGGTCAATGCCAATGAACAAATAAAGGAGGATATTTGGTAACCTTTCCCAGCACCAGATGTAGATGTGTAGAGATCTCTCACCTGAAGCCTTAAAGACTTGGCACTATTTGTGGCTGATACCTGTTTATGGACAGGAGTGACAATAGTCAAGAGCTCCCTAAGAAACTAACCTAAGAGACGAAGCCTCTTTCATGATAAGAAAGCTTGTACTGTCTTTTCTGGGTGAGTAAAAGAGACCGTGTGTATTAGAGCATGTCTGTATGATTATTAAGTGGTAGCTGAAGAAACATTTGTTCAAACTATATAATGGTCAGATATATAGTTGGTTTTTTATTTTATTTATTTATTTATTTATATTTTTGATGAAAAACAACATGAGCTGGCAATGTGAGCTCACAGCCCAGAAAGCCAGCTGAATCCTGGGCAGCACCAAAAGCAATGGGGCCAGCAGGTTGAAGGAGGTGATTCTGTCCCTTTACTCTGCTCTTGTGAGATCCCACTTGGAGATTGCCCAGGGAGGTTTAGATGCCCCAGCCCTGTTAGTGTTCAAGGCCAGATTGGATAATGTCCTGAGCAACCTGGTCTGCTGGGGGATGTCCCTGACCGTGGCAAGGGGGCTTGTGACTAGATGATTCTTAAGGTCCATCTCAATCCCTTAACATTCTATGACTCTATGATATAGCTGACTATAATGAATGTATTCAGTGTATAGCTGCCTGGCTACATTCTTTTGTAGGAAGAAATCCATGTTCTGTTTGTGAAAGTAGCCATCTAACCTATGGCTGGTTATTCAGACTTTGTGATTTTATGGGAAACGTACTCTTTCCCCCAACATACACCTCTGCCTACTGCAACTAGTTGGACCCATAACTTGTGATCAGAAAATCATGCTCTTCATGGCTAGACAGTCAATGCAATCTGCCATCTCACATTTAGTAAGACATTTGAATGAAGGAGTGAGAGCTTGAACAATTTAGTTTAAGATCTTAGACAACTAGAAATGACACCCAAAACCTTTTCTTCCAAGTGGCAGAAAGTTTCAATGAGTTTCAGCTGTTTGTGATCAGGAGAAAGATGAGAAAGCTGAAGGGAAGTGGTAGAAGAGTAGGTTTTGTAAAGGTTCAGGGCTCTGTCTTTAGGAAAAAATCCTGTGTTTAAGGCTGAGATACACCTGACCTATGTAGACACTTCTCTTAAATAGATGCGAATCATGCTTTAAAAAAATCTTACTTCATTCCACTGACTATAAAGGGAATTTAGAAATCTGACCCAGTTCTAGATATTTACAGTACAGCAGTCTCTGCTTTGGTTTAGCCTGCACTGCAGCCCAGTGTGAGTAGGAGATGGAACTCTGTTCTTAAAAGCAGTCCCCAGTAACTGTGGGAGAGTCTGAATTTGAGTAGTGCAATTTCTTTTACAGAAAATCCTAAATTGTAATCCCCCATCTTATTTCTCAAGCATGAGATAAATAAAGTGATCTATGACTATCTATTTCAAGGAAAGCAAGGGAGCTCTGTTGATTGCAATTTTAACAAACCTTTAAATTAAATCTCTATGAAGTATTTGATCTAAATAATACCAATGAAAATATTAATGTAGCATCTTTATTTAAAAAAACCCACATGCGCACTTGCAAATTAACCAGACTGCAGGCTGTAGTGTCAACTCACACAATTTCTGAAAGTAACATGACTTTTGGGGGATTCTATCTTTGCTGCTGAAGAAAGACCTGGTATGCATGAAGTGGATCTGAAACTTTTAGAAATAGAACAATTCTCCACTGATGGCTTTACACTTACTCTTAGGGCATAAAGTGGGATTTTTTTAAGTGAATTGACTCACTGATATTTTTCGCAGAATGTTTCATACACATTACACTAAAAATGGGTAATCACAGCTAGAAAAATGAGCAACAGTTGTTTAGTCCATTCAACATCTGTTGTACTACTGGGAATATTTTCTTGGTGATATTTGAACATTTACTAACAAATGAAAAAATTTGAATTCCTAGTGCTTATTATCATAGAGGAAAAATAAAACTAACTCCATGCTTTTTCAATTGTATTTAAAGCCTAATTTACTGGCCAAAAAATGTTATATTTTCTTCTAACACTTTTGTGAAAACACGAATAAAGGAAATAAATACATTCTGGCTACATTTAAGAATCTGTTTACCATGTTAGCAAGTGGCCCTTTAAAAGACAAAATAAGTGATTAGCCTTCTCTCTTTTGTGGTTTCATGGTTGCTCCTGTAAAATTGATCATTTAAAAAAACCCCATAATTAAACTTCAAAATCCTTCATGTTATAAGCAAATATGATCAGTCTCCTATGGTTAACAGATGAATAGGAACATTAAGTAGTAATATGCTGACATTGAAGATATTACTTTTAAAAATATTTAATTTGTAAAATGTTTTGTTTGGGCAAACTTGTATTAACCAAAGACAGTTAAAAAAATTACAATTGTAATATCTGTAGATCACTGTTGGACAAAGACACCAAAAGAGGAATGTATTACTCTTTTCTCATTATCAAAAGTGTTTTCAAATATTGTTTCCCATAATGATTTTTCTGATTTTCTTCCATAACGTCCATCATTACTGTCTTTTCAAGGTGGTTTTATGTAGTTTATATTTTATTTCAAATGTAAATTATTTCTTATAATGAACTTTCTGGCAACTATATGCTAATTTTCATAAATATTCCCCATGATTAATTTAAATTGTCAGATCAGTACTTAGAAGACAACTAGTTACGGAAAACAAAACACAGTTATTTTACTAATTCAACCACTAACTGCTGTGAGCAATTTATGAGTGTATACTTTCAGGATAGAACCACATTGTGTCACTGAGAGAAATTATGCATTGGCATGAATAAAATGGTAACTATTATCATACTGATAGCATCTCTATTTCTAATTAGGCTCTAATTACCCTTAAAGCATTCTTAGTAATTTCTAAGATTATTTTTTTATTACTACTACTATTCTTTTGTCTTATGATAAAAATCTCTCTCATTTGTCACACAAGGTTGACTATATTTAAACAAAATTTAATTTTCCATGGATATCTTTATTTTAAAAGTGCCGATAGTACATAAGAGTGAAACGGTATAAAATTAAGGGCTGCTCTAATCCATCCCAGAAAGAAGAGCCTAAGATTCTTCTCGTCTGCTGCATGGCAAAAAAAAAAAGGATTAAAATGAGAAAAAAACCTCATGTAATTAATTCCTTATAACTAATTATTTCTAAATTGTTCTTGGAAGTTAAAGGGCAGCATTGTATTGTAGCAGTAAGATCTAGCTGTGTTACATGGTTTTCAAAATGCTCTTAAATGGTGTGCATCATCTGAATGTTAACGATGCTACTGTATTATTGACTTTCCTTTTAAGGGAATATTTCATATATGCACTCACACTTATAGCCATTGCAAACTCAAGAATCCATGTAAAATATATGCAATATTTGCCAGTCAATCTCATTCAGGTCTTGGTAGACTACACTTTTGATCTCACCTGTACTTGCTTATTCCTCCATATCTCCTAAGGGCACATTCAATACAATCATTTGTTTAAACTTTATAAAATAAAAGCTCAATTAAAGAGAGAGAAGGTTTTTGAGGACACTGATTTTGTGGTAAAAAAGCATTCATTACTCGTTTGGAAACAATCCGCCTAACTGATGAACAGCATAGCTGCCTTGAGGAAGGGCGATCCTAGGTCTAAACCTCCAAACTTGGTATTTCTAAATCTTCTTCTCCTACAATTACCTGCATCAGCTGCAACTTGACCAGTATCCACGTGTCTCACAAGAAGTAGCCTAATCTTTTCCACACAGAGTTCAAAATCCCACTGTTACCCGGTATGATGGATACAAGGCTGTTGATTGCATTTTGTGTGGCCTTGGTAGTGTGATACTGTAAGATGCAGCAGCTTCTACATCTGCCTGTTTGATCTTTAGCACTTTGCTTTAACTTTCAGCTAAACCTGTTTCACAGCCACCAGTTGTGCTTTTTGAGAACCCAAAGGAATATTAGGTATATGGTGTAGAAAATAAAGAGAATGTACTGTAGCGTGGTAGAAAAGGTAAGACAGGAGGGATAAGGGATTGCAGACAGAGTGTGTGAAATGGATTACTGGGAGTGAGAGAATCAGGAATTATCCAGGTTTTGGACAATTTAGGGATTACTGCTCTTATCAGCTGGTAGAGTTTGACAATAGAGCCCAGCCCTAACCCTAAACTTACATCAGTACATTCTCATATCACACCTAAGTATAAAGAAAGGTAAAATGCAAATATTAAACAGCAAAATCATTAGATAAAATTAAAGCTTCCCAACATTCTTTTCTTCCCTAAATAGGATTTTTTTTTTCCTGATGTTGTAACTGATCTTGGTCCAGTGCAAGGAGTTCTCAGTATGAGTTGAAATATTTATTTTTCTAGTCTCCTGTGTTTTGGAATGAGAGTTTTGTATCACCTGATGTTCACCTTAGCTCTAGAGAAAATCAAGAGATGAGCCTTCATTTGTATGACATAATGATTAAATAAAGAGCAAGCCATTTTCAATCAATTAATTAGTTTTTCATGTCACCTAGTACAATAGACTTTATAGAATACTGGTTAGAAGAAAACAGACAGTGGTAACGGGTCCTCTGAGTAAGACCTTGTGTTAGCAAAGGAAAAACATCCTTTTATAGCACAGTTTAGAATTCATTGTTTCATATTGATTTCAAAGGTTTTTAACACCTTCCTTGCCATGAGCACACAGGTAAAGGATCTTATCATTGTCTGAAATTAGATTCCATTCTCAGTAAAATGAATGGCAAAATATCTGATTGATTTAGCAGTCATAGAAAAAGCTCCAAAATTTAACTTTCCAACCAGTTCTGTTGTGTGGTTTGGAGGGGATTTGTGAAAGATTTTTTTTTCTGCTGCTCCTAATGGAGAATGAATCCATCATATCAAAGTGACAGCATGAGTATGTTTGTTTTATGCACACATAATTTTCAATTTTTTGTTGTTGTTGTTGTGTTAAATTGAAAAATATATTTAAGGCTTATGTTTCTTCTAACTTTGATTCAACAGAACATTTTGGCAGGTACATAACTTTAAAAGGTTGAATACTGCTATTTAAAGTCAAATGCAGTTCACATACCTTAAAAGGTATGGATGACCTGGGATTCTTATGTGATCTAACGTGGAAAGGAGGTTAGTCTACAAGACTGCACAAGTCATAAGTATTTTTCTAAACAAGTAAAATGAAAACAAGAGAGGAGACGGAAATATTTTGCAAACTAAAATTAAAAAAAAAAAAAAGAAACAAACACAAACAAGTTATTTGAGTTATGCCAGTCTTACTTAATTTTGTACTTTGGCTGCTTTAATCTGCTTCCTGAAAACATTTCACTGCCAGCATGAGGAAATGTAAGCACATACAGGGAGCAAAGTCCCACACGTGGAAATCCTTTGTGCATTAGGAAGGCCATCCTCTTCAGGAACCCAGGTAGATATTTTATTTGTCACTACTCCAAGGAAAACCTATATACTACACTTTTTGTATTTGCTTCTTTGGGAGGAGTTACTCAAGAGCCTGTGAATACACTATAGCGTCTGTTATTCAATATTCAAACTGACAAATGGGAGAAAAAAAAGAGCATAAAACCTTCAAAAAAACCATGATCCAGTTAAGATAAAAGAGAAAGTAATTAACTGCTTACTAATGATGCAATCATCATTTGCCTAGGATGGAGGTTTCAGTCTGCACAGTCTCCAGCATTCACAGGAACTGAAGCTGCTCAGTACCACAGAGAAGCCCTTAGGCCATTGCAGAGCACATTTGCCAAACATAGACATTATCTCAGCCTTTGCTAACCTAATTAAAGACATTCTGTCACATAAAGCAATGTGAAGCTGGAAAAACCTGAAACACTGAACCTTGTTTTGAAAGAGTCACACTCTTTGCCAATGCTTGCTTAGCACACATGGTAGCTGCTTTATTCAAGGTTTTCCCATTTGGAGCATTTCAATATCTTCCTGCTACAACTCCTTTCTTGTGGCAGCAGTGTGGGAAGGAACAACCCACGTTCTGAGAACTGAGGTGGACAATACCAATGCAGCCAACTCACTTCTCAATGAAACTCATTATTGTGACATTAGTAGTTGGATACTCATTTAGGAAAACTTCAAAGGTTTCTCGCCTGTATGTTGTAGTTACTCTGAATACTTGTTCATTCTTGCACCATTTTCACATCTAGCCCTTCAGGCTATCCTTAGGGCTGTCTTCAGTGGAAAAGACCTGGCCACATTAATTTCAAGACCACTGTCCACCTTTTGGCCAGTGGTTAGAACCCTCCTCCATCTATTATGAAGTTGAATAGCAGCATTCTTGTTAGACTGAATGAGTACAAATACAAAGCAGAGAACACTGGTTTTGTGCTAAGAACAAATTTGATAAACCGTACATAATTTTTTTCATCCCTATGTCATGATATATTTTGAAGTCCTCTCTAAGGCACAAACCTCTCTTCATTAGTTTATATGAAACTGAGGGTTCCAGTTCAGACTTGTCACTTCTCCTGCTGCAGTCTTCTCTTTATGTCTGAATGTGAATTGCCAGAGTTAATGCTCAAGGTATATTTAGTCTTCTAAGTGTTTAAATCAGGTGTCTGATCTGGAAGCATAATCACCTTCTATTTATTTCATTGTCAGTGGTGAGAAACATGCACCTTCCCACACAGTGGTGACAGAGGCCCTACCACAGCCATCTCAGTTTCATATCCCACGTTCTGTGGGACAATGGGATTCATCTCCCGTAGGTTAAGACACCGAGCTCTAGGTATCTGCTACTCAGATGTCTGAACTTAATTCAGTTTGTGTAAGCTCTTTTCATAGTCCAAAAAACAAGTATGGGTGTTGTCTGCTCTGGTTAGATGCCTATCTTAAAATGGATTGCATTATGGAAACATTATTTTATCCTTTGAAACTCAATGGAATCTTGGGTAATTTTTTTAGATTCTGATGTTTGAATTTTAGATGCCCAGTTCTGGGCAGATGACTCATCCCCTGTGTTGAAAAGCCTCCATTAGCAGTTAGTCATACTCTGAATCCAGTGAGTGACTATTTCTCCTCGAGTCATGTCTATGTAATCTATTACATGCTTTTTCTCAGAATAGGAAGTCTTTCTCAAAGGATGTTTTCTGACTTCATGCATTTTTGTGTTTCCCTTTTAATATCCATAGTCAAGCAGGTCCTCTAAAGGACTCCCACTGAAGGGTGCTTTACTGCTTTTCTTTGGGTGTTCTGTATTCAAGGTTAGGGTCTATGTAGACTTGGATATCTGCCTTGGATGTTGATGGAAAAGAATGTAATATCCCTTTCACTTCTGACTCTTGTACTCCAATCCTTCCCCTGTTTGCAGGTTCAGGAAAAGAGATTGCTAGTCATACCACTTTGAAGTATACAGAGAAAGAGTGAGCCTGTGCATCGGAAATTAACTATTTTCCCTGAAATGGGGTAACCAGAAGACCTGAATTCCTTGGGTGGATGACTGGAATATTTCAGATGTACTGAAATAGCTTCACAGTGCTGGAGGTGGGGGGATGTTAGAATTAAGCAGTGGGGTGTAGGCCATACATGGAAAGAGGCTTAAAGACTCTGAGTAGTATCCATGAACAGCATCACTGCAGAATAAGGTATCATGACTTATGTCCCCTTCGTC
This sequence comes from Pseudopipra pipra, assembly GCF_036250125.1. Classification (NCBI taxonomy): domain Eukaryota; kingdom Metazoa; phylum Chordata; class Aves; order Passeriformes; family Pipridae; genus Pseudopipra; species Pseudopipra pipra. The sequence continues at coordinate 143,396,161 of NC_087549.1, read as the reverse complement.
TCGTTCTGCCAGAATCTCTCCTTTTGTGAGAGATTTTAATTTCTTAATGAGTTGCAAAGACAACAGGACCTGATTTTCAGAAATGTTATCCTTTATATGTGTGTCTTTTTATTTCTCTCCATTTGATGCTGTGTTCAATACTTTCAGGAGCCATGCTTTTGAGCCCAAGCTAAATGAATATATTGTTTAGCTGGTTCCACCAGCTAATATCCCAAATAAAAAGGCAAGGAGGAGCTCTATCAATTAAAAATTTATTTTTCTTTCTGGCAGATGGAAAGGATTCCAAAATATGTTGAAATTCTCACACAGACAAAAACGTGAAGGAAGAAGAGTGGGGGAGACAAAGATGACAGATGGTTATAGTTTTTGATATCTACCCTTCTTTTCAACACCTAACTAACTTACTATGTAACGTGTTAAGACATTCTGAAAACTCATAATCAGAGGGCAATGTGGATCAATGAGAAGGATACACAAGTAATTAGAAGGGATGGTTTGGAAAAACATAAAACTTGTTTAATTTACTTCATGAATTACAAGACTAAAGAAATGAAATTACTAGCAGAACACATATTTCAGCTACACACCTGAAATGAAGGTGCTTATAAAGCGCAAGATGACTCCTCTCTCTCTTTTTTTTTCCTCTAAAGACATCAAATTTCTTCATCAGTCATATATTTGTGATAAATTGGAGTTATGTGAGAATTAAGATATTGTTTTTTATGTTATATATACACTAACAACCAAATGGAGAAGCTTGTATGACTAGTGATGCCTAAAAGAAAATTCAGGGAAAAAAAAAAACTCCGAGGCAACTTAATTTTGGAGGTAAGGTGAGGGAAGGTTTAATGAAATAACAAGTTATGCACGCTGCTCCCTGATCCAATGTTACAATTTTATAATACTGTCCGTCCAATCCCTGATTTTATCCACCCCCCCCCAGCCTTTACCCTGGTCCACCCCCACCCCGTCCCTTGGGAATTGGGTCTGGGGTCATATTGAGGCCTTTTTCTTCCTCATCTTGGTCCTCTTCAGAGTACAGAGTGCATACAGTCACCCAGTTCTTGGTCGTATCTTGCAGTTCAGGTTAGGGAGCAAATGTTCTTAAACAGTAGAAGGCCTATCTAGGAGAGAGACTAAACACGCTTAAATGGAATTTAAGAGGGGGATTGATATGGGGAACATGGATTGCAGTAAGAGGGGTGGGGAATCTGTGTAGCTACTGTGCTAAAGGGTGAGGGAATGAATGCAGCTGCTTCTAAAATCTACTTTTGTTATATAACTACTTCTAAAACTTATAAAAATTAGAAAAATCGAAAAATAAAAAAACCTTAAGACAACATTAGTAATAGATATAAATGTGATAAAATAGGGAGAGTAGATGACTTCACCAAACAGAGATGACAAAGAGACTTAAGACGCTATAAAGAAAGAAAGAAGAAAAATACAACAACAGCAAAACAAGAAAAAGTCCCATGACACTTTAATTATGCAGCTAATTGCAAGAAAATAAATGAATGACATAGATGCAGTAAATGAGTTTAGGTCAGTATTAATTTCAGGATGGAAAAGAGGTTGGAATTTTGCTGTGGCTTCCTTAACTCTCCTTGTTACCCTCATATGTATAAAGACATATTTGTAGTGTGATGACTCCATCACAAGCAATTGTAAGTACTTAAAATAATTACTTATTAACATAATTGCCTTCACAATATAGACTAAAGAACAAATTATACTGTTAAAAGTAGATCTCACATATTTCTTGCCATGATTGTTGACAGATTTCTCCAACAGTCTTTTAGAAAATGCAAGGTGCAGTACTGTTTTATGTAGAGTTGTAGTAGGCAGCAGGGTCATACAGAAGAAAGTCACTTGGAGAAATAAAATACCTTTGCTGAAAAAGCGTGGATTGTCTGTGTTTAAATGTTTGGGATACTAAACACAAAATAAGTCTGTAGAAAGTTTTCAATAGTAAGAGAAAGGACTGAAAAAATAAGGATAACTGACTTAGAGACTGTATGAAAATTAAAACCTTAAAAAGGTTTCTGGAAAAATACTGGGGAATCAGAGTAGGTAGTTATGTGTTAAAGGTCGTGAAAAATTAGGATAAAGTAATAATTACTAATAACTCTATTAGACCTTGCAAAGAAATTAGCACAAATGATACTGTGGATCTTTACCCACAGTATTCAAAAGAAGGCCACAGTGGAATTGGCAATGCAGTAAGAATAAGACAAAGGCTAATGTTAACTTTAAAAGGGCACAGAATCATATGAATAATTTTAATCTTAGACAAGGATGTGGATCATAGGTCAGAAGGTTAGATGTCTGATGGAGATGTGCAAATCAAGATAGAAATTACTGCTATCTGGACAATGCCAAAATGCAAAAGCTATTCGGGTAAAGATGTAATTCTGGGAGTGATCCTTGTCCCTCAGACTACGTGCCAAAGGGTTGCTCCTGTTTACATAGTTCAGAGCTACTTAATCCAGAGCAGACTGTCTCTATCCCCATTTTGCAATTTTTCACCTAAACTGCTTCTGGGGCACATCTGGCAGCATTAAAACATATGTTTTCATGATCAAAGAGCATAAGTAGTGTAAATGTGGTTCCATGATAGAACTTTTACAATATGCTGTTCGGAGGGTGTGATAGATGCACTAGGCATTGGTGCAAGATTATATAGAACATGTAGGAAAAGGATATGTGAAGATTGAAGGAGTTTTAGAATAATGGTAAATGACTGTGAGACAAAAAAATTTTGGGGGCCTAAGCCTTGCGTGGTCTACACTGCCTATAATAGCTCTTCATCCTCTGAACTATATACAGAACTTCATCTGCCTGTCATCTTGAGAAAAAAAAGTATTATTTTGATCCATACAGAAATTCCAGGAATGATCTAACACACATATATATAGATAATCAGAGAGTGAATCAATTGGCAATATAAATATGTTTAGATTATTGTATGTATGCAGATTAAGGAGACTGGTAATGTCCATGTCTGAATGCAAGAAAAAATTGGAAAGATACAGGGAATTGCAAGTTTGATTGAAAATATTCCAAATTACTTTGTCAAATTTTTAGAACGGAACCATATCTGTTCCTTCAGAATAACAGTTATTAGATTTGTTTAACTACGCAAGAAAAGCAGCCAAAAAGTGACAGATGTTGCAAGTAATATTAAATAGGAAAAAATGTTATTAGAAATGGTCAGCTTATCCACTAGTGATGATCTACAGTTTAGAGGCACCAATGAACCATTAGTGAAACATGATCATTCACAAACAGTTGTGTGCATAGTATCTATCAGTCAAGGAACCACCAAAGAAACAGAGGAAAATGTAAAAAAGCCACTGCTAAGATCTTTTATGCAGCGCTGTGCCAGCTCTGTTTGAATATGTTCGAGAGAAGAGAATCCATTCTGGAAGATGTTAAAGCAGGGGACTACTGAATGAACAAAGTAGAAGACCTGTTTCACAAAGGGAAATTAAAAGAGCATGGCTTCTTTCAACTTAAGAAAGAGAAGGGTTTAAACAATTTGGTCTTCGTAAATACCCTGAAGTTATAAACACAAAGTTGCACTCAAAGTAAGTGTTTGGACAAGAATAAATTAGTTTAATCAGGTTCCTAATTTTCTGAAGCATAACGCCTGTCTTAGTTATCTTATAACAAGAAATCCAACTAGATTCAACATCCAAAGAAATGCAATATACGATACATTTTCCTGACACAGCAATATCTGGTTTTAGAATTGATAACACCAACATCTTTTTCCATATCTTTTAGTCTTATTTCCTATTATTTTAATTTAGGGATAAAGAATATGGATTTTTGTAATGCATTTGGTGACTGTAAAGCTATTTTGTAGACAGATGCAACATAAAGAATTGGAGTATATATTAATGTTACAAGGCAGTTGATGTGATTAATGAGCCACTTTTCCATTATCATTGACATCATATGTAGGTAGATTCATAGACATATATATCACAGAGACATACAGAACACATACACATATGGAGTCTGTAATATTGTCAGATGTTTTCTCAATAAACTTGATTGTCTAAAATATCACTCTGTATGTTTGGATAAACGTGATAGGGGAATATTTAATGTTAAAGAAGAGGAGGATGAAAGAAACTGTGATGACAAAATTGATCATTTTGAAACAGAATATAACTTTTTGCTAATTTGCACTTCAGGCACATTTTTATAAGTAATTTGGAAGATTGCAGAAGAAAGACATAGGAATCTAGCTATATCCTTCAAAAACTGAGTCATATCTTGACATATCATTTTATCTTCCATTTTCTAGTTTCTGTTACATATTACACACAATACATTTTTCCTTCTATTTTTTATATGTGTAAATAGAAGAACCATTAAGTTTTACGACTTCTCCTTGTTATTTTACTGAAAAGGAATTAGCTTAAAATTATATTAGTCTTTTCTCAAAAAGTTTCTTCATGAAGTTTCTAGCACATGTATGATTAAACCTTGCTGCACTGACTTCATGTTCCTGGAAGAAATATCTCCATATCAATAGTCTAGTCCAGTTGCTACCAAAGTGAATGTAAGTTTTGTGATTTATCTCACAGGCACTTGAAATATAGATGAAAAGTAAGGAGTGCTTGTCTGTCACTGCTGTTGTTTGCTAACAATATTCCCAGCTTCTTAATATCTCACAATCTCTTTGAAAACATGTTGAACCATCACTCATACAAAGAACTCTATCCCTTTTACAAAGGAAAGCAGAAGTAGGAAATGTGGAAAATCTTTAAAGTTAGGTTTAAGGAGTGTGATTAAGTTTTAGACCAGAAATGGGAAAGAAATTCCAGGCATAAATGGAATGTAATGTCTGTAATAAATTGTCTGTAACGAACATGTCTATAATAAATTTTTGCTAGCAAAAATATCATCTGGATAAAACTTTGGGGGGTGGAGAATCACTGAAAGAAAACTTAAATAACATGGAGTAATTTTTAGGAGTTTTGATCTCCTGAGATGGAATTTACAGATGGCCTAAGTAAATTGGGATCTCAAACCCTCAGAAGGTCTTCAACACTCTGAAGAAGTGCTTTTGAAAATGTTGTCTTTGGATTCTATACAGTAAGAAGATAATTGGAAAAACTGCAATATAAAATTTATTATTTTTAGAAAGGTGCACAATCTTGAAAAGGAAACATGAGACATTCACTTGTCTCATTCACTTGTCTCATTCATTTGTCTTAAATCACATTTTGGTGCACACTGCATTATGTTAGCTTGAAGTATTATTGCATAGTGTCATCTCTCAAGTACGTGAACATCCCTAAAAGCCTTCTTCATGTTTTAGAAATTGTGTTTCTTCCCTACAATTACTTTTTTAACTCTAGGAAACTACTTAGAGTGAGAGAAGCTGTCTTGCACGACCTCTGGAAACACCACAGGGGAGTGAGGCAGATTCCTCAAATGCTTTAGATGGAATCAAGTGGTGATACACAGATGGAGCTGTAAATTTTCTGTTTCAGCATGTCGGTCAGAAATGGCTGAGTCAACAAAGTAAAACATTTAATGAAAATATGCTGCTTTCAAAAAATCTTCTGGCCAAGTGTGGGCAGGGTTCTGACATAGCCCTGCTCTGTTCCCTGCTGGCTCACCCCGCCTACATGGGCTTTGGGCTCTGGGGTTTCTCAACCCAATCCTGACAATATTCTCAGCATAGATGAACCAGGCTCTTAACAGCCAAAGTCCTCCAGGTAAATTGGCATCCTCATTCCAATAATGTAGGTGAAAGGAGAAAAAAATCCCCAAGGCAAGCACTGAGAGAAATTTTGGCACGTTTAGTGTCTCTCGGCACTGAGCTGTCTATGCAACAGGACCGCTCTAGAGTAATGGGCTTTTAATACCTGAGGGAGCTGCTCAACAGATCTCTTCATCTAGGCAAAAATTGTGTTCAGTTCAGCTCCACAAAAAGGCAATTTCAATCAGGACTTCTTAAATTGAAGGTTTACAGCATTTTGCAGCATTATGTTTTCAAGTATGAATTCCAAATCAGAACAAACAAAAGTTTAATTTTGAAAACATTTATGAACTGGAACTTCTGGGAGGTTTTTTTTCTTAACTCTATATTTTAACATTGATTTTATTTTTTTCTCTTAACATTTCTTTATTTTGACCAACTTTAAGGTTCAAAGGATAACCATGGTACAAACATCCTTTACATAAAAAGATTGCATTAAAAATATGTACTGTCAGTAATGCACAGGAGGTAACTGATTTACATGCAGCACATCATCACCTGATCTACATGCAATATTTATTTTAATCTGTTTAAATTTTTTCAGTTGTTATGTGAAATACTGCACTTGAAAATGGCTGCTGCTCCAGCTCATGCAAATTTTAGCTTGTGTAGTTCTTTCTCATTATTATTTTAGTGGTCATGAATATTTCATGCCAAAAACTAAGTGTTTGCATTGGCTAATGAGGGTGGATGCCGTGCTCTCCTCTACATAACAAGAAGCATTTATAAGTTGTCCATTATCAATAATTTCTTGTTTCAAGTTTTACATCTAATACTGAGAATGTATTTAACAGATGATGGCTACTTTTAGTCCCCTGGATGATTGTATGTTCTACATAGAACAAAAGGATACTTCATATCCACAAACTGAAAATCAGAACTGGAGTCAGTGCTGATGAGTTTACTGGTTTGGTTTTTTTTCCTTTAAAAAACAGAATTCAGCAGCATGGGCACTTTATATTAGTTTCCTTTGGTACATATTACTGAGCTGAAACTGTGAGATATTGTAATTAATAAAAAAAATTATAATTTGGAGAGCATATAATAGAATCATAACAAGATTAAGTAAAATAAATCAAATCCAATTTGTGCTTGGTGGTTTTGGGAATAACGTTTCTGTCACGTTGTTGAACAGTAATCATTAAAACATGGGAATAATCCACCTCCTAATTAAACAACAATAAACAATTGTCAATGGCACATAATTGTTAAAAGTCAACAAATGAAGCATTAGTGTAAATAAAGATTAGACGTAGTTCTTGAAAATGAGAATGGGAATGTTATTTAATGCCTGACAGAACAGACTAGATGCAAAAAATATTTGCAATACTGGAGTCACAAATACCCCCATCAATATCATTTAGATAGTAGAGAAACTAGTAGCCTGTTGATAATACAAGCAATATGTTGTATGTTTTGTCTCCTCTCTTAACTTGGAAATGTTACAGTCCTAGTTATGTAGCTTGTTTGTCTGTAATTTTTCGTACCGTCTAGTCTTAGGACCAGTCATATTCTCAAAACACGTTTTAGGCCAAATAATTTCATTCTACCAGCAGCTATTTCAGAAGTCACTCACCGGCTAGTTAGGACATTGAATCTGTCAATTCAATTTCCAGATAAGCTACTAAGCTGTAAGCAAGTCTAAGTATAAGGACACATACATACCCCATAAAATCACATACGTATGCAGGTATAAATATATATATGCAGATATGTATGTGTTAGTCACTTTAGATAAGAAAAGGTGTCCAGGTGCCTGAAATGTACACCTTTGATAATCAGGAATCTAAAAAGTCTTCTTTCAATGCAATGCAGAGATAACCCAAATTCCACAGATGCCACTGAACACAGGCACAGAGATGAGCTCTCTGAGGGAAGGGTGTGGTATGAAATTTCAGAACTCTTTGGAACTTGTGTAATTGCTTGTGCTTGTAGCATTGTTTTGTGAGTTTACCTACCATGTGCTTTGCTGGAAAATGACAGTCAAGCACTTCTCACAGGAGAGCTGTGAGAAGTCTGAATTTAACACGTGGAAATTTGTCCCTGTGTCTGTAGCCATCTGAGCTTGAACCTCTCCTCAGGTCTTCATTTGTATGAATGAGTTAGGATATAATCCTACAAATTTTGAGGTCATTTAGTAGATTTAAATTTGCACCAAATTCATACACAGTATGTGTTCTCAGCTCTCACCTGTACAAGTTGGAGTTTTATTTTGCTAAATCTACGATTTGCACCACAAGGAGTTTGCACAAACTGAAAAGAGTGCTCATGTAAATAAATGTACAATGAGCCTTGATTTGCTTTGTATTTTATAGCTTTATACTGTTGCTGTCAATGACATGGCAAACTAGGCATAAATATGCCATAAAAAGTAATTCCTTGGTTTTGAAAAGTTTTCCTAGTGACGCACATCTCACTCATTTCCATAGTTTGATTTCCTTCAGATCTCTGGATTGTGAACAGGAGGGAACAATTGTTGAGGATTAAGGAGTAGAAGCGGGTCATGAAAATATACACCATGTGTAAATCTAATAGTATCCTAGATAATCTTTAATACTTTATTCATATACACTTTTATTATTATTGTAAGTCTACTGACTTAACCATGTTTTAGTACTCGTGAATGTGACCCAACAGTTATTTTTTTTTAAACAACAGCCATGGAGAGAAATCGAGCCAAATCATGACAAAGACTCTGGGATCAGTTCCTCAGAATATATACATACACTGATATTACCTTTAGCTACAGTTCTAGTGTGCAATATTTATAAATATACACATTAAAACACCCATGAAGTAAAAGACCAACAACAAGTTAGAAAACTGCAAACATGAGTTTAGAATGTTTTAGTGACTTCTCATTTATGAATGAGTCATGGATTTTCTCTGACTCTTTCATTATTGCAGTCTTATTAGTAGACTTCTAGATTTCCCCAGAAGACAAACAATAATTTACATCACAGTAGTCCACTTTACATCCCATACAATCTGTCCAAAGGAGAGGTGATGCAGTATAATGTCAGTGGAAGCTTTTTTATATCTTGGTTATTAATGCTCTGTGTTTTTGTCAGCATACCAATACTTTCAAGGAAACCCCTGGGGGCTCCATAACAGAATCATTATCATGTCAGTTGAGGTCAGCCAATCCTGTTTATAAGCATCATACATATCATATGTATCCCTCTGCAGAATTCCAAGAGGGAACATAAACATTCATTTTCCATATGCTAGCCCCTGTTACTGTTTTTTAAATCAGTTTTTGATATTTGTTTTCTTTAGGGGAAAATTATGGAGAGATATATGTATACGAAGGTCCTTCATCAAGAAAGATCTATAGGGAAACCAAAATTATGGTATTAATGTTACAATAATTCCAATAGTGATATTCTAATTAAAGAAATTGAATTGTGTTTTAAATAGAAAATCTTGAATAACCAGCAATTTGAAAGCCGCCATCTGGATTGATTGTTGATATGTATTAGATTAAAATTAAGGGCATTGCTGACCTTTTGGAAATGACAGATTTCTAAACTGCTGCAGGAAAATTGTTTTTTGATGGTGAAGGGAGCTAATGGTCAAGGCTTCAAAGGATACAATTTATGTGTTTGCTGATGAGAGTGCTATTCCTGCAACAGAAAAGAAAACACAATCTCAGTTTGTATCCTGTATAATCCTTAATTTATAAGGTCTTCATCAGGATCTCCTTTGAGCGATGGCTTTATACTGTACTTCAGCTGAGCTATTTTAAAATTTTTCTTCAGCATGTATAAGTGTGGCAGAACCTGACCTAATGCCATTTCCAAATTCTGCACTTTCCCTTAAAAAAAAAAAGAAAAGATAGTTTTCGCCCCTCCCTTTCACATATGATAACTTGGAGTTCTTCCAAGGGTAGTTATATGTCTCTTTAGAGATACTTGCTGCATTTTTTTTAATTGAAGAATATAAAGATTGTTTTATCTTTTTTATTTAGTCATTAGTTTCAATTAAGGAGATGTGAATCTGTTATTTAGAGATTAATTCAAGTGTGTCACTGAAAGGGCAGCAGATGTGATAATATGCAATAAGGTTAGGGACTTCATGGATACAATTCCCTAGTATAATGATTAGTGTAATCCACTAATGAATTTGTCTGAATAATTTTTGGGAAGGTAAAATTTCAGCAATGGTTATTTTTATTTTTCTTTTCACTGAGTAGAAGCTTCTTTTAGAAGTGAATGGAGCCATGCTGGTGTTCTGAAAGCTGCAAAAAATCCTTTGTGGAGCCCTAAAGAACAAAGGTCCCTGATCTAATTAGTGCTGCTTTGAGAGGGGGGATAGGATAATGTAATATACAGAGGGCCCTTCCAACCTGAATTATTCCATGATTCTATGTTTTCTGTGTAGGCAGATAATATAATTTTCTTAAGAAAAGCAGTGCATGAAATTTTCTGCTTGATTCAAATCCCATTGAGATTGGTACACAAACACCTTGTAATTGAATTTATGTGTTCAATTTTGGTACCTTCTTCCCCCCTCTCCTACAAACTAAAGAAGAAATGAAACTTATTGAATTCTTTGGGTCAATATACACACCTGGCCCAACTTATGTTAACCTGGTAATCAGAAAATATTTGGGAGCGTAATGTAAGCATGTGAAACCAGCAGTGTATCACATACTGTGATGCAGCTTGGTCATATTCTCTGCATTAAGGAATGCAGACTTACCTGGTTGGTGGTTTAGAACCTTGAGTTCTTTGCACTGTGTCGCATTCTGAGAAATCTCTATGCACTTGGGGAAGCTGGTCCCTGGATATTTCACCCATTAGGCCACAATTTCCACACGTGATTAGAAAACATTATTTTATTTTATTTCTTTATACATTTTTTTTTTATTTTAAATTTTGCCTGCTGAAACCAGACCTGAATAATGACTCCCAAAGTTGATCACATGCAATATTGAAGAGCTCATATGAAGTCATATATACATTTGGGTTTAGACACAAAATGGGGCACATAAAATGCTCATGTGACATTTGGTTATGTAAACTGTAAAAGAAACATTACTCATGACAATGCAGATGATAGACACCTGTGAAAATATATTCGTCTGTATTAGATTAAAATCCAAATTCTGGATGAGTAAATAAACATTTTTATAGCTTTTCAATTATATATTATATCTTTCCAATATATCTTTCCTCTTGTGAATTCAACTCAGTAGTCCAGAAATAGGTATCTAGTGACTCCTAATTGAGCTAATGCACAATTTATAAGACATAGGGCTAGTAGATGTGACAAAGCATCTCCAGAATACACAAATTATTTTGAAGTGACAACTGGAAACCAGAGAGGATATTTGGGATATATAAAATGTCATGAAACATTTTGTGTAGCAAACAGTCAGTTCCCTTTAAACAACCTCTTCTGTCTCTCTCTGGTTCAGTCTAGACATTACACACCCTAATGGACTCACATCTAATCCTATTATCTAACAGCTATCGTATGCTTCAAAATTCTTGTTAAAAGGGCATTATGAAAGGATTAAGTTAGGGACTATAACCTTTAAGAAAGGGTTAGTTTTTATATGGATAGATATGGCTCAGGATAACCTGAAGGGAAGCAATGGAGCTGCAAATAGCTTTAGAATTTGGGACTGATGAAGTTGAATACCCACATATTTTTTCTCAATTAATTCTTACACTTACCTCTTCTCATATCATATTTTTTCTGGAAAAAAACCCCAACAAAATCAAGTTTATTTTTATAGATAAAATTGTAATTTTTCTTTTTTCTTGTTCATCTTTCTATGACTTAGCCTCTGAAGTCAATAAGAATGTTCCATTTCCTTGGCTACTGCAAGTATTGTTATACTTGACAATATAGTTAGCTGTGAAGATTTTTGAATTCTATAATATTAATACAGTGTATATTAAAGAACTTAAGAAATAAATAACACATTGAAAAAGCAGTCATTCATGGGGTTTAATCATCAACAGGGATGCTCCTAGTGTGGATACACATAATAGTTATTTTATATGGCATTCAATATTTCCATCAATGAACTGGAAATAAACATAAAATTACCACTGACAAAATATGTCAACCACATAAATGTCAACCATGGAAGGACAAAATGGTTGTCATGTGCAACCCAAATTGCTTGTTTAGTCTGACCCTTTGAAATTAAATGTGATTTAATGCTTAATTGCTTAGTCAAATCAAGACTGTTGGGTCCAATAGGAGGGATAATTTGTGAAATGTGGTAGCTTGTGTCATGGAGCCAGACAGTTTACTTGTCTGAATTCTAAAACTGCAATTTAGCAACTTATTAAAGATACACACTACAATTTTGTTGAAAAGAAAAATACAGATACATTACATGATATTTAATATCGAAACTTAAAAAAACCCCTTTTCCTATGAATATACAAAGGCAATATAAGTTAGTATGGTGCACCAGAGTTTGGCAAGGATACTAGAGGAAATATTTCTATTTACAAAAAGCTATTATGAGACATTAAATGATAGTACATGACCCAGACCTTTACCACCTTATAAGAAAGCACATTGCACTATAAAAACATGATATTGGCTTTCTGGCTATTAGAAATCATTCTATTGATTCATCAGTGTTTCGCCCTATAACACTTGATTCTTTTCTTGGAGATCTTCAGTTGAAACACTGAGCTCATATGAACCCAATTAACCCATAAAATCTAAAAGAATAAAAGCACAAAATAAGAAAGTTGCAGAGACTGCTATTGAAATGAATTAAATGTGTTTGGGAACAGAGACATTTAGAGAGTAGAAACTACATTGTCAGCTGCTTCCAAATGTGTCGGAAAGATCACAGAGATCAGTGTGTAGAGATAAATTGTGTTGGAAAAAAAAATTGCATACAGTGAGAACCATGTGGAAATGAGGCTTTCCATGCCAAGAAATCTGTTTATGGAAATGAGAAGAAAGTAGATCACAAAATATTGCACTATGCATAAAACTTTTCATTAAGCCCCTCCTTCATGTAGTACCAAAATTCGGGTTTTCACAATTAGAAGTCCTCACTGCCTTTCTCTTTAAAATGATGCTGTGACTTCACAGGAGATTTTTCTCTTCCCTTAAAAGCACTACACTTATATATAACTACTTCATTTATATTTCACCTATAAAGGAAGCCAGGCACCCACTTTCTCTGCTTTTTAGTGTATTTGGAGCTAAAATTTGAAATACGACTATGTATTGATGGAAGACCCATGAGAGAGCATGTTGCCTTCCTGTAACTATGAGCATGTGTTAGAAGATTATGTCACAAAAATGGGGCTGTGCATTGCCATAAGAAGGGTGTGTAACAGACTGGTAAACCATAGACATTATTTGCCAGATGAGGAGATAACTTCCAATCAGGTTCTGATGGGATCTGTCCCAAAGCCTATTCAGAGTAATATGCTTTTTAATGACTGATGGAGCAGTCACTATACTTTGAATTCAAAACACTCCTCAAAAATTGATAGTTTGGGAATTAAATAAAAGTAAATGCTACTCTTACATAGGGCTTTAATGTCAGGGAATTAAGTAATACAATTTCTTTCCTGCTTACAGCTCACTGTAGTTCACTGTGATCTATGGAACAAGCAGTGTAAATTCAGCAATCTGGTACAGGACTTGAGTCTTCCTTCCATTTTCTAAGTAAAGATTCAAGATGAATTTAGAATGGAATGACAGAAGAACTGTTTTTAAAATTTCAAGGACTTTAAGATTAGTACCTGCATTGCTAAGCAATCAATTTAGAAATCAATTTTTCCAATAGAGACTTGGGAAAATGTGGAAAGCATCGGTACTGCAGAAAAAGATCAAGTGGTATAGTCCGTTTCCAATGATTATTAATCAATACAGTGATGTTGTTCAAAAATGTGCAATTTTCATTCGGTACGTGGTAATAAAAGCTTTATTTATCAGAAAAAGATCAAGTGGTATAGTCCGTTTCCAATGATTATTAATCAATACAGTGATGTTGTTCAAAAATGTGCAATTTTCATTCGGTACGTGGTAATAAAAGCTTTATTTATCAGAAAAGGGAGTAATTATTCCATCCTTTTTTGTAACCTACACTGTTTTCTTATGTCTGAAGACCACTGCCTGACAAATATTATGTTCCTTCTCAAACTTCCTTAATTTTTTTCAGTATGTGACTGCAGAGGAGATTACAGTGCTAGTGATGTAGAACCTTCTGGTCCTGTTGATAGTAATTTAGTACTTTCAATTCTGGTTCAGACATGACAGAACTAAATGAAACTGAGGGAAGAAAAGATTGATAGAAAATAAGTGTTGCTCATCTTTAAATATTGTGAAGACTCATGGTAAGGGTTGCTTTCCATATTTCAGTCGCTTCCCCTTAATCCTCTTTAATCCTCCTCCATCTCTCTCTAGGTTACTTTCTCTATTGCTTATAAAGCTCTATGGCTGGTTTGCTGCAGGCATTTTTTATTCCCCTCTCTATTGTAGCATAAGTGTCGTAATCAAGATTTTAGAGTCGTGAAAGCTGAACAGGGGAGTTCTAAACCTTAAGCACCAGATGCAAAAGGCCAGTAGTGCAACAATCTATATAACCTTTCAAAACGGGCAGAAAAAGTTAATGAGTTACTCCACAACACTGTTCACGATGTTTTGCTCCAGTCTCCTAACTATCAAAATCTCGTGTTATTCATTTTCCCATGTCTGAACATTTTTAGCAGAGTGCACTTGGTTTTGAAAGATTTCAGCCTCTAGCACTGTGTGTTCTTGTATTTAAAAAAATAAATTTGTCTTTTCTTCCCCTGAGGGTTTTTTTTTTTTAAATTTTATTTGGCACTTTATAATTTATTACATTACTTGCTTGCATGTACATGCACCTTGGCATTATACTGTTTTAATGTGAAGACTGGGAACTCATGATAGAACAGGTTTACAAGGATTGGCAAGCATGCATTTGCACAGAATATCTCAACAGATATCTGGCATTTACTATATATGGAAAAATTGCTAAAAACAACTTTGAGGAAAGAATCTGAAGAACTACTTTCATTAGCTTCCAAAACAGATGTTCACATGTACATATATAGAAAGTGGGACAGCAGACAAACACATTGATTTGCCTGTAATGCTCTTTTGAACCTGGCATGTAGTAAAAGTAAAAATGTCACCTAACAAGAGATCCATCTGCCCCGGCTTCGGCATCCAACACGGTAACTAAGTTACAAAGTGACTAAGACAGTTACTACACTCTCTTTTAATAGTCAATGGAGAGAAATACCATCTCCAGACAGCAATTCATCTCTTTCTAAGATAGGTGTCTAGAACAGATCAGATAAACTGCCCTCTAGGGAAGCCTATGTCTCTTTACTGACTGCTAGGGGAATGAGAATAGCTTGAACTTGGATATCCAACTTCTAGACTTCTGAAACGTGATGAATTTCATTCTGATACGGCCAAAGAACTGACACAAAATCGTTGGCCTGATAAAAAGAAGAAAAATATATCCAGTTAAATCCTACAAATTTTATACCCGAGAATATGAACAAATGAAAATTCAAGACTATTAAAATTATTTTAATTTGTTATTTGAATTAATTTTTGATGATGACACCTTCAGCTTTTGTCCTGCTAATTTGTAATATGTCTTTTACAGGAAAACAAATATTTACAACATAGATAAGGTTTCCATATGAGAATATAGAAGTCTGGAAAAGAAGTAGAAGTATTACAGCAGACTGTAATGTTTATAATGATTGTTATTAGGTATAATTAAGATATCTAATTAAAGGATAGTGCTTATATATATATACATACATTTCAAAGGCATCCAGGAGATGTAGGAATCAAGTAATGAATTTTTATTGAGTTTAAGTGCATAAGTGCTTCAGGCTGCCTTGGAAATCCTTCCTTAGTAGTACATACAGTCATATGATCACACATCTTCAAATCTACTTCATGCAGAACAGTCTTATTGTGTCTGAATGTTGAATGAGAGGCTGCCATTCACATGAGAAGTAATCACAGGACCAAGACCAAATGGTATTGCTTTCAGGAAATGTTCTCTTCCGAGACTTTATTTTCCTCCAGGAACTTGTAAAATTGTCTTTTCTTGTAAGGTGCAAACAAGAGGCTGTTGACAAAGGCTTGGCTACTCTTTTGTCTTTGAAACAGCAAAGAGCATGAACCATGCAGTGATGTTCCTCATGGTAAAAAAGAAACTTGTATAAGGGCTGGAGAACCAGGGATACACTGTACTTCTGGGACAGAAGGTCATGCCAGCGACCTCTCAGAAGCTTTGGTTAACTGCATGATGTTTTTGCCACTAACAGATTCTAGGCATAGACATCCAAGCCAGAAGAATGTTTTCAGAGCTCTGAAAAAAGGTCATCAGTGAGAAGGCAATATCACAACAGCTTTGAATAGCTGATTCTTTATGAGTGTTTTTACCTCCAAGGTGGTAATGCACATTACAGAGCTCAGCTCTGCACCTGGTGAATAACTGCTGTACTCTAATTCATAAGGAGAAGAAAGCTGACAATACTGCACAACAGAATTAGACTTGGACTACAATTTAACATTGAAATGTGATTTTTTAAACAATAATAAGTAACTGTCTAATCTTTTATATAGAATGGTGTATCGCTTTTGATTTACATTTTCATAAGAAAAACCAAATTTTACCTTCCTAGAAAGATGGGCTGTTGAAATTTTATTTTAGAATTCTGGAATTTCTATAGAGTGCTTAAAGGAATAGGAACCTCAAACTAAAATTTCAAATTTAAAATAAGAATGCACTGTCAAGAAGAAAATAATCAGAAAACTTAATTGCTCCAAATTCTAATTATGTATAAAAAATTTAAAGAATTATGATTTCAAATTAAGAGTAATGTTGGGAGTGATGAAATTTCAATCTGGATAGTCAGACATTTGAGCAATTGTGCATCAGAGACGTCTGACAGTGTACAGCAATTTTTTTTTTTTCTTTTTAAGTTAAGAAGAGGAAGAGAGACAAGAAGGCCTTTGAGAGCCACTGTCACTCATTACCTATGAGTTCAGCTGTATCTTTCAACCTCTGCCCCAGGAAGGACCAATGTGGTCACTCTCACTCCTTGTCAGGACAGTATTTTTTGATAAAAATACTTTATATGTCTCATACAGTTAAAAAGTTGGGCACATCCCCACTCAGAGCACACATAGTATGTTGATTGATATTAGTTTCTATTTGCCTCATTTTCTCTGTATTCTTTTGGAAATCAGGTCACAAAGTGCCATTCCCATTTCATAACAGCTGAACCATTTCTTCAAACATTTGTGTGTGAATGTGGATGAAACAGGGAAGAATGTAGTTTCAAGAATTGAAAGAGGCAGTTAGTATCTCCGGATTTCCTCTATACCTATCTTTCACTGACTGATTTTGCTGACCAACCTTCTTTCCCATACCTCACTGTTCTCCTCCATCTCTTGGTTTTGGTTTCTCAAGCTCAGTCACTGACCTGTCTAACACATGGTAGGTATACTTTTCATGTGTGTTTGCAGAATGCCTAGCAGAAAGACATTTTGATTGCTACTGGGACCTTGAGTAGTGTTAAAAAGATAATTAGGGGTCAAATTAGGAGCAAGAAAGGGAGGACCTGGGTGCAGCCTCCACATTCTGTGGATGTGGAGGATGGAGGGGAGAGGCAGAAAGGTCAAAAAGTGTAACTGGAAACTGCTTTGGACAGTGGAGAGAAAAGGGGCAGTGAAGATGTGTACTGAAAGGTGAATTGCTGGACATGGGTGGTTCCTCTGTGCTTTACCTCAAACATCAATCCAGTTATGTTGATGGAAAATGCCGTCTTTATTTGTAAGCTTGTTCAGCTTTCAGTCTCTCCACTACATTGTCAGCAAGAGCTTTTTCAACACCTGCTGCGTAAAGGGGGAGCAATCTGTGTCTGCCACAGAGGATTGAATCACCTCAGCAGCCAGTCATGAAGTGACATTTCTCAGTCAGATTTCTTTTGGCAAATTTACTTGCTTATACCATGGATTAGCACTTCTCAGTTATCTCCTTCATGTTTACAATTTCCAACTAGTTCAGTCATTCCTCTAGGGATTAATCAAATAATTTCTCTGCTGAATAGCAAACACCACCCTTCTAGAACAGTTCTTTCTTCCTCAGGTTGCATTTGAGCCCTCTAACACTGTGAAAAGCCTATTAAGTTTAGTGGAAAGACTCATCATAATTTTCAAGGTGTTAGAAATTCAGGCATTTATATGGAATTCAAACCAGTAAATACTGTATGTGGGTTATTTTGGCAATGGGATAAAATGAGAGGATATTATCTCAAATAGAAGTCCATTACAGCTAAATCATAAAGTTTGTCTGCTAATTAAATCAAGTCTGCTTTGGGGGCCATTTGTTAGAGACCATGAACCTTACTGAATCTCTCTTAATGCTTAATGAGCTAAATAAATGAGAAATGTGACTGATGAAGAAAGGTAAGATTGGTGGATTTCACTGTAGGACTTGATTGAATTAAGCCAGAAAGCTCTATCTATTGTTTTTTTTCATTTTTTATTTCCCTATCCTTGAAGGGATGTGTTTTTCACGATTGATCTTCATTTCCACCTTTTTGTGACTGTTTCTTAAGATTCCAGTTGTTTTCACTGAGCATTTTTACCTCTCTGTAGTGAAAAATAAAGAGCTTTTTTACTTACAGTGTAAGAAAATGTTGTTTTTCTTTAGAAATTTTCTGAGCTGCTTGCCTTTCTTCTCTAGGATGATCATTCTACTTAGGATCAGAGGGGAAATATTTTAGTAACAGATACAGAAGCATGCAAATGTTAGCTTTTCTAGCAACTAAGGCATGGCTGAGCAAAGCTGCAGTTTCTGTGTTCATTATGCACAAATAATAACTCCAGAGGTATTTATGTTGTATTTTTTATGTCAGTCAAGCATCAATATTTTAAGAGAAACATTCTGATGTTGCATCTGGAGATTGAGGAGAAAGAACATGTAACTGTCCATAGGATCTCTGAGTGGAGACTGGACAGTACAATGTCTGTGGATATAAATCAAATCCTGCAGATGGATGGAAGAAAGATCAATGGGGCATATCTGAGAGGAAAAGTTTCTCCAAAATCTCCTTAGAATATCTGGAAAGGTTTATGGAGAGACAGGGCCTTGCATACTGCTCGTGAGAAGTGATTGACTGTATAAGGAGCTGTAAATTCCCTTCCATAATTTCTCAAGGCACAAATGAGCTCTTACAATTCCTGTTACATAGGGGTATTGCTACAAAGCCAAGGAAATTGGGTAAGTTGATTTATAACCCTTATGGCCAGGTATCTGTTTCTCATAGTTTGGCGTGTCTCTCATTCTTGGATATTCATTTGATATATGTAGTCTGTTGTAGCTTAATAATAGTTAATTCCCATAATCGTTTGTCATATTTTTCCTTCAGGGCATGTAAGAATTCTGTCTCATCTGTAGTTCTGTGTATGTGGAGAGAAGACCATTCACAAGTTTGATCATGAGTTGTTCTTTTGGCTGCTCTGCTTAAGGAAAGTGTTCGTACTAAATCGGATTTCTTCAGCAGAATAAATTTGTAAGCATTCTTTGTATTTTCTGCTTTTAAACAGGACTAAGTCCAAGTAGGTTTCTCTTAGACTAAAAGGCATTAAAAGTGTATCTGATCATTATGTGCTATTTGAATATAGAAAAGAAATAGCATGCAGAAATTTATTAAATCAGTTGCAGAAGCAACCGGAAAAGTTAGTAAATTATGCAGAATAGTGGTGGCCACAAATCTGTATTTTTTCTCTTCCTAAGCACAGTTTGTGGGTGAATTATATGGGAGAGAAAACAGAAGACTAGTAAGCACTTATACTATTCATTGTATCAAATGATATGTCTTGGATGTGAATGTCTTCCAGAGGTGACATTCCTGACTGATATTTTTTGCAGAAATTAGAGGGCAAGCATGCCAATGGAAGTTCAGTTGGAAGATGAGAGATATCTTCTCAAAGAGCAATATCTTACCTCTGGAATACTCGTGTTCCAGCTGCGAGGTTTGTTGAGTGGAATGTTCTGCTCAGAGGCACAGGCAGGCACTGTTTTCCTCAGCTGCATCATTCAGGGTGCTGCTGCTCCAGGTCTGGTTTTGCTGGGTGCCAGCATTGGACATCAGTGATTCCAGGAAGTGTGCTGCTCAGCTCTCATTCTCCCTCCTCCCCAGCCTTTGTGGCGATGGAAGTGTCCCCAGCCTGATTTGGGAACAGAGAAAATCCAGGGAGATGCCCTTGTTTCTTTTTCCTCTTTTTTGTCTTTCTCCACATTTCTGACTCCTTTACTGCATTCTCAGCTATGTGCGATGCCTCCTCCTCTTTTGCTTTTTGGGAACAGTGTCTACGTATAAGTCTACATATGCTTAGCTGGTACTTTGGGTATTGTACAACAGAAGCAGGAGAGAGGAAGTGGTGGTTTGCAACAGTTTATTCTCAGTAAAACCTGAGTATAGCTTCACGCTTATTGTTTTCAGAGAGATTTTGATATTTGGAGCAGGGAACTCCCTCAGGCAAGATATTCATTTTGTGGCTTTTTATTTGGGCTGTGAAATTCTGCTCAGCTTTCACTGGTAACCAAAACTTGAAGAAGGCCCCATGAATTTTCATTAGACTGTCTTAGACCACCTTCTGAAAGAAGTTTCTACTTTTTTCTACTGCAATTTTCCTTATCTTTAAAACAGACTCTTAGATTTTCTGCTGAGACATAGTGCTTCTGCGACATAGAGATGTATGGCAAGTTTCTAGGGCTTTCTAATGAATTAAAATCCACCTTAGCTAAACATGGGATTTAATTTTTTTTCACTCTAGGTTTGATAGTTTGATGCTTGACTCACTGCATGCATCTGGGATGGATTCAGATATATTTACTATATATATACCAAAAATATTATTTTTCCTCCTGTGAAGATCAATTGTTCTGTGTGGTGTTGGATAATAGGATTGGGAAGCAACGACTCTGACTTTTCCTCATCTTTGTCTCATCTGTGTGTTGTGGAACCAATTTAAAGGACACTGCTCTGCTGTCACACAGGGTGAGGTGAACAGCTCCTGGATATTTTGAAGATATTTAAATTAAGTGGATGATCCTTTAATATTTCAAAAGAAATAAACTCCCTTGGACTGCATTAGATCATTTTAAACACATCATAAACATAGTTGATTCAGGAGTGAAATGAAAGCATGTTAACTGTGTAGTGCTGATTGGGCAAACTATGTGACCTGACATTGCTGATACATAAGTTGCTGCCATGAAGTGTTTTCCCACATGATAGCTGCTTGGCTTGCAAATGAAGATGCAGCTTTGAAAAGCAGAGACCTCAGTTTCTAGTCCCTGCTGGGGTCCATGTTTCAGTACCTTTTGGGCAATCCCTGCTATTTACAAACATGAAGAGTACTGCAGTTTTACTGACTTTCATGTGAGTTTCTCAGAAGTTCAGCACAAATTCTATCAGAATCTGGCTTAGAATTTTGAACAATACCAAACTTTTTACTTTTTATGAAAATTCCGGATTTTGCCTGTCTTCAGAGGGTCTCTGACATTATCCAACTTTGGAGGTTTATTTGGTATCAGCTATGACAACAAAGTTTCACAGTTTTCCGGTACAGGAGAGTTTGGTTTGTCCTTTTTATCACCTGGTAAATACCAGATGAGTTTCAGTGCAATAACAAACCACAAAAAGCAGAACAGAAATAAGAGTAAACTTTTATTGTTTTAGCAACAAACCTGTTCCTCTTTATTTTCCAGTGAGACACAAAAACCTGTCTTTTGTTTCATCACTGAAAAGCCTCTAACCTTATTTACAAACACTAATAATTAATCTTTCACTTTACATTTATATGAGTAAGAACATAAAAATTACTAACATTGAACAAGGAAAATAAATTTTTATATAGTTAAGTGAATATTGAATTAGAATAATGCTCCTGAGTTTCAGGTGGAGGGCTATTATTTTTATTATTATGTTCATATCATAATCAGAAATAGCGCAGTTGAGAGAGGGAATTGGTACTGTTACAGTATTGCTAATGGAAAAATTTTTATGAGGTAAAGATAACTAAAAAAATCCATTAGTTCTTGTTCCACAATTGTTAAATAGTTATTGAATACACATCATCCCCAGATGGGGAAACAAAGTTTTAGCCCATTTCCCCAGATCTTGACTGTAAAGGAGAGGTGGGCACCATGTGACTGAAAAGCAATCATCAATGTCATGAATAAAGTCAGTCAGCGAGTGACAAAACTCTCAGTTGAATGCAGAGCTTTTCACTTCCAGATATATGTCAATTTTCTTTCCTCTAAACATTTTTCAAAGCTACATATTTTCCCCCAGATGGTCCAGATCCCTTATTTTCCTGCCATATTGCTTTCATTGCAGTTATGGTTCAGTTTCTATTCCCAAGAAAAATCACTTGTTATTGAGCTTGCATCTTTGCTATAAAAATGTATTCTAAACAAACATGGACTGGGGGAGGATTCATACACGTTCTCAGTGTGGGAAGGGAGAGATGTTTTAACATTTCTTAATGCTGTGTGAAAGTGTCTCTAGACTATGTGACAGTGAATGACACTATGAAGTTTTATTGTTATAACTTTGAAGGACCATTACATGAGCGTAGAAGACTATTCTGGTTTTCTAAGAAGAAGCTGTAAAACCCTGACTACTCTTGTTGTAAAGTATTTTGTTTATACTACAAGCAATCTTTTAAAAACTTCTTTAATGTTTAACTTTTCATTTTGCTTTTCACAAAATTTCTGTCTTCTTAGAAGTACAGACTCATAAGAAATAAAAACAAATATGTCATCATCATAGATTAAACCTGATTTAACACTTGAAGACTCATGTCTCCTCAAGTCACCTGCCTAAAAGTTCCCTATCACTCTTCACAGTCAATATGGAGAAAAGTAGATACTTCTAGAAGGTGAATAACTCCACCAGATTTTGTTATTCATCTTCAGATGGCCCTCAGAAAATACTGATTTCCCTCTCTTAATCTTACAGTGTACTTAGAAAAACAGCTTTGATAAAATGCAGCAGATTAAATTAATCCCGTACTAAGAATCTCCTTTGTTTTCAATTGGAAATACTTGGGTCTGTGACTTGTTTAGTATTCTGAAATGTAACATGAAATTGGTACTCACACTCTTCCCTAGTATACTTAAATGATTAAGCCCAGTGTATGCAGGAAAACTGAACTTTTTGAGGTTATGTGTGCTTCCACGGACTATTCTAAGTGGAAAAATGTTTAGAGAATCTGCTCAACAGGGTGAAATAGCAAATTTTCATTTGAATTTTCTTTATATTTTCATATATGTCTTCCTTGGTATATGCATTTTTATGTTGTATGTGATGTGTGTGTGTTACATAATACTTAAGATTTCTAATGTAATGGCAACTTACATCAAATTAGGAACCAGTTCTTATTACAGCAAGAGTTGTGAAAGCAAATATGCCACAGGCAATTCCCACTCTGGAAAAAGCTCACTTGCTTGGATATAGGTTTCTATTTCTTTTTCTGTTTACATGTTACATATTTACAATGTTTACATTCTTCACTCATGTAGTAACCGCATAATGATGAGTACTTTTGTGGCCAGTTCAGTTAGACCAAATATTGGATTTGGTTTTATTTTGTTAATGGATTTGAGAAAAATTACCGATTTTCTTGATAATTAATGAAATCATATTGCATGACCTAAGAAATTAAGAGTTGGGGAAGACTTTCCTTGGGCTGTCTTGTTTTTATGTTTTTAATGTTTGCCTTTCCCATTCCTAAAGGATACAGTTTTGCTGCAACAGTGATTGTTGTGTTTAAGCACATATGTATTCATCAACCCGTATATAATTTTCTATCTTGAATATAAGACAAAACAATGCTAAATAAATGACATAATTAAAAATGCATATTAAAGTATTTCTTGCTGTAATGGTTTTCCTTACTCTCTTATCAGAAGTTAGAGGCCAATTACTTTAAGCATTAGTTCTGAACGTCTACTCAACTTATGCAATCCACTTATTTTGTTGTATTTACTTACTTTCTATGTCCACAGTAGCTTACATCTTCTTATAAAACATGCTGTAATTGTAAAAAAGAAAACACATGGGCTATTTTGGTTCCGGATGTCTAATCAAATAGCTATCATCTGATTAAAGAACAAGGACTGCTTAGAACCATAAAGGATGTTTGTTATTGTTTTAGGACATGTGTTTTGCAGGAATCATATGATAAGACAATGACGTGGAAAAAGTTTCTCTTTCGGACACCTCTGAATCAGCTGTTCTAATCTTGTTTTGGCATACGGTAGGAAAAAGCAATCAGGCAAGCTTTAATATGCTAATCCTGCTTCATCTCCTGATTTCTGTAATTGTGGTGACTGTTTATGCTGCTGCAGTTTCATGAGGAGAGTTTTTAAACATTTTCTATTACTTGAAGTTTATGGAACTCCATTTGGGGAAATGAGTTCTAAAACTAGTATAGAAAAAAAGGATGAAAATTTTCAAATTAAAGAATAGAGTTTTCCTCCAGTAGTATTAACTAATAATTAGGATGCCTAACAAGACATTTTCTGAAGAACACTTGACTGGTAAGTGTCTAGTTTTGCATCACCATTTTGGTAGAAAGGAGGAGCACGCTGATTTGCAGAACAGAACCAAATGAAATCAAGGGAGAACCAAAACTAGCTGAAATGTATATTAAGTTCAAGGAGCTCACAAAAAAATATTGCTGAAAATAGATAATTCCATTTTCTTAGATACATTCTAGACAATAAAAGGGAACGATACGAACGATGTGCAAAATTCCCATTGCTTGCAGTGAAGCAGAATGTTAACTGAAGGACTTAGTGTAAAGGATGTAAAAGATGCTCATAATGGCAGCTGATATAATTTCAGTAGTGGAAAGTTTGTTTAAATGTGTATTTTTCAGCAATCTCTGCAACTGTCTTCAGAAATGGATGACCACATTGGATGTCAGTTTAAGGAAAGGCAAACAGGCTAGAGAGGCAATTATTCTCCAAGCTATGATGTGGTTGCTACACAGTATCCATTGTTGGAGATGTGCAAAACTCATCTGGAAATACTCAAAAGAAACCTGAGCAAAAGATGAAGTTTTTCTTACTTTGACCAGACAGTTGGTCCAGACAACCTCCTGAGACTTTTTGCAGCCTAAATCAACTATGATTCTAGGATACTATCAAAAGGTGGTTTTTTTATTTAATTTAAAATTGATAATCAAATCAAGGCAAGACAATGACTTGAACCAAACACTATAGCACAACACTACTAGACATCTCATAAAAGAATATTGTTAAATAATGTCAACATTGAATACAATAGTCCATGAAGCTGTGTTTTGAAACTCTGAGGAAAAAATACTCACTAAAAATCCAGCATGAGAAAGAGCCCAAAGAATTTTCCACAAGAACTTTTGCACATATGGACAGGTCCAATTACCAAGAATCTCTTTTCCAGCAAAAAGCATTGAGATAATTCATATGTCTGTAAGATCTACACATATTTGATATATGTAACACATTTAACTGATCAATTTAATTTAGGAAGTTTATTCTCTGACTGAAGTTTTCAACCTTGAGACACAGATAAATTGAACTTAATATAAGCCGCAGTATTAGTAAAAAAACTTTGTTAAACCTGTGCTTAGTACCCAAACCTGCAGTCCAGGTTTGGATCAGGATTCTTGCACATTTGGGCAATGCATAGCAATCGTAGTTAGAATATAAACTGTAAGACTGGAACTGTTCAACAGGTTTTCCTGTAATATCCAGCAAGACAAAATAAAACAAGGACAAGCATTCTTTGTTGCCATGGAAACATTGAAGTCCACTGCAAATTATGTGATGTTCAAAGTTATTTACTGAGCCAGTTTGAACAATTTTTTTAAAATATCATGCTATTTTCACAGAGAGGCAATACTCCTATGGTTCTGAAGTTTAGCACTTTGTGAAAACAGACATATAAATGTTGGCTGGACCACCAGCCAAAGACTTTCTAAATTGGAACTTTTTCACATTTTCTTCTTTTGAGTAATAGGAAATGACTAAGCTCAGAGAGCTGAAAATCCCCTTATTGTTGGAAACTCCTCTATTGTTTTAGGCTGAACACTTAAAAGGAAAACAAAAGGGAAATACACAGGACTGGATCACTGAAAGGGTTCCCCAGCCTGTGCAGGGAAGTGCAGGATCTCACATCGGGGTGGCATGGTCTTCTCTAAACTTTACAGCCAACTCTTCAGCCAAAGGCTGGGCCTACGGATCAGCCCTTTATGAAACAAATAGGTCTCATGTTTTTCTAAAACAAAACAGCTGATGTGAGGCCCTGGAGCCCTCAAACAGACCCCGAGGTCTCTCTGTCTACGAGGTGGATGGAACCTTTGTAGTTTTTCCTAACACGTGTTTGCAGGATCTCCCTCTCACTGCCTCCAGCTAGGACCATGGGCAGTCCTCTGGGATGACTCATCTAAAAAGAAAGAACATATGCATTCTTTGAGGTTTCTGTGAAAATCCAGATGCTTGTAAACAGCTGAATAGTCACAGACATGCAGAATCCTTGAGCACACCACCCTCGGGTGAACCCCAGAGAAGGATGCCCTTCCAGAGCTGTCATCGACCAGACGTTGCACAGCTCAGCTGTGCCTCAGCACACGCTCATTTGAAGGGACTGCTTTGCAGGAGGGAATGCAGGAAACATCACGTTTCCCAAAATTCACTGATAACACAGAGGAAAAGAACATTCCTTCCTTTCTCAGGGTTTGCAATGTCTACACAGAGTAGTATCAGGGTGGGACAAAGGCCAGATGCAGCTCCCTTATATAAACTAGGGAAGAGAGAGGAGTAAAATTCCCCAAATATAAAGCCTACAGCAACTGTGAGTTAAGCTGGAGTGAGGAGGGTGACAAGTCAAGGATCTTAATTTATTCTTCTCTGCTAACTTTGTCCTGTGAGGCTCAACAATAACACAATGTTTAATGCAAAACCCGCACAGTTTGATTTTGATCCTAAACTTCACATGGAGCAAATCTCATGAATAATTTTACTAAAGTCAACAGCTCATCCAGCATCGATTCAAATGTTCCCACCAACTGTATCTGACTAGCACAAAGGTTTTCTGAGCTTTATATAAATTACTTTCAAGCTTTTTAAATGCCAGCATAGGAAAGGCAGATAAATCGTTAATACACATTGTTGAATTTTTATGACAGCATTCACCTTTCCTTGTTGCATACCTCACTGGGCCATGGATTCTGCCCAGGCAGTCCAGTACAGGTCTTTGCTGATATGGCAAACATCACAGTTGTTCCATCTAGAAACCTTTATTCAGTATATGATTCATAAGTGCAAGAGATTAAATAGGGAAAAAAAAGCAGCAACATTGACATAGTGCTCATGTGATGCAAGGCACAGCACCAGATTTCCATGGAGCAGTTCTATGTTTTCATGGTAAACAGCCTTTGAGACTCAGCAAACATTGTCTTGGGTTGCCTCAGGGAGTCAACTCATCTGCACTTGCTCTGACAATGTCAGATGATTGTTCAGGCTTTTAAACATCACATGAATGAACGTCAGAGCTGCCTGAAGGCTCTCAAGAAGTGTGGGCTAAACTGAATGTTGCCACCTTGGAGATGAGGGGCTGAAACATTACTTTGCTTCCTGTTAAGGAAAGGGGATAAGAAGGAAAAAGTAGTAAAGCTGGAATGGAAAGTCGGAGGGAAAATGATGTGGGAGGTGAGGCCAGGCATAGGAAAGCCTAAAAATTGTGGTCTGTTACTGCTGCTTCATTCTGTCGTGTCCTAGCAAAAACCTTCCTTCCTTTTTCACTGATCATATAGAATGCCCTGGGTATCCATTCCCCTGCTGTAGGCGATGGTACTAGCAGGGTCATAGCCTTTTTTCCTCTGCTTTTGCCTGCTCTTTCCCTGAACTGCCGCATAACTTCCTGTCTCTGGTTTTTCTGTGACAGTATTCACCTTCCTTGGTTGCACACCTTGCAGGGCCACAGATTCTGCCCAGAAAGTATGGCACAGGTCAGGCTGTTATAGCAAATGGCACCATTATTTAATCTAGAAACCTTATTTCAGTAAATGATTTATAAACATGGCAGATCAGACAGGAAAAACAAGTAGCTTGCTTTGCATACATCTGGGTCTAGTTGTGATGAATGTTAAGGAATAACACCTATTAGCAATAAATGCTTCAGCTCTTCTGATCCCATACCAAAATTGTACCCACAGAGTTCTGTCAGTGCCTCCCTAGATTAATCAAAGTTATTACTTTCTAAAAGAAAGCACCTCTACAATAACTTTAGGGAATTTATGATGACAAAGACTTCTTACCCAAATTTCAAACTTAAAATTGTTTTTCTATATCCAGCCTAGTTTTTCTCCTAAGAACTGGATTTGCCCTTAGATGTCTTTTATGACTCAGCACCCTGCCCTTGTAAGTCCCTGTCATCAGTGGCATGGTGACAGAGACAGCATAGTAATGTGTCACACAGTTACATTATTAGAACTGAAGTGAACCCTGAAGCAGCTTTTAATTTTAGGCCAGAGGCTAAACAGGTAACATGACAAATTCATGAGCATCTGGACAGTACAGTGACTTTCAGACTTGATGGCAACCTGAGGCTGCAGAGTGAATAACTGATGAAAATCTCAAAAAGTGTGTGTGGGGGAAGAAGTGTGAAAGAGACCAGCTATAGGCACATATTTTAGACAGAGAAAATGCCATCTGTCAACAACAGTTCACGAGAGAGCACTATGGCAGTTTATATATCTGGTTCTTCACATAGGTGTAATGGTGGAAGTCAGTGTAGTGTAGCACTAGGGAGGTCAAAAATCAAAAAGAGCTCAGATTCAGGCTGAGGCTGTGCCTTTCCTGCATGAAAGCAGAAGGGATCATATGTGGCTGCTGTATCACTGACTCATTTGGGCACCATCAAATGCCTGTAATTAATTCAACATGCTTAGTGCCTGGAATAGTGGTGTAGGCGTTCAGACAACATGTTCCTCTGAAAAAATATACAGCGAGACAGAGCTTTGCACAGCTCTACTTACTGTAGCTTATACCTACTAAATTATGGACCTGCAAGAAGTTGGGGGTCATTGGGAGTACTGTAGCTCCAAAGGGGGACTTAAATGTGTGTAACCAGACACCTAGAAAATATCTGAGGGCTTGAGCTTGGAACCAGTCCAAGCTCAGGCTTCTTCTATATCTGACTGTGGCTGCAAGAAGTGATGGTGGAACAGTATGGGACAGCGAGGACAGTCCAACCAGACCTCATAGAAGCACATGCAACATGAGACTTTAGATGTTATCTCAAAGCTAGTGCTAAATCCAGGCAGAGCATCCAAGACAAAAATATGACTCAGAACTACCTGTTTACAGACACTACAGAAGCACCCTGTGCACTTCCTTGGGAGCAGAGCAGACCTGATCATGTCTGGGTGCCACCTGCAAGGAGACACACACTCCCACTGCTGTTTGCTCAGGAAAGCTTATGATTCCTTTACAATCACTGTCTCGTTCTCAGTGAATGCCTCTGTGCTGAAGCATGTTAGCACCTACAAAAAACAGTAAAGCTGTGGACTACTGACCCATATCTGTATACAGCCTCAAATTAATCTTCCTTTCCTGCTCTCTTCAATCCTCAGTGATGACTGAAAATAAGAGAGAACAGCGATTAGATTATTTTACTAATCTTTATCCTATTTATTAAATCATGACATTTCATCCCCCATTGAATTGCATAACTATACTATTGAGAAGTGTAATATGATCCATTTTTACTTCAAAATACTGAATAAAAGGCATGTTTATGACACATTTCAGAGGAAATTAGACAATGATATTCTTGTGCTCTGAAATGAGATGTGTTTTTATCTTCCCATGCTTAATATTCATGTTAATTCACAATGCACTTTTTTAGTGTTATCAGAGAAGCATATTCTTTGGGGGTAAATTTGATCTACTGCCTGCTAACTCAGGATTACATGAACATGGGTGTTGGCTCACATCTCTTTGTATTCTTTTGCATGCTGCCATGTGGGGCAAGACAATAGAAGTATAAAGAGCTTCCTGAATATTTTTCCTCTCAGTTTTTTTAAACCCACAGAAAATCCTGGTTTTATGTAGGCAGGGTTATTATTCCATTCTCTTCTGTCAGAGATGGATCTGAAGCACTTTTTACTCAAAGTACCTCCATCTTGCTTTATGTTCGTTTCATAATGTTTTATTATACTGGACTTTTAATCTCTTAAAATCTAATAAGAAAGCCATTCCCATGTCTGAAATAGAGCATCTTGTAATTCTCTCCCCCCTTATCATATTAGGTATGTTCAAAATTATCCAAAGCTCTTTGTAGCTCAGTTTAGGGATTTGTATATATCTGTCTATACCTTTGTATACATCTAAATCATAAAACTCTCCCATCACACTGTTCTTTTAAAAAACATACAAATCCTCTGAGCTTACCTTTAACCACCAACAGCTAGATGAATTATTTCCATCAGGATCTTAGGGAACTCTGTACATAAGAGGTTCAATTTGTGCAAGCTCAGTTGAAGAAGCAGGGTTATTTATTGTTAATCACCTGGCCTGATAGTTGCCTACTGTATAAGGCTTCCTTCCTAAAAAAAGGAAAAAAAAAAAGGAAATTTAGTCTATATAGCAGATGCTCAGCTATCTTCTACAGGAGCTGTATCAACCACTCTAGCCCCAGCTATCTCCTGGGTTGCTGCTGTGTGTGTTTGCTCTCCTTGGATGAGGATTTCAGCAGGATCACAGAAGATGAACACTGTCTGAGCCCGTGGACACTACACTTACAAAGTTAAAAACCTTGCCTAGTAGACGTTTTAGTTGTAATAAACACAAGGAGCAGGTGAGACAATGAAATATATGTGTTACAGATTGGTGGACATGTGCTACTTTTAGTATACTGATGACTTCTCAACAAAATAACAGAAAAAAGGAGGGCTCTTTTTTCAGTTTTCCTGTGTGCTGGTGCCTGTCCATTAATCTAACTAAAGAATGGCAGATAAAAGTATCCTAAAAGATGCCTATGGATGGCATGACAGAAATTTTCTCACCTGCTGAAGAAATTATTGAGTTCAATGATTAATTCTGCAATGCACCTGTGCTGCACACCAGTGATATGTGCAATACAAGATTCCTCTCCAGACAGTAACTCTTCTCTGGAGATCACCATTACCATTCATAAGGAATAAAACCTGTAGAACAGAAGGCTTTGATATAGTGTCTCTCTAGCACAATCTATTTGGTACAATTTTTGGACTGTTGTGCTACAAAAACAAGGCTTGAACCGGGATTGTAAAGAAAATCTGCCTACTGATTACCTCTCCTCAGTTTAGGCACTGAATAACATAGTGGATCTTACTTTTAACAGTTAAATAAAATATCCATTTTTGCACTGGGACAGCAAGTAGGAACAAATGGATTTTCCAGTGTTAACTCAGCAGGTCTGTGTTTAAACCCACAGATATGCACTGACTTGTTCAGTAAAGCCGACACTTTAACTGCCTTAAATCTCAAGTGTCAGAAACAGGTAACATGAATGTACCAATAACCCAAAGTCCACATGAGCAGAATAATGCTATATTTTAGTCTATCTATGTATTTTAAAAAAGAAAATAGCATGGAATGTGGGCATTCCAGAGTACATATGATCTAAAGCAAAGTTAGGCTGAAATATGGTTTCTTTGCTCAGGTAGAACTAAACATTCATAAAACCAAAGGGGAGATGAAGTGCTCTAAGAGGCAGAGTCACAGGCAAAGTCTTTAAAACTCTTTCTTAGACCTTTTGCATTATCCAATTGTCAAGTTTTGTTGATGGTAAGATTCTTGCCTTTCATTCTAACACACATTTCCTTATGACAAATCATTGTCACCGGAGACTTGCAGAAATGGGTGCTGCACTACCAGTAAGCCTCGTTTCTGTCGTCATCCTTTCTGTTCAGCATTTATTTTGCAGTATTGCTCAGGTATGATATGTTTCCAGTTAACAGGGAAAAAAAAGGAAAAGCTATTTCTTTTTTTTTTTTTTTTAGGTCATTGACTTTTTGTAGTGGGAAAATTCACTATCGTATGACTTTGCCAGTAAGTCAGGCCAAATGATTTTGTAAAGCCAAATGCTTGGAAACATGGTCAGCTGATTAAGGCATTGGGCTGTGACTCAGAGGATCTGGATTCAGTTCCTGGCACTTACTGCATCACCTTGGGCAAATCACTTTACCGCTTTTATCCTTGCAATTCCAAATGTTGAAGAATCTTGGCAACATTTCTTCTGCCCTCTCCTTCCCCACACCATGAGCCACCAGTGCATCCTACTATCTGTACACAGCTAAGAGAGTGGGGTTTGTGCTCAGCACAAAACTAACCACTATAAGCTGAAATGAAATTAAATATATATATGTATATATATAAGAAATTGTTTTGCTGACTTAAATACACTCTAATTTGTCTCTGTAAATAAATAAATTGTGAAGTAAAAATCAAAGCTGTCCTCCAGAAAGCCAGCTATGTGCCCTGCCTTATTTCCATCAATGCCTCTCTGGCAGTGGGAGCAAGCTGTGTATTCTTAGCAGTGGCAGTAAGGGAGCTGCTGTAGCTGCTTCTGCTGATAAATATTATTGCTGCCAAGGCAGCACCTTCAATGCCAACCTTCGGGGGGGTGCCATGCGAACACCCGCCGAGTGTGGCTTCCCTAGTCTGAGGGTGCTCTGTTTTGGACTGGGCTCCAGCACGGCAACATTTCCTTGTGGAGGCTGTTCATGCCTCAACAGCCGTTTCTGGATGCGATCCTTTCCAAGCTGTCAGCAGTGAAAAGCAAAGGAATCACTTTTCAACCTCTGATCTCCCAAGTATTCTTAATGGGCGTGTGTCCAGACATTTTCATTAATGTAAGTAGCAGCTAACTAAACTGGCTAATAAGTTGTCTCTGTTTTTCACTCATTTTCAATCAACATAACTAATCAACATGCCAGAGAATGCAAAATACTGTACAAGCCCTTGAGAGGAGAAGCATTTTTAATCATCATGATTGTTCATCTGTTGATAAAAAAAAGTGTCTTAAAATTAATAAAATGATAGCTTGTGACTGTGAATCTTTAATAGCTTATGGAAAGCACATTCAATACAGAGTGGAAATGGGCATTGTGGGATATGTTCTGAATCACAAATGCACTGATATGAAAATTCAGTGGGCTCAAGGTACAGTGATGAACAGCTAAATATCTAATGTAGTTAGAAAGGAGATATGATCAGGGGTCAAAATTCAAACTGAGTTGAAAATATATATGAGTAGTTGACAGTAATAAAGATGAATAACACAGTTAATAATTTTTGGCATCTGTATCCTTTTGAGTTTATCAAGTACTTTATAAATCTGAATGAATAAAGACAAACCAGGTCATAATAAGATTAATATTATAATTCACATTTTACATATGTAACAGCTGACACAAAGAGAAATTAAAATTGATATTACCAAAACATACCTGCTTTCATTCTGATGCTCAAAAATCTGTCTATCCTTCACTGAGAAGTCAAGGTTCCCAGACCCTGGGAAAGATAATTTATTTTAGAGGTCATGATTCTCAAAAAATATAATTGCCCATATGTATACAGCAAGCTTTTGCAAAATTGCTAATGGAAGCAATAATGATTATACCATATTAGGCTTCTTGGGCTCAATTTGTCTAAGTCAGTCAGCACGGACATCCTTTAGAACTAAGGAATTTTCATTAGTACTGCCAATGGAGTCTAAGGTGTGATTCATCATATCTTAAAGTGACTGTTTTAAACAAGCCAGATGAATTACACCTTAAATATGCACGTTTCTCTGCATTAATCATAAAGAGAACCTGCCTTGAGAGCATCTGTAGATTCTGCAGTCTCAGTTCTGGAGCTCTGAAAACGCTTGGTGTTAAAGGGGTGCTTTTATGACATTCTGCCTTGGATACAAAGCCAGTGGCAGGTAAATCCTATGCACAGATTAATATTTCTGTTCTCTAAAACTTATTCTGACAATAAATTCCTTATACTTGTTGGCCAGTAGCACAAGTATTTGATAAAATTTCTAGAAAAATGCACGTGCTTCCATGAAGTACGCATATTTATATAACTGTTCATGACAGTCAATTACTGCTGGCACTCTCAAAATTATACAGCTGAGAATCTGACTTGTAGTTTATTTGGTCAAATTTCATTTTTAGCCAGAGAAAAGATGAGTGTCTCATTATCTGTGTTGGTGTTCAGTGGAAGCATTTTCTCTCACAAGCATTGAAAGCCCCTCTGTAATATACAAAGGCCATCTAGAAATTAATTTCACAACTCTATTGCAGAGCAAGCCTCACTAACCCAGGTTATCTTTTTAATTATGATTAATTATCCTGTCAGCTGAGATGAAAGACACTAATAAAAACACAATTTTGGAAGCACTCATCTGTTGTTCCAAATCTTTTTTCTGCTGGAAGCATTTGCTCCTGGTACAGGGACAAACTTCTGCTTTTTGCCTACGGTACTTGGTATGTACCCAGGACTCTTTGAAAGACTTAAGTCTCTAAATACAGGTAAAAAAGTTCCTGTAAAGTAAGTAAGTGGCTGAGAAGTGTTTTTGAGGACCCAAACCTACATATCTCTCTAATTATGATGCTTCCAAAAAATCACATTTTCTAGCTTGAGATATATCTAAAAAGGAGATCAAGTACTGCAAGAGAACAAACATTACATTTTATCATCTGGAAGGTCAATAGCTTTAATAAGCAGTAAATTAGTGCAGTAGCAAAGCCCAGGTTGGGGTATGCATGTGCATACACGTGTGTGTGTTTATACCACACAATGTTCTTTTGTGTGTTGACATATACACTGTGGCCAAGCAGCAGAGCACACTGGCAGAATCCAAAGCTGTTCCTTGCCCTCAAGTGTTTGCAAGTGTTTGAGTATGTTTGGTAGCCTGAGACTGAGAGAATGACCTTGTCATGGTTATGCTGTTAACCCTTTGCTTTTCCCAGCAATTCATTATATTAGCTATTGATTTTCGTATTGCTGATTCTGGAAGTAGAGCAAAGGTGGCATAGAATAAGAGAACAGGAAGGTATTATTTGTTCATGGCAAGTCTGAAAGGAAGTTTAATGAAGGAATTAAAACCTTTTGAGTGTGAGTTTAACATGAATAGAGAAGAGGCAGATCAAGAGATTTGCAATTCTCAGATGAGTGGGTATGGGTCTGACATTATTTGCAGAGTGATTCTGAAAAATTTTATACCTTCTTATCTCTCAAGAAAGGAAAACAGCTAAAGTAGCCACGAGCTGGTAAATAGTAAAAAATATTCCTCCTTGAAAACTGATATTATAATTTGTGACTTCTTTGATACTCCTAAACCAGAGAAGGGAAAACAAAGTAAACTAAAGTGCCAAAAAAAGCTTCTGTACTAACACCCTGTGCAGGTCTCAGTCTTCATTCATTAACTCAGATTTTATACTGGATTCTCCACTGAATTCAGAAGAATGAGTTCCTATTTGAGATGGCAGTATGTAGCTTTAGAAACCCTTAGGATTTTATTTGTTTGATCACAGATTAATTCTCCCCTCAAGCTACTCCAAGGAGGTGGTCAAAAGGCCATCAAAATCAATGAAAGAGTATGAGTGCATTTCAAAAAGCTTTGCATCCCTAAAAGGGAGAAGGGTTTAAAGTATTTGTAAACAACATTTCAGTCAATAAAATATGTTCATATAATTTCTGTGAAGCAGTCCAGGAATTTTTGGCACTCAAATAAAAGGTGCATTGGAGAAAAATCCACAGTCTTATGAGAAGCATGTTCCCTTGTAAATAAATGATCCTGAATTGCCTATCACTAGAGGAAGTATCTAATAAATAAATGACTATATGAAAAGAAAAAGGAAGTTTCTTCTCTTGGTTGTTCTTGAAACATGAGAGTCATGTTATAAAGTCATCTGCTGGACCCTGTGCAGTGGTGAGTTTCTCAGATGAAGACTTTTAATATGAATAGCAGTAGCATTTGGACATAGAATCATTAGGTGTTCTGGGAAGACTGCTTACCCAAGTATTTTAAATTCTGAAATTAATTTTAAATATGTTTTATGGTTTTCCTGTGTGTTTTTCTTTTTTTTCCCCCTTGTGATTATATATAAAAATTGAACAAGAAATATTAGTAATAATAGAAATTATGATAGTTTCAGATTAGGTATAACATAGCAGAAATTTCCTATTATTCCAACTTGCCTTTTTATTATTTTGGAAGAAGTACCTGCAGACAGCAGATGAATCATTTTAGCATCACCCTTCAAGTCCTTCCTTTGGTCTTCATTGAATTCTGTTGCAGCAATGTTCCTGCACAAAGGAAAACATGGGTTTATGCTACCGAACTTTATACATTCAACTGCGGTGATTAAATTAGGATCTTGTATACCTGGGCCCCCATAAGTAGATGAAAACAGACAAGAATCAACAGAGGGCTATTTAGCTTCTCTGATACTCAATTGCATTTCTCTCTTGGTCTAGGCCAGTGATAAATTGGTACCCATGGTGAGTTGGATTTCTATCAAGAACTTGTCTTCACCAACAATAATTAGCTATAATGTTTCAGAAATTGCCACCCTACTCCAAAACCTGCACCATTCTTTCTATAGAAAGAACCCTGAAAAACTTTACTGCAAGCCTAATTAAAGGTATCAGAATCCCAATTTTTGTTCATACTGAGGATTTAAAGGCAGGGTCATGTCTAGAACCTAGATATCATTTTTCAAAAAAGTGTGCATAAAACTGGAATTGTGCATTCTTTGGTACACATGGTGGCAAATTAGAGAGAAATACAGCCCTTTTTAAAGAGCAGATGGGTGAACCAGCCAATTAAAATCTTTCCACAGACTTTAATGGTTGCTGTTTCAGGCTTTGTTATGGTGGTAAATAAAGATTTTATACTAAAAGTAGAAGAAATAATTTAAACTATACATCTAAGTTTGATACAAAAATCAAATGCAAGCATTTGATGGGAAATCCTACAGCAGCCAATGAAAATATTTGCATGTGCAGCAGTGGTCAGAAATTAATTCTTTTGTAAGATAACATGGTAGAAACAAATATAAAAGTGTTAAGAAGACACTAAAGAAAATAATTGCAGATTTCCAGCTTGGACCTGGCTCTAGAAACCTGACCTTAAAATATGTAGTAGAAACCAAATTGAATCAAAGACAAGAAGCAAATTAAAACTATAGAGAAAAAATTACATTAAAAGAAATTGAAAATTTGGGGATTGTTTGAAGTTAGTAAGGGTAAGTAATGGATGAAAAACTTATAGGAAATAATGAATGAATTATAAACAGTAAAGCAGATGTTCCACTACAATTTGTCCCATAATACAAGAAGGGGGAATAATCAATACAAATTTGAAGTAACATATTGCAGTGCTCAGCAGAAGCAATTCTGAATAACACCCAATTAGCTTATAAATATAATAATTTCAAGATGTCCTTGCAATCCAAAAATTTGAAGAGATAAACAGAACTCTCGCTTCTGGCATAGATTTATGTAAAAATGGAATAAATCTATACAAGATAATATAGATCACTGTATCTTAGGATATAAAAGACTACAGATAGATCAGTTGTTACCATCATGGGGTTTATAATACCTTGTTCTAAGTAACCTGATGCTGCACAACTTCTAAAGAAGAATACAAAATGAGATGGGCTGCTGGCTAGGTGGATATTGAAAATCTTTGTATCCTTTTTATATTTCACGTTGTAATTCTGACCTCTTGTATAGAGACCTCCATCCATCTGATGTTCAATGAAATGATAGCTGGTATAGTAAGTCTTCAGTTTATAGGACAGATATATTCCACTATGCTACTAGAGACAGAGCCAGCAGTGACATCTAATCACTGTGAGAAAGCTCATTCTAACTTTTCTGCCAACAATTTAGGTTAGATAACAGACATGCATTGACTTGATAGCAGGTGGATAAAAGGGTATAAACTGTGTTTTGTGTCTTCTGTCTGTATTACTTATAGATTAGCTGATTTCAGGAATTCAGGAGAGGTTATATCATATAAATTTAGTTTCTGTGAGGGTTGAGTACTTCTGAAAGATGGCAGATTGGTAGCTTTCAATTTGAAATTCTTCAGTTAACTGTAAGACTATGAGATGGTCACATATTTGTCAAAGATTTAGAACATGTAGGATGAAGGAGTAACCAAACAGCACAGAAGATTTTCTCAAAAATTACTAGTGTCTGGTTTCTTCTTATTTTTATTGTTTGATTCTCAAACACTGCTGCACGTGAGACGAACCCAGAAGATCTATATGTGGGTTTTTTCATTTGCTAGCTGGGGAGCTCTTGAACCACCAATGGCTCAGAAAAAGAGTGAGAGCAATTACAGTGAGGAGAGAAAAAATGAAGATATACTCTTTCTGGCAGGTTCTTGCTGTTCACAGCTGTGTTTCTGCTTTGAGATGAGCTTTGTAATAAAACTTATTGTCACACCTCTGGAAAGCACTGTGATTTATACACCAAAATGGCCATTTGAGTTATTCCTGTATAATACAGACAATAGCAAAGGAAACTTCCCAGACTAGCATTATCAAAATGTTTCAACCTTAATTTAGAAGGAAGACCTAAGATGAAAATACAGTTCATTTCAGTAGCTCCTTGTTGACACGTACAGAGAACTTAACAGCATTACTGTTGGTTCATGCCCTTATTTGACCCCTCAAAAGTGGATTGAGTCCAACAAATCCACCAGAAGGACAGTTATCACGTGAAAAAATCTTTCATCACTGTACAATCCACAGCAAACCTGACAGCACCAACTTAATTAATGTATTCTTTGTGTGTTTGCAGTTTGCTACTAAGCTTAGAAAGGGTAAAATTCAGATGGTTTACAGAAATATTCTTAAGAAGGCAAGGTCAAAAAATTCTGAAAATTATATGAAGTCTTTCACAGAACCTCTGGGATGCAGATCCTTTTCTGAGTGAAGAATTGCTTAGAAATGTCAGACAAAGGAAGTAAGTATAAGAATTAGGGAAGTCAATCCAGAAGGTCCAAAACTCACAGCTTCAGCTGTGTCACATTTACAGATGGCCTCACTGCTTGGGGTGAACAGAAACAAAAGAGGCTCTTTAATAACCCTCAGCAAGGCCATAGCTCTGACTGTGTCTGGTACCCACCTGACAGTCAGGTGCCTGGAACGACTTTGTTCTTGCTTCTCTTGCCATTTAGCATTCACGCTGCCATATATCTATTTGTTCTCTCCTCACTATTGAGAAGCCTGTACATACTCAAACAATGTGGAAAGTGAAGCAACATGTTATGGCAACAAATGTATTATGGTACTAACGTTTTTTAACATAAAAGGCCAAAGAATTAGAAGACATTCACCTCTTTTAGGACTTCACACAATTCCTATTGTAACCAGAGAACAACTTCCACTTCACTTCCTTCATAGACTGGAGTGAACAATGTGCTTAATCTGGCAGAACTTCACAAAAACAAGATAAGCCTTCATCACGCAGTTTCTCAGCTGAAAGGATAACATGCAGACTATGACAATGAACCAGAATTTAGCACTCCCTGGGGAGACAAAAGAATAAATTCCAAGTATTTTTTTTCCTGTGTATGTTTTATGAATACCAATTTTAAAATGACAGCTGTAAAAGAAGAAATATTCTTTTGCTATGAGCCGTAGAGGAGACAACTTTCATTAGATCACAACTTTATATTGTTATTTATATCATCATTAAGTTACATTCCTAAGGAATTACCTTTATGTAATAAGTTGCATGAAGATACCACTCTTGCTTTATGTCTGGACTGTTTCCACCTAGTCAGGTGGTGTTATTTCAGTTATTGCTATGCAAACTCATACATTGAAGGATTTCTAGAATGTAACACTTTGAAAGAAATGAGATAATAGTGGGGTTTTTTGACAGATATTTAAGTCATAAGTGAAAGTCTATATTTTGAATGAAAAGCAGTGACAATAATTAGAGGCAAAGTAATTGGTGAAAAATAAACAGGTATCAGTTTATCATCATCAAAAAAATATCTAAAAATATAATGCTTAAGAAAAGAAAGAGCTTAAGGGAGATCGAAAGTTTTACATTCTACCTTTACATTTTTACTAGTAAGCAATGAGGTACTTAAATACTACAATACTATTTTTGGTGGTTCCTAACTACTCACACTTCATTTCTATTTGCCATTTCTACATATAACAAGAGCGGCAGAGTTACTTTATGAAATGCAGCCAAATATACTGAGATAAGTTTTATATCTTTTATTTACTTGGATTCTTATTACCTAAGATCTTAGCTATTGAAAGCTAGGGGTCAAATATTGATGTAAGGAAAATGCTCACTACAAAACATTCTATGAGAGGAAACCACTACAGTCAATGCACTTGCATGTACATCTGATGCTCTGAAAAATCCTACTGGGGCATTATCTGGGCATCTCTGTAAACCTGTGGACAAATTCCAGTAGGTTTTATTGGTAACAGGCTTTCATCATTTGTCTTATTGACAAGACTTTGACTTTGACTGGACAATATTTTTCCAGGAAAGGTAACACATTCTTGTGGAACCAGATCGGTGTAACTGGACTGGGTTCACTGATATTGCACAGAGGATGGATTGCCCGATGCATTCTGAAATGGATGCAGGTTTCTAAGCTTTCAAATATTACTGTTACTAATAAATAGGGGACTACCTGCTCTATTTATTAAACTTTCTAAAACCTGAGCAGCAGTTGTAGGAAAAGAAAGATTTATCTACCAATAAAAAACTAAAGATTACATTTACCAAATCCCCATTCTTTATCGTAATGAAATTTGTCTTTCAGCTTTTAAAATGCATTTATAGAGCCAGAAATGTATTCTGGTCCACTGTCTTTGAGATGAATAACCACATTATTACTTGCCTGTCAAATCTAAGTAGGGTTGTTAATAACACACAGACAGCTACTAAAAATTCAAAACATGGGATGTTTCCTTTGGAGAAAATTGCTGTTTTAACCTCTGATTTCCCTTCTGAATCAATTACTTAGTTTCATATACATCTTACAATACCTGATCTCCAATCAGAAGTGAAAATGGTTCAAAGAATTCAAAGATTTTTTAAACACACCTATGGAAATAAACTGCCAGAATTTTAAAATTGTACAGTCTTTAATCTACAGAATATCTGTCCTCTGCACATTAATGTGTAACCATAGTAGAAGACTAACTTGATGGAAAGTATTTAAAGGTATTTTTTAATCCTTTACTTCAAATTTTTTGTCCTTAATCTATATTTGCAGTCAGAAAACTGAACATCTAAAGCAGGATTCTTTTCTGATATCATATTTTAACACAGTTTTACTTTATTACTTTTCATTAAATGACAAAACAAAAAGAATGTATAATAGGTAAGAGGCAAAGTCATCTAAACATAATACAGGATTCTTTCCTTAGTGTGAACCATGGGCTGATAACATTCTTACCGATATCTTACCGGAAATTCTGATAGTTCAAAACTTCTCTACAGTTATAAGAATACCTTTCTACTATTTTTATTACCAGACAATGTAAAAAATCCAACCCATTTAGGAATTAAATTTCATCTCAGTGTGACTATTTCACCTCTGGAATCCCTTTGTGCCTTGTGAGTGATGGATATAGTGCCTTGTACCTCTGTCCTATTTTCTGGAGCCTCTCAACTTGTAGATTTTATTTTTTTATTCACTATAGACATGTGATTCCCATAATGTACTGTGGAAATTTTATAAGATGTGTAAATTCAAGTGAGCAGCCAAAGCCATAGAACAGAGATGATAAATACTGTCCTTTATATGCCATTCATGTATCACAAACCTTTTCTTCCTGCAGACCATCCTCATCAAACCACGCTGATCATCAACCAAGAAAGTGCTGGAAAAAGTCTACTGACCAGATCTTTCTAGTTTTTAGGTTTTGGAAGATCTTTTAATTTGGGGACATATTACAAAATCAAGCTGTATAATTCAGCTGATTCCCTTATGATTTCCATCAATATTCACTATTTCACTAGAGAGCTGTAGAAAATTACTGTTAGGGTCTGCTCCAAGGGTATTGAAGTTACAGACTCAAGCTAAATCTCAGTCTGAATTTTGATGTGGAGAATCCAGAGAACTGTGCAGGGGAAAATCTTTAGGAATCTCTCCACAGAAGAAATGAGATGTAAACTCATAACTGAGATACTGCTAACAAGGCTCTGTAGAGTAGGTAAAGATTACACAAGCATGTACGAAGGGTTTCAGGGTTTGCTGAAGCGGTTAACAAGAGTTTACTTAAAGAATAAGATTCCTTCTTTTTTTCCCTATTTATCAAGACTGAGTTAAAAATATTTCAATTACATTTTTCTGATGGCAAAACCTAAAGATTTGCATAAAATTTTCCAAGAACATTGCTAGTAGGCTACCTTTTCATCCTTATTCAGCAACATGGTAGTCTTAGCCCACTCTCACATTTATTCAACTTAACATCATGTGTCAAGTCAACCAAACATATATCTCACATTTGAGGTGTTTCATCACTATGTTTAAAAAAAAGTCCCAAGAGGTTGTGCTCATTATTAAAAATCACACTGATATGGTCCTCATGTGCCTGTCTCCTCATCTATGCATTTGCCAACTCTGGAAAACCTAATCACACTGCACTGCCAACTCTCCTTTCAAGAAAGTCAACAGATAATTATGCAATCTGTTCATGCAGTGCAAATAACTTGGCATTCTGGGAGCCTACCACTGCGACAGGAAATAATTCTACTTTGTGGGGATGGGAACACCTTAAGTGAATTCAAATTCTATGCTCTTCTAATGCCACCATATGAGGCAGCAGTGGCAACATGCAAATACTTTTAAAATTACAGGGCTGGCTTTATGGTTGGATTATTATTTTTGACAGCTCTCTCGTTTCAGATATTACACTTGGTAAAGCCCAGTGTACATCTGCATGACATGCTGCTTTTCAAACAAAAGCATCTGCCTTCTGTGGTATCTTATGTCTCCAAGAAAACTGCTGCATGCAAAGTCTACAGCTCTCTCCCTCCACCCCATCAGCTTGCCTCATTACAGTTAAATTACACTATAGTATATAATGCCATTTATTTTTCCTCTAAGGCTGTTGAAAAGTAGATTTAAAAACAAA
Source organism: Pseudopipra pipra (assembly GCF_036250125.1). NCBI lineage: Eukaryota > Metazoa > Chordata > Aves > Passeriformes > Pipridae > Pseudopipra > Pseudopipra pipra. Next base: position 143,353,131 of record NC_087549.1, on the reverse strand, counting down.
AAAAAAAGAAAAGAGAAGAAATAGTTAATCTTGTGATATAATTTATGAGTTCTCAGTCAAATAGCTCTATTTTCAATTATTTCATTATTTCTAATAAACAGACATCTACATGACCTGCTACATTCTACAAATTCCAGGGAAACATAGGGGCAGTGTGTTTGGTTGATCAAAGATGTTTTATGAAAAGTCTCAGAGCCTGATTGACAGTTACAATTGGACAGACAGTTACAAATACAGTAAAACAGAGTGCTATTGCTTTGACCATCGTCCCTAAAAAAATTAAAAAAACCCTCCACAGATATTCAACTGTTGGAGTATCATTTCAACTAACCATATAAAGAAATAATTTATTGTGCTTGTGTGCTTGACAATCTATGCTTGCATACATATGATTTATATTTCATATGTGCACACAGTTCTTAAAGCGTGACAGGAATAAATACATTTTAACCTGCAGGTAATAAAGTGGGAAAAAGTATTAAAACATCAAGGGACATAGAAAAATTGTGGTGTAAGAGAATCTTAACTTCATGTAAGATTAATTTGAATAAATGTAATTTTCTATAGCCAGAATGTCATGATGACTCATCATTCTCTCATAATTAATTTACAGTAATAAAATCAAGATAAGACTAGGTTATGAGGAACGGAAGTGTATTTCCTTTTTAGAAGAAGAGCAGTTATAGAGAATCTTATGAACACAAGCAAGATGCGTCATGCCCTCTGAAAGAAAGATTACTTGAAAGTATAAAATGAGGGAAAAGGCAGAAGAGGATTGGACATTTTGCTTTAGAGTATAAAAAGATTTTACGTAATTGTACAACAGCAAAAATATGGCTCTACAAATAATATGCTGTACATATGGTGGAAAAAAAATGAGAATAACCTTGAGTCAGCCTTGTATAACACTGCCAAAGGTCTATCAACACTTTCTTATTAGGACTGTAGCAATAGTTCTCGAGAGATTTAAGCCCCTCTAAATTTGTTAGCTCACTGAAATCACCAATAAGGTTCCCACTGATGAGGGAGCGTGAAACTGTACCACTGGGCAGCTCATTCATCAGACACTTTCAAAGTGCTCAAGGCAGAAAAGCTAAACGAGCTGATGAAAACAGATGCTATACAAAAGATTGCTGTATTAAAGCATCCTAAAATCAAAATGTGATTCCTTTTGGCAGGAGACCACAGAGAGATACAGAGAATAACAGATGAGAACTGGGGGTGAGGAGGTGAATAGAGGATTTGGCTAAGACCATGTAGAGCTTAAGTTTGCTTTCTTTTGTTCTTGATGTAAATATACTGTCTAGGAAGGATACTAGAGAAAACACCAAAAATAAATTCCTCCGTACCACTTAGGAAGAGCTAAGTTCTAGCAAATGTTGATTATGTCCATAGAAATCAGACTATGCGTAAAAAAATCATTGAAGTGGCTGGAAAAAACAACTGATGAAAAATGTTTTCAAATTTCATTATAACCTGGCTAATATTACTTTATTGAAACATCAATTTTTGGAAAAAATTATATCTAGAGCAAAATTATTTATAGCAGAATTTTGTTTTTCTGACTTCTCTAATCAATGGAGATAAATACACAGTTCTAGGGCTCAGCTCATACCACTTTAAAAGAAGTAAATAAAACAGCTCAGCCAAACCCTAACATGCTTACTTCTTCCCATTAGCTGTAAAGATTTTGATAGCAACCAACCTAGATGTTAATGCCTATATGATGGATGTCTAAAGGTAGGCAAGGGATCATCTCATCTGTCAGGGCAGGGCATAAAAATTCCCTTTTCTCTTTATCAGAACAAACATTGCAAAGTCAGAATTTACATCTGCTCTGGCAAAAATGGTGCAGTAACCTATAAAAGTCTTGCTCTCTGACTATTGTTATATACATTCAGAATAAAATAGTAGGGATTAATGCTCTCAATAAATTGGCATTTTAAACAGAACATCTTTATGCACAGTACCACTGTTACTAATGCTTCTTAAATCTTCCACTGTCACTGTGCTTAAACCCACCAAGCTCAACATGGTCTGAATTAGAGGAATAGCTTTAATCCTCTGCTGTGAATTGATCAACAGGGAAGCTATCTTCTCTTGAGTCTCTGTGGGCAAAATTTGGCTTCAGAATTTATTTGTCTTTTGTATGATGAATGTTCTTAGAGGAAGTGGTGTCCAACCACTACACAACTGTACAGAAAAATCCTCAGGCTACTTCAGATCTGGGTATGCTTCTGAATATCTTTCCACCTAGCTACCCTTCCCATGGTTCAATGAGAAATCTGGGCATATCTTTCACAAAGAAGATGGAAATAAAAACTGTCCATCTGTCTGTGTTGTTGCCACCCCTGGAATTTTTTGTTCATTCATAACCAAGTCTGACTAATTTAGAGTCTCAAATGTTAGAAATTACCACTCATTTTATATGAGTGAGTTGGTGGTTATAGCATTGGCCCCAATTAGCATTCCCTTGAAGGAAGAGCCTTTGTAATCCAGTACTTTGCTTGTTTCAGGAAGGAACAGCCAGCTGGCTGGTCAGCACACGTGTGTGTTTGGACAGTCAGCACATGTGCAGCTGTAAATCTGCCACAGCATATGCTGCCACTCGCCAGCCAAATACATAGAAGGTGCAGGAGGATTGAAGGCAGCAAAGAGCATGTAGAAAAGTCCTGCAAGTATTGAGGAGAGGGTTAAGAAAAGGTGAAAACAAGTCTTCATAATTTTTGTTGCTTATGAAACAGTCGTATATGTTTTCATGTATACGTGTTTTCACAGCTGAAGCTTCTCTCCTTTTCAGGAATGCCACAGGTTCTCCGTAGTTTGCTTATTTTTCACATCCTTTGCATTACTGCTCTTCTTAAGGAAACTATGTCTGCTAAGATTTGTGAGGGGGAATTTGGAAGCTTACTTGTGACAAAAAGGAGGAAGTGTGTATTAGAATTATCATGAAAACATTATAGGGAAGCATATTCAGAATCCAGCTGACACCACACTTCCTCATAGAGGGTAGTGCAGTTGAATAGTCTAAGTGCTTAAAATGCATGAAGTGAATACATAAAATATTTGAAAACAGATTATATTTTATCGCCAGGCACATGGTGAAGGTTGCTTTAGAGAGTTGCTTAAAAAAGAATAGATTTGAAGACCAATGTCTTTCATCTTTTTTAATAAGCTGTTTTAGACAAAACTGATATTCACAGGGTGAAAGGGAAGACTTTCTGCATTGCTAAGAAATGAGCCACAATCCTGGATATTCAGTAGGAAGGCAAGCTTGTCAGACTGTCAAAGAAGCATCAGACTGTTCATGCAGCCAGTTAGCCTTCATGTAAGCTGCTTAACTACCTTCTCTGCAGTGCTGTACATTTGAGATTAATGGTAGGAACAGGAAACTTAAAGGGAAGATTTACCAATGAACTGAAATACTGAATGAAATATACCATAAACAAAATTATATTCTCTAAAACTTTAAATTCCTCGAAGGCCTATACTCATGCCAGGGAGAAAAGGAATCAAAATAAGCAGCCAAGAAAATAATTACATTCTTTCATAAGCAATTTTTTAATCAAGAGAACATTTAACTTTTTTTATGTGTTAAGTTATAAGTTAAAACATTTTTTCTTTCAAAGAAAACAGTGCAGAGATTTAAAAAATACTTTCCTTGAAAGAAAGCGATCTTATTTTTCTGCAAGACCTAAAGTCTGGGCCTGAAAATTTCAATAATCTAGTTGAAATAATTCAAAGCTACATCATGCCAGAAACTTAGCTTGTCTAGCAACCTATGTCCTTTCAGGTAGAGTCCAAAATCTTAGTTTTTAAACTTCTGCCTGCCTCTGCAATCACCTGAAATCTTGAAGGCAGATACATGAAAATTTTTAGGAAACTGATTCCCACTTGCTTTGTGAAAATCAGGTAAAAGAGTATCTTTCTCAGATCTGAACTAAACTTCCACAAGTGGAGTTACTGAGTGCTTGTTTGTGTGTGGAATTATCCTCTTCTAGGCAGTACTTCACATTTAGGTTTCTTTCTTCTTCATAAATCCTGTTCCTTCACTGATCTTGCCTGTAAGCCATCACCTTGTTGTTGTACACCGGGAGCTGCATACTAAAAGGAGAGGAAAATCTCATTTAGTTCTTCATGTGTTAGTATTTAGCATATTCATCTAGGAAAAGGGGAATCAAGTAATTCCTTTGAGCAGATCTTAACTGAAAAATCCCATTCTTTAGGTCACTCTGATATTTGGCTTTATCATTCCAGTGAACAGCATTCTGTTTTCTATTAAAAAAAAATTATATATTTCAGAATTCCCTGAGGTATAATGTTTAGAGATCTCAATGAAGAGGTGAAGTCATGTTTTTCTAGTCAGTAGAAAGTATTGAATATGGTCTTCTTTAATCCTGGATGTTACAACCCTTGAGAGAAGATAATGATAACTATTGGAAAAAAAGGACAAAGTGACTCAGGAGATTGAAGAAAGCCCTGAGCTAGCACTGACACTATCTGCAACATCCACACACCACATGGCATCACTGTCTGGAGGGAGTACATGGAGATAGCAAACCTGATCCTGCATACAGGAGCAGTACAAAGTGCACAGTGATGTTACCTTACTGGTGATACATCAAATATGTTTTATTATTCCTTTCTACTGTTGCTCTAAAGAATGCCATAATGTATGTTAAGGGCTGACATTGTATTCTTTAGTCACTTGTGGCTCATACAAAATTACTTGTGATCCAATATTTAGGGCAGTAATCAATGCAATTTAACTGAAGCTAATCAGTCAGTGTAGGGATTTGTGCTGATGCAGCTCTACCAGTTCTGGTTCCAGAGCATCCCTGTCAGCAGCAGAATGGCATTTCAGCCTTCGGCGGAGCAACACCTCAGGCTCCTGCACCTGGAGGAAATGTCGTGTCAGGAGTATCTGCTTCTGGTTTTGTCCTCCAAAGCCTATGCAGCTTGTTCCCCAATCAGAAGGCTAGGTGGACTTCTGCTGATCCTTCACATTAAGTGACATCTAAAGAACAATGCTCTGTGTAGGCAGCTCAGGCATTTTATAGGAAGCTGCAGTGTATAGCAAGTGTCTAATTACCTGTATCATTTGTGTCTTTTAGGTCTTTGCTTTGACTGAGTGACCTGTGTCTCACCTAGAACCTGTAAAAGCAGTGGCCAATTAACAGATTTTCACCTTTATATTTCTTGGTAATGTCTGCATTGTTGGCTTTTCAGCTGTAGCATGAACATGAGTATAATTTAAAACATAGAAGCTGAAAAGTGTACAGGTTACAGTGCAAAAAAGACTTATGGCTCTAGAGAAAGTAAGATCTCCAAACTATATGTGAGATTTTATCCAGAAAACAAAAAACTCATTTTCTTATAAATACACATTTTTTTTTGTACTGGGGGAATTTCGTGTTGAATGAAGTTTGTTGTGCAGTAATGACAAGCACAAACACTTTAAGTGTGTCAGACACTGGATTACATTCAATGACTTGACACTGTTGGTGCTGGCTCCACTGGAGAACAGTCATAAGACTACTTAGAAGATTAAAGCTTGGCTAAATATTTGTGTAAAGGTGGATTGTTCAGAAATTAACTTGTCTATATACAAAACCATTGTTTATCTGTTTACTTTTGTATTTCCTAATGTAGGATAGGTTTCTGTGAAGATTTCAGAGAATACCCATGAGTTTGTGAAATATTTGATGCAACCTTGTCAATTTTGAGCTACTCTTCTCTAGTAAAAGTCCATTATTTCCTGCACAAGAGAAATAATAGGTGAAACAACATTAAAGGTTTCATGTTAATATGAATTATTTGCAAGATAAAAGATTATGAGTAAGACACCCTGAAGAAATCCTCTCATTCTTTGCACAGAGCAGCATTGCTGAGAATCATATATCAAATAGTGTCATCTTACCAACTACACAGCAAACACGATCTACAGTTGTTTGTCTCTAGAGTGTACTATCAAGAGGAAAAAACTGAATTACCTTTTACTAATTCTAGAACTATTTTTTCTAAGTGCAGCATTATGTGCAAGTTGAGTCTGACAGACATTTTAAAAATATTAAAAAAAGAAAATACCAAAAAAAAAAGAGTTTCTTTGAGGTTGATAGTATTCCAGATTAGGATGTCTTTCACTGATTGTGTCCCTGACTGCTAAGACTTCCTTGATCTCTGTGTATTGTAGGAATGGATTACCTTACATGGATTTCTGGTGAAATCAATGGAGAGAATGTGAATTAATTCAAAGGATTGGGGGGTTATTTATGTTTATTAAATCAGTAGACTTTGCTAACCAATAATGTGATCAGTACCTCACAGAAATTGAGGCTGAATTATTTCAGCCACCCGTAAGACACCAGAAGTTTTCATTACTGGTAAATCTTGTTAAAATTTTTCTGGCAAAATTCTTTTTTAAAAAAAATTAAACATGTTTATTGACAAGTCTGAAACTGATTGTAATGATTGATTTGACTTATTAGTTTTAACACTCCATACACAAAGTGGGAAAACAAATACATTTTTTCCAGCTGTTATGATACAGTTCTCATAAGAAATATATCTAATTTTCTTAGAGTATTTGTTTATGCTAATTATAGTAAAGGAAGAAGTGCTCTAACTTCATAGTCAATGTTACAGAACTGTCAAATCAAAATATTAGATTAACTGAATTGATATTTTCTTCAACTTTTGGCTTTCAAAAAGTGTGATGCTTCACCGTTTCAGGAAAAACACCTTTGTTGGTAACATGGACAGTGAGATTAAGCGCATCCTCAATAAGTTTGCTGTTGACACAGAGCTGTGTGGTGAGGTCACTTGTTGGAGGGAAGGGATGACATCCAGAGGGACCTGGACAGGCTGGAGAGGTGGGCCCGTGTGAACCTCATGAAGTTCAACAAGGCCCAGTGTTGGGTCGAGGTAATTCCAAGCACAAATACAGCCTGGGCGGAGGGACAATGTAGTAAGAGTAGCTCTCAGGAGAAGGACTTTGGGTTGTTGTTGGGGATGAGAAGCTCAACACAACCTGGTGATGTGCACTCAGAGTCCAGAAAAACAATTGTATCCTGAGCTGCACCAAGAGAAGTGTGGGCAGCAGGTTGAGAGAGGTGATTCTCTCCCTCATTTCTACTCTTGTCAGACCCCACCTGGAGTGCTGCATCCAGCTCTGGGGCCCTCAATGTAAGAAAGACATGGACCTGTTAAAGTGGGTTCAGAGGAGGCTGGGAATATGATCAGAGGAACAGAGCACCTCTCCTATGAACACTGGATGAGAGTGCTGGGGTTGTTAGGCTTGAAGAGAAGGCTTTGGGGAGGCCTAACATCTTCCAGGACCTAAAATGGGGATTATAAGAAAATTGAACAGGACTTTTTACAAAGGCACGTAGTCATAGGACAAGGGAGAATAACTTTAAACTAAAAGAAGGTAGATTTAGGTTAGATACTAGAAAGAAATTCACTTTGAAGGTGGTAAGCACTGGAACAGGTTGCCCATCCCTGGAAGTGTTCAAGGCCAGGTTGGATGGGGCTTTGTGCAACCTGGTCTAGTGGAAGGTGTCCCTGCCCATGGCAGGGGAGTTGGAACCAGATGATCTTTGAGATTCCTTCCAACTAAACTATTCCTTGATTCTGTGAATATTTTTAACTTTTCAGTCTGGATATCAGTGTCCAGCTCAGTGCTGTTGATGAATTATCAGAAGTGAAGAGGAGGACAGACATTTCACAAGCATCAGAAACCAATGCTGAAGGCATGTGCATGAGGAAACATCCTTTCCTGATGGCCATGTCAGAGCAAAGAGCTCAGGAGCCAGCTCTGGCCTTAGGTGCTCACATGGCAGCTGCTCTTATCCTTAGTTCCTTTGCTCATCTGTCTCATTTTACTGATGTTTATGAAATAACTGTTTTAAGTGACACAAAACATTGATGTGGCCTCAGTCTCTACATTACTGCAAAGTCCTTATGGTTCATGCCTTGATGTAGCTTTAATGGTGTATTAGTAGCAAGCTTCTTAATTTTATGGGGTTTGATTCTTTATCTAAATCCAATATCTATTTCTGAGGTCTTCTTCTGATTTGAGTTCTAAATATTTTATATTTTTAAGGTAAGTTAAATAAATCAACATTGCTGAAGTAATTTAGACAAAATTATTGTAAACTATTTTATTTATCTTCCCATTTTTCCCATTAAAATCCATTTCCTTCTTCTGTTAAAAGACATATATATTCCAAGAAGAAAGATAAATATCAAAATCAATGGTCCTCACAATATAGTCCTCTCAGGTTCCTTTAAATAAGTACTCAAACAATCCTGGTGCATATACAAATAAGAAACCAACAGTATACTAAGTCACTGTGGCTTAGACACTGAAAATAAGCCAGCATACTATTCTCAAAGCTTGCTCACAGTGCATGTACACTAAGTAGACTCTCATTGTGAGTTTACAGCATCTAGTGCCTGTTTTTATCTTTGGTGTCTCCAAGGCATGCAATAGCACAGCTGCAACATTCTCAGGTACGGGGGGAACCCTCTGGCTGTATCTTCTAAGGTTCAAGTCAGTAAATATTTTAAATCAGCTATTATTAGTTTCTTAATCTTGCTGGTCATGTGCTTCTTCACTATGGGATCTCAGAATAAATGTCAGGAATAATTAGCCGACATTTGGCGAAAATCCCCAAAGAAAGAAAAGTTATTCTGTAAATCTCTCAGCAAGGAAATTTAGAAATATTTCATTGTATTGCCCTTTTATTGCAGACAATGGAAACTGACACTATTCACCCTTGAACT